>NC_069368.1:12500000-13750000 GCF_021730395.1 Mercenaria mercenaria
CTTTGGTGCTCGAACCAGGTCGAAATTTTCAGGATATGGTCATAATGTTGAATAATTCTAAGTTCGAAGTTCTAGTCAAGGACCTTCTGTAACCTCGCCTCAAACTCTAAAGCTGTCCCGGTCTTTGTCTCGAACAGTTGCCATGGCCTATGACTACACGCTCGTGTAAGGCTTAAATAATGGTTAAATCAGTGATATTTGTATGTGAAAACAAAGTGTGGTCATCATTTATAACCCTCTTATATTAATTTAGGTACAGGATATTGAGAAGGATCTACACATATACGTCCATGTAGTTATTTGAAATGTCGGGTAAGTTAGTTGGAATTTCGAGATTTCAATCCAGCTGGTTGAAATTTCGAGTTATGTAGGTCGAAAGAACGAGATATGTAAGTCTAAAGTACGAGTTATGTAAGTTAATCTTCCGAGACTCTTAATCGAGATTTCGAGCCAAATATCTCGAATTTACGAACTAATAAGCAATTTTTCGTGCCGCAATATACTGCATTTACCAAACAGATTTTTTCAACGCCATACATGTTGACATTTTCGAAAACACGACTCAAAAGTATCCACGAATGTGGCCATCTTATTTTAGATGAGAGTTTCGTTAAATCACAATATGGTAGAACAGGGCATACGGAATAAGATACACCTGGTACGTATACCAAGCCTTTAGAAGGTATATTCCGTAGGAATAAACGAGATATATTGTGAAAATTATCTGAGAGTTAAAGTTGTGTGGTACGTTAAAACACATGGATAAACAATAAATAAACTGGCCATTACTTATACAGTACAGACTACTGAGAACATATCATCAGATATTTTGCACACAGGTTGTAAAAATGAGGCCGATTCACTTGAAAACATTTTTGTCTGAAAATAAAATAATGTATTAATGTATCTTTGTAAGGAGGTTGTCCATTATTTCTAATATTTAAGGTAGCATTTCACCAGTTTGAAAACTGAGTGATTTTCATATATTATCTTTGCTGATTATCATTACTGTTTAACTACTATACTTTCCTGGTTGTCAGAAGAGCATGTAAATGTTGAAGCGAGGCTGGTAAAACTTATAGAAATTTCAGTGTCAATCTGGGTTTGTCCAGGGATTTTGATCCTTGACTTTTCAGGTTTTAACAGAAGTTCAAAAGTTGCACTGATCGTTTTTTTTTTTAATGAAGTATTGTTAAATTATCTTCCGATGAAATTCCGCATAATATTGGATTAACCCGCGTGCTGAGGTGTTTTCTATTCAAAGGTGTTGTTATTAAACTGCAATTCAGGCAGTCTGGTGTTCTTAGAAGCTTGATTTTACTGTCTAGCGTGTAACCCTTTTTAAAGGCACTGAACTCCAGATTAAAAAGGCTGAATTAGGCTAAACTAATTTTTCTTTACAATTTAAGTTTGGTCATATTACGATCATTAGAATATTAGTTCAAAAAGCCAAATCAAGAAAAACAGGTGCTCGAGTCGGGAATCGAATCAGGGGCGTTGCGGCCATATAACATTTCCCGTTGGCATTACCATTACACCACGTTAACGGTTGTTAAATATAGATATTTAATATAATCAAGGCAGTTTATTTCGAGCAAATCGTTTCTTAAGAAATATAGCATTCAATTCCTGATACCTAATTTTATTTTATTTTTTTGTTGTCGTACGATCTGGAGGCCAGTACCTTTAACATATTACATTGTATATTGAACCACTCACTGTCCTTTCGCTTGCTTCTTTATCTAATTTACTAATTTTACAGAAGTATCAGGGGTGGAAGATAAATGGTCTTATTATATATACATATAGTTGTCAAGGCAAAGAAGCATAATGGAGAAAAATAACACATGAAAATTCTGATCAGCACTGTTAATTGAAACAACAGATAATAGCGTTCGATGAAAAGGAAACGACGGCTTTACTGCAAGTTCATACATTTGTATTATCATATATTATTAACGCTCATTTCTCCACCAAATAATGTATATTCCTGTTGCGCAGGCAAACAGTTAATGAAAACAAAATAAACTACACATGTCAAGACCTCTAAGTAAAGCAAAAGCTACAGTTCAGTTGCTGCCTGTACATATTTTAACTCTTTGATGAGTTTGCAAAATTTAAACCTGTAGCAATTTCTCCAAACACATATCAAAGGAGACGTAAGAGAGTGTCACATGCAAATTAGAACAAAATACAAAACTAAATTTTATATGTGTAAAATTCTGAATTCGTAAGCAGAGAATAGCCTTCAACGAAAAGGAGAAAGAGGCAGTGCAAGCTTATACACTGTTAATGCCAGCTTTTTACTATTGCTTTACTATTACTACTCTTTTCTCACAAATAAATTATAATAACAAAATTTGCGTAACATAACCTTCTAAATGCAGAGAAATTTAAGTAGTGGTAACGTTAATTTGTATTTTTAGATACTGCAATATATCCGCATCATGGTATAAAACATTTTTGGAAAAATTGTTTGATATTACTAAAGATATTACAGTTTAGGTAAATGCCGTCTATTTCATGTCACGTAACAATCCTGCTTTATGTTTCAGAGGACATGATATCTGACATCAATTTATTCAAATATAAGGTCGGCATGAGCTTGAACATGGACACAAAATAAAAGTTTGTGCTTTTAACACGCATTATGCTGCTCGGAAGGAGTCGCACTAAGTCTTTAGGCATGAAGGGAGTAATTCGCCGGATATGCCTCCGTTGTCTACTCGGATGTAGTCCACATGAATATATAGTACAATTTTCCTGCCTAGTAAAGGCCCTTTCATGCTAGATATAAGCTTTGTTGATGCTTGATTGTAAAGAGGAATGTCTGTGGATGATTTTAAGCTACGATATATGCTTCAAAAGTTGTGTAGAAACTGTTTAGTAATATGAAAGTGAAAGAAGGTATTTATTGATGTCTGCCTTCGCAATATTAGTATTTTCTTTACGTGTCTCAGTCATTTGACCATGGTTTCATTGCATTATGGTCAACCATAACTACAAATATTTCAAAACTATTAACATCATGTCTAACTGCTGTGAAAGCCCACGTGGAAAGATACTGTGATAAAGTATACGAAAACTCTGGTAAACACTTATTTTGGTCGATTAAAATATCTGGCGAAATCCTGAATAAGTTTAAAATTAATAATTACAAGGTATCTACAGTCAGTACATACGATTTTTCTACTTTGTATACCACTTTACCACATAACTTAATAAATGACAAACTAACTGCCCTAATTCAAAAGACTTTTGCCAGAAAGAATGCTACATTTCTCGCTTGCAATTTTGATAAAGCTTTTTTTACTAGCAATATTATTAAACATTATACAATGTGGACCTGTGACGGTTTGTAAAGCCCTTTCCTTTTTATTGAACAACATTTACATCAGGTTTGGGAATGCAGTGTTTAGACAAGTAGTTGGTATTCCCATGGGAACAAATTGTGCACCCCTTGTCGTAGATTTGTTTTTATATTGTAATGAAAGAGACTTTATGTTGAGCCTTATTATATTATAACTGCATTTAATAATACTTCACGCTATCTAGATGATATTCTTAATATGGATAATCCGTTTTTTGGTCAACTGGTGGGTACTATTTATCCTAGGGAGCTTCAGTTAATCACCCTTGTTACCCGGATAATACAAAATGATATGATAATTCCAAAATACTACAAACTGGATGAACTGTCAAACTTGGTAAGGACATTGTTTATTTCATTTTTTTCTAATTACTCATTCTGATCGTTTAAACTGTTATAACTGATTCAAATTAGTTTACAAGCTGTACCATTTGCACTAAACAATTTGCATATGGGACATATTATTCACTTCGGAAACCCTTTAACAATGTTTACATTTTGCTTTTGAGAACGAGTTTGGCGATTCAAACCGTTGTCAACCTCATTTAATTGAGTTTTGGTAATGAATGTTATTTTGTAATTTTCAGTTATTATATAAACAATGATATGAACATGTTAGGAAGTTTTTATCTTAGGTCAAATACCCCAAATTTACAAATATATAAGCATATATATTAGTCGATGGATACTGACCAAAGTGTTCACAGTAATTTCGAAGATAAAGCCCAAAATGTTATATGGATAATAGTCAACATTATAAACTGACACGAAAAAGAAACGCAACAAGTATTGTAATAGTCAATATTTATAACCTACTGATGTTTAGCCATACAAATTTATATGTGTAATCAAAGTAAACATAAGAGGAAAAAAATATCATCAAAAAATGAATATCGTCTGAGATCATATTTCTTTCCATGCTTCACCGTCAGTGCAGTCAATAACGCGTATAGCCACCATTTCTCTGTATGACAGCCTATACAAAGGTGGACTTGAAGGTGGACTTTATTGTTGCCCATACTATGAATCTGCCACCATTGTACGGATAAACCTCACGCACACAGTTATTTGCGAAACGTTTGTCGCGGCGTCTCTATATTCTGACCTATCCGTCACCGTGATGGAGATTAAATCTTGATTCGTCGCTAAATACAACAGTTCCCTACTGACGTCGTCCGTTATTTAGAGCCCAGCGTTGCTTATCTTGACGATGACAAGAGCCTGACATCGAGCTGGACTATGGAAATGGATCCCGCGTTTACGCAAACAATTTATGACTGTGTCACGGTGAATTGGTCGTCCGGGATTTCCAGTTACAACATGTGACGTGGATTGCGTGTGCGTGAGCGTGTAAGAGAGATCTTGGTGTACCAATATCAGGGTTGCCAGCAGTCTTGAAAAGTCAGGGAAATTGGTTTCTTTTTCAAGGTCAAGGAATTGTCAGGGAATTTTAAAATTTGGTCAGTGAAAAATGAAAATCCTGGAAAGTCAGGGAAAAGTCAGAGAAAAATGATTTCAAAGCTCGAAGAAGTTAATCATTTTAAACTTTTGTGGCTATGGCAGTCTTCAAGCATTAAATTTAAGTAATTAGAAACAAAGTTTAATGATGTAATACTGTAACATGCATTTAATTTGTTTAAACCCCCCATTTTTCTTTAAACACTGATTTTGCTTGAAGACTGAAAGGCTTTGCAACCCTTCCCTACAGAGCTAACTAACATTTTTTGTTATTTTGTAGGAAAGTGACACATGAGGAGATCTTACAACTAACATTATTCTAATACACTTTTTTGTTGTAGGTACTCCAGGTGTTTTCTGTTTGTTAAATAATATCATAACATACACATCTAAATACATTTTTGATGGCATGTAAATTATAAACAAGTTACTATTTCAGGCACTTCCCTACTAGCATGACAAACTAACCAACTAACCAATAGTGAGTAGTAAACAGACATCTTTCAATGACAGTTGGCTTACAGACATTGAGTTTAAGAGTTGGGTAGGAAAAAATCTAAAAAATGTGAATAAAGCAAGATGTGTTATTTGTGGTAGAGGGTCATTTTCATTAGGAAACATGGGCAAACAGGCTCTAAAGACTAACACAATATTTTCTAGTCATGAATATTGTGAAAACTCTTTTTGTTATTAACTATGCTTTATTGTTTTGTGTTTTGTTGCTTTTTTTGCCACAAAGAAAGTGTGCCTTAAGAATTATGCCTTGCAGATATGCTTCAAATGATCTTGTTATTATCAATGCTTTATTGTTATGCCACTAGGAAACTATTGAGAGATCTTGGATTTTGAGAGAGATGTTTTGCCAATCCAATAGTCTTGCTACTACAGTATTAGTCATGATGCTTTATTGTTTTTGCCACAGTGACTACTAGGACACTGTATATTAAGAGATCTTGGATTTTGAGAGTGATGCTTTGTCAATATGATTCCAATGGTTTTGCTATTAGTCATGGTATTTTATTGTTTTTGTCTCTAGGAAACTGTATAATAACAGATCTTTGATTTTTGAGAATGATATTTTGCTAATACTAGCAGGGTTCCAGTGGTCTTGTTATTAACCATACTTTATTTTTTTACCATGAGGAAAGTGTACCTTAAAAGATGTTAGATTTTTGATAGTTACACGTCTTGCAAAGATGCTTTTGATATGTTACATATCTCTTAATAATTAGGTTTCACTGACCAATAGTCATAATTATGTTTCATTGACTTGACCACCAAACAGTCATACAAGAAAGAAAACCATGTTTATTATCATTGTGTTTGATGTTTATGTTTAATATATTGGAAAATAAATACAAAACATTTGGGAAAAAAATAATGGGAGGATTGGACGGCTAAAGGGGAGGTCAGGAAGCCGTTTAAATGTTTGGCGGTTTTGGTCAGTGAAAAACATGAACTTGTCAGGGGAAAGTCAGGGAATTTTATTCACCCAGAGTGCTGGCAACCCTAAATATGTACACCTAGGCATTCAGAATGTGAACAGGGTTAGTGCTATTAGTGATTATAAAAGGTAGTTGACAATCAAATACATGTATGTATTTTATATGGAATATGGAGACCGTGGGGTAAAAAGGGACAGGGGGGGGGGGGGGGGGGAATAATACTTATGCACATGTGTACTTGATACCAGGAAGGTGCAAGTTGTACACTGTGCCTGTTACAAGCATAAAAATGTTAACAGACTCATATCATCATGTTGTTACAAAGTAATTTATCAAAACATGTCCACGCACACAAAACTGGTCAATCTGTAATAGGATGTCAATGAAAAAAAAATCAATTTTGGCTATTATCCACTTTCAAAGACAACACATGTAGGGTATTATCCATGGTCATTTTTGGCTATTATCCATTTTTCATACACAGATCAATATAAATGGGTTTGACATTGAAACGGCAAAAGTAAACACCTTACTGTAAACTATATTAGATAGTGAAATGGTAGAATCGTATATACAGTGAATTACAAGCCTGAAAAACAATTCTAAATATTTTTTTATGATTTTTCAAACTAAACTTACATGGTTTTTGTAAACTATTTAACATATTGTATTCACAAAAATACAGTAAAATAGTTTGAGTTCCATGGAAACAAATCGCCATTCGTTCTTTCTGCAACACCTGGGGGTTAAAATCTCTTATCAAGCCACAGCAACTTACCGAAAAATGTGAAATTTTCAAAATCGTTGATCGGCCATTTTATAGCATGTTGGAGTTATCGTATCATTTTGTATTATCCGGGTAACAAGGGTGTTAATTAAAACTAACAATTCGGATACTGATGCTTCATTTTTAGATTTACATCTCTCTATTTATGACAATATTATTCATACCAAAATTTATGACAAGAGGGATGATTTTAATTTTAGTATTGTAAATTTTCCCCATTTGGATGGGGATGTACCTCAGGCTACATCTTATGGCGTATATATTTCTCAATTAATTCGGTTTGCCAGAGCGTGTAGTCATGTCAAGCATTTCAATGAACGTAATCAATATATTACAAGTAAACTTCTTCAGCAAGGCTACCGTTATTACACATTGTGTAAATATTTTGCTAAATTTTACTGTCGTAATTCTGATTTAGTTTTAAAATTCAATAGTAATTTAAAGACACGTCTGCGAGAAGGTATTTCTAAACCCGTTTTTTATGGGGATGTGGTTTACAAACTTCGTAAGATCTTGGGTCATGGTAATTTTCCAAATGTATTTGGTACAATTATAAAACGTTTTATTAAAAGAGGTTACGACCCAACTGTTTTGAGACATACCGCATGTATAGTGTTCAACCCGTTTACAGTTGGACACTACGCTTCCTTCTTTGATTGTGTCTGACGGAAGAGGGGAATGGCTCTATAATAAGCAGTTTTCAAATCCTACCAGGACTGAACTATTTTGATATCTGTCTTCTGGCCTGTTTCGTCGGGCCCTTAAGGGTGTTTCTCTTGTTGCTCTGTCTTCTGAAAAGACATTGAGTACATACGTTTTTGGTTCTAAAGGTTTGCTTTTAATATATTTATACACGAGCATTTTTGTGTTTTACATGCCATGCTTTTTTGTTTTCATTACGTGTGTTAGAGATTCACTGGGAGGGGTTTACTTTTATTTACACTGTCCCGTGTCTTTGGAACATGGTGGGGGTAAGAGTGAGGTTGGGTGCGCACCATAAACCGGTTTAAGCTCCCCAGTGGTGTTTATACCACTGACCGTTCCAAGGCGGTGCCCCACTGTGTTCCTTTGTCTGTTCGTTTTGTCCTCATGTGTTGGCTTTGTGTGTGTGCGCGCGCGCGCGCGTGCGTGCGTGCGTGCGTGCGTGCGTGTGTGTGTGTGTGTGTGTGTGTGTTGTGCATGTCTGCGTGCTGTGGGTTTCGTTTTGGGGAGGCTGCGTTTTTGGTACGTGGCATTCCCTGTTTGATATTTGTCTTTGTTTTTTTTACATGCCATGCCTTTTTGTTTCCATTACGTGTGTTAGAGATTCACCTGGAGGGGATTACTTTTATTTACACTGTCCCGTGTCTTTGGAACATTGGAACATGGTGGGGGTAAGAGTGAGGTTGGGTGCACACCATAAACCGGTTTAAGCTCTCCAGTGTTGTTTTTGCCACTGACCGTTCCAAGGAGGTGCTGTGACAGGAAAGGCCGTACCGGCGACAGTAACCATCGAAACAAATCAACACCCTTTACAATATTTACAAATTTATTTACATAAGATGATTATTAACAATGAATAGATGATATAAAAAAAAAAACAACAAAAAAACTGATTATAAGAAAGAAAGAAAAAAAATCAAAGTTCAGTATCACCAGATACAAAGTTCTTACAGTTCCATTTTAAAGTGACGTGACACAGTTCTTTAATTTAATTGCGAACTTTAAGTAGCACAAACAATATGTGACGTATCTTTAAAACAAGTCCCTTTAAACCATGAATACGTTGATTCCGTGTTGGCTCCCTATGGCGGTAGGTGATTGCATCCCTGAGCTGACTTCAGAGGATAACAACAATCATCGTCTTTGCGGTTTACGGCACAACCATGGGACGAAAGCTCTGGGAAAATCACAACCAGGCGAGTGAAGACAAGTGAACCTCGGGCATTGTACTACCGGGTTATGACATCACCAGGTAAAATCGTCTGGCGGAAGAAACTAAAAATATATAACATATGGTAAGCACCATAGCAAAACAAAAAAAGTCAGGGCATAAAACTGCTCCTTTGGGTACACCATACCTCCGTAGGCTCCCATAAATGATACGTGCTACTTATACAAAATATATGTGCTACTAAGTTCAGACGACACGTGATTAAAATACGTCACTAATTACTTCCATTATTACAAAAATTACTTACTTAAAAGACTAAAGTCAAAGTATGAAAAGATATGAAAAGTTTATGATGAAAAAAATAGTAATGGAAATGATAAACTGTAGCCATTATTTACAACTACAAATCAACAAAATTCAATGTAAATCAAACGTTATATCATAGTTGGCATCCATATAGCATTAAATGCCATACAACAAAACGGACATTGTATGTATATGCTATAGACTGGCATAATATCTCAAATTACAATAATATATTACATACACAGTACTAGACTTGCCATATAGATTTATACATTACAGTGCAATACAATATCGGCAAAATTATTTATAATTATTTATTTACAAAAGTCTGAAAAATTTAATAAATTATCCCGACATACCGAAACTAGCCAAAATCACATGCCGAAAAGTAAATGTTACAGAATTCTGTAGAATGCACAAAAATTTACCAAATAAAAATCGTAGTGCAAAAATCATACAAAAATCTAACAAATAAATTTCTTACCTCTATCGAGCGTAAATTTCTAGCAAGAAAAATTAATCAGACAGATTCGTGTATAATGTCGGAAGGTGGTGTGCGCAAGGCATATCTAGTCCAGTCTATTTAAAGGGTAATGTCCCGCCAAATACTAAATTTCATGGGATTCACGGCCTATGCGTAAACTCTTGACTATTTGTATTTCCACGGGATTCACGATATAGCCGGGGAATCTAACTACTTTGGCGCGGATTGAAATTGACAATTTGAGGCCCATTATAGTGGTTTTGGGGATAAAAACATAAATTACTGAAGTTTATAAAATATCAACTTTCTTATTACTGAACAGAATTTAATGAAATTTACATGGAAATTTAAGTTATAAAATACAGAAAAACATTAGAGGTATTTTATGCGCGAAATCTGACATTTACCTCAATAACTCAAAAATTTACAAAAAGATGATGCAATACCTGCATTTACACTACAGATAAAATAAGGCCCGTATGTCAATTTGTGACAGGTGCCCCACTGTGTTCCTTTTTTTGTTCGTTTTGTCCTCATGTGGTGGCTTTGTGCTGTAGGTTTCGTTTTGGGGAGGCTGCGTTTTTGGTACGTGGCATTCCCTGTTTGATATTTGTCTTTGTTTTTTTGGTATGTTTTGATTGCCTAAGGACAGACTTCTGAACACGGGTAGTCTCTCAGGAAGTGAAAGGCTAGAAATGCTAAAATATGATATGAATTCTTATTTTTAAATAGAATATAGTAGCAAAGGCATTTAGTACCTTCTGATGTTTAAGGAGTGATATTTCATCATTCCGACCTCTTACTATTACGATATTTTGAAGTAAGGAACTGTACTTACATATAACGTGAGCGGAAGTAACGCTAGTTTGGCTGCTCTATCTATCGAGTATAAATATTATTTATCCATGAAAAAAAAACACCGATTATTGTAATAAGCTTTTATTGTACAGATGTAAATATCAGGACTGAACAGTGTTTATTGTGTTTAGACGGGTATATACCACACTGGAACATTTAGCACATGAGTTACATATTGCAAGCATGATCCATGGATTTGTCAGAAGTTCCTATATTGTTTACACCCGTCTAAACAAAATCACATTCAGTCCTTCATCAATTATATCTGGAACAATTATACTTTTAATGTACAAAACATAAATCGACGCATTACATAATATTCGTCGGTTACTTAAACAAATGTATTTGACATCATGTAAATCAATTATCTTGCTATGTTGTTATACATCTATATGTTTATAGTCCTAAACTCATTCTTCTTGCATGCAATTTCTCTTGCAAGCCTTAAGAGAACGGAAGTTATTTCCGTTCGAATCACATCCACCCCACAAAAACATTTGACATTTTCCGGTAGCGGCGTCATAATAATATCTCTCTATCGCGGCTTCGCATGGTCCAGCTTTTGCCGGGAGGGAACAGACAAAATTTTTACAGACATTATTACATAATCTCTTGTTTCTAAAATTGTTGCCATTTGGCAGACAACCACCCCATGTGAATTCTTTACATTTGTTTGCTAAAGGGTCGTAAAAGAATCTATCTATTGCCATCTTACATGGCCCAACCTTCATTGGTTCGGAGCAAACTGGACAAGGGAATGTTCCGCATGAGCCCTCACAATCTTTTCTGGACAGAAAACGGTTCATATTTCCACCACAACCTCCGTACCGAAACTTCTTACATTTACATTCAGCAACGTCAAAATACCATCGGTCTAGTTTTTCTTCGCATGGTCCCTTAACTGATGGCAGGTTACAAACTGGGCACATAATCGATGATCCACAAACAGCTCGACATTCCTGCAAGGTTTCGTATCTGTTTTCGTTGCCACCGCAACCGCCATAGATAAACTCTTCACACTGACATGTCTGTATGTTAAAGAAGAAACGCTGGAAATGCCCATTGCATGGTCCTTGGGCCGATGGTAGGTTGCAATGCCCTGATATCTTCTTTGGAAGTTCACAAACAGCATTATTTTTCATAGGTTTCTCGCATAATGCTTGACAATGGACGAGGTTTAGAAAATTGTTGTCGTTGGGACGACACCCACCCCAAGTGAAAGGTTCGCATTGACATGTATCTGTATTGTAGAAATACCGTGGAATGGCAGCTTTGCATGGACCAGGCTTCTTAGGCAGCAGGCATGCTAAAATAGTAAATGATGTCTGACTGTCTTTGGCATTACTAAAGCAAGTTAATAATCAATACTTCCTGTAATATGTTTGATCTTCAGTAGAAATACTAAATTTCACTACACAAAAGTCTCTATATAGAATAACACTGAGTAAATGTTGCTTGAATATCTCTTGTGATTGGATGGCCTGTTAAATTTCAACATTTGTGTATCAGTTTAATTCACGATATTTCGGTATTAATAAAAATAGTGTTACCGCTAATAGGTATTGATTCATCGATACAACATTTCCCACCAGCGTCTGGAAACTTCCCCATAAGTTTGCATGTTAAGCCAACAGGACAAGGGATGCCAGCAATGCCTCCACAAAAACCACTGCATGTATCTTTGAAAAGAGAGAATTACTTGAAATTTTCCACTACTACTGTGCACTTATACATCTTTTATTAAATTAAGTTTGTCTAAGGATTTGTTCAACCATAAGTTAATCATAACTGACTGACATGATTTTTGTACTTTGACATTTCATATTTACGCTTAAGGCATGTTTTTAACGTCTAAACGCTGAAATTTCAGAAAATCTGTATCTCAAGACAATATTCATAATTGTGAATCCAAGTGTGTAGTCATTGTTATTAGATCTCTTTACAACTTTGCAATTAATTCGTATGATGATTTTTGTTTCCGAATGCCGGGTCCAGGGTTCTACGACGTTTTCCAAATAAATGACGTTATGCCATTACTTCCAGATTATCAAACGTGAAGAACTACCTTAATGGTGTGGAAATGTTGTTCAGTATTCAAACAAATTGGATGTTTCGCAAGGGGTGTATTTCTTTGTAAAATTAGTTTCTAATTATGAACCTGTAAATGAGTAGGTAGTCATGAAAAGTCTAGTTGCTATGCTACGATTTGACATCATTTGTATTTCTTCGACGACTAACATCGGTTGTGTGAGACAAATATTCATGTCCCTGAAATTACGAGGGATGATCAATAATTACGTAGACTGGTCCAATAACTATTTTCATAGTACTTGCAACATGTTGAAAATTGTACCATTTGAAAGAGTTAACCTTTTTTATTGACTGACTTGATTAGAATAGCATGACATAGCATAGTAAGAAACAAGCGGATAAATGCAACCATAGTAACCCGCTACCGGCCCAGGTGACGTTTTGTCATACGCATGCTGAAGTAAAAACTTAATAAAATAAATATCAGCCGCAGAAATTCTTAAAAAATCCGCGATTCTGTTTGACGACGTTTGCGCGACCTTATCTGAAAATATGACGTCAATGCCGTTGCATTGTGAAATAAACGACTTCTGTTCTATGAAAGTCAGGCATGCAATGAATTTAAATATGTCGTCACAAGAACGTTTGGAAATTTGCGCAACAAAGAAATAGGCAAAACACCATCGGAAACGTATAAGCTACTGAAGCAGACACGGTGAGAAAACTGCGTTTGTCGTGCGCTGGTATTCAAATGGTTTCGACGCTTTTCTGATGGCCGGTGTAATGAAGTATTTCGACCCCCATTATTCTATAGCAAAAGTACCCCCCGGTCATAGTATTATGACCTCCAGATCATAATACTATGACTCCCCCACATGAAGTAAACTGAACCTCACGAAGAATATTGACTCCCATAGAAAAAACGACCCACAGTCATTTGGTCAAATTTAGTGATAACTCATGTATCTAAGGCCTAATTGCTGCATTTTATGCCCCCACTCGGGGGAGGGGGGGGGGGCATATAGATTTGCCCTTGTCCGTCCGTACGTCCGTCCTTCCGTTTGACCATTAGCCCCAGATACCATCACTTGACACAGAAATCAGAGCATTCCGCAACGGGGAAAGGGATTCTATTTCTAGACGCTGTATCTTGGTGTATACATTTTTTTCAGGAAAATAACAATTCACAATACGTTCACAAAACACACCAGTGTCAATAATCCCTGCAAACTTCGGTATGAAGTAATTCTTCAGTAAAGTACGGTATCGGCAACAATAGAAAGTAGTAGTAGTAGTAGTAGTAGTAGTAGTATCGGCAGTGGTAGTGGTAGTGGCAGTTGCAGTAGCAGCAGCAGCAGCAGCAGCAGCAGCAGCAGCAGAGGAATAAGTGACAGCAACAACAGCAGCAGGAGAAGAAGATGTAGATGTACAAGACGTATTAGTGGAAGCAGGTATAGTAGTATCAGTAGTAGCAGTTGTAGTAGTAGTAGTAGAAGTAGTAATAGTAGTAGTAGAAGAAGAAGTACATGTAGTAATAGCAATAGAAGTAGCGGCACCAGTAGTAGTAGTACAATCAAAATGTTAACTGTTGGCAATGGAGGGTATTAGAGTTGTAGATCTAGTAAAATTGTCCGTTAAGTTTGGTGGGGATCACTTTTTAATAGATATTATCGTCGAAAATCTTTTTAGGAGCCGGTGTTTTACACGGAAAGAGTAACTTTTTTAAATAGAATAATGTCCGGGAATCGATATTGTATGAGAGTTCGAATGTAGTAATTTCGGCAGTGAGTATTTTACATGGAAGGAGTCACTTTTTCTATAGTATAATAACCGGGGTCGTAATTCTATGAGATTCGAAGGGAGTCATCTTTAAGGAGTCAGTATTTTACTTGGAGGGGTCAGTTTTTCTATAGAATAATGACCGGGGGGGGGTCGTTATTCTATAGAGTTTTCAAAGGGAGTCAGTTTTTTATAAGGGGAGTCAATATTTTACAGGAAAGGAATCATATTTTCTATAGAATTATGACCCGGGGGGGGGGGTCGTTATTCTATGGGGGTCGAAATACTTCATTACACCGGCAGTCCCTTGAAGACGATGCTGGCGTGGATGGAAGTCAACAATCGGACCGTCAGCCGGGACGTCAATAAAAGACAAACTAAAAGCGGACTGCAGAACGACCGTTCGGGAGCTGTCAGAGGCTACCAATGTTAGCACGGCATTCTGACCACCAAATTGAACATGCAGAAGGTATTTAGCAATATTCACTTCTCTTGTACAATGATATTTAATATACAGTAGTATAATAGTACTTCAATATTGGATGAGGGATATTCAAATTGCTGTAAATTATTGTGATGAACACTAAAATGTTATAAATTGTCCCAAGTTAGGAATCGCAAGCAGTAATTTTTATCATTTTCAAAATCACAAAATTGTATTTTATTATTTTGATAGCTTACGTACATGTATTTGCGGATGCACGCGCGCTGGGTGCTATTTTCCCGGAGTTGATGTCCAACCTCAAAGGTCGCCGATTTGAAAATTTACGGAAGCGCGACAGTGTGCGTCTTCAAGCCGCAGTCATTTGATGTAGGAGAGACATTTTTGATATTTACAGACTTAGTAGAGGATAGAACGACGGTTCTATTGATATATGTTTTATTAATGTATGTCTAATACTATTAAAGCTATAGAGGCAGTCTAGGTAATTATCCATCGTATATAAGCAGTGTTTCATCATTAATTTGTCGTTCATTCTTTAAATTAAATAGCCGGTTATATCAACTGATTATGGCTAATGCTAACATGTGCAATAATAGCGCTAGCTAGAGATTTGCATTTGCCTAGGTATTTTCAAAACCGCAAGAAATATAAAGACCTAAAACTGACGTTCTTGATGTGAACTTGTTTCGAAACATTTCACACCATATTTTAATACAGAGTGAATAAAACAGCAATAATATGAACACATGCAGATATTAAATATGGTACAGTGGTCATGATGAATGTAATAATGACATTAAAAGGCATCAGTTATATTTATCAATATAATGTATTTTGCTTTTACCTGGTATTGGTGTTTGACAGGTATGACCGCAATCGTTAGAGCAGCATTTCTGAGTGCCATTACAGTCACTGTCACTCTTGCACATCTCTACACATCTCCCTTTATTATATTGAACAACTATATTATGCTGTTTGTGCTGATGGATGTTTAAAATGTCAATCTTTATAGCCATAACACATTACCCAGTGACACATTTCTCAGGAAAACAAATGATTTAGTGTTAACTAGTATCTTTGGGGACGTCAAATGATAAAAAAAAACCCAGAATGGATGGTTAACTGTTTCAAATGATCCGCTCCATGTACAGAAGTGTAAAATCTTGTATTTAGCAACAGAATTCTTTGTGTTCGATATTGGATTATTAAAGAAAAGTCTATTCTCCGTTTCCATTTTCTTTATTCTTAAACGATTTAAAAAAAAGGCCCATAATTATCGCAAAACGCAATGTAGAGTTACGGTACTTGCTGTGCAGAGTCAGCTAACTGCTCCAAGTTTTCAAGCAATAGCTAATGATGGTGAACAAGTGTTGCAAGTTTTAAAGCAATAGCTTTGATAGTTTATGAGAAAAAATGACCTAAACATAAAACTTAACTAAGAAATCCGATATTTTCTAAGTACAAAAGGGGCCATAATTCTTGCAAAAAGCAGGATGGAGTTATGGTACTTGCTGTACAGAGTCAGCTAATGATGGTAAACATGTGTTGCAAGTTTTAAAGCAATAGCTTTGATAGTTTAGGAGAAAAGTTGACCTAAACATAAAACTTAACCAGGTAACGCCGACGCTGAAGCCGACACAGAAGCTGACGCCGACGACGATGAAGTGATAAAAAAATCAGATGAGCTAAAAATGGAATATTAAAAATACTAAAAAAATGGACTTATAATGGATACGATATAGAAGTTGCAGATCATGATTATCTCGGACTCGTTTAGACATCCGGTGCATCTGATCTGTGCGAACTACAGTAACTACTCTGGCTTGAAAAGGCTTAAAGGTGATCAGATCAATCTTGTAATTGATAAAAGACATCACTGTAACAACAGACATCGAGGTGCCTTCGTGGCCGAGTGATTAAGGTCGTAGACTCTGAATCACTTGTCCCTCACCGCTATGGGTTCGGAACCTTGCTTGGGGTGTTGAATTCTTTCAGATGAGGAAGGTATCCAATTGCCAAATTCAATTAATACTGATCTGTTTGTTCCAGTTTTAAGGCAAAGATTAAGTAAAGGCTAAAGTAAGGCTTAAATCACTTGCTAATCGAAAAAGCTAAATATTCTGTTAATCCTATACCTAGACAAGAAAGAAAATGTACTTTCTGTGATACAAATGATTTAGAGAATGAATTTCACTCCATTTTGAAATGTAGATACTAAGACAATTTACGTAAAAGCATATATTGGAAAATATCTACGAAGAGCCAGGCATTTGTAGATTTAATGAATTGTTAAATTAATCAAATAAAAACACAGTAACAAAACTTGAACTTTACATAAGCTTAGACGGTCTATTATTAGACCTGATGTTCATCAGATTCATGTTGACGTTTATATCTGGGCTATACTTTATATAATTTTGTATGTCTGTGTATAATATTTTTCTTGTTGATATTCTACCTCTAGTTTCTATAGTTACGCATGTAAATATGTTTATTGTTTTTTTACCATGAACAGTTTAAAATATTACATTGAATTCATATTGTATCAAGTAAATTGCGAATACCATAGATTCTATGTAAATTATAAATGTGTGGTTGTGCCGATGAGCTTGTCATGCTCGAGATGAATAAATTTATGTTAAATAATACATATATAATTCATTATACTTCACACTTAAACTTTTAACTGAAACAGTTTGCCATAACACCGCTGGCGTTGTACATTTCCGCATAATTATGCAAAATTTGACAATATTATATGTTCCACCGATCGTCATTAGCGAATATTTATACATATATACAATTCAAAATATATCATATAATGTAATGTATAGTAATTAAGAAATAATATATTCCAAAATAGTAATGTGTCGTTGAATAAAATCATTGTTTGAAGTTCCGATGAGAAGGAATTAAAACGCGAGGGAGCAGCTCGGGTGATCTGAACGCCAATGATTTTACTCAAGAACAAATCACCGTTTCGATTATAACACGTTATTAAGGATTTTTATACACTTTTAAAGATATGCCTGTTTTGTGTGGTTATCTTTTCCAGCGCGCAGCTACTCACGTTTGATTTTATGACGTAACAATTGTGACGTATAAACAGTACATGTGTTTCATACAAACACACAGCTGCAATTTTCTTTATTTAAAATAAAAATTGGGTCGTGTTGCAATGTTTAAGCACACAATTGATTTATTTTCTTGACATTTCATGATCACGAACTAGAATAATATTTAAATTTAAATCAATATCATACAATAGTTGAGGATATAAACTTCCTATCATTACTTTTGTGCTTCGCTATAACCGATATACTTCGATGTATTTCTCATCGAATGGAAATGGAAATGTGTGCCTTATATCCGATAATTCGCTGTAACCATGTTTTGTTATAACTATTTTATATTAAACATAAAGAAGTGCTAAAATAGGAATATTTAAAACGCTGTAGATAAGCGGAAATTCGTTATAACCGTGTGTAAATCAAATTTGATTTCAATAATATTTCCATTCCATACTGGAAAGCAGTAATTAATTAAAGAAGACAAAATGACACTTTAGTTTACAATTACATTTCTCGACATTTTTGTCTGTTAAAATTGCATTAACGGTATGCTAATGATTCCTTGTTAATGTAATTTTTATGCAAGACTGTTGTTTTTGCAATGGTTAGAATGCGACATGAAATGACAACCTTTACAATCTTTGAAAAAAAAATATCAGCGGTCCTTAAAACAGTTAGGAGAGATATCTATTGACGGAAAATGGAATAACCTTATAAGAGAGGCCAATAAAATCACAGATTTATAGAATATACGCTAGCTTTGACCAATTTAAATACATGAATTGTTTGAGATGTTCGTAAAAATCTTGCTGTATAATGTACAATGGTGATAAAGCAATGAAATATATACCGGCATAAAATTTAACTCTTTTTTAAAATTAATTTGTCAATATCAAACATATTCACGAAAAAAGTTTTTTAAACGTCACTGTATACCACGCGGCGCACGCATGTCCAGAGACTGGTGCACACTCTCCGGATACAGGCAATGCATTTACTGTATAAGTATCTCCTAACCAGTCACCTTAAATCTTTACCCAACTATTCACCGTTTTGCCGATGTTAAATGTTCACATCATAAAACCGTTTAACCACGACGATATTTTTAATCTCTTAAAACACTCAGCAGTACATGAGTGCGAATGTCAGGGCAATACGGGTAATATTTTAATAATTCAAATCGTAGTAGAATTTGCCGTACACACGGGGATGTTTTCCTGGTGAAGGATAAAGTAGTCTTGGTTCATGTCTGGACGTTTTAACTTAATCGCATTCACAGTGCTGAGTATATGGGACTTTACTAATAAACACACAGATCCGCCCATTATTTAATTACCACGACATTTTTGAACAACCCGCGTAAATAATACTCGAATCGGGGAAATTATTGTTAGGATTTTATATATATATAATCATATCATCACTTTATATTATACTTTTATCTGAATTTATTTATCAAAATTTTATATTTCAGTATTGTTTATATTCTAAGTCATTAAATCCGTACTTACCAATGTCATTTGCTTTCGGTAGCAATGCCGTCAGCATGAAAGTAAAGCCAAACAGGGCACAATTTATCAGCATAACTGTAAATTAAAGATAATGTTCACAAATCGGAAATAGCAAACCGCGTGCAAACGAAATGTTTCACTCTATTGTTCCTAAGTTACTCTTTAAGTTTACATACATCGTAGCGGTTCAATCTCTTTCAAATGACAAGTGTGTGTCGATTTACGAGTTTAATAATGCTACTTGTGCATTATGTAATATACTGAACAAAATTGCTAACCTGCCATTTACATGTCATAACTTTTTTCACTAGTTTGTATATTCTAGATTTTGTAATTTTTCAGAAATTGATGGAAGTGGTAAAATGAGTAAATTGTTAAATTTTGTTGAAATTATTAAATGCTATCAACAAATTACATTATTGCATTACTCCTTTGTTTTGACTGGGTTAGTATTGAGGGTATCAACCTGAAAGTGTACGAGTGCAGGTTGATAACCAAATACTAACCGGACTGTTAGGGAAGTATTTGAATACCTGCCTCCGCTGATGTTTTGAAAGCGACAATTTTCTTCCAAACAATTACGTAGAAAGGTACGCGGAAACATTCTTGTTTCTAATGTCCCTGTTTAATATTACACTATTGGAAAGGGTATGAATACAGAGGTACGTTGACGAATAAATTAATAGTTCTAGCATATGCAACATTTCGTTTTAAAAGTAAACTTACCTGCTTAGTTCAATAAAGTAAAGCACAGTGCAAGCATACAGCATATGGCAACTTATCGGTAATGTTCAGGCGGGCAGTTATCCTAACTAGTGTTTAAGTATTCTGTACCAATATTAAACCTTACATTTCTTTGCATGTAACTTCCAACTTCCTCATATGAATCACAGGTGGAGGAAGAAATAATTCATACACAATGTCTGTTATCAATTGCCACTGAAATACGCCCGAGGATTGAACTCACGACCCCGCATCTGTACATCTGCGATCTCCCTATTGAGCAATGCGGGCGGGCTATGTACCCGTTACCCTTACAGTCTTACACATGTTTATGGATTATGCACCAGTATTGATTTGTTCTCCGCATGATAATGACATTTTCTCCACATGATAGTTAGTAGGAGAACGAAATTTCAAGCACAACTGTTTTATGTCAAAATCAAGGAGAACTACCGTCACGCCCGGGGTAATGAACTTGTGACACATTTTTTTTTCAAATTTTTGTTATCAACTTAAGTAGACGGACTTGTTGATAAGTAAGCGACAGAGATTGCACTACATTCACACAGTTTTGATTACATGTTTGTGTAGATTTGAAATGTTAAGGAATTGTCAAGAAAATTTGAAACAGTAGCAATTACATTTGATAAAGATTCAGTATGCACATCATAATATTATTATGTTGTAATAAAGGTGATTAGTTTGAACGATAATATTCATACCTGTTTAAACTCTGCATGCCACAATCTCCAACTCCTCTTCTATATCATACGTTACATGCGGTAATCAATAACCGAGCCTCAGTATCGGTATGCATCGCCATACTAACCTGAGCCCGTACAAAGCGTAAATAGATCTACATCGCTGCTTCGTGGCTCGGTATTCACACAATGCACGGGCCCAGGTAAGTACAGTGATGCATACCTCCAATTCGGTCGGTATTTATTATTTATCTCTCTGGGTGTACGTGTATCTGACCTGTATGATGATTTTTATATTTAGTACACAAAATGCAAATTCTAACATTTTTAATATTTTCTTTTATATAAAGAAAGGTGTGTGTGCGTGCGTGCGTGCGTGTTCGGGTTTAACGTCTTTTTCAACAATTTTTCAGTCATATAAACGACGGTGTCTACTTGTAGCAGTGAGCACAATGCCCAGCTTTATAGTGCTGCCTCACTGGAATATCACGCCGTAGACACGTGACATGATACCCCACCCAGTCACATTATACTGACACCGGGCTGACCAGTCCTAGCACTATAACCTTAATGCTGAAGGCCAAGCGAGGAAGCTGCTAGTACCATTTTTTACGTCTTTGGTATGACTCGGCCGGGGGATTTTACCGTGAACTGTCTTGTCGATTAGAACATGTATCGCAAAATGACCTACTTTTGGTTATTTCGGTTTACTCCCTCGTATTTAAAACCGCATTTTATTCCAGATTAGATTAGGATCCCTTCCTGGTATAATTTGAACGTGTAAGAATGGAAATAGATTTTAGTTTTTCGTGCTTTGTTGCTTCGGCCTTCGTGATTAGATTACAACGCATCTGAACTCAAAACCGATTTTTATTTGCCAACAAAGCACGCAAAAAAATCCGAAAATGGGTCTTGCATGTGATATGTTGTCTCCATATGGGGAACATTTGTGCTAAGTGATTTTGAAATATCTTGATGAATTGAAGAGTTATGAACAAGACATGAAACTGATGCTCTAAACCTGTGATCTCGAAGTGAGATCTTGGCCTTGGAGCTAGGGGTCTGGGACTTACGCATGACATGTCGTCTCAGTATGCGGAAGATTTGTGCCGACTAATTTCAAAATACCTGAATGGATGACAGATACAAATTGGTCACAAAACAAACTCTGGTTAACATTTGACCTGTAAGTGTGACCTTGACCTTAGAGCTAGGGGTCTGGGTCTTGTGCAGGACACGTCGTCCTATTATGGGGAACATTTGTGTCTCTATGGATGAATGGCAAAGAAATCTTTACCACACATTGTGATTTGTAATTTTTCAAATAATTTATCACCGAAAGGCAAAATGCCGCCACTGTTTCATATATTTACATGAAACATAATGGTTGACCAGTTAATAGTTTCCAGAATTACGGGAACATTCGATTTTTTGCAGTTTTTCTCATGAACTTTTATAAACCGTTACAACGCTTTATTTTGTAAACATTGATAAATATAGAACGAGACGCGACAGTACTTTTAGACGCTATCATCACGTGGGCAGCAAACCATGTAGTTTGATGGTGCAATTTATATACTTGTCTACCGATTAGGGAAGTCAGCATGATTTACATGGCCTTATTTAGGTAAGAACCACTATCGTACTGAGTAACACTACCTAAATAACGGACCGTTCCATTGTCAAAAGTACACAAACATCGCTCATCTCAAAACCGAACTATAGGTAGCGCACAGTATTATGGCGTTTTGAAGTGAAAACAAAACAATAACATAAAATCAAGTCAATACACTAAGTTTACGATTTAGTCAGTGAGTTTTCGTTGGCCGAGCGGTTACGGTATTCGCATCATACCTCTAAAGCTGTCCCTGTCTTTGTCTGAAACGGTAGCCATGACCTATGACTAGACGTTCGTGTAGAAGCTGAAATCATTTCAGACTTAAACGATAGTTTATATGAAAACAAATTCCGGTCATCATTTATAACACTTTAATGCTACCTGAAATATTGAAAAGGACCTACACATATATGTCCATGTAGTTAGTTGAAATACCGGGTAAGTTAGTCGAACCTAATAAATCGAAATTTAGAGTTATGTAAGATGAAAGCACGAGACATGTAGATCGAATATATGAGTTATGTAAGTTGATCTTCCGAGACTCTTATATCTCGAAAGTACACATTGACAAACAGTGCTATGCCGTAACATTCTGCATTTTCCGAACAGAAGCTTTTTTCAACGCCATACATGTTGACATTTTATAAAATACGTCTCAAAAATCTCCACTAATGTGACTTTTTCTTTAGCAATCAACAGACATATGGTAGACCAGGATAAACGGAATAAGACACATCTGGTACCAAGCCATTAGAAGGTATTTTCAGTAGGAATAAACGAGATATACTGTGAAAATTATCAGAGCGTATAAGTTGTGTAATACGTTAAAACACATTGATAAACAATAAACAGACCATTACTTACACAGTGAAGAGCACTGAGAATGTGAGTTGTTGCACACAGGCTGTAAGAAAGAGGCCGATACACTTGAAAACGTTTTTGTTTGGAAACAAAACAATGTATCTATGTACGGAGGTTGTGCATTATTACTAATATTTTAGTTAGCAATTCACAAGTGATTTTCACATATTATCTTTGCTGATTACCGTTGCTGTTTAACTACTACACCTTTTTGGTTGTCAAAGTAACAATTAAATGTTGAAGCGAGGCTGGTAAAAAGTAGAGAAATTGTAGTGTCAATCCGGCTTTGTCCAGGAATTTTGATCCTTAACTATTTCAGGTTTTAACTGATATTCAAAATTTGCACTTTGGTTTTTTTAAATGAAATATTTCTAAGTTATCTTCTAATGCAATTCCGCGTAATTCTGGATTAACCCTCATGCTGGGGTGTTTTCTATTCAGAGATGTTGTAATTAAACTGCAATTCAGGCAGTTTGGCGTTCTTTAAGTCTTGATTTCTACCGTCTGTGTGTGTAACCCTTTTTAAAGGCACTGACCTCCAGATTTTGGCTAACAATGATTTTTCTTTAAAATGGAAATTTGGTCAAATTACGAAAATTAGAATATTAGTTTTTATATCTAAACTATCTTAAAAAGGCCAAATCAAGAAAAAAGGATGCTCGAGCCGGGAATCGAACGCAGGCCGCCGCGGCAATAAACCACGGATTTAATGGTTGTTAATTATAGATATTTATCATTAAGGCAGTTTATTTCGAGTAAAGCGTTTATTGAGTTTCAAAGCTTTCTAAAGAAATATAACATTAAATTCCTGATAACTTTTTATTACTTTTTTTTGTTTTCGTACAATCTGGAGGCCAGTACCTTTAACATATTACAATGTACATTGTATATCAAACCAGTCACGTCCTTTCGCTCGCTTCTTTAACGATCTCATGGGATATATAATTGTAAAGGAGCAAAATAGAAAAAAATAACACATGAAAATTCTGATTAAAATAGCAGATAATGGCGTTAGATGAAAAAGAAAAAGCACTTTACTGCAAGTTCATACATTATTATTATCATATGTAATAAACACTCGTTTCTTCACCAGATAAAGTATATATTCCGGTTGGGCAGGCAAACACTTAATGAAAACAATATAAACTAAACATGTCAATAACACGAAGTAAAGTACAAAAAAATACAGTTCAGTTGCTAGCTTATACATATTTTAACTCTTTGATGATTCTGCAGAAATTAAACCTGTAGCAATTTCTCCACGAACATATTAAAAGAGACATAAGTGTCACATTCAAAATGGAATAAAATACAAAACGTAATATTTATAAAATTCTGAATCCGTAAGCTGGTAATAGTCTCATTTAAAAGGAGAAAGAAGCACTGCAAGTTCATACACTGTTTAAGTCAGCGTTTAAACTATCGCTTTACTATTACAACTTTTTTTCTGCACCAAAAAAAAAATTACAAAAATAATAAACACATATTATAGGTGGACATGAACACAGGGAATGAAAATTAAAATTTACTAACCAAACAAGAACAAGTAAAGAAAATAACCACTTCAGTTTCTAGCTTATACATATTTTAGCTACTTAATGAAACTAGTAGCAACCTCTCCACCAACGTTAAAAGAGCCGAATATTGCAAAATTTACTATTTTCACTTTTTCAGATGAGATGCAAAAGTTCTTTTCTCTTGTTTTTAGAACATTTTGCACATTGATTAACAGTAATTTACTATAAAACATAAAATAAAAAATATATTTTTAGATACAACAGTAAATACAATCTGGAAAGTAGATACCTCGGAAGCACCGAGAACAAGGCAAACAGTGAAAATTGCAGACTCGGTTTGATTGAGTCTGTTCATGAGCAGTAATGGAAAATGCAACACTGCCCACGCCCCCTAGCACCGGCTTAAGCAGTATTCAATCTTCAAACTAAATGAGTTGAAATCAATAATCCCGTAGGACCAAAAATACAACAACACTGAGATGAAGTCGGGGCGACTTCAATCTGACTAAAGTACTTGATCTTCTAAACAAAGATCTGAGAACGACCTATTCACATTCGTCTTCTGTATATTTTGGATTTCCATTATTGCTATTTTTATGTTATCCAATCAGACGACTTGTTCGATATTCAAAGGATAAGAAAAATATGCGGTTATTCCAGGACTCGAACCCGGGACCCCTCGCTTACAAAGCAAATGGCCTACCGACTGAGCTAACCGGCTATCTGATACGTTACGACATAAGAATTGTAAATATCAAAAGTCAATGCTACATGTAGATTTGCAAGATGTTGTAAGCTAGGCTCTGATTGGCTAGCGAAAGAGCCGTCAGAACGAGGCAATGAATAGGTCGTTTTCAGATCCTATGCGTAGCGTAATATAGGAGATGTACTTTAGTCAGATTGGGGCGACTTTTTACGGCCGCCACACAGCAGTACGTCATATTTTACCAGTTTGTTATATTATATTCGGTTCATAAAAATAACAAACAAATCAGCTTTCTGACAATGTTCTAGAAATTATTTTGTCTATGATGAAATATATATATATATATATATATATATATATATATATATATATATATACAGTTCAGATCCTGCAATATATCCGCATCATGGTATAAAAATATGTTTTGAAAAATGTTTAATATTACTAAAGATATTGCAATTAGGTAAATCCCTCGTAACAATTTTGCTTTATGTTTCAGAGGTTATGATATTTGACATTAATTTATTCAAATATAAGGCCGGTGCGAGCTTGAACATGGACACCAAATGAAAGCTTGTGTTTAAAACCCGCATTATGCTGCTCAGAAGAAATCGCACTAAGTCCAAAGGAGTGATAGGCCTACATTCATTCTTCCTGCATGCAATTTCTCTTGCAAGACTTTAAAGAATGGAAGTTATTTCCGTTCGAACCACATCCACCCCAAAAAAAAGTTTGACATTTTCCGGTAAGGGCGTCATAATAATACCTCTCTATTGCGGCTTTGCATGGTCCAGCTTTTTCCGGGAGGGAACAGACAAAATTTTTACAGACATTATTACATAGCCTCCTGTTTCTAAAATTGTTTCCATTTGGCTGACAACCACCCCATGTGAATTCTTTGCATTTGTTTGTTAAAGGGTCGTAATAGAATCTACCTATTGCTATTTTACATGGCGAAGCCTTCATTGGCTTGGAGCAAACTGGACAAGGGAATGTTCCGCATGAGCCCTCACACTCTTTTCTGGACAGAAAACGGTTCATATTTCCACCACAACCTCCGTACCGAAACTTCTTACATTTACATTCAGCAACGTCAAAATACCATCTGTCTAATTTGTCTTCGCATGGTCCCTTAACTGATGGCAGGTTACAAACTGGACACATAACCGAAGATCCACAAACAGCTCGACATTCCTACAAGGTTTCGTATCTGTTTTCGTTGCCGCCGCAACCGCCATAGATAAACTCTTCACACTGACATGTCTGTATGTTAAAGAAGAAACGCTGGAAAGCCCCAAAGCATAGACCTGTGGCTGATGGTAGGTTGCAGACAGGATCTGATATCTTCTTCGGATGTTCACAAACAGGATTAGATTTCATTGGTTCCTCGCATGATGCTTGACAATGAAGGAGGCTGAAAAAATTGTTTCCGTTTGGGCGGCACCCACCCCAACTGAAAGGTTCGCATTTACACGTATCTGTATTGTAAAAGTACCGAGGAATGGCAGCTCTGCATGGACCAGGCTTCTTAGGCAGTAGGCAGTCTTAAATAGAAAATGACCTCTAGACTGCACATGTCTTAGACGTTACAAAAATGTTAATAATTGATACTTACTGTAATATATTTGATTTTCAGCAGAAATACTTAATCTTGCTACACACAAGTCTACATATAGAATAACAGTAAATAAATGAATATCTCTAATTTTGATTGGATGATCTGTTATATTTCAATATTTGTTTATCAGTTCAATTCACGGTAGAATTTGTGCATATATTCAGTACCGTAGCCAGACACAAATTTTATCTGAGGCAGTATGTGTTTGTGTGTGTGTGGGTGTGTGTGTTGGGGGCGGGGGGTCCGAGGGTAGCTTCTCCGGGAAAAAAACTTGATGTATATTAACGTCTTCCTGTGGATTCTGGTTATCTAAATGTTGTTTTAAAGACACTAAAAAGGTAACAGCAACGTGATTTATGATGTACAATTTGTTCCGGTTAATTATTCAAGAATCAAAAGTCCGGGAGAATCCCACAAGTGAAGAATTTCCAACTTATCAACTGGCGTACTTTTGTGGACGATTATTAGGGCCAAACCAATCAGCTGTCAACCTTGTCCAAGCTTGAAGTTCCCTAAGAGCGATGAAACTTCGTTCACACGAGCAGGGTCCAATGGGTAAACAAAGAATCTGCTGGCATTAATTTTTGGAAAACAATTCGCATCGCATAGCTCAAATCCTTTTTGGAGAGACATGAAACTTTTGATGTTATCATTTACTTGTTTCAACCTTACAAGTCTGGTCTAAAATTTACTTTCCATTGTTAACTATGAGAAACAAAAGTGCCAAACTGTCACTAAATACGAATTTTACAGAAAACACTTATAACTTTTTAAATACTCTACTCATTGAGCAGACTAGTTGTCAATTTTATGAATTTTGACCTATTCAAGGACTATAACTCCAAAGCGACTGAGACTATCCTGCTTGTTATCGAACTTGGTCAGGATAATATGCAAATTAATATTCTGACTAAGTCTGCGTAGATCTATCGCTTATATTATTTATTTGACATTGTAAATTTTAGCTATTTTTAGAAATTCAGCAACCTTAACTCAAGACTGGCAGGGACTATTCACTTGATTATTGAACTAGTAAGAGAAAATAAGGCCATGAATATTGTCACCAAGTTAAATGAATATTGGATAAGAACTACACAAGTTAAAAGTGGACACTGTTAATATGGGCAATTTTGACCAGTTCAAAGGTCATAACCATGGAGATACTGGTCCGAACTGGCTGGTTATCAAGCCTTGTCTAGATTTTATAGTAATACAGCATCTGTTTAAGTATGGTTGACATCAAAGAAAATTACTCTAGTTATCGAGTGGAAAATTTTGGCAATTTTGACCAATTCAAGGACAATATCTTTGGAGATACCGGTCCGATTTTATAAAGATGTATATAAGTAAGTAAAAAAGTAACGACTTCATTTCTAGAGGCTATGCATTGGGTTTCCCCATCTACCATGTTGGCCTCAAGTGTGAATACTTCCAGTTGTTTAAGAAAACAAAGCGGAAATGGGGAAAAACACATTAAAGAGATCAGTCATTGTTGCATTTTCGGTAATCGTTTTCAGTTTCGGGGTCATTTCGACCTAGGCCGTAGACGCACTGACACTAACACAACAGACGTCATCTTCTGACAACATGCAATATAATCATATGAAATTTAACCGATTCTTCAGTTATTGATCGGAAACCAAATTGCCTGTAGATATATCGAGCGACAAAACAATATACGCTATCTTTGCCGAAGAGGGCATAGAAAGTTATTACAACACTTGACAACATTCTTCTTAAGGTAAATATAAATCGGCCTAATTAGGCCTTCCGCAAAATATCATTGTCTCCTAGAATTAAGGAGTGGCGTTATATAACGCTCAGAGCTATACACATATAATTTTTTGAAAAAAAAACTCCCCATGTGGTTCTGGGACGATCTGTGTATGAAAAGAATTGGAACCACTGCTTTACCCTTGCATGATCGTAAGAGGCGACTGATAGGGTCTTAACACTTGGTTTTGCAGTAACTCTGTGATTCCAGCATTCCATACCTCATGTTTTTATTTCGATGTAAATGAGGTGTGGAACCAAAATTTGTAGTCCTTTTTGGCGCCATATAACCTATACTGTGTTGGTGCACCGTAAAACCCAAATAAAAAATAAATAAATTTAACTAAAAGGATAACTACCACATCTGATTCCCTATTTCATATAAAAGATGTTTCAGAATCAAAATGATATAAAAACAACGATAATATTATCGAACTATTTCACATTATATTTTACAGTCTCCTTTTTTCGGAACCAAATTACAGAGTGAATAGAATAGCTAACACACACACACACACACACACACACACACACACACACAAACACACACATATATATGTATATTAAATATAGGCAATTTAAATACCTGCTGGACAAGTTGGGCAACATTCTCCTTCTGGTAAGTAGAAATCATCACAGCTAAGACTTGTACATGATACCTTTGAACAGTCTGTAAAAGATCGCATGAAACATGTATCGACAGATACAATAAAGCAGTTTGTTAAAGATTCTACCATATTATAAATATTTGCATATTGTGCATTTATAGCCTGACCCTAAAGGTCGCATATACCCGTGTTTTTCAAAACCGCAAAAAATATAGACTTAAAGGCAAAGAAAATCTCCTATATAAGTGACTCCCCCCCCCCCCTCGCCTCTAAAAGCCAGTCGCTTTAATCCCCAATAAACAGGATCCTGTCTGGTCCAGTCTGATAAGGATCCATAAAACCCCTGTAGACTTGACATCTAGTCCATGTCAGAGGATCATAAATTTTATTAATATGTAAATTGGTTATTTCTAGTGCTATACATTTCACTGATTGAAATGCAGCTTTTTTTCAGATTATACACAAAATTATTTTAATTGATAATATACTTATTGTAATTGCTCATTCTTGTTGAGTAATATCCTGACCAATTAAATTATAATTCTTACATCAAGACAATACTCACCATTTTAGAAAACTCTCACCTTTATTTAATGAAAATGAAATAATTATTTAAAACTCAATAAGAGAAATGACAAGCATTTTAACAATTATTAATTAATCATGATCTTTTTATCTAAGTAACAAAATAAAAACAGAAAAAATTGAATATTGCTGGATTTTTATTAGAAATTAAAGAAGCGCTGAGTTGCATCTTCAATAAATGAAAAAAAATATGGACCTTCATGATAAAATCCAGCAATAAACAGATATTATTGTTCAAAATACACATGATTTATTTAAACATGAATTATTCATCATTTTTAAAAAGGTGCATGAAAGCATTTTCTTTCATTCTTTATTTTTTTTATAAAAATCAAGCAATAATGAGATATAATTGTTTATAAAGCTTGATTAATTGAAAAATAAATATGTTGTTGTATTTTATCACTTAGTTTGTTAAGTCCCAATTTAATTATCACATGCAATCTATGTACTGCACAGTAGCTATACAGTAGCTTAATATGATAAACAGAAGCAAGGCTATCAATCGTCCAGTCTTGTATATTGGCTCTTACTGCCAAATACGTAGACCATAGGCCACATACCTTGCATACCAGAATCAGTGTCAATAACGTTCTTGATATAAACTTGTTTCGGAACATTTCACGACATATTTTAATGCAGAATGAATAGAACAGCAAGTATATAAACACATGCAAATAAAATGCATGCATTTAGACTGGAACAGTGGTCAGAATTAATATAACAATGCCATTAAGAGGCATCAATAAGTTATATGAAAATAATGCATTTTGCTTTTACCTTGTATTGGTGTTTGGCGAGTATGACCACACTCGTTAGAGCAACATTTCTGAGTACCATTACAGTCACTGTCACTCTTGCACATCTCTACACATATACCAGCGCCCGCTGGTTCAGGACATGATCCTGGTTTTGGTTTCTCTAAAGATATTTTAAAGTGATTTTTATCAAATGTTTATCGGTATGGAATGGTTGTATTGGGTAAAACAAAATAAGAGAGATATTTTAAAGTTCAGTTCTTTGTTATTTTCATAATAATAATTATTATTTTAATCACATATAATTATATATTGCATCGCGATTGAATCAAACTAGAGAGTTTTGTTATTGTTTTCTCAAAACGTTACGCAATTTACAAACGTTTAAAAACTATTGTACTAGATAAATGTTTACCTGGTCGACAAATATGGCAACAAAATTCCTCGGGCTTGTAGTAACCATTTTTGCATAGAGGTCCAACAGGACAGTCAACCAATGAACAATCTTCAAGAAACATAATGAAAGTTCAGTCTGGATGAAAAATAGCAAAAGTCGTTATATCATTGGAAGTAAAGTTAATTTAACTTTCTTCAAAGTTAACGGCCTAGATAGCCTAGTAGTAGAGCGCCCGCCTCGAGTGCGGGAGGTCGTGGGCTTGATTCTTGGCCGCATCATACCAACGACGTGAAAACGATACTAGTAGATTCCTCGCTTGGCGCTCAGTATTAAGAGGATAGTACAAGGACTGGTTAGCCCGGTGTCAGTATAATGTTACTGGGTGACACTACAATAGAAACCAGTATTGCACATTTTCTGAAGTATATATAGTAACATCCGAAATCTACAATCCACAAACGCCATATTTTTTTCATATTGGACTCCAGTCCCAAAGATCCATATCTTTTTCATGTTGGACGAGATAACTTTTCCAATTCCTTATAAGGAGACATTTTGAAGTGTTTTCCTTGCGACAGCAGTAAAACAAAAATTGCGATAACTCTCTCTCTTTTTTTTTTTTTTTTTTTTTCTGAACGAAGCATGTAAGTGTAAGCACTCAATTTCTTAGTAAGAACGTTTCCTATCCAATTATCATGGTTTCGGGTCAAAATTTTACAAAAAATAGTTTTCGAAACTTTTGGCACTGAAAGTAAATGTATAGATCTATGTGTTATCAGCGAATAACGTATTTTAAATTAATGTGTGTTGTTTGCGAGTTAAAATGTTTGAATTTTTTGTTTTCTACATCTATCTTTTTTATGGTGTGAAATATTGTACTCAACATTGTAAAATAACCTCATAACATTGTCGGAGTCCTCTGAATACGATATTGGATTGTTTCGAGGAAACGTTTGCTTCTTCAGAAAGCAGTCTGCAAGAAACCCTGTAAGCAGCTATAATTCTTGATCAGTTATCACTTCATTAAACCTTGTTCAAACAATAATTATGGCGCACATTTAGAAATACTGGAAAATGGACTTATAATGGACACAATATGGAAGATATAAATCCTTTTGATTATCTCGGACCCGTTTAGACATTCGCTGCATCTGGCTGAACCGCAGTAACTATTCTGGTTGCAAAATGGAAACAGGTGATCAGATCAGTCTTCTAATTGATAAAATACATCACTGTACCACCTCCGTGATCAAGTGGTTAAGGTCCCCTCAACTTTAAGGAATCGGAACATTGCATGAGATGTTGATTTTTTTTCAAGTGAGGAAGGCGTCCAACTGCCAAATTCACTTAACATTGATCTTTTTTGTGAAAATGATTTAGAGAATGAGTTTCATTTCATTTTAAAATGTAGATATAAATATTAACGAAAAGCCAGGCGATTTTAGATTTATTGAATAAACTTGCACTTCGTATCATTAAGACCTTTAAGCTAAGACTGTCTAATAGTACACCTGATGCTCATTAGATTCAAGTTGATGTTTATATATCTGGGCCACGCCTACATTCCTTCGAACAGTTTATATATATAATTATGTATGTCTGTGTTTATTGTTTTTCTTACTGATATTCTCCTCTTTGTAGTTTCTGTATCCACACATGTAAATGTGTTTATCATTTTTACCACAAACCTTTTAATTACGTTGAAACAAATAATTTGCATAAGCCATAGATTCTACATTAATTATACATCTCCGGTTGTGTCAATGAGCTTGCCATGCATAAGGTGAATAAAATTTATATTTTATTAGTATAAATTATTGTACTTTATTATACTTCAAACTTAAGGTTTTGTTTGGAACGCTTTGCCAGGACGTATAACAGCGCTGGCGTAACTTATCTTAGTATAATTATGTAAATTTGACATTAATTATAATACCCTTCACCGATCGTCACTATCGAATATTTATACAATCTAAACAGTAATTTGTCGTTGAATAAAATCAATGTCTGGAGTTCAAATTATAACTATATAAGTTACGATATATTCAAACACGGCCTGATTCATTTTGTGCAACACACACACGCGTACACAGGCAAACACACAGAGTTTGTACTTTACAGTTATTACGTCATAGGGTCATAGCGGTGCGTTGGAACATAAAACCACACAAAGCAGGGAAATATTTATCGAATATCTTCAAAGATATAGATTATGATCCTTGATAACTGATAACGTGTTAGAATTGAAATAATATATATCTCATTTAGTGATTTGCTCTTGAATTAAATTATTGTTTGTCGTTCGGACGAGTATCGTTATATTACCGACGCGCAGTAATTCTTCCGCATCTGAATTCCAAACAATGATTTTATTTAACGACAAATCACTAATAAAATGAATAATGTTAATTCTTAAATAACATGGATCTGAACGACAAACAATTATTATACTCAAAAGCAATTATTTCAATTCTAACACGTTATCATAGCTTATTTTCTACATCCTTGAAGATATTCACCAAATATTTGTCCGTTTTGTTTAGTTTTCTGTTCCAGCGCGCCGCTACTAACATTTGACGTTAGGACGCAATACTAGTAATTGTGGCGTGTTGTGTTGCATAATAACACACAGTTGCAGTCCTCTTTGTTTAAAGGAAATAAAAGCCCAGATGTAATTGCAAAAACATGGTGTACCGGTGCAATTCTTGCATAAAATTAAATAAGAGCTTTCATTTGCACTAATATTATTCTCCATATTGACCGATTATTACGGGAAACTGCGCGTTAACATCATTTGACCTAGTGACGTTAATTGTTTTAAACATCCGTAATCTTTACCGGAGTTATATCATCAACTAATAAACTAATAAAAGAAGACAAAATGATTTTTTAGTTCACAGTTACCTTTCTCGACAATTTTGGTTGCTGAAAATGCGGACCTGTAAAAAAACTTGCATTAACGGTACGATAATTACGCTGTAAATACATATTTGCTTCTTTGTTAATAAACCCCTGAAAACGTGTTTTTATTCAAGAACGTCGTTTATGCAATGGTTAGAATGTGATATGAAATGACAATCTATAAATAAACCATATTTGACAAATTAGATCAGCATTATTTAATTACAACGAAATTTCCGAACAACCTTGGTAAAAAGTACTCGAATCGGAAAAATTATAGTTTGGGATTTGTGTATATATATTAATGTTTTACGTGTATATTTTAGTATTGTTTATATTCAGTATCATTATATATGCTGAATATAAACCCTTTATCAATAACTTAATCTAATATAGTTATATGTCATTGAGTCTGTACTTACCAATGTCATTTGCTTCGGCAGCAATGCCGTCAGCATGAAAGTAAAGCCAAATAAGACACAATTTATCAGCATAACTGTAAGTTAAAAGAAAATGTTTACAAAAAGGAAATAGCAAACCACGTGCAAACAAAATGTTTCACTCTATTGTTCCTAAGTTGCTTTTTAAGTTTATATGCATCGTTGCGGTTCAATCTCTTTCGAATGACAAGTGTGTGTAGATTTATGAGTTTAAAATTGCTGCATGTGCATTATGTAATATACTGAACAAAACTGCTAACCTGCCATTTGCTATTAACCATGCTCTTCCCTAATAATTTTTTTCAACAGATTGTTAATTCTTAGACTAGATTTTGTACTTTTCCGAAATGGATGGAATTGGTAAAAGAAGTGGTAAAATTAGTTAATTGTTAAATTGTGTTGAAATTTGGAATGAAATCAGCAAATTTTCGCATGAGTACGTGTATCTGACCTATATAACGATTTTTATATTTAATACATAAACGTAAAAAATATTACCGGTAGATGCAAACGCGTCCTTTCATTGACTCAATCCATTTTAACATGTTACTGTATTTTGTACTCACGTGATTTTCTTTCAAATTGTCTGTAGTTATTTACTTTAGAACAATTCGTGCATGACATTAAAAACCTACTTTCACTTTATCTTTACAATTATTCGAAGCCTGGTTTCCCTATTTAATATATTTTCAATTATCAATCACTGAATGAGATTCACTGTCAGACTGGAAACTAAATGAAGTTTAACTAGAATGTAGGTAAGAAACAATTTCCGGGAGCACAGAGCACCCCAAACACAGGCAGAGATACATGAATCTTACTCATATTAGGCCTGCAACAAAAAGAAACTGTAGGGGAAAGATATAGCAGATAGGTTGCTTCAAAATTCCAACAACAAGTACATCTAATCCTATGCAAGATACAAAATGGACAAGGAGCAGACAAAGGGGAAGGGGTGTTGGGGAATTAAATAAAGGCAAAGATGACTACTCAACAGGAAAAGGCAAGCTCTAAAATCGCAGTCCCCCTGGCCACAAACCACAGCAGTGCAAACAAGGACATGTATGAGAAAAACACATGCACCCAAGCACGCACGCATACACGCACACACAAAGCAAACAAGATAGGAACAATTTTCACAAAACATATCGATGCCTGTACAGTTTATCTGTTTCAAAGTAAGATGGTCAACATATTTAAAATGTTTAAATCATAACTACATATCGCATAATTCTTGACAATGTATGTAGTTCGAAAATGTCTGGAAATATATAATTGGTGAATGCTTACAAATGTCAATGTCTGTATTTTAAAGATTTAATGTAATTTTACTTATTTTATGACAAAGTTTTGCTAATTATGAACAACAAACAAACTATTACAATTATCATTATTGTTATTATGTATAGACCTTACTTCCATATAAGATGACAGGAATTTGTCATATTGGATTCGAGTGAATGAACAAACTATATGTGGAAAAATGTTAACGCACACATCTCTCTCGGTTTTCAAATTTTGCCAAGTAGAGAAGTATGAAAACTCAAAGCCAACAGAAGATCGAAAGGTCGTGCCTATCTATACCTTGCAATCATTGTGTTTATGGTCGAGATTACCATAAACGCGCAGCATTGCTTATATTAGTTTATGATCGTAATAACCGCACGAGTCTGTCTATGATCGCTATAATCATAGACGTACGAGTCTATCTATGATCGCTATAATCATAGACGCACATGGAATATGCCCATCTATACCTTGCACTCATTGTATTGTGTTTATGGTTGCAATAGACACAATCGCATTGCGCATATTTGTTTATGATCGCAATAACCATAAACGCCTAAATCTATGATTGCTTTAATCATAGACACACATGAAAATAACTGTTATGACCGCTAAAATCATAAACACGCCCTAATATGTCTTCCAAAACTTAGAGGATACAGGGGTTTACCTCCTAGCATAACTGACCGACCGAACCCTTGCCTTTAATTGCTACCATTTAATTTGAAGATGCTACTTCTCCTTTGTGAACCAAGATCAGGGGAAGTAATCCATCCAAGCACTAAAACTAAGACCAAATACCGACTGAATGATCTGCCTTGGTCACATTTAGACAAAAGAAATAATAAAATATTTTATCATATTTAAGGGAGACAATTAATAAAGAAATGAAATGCATAATATTTATATGGTTCATGTAAAAATGAAACTTGTTTTTATATTACACACCAGTGAAAGGTAATACCACTGTTGGTCAATGCAGAGCTGCAAAGCATATCAACCTAATGTATTGCAATCATAATAATTCTGTATTTACCTTGTTTGTACAATAACGTTATAACTTGTGCCTGGGGTTACTTTCTAGAAATCTAGTACAAATGATAATAGCTTTTTATATCTATCAGTACCAATCATCTTACTATAAACCTAAATTACTTTTAAATCAGTGGAAAAACTACTGAAGAAAAAATCGATTGTATTGCACTTTATCAAATAAAAGGGAAGTAATGTATGTACCAACATAAAAGGGCTTAACTGTAACTGGGTAACTGTGACCTTGACCTTTGCACATGACACATTGTCTTGTTATGTTGAATATATATGCCAAGTTATTTAAATATACATTCATGCATGAAATAATTACAGACCAGACAATAAATGCCAAAAATGCGTCTTGCATGTGATATGGGGAACATTTGTGCTAAGTGATTTTAGAATCCATTAGTTCATACATAATTTATATTAGATCGATTCTGAAGGAAGTTCTACAACTTATATTAATCACTCTCGACACCTCCTTCCTGATGGAATCCAGCGCAACGAGGGTATGAGAGAAGAGGCCAGTTTCCCTTTTAATGCTGAGCGCCAAGCAAGGGAGCTTCTGGTACCATTTTTCACGTCTTTGGTATGACGCGGCCGGGGATCGAACCCACGACCTTCCGCACTCGAAGCGGACGCTCTTCCACTAGGCTATCGAGGCGATCTGGAATCCCTTGATGAATGGTTATGATCCAGACATGAAATTGATACTCTAAATCTGTGACCTCCTAGTGTGATCTTGACCTCGGAGCTAGGGGTCTGGGTCTTACTCATGACATGTCGTTCAATATGCGGAGGATATGTGTCAACTAATTTTAAATCCCTTGATGAATGGCAGATATATGGACCGGACACGTATTATGGGAAACATTTGTACCAAGCTATTTTGAAATCCGTCAATTGTTAGCAGAGATATGGACTGGATACAAAACAGACCCCGCTAAGCTTTGACCTCTAAATATGATTGACCTTGCAGTTAGAGGTCTGGGTCTTGCGCATGACACGTCGTCTTATAATGGGGAACATTTGTGCCAATTGACTTTAAATCCTGAATGGCAGACCTATAGACCGGACACGAAGTGTGACCAATTTCTTTGCCCCCCTTTGTTCTTCAAAAAACGCGGCGGACTACAAACAGAAAAGCAGGGAAAAAAGCACAATGGCGCAGAGACGACAGGTGGCCAAACTTATGGTGAAACCCTAACCGTACTTATAGTAAAAGGAGAGGGGTGTAAATTCAATGGGGGCGATGGGGGATGCGAAATCAGAAAAGAAGCATCACCAAGAATAAAACAAGACAATATACGTAACATAAAATACGAAATGGGCAAAAAACAAAGTGAAAATAGAGGCACCGCCTTGGAAAAGTCAGTAACCTTTATGAAGGAAACTATTGGGTTAAACACGTTCAGGACATGCCAACCTCGCATCTATTTTTAATAAGTTAGACAAGACAGTGTAAATATAATAACTCCCTGCACAGTAGGGACAAAATATAATAAAACATATAATACAGGGTATACTTACACCAATGTACTCAAAAACTTGTATGAAGTCAGAGCATAAGTCTAAACACTAGAATAAAATCTGTTTCTGAAAAAGCAATGTTGGGGACCAGCTTGTACCAGCTTGTACCTAACCTCATACTTCATCATAAGTAGACTGTGTATAAAAACCATGCATGCTAGCTACTCCATGGATAGCTTTTGTGCATACAAGGCTTTAACAATAGTTAAAAGTCCTTGTTTTGCTTTTTTATTTGCTTTGTTTTGCCTGTATAGAATAATCAGACAAGGTAATGTTTTGTTGAAAAGCTCTTTAACTTAACCACTAACTTTTCAAATCGTGACGTATTGTCCTACTAATGCGGCTAAGTTTATCGATATCCGACGTTATTTGAGTTCGAAATATTATTCTCCAATAGCACACCCTATAAACGACTGTATTCCCCCTCTTCCTCTTGCGAGTGATCAAAACAATAAACTGACAGCTAAAAGTTAAAAAAACAGCATTTTAAAGTGACTGATTTGCTTTGAAGGTATATATATTTACCAGTTCGACACTGGGTCATCTGGGTTCAAAAACTAGGTCACAAGGTCAAATCAAAGGAAAACCAAGTTAACACTCTAGAGACCACATTTATGACCATTTATTAATGAAACTTTTTTCAAAATGTGTTTTTGGTGATATTTAGGTCGAGTTCAAATCTGGGTCAGATGCGTCAAAAACTTGGACACCAAGTCAAATCAAAGGAAAAGCAAGTGACCACTCTAGAGGTCACATGTATGACAATATCGTAATGAGACCTAATATTAATCTTGATAATCTATAGGCGACTTTAAATCTGAGTCAAGTGGGGTCAAAAACTAGGTCACAAGATAAAATCAAAGGAAAAGCCTGTTAACTCTGTATCGGTCATAAATATGGCAATATGTCTAATGCGTACCCACGACTACCTACTGTGATTTGATAATCATTTCTCATACATTTATACTTACAAAATAACATACAGCTTTCGATATAAATGTTGGAATTTGCCGATCAAACTGAAACAAAGACGAGGTACAACTTACGCAATTTTTGAGACAGGGAGTGTCTTGTGCAACTCACAGTCCTTCTGACAGCTGGCGGGCTCGACATGTTGCCAGTAGGCATCTAGTTTTTTAAATCAGAGGATCATTTTGTTGCAGACGGACAGACAGACGAGGGTCAACCTATAGCCCTCTCCTGTCTCATCTCATCGATATTTTGAAATCGTAAGGTAACATTTCTTCGTGTGATTTCCATAGAGAATCGACGATTAATTTCTTGCAAGACATAATAGGGACCTTGTGTATACATTTAGTTTCTAATTCGTATTTTATGAAAGTATATGTAAGTAAAACCAACACTGAACACTTGCATGTAAACGACGCTGAAGCATTCAATTAATTGTATAATTAAGTAGGATAACAAGTCACAGACACTCCACCTCCACCCACAATGGATTAGTACAAGCATCGCATGGGGGTTCCACATTAAGTGACATTATAAACATGACGACTGATCAAAAGAAACAATTTTGTATGCATATTTTTTTATTTCATTTACGCCTTTTAAGGACATAAATCGCCTATTGTACTCGCAAGATGGAATACAGTATCACTCGCAAATACGCATTCAGATCAAATATCAAGATTGGCAAGTCGGCATACAGTAAATGTTTTTCACCGACTAGATTAAGATTAATTTCATTCAAAAACGCAACAGAAACTAAACATTTTATTTACATATATTTATGAAGTATGCCTACTTATTACAGAAAGCATCATGGATAATTGGATTACAAATCAATCTGGCGTGATATTCATCAGTTACGTGACTTGGTCGAGTGAATTTTCATGCAATGAGTGTGATCAGTCAACATTGTTTTAAACATTACCTGTCAGTTTCATCTATTACATCACCAAATACAAATATTTATGTTAGACTTATCGTTTAACTTAAATACACATACAGTGTAAAGTCAAATAATGAATTTGAAGACATTTTTTACCTTTTGTTTTGATCACTCGCAAGAGGATGTGGGGGAATACAGTCGTTTATAGGGTGTGAATAGGACAGTGTCCCAATATACTAGTAGTAAGTTACGTTAACACCGCTTTGCTGCTTTTGGAGAAAAGGAAATAAGGTCGGTAAAAATTTCGCCCAAGATTTTTATAAGAAATATTTAAAACAGAGACATGGTGAACTCATTTTCTTTTATTCAAGACTTGATCTAAAGAGTTGCAAGGACCTTATAATTTGTACAATGAGATGTGGCTAAATATATATGTGATATAGAAGTTTTTCATCAGAAATAAACAACACGTGAATTCTAGTCTTTATATATTTATATATTTTTCCGTCTAACTTCTCAGGGTTGTAAAAAGTGGTGAATATAATCAAAATGCATTATGCCTGTTCGCCAACTCACTCCTTTCATCTTGTAGTCTTGCACGTACGGCATAAAACTGTCAAGAGGTCAGTCCCAGCGCTAGTCGGTGTTCTCCGTGGCAGGTTTATCTATAGGCATCCATTCACCAACACTTATATATGAGGGAAAGTAACCAATTTTTTGCATAAGGATAGGTTACTAACCGTTCCAAAGCGGTACCCCTATTTTCAACTTGCTTTTTTGTCCGTTTCATATTATATGTTATGTTTATTGTCTTGCTTGTTAGTGGTGTTACTTTCCTTGGCCCCCTACTTCTACGCCCCACCTCTCCTTTTACTTTAAGTGAGGTAAGGAACCCACCGTATACTGGCTTGATCTTTGCGGGGTCTTTTTGCCAACGGCTGTTCCTGCGTAGTGCCTCAATGCGTTGGCCTATTTTGTTTTGCTTTGCTTTGTCTATGTGCGTGTTTGCGTGTGCTGCGTTGGAGCTTGATTTTTCTGTTGAATATCCATCCTTGCTTTTGTCCACTTGCCCAAACACCCAACCCATTGGTCCACCCCATACCTATTTTTGCATCTTGAATATAGTTAAAATGTAATTGTGGTTGGATTTTTGAAGCAACCCGTCTGCTATATTTTTCTACTACAGTTTCTATTTGCTGCGGGCCTACTTTGCGATTCATGGCTCTGGTCGTACTTGCTGTGCTGTGTGCTTTCGTGAAATCTACACTTACCTCTTAAGTTATCACATGCTCAATATTAAACTTCCTAATTCAGCCGAACGTTCGATTTGATTATCCATTTAAGATATTGTTTTAAAAACAAATCGCAAACGTATAGAAAAAGTCGAATTTTAGTTACCTAAACAAGAACAGAACCTGACAGCTTAGTGATGTAAAATATGATTGCATTGTATGTTAGGGCCAGTAATTTCAGATTTGCATGTTACAATCCCGTCATGTCAAAAATCATTACATCACCGTCAGACACTCTCTATAACCTCCACATTATTATTATCATTATTATCTTTATAATAAAATATCTTTATAATATATATTTAAAATAATGCGCTTTCCGAATAACATGATTATAATATACGTCACTTTACTATAATTTTACAATATAATATAATATTGAAGGCATAAAGCAAATTGTACTGTACATGCATAAGCTCTTTTTAGTATAACCTTTATCGATATATGTGGCTGCACTCGGTTTCCACGGTTATGCATTTGGTCTCTACTTTAAGGAAGTATAGATAATACTGAGCTTTTCGATGGCTTCAGTGCCATTATGGAATATCACCATTAATTTATCAACAAGATATTAAACATGAAATCGTATCTCATTACCGCGGGAGCTGTGATGTTAAAAATATCTATTTTATGTTGCTTTTTATGTAATTTTTTAAACATTATTATATGACTATATTTTTCCTTTTCATATAGCGTTAAACATTCTATTATAGAATAAGTAAAATAAAGTTTCATCATTTAAAAAAGATACCAATTCTTAAAATACTTACAGCTGTACTCAAAATCTGGACAAAATGTGTGCTTGCAACAACGCATAGACCATTCTCAAACAGCCAAAAGGCTTTTTTGAACTGCTTAAATAGGAGAGTGTCAAGGTCTTTGAATCTTAAGGTGTGGTTCGTAACCATGGTAAAATTAATTCAGTTCACGGTATCACTTCTTTTTACTGAAATATGCACAAATTTAGCATAGTTACAAAACTGTCGATGAAAAATGAAAACTGGTTTACCTTTTTTATTATTTCTGTAACATGATATTTTTGAGTTATTAAAAATATGTATGTGATTTAAGTTTAATTTTTTCGTATTAATTTGGTAAAACCCAAACCAACGTAAGAACATTTAGTGGATGCAGCAATATCACGTTAAATAAGGTAATTTGTTTAATTTTATTCTTTATCACAGGTATGTCTTATTTGTAAAATATGGTGTTTTGCCTATAACATTTTAAATGGTCAATACGTAGACATGAATACTAATCAAAGACTGTTCTTTATCTTATCTTATCTTTCAGCAATCTGTGTTATTAATAACAAATAGAATGAATTTATAACGACCGATTTTAATCACTTCGACTAGCTTCTAGACTATTATATATTTTTTAAATTTTTTTATATGTAATCGCCAGACTGGTTAAGCACTAAAATAGACTGGCATTTGTCACTATTACATTGAAATTGTGTGACAAATTCTTTATTATCAGTCTAGTGGCTAGTCTATCAATCACTGTGAACAACATTTTATAAATGGGTAAGTGATCAGATAAAGTTGTAGAAGATGAAATATCTTTTACACATTAGAAGCAAAATTTTAATATTATTGTGCCAACATTGTGCGGTAAGTGTTAATGACAGATATATACTTACATGCAATTACTACATTAAAATGAAGTTATGCGCATTTTTCAAGTAAAAATCCAGCTGAAATAGATGCGTGTGTGTGTGTAAAACGGGTGGAGGAAATTATAGCTGTTAACCCAATATACCAAATTCTTCCTGTTACCAGTACGAAATAATAACTTTCCAAATATGACTTTTCTTATTTTGACTGGGGCAGTCTTTTTAAGATAGGTCAAACAGCACGCAGGAGTTGCTTCCCTTCAATTTCAGAATCTCTACCTTTAGGCAAGGGACATCACTGCGTAGAATATAGAACAAAAGAACTATCATTTTATTAGTTTGATTTCTACGAACAACCTAATCAATTGGCATTAAATACTTTCTTATTGTTTGTGATGAAACAAATTATTTAAAACTGTTAATTTCTCTGTTTACCAATTTAGCAGCCCGTTTTATTAGTTTGATTTCTTTATTTCTAAAGCATCAACTTCAAATACTTGTGCGGCATTATCGTTAATTTAACACATTCAAATGCACAACAACCGAAACTTGCTTTTATAAAACATTCACAAAAAATACACTCTGTGCAGTAAGATGCGCATAATGCCCCTTTAAAAGAAATAATTGTCAAACGTCTGGAAAACGCGTAGTTATTGATATTGAAACGTTAGTCCCTTTAAATCTCTTATTTTTTCATTCAGGGATTGTTTATGCCATAGGTCAATCTAGTGTAGCCATTTTAATTATATCTACTTCATTGAACAGAGATCACATCTTAAACTTTGATTTATAGGAAATGTCTGGAGGCAGACACTTTTATTAATAAATTCTAACATAATCAAAACAATGTGCTTAAAATGTATCCGAACGAACACCTCATTTGTTACAATCTCTTAGAGAAGGCGTTTTGCCTATTGTAAATTGTCTGGCTGTCAATTTGTTTCACTTTCATTGTTGCACTTTATTTTATGGTGCAAGACGGTAAACTGAAAAGGTGTAAAGCGTCGAAGTTACATGAGCTCACGTATTTGTCACACTATGAAGTCGTTGTGTTAATTTACATCGCAAATTTAATATCATGTTCAAAACAATATGTTATTGTACTATTATAGTATATTTTATATCGGCAGCATGTCTGATACACCTTATTAACTTAGTTCACTTTTGTTAACCGTTAATATTTACGAACAACCTAATCAATTGGCATTAAATACTTTCTTATTGTTTGTGATGAAACAAATTATTTAAAACTGTTAATTTCTCTGTTTACCAATTTAGCAGCCCGTTTTATTAGTTTGATTTCTTTATTTCTAAAGCATCAACTTCAAATACTTGTGCGGCATTATCGTGAATTTAACACATTCAAATGCATAACAACCGAAAATTGCTTTTATAAAACATTCACCAAAAAACACACTCTGTGCAGTAAGATGCGCATAATGCCACTTTAAAGGAAATTTCCACCGACCGGGTCATAGAAGACTGTTTGAATTTAAAAGTATACAACGTACATCTTTCACTAAAATAGTTATTTGCTTAAAACAGTTTTGGTGGTAATACACAAGCAAATTGTACGAGGGGGTAGGTGTTTGGGGGAGGGGGGCTGTCGCGAATGTCAAGAGTTAAGATGAGCACAAAAAAATCATGTGCATGTGATTTGTTTCCTATACATGACGTAACTTCCACTCTTCTTGTGATGTTGTGATTTTGTTGCTTTTTCGCGTGTCTCATGGTTTCCATTTTGGCGGGAAAATTATTAAACATATATTGTAATTCATGTTAACAAAAGCCACTGGATAAATCAAACTTACAAAAGGATATTATTAAGTGATACTGAAAAATAAATGCGTGCATTATAAAAGACTGGTCTTTGTCATTACCCAAATGAAGCAGATCAGTCATGAAAAAATCTTTGCTACAAGATCGAATTAGAGAAAGGGGAGGAATCTTTACAATGGGTTCCATTATTGTACACATGAAACGTTCAGATAAGAAGAAGAATATTTTGACTGAAACTGATATCTGTTATAGCTCATCCTGTAAACAGATCTGTGCGTGTTAACAAAAATTACTGACTTTCTAAATATACGCAACCTACAATAAGATCTCTGGTGTTATTTATTGTATTACCAGCATACCAGAAACGTTAATTTCATATCAAATCTTTGTTTAACAACTTAGAAGTAAAAATATTTCAGGACGTTTGGGTATGGTTTATTAGACATCTTACATGTACATCAGAGTGATAGTATAAAATTTATAAAATTCAGAAAAAAATCTCACAGTAAGTGCGGGATACTAAATGAAATGGACAAACCAGTTAAATGGAATAGAATACTCACATCAGACTGATTTCTTTTTAAATACAGGCAAACAACGGCTCATTAGCGGACATGTGTGTGAATTTTCAATCAATTCCTATTAGTAGGTACTAAGAATCCAGCTTACATATAAAAACTTAACCAATAATTGCTAAGACGAAAAGGGGGCAGGGAATGAGCAAGTCCAGTAGCTCTACCTATTCTTTGACATACTGTTCTACAGTGTATTTCACAACTTTAAGAATCACTACTTCAGAATACTTTTAAGTGTTTATGTTATCTTCTATGTCATTTTTTTAGGAAATCATACTTCACTTTATTGAAATTTATTAGTCATAATGTTAAGCGACCTGTGGGGTTTAGAATTTTTCTATTTTGTTGTTCTTAATGTAGTTACAGATTTGTTGTCTATGTACTATTCAGAGCTACAATCAAAGCAACATTCATAGTGCTCAGTGTGCTCTTCAGTACCAAGCTGACCGAGAAAGGTGCACAAAAATACCATTTTTCTGTAGGTGTACTCGTTCATCCTAGTATTTAAAGATCAAAGAGGATAATTAACATTTAAATGGATTCTGTTTCTAAATCAGCTGTAACATAACTTTACAATTCCGTTGCAACTGTCCGTCAGAAAGTACTTCATAATATAATTTAGAGATTTATTTGAGAGCATCCTGTAATTCGCATAATTTGCAAGTAATTAGCAAGAATCACTATATTGATTTCCCTTACAGAACAAGATTATCTATGTTTAATTGACAAAAAGAAATTAAAACGGCGAGTTAACCAGTTTTAATTTCAACGCAGTCCCAGTTGTATCCCTTTTTAGAAAGGAGATATCCCTTTATGAATACTAAAGCAGTATTATTTTATAGTTAAATGCATTTATGTGAGTAGCAAGTACAGTGGGGAACCATAACTTTCATATATAATTTATTTCTGTTTTGTTAATTTAGATGCCATAATTAACATACAAGGACTTGAATTAATTGTTGGTATGTCTGCAGTCAACTTAACCATATATTTCTGTAATTTCCTAAAGGAAGTGTTACATTGAAAAAGAATATAAATAAGGTGATATTTTGATTCTTACTGGAAGTGGCCAGAAATTGAGTATTATGTGCATTTATGGGAAAATATAGGTTACTGAGTGCGAAGTAGAGCACCCTATTCTAAGTATGGGAGGTCTTGGGTTCGCACCCGGGCCGGGCCATATCAAAGACGAGTAATAAAAGTTACAATAAAAGGGATTAACGCCGTTTTCCAACAGTATTTCAGTTATGTAACGGCGGGCAGTTAACCTAACCAGTGTTTCTGGATTCTGTACCAGTACAAACGTCTTCTCCGCAAGTAACTGCCAACTTCTCCACATGAAATCAGCGGTGGAGGATGAATGATTTGAGACACAATGTCTTTTATCAAATCGTTACGGAGAACATATGCCTCGCCCAGGGCTGGAACTCGCGACCGCGCTATCCGTAGATCTGCGCTCTCACTATTGAGCTAAGCGGTCGGGCTTAAAAGAGGAACTGGTTTGTTTCTCTTCTCTCATAGCATCGTGTTGATGGATGCCATCAAAAATGAGGGTTGAACCAGTTACTATTATAAAGATATAATACATGTTTTACAATTGACCGGAAATAAATCAAAATTGATTCAATCTAAACAAAATTCAAATGAAATGAGACAGAAAATTGATTGACAAAAGATTGGCCATACAATCGTTGTCGCTATTTTGTAGTCTTTTAATCATTGCATCTACTAAATTGTCAAATAAACTGACAGAGTATACAAAGACGTTTACTACGTTTTCATATGACAACGTATATATCTTCAATCCTTGATGTCGATACGAATGACATAATACCAATAGAACTCTTTCAATATTGTGCTTTGCACTTTAGTGTGGGAAGCTCGGTCCAGATAGTTGACACCTTTGTAACGTTTGAAAACGCACCTGCGTTCTCCCACTGCATCGAATACATTTATTGAATACTAACAGTAATGTAAGTAATTGTGTTTGTAAAAAGAATGGTTTTAAGGCATTTAAAGCAACACAGCAGAATAACTACCAACACGGCCCGGCTAAGTCTGTTCATAAAGCTAACTAACACCAGCTTAAACGAAATCCTAATACAAATACGTGTCTGTTGAATAGACTCAAATACTCAAAATGACCTTAAAGATAACAGCGCTGGAAACTTTTAAACAAAGTTCACGTTGTAATTGTTGACGTTTTACACTGACAATAATAACTAAGTGCGGGATAGTCACAGAATTCGTATCTGTGATATATCATTGATAACTATTTTGCAATATATTCGACCGCGAAACAAAAGAAAAAAGGCTGCTACGAGATTTAAGTCTTAACATCTTAACACGGTTCTGTAACTTCTGTTGCAGTCAATTTGTGTATAGAAATATTACTTTTATATGCACGCATCTTTTGTCACTATTACAACATTTAGATGGTATGAAAAGAAACAAGAAATGTCTTCAAAAAAGTCAAACGGCGTAGAGGTAATAATGTTTTGGCGCATGAAAAAAACATAATTAAACATGATGTACAGGCAGAAAAGATTTGGATATGCATCTATGAACACATGCCTCATTTGCAAATATTTCAACTAAGCAGCACATTTGAATGATCAATATGTATCATTTAAGTAATAGAAGGTCAAAATGATTCGACGTCCTGTGCTAATTCGGAAATAATTTTGAGTTGGGTCAGGATCCCCTAAAATACCCACTAGCACAATATCTCGACTCAGACTACAGACACTGATTCGTAGGAAAGCGAGGTACGCAACGGGGAAAGAAGTGTACTTTCGATTTCTCTTGAGATGATAAATTACTTAAGACTTTAAACTTAGAATAAATCATTTTAGTTTTGGGTTAAAATGGCTAAATATCCTCTATTTAATATGTGCCTTCTGATATTCAATGTTATTTAAGACTTAGTAATAAATGGTTTATCTTTTCAGCGCGCACCTGTTCCGTGCCCCGCTAGTTCAAAATCAATGTTATACAGCTACGCCGAAAATGAAACACAAAATACTCATTACCTTAATATCAAAATGAGAAATCGTGCCGTTATTAAGTAAATTGTTTTAATATAAATTCTGAATGACATTCTCGGTGATAACTTCTTCAATTAAATGTGCTAAATGTGCATGACAGGAGAAAATAAATAAAACATAAAGAACAATCATTTAATTATCCAATGACTTCCTTTATTTCCGAGTTCATGAACTTGAATTCATGAATTTGTATTATAGTTTCGTAGGTTTTCATATACATTTATGCATTTAAACAATCGATATATGTTTTACAAATTTAAAGCCGAAGTACCACTTGAATGAATAGGCAGGATTCATAGGGAAATAACTTGCACGTTCAGACATAATAACTCGGAAGAAAAGGACTCGCTACTTGATGCCGATGTTTGAATCATTTAAAGTAAAACGACTCACCCTGAATATAGCTATTTTCATATTTTGGAAAATCTCATAAAGGGTTTATGTTCAATATAAAGATTCGATATACTATTTGCCTCGTACTATCTGCTTGCAAATAGCATGCTGATGCCCGCACCGAAATGACATTTTGTTTTTCTGGATAAAGTGAATATTTCAGGCTTAGTTAATGGCAAAAAGGGACTAATTCAAGGCGAATTTAGACTGTTTTGTTAATGTAATCCTCACTAATGCAAAGCAAAAATATTCGCAAAACAATTATTCCAGTGTGGTTTCATTTAGACATTGACGTAACTTTTATACAAAACAAAATAAAAACTATGACAAGTGACATCGACATAAGAAGGAAATGGCATTATAATTTAACCAAGTGCTTTTGCACTTGATTAATGATTCGTGTAAAAATACTTATACATGCAAAATCCTTATGAGGCAAAATGGAACTCCATTACAAAATGTCTCTTCATGGTGTTCCCTTGCGAGAAAAATCGTGTATAGAATTTTGTCCCCATACGTCACCATGTCATCAAACACAGGAAAAAAAGATGCGTTCTTTTTACAGACATTATTCAACAAGTTTCGATCGAGTTTAGGCCGAGGTCGCGCATACCTTTTGTATATTTCTCACAAGTATTATATAATACAAGTAAATATAAAGCATACATTTAATTATAATATAGCTCAGTCACTTTGACGTTAATACATGGATGTGTTAATACATGGATATGTATTGACTAATGACCATGGAAAGGTCGTGCTTTGGATCAATGATCTGTATAATCTGGCTAGGCAAATCTCGTCCAAAGGAAATGGCTTTTTTACCTATACATCATACCTGTACCTGAATGCCTCGTTCAAAGAACAAGTCGAGTATCTAAAATATGTAACTAAACATTCTAATAGTATAACGAGTTGGTCCATTTAGCTCATTACATTGCAGATCTGCGGATTGCTGGGCCGTGATTTCAATCTCCGGGAGAGTCGTATTCTCTCCGTGATTATTTGATAATGACATTTTGTCTGAGATCTCTCGATCTCTTCTCAGATTCGTGTGTGATAGTTTGCAGTTACTTGCTGGTACGTACTGGCACATAATCAAGGAACACTGGTCAGGTTATCGGTCCGCCGTAACAGAACTGCAAAATTGTTGAAAAACGGCGCTTAACCGAAACAGGTACAGATATGTCCAATTTTGAAATCGTTTTTCACCTGCAAAATTGCTCTCTATACTTTTGAATGAGGGATTGTTATTTTGAAATTGTCTTATAACAGAAAATTTATTATGTTTCGAAATCAGATTAAATTTTGAAGTAATATTGATATAATTGCTTTAATTAATATTTGTGCAATTCAACCTCAACTACTATGATATTTATGCATAACAAAATACAATTACGTTGTGAAGTCTGAAGGCGACTCCCTTTCCCTATAACGTCTATTGAAATTTGCCATTTTCTAAAACGTAAGTAAAAGCGAGAAAAGGCTAAATTTCACCTGATATAAATTCATATAATTTTGTACAAAAGAAAAATCCATGGGACGGAATTGACCTATCTGATTGTCTTTTAAATGTCTTTGTGTAACCGGACAAATTTTATTTACACCTTTTAGAAAGCTTTGATCGTGCAGTACGTTCAATTCTTTTAGACAATTACTCGACATGTTCTTTCAACGAGGTGTTGTTCTCTTTATTTCATGAGGATGAACAGACTCGGTGAAACCCATTCTACTATCATTATGCTTGATTGCGTTCTCTGCATTCAAATCTTATCATTGTCTGTACTTCAGTATAATATAATATTATTATATTAATATTTAGTAATTACATTTGGTTAAATACATTCGTTTGATTAATGATAAATCGTCATATTCCCCTGTTGGCGGAGTCAAAATCACATATTGATCTATGTATAAATCTGCACAAGTGAACTTGCTAGAGTACGATTTAGCAGTGACTTCACAGCAATGTGACGACACAAAACCATAACACCTTAACGGGTAAATCTGTCCTAAGACCACAGTTATTTTTACAATATGTTCTATATAGGCACTGGACACTACAGCAATTTTGCATGCATTCCAACCCCCATAAAAATACCTGAACTCAACAGAACTATTCAAGAGAAAAAATTCCAGCCACAGTAAACATTCGGTTGACCGGCTCTTTTTTTCACCATTTTGAACCAAATCACATGCGTATGTAGAATACTCTCTAGATGGCCGCAAACAGGCAAAACAGGCCCTATCAAAAAGTCATGTTATGCATATTCTGACATTCTCATTCTGTCAAATTGTACATGTACCTACTATTTCATATCTCCTCTATTAAATCATGCCATTTATTGCAGGTATTTCACTCAAAAATTCACCAATATTCACCATCAGACAGAGGAACTATTTTCCGCGTAACCACTTCCGTACTGTGGTCTTGTGCCATCTAGCAATATTTGCAAATGCGTTTGAATTAGATAACTCTTCTCTCAAATAATTTGTGTATTTTTGGATGTGGTAATGAAACAAATATTGCCTTTCAAGTTCGTTTGATATAAGGTTTCATCTTACTGATAAAAGGGATGTTTACTTGTACAAATAACGACATCATTAACGTAATATACCCGTAAGGACGCTTGGCCATTTTATGTTTTCTCCGTATCCTACTTCGGAAATCTTTGGTGGTCACAAGAACATGGAGTTACATGTCTGCCGGGAAATGGCAAAATTGAATACGGATAATACGTAACACAGCTGAAATTCCAATACGGGTCCACTACCTTAATGTACATTATAATTGAGCCGTGCCATGGGAAAACCAACATAGTGGGTTTGCGACCAGCATGGATCCAGACCAGCCTGCGCATCCGCGCAGTCTTGTCAGGATCCATGCTGTTCGCTTTCAAAGCTTATTGGAATTAGAGAAACTGTTAGCGAACAGCATGGATCCTGACCAGACTGCGCGGATGCGCAGGCTGGTCTGGATCCATGCTGGTCGCACACCCACTATGTTGGTTTTCCCATGGCATGGCTCATATGATATAATCCACTGTATCTGAGCTATACTGATATTTCATACACATACTGCATATCATCTTACGATTGATTCGCACACACCAGTGGTCAATCTTAATATCGTATAACTCGTGTTCGGCTGACTAAAACACTACATTTCAATACACAATCCTTTCTAGATATTGCCTGACAAAGGCGAAAAGAGAAAGATCTTTCACCTTTGCGACCAGTGTAGATCATGATCAGCCTGCATATACGTGCATTCTGATCAAGATCTGCACTGTTCACTATTCAGTCAGTATCTTTTTGGTAAGCACCCCATTTAACAGTTTATGGTACTGTCCTAATTGGAAGATGGACAAGTTCAACATGGAAATTTAGCGGGGTAAGGGTTAATTCGGCATCATGGAAACATGCTTCTGGTAACTGAAACATAACGCAATTATCGTAATATTCTGCTAAGGATGACACATTCGTTTTGTGTATTTCATCTTGATATGAAAAAATACTTCCGGCACGAAGTGCTATTACGGTTGCAGCCGAGCATGCGATCTGAGTAAAAGACAAAATACATGTATCTGAACTGTATTTCTCTTTTTGTTAGACACATGTTCTTAAACAATTTGAACTGTTGTTTGCAAATGGCAGTCTGACATATACTGTGAAATATGTAAACTTTAATGTACTTACTTTCTTTGACGTACTAGTATTGTATTACTCGCCTTAATTAATGTTGTGTAAGGTTACGAATAGATTAAAATATAAAAAGATCAAAACATTTTCATCTATAAAGAGGAAGGATTGTCTTATCATGACTTATTTTATTTGAAAGCCGTCGTTCAACAGTTCATAACGCTGAAAGAATTTTTAAAATCGGTTCAGTATTGGAAACAGATAATACATTTTGACATTCAAGAAATTGGACAACCGTGGATTCAGCCATTTTAGGATTTTATGACATTATTCACACTCACATTTTTACAGAGGTAAGGCAATACTGTTCAGTTAAATATTAAAAAATGAATAATATTCACCCTTTTGTTTAACCTTGCCATGGAGAAAATGCCTGCCATTCTAATAAAAAATCGAATGTTCAAAAGCGTTTTATTTCCATTTGCAATGGTTATGATCTCCATTGTAACATCACCGTTGTCTTACCGTTAAAATATCCTTATGGTCAAAGAGATACGTATGTCAGTACTTCGAATTGTAACTTTAGTTATTCGTTTCTTTATAACTAGATACAACAGAACATAAATGTTCACAAACTCCTAAAAATCATTTCTTCTGCAAAGCTCAGTTGCATATCTAGAGTTGATAGATAGAAATATGACTTGTACTGATTAAATAATATATCAATGTCCTGAATAACACATACCAGTTAATGTTGTCAATGCGATAGAAGGCTTATATCAGTTACTAAAATTAATTAGGGAATGTTTTGAATATGATAAGAGTATCAAGGAATACATTTAAAACAGGAAGATTTCAATTAGCAAATGCAAAACCGCGGATAACAATTTAATTAGAAAGTCAATACAAAACTAGAGAATCAAGAGTACCAACACAACGAGATGAAATAAATCAACTTTAAACAGAAAAAAATGACAGTACTAAACATGCGAAAAAAAATAATGAAAATGAAGATTTGTTGTAAGAATAAAAATAGTATTAACTCAAAGTTCTTAAAACTGAGTGTACTTTTAGTTTATTGGTTGCATTCTGTGCTTCAAAATATCTTCTTACAGATTTAATTTACTATCAAAAAGCAGTTTTCTTGTGTCGTGTTAAGCCCGTAAAATGGAATTCATTCGACATATCTGTATAAAATAGATTTCTAGGGGTGTGAGGATTGTAGAACATTTCGTTACCGCTCATGAACAGATTCAGTAAAAAACGAGTCTTTCTACGTTTTCAATGGCTCTTCTTAAAGATTTCATTAACTATCACAACAGCATTTTTAAAAGAGCCGTTTGGCGCCCGCAAAACATCTGTGACTTAGTTTAGGTAAATCGGATCATGGATTAAGTCCTTTCTGTATTTGAAGCCATGGTAGTAGTACCAGTCATGAGCAACCTCAAACAAACCTAGTCTGTTATCAGTTTGCTTTGTTGTATACTATGCTTTAGTTATCTTATTATATACATTGTCCATTTATATAAAAACCTTAATAGTAAACTCATCATGGTAGCAACAATATCATGCAATATGTTTAAATATAGGTTTTTCTATATTTCGTATGTCAGTATCATTTTTTTTATTTCCCTCGTACTTTCTTTACGAAGTGTATCTGTGCGTGTACACTAGTTGAATATTTTTGTTAATACAGACATTCAAATTGAAACCACAAGTATGCAAAACTTGAACTACTAAAACAACGTTAATGAAGGAAAAACAAATCTTTAGATAATTATAATGTAACTATGAATTGTGACGGTTCAAGTTAATTCCGTTTCAAGATTTGAAAAAACATTGGTTGTACGTACTCATGAAGACATCCACACGTTTGGAAATTTCATACCAACTAGGAGCTAAGAAGCTTTCAATATTTTGACAGCTATTGCAGCGTAGTTATACAAGTAATATTAAATTGCGTGTAAGGCCCTGTCTTAATGCAAGTCATAACGCCACCGTCTATAATGGTAATAAAAAGATATAATGACCATTTTTGTGTAATGGAGGTCGCTTTATCATTTTTTGCAATAAAATATATTTATTGTTGTAGACTGTATTGGCAATCATATCTGTAAAATATAAATACATCTATAAGACGATGCTTTAGAAGTAAAGAATAAAACTAAACCAAGCAGTAACAGACTCGGCTCGATTTACTCTGTTCATGAGATGTTACGATAACTGTCACGTCCTCTAACTCGGCTTTAACAGAAGTCGAGTAAAATACAGTAAATGGGCTGGATGATCCTAGAGGAAATACAGTAAACTCGATATCTCGAAATCTCATACTTTAGGCTTTTTCGAAGACATTTTCCAGTCTCCTCCCGATGGAAACATGCACAAAATATAATTTTAAGTCGGATTACGGCAATCAGGAAGTAAAACGATCGATGCATTGGAATTAGAGATACCGAGTTTTATCTGATACAGTAGATGTCAGCCCCGAGTCAAATTTAGGACCAATCTTTTACAGCAGCTACACATTTTTAAAGACTGCTTTTGTGATGGTTAAATAAATCTGTAAACGAGCTTATGGAAAAAATAGAATGCCACCAGTCAAGTCAAAACAATAATAGGCTCAGTATTAATGAGTCTGTTCAAAATAAGTAAAGAAAATTGCGCTACATCTTGGGCATCCTATCACCTACTTATATCAACAAGAGCACATGTATCACGTCGCAGCCCTCTTCTTTCATTGGTAGTTCTTAATAAATAAATAGTTCATAACTCATAAATCTTAATAACCATGTCTGTCAGTTATACAAAGTCTACCATGACATGACATAATTCCAGCCATTTTCTTGTTACATTTTATATGGATAGAATTCGAATTTCTTGATAACATAAACGTTCTGTAAGTTTCGTAAATACAAAAAAAAAATTTTTAAGACGTGGTATAATTTCTACGTAGTTTTATTTTAGGTTTGGATTATTTATGTAGAAACGTAAGATATGCTAATCGAACCAAACTAGACAAGATTTATTTTTCAGGATCCACCAAGTGTAACAAAGCATGGAAACAAGGCAATATTCATTAGTTACATTGACAGTATCATGAAAACTCTGCGATGTATAAGAAAGCATACGTACCCAACAGTTGAGATTAGAAGCTTTTACCAAAAAGTGTTAATAGAAACGACGCGTGTTCAATTTTCTTAGGCCCTCCCCCACTGAGTAGGGCGGCATATAGTATAAATATAAATTGCCGTGACCGTCAGTCCGCCCATCCGTCCTTTAGTTCGTTCATTCGTCTCGAATTCGTGTTCGGTCTGTAACTTTGTCGTCCATCAAGGGATTTGATAATACTTGACACAAATGTCCCAAATAACCAGACAAGGTATCATGGGTAACAACCAGAATCCTAGCTCATATGTCAAGGTCACATTGTTATACTTAAAAGGGATTTTAATATGACTCGACACAAATGTATCTCATAATGAGATGGCATTTCGTGCATAACACCCAGACCCTTAACCTAAAGGCTAAGGTCCCACTCAGTGGTCAACAGAAATAGTTTTTTTTATCTGTCGGGTCCATAACTCTGTCATCATTGAAGCGATTCTGATACCGATATTACTTGTCATAAAGGTCACATTCCAATTTCAAATATCAATAGGGTTTTCCCCGATCTAGTCTTTAAAAATGTTGACATACCATTTAGCCATTTGAATATTAGTTACCGCTTCCATTCCAATGAAGCAGTATGGGGGCATGCACTTTTTCAAAAGTAGTTTCTTGTTTGTTCATTGAAGTGTCAAATATATAGGTATTATGGTACGGCAATAATATTTTTTTTTCTGGAAAAACTGAAATGATTTTATTTGAAAAGATCATCGTACGCATGGATTCTTGTTGTGGTATTTTATTTATAATATAATGTTATTGTTCAGCAACAATAAACCGTACTGAAAATGAGTTAATTCTTCCTCTTTTCTATTGTTATAAATCAGCTGTTGAATCCAGAGCAAAAAGATCAAAGAGAAATCATTTTAATTGTGTATAGTTTATTCTGGGATTGAATGGGGTAGCTTTTATTTCAGTGACTCTCCTCGTTATTTCTAAAGGTATTGTCTCATTATAGAAAGCTTTATAGAAGGGTTTATTGAATTTATTGTTGGTAAACAAAAAGCATCACATTGATTAATCTTGCGTAACATGACTATTCACGTTTTATTACCGGAACGTATGTAACTTACAGGATTAACCCATTTGAACTTTTCCGGCCAGTCCTATCTTTAACAGATATTCAAATGGCACAGAATCCACACATGAATTCATTCCTTATAATTTTTGGAACTTGGAAAGCTTACTTATTATTATGTAGTAATCAATATAAGGTTGGGGGTTTAAAAAAGAAAAAAAAGAAAAGCTAGACGCTGATTTCAAATTAAAACGAGATCTCGTTTATTGTAGTGCAATGTACATACATGAATAATCATAGTATTATTTAATCACCATTTGATAATGATTACTCAAAGAGAGATGCTCTAATTTAAAATGAAAGTACAATGTTTTGAAGTGATATTTGAAGCTACTTGAAGATGACATGTAACATCGTCACCTATATCCTAGTGACTTTTATTTCCATCAAAGTGTATGTTCCAAAATGATGTGCCTAATTCAACCTAGCATCATCTAAAGTGTAATGTATCATGTATCCGTAGCGGATACATAGAGATAGATGTCTATTCAGGTTAAAACACACAAATACAAGTTACAAATGACATTTATCACGCATTCAAGACAATTTACACAAATTTCAAAGCTAACATATCCAGTAGTTAGATAACTAAAATGTTGTAGTTTCACATAAATAGAACACACACCATATCGCAGTGTAATTTATATCACAGCTAGGCTTATTATATTAATACTACGTGTACATTTATATTATAGAAACAAATGTTATTTAGAATAAGACTGATTTCGCAAAAGAGTCCAAATTGAAGCAACATGTATATATTATAGCAGTGTGTATTAACCTAGGATGGCCCATGAAAGCTAGAAAGCTTATTTCCAATGGGGTCCTTGGCTAAATATACTTACTATAATGAAAACATATTTAAACACATCAAAGACAAAACTTTAAAAAGACTTTGGGATGTGGAAGCTATGTAACGTAAACTGTTTCTATAATATATCTGTAGATCATAAACACATACAGCTAGCCAATGTAATTCATACTCAAAACTATGTATTAGACCATGTCAACAATGTACACTGTTTTTCACTGCTACATCTAATAGATGTTTCTTCACAGAAAGTTTGAATTGACCAAATTTGGTTATTTTCTTCAGTTTATCTGGAAGTGAATTCCAATCTTTTATTGCACTAAGATACATTTTCTTTCCCAAATGATTTAGGAAGACTAAAGTGGTATATATTAGCCCTTGTAGAATAAGAATGAACAGTTCAGACAGGTACAAAATTTTCTTTCATGTATGAAAGGCATTTATTATTGACAATTTTAGATATAATACATGTTTCAAAGGTAACTGCTTATTTCTATTTTTGACATTTAACAATGACAATTTAGCCATGCTAAGCTGACTTACACTTTCCCCAGGACCCATGCCATTTATGAATCTAACAATCTTGTTTTGACAATATTTTAACTTATCTCTAAGACCCTTGTTTAAGTTTGGGTACCAGGAAGTACAAGCATAATCTAAATGACATTGAATCAAAGCAGAGCATGAATACTTTCTAGTCTTAATGTATTTAATCTAAACACTTCGCTTGTCGATACAAAAATCTAAGACGTGAATTTAACTTACTTTAAGTATTATCAACAATGCTTTCTCCTGATAATGTGTTGTCAATAGTGACACCTAAATATTTTACAGACTCAGAGGTCTCAATCGTATGTCCATTACAAACAATATTAAATGTTTTTACTAGTTTTAATTTGCGTTTTGAGCCATAGATAATGCATTTAGATTTACCAAGTAATGCATTCAGTTTTACCAAAAATGTCCCCTTTAATATTTTATATGGTTATCTAAGTGTATTACGTTCGAAATGTACCTTGTTATATGTCCAGGCCCTTGTCTACTATCTATCCGTGAAGTACCTCACGTACTGCCTTAGTGAATGCCGCTAAATGTTTTGTTGTACTGATTTTGTGGACATTAATTTGTATGCTTCATGGTTTCTACTCGCAACTTAATTTCAGGAACACAGGTCGTTTTGACGCCGCATCAGATCATCTTTCAATGACATTGGACGTAGAACACGATTAATCTGACTCATAAACTGTTTGCCGAGATTAAGGAATTTTGTATTGACGCAGTTGGTACGGCATAGGAATTCAAAGTAATGTTATGGTTTAATGTTGTCAATTACATCATTTTCAAACACTGACCTTGATACATCTAAGAAATGGATATATTTTTAGGAGTGCTCGCGAAATGAACGGCAGAATATGATCGACAAATCCTTGAATCATGCTAGTGGCTAATGGTTAAACAGAAGACAAAGTTTGGTTGAGAGATACTAACTATTGCAACACCATGCACACTACATTTCTACGTAACATTTCTTTCACAGATAAACTACATGTACGCAATGCTTATATCCATAACACCAGCAAGGGCGCCGTCAGGTGAGTACTTATCAACTCTGTGAAAAGGCGTTTTAACTACTTCGATACAATTAGCTTTGATCCAAAATAGGAATACTGTGAAGTAGCTCTGGTAGAACAATAGAGCAATTCACCTTAGTGAAGACGTCATTATAAAAACTCTCCCTCTCTCCCCTCTACGCGCGACTACCAATCCAAGCCAATGAAGAAATATGTTTCATTTCTGTGTCTTTAGCTAAAGCACAATATTGCCAATGACAAGTACACAGAGCCAGTAAAGAATGATACTTCATTTCTGTGTCTTTAGCGAAAGCACAATGTTGCCAATGACAAGTACACAGAGCCAGTAAAGAATGATACTTCATTTCTGTATCATTAGCGAAAGCACAATGTTGCCAATGACAAGTAAACAGAGCCAGTAAAGAATGATGCTTCATTTCTGCGACTTCAGCTAAAGCAAAATATTGCCAACGACAAGTACACAGCGCCAGTAAAGAATGATACTTCATTTCTGTGTCTTTAGCGAAAGCACAATTTTTGTTGCCAATGACAAGTACACAGAGCAAGTAAAGAATGATACTTCATTTCTGTGACTTTAGCTAAAGCAAAATATTGCCAAGGACAAGTACACAGAGCCAGTAAAGAATGATGCTTCATTTCTGTGTCTCTATCTAAAGCACACAACCACCAACGACAAACACTCAGTTACAATGAAGAATAATGCTTCATGTCTGTGTATTTCGCTAATGCATAATACTGCCAATGGCAAACACTTAGAGCCAGTGAAGAATAATGCTTTATTTCAGTGTCTTTAGCTAAAGCAGAATACTTGCAATCCGGATGTTACTTGTTCAATATGTTCTCCGTGGTAAAGTAAACAATAAACTCAACACGCCTAGACTGAATCGCATGTTTCAATTTATTCATGTGAGGAAGTAGTCCGGAACATATAGAGGACATGTTATGTCAAATATCTCTGAACACTACACATCATTTATAACAAAAAAAGGAACATGAAAAATCAAAATGACTTTGGCAACGGACAATTAATGGGTAATAGCCTAGTCACATGATTTCCGTTCATTATTGTCAATCCATCAAATTGAGCATGTTTGTTTTCCAGACAAAGCAGACACAGAGCAATTATGTGATTATTTGTTGTAGTGTTTCTATGACAATAATCTGTCTTCAGTCAGACGGACAATGACGTATTACCAATAGTATTTATGCACGTTTCTTGGATAAGGAAATATTATTTTATGACTAAAGACATGAAAAGGCTTCTGTAGAATCATGAATGAATCGTTTCCTACTTAAAATATTGACATGTTAATGGCTGTGACTATTTACGTTGCAACCCTGAAGACACAGAAATAAAGCATCATTCTTCACTGGCTCTGAGTGTTTGCCGTTGTCAATATTATGCATTAGCTAAATACAGAGTAAAAACAAAATAGCCTACTAATTGCTTCTACATGTAACACCTTGTAGGCAATATTTTGTTTACTTATCATACTTGTTTAAATAGTTTCGAAGCATTAATGGTTTTTGTAATAAATGTACATGCTACGACATATTTTACAACTTATTCCATGATTCTATACTGTTTTCTAAGACATTAATCACAAAAGTTCAACCGGATAAGCCACATTCAAAGGACGCAGCTGTCCATATATTTAGAATGAACATATTTGAACGATAACAAGAAAGCTTTGTTGTCAGCTGCTAGTACTCTAAAGTTTGTTTGATTGAAAGAATTCTGTCAGTTCTTTTTTAACTAAATGGTACAAATATAACACGTACTTCTGCCGTGTATTACAAGACAGAAGAACCGAATCGCATGCTGCTTTGAAACCAAATGGTTGCATCACCTCATAAATGCAAAACCTTAACAGGAGAAGGATAAGCATTACAATTATCATAGTTAAATTATTTTACGGGTCAAATAAATTATCATGTAGCATAAAGCGTAAATGTCGTATACAAACCCATTTAAGTTTATGTAAACAGTAATGGGGACTTATATTTTGTTGGCAACGGTAAAGAATTTGTTTTGATAGATTTTACATATTCTAACGATATCAAGAAATTAAAACAATTACAACTACTTCTTTATTTTGTTGTTTCCAACCCGGCTTAAGCGACGCAACGCGAGTGACGTCAGAGGCACTATTTCCATTTTTATAATAAAATCTCGGGATCTGTATAGTTTATTTGATTCAATACAGATGAATAAAGACAACAATCTTCTTCATATATGTATTTAAGGTCAAAAGGTTAGGCTGAGTGGTTTTGGTCCACCAGTGGTGACTCTTTATATACTTTTCCTGTCGGTCTTTAGAACTTTTCTGTTTGAATGCTACTTACAATTTATATTCTGTGATTTTGTCCTATTACACTCAAATGTACGAACATAAAACATTTAGTTTCTTGAAACAGCTCAAACTATTATAAAATAATATTATCCCTTCGCAAGACTGGTGAAGTTGATATCAAACATCAAAGCAAACATTATGAAATAGAAAAAAAGTGGAAACTTCACAGGTCGCTCAACACGACAAAAACGAAAATGTTGCAGGCTCGGTTTGATTGAGCCTGTTCATGGACGGAAGTGCTACCGTCCACGCCCTCTAGCCCCGGGTTGAGCAGAACTCAACATTTACACATGCTAAAAGTACAAAAAGCAATTTAGAGTCATCCGCAGATGTATTCAAACGGCGGTGAACATGGAACCTTCAATGATACACGTGTTGAGGCGTGTAATTCCATGAAGAGCGGCGTTTATGAAGTTTATCTTTACAGCCAAAAGAATTATTTAAAGAAAGCAAACAAACGCACTGATTAATTGACTGACTGACACACGGAGGATGCCATGTTTGACAGCCTCCCATGTGAATACGTACGTGAACATTATGCATTATTGATGTTAGCACTTTTAACATGTGCAAAAGAATAGGTATCTGCATTCTGGAAACGTTAAGGAATAAGACGCAATTAGGCTTCTGAGATACATTAAGTTATTATTAAAGTGAACGACAACAAACATTGTCGTTTCTGGTCCAAATTTATTTACCTCTCTAAAAAGGTACTGTTATACTAGAAATTTTCGAAAGGAATATATTCAAAACATTCCGGCTAAATTGGGTTATAACTTGATAACTAGAAAGATGTTATCGCCGTTTTTCATAATCGCCGTTTCAAACAGAGCTTGCTTTTATGCAGGCGCATTTCAATAATTTTGTACATATGCATTTCTTGCAAAAGTTATCTTACAAGAACAGAAAAGTAGCACAAATGTTTAAAGAAAGAGCTGGCAGATGAAAGCCAAATGCACAATCTATCTAATGAATTCCATTACTAATATTTTCGTACCAATTCAAAACCCAAGGAAAACTATTGTTATCTTCTATCATCAAAAGACAGAGATATCCGCATTATGAATTACTGGGAACAATCAGCCAGCCTCTTGTGATAATATCAATAGGAACACGAGTAAATAAATGTATACGTAAGACCGTAATCCGGTTGTCCAATTTGAAAACAAAACCGAACGTAACGTATGCTATTGTTGTTTTTTTTTATTTCGGACTCTTTCTGTAGCATTAAAGTTATATTTATATCAATTTCTTTTCCCTAGATGTTGTATTTTACAGCTAGTAATGAAATTCTCTGTAACACAATGACTTTTTAATGAAATAAACCAGCATGCTAAAACAAATAGTGGACATGGTATATGTAGATGAAAGATGTAATATGCAACACAAGTTTGATCATTGCTAACATTTTGTGTTAGATGTGGCACTTTTATTGGAATTTTCGTTCGTGTAAATGGAAATGCAACCAGTTCATATATCAAAATTGTATAAACGTAAAAAATCAAAACAGGCGCACAATTTATTTCAAACAGAAAAGATGTGTGAGATTTGGAGAACTGATTTAGACAGGCAAGGATCAAAATAGTACGGTGCCCCTAAAGTGACACGTTACACACTTTTTTTTCCACTTAGGTAATGTGAGACTTTTTTATTTCGTTTAAACGAAATCATTTCGTTTTAACGAAATAACTATTTCGTTTAAACGAAATCATTTCGTTTAAACGAAATAAGTTTACGAAATAACTTTCCAGAATTATCGAAATAACTATTTCGTTTAAACGAAATCATTTCATTTGAACGAAATAACTGTTTCGTTTAAACGAAATCATTTCGTTTGAACGAAATAACTATTAAATCATTTCGTTTAAACGAAATAACATTTCGTAAAAACGAAATCATTTCGTTTAAACGAAATAAGTTTAAACGAAATCATTTCGTTATTTCGTTTAAACGAAATGTTTTTCGTTAAAACGAAATGATTTCGTTTAAACGAAATAAAAAAAGTCTCACATTACCTAAGTGGAAAAAAGTGTGTAACATGTCACTTTAGGGGCACCGTAAAATAGTGATTAACGATGGTATTTTTAACTTTGATTACAATATAATATGTGTATTACATATAATTGTTATTTCCCTGTTGTGTGCTACAGCTACATTTTATAGCATGATTTTCCCTAATATTAAAAATATTACAAAATTATCAAAGTAGAGGAAAAAGTCACTTTTTACACAGTCATCATTTTTCATCTCTGTAAATGCACGCCCTTATGCATTAGAATAAGTAAAACACAAGTGTAAATTAATACTTTTTTGAAGTATGCTCAGTAGAATTGCTAATCACACTGCTCTTTAACTAATCCCCTCTTGCAGTTACTTGAATTACGACATTAAGTTCCTACGTTAGTTGTGCTGATGACTGATACCATCTATCAATTATAGAAAAGAAGAATAGAAAAGTGGAAACTATACAGGTCGTTCAACACGACAGAAATGAAAACGTTGCAGGCTCGGTTTGATTTAACGGCATTGGAAATGCAAGTTGAGCAGAACTCGGACAAGAATATATAACTGATAAGATTAAGTGTACAGTTTTACTTGCAATTGTTCTGGTTTGACAGACTTTCTGCTTTCTATTGTTCTAATAATAAGTTGATAAGTCAATTCCTATTTTTCATTTCTTATCGATATATGATGCTTCTATTAAATATTGTCATATCTAAATAATCAACAGCACGAAATTATTTCCTAATACATTTTTCTTGTAATTTTCGATTCTTACCTGAACGTGGACTGTTCCGAAAATAGTATTTTGCGCTGCACACTGAAAGTATAATTAAAGGTAAAATGCAACTGAATAAAGAGAACGTCAAATTATAAACAAGCAAAATGATATAAAGTTCGGCAGATAAAACGAAATAAACAACGAGAAATACAGATTTTGTCAAATATATAGAAAGAAAGCAAGAAACGAAATTGTATTGGAGTAAACTTTTTCCATACCAAAACCTCTGAATTTGAGAGAGAATTCCGAAAGAATTTACAGATAATACAGAGAAAAGAAATCGAGATAGGAATGCACTAGACATATGACATAATAATATCTCCTACTTTCTAGGGAAACATTCTTACATTTTAGTTGAACTTGCTTGTAAGGAATTGATCTAACTCGTGCAATTTTCACTATAAACGTGTTATAAACCAAGTGTGGATTAGTTGTCTAGACAGACAGATAGATATAAAAAGCCAAATGTTCATACAAGCAAATTAGCTTTAGCTCTTGGTCTCGAAGAAGAAAATATCATAAATATGATGGATGATTTCTCAACCATTAACCAATGTTAGATTTGTAATACTGAAATCATAACTTTGGTATAAAACTCACTGTTTTACATATATTTACATATATTTTTGTGTAAGTATCAATAATAGGTAATTTTAATAAATTTATTTCATCAAAAGGAGACTAAGAGTCTCCGCCAACTTCCTGATTTTTGTCTCTTTTTGACGAATATATTCTTAAAACAATGAAAAAAGTTATGAATATTATAGCACTATCAGCCAGCAGAAATATTGCCACTATAACCATATGGTTAACATGGAGTTAAGAATAATTCTTGAAAGTATTGCAAACTTGTTTACAGACTTTTAGTACGCACAACAGATGCTCTAATAAATATGACTTTTCTGTTTTGAATATTGAAGGTGAAATGTAATCGACTGTATTCTTTGTAGTAGAATGTCGGCTTTGCGTTCCGGAGGTCGCAAGTTCTATCCTTGGTAAAAGTGCATTTTTCATGCCTTGATTTCATACGTGTATTATTTGCATGAACTGTAAGGTACCTAGTCACATTGGCTGTGTCTAGTATACTGTGTGCTTCCGGGAAATCTAACCTTACCTTTTGTCTTTTGCAGTGACATTTAATTAAAGTTCTCATAATGTTTCTCAAATACTATCGTCTCAGAAAACTTTTGTTTTCAGAAAAAGATCCTTATTTTTCAGACTGTGAACTTTGATGCATTGTCTAAAACAAAGAATAGCTACTTGAAGCTTGCATTTCTATTTACAATGCCTACAGCATATGCGGTTCAAAATATATACCTGTCAAGAATATAATACTGTTTAATATTAATTATAACATCGCACTAAAATACAGATTAAGAACTTTTTTCACCATTTATTTACGTGTAATTGTTGAACAATCGTACTCGGAATAAACAATTGTTTCCTTAACATCCTTTTGTATTGCTGTAAAGCATTTATTGAATACGGTAGGAAAAGATCAAAGAGACATTGTGTTATACTCTTGTACTTTATTCTAGGATTACATGCATTAGCTTTTATTTCTGCAATAAACATCGACATTTAAATGTGATTCCCTCGTTAAGCTTGTTATATGCAGCTCTATAATACGATTTATAGACCTTATAGAGGTTGAAAAGTAATTAACAAAAACATCACATTGCTTCAGCTTGCATTTCCGTAGAATTCACGTTTTATTACCGGAACGAGTGTAACATACCAGATATACCCATTTGAACTTTACCGCCAAGCCATCCTTTTATCAAGTGGATCCGGATAAGATTTCATTCTCTATTATGTTTCTAATTAAAAAGTGGTGTTGGTTCTCTCTTTTCATTGCTTTTAATCTTCTTTATATGCGAAAAAAGCAGTTAATTTTGGATGTTTTAAATAACCTGCTGCCAATGCTTTTAAAGATCATTTATTTCTCCGTATTTTAGAAACAATTTCAATGAACGCATTTCAGTTGTGTAGAGTACACAATAGCTTCCCAGTGTCAACAATCATGTACCATGTTTCTGTTATGTGTTCAGATTGCATGATGGCTATGTTCTGTTACTGAATGAAATTGTTGTAAATTTATATCTTAACCATGTACTGTACAGGTACGTACCTGTTTACCTTGGTTACCAATTATGTGTATTTTAGTTATGCAAGGAAGTTCAGAACGTTGTACTGAAGTTGCATAATAAAAACAAATATTCGTATCGTTTCCATCTCATCCATGGCAAAGCTTATAGGACAGGGAGGCGGTGGTGCAGTGATTAGCAGCACTACAAAGAAAGCAATCCAGGTTCGAGTCACCGTCTGAAAAAACGAATCACATCTATATGAGTTGGGTTTTACGGCGAATCGACACAAAAATGTCATATATCGCCGAAAATCACATCTTAAGTCACTGGTTTTCATACATTGATTAATGTGGGGAAGTTGTCACTTATTTGCGGAAACCAGATTTATATACTAGTAAAGATACAAAAAATACCAGTTATTTCAACTTTGCACCATATTTACTGAATAATGTATAAAAGCAGCATTAAACACAACAAACTGAAACAAATGTCGTTAACCTTGACCTGAAGTAACGACAAGAGGGTGATATACTGATACTGATCATAAGCTCTATACCTAATAAAAGTTTTGTTTACAAGATGTCAATTATATGATTCTTTGTAGACAATTAGTTTATTTTCAGCTAGGCCACCCGCTTAGCTCAATAGATCGGGCGCAGATGTACGGATCGATGGGTCGAATGTTCAGTCTTCGGGCGTGGCTAATGTTCTCCGTGACAATTTGATAAAGACATTGTGTTTGAAATCATTCGTCCTCCTTCTCTGATTCATCTGGGGAAGTTGGCAGTTACTTGCGGAGAACAGGTTTGTAGTGGTTCAGAGTCCAGGAACACTGGTTGCGTTAATTGCCCACCTATACTTAACTGAAATACTGTTGAAAATGGCGTTAATAAACCCAACACAAAAAAGTATTTTCAGCCAGGCAGAAACTAAATGCAATGACTTGTATCGTGGCTACAGTAAATGTACTGGTACATGCCTTCACAAAGACACGAAAATGATAAGTGAGACTGCACTTTTGACCAAAATATAGGTGTGCCATATGTAGTACATGTATGCAGAATATCAAAAAATGGACAGAAGATTATCTAGTTAAAATGTTTCTGTAGAATAAGTTTTTCTGAATTATTTATAAATTACAATGCTAAACACGTGTGCCTTCTAGTATAAAATAAACATCTATTGCTATGTTACGTGTGCAGTTTGCGCCAGTATTTCTAAGACACATTTCTTGTAACTGGCTGTTCTATGGAGCGATTGTCATATATTCCTGTTTTATAAAATGACTCTTTTATTTCTATTAACGATCTGGGTAACGTCTCTGTATATACCTTCACGGATACAGACTAAATACAGACTAAATGAGTTTTAATTTGTGTTATAGGTATAATGGCTCCATTCTATTCAAAAAGCGACGTCTCGCGGAACTGATGTTTCACAGCGTAACGTCAATTCGAAACAAAAATGAAAGTCGCAATCTTATAGCAAAACATAACATTCTGCGCAAAGTTCTCCTCAATCGGCTCTTAAATTTGATTGAAATACTTAATAAGGGTTTAGTTTCTTCTTCTGAATAACCCGCAGGACCTACTCAGTAGCATCGTCGCAGAGTGTATTTACAAAGACATTATGAGCTGATCGAAACAGTGTAGTGATAAAAGGGATAAAAGCCTCATCATATGCATCTAGTGTAAGCTCGACGGCCCTGAAGAGGTCCAGGGTCTGAACAGTGGCTACGTGTTCTGGGGTTGGTTCCAAAGTGTAAATGCCATCTGGGAAGACAAAATAGCGGTAAACATCAGTTCTACAGAAGGTAACCATGTAGTGGAATTTTTGCGAGGTTTTTATTGATACGGTACATCAAAACTGTTCGGGCATCGGACCTCCTGTATGAAGAATTGCCATTCGAGGTCCGAACTCATCATACAAGCGCTGCTGGTGATCTTGTAGTTCTTCACGACAAACCTTGCTGCCCGGCGTTGAACTACTTCAATCTGTTGAGTATTTCTACTTTTGTTCGGGTCCTTGGACATCTTGACAGGTTACGTCGTAGAAAACTGAGACTACAGCTAGCCTTCTTGCAAGTTATGTCGACATGGTGACTCCAGCTTAGGTTGTCACTTAGGTTAACACCGAGGTGCTTCCCGTGTTCCTCAACGCCTGTGGCCATGAATGTTGTATGTGACCTGTATAGGTTTCCGTTTTCGAGTGATTCTGATGATCTCGCTCTTAGATGGATTAAACGACACCTGGAATGTACATCTGAATGTATCGTATAAAGTTTAATATACAGCACATACTGATTAAAGCACCTAATAAACAGTGTTTAGCGCATCGTAACGTATACATGTATAAGGACTGTGCCTAAAGGAAGAGGCTCTTAAAGTGCTATATCAACATCAGAAGACAGCTAGGGAGTTCCATACAACACATGTCTGCACTTAATTTAATTAATAGGGGATTTTTTACCTAATTTCATACGCGGAAATCAGTTTTGGTTGTATATTCAACCAAATTATGACACTTCCCGGAAGCTTAGCTCATTAAGGAGCATGCATACTAAGTATCTATGGATCGCGTGTTTGTGTTTGATCACTGGGTAAGGTGTATGTTCCCTAAAATACATTGTTTCTGGAATCATACATCCTCCATCTCTGATTCATGTAGAGAAGTTGGCAGTTATAGGCGGAGAATAGGTAAATTCTGGTACGGAATCTAGAAACAGTGGTTATGTTACCTGACCGCGTTACATAACTGAACTAATGTTGAAAAACGTCGCTTAACCAAAACAACAAACAGGGGAAGCGGTGATCTAGTAGTTAATGTGTCAGCCGTTCGAACCCCTCTAGGGTAATGACAACGCCTTCTCATATATCCCAGTACTGGATTTTCCAGGAAACAGACTCGAGAGGGGTTCAAATAAGCTTGAAGCTTATCGAGATAAAATAAATTAGTATAAACTAAAATAAAACAACAAACAAACAAATGTTTGACACTTTTATTCTTAGTACACGTACACATAGTATACGAATGATTTAAGAATGATTTGACATGGATTTAAACCGTAACTGCACACATAATTATGTGTTTATATCTACTTGCCGACAGTTGGGGTTAAATTTTTTACATGTTCGTTTCCATCAAGTTTGGAATGGAATGTGTACGACAATGAATAATGATAAAGTGAATGTAAATAAGTGTAAAAATATTGGTTAAAGGTAAGAAGAATGTTCCTTTTTTACATTTTTTCATAAACGTTGCAACGGATAACTCACATCTGCAAAATATTTTAGTTATTTGTTAGGGTATCTAGCTAGGTAAGTTTGAACTACTGTCGCTTTCGTTGCACCCGAGTTTTAACAATTTTGAGAGGGAAAACAATCGCCCGAAAAAAATGTGAACCAGTCACTTTATGGGATTTTACACAACTTAGAACAAATATAAGAGTGAATAAAGATCATCATTTTACCTTCTTTTTTCCCCAAAAAATACGTGTTATTATAATGTTTTATCATTGATCCATTAAAGTCTGGGTTTAGACAGGCATATAAGTATACAGAATGCATACTAAATTATTTGAGTAGTTAGATATGAGTTAATTGTGTTTCAAATAAATGAAAAACTGCAAGAATCGTTTTTTTTTTTGCAAGACAATCCACCGCAGCAATAGTGAGATTGTTGTCCTTATATTTCACATATAGTTCGAAAATATAAGAATATTCCAGGTTAGAAAAAATAACATAACTATGTGTGAAATGAATGCGACATTCATTCTTTCCATATGGATAAATGTGAAAATAGGCAAAACATAAAGAAACTGTATAGAGGAGAATGACCAACAAGCCATATTATTTCCAAGGATTTCTAAGTTCTAAGTTACACTACCAATCTATTTCAAAGTGCCAACACATTTAGAAGAAAACAAATAAGAAGTCCAAACCGAAGCTGTGTCATCAAATATTAGTAAATACCATTTTTGTAAAATGGTTCGGAGATTACATCATTTTCTTCGGTATTCTGCAAATTGTACATTATATTATTAAACTGGCAAGTAATCATATTTGTATTTTCTTCTCCCGAAACATTTTAGCAGCTTAAAACTTTATATTTCTGGATAATTATTTGAAAATATATCTACCGACAGTTGAAGACCTGGAATAGTTTTATGTCAGTACACAATTAATTATGAAGTACACTGCGTGCCTTTGTGTATTATGTTTGCATGTTTATCAATACTCCAATTTTCTAAATTCAGATTATGTAATACAACACTCCCCACTACCAAGACTTATCTAAAACTAAGATCCGGGCCTGAATTTAATCAAATTTTATATTTGAATTATATAAAAATAAATGTTACAGGTGTCACAATTCAAAATTCGCAGGACCTACGGCTGGAAACATACCTTTCCATGTAGAGCAGCGTAATCAAATGAAATTATAATGAAATGAAATAAAATAAAACAAAACAATATAAAGTGTCACGCTAAGATTTTGTTTCAGCTTGAACATCTTCTTTAAGTACACCGCGTGCCTTCGTGTATTATGTTTGCATGTTTATCAAAACTCCAATTTTCTAAATTCAGATTATGTAATACAACACTCCCAAGACTTATCTAAAACTAAGATCCGGGCCTGAATTTATAATCAAATTTTATATTTGAATTACATAAAAAAAAACTGTTACAGGTGTCACAATTCAAAATTCGCAAGACTTACGGCTGGAAACATACATTGCCAAGCAGAGCAGCGTAATCAAATGAAAATGAAATGAAATAAAATAAAACAAAACAATATAAAGTGTCACGCTAAAATTTTGTTTCAGCTATATCATCTTTTTTAACCGTTGACTCATTTTCGTCTAAACATCATTCTGGATGCCTTCAGTGGTTCTAACCCTGTGATTCCACGATGGTAGTATCCAGCCGGTCCGTTTTTGCCGTATTTACCATGAAGATCGCATATTACATACACACAGTTTAAGTACCACCATGCGCTGTGCATCTCTTCGGCACAGTTATCTTCAAACTCAAACATGTCTCTGTCCATCGTTGTGAATGGTTCATTAGCTATTTTCGGAAGGCATTCATGTTCGTATGGCAATCCTTCAAAAAAAATATGTAAGTATTCATTGTTACAAAATTACGATGCCAAAATCAGATTATAGTTATAATATAATTTAAATAAAAGATTATTTGTATTCACTGCGTTGAAAAGAAATTGAAATGTTTAACATTACTTTTGCGATACAATAAAATGTAAAATAAAAGTATTGCTAGTGGTGAATTTAAATGATGGCGTTGGTTTTATTGTATATATACACTGTATATTTATAAGTAATTGTCTTGTTTTGAGAAATATGTACGTGTTTTCCGCAGCTGTAATTTTGCTTTCCCATACACAAAGCGTCTGTCACACAGTTTCAATAATTTTCACAACACTTCGCCCAACTTCAAATGTTCATGTAACCTACAAACTTGGTCAGTGATAAAACACTTGAGCGAAGTGTATAAGAAAAAAATCGCACTCGCCCTATATGAAATTAACTGGCTAAGTCCATAAATTGTAAACGAAAAACTGTGTAACTATATTTATCATAAACTTATTCAAATTCTGTTAAAATAGGTCTTGTATTTCAAAAGGAAATACGAACAGTAGGAAAACAAATTCCGTATTGTACTGAAAAACTTGTATTGCATATTGCCGGACTATTTCATCAATTAATATCCATGACCTGATACAGTTCTATAAAGAGCGTTCACAAAAAATTCCACCCAATATTATGAAGATTTCGTTGGATGTTCACCTGCCAAAAGGAGGTGAACATATACATGGAGGTGTATAATAAAAAGGTCATTATAACAGTAGCTAGATCTGGTATGTTGTATTCGGCTCTCGTGGATTTTGCCAGGCTGGATCAGACCTGGCAAAATCCTCTAAAGCCAAACATAGCATCTCAGACCGAGCTGCTATTACAATAACCATTTTATATTTTTTAACTTTTCTCCCTGTTAGATAGAGTTATTGTAAAGCAAAGACTTCTCTACAACATTTTCAACTACTAGTATGTTGTTTAGAGATTGACAGTTTTATTCAAATGTAACAACAACATGCATGTGCTTTTCTAATATTCTGTAGTTTTGTTTGGTTTTACCGTGTTTCTCATGATTGTAGAAGTGTTCCTCGAAATACACGCTATATTCGTTTCCATGTATCATTGTGAAACCATCAGCAATCTCATGTCCTGTACTCCCATTTTTTGCCGTGACCTGTAGCATGAGCTCGGATCGACCTGTCTTGGCCATCTCTTCAATGTATTTAAAGCCTGAAATAAATCAAAAGCTACAATAGAATTGTTCAGGTGAATTGATTCCGATATATCTAGTGTTTTCATAAGCAATATTTTTTTTCTATTTCCGTGGTTTGTTATATAACCTTTCTCATCAATAACAAATGTACATGTAACACAAAGTATTTTCAATTCCAAGAAATGACTTTAAGAACTCGCATACATTTCCTTGTTACTGATCTATTTACCAGTAGTACCCCGTTATTTGTTCAAGTTGTCAGAGCTTACTGCCAATAAAACAAATATCTGAATATACTGTTATCATAGATTTAAAGCTTAAATGGTATGCAGCCTAATCAGATGAAAAATGTTGTGCAGTTCCGCATCATTACATCCCAATCAGAAAACAAAAAGTTTACACATGTAATGCCATTCATCTCAAATATACCTACCAAGCCAAAATTCCCCAGCTGTGTCACCAAATCCATTTTCATAGTCAGTGAAATTTCGATAAAAGTCGACTGTGCCGTTAAAACGGTTATGGAACACCTGAATAATAAGAATAAATTGATATAAGAGCAATAGATATGACCAGAGAAAGACACGTTCCCACTTACATTTCAATGTCTAGTGCTAGTGTTTCTGTCGAACGCAGGCTTGCTTATTACATTAAAGTAATTAATGACGGAAGTGATTGGTCGTAGAAATTTCAAATATCACCATACGTGTATGTATAATTGTTTTTGTTTTCATTGGATTTAACGTTACACGGACACAACCATTTGTCGTATGGCAACTTTCCAACTATTTTTGGTGGAGGAACACCCGAGGTGCCCTTTCGAACATTCCTTCCGGAATGGACGGGAACCTGGGTACAACAAATTATCTTCCATAAGTCCTCACATGAACTATATACATGTACACACTAGGCGAAGTCTCGAACCCACAGTGGTAAGGAACAAGTGATTAGACGATAAACTGTACTTTCAACGTGACAAAAAATAAATAAACTAACCGTCCATCCCCCGCCATTCGTTTCCATATCACACAGAACTTTGATTTTTGATTTGCTTTTCCACGGTTTTATTTCATATATACCACTTGCTGCAGCACGATTGTTCTCCAATATGTCTTTGCAATCAACTCCTGAAATGAAAAAAGTAAACATTCTACAATCATACCTTTTGCTACTGATGAAAAGTAGATAAAAATGAGAGTATTTATAATTTAGCGATTCGAACAAAATTGGAATATAAACACGTACTTCACTTCTTGCGATGAAATCTGGCTCGAAAACATGTTTCGAGCATTTAAAAGCTCTTATCTTAGTTCTACACTTATTCAATGACTTTAAAATTCTTTGTGCAAACGGTCTTTATTTTCAGACTTTCACCATTTTTTCTTCATGTATTATTACTGTGTCTTCGTGTTTTATTACAGCATTCTTGAATTATTACTCTGTCTTCGTGACACATTATATACCATTGTCTTCCTTTATCATTTTTTTCGGGTGAAGAAATGAAATAATGAATGTCCTTACAGAACACCGTACTAGGTAAAGGTAGTACAGTTCTGACTTTTTTGTGCCAATCATGTTTTTCTTATGTACATTTCACTTGTAAATGAAACGTCAAAAAAAAAATGTACTTACTATGACTTCTGTAATAAGTTGACCCTGGAAGCTGAACGACAGGGTTACTCAACCGTTGACCGAAAAGATCTACCATGCATCCAATGCACTTGAGGTCGTCTTGTTGGTAGATGAAGCTTGAGCACATGCTGTCACTGTGACACAGTTTACCGCATGCAGAAGCGTCGGCAGTGTTTGTTTCGAAGACCGTTAAACTGGGAATGCACCTGTAGCCGTTAAAACCGGATTCAACGTTGTATTTTGTCCATCTAATGCCATCTGAGAATAAAAAGTTGCATACAACTACGAAAATCAAGATACACATTGACAACGCACGAAATTTCACGTTCTCCATTATTTTCTTTTTTTTTAATTTCACTATCGCAATTTGACACAGCGGAATCCAAACTGCAAATGATCAGCCTTTCACTTCGTCTCTGTACAGTCAGACGAAATGGAAATGAAACACGAGAGCTTTGACACAGGCCATGTAAGCCACTGAATAAATTATACGTGCAATACGACGTCAAAGACAACGACTATATTATTGAAATTGCAAGGAAAATAGAATTATGTGTATGGCTTAAGTTTTATAAATCGTCATAATATCATTTTTAATGCAGCTGCTGTTTGACTTTATTTTCATCTGTGCATCTGGTCAGGATCCATGCTAATCGCTAATGGTTTCCCTTTGCGCAGGCTGGTCTGGATCTACGCTGGTCGCAAACGCACTATGTTGGTTTTCTTATGGGGCGGCTCCTATATAAGAGATGACGTTTTTAGTCAGTATAAAATAATACTAGTTTACTTTATTTTGAAGCAGTTTTCAAAACACCATTTGAAGTTGGTATTTGTTAATTTGTCCGCAACGTTTATATTATTGATTCGTTAAAAGGTCTCAAAACAAACACTGAAAATGTTTCAGACCACTTTGATGCCGTCGTTGTCTATACATTATTCAAATTGTGATTTTGTTTGCCTTTTTCTTATCATTGTAATGCATACTTTGAATGCCTAACGTACAATACTGTAGCATGCTAACATATTACAAAATATCAACATCTTATAAAGCATTTTGAAAAACTATGTATGAATGCACATGTGGCTGTCTCTTAATTTGATTTCTGTACTTGTTAACACGTATAAATGTTTAGTTCAGTTCAACCCGGGGTTAGAGGGCGTGGACGGTAGCTTGCACTTCCACTACGCTGAAGAAAACCGAGCCTGCAACATTTATGTCGTGTTGGGTGACCTGTGGTTTTCAACGGAAACATAGATGTTGATGTTCAATACTTTTGTTAAACTGTAAATCTATTTGTGTAACTTTGTAGTTTTTGTCATACCTTTGATACTTTAAAACCAATACTGCTTAACATTTCTGGAACGATTTTGTTTGTTTTCTCATATTTCTAACATTGGTGTATACAATGAAATATTTATTTCCAGTATTGAATATTTACCATGCAATCCATTTGCGATATACATATATGGTCTGTATATATACTTAAAGGCAAAGACGCTATTTATCTGCCATCTCTATGGATAAAGTCCACACTAGTAAAGTATAAGAGTTTTATCATTTTATGACAATTTGTCTGTCTGTTGATCATTTTCAGAACATAAAATGTCACAATTACCCAAGGTATTTTAGATATGATCCTTACAAATATTATTTTTGTAAAACACTCAAACCATTATTGTGGTAATCATGCACGTACACTTTACGTTGTAATCTACGATAGTATAGAAAACTATAGAAAACGGACCTTCCAATGTCTAATTATCAAATTTCGATAATTCTGAAAATTCTAGACTGGTTCCTTCAGTTTGTAGCGCAGACTATCTACGCATTTTGAATAGAGCGGGCCCATTAGGGCCCCGTAATAATGTACATAGTATGCTACAATGTGATAGATTAATTACTGGGTTTGTTAGTGATCCTCCATGGATTAACGTGGGGTCAGTATGATAAATGAAGTGGGGGCGATGCCGTATCAAAATCCCCACATGATCATACTGACCCCACATATTTTCATTGAGGGTCACTAACAAGCCCTGTAATTCATATGATTTATCGACCACTTATTAATAGCCTAAAACGACGACCTTCCACAGAAGTATAGGGGGTCAATGAAAATGCTAGAATCTGATAGGACGTAAAACAAACATTTCTTTGGGTCAAGGCAGTTCTGCTTACCAAGCTAATTTGTTTGTTTGTTTGATTTGGGTTTAACGCCGTTTTTCAACAGTATTTCAGTCATATAACGGCGGACAGTTAACCTAACCAGTGTTCCTGGATTCTGTACCAGTACAAACCTGTTCTCCGCAAGTAACTGCCAACTTCCCCACATGAATCTCAGAGGTGGAGGACTAATGATTTCAGACAAAATGTCAAATACATGTGATAATGCCTGCAATGAGTGTAAAGAAAATGATGAAATATTATATCCTTAATGGGCGAATTGAGTATATAAGTCACATGTTGGAACTGGGACCGGCTTTACTATAATTTTGTACATGCTCCACTGCAGGGACGCCTTTTAAAAATTGTATTACAATAGTAGGAATATTTTTTCTAAAAATGCCATATCTGTACATTGTGAATGCTCACAACAGTTTTTCTAAAATCTAATTGTGTGGTATTTAGCAAAGATGATATTGAGAAAACAGTTTGAACAGAGAGGAGAAAACTTAAAGTATATCAATTTCCACTTGAGATGTGACCAAACAAAACACGTTACTGTGATTATAAATATAGAATATATGTGCTGCTTGTTTAGCACATGACTCGCTTATTACGCATTCTGTAGAACACAGTATTACATTATTCTTCGATGAAAATGTAATTATGTTGGTTTAACTCACAATAATCTAACAGTTATTCTTGAGCAACAATGACATTCGATGCATTTAAAAAAAAAGATAAAACCAGTTATAAAATTTGTTGTCTGCTTTGCAAAGCTTGCATGTGAAATGTATTGACTGCACATACTGGTTATTTTAGCCCAGAAGATTTTATAGACAAAAGTATAGATTTACAGAGATTTGGCTGGTATACCAGCGAATACTGCCTTCTTTCAAAGATAATTTTAAATATTCATGGCCTACAGAAGACAACATAGCAAATACCTTAGGTTTTGACTTCAAAGTCGCCATAACACCAGACGATGTAAACAAGTCCTGTTTGTCATATTTCGTAAATACGTAAACAAAGGAGAACACATATCAATTAGAAACAGACACATTCCAAGACCCCTGCCTGCACAAAACAAAACATTGTAGTAGCGCAATGAATTATTAATGCACAGACAATAAAAGACGTAAAACAATACATTGGACGAAAAAGGAATAGAGAAAGTAAACAATGTACGCGTTTGGCTTGTAAAACTGGGCAGACGTCCGTCGGCGCTGTATTTAGCGAAGGCGTCTTCTTCGTAAGCGATTGCTTGACAATATACTAGTTGTTGCCAAAAGCATTTGTTACAGTGCATACTGATTTTACAACTTGGTCAAGCTGACACATTATCATAATGCAAATGTAAACATAACAGCTCCAGTTTTTGTTTCAAAGACAGAATTAGAGTGACATGTCTGTATAAAAAAGGATTCGTAGCCAAGGGATGCATCCCATCTGGGGATCAAACCTATGATCTACTGAGTTTACTAGTTAGGTTTCGATGATGATGTCAGCCCAGCCGTTCACTGCAGGAAAAGCTCTATTCAACACACCAGTAACAGTCTACTAGTTAGCTATCCATATAGAACAACAGTGCCGTTACTTTTTGTATTGACATCTGCAATTTCAATGGGTTTACCAAATTACAAACATTGCTACAGAATACAAGATATACAGGTCTAGCATCTCATAAAGGTTTATTTCTTCGTGCAAACAGTTATATAGCTGATCAATGTTTCCCGCTTGAGATTCTAGGGTGCAAACAAGTTTTATACCAGCAAAATTTGCTGTTTAACGGGCAACAACTCCTACATCCAAGGTTAAATGTGTTTGATTTTTCTAAAGGCACCTTTATCTTTCACCCAGTTGATATCACACCAGCTTTGGTTTATACAAATGATAAACGAATGTGCTAGGCTACACATAAGCTTAAAGGTATATTAGATCCAAATTTCATATTTACAAACATAAACAATTATTTAATATAGTTTTGTAAACATTGAATTAATAAGATTATTTAATAAACAGTTTTATGCATTAAGTTTAAAACAGTACACACTGTTTACATGAATAGATAAACATGGTATAAATGTGTACTGTCACTGAAAAACATGGCTGTTTTTTAACAATCAACTGTTACTTCATAACATTTCATAACATTTAATTATGAGTGTAGCTCCACTTGCAAACTTTATATATTTAGTAAAGTTAAATACATTTGATGGGGATTTAAAGGCACTCGCTACAGTTTTTCCGGACGGGTCGATATTTACCCCAACACCGTGCCAATTTGGTTGTGTTTCTAATCAATATAAGAAAAACTTTTTTCTCTGACACTGTGCCAGTTTCATTTGAAATGTAAAAGAAACCTAAAAGCATGAAAAAATACAAGGTTTTAGCTTGATATCAACAGTTTCTAAGGTTTTATGGCATTTTCAGTACCACAAGACAAAGCGTCAGATTTTGTCAAAAATAGCTGTCGCGACATAATTTTGAAGCAGTTACCCTAAATGCAGCCTTGTTTTGCCCTGTTTTGACATTTTCTACTCTGATCTGCATACAATTTACACATTTAAACTGTCAATCATGTTCACTTTTACCTCTGATGGTCAGACATTAGCAGTCAGTAGGCTATAAATATGCAGTTTTTGAAAAAAATACATACAAAACAGTGAAAAGGTGATATTTTGGGGTTTTATCCTCATTTGCAATAAATTTGTCATTTTCTATCAAATTCTAATCAAACTAGCCCATTTCCACCATCATCTGGCCAGATTTCAATTTTTACCAATGTCATCTTATAGGTTATAACACACTAAATAGTTGTTGTTCTTTATTCTATATAAAATTGACCTATTTCCAATGGCCGCAGCACACATCAGGACCCATTTTAAATGTCTGCAAACTACATTTTCTTGAAGAATATTGTCAGTGCTAAATAAAAATCAAAAGAAAAGTTGGGGTCAAGTTTGATGCAAGAAAAATAATTTCAGTCAAACACACAAACTGCAAAATCAGCTAAAAAATGAGACCCCAAATTATACTGGTGGTGTATGATCTAAGTTTCCATGAAAAATTTTGTCATGGTATTATTTCATGATCAAAATGCTATCTTCATGTCAAGCATAGATCTGTCATGTGATTTTACAAAAAAAAATGCAAAGAAAATAAGGAAAATAGCTCTACACAGCGAAAAAACTATTTGTATCCGCCATTATGCGCCTACCATTTTTTTTTCGCGCCATTTTTCTATTTAGTGTCTGTATGCCTGTAGCTCACTGCAGACTTGGTGCGGTCTTCTGCGCATGTCCGGAAGTGATTATCTAATGTCGCGTACGGCAAAAATTCGCAAATTATTGTATGTTCGCATGCATTTAATGTACAAAATGTATAATATACTGACTAAAGGTTAGGGTAAGTATCACCATGGTTACAAAATATATACATTTAAAGTACTTTTAGTTCAAATTGCTTCAATCCGACATATACTGGACTCTGTTATTTATACCAGCGCTCAAACTCTGCATTGAGTCACGGCTGTTTCTAATCCCGTACCGTACCCGTACCGTACATTGGTAAACTATAGGTTTTGTTAATAAAAAGGCGGAAACTTTCATCGTTCTATGCCATCAAAATGCTTCAGAAACACCTTAAAATCCGCTTATTAATAAATCTGCCGTTTGATAATTTTATATATATATTTCTAAGTCATTTGCTCAAACACTGAAAAAGTATTTTGTACCAACCAGCGTTGTATAAATGCCCGCCACATCCCACCTCGTTGTAATTTGATTTAAGCGAAATCTAATATGGTGACCTATCAATTTTCTTTTTGTTTTAGATTAGGTAGACATAACCAAAGGTATGTGCAGAGTTTGATTAAATTCTATTATGTGAAACTCGTTAAAATAGCAGAAGTACCAACTTAAAACTGACCATTTATTTATTTATTTGGGGTTTACGGCGCACCAACACAGTATAGGTTATATGGCGCCAAACAGGACTACAAATTTTGGTTCTACATCTCATTTACATCGAAATAAAAACATGAGGTATGGAATCAAAATTTGCATACCCGCTGGAATCACAGAGTTACTGCAAAACCAAGTGTTAAGACCCTATTAGTCGCCTCTTACGATCATGCACGGGTAAGACAGTGGTTCCAATTCTTTTCATACACAGATCGTTCCAGAACCACATGGGGCTAAAACTGACAAAAATATGCAAAAAGAACCCTTGGGTCTGCTGAACAAGTATTCCTTTCTTTACAAAATCATGTTCTTTTGATTTCTCTGAGCATGTTTCAAATAGATACCCCTTATCCCGCCACACAAACTTTACCCCAGCGCCTTAAAAAATTTCTGGGGAAGGGCCTGGATATATTGTTTTCCTTTAAAAAAATGCTTAGATAATCAAATGCTGATTATTGTACTTTACTGAAAGATATTTTAGGATTACAGAAATTTTGAAAAAATGTTTAAAATAGGGGCAAATTAAATTGAAACAAAGCTGGTGACCTAGTATTTTTATTTCGTTTTTCAATACATCATAACATGATCTTTTAATACAAAACATTTCATCAAAATCTATTATTGAGAAAAAAAATACGAAACTGTAGCGAGCGTCCTTAATACCTTTTGAAGTAATTATCTGAAGATTAAATATTTTAGTGAAAGATGGTCATTTGATATTTTTAAAGTCGGCAATTACTGCTACTTCAAGGTCGCATAACTGGTGCCTGTTATCAATCGGGCAGGTTAAAAAATGAGATCCTTCTCATATCTGACATCTGACCAAGTTTTGTGTTAATTAAATAAAAAAGAACGTGTTAGATTGGTCAGCATTTCTTGCCTTTTCGAGGGGAAGGAACGCATAACTTCGACCATGTTATTATCTTCTGAAGCATCTTCACTGTTAATTTTTATATAACCGTTGTAACGTTTACATTTCTTAAACATTTCCACGATGTTTGATTTGGCATCAGTATGTTATATGTATAAATCAATTGATGGTGGGATTCCCTTTGGAATAAAGTTCTTTTTGACACTACTAAAATATATTTATATCTTGACAGTTTCAACAACGTTTTGTTGTCTTCCTCAGAAGTTTTGTACTGCGACGATCGGCTATCTACGGTCTTGTCCGTCAGTGGGATTCCCTGTCCTGCTTCGTCGTGCCCTTAATCGCTTTTCCCATGGTGCTATGGCTTCTTCAAAGTCATGGAGTATATATGTCTATGGTTCCATGGGTTTTGATTTATATATCTTTACATTAGCATGTTTGTTTGTGTTTTACGATGTGTTTCTCTGATAACTGTTTCCACCTGGCGGGGGGGGGGGGGGGGGGGGGGGGGGGGGGGGGGGGGGCAATTTCATTTACACTGTATTGTCATATAGCAACATGGTAGGGCTTAAAGAGTAGAGTGAAGATTGGCGCCAGTTAATTAGTTTAAACTCCCCAGCGGTGTTTTTGCCATTGACCTTTCCAAGGCGATGCCCTACTTTTCATGTATGATTTTTTTTCTGTAGGTTTTTTTTTTTGTTGTTGTTATTAATATGCATTCGTTTGTGTTACTGTGTAGATGTGCTCAGTTTCTGTGTGCGCGTATACAGTTGCACATACACAAATTGCGTTCTTTAAATATGGCTGTTCCTGTGTTGGACTTTTGTACTTTTTTTCTTTCAAATCATCACATATGTTAACTTGTGATGATTGCATTGAAAAATCGATCCATAGTTTACTTCAACAAATGTGACTAATGATTAAATGATGAATGATATTCTTTATATAGCACAGAAGAGATGCAGATGATGCTTAATAGGACAGGACGTGTCAGTTAAAGACATCGATGTAATATCACTGAAAATTGGTTTGAGGTAAAGAGCATCAGTAAGTCATGCTGAATAAACTGGTACGGATGTGTGAATTTTTTAAGTTTTCCGAAATTTGAAGTTATCAGTGCAGAACGTCGTCAAATGATTATGGAGGCCATTGGCATCTGTTGATATGATAACCTAGACACCAATCAATCTTACTGTGTTATGACACGAACAATTTTTTTTGGGGGGGGGATTTAACGTCGCACTGACACATGATAGGTCATATTGCGACTTTCCAGCTTTAATGGTGGAGGAAGACCCCAGGTGCCCCTCCGTGCATTATTTCATCACGAGCGGGCACCTGGGTAGAACCACCGACCTTCCGTAAGCCAGCTGGATGGCTTCCTCACATGAAGAATTCAACGCCCCGAGTGAGGCTCGAACCCACATCGATGAGGGGCAAGTGATTTGAAGTCAGCGACCTTAACCACTCGGCCACGGAGGCCCCGACACGAACAATACAACTCAAAAACAACTGTTCCAGAAAATGCTTCATTTTGTTAGTCTACTGAACTTTTGTCTATTACTGGAAAATGACATTCAACAAAAAGATTGTATTATTGGTTATATGTACAGACAAGCATACTATAATCTGGCTCTCGGGTATATATTTTGACAGTCTTTTTACTGCCTTTGCAGTTACCATCAAGACGAACATTCCAATCTGAACCTACTACCAGTGAAATAATGTTATAATATTCACGTACTCCGTTTTTTTTTTATCCTGTATACCCTGTTAACATCTTGTTTAGACAAGAACATATAGGTTTATTGTTATCATACAATGAACATATTTTACGAATATCAAATCTATAGCTAGTCTATTCATTCTAGAACAATTAGCGATCGTGTATACATTATCACACACGTATTATCATCCTCCCTGTAAGTACAACCTCATGCGAAATATGAAAACAATATCAAGGTTTGGTCACGTGATCTTAGCTATGATTAAACAACAGCAGCATTTACCTCACTTTCCACATACAATGTATACTGAATTAAAAAAGACGTTTACATGTAGGAATATACAATTTGCTTCCTTATATTGTAGTCTACCAATCATTGCATCATCAAACGTTATTATAACATTCACAAGTCTCTTATATCTAAATATATATATGTACATGTATAGGTGGTCAGTCTGATTTTTAACAAGTAATTGGTTTGTTCAAAACATTTACACTTATTTCTGTTCACTTAACGCTTAGAGCATGTTCACTTTCCCTGGGTATCTTTAAAATGTGTTTCCTCAAATCCTTGCTTCACGGACAAGATGGAATTTTAAGCATACTATAAATTTGATAATTATAATTAGGTCATTTGGTTAAATCAAAGAAAGAACATTGTTAATACTTCAGAGGCCAGATTTTCAACATGATCATCAACACTTTAGTCAGAATGTTTCTCTATATAAAATCTAGGTCAAATGTAAAATTGAGATACCCTAGGTCAAAAAATATGCCACTAACTTAAATTATTGAAAAACTTTACGTCATTTACATAAAACCGGCTCAAAATGTTTGTCTATGTGAAATCTAGGCCAAATTAGATACTAAGTTGTCTGGGTAAGAACTAGGTCAGCTGAGCGACACAGGGCCTTTAGGTCACTGATATATAATAGTGTGACATGTACAGGTGATAATGCGTATGAAGATTTTTCGGTCATGGTAGACGTCTAGTACTACCACTCACTTGTGGAGAATGATTTAGTTACTCATACAGTGTAAACTGTGGTGGCAGATTTCTGCAATTTCGTTCTGGCGTGTCAGCTCGCCAGTACCACTAATACCTTATTTGTCGTATCTGCGCGCTAACTTGGCATGCTGACACCCTTCAAACGTGTAAGAACTACATATTAGCGCGCCAATACGACAAATACGTTATATGTAGCATCTGCACGCTGATGTGACACCATTCAAACGCATAAGATCGACGTATTAGCGCGCTAATACGACACATACGTTATCTGTCGTATTGGCGCGTTTATCGGCTGTTCTGGTGTGTTCATGCTCTTTAAACACGCCAACTAGCCAAAACACCAGAATGATAAAAGTTTGGCGTTCAGGCGTCTTGGTACGTTTAAAGGGAGCCAACGCACTAGAATAACAAGCAAACAAGCCGATACGATAAATTAGGTGTTTGTTGTACTTGCGCGTTAATTTGTCGTTCTTGTGTGTTTGCGCTCTTCAAACGCATCAGCACGCCAACATGCCAAAAGGACCAATTAGTACGCCAATACGAGAAGTATTAACTTCAAACGTGCCGACACGCAAGAACGAAATGGCAGAAATTTGCCACTATACATATCTGAACTACGTTTGAAACAGCCTAGTTGTTGGTCAAGTGGAACCTACGACACAAGGACCCTGTTCCTCGTAATATTATTATATACTTTGCGCAGTGCTTCATCGTCTTTACTTGTTGCTTTACTTGTAACATGTTTGTCAGCTTAAGGCCTTACTTGTTGCTTTGCTTGTAATATCTTTGTCAGCTAAATGTTGTACTTGTATTACTAACAATACCGACACTTTCTGATAGGCTTTACTTGTTGCTTTGCTTGTAACATGTTTGTCAGCTTTATTTATTGCTTTGCTTGTAACATATTTGTCAACTTAAGGCTTTACTTGTTGTTTTGCTTGTAACATGTTTGTCAGCTTAATGTTTTACTTGTTGCTTTGCTTGTAACATGTTTGTCAGCTAAATGTTTTACTAACAATACTAAAACTTTCTAGTTACTTGTGTTTTCAGTATGATTATGTAGCCATTGAACCTTTTGATTAAAAAGATATATACATATAATAGACTTAAATATAGGTCATGTAAATAATATACTTGTAAGAATAACTGTTATTATAACAAAAGAAATGGAGATTGAGTTTTATGTTCGAACTATTATTGATGAGAAATGTTGAAATGCATACGGGCAGGTATAAAAAGAAAATTTACTGCATGCCAGTGCATGGTATGTATTCCATTTTTTCTAATACTGTAATATTTGTTACTTTTATTTGTTCACTAACATGAGTATTTTAAAACAACAACACAATGAACAGAGAATTACTGTATTATTTTTATGTGTGCTTTTAATAGGAGAATACTGCTGTTGTTTTTATTCAAAATTCATAGGGTATATAAATATTATAAATATTTTTCTACTGAATGCATGCACCAATAGGTAGAAAAGACTAAGCTTTAACCCATAGTATTTTAAATTTCTGAAATGGACTCATCCATCTTCACTTTGTACTGTGTCACTTACAGTTTACAGGTTGCAGTATTTGAACATTTCATATCCCCATGATTCTTACACATCTTTACAAGTTGCATTATTTGTACATACCTTGAGAAATCATGCGGGACCACCAGACAGTCTGTCCTCTTTGCACAAGCTTTTTCTTTTTATCAGTTGGGGAGGGAATTGAACCCTCTTACATGTTTTCAATCATAAATGTTCAAACATGCAACTTTGTAGTAATCTTGACATTTTGAAAGATTTATATACTACATGTATACTATTAAAACTGTTAATAACATGGCTATATATGACCAAATATACACAAATAAATCAAAATAATAGATATCTATGCTTTACACTGCCAAGTGGTATCTCTCAGCTATTCTTTATGTACATATAACCCGAGAATAAATATCTTGTTGTTACGCTTATTTGACAGCGTCCGCCATTTTGTTTACATCGGTTGTTGCCCCCTATCCAAGATGGCGGCGATAACCGTGAAGCCGACTATTCCCGTGGTCACATGCAGTTATCTTGAAAACATTAGGGACAGTCCTAAGACATCAGATTGACTGCTAACTGAGAAAACATTTCTATTAATTATTTTAATGCTGGAAAATGTCTCCAGAATTATGCCTCTTTTTATTTAAGTAAACACAAGCAGTAAAAGTATATAATTAAATGATTCAGCGAGTCTAGGCGTATTGTATAAAATAGTCAAAGAAATTATTAGCTGCATAGCTGTATATGTTCTTCAAAAATTACAACATGGAGTATTAAATTGCCAAATAAAGATCTCAGGGCATGCCTCGAAAATATATGATTTGGTGGGAAACGTAATAACACACATTTACATTGTTGAAATGAAAGTCATACCGCTTTTCAAATTGCTACAAGATAGACATCAGTTGAAATACCGGTATAGTCTTTCTTCTTCTGCCGTGTGTCAATTAAAAGTTTCACATGGTGCTATAACCTTAGTACGGCCAACACATTTTTATACAATCTCGCCTGGCATACGTTTGTTTTTGACAACACAGAAAAGACGTCGGATGACCTTCAGCTTATCCCGGAAACTTTGAAAACAAAACGCCAATTTGCATTGGTCGATAGCCAGGGTTCGCGCGCAGGGGTCACATCGTCTAAATGTGTGCGCGTGGACTGTTTTGTTAATTCAGCATTTTCTTATGATTTGAAAATACCTGGGCTTTAGCACGACATCTATGAAAAAATATTTGCACTCGAAATAAACATAAATCCCACAGGGGTCCATAACGGAGCAAGGGTATTATGGAGATTTTTGAAACTTCGTAAAATCGTTAATAAGGTCCTTTTTGGTGTTAGTGTCAGTATATGCCTCGGATGTCAGATATTTCTGTATTTACTAAGCAGACCTACACATTTCAGAAAGAAATATTTTCAAAATGAATTTCTTTAATAAATGTTGATTATACGGAAGCGTGAAAGGGCCATCAGACGCTAATACGTTTTATTACGTTACGGCCGCGGAAAGGATATAGTCCGATAAATGTTTGCTTAAACGTAGACTATTTTACTAAATGTACATATGCACAACTGAAACATACAAAGAATGCAAAGAATCCTTTTCTGTCGTTCATTTCGCATGAACTCTGAAAAAAATCAATTCTTATATTAACATTATATTTCCTGTCCATTTGTTAACAAGGTTGTATTATAAACTGCACATATTTTGTCGCAATTAATATTATAATCAGCTTCCTGGCCATTTTGTTCACCAGACGAAACAACGGTGACGCCATCTGATGAACGTTCTAATGAACGTCATAATTTTCAATGGAAAATAAAACAGGCTTCACGTTTCTCAATAAAAAAAAACAAAGAATAAAACAACAGTCTTAACTGAATGCCAGGGACCTGTGTCGCACGTATGTAATCTGGATTTACTAACTTTGATCTAAAATTCGTGTGCTAATTAAAATTAAGATTTTTTCTAAATGGCGTTTAAGGAGCCCAGGAACAATGATTTTGGCCAAACAACATCTTCTTGTTTTATTACATGTATCATTATTACTTGGTTCCAACCCGACAGTCTGTACTTCATTTTAAAAGTTCAGGGTTTGGCGAGAATGCAAAATTCGACCAAAGGCAAACTGGAGTTTTACGAGATATGTTTGCTCGCATACATGACTGGCGAAGACATTGACGTGAAGATAACAGACAAAAAATAAGGCGCATGATCACCATGATTTGAATACCGATGAAGCTATGTTCACCATGCTTTGTAAACCGGATGAGGCTATATTCGCCGTGATTTGAAAACCGGATGAGGCTATGTTCACCGTGATTTGAATACCGAATGAGGCTAAGTTCGTCGTGATTTGAATACCGGATGAGGCTATGTTCTCCGTGATTTGAATACCGAATAAGGATATTGTTGTCGTGATTTGAAAACCGGATGAGGCTATGTTCGCCGTGATTTGAATACCGAATGAGGCTAAGTTCGTCGTGATTTGAATACCAGATGAGGCTATGTTGTCCGTGATTTGAATACCGAATAAGGATATTGTCGTCGTGATTTGAATACCGGATGAGGCTATGTTCATCATGATTGGAATACTGGATGAGGCTCTGTTCGCCGTGATTTGAATACCGGATGAGGCTATGTTCGTCGTGATTTGAATACCGGACGATGCTATGTTCGCCGTGATTTGAATACCGAAAAAGGCAATGTTCTCCGTGATTTAAAGACCGGATGAGGTTATGTTCGTTGTGATTTGAATACCAGATGAGGCTATGTTCTCCGTAATTTAAAGACCGGATGAGGCTATCTTTGTCGTGATTTGAATACCAGATGAGGCTATGTTCTCCGTGATTTAAATACCGGATGAGGCTATGTTCGTCGTGATTTGAATACCGGACGAGGCTATGTTCGCTGTGATGTGAATAGCGAATAAGGCAATGTTCTCCGTCATTTAAAGACCGGATGAGGCTATGTTCGTCGTGATTTGAATACCAGATGAGGCTATGTTCTCCGTGATATGAAGACCGGATACGGCTATGTTCGCCGTGGTTTAAATACCGGATAAGGCTATATTCGACGTGACTTGAATACCGAATAAGGCAACGTCTGCCGTGATTTGAAGACCGGTTGAGGCTGTGTTCGCCGTGATAAATGACTAAATATCCTTATCCTATTAATATCAACGTGAGCAAAAAGCTTTCACTATTAGTGAATTATGCCCCCGACCCGATGCGTGCCCGTGAATGCTACAGTTGTCTTCGCAAAACATGCCAGAATAGTTTAAGCATTAATCATGCTGTGTCCAGACAAAAGAAATGTTCTATAAAGCTAACATTGACCTTAGAGCTAGGTGTCTTGGTCTTGCGCATGACAGTTCAACTTATTATAGGGAACATGTATGCCAACTAATTTTAAAATCCTTTTATGAATTAACAGAGTTATTGACTGGGCAAGAAACAGACCATGTTAACATTTGACTTCTAAGTGTGACCTTGATCTTTGAGCCACGGGTCTGGGTCTTGCGCAAGACACGCCACCTCAGTATATGGAACATTTATGCCAAGTTATTTTAAAATCCCTTGATGATTGACAGAGTTATGAACCGGATACGAAACAGACCCTGTTAACCTTTGACTGTTAAGTGTGACTTTGACCTTGGAGCTAGGGGTCTGGGTCTTGCGCATGACACATCGACTCATCATGGTAAACATTTACGTCAAGTTATTTCAAAATCTCTATCATCAGTATTTTAACATAAGGATTTTACTGATGAGTATTTAACTTCTTTATTTTAAAGTGAATTGAACCGTAAAATGGGTGGACGGATAGCTCAGTGGTTTGCACACTGGCCTTCCAATCCTGAGGTCGGGGTTCGATCCCCGGCAGTTACTCGGGAATTTTCAGAAACGCTTTTCAGTGTTTCCCACCCAGCTAGAGTTGTACTGGTCAGGAACCCAGGCAATCCTTGCGTGTATCAGTGATATATACTGGGCACGTTAAAGAACCAGGTTGTCTATTCGCAACGAGCTAGGCTAAGTTAGCCGGACAAGCCTGTATCTGATTTCTGATCTCTCTGTTGGGGCTTTGTCTCCCTCTGTCCCTCTGATCAGATCGCTCTGTGTCTGTACTAATAGAGGATGATTTCGCGCCCTGTGTGGCTGCAGTTGCTGTAAAGCGCCTTTGAACGTGTTTATCATGAAAAGGGCGCTATATAAATCTGGTATAATAATAATAAATAATAATAAAATGCTTATAGCACTGCGAACCACGCCTTATGCTCTCTAACATCCTGCACTCCAGATTCTTTCGATCCCCCCATCCCCTGCCCCTATCGTCCAGCCACGAGAGTAACACCCCTCCCTTTCTGTTATACACATAAACGATTCCACGCGTACTTCAGGCATCGGCATTAGAGGAAGACTATCAACAAACTGTCGACATGTGGCCAAGCTCATTGTGACATTATGAAGATTAATGATCCTCATACTCTTCATCTCAGAGGGAAATTTCATTATATTGTCAGTAAATGTAAAACCCCCTAAACTAAGGCGACGGATCTGGTTGCAATAATGGTAACAAGTTAATCACTTTGTCTGTTACTGTTTGAAATGATGGAGGTCTGACTGAACTGAGAGGACGCATATCATACACCAAAGAAAGATATGTTAATTTGTTAGCTGTACTAAGATAGTCAAATGTGTTCACTTAGTTCGAGTTGTGCAATGAGAAACAGGTAAATATTTTTAGGGTTGGAAGTGTTAAAGCGTGTCACATTGACATGTAAATCGCACTCCAGGTACTGAAGTTGTAGATGCTCGAATAAATCTACTTCCTGCTGGTGGTCATTACAAATGCAGCTCTCACAGCGTATACCGACACTCGCTATATGTTCAAGATAACAGTTACCTGATAGGAAAGTGCATAATAACGTTAAGTCTTCAGGTGTCATTGTAAATTTATTGATGCATAATACGACAAGATGTCTCATATCTGGCAGACCACTGACTACTGTCTTTTGTGCTTGGGTCTTATAACCGTTAAATGCTACATGTAGTGATTTCATTGTTGATTTATTATCTTCAGTGGCATCAAAGATATACTTCCTATCTTCAGCATCAATATTAGGAATATCTAGAATGTGAATTACTTCAAGTCGCCGACATTTCTGCAAATATTTCAATGCGTTCTTCAGTTACTTTTCCATTCCAAGTGCATCAAATCTAAACGAAACGACAATTTGAGGAGAAATGAAATCCTTTTCAAAATTTGTACAGAAACGATCGCAATTTGACGTACTCGTCACGAGAATGTCACTTACATAAAAGTTACATTGTATATGAGTTTGAGACGCTAGCATTTCTTCTTTACAGATATTTGATAAGATTTCTATTTTTCTATATTCATTAGATAGTTGTCTTCTGTACTTTAGGCTACGTTCGTCACTTGTTACAATATCGTATATATATTTTGAAATGTATTCAGCGATTTGAGGTTCTAAACCGCACAGCATGATGACTACTTACGGAAAAAATCTCTAATAAATTGCGAACAATGACCAGACAAATCTGCGTTTCTCGTAACTGCCAACGGCGCGATATGATCTGCAAAACGGATAGCAATATATATAGCAGCCACATATTCTTGAAATGACTTGTGAACAAATGCAATAATCGACCTTCTACTTCTACTTGCAGACAAACTGAGACATTTATCTTCTGACGGGATTCCCAATTTCAGACATTCGTCAACATGTTTTTACTTCATTTGATATGTTCAGTCGGTCAAAAGTAGAACTGTCAAAGGACAATGACGTTTCTTTCGTGTTATTGAACAATGTTTCATACGCTAGCTTTGATACGCCCTTAATGATATAACTATACGATTAACAGACTTCCGTTTCTACCAGATAACGAGGAAGTTCTACATTTTTCAGGTCTTCCGATTTCTTCATCGTTTCTGTGAATAGTGGATCGTCGGGGTATTTCGTAATGTTCTTGTCAAAGAAAAGGGTCAAGCATTTCTGTGTATAGGGCACAACTGGAGGTTCCACCACGAAGTGTGTCGTCAAACCAAAGGCAAATCAACTGTTGCAAAATAATCGTTTGTTGTAGACTTGTCGCTGATTTGCTTTCAAGCGCCTTTTCACAATCACTTGAAACTTTGTCTTTCTTGAACGCTTTGTTTAATACTGGCATCGTCTTTTTAATCATGGTTTTTACATATGTTTTATCATCAAACCCTTTAAGGACAATCTTTTTGTCGTATCAAATTATCGGTTATTCCTAACGATGCAATTTCCATGGTCGTGATGTCGTTATTACGGTATATTTCTTCAATGAGCCGCGTTCAGGGGGACATTTCGACGACGCTGGGGGAGCCCATTCATCAAGACCATCAAGAACAACGAGACAGGTTCGAGACTCACATTCAAGAAGCTTCTTAAGAGCAGGGTGCTCATACTTTTCTTTTAACATTTCTTTGATTTTCATCTTAGCTGTATAATGACGGAGAGGAAGGTGAAACAAGAATTTAAATTTCTTCATTTCCTTGATCCCACTGAACTCATCTTCAATACTTTGTCCTTCATCAGAATGTGCTTAACACCAATAATGTTCCAAACTTTTACAGAAACTGCTTTTACCTGACCCCGCTCCTCCGATAATAAAGATGGATTTTATAGACTTGCCGTCTTTTGTAAAGATATCTGACATTGATAGAACATCTGTTGCTTTCTCATTGAATTCATCTTTTGTTTCAATCATCATTCGAGGTCTAACGTACACATTTTTAAAGTCACACATATTACCTTCTGACTGAAGCGGAATTGCAGACATGTGCAATACATTTTCTCTGTAAAACTCTATCAACCTTGTCTGTAACTCTGTAAAGGTAAAACACAACTAAATAATTAACGTTAAAAAACATACACGTACATTGCAGATGGTAATTTTTGTGCACGATATTTTTATTTCCTCAAACGTAAGGTATTAGTGTTCAAAACATGAAATGAGATGTAAACATATTCAAGAGAAAACGGTTAATTTGTTCATAGACACACTGGAAAGAACAGCTGTCATAGGAGACAACGTGATTGACTATTTGGGTACCGGATAGTATCACACGGCATATCTGAGGATATTAAACCTATCATTGGAGTGATTAAAATACAATACTGTTTTCTGTGGAAAAGAAACATTTAATGTTCTGAATTAACTAGATACATTAAAACAAATAAAAGCAATTAGAGGTTCTGGGTTTAACGTTTTTCAACAGTATTTCAGTCATGTAACCTAACCAGTGTTCCTGGATTCTGTACCAGTACAAACCTGTTCTCCGCAAGTAACTGTCAACTTCCCGACATGAATCAGAGGTGGAGGACTAATGATATCAGACACAATGTCGTTTATCAAATAGTCACGGAGAACATACGGCCCGCCCGAGGATCGAACTCACGACCCCGCGATCCGTAGACCAACGCTCTACCTACTGAGCTAAGCGGGCGGGCGCAAAACCATCTATATACCATACAAGCATAACTCAGGTGAGCGATCTAGGGCCATTATGTCCATCTTGTTTTTAAGGTCTTTTCCTTTTTACGGGGTATTCCAAAAGTCTGGAGACAAATTGGCAATGTTTAAAACATTTATTCTGAAAAACCATTATCTACGCAATAGATTTGCTGACATTAATACAATATGCATAGGTTATTATTTTTTAAAGAATATATTTGTCAAAACGTGACAAAATCAGAATTTGACTCAGACTCTTAGTCCCTTTTAACGGCATTTAGATATTGAACTTACTGAAAAAGGAATAACACAAAAATAGTTGTAAATCAGTAAATTTTTATATCAAATGTATATAATAAGCTTTACTGGATCGGCTCAATTTATGTTTTCCATTTTGCATAAAACCATAATTTCGATACCACCATTCGAAAATAGATATTGGTAAAAAGTAGCAAAGCGCCGTTTTGTTTGGCAAAACGTCTGGACATCCTACAGTTTATAACATAGTCTCAATCAATTACTCTATATGTCTGTTTATTGGACTGCATATCATAAACGTTTTTAGAGTTAGATATCATCTGGATAAAATGTAGCGAATCTGTTTATTTTTTCAGTATTGTTAGTCGTACTTTAACAATAAATTGAGGATTAAACCTACATGATAATCAAAATTTTATGAAGCATTTAAGCAGTAAAGTTTGAGAAACTGTTAACATAATATTTAAAAAATTCTTTCAAGGAGTAACTGTTTAAGTACGTTTTTAATAAAATCTCCTACGTATAAAAATGTAGTCAACAGGATTCAGGAAGTTTATTACTCCATGTGAAATTGCCTAAGACCTCACGAGTTACTTCCCCTCCTTGGTATCTGTCCATAGTAGAGTCTAGTGATTGAAGACGATTTTAACAAGCGAAAAAATAATTTCAAGTACTTCAAACAGTTTATAGTTGCATGACAGTGATACGATAAAACATTTCAGTGTTTTGCTTACAATCTTATAGAGTTAACGAGGGCGTATAAATACATTAATGGCTCTTACTTTTGTAACTTAATTCAATAATAGAACATAACCGTTCATGCAAAGAAGTAAAAAAAAAAAGACAATAATAACATTAACACACTTATAGAAATACGTTTCAACGGAACTGTTTTAAAAAACTTTGTGAGATAAATGGGAAAAAATGCAGCAGGTTTCTTCATCAGTTTCTAATGTGTATTCTAACACGATCCGCAGCAATCACTATATAAACATAGAGCGAAAACACCTATACATGAAGTTTAGGATATAAGACGAAAACGATCCAATATGTAAAATACTGGACTGTCCGAAGCGCGTCAGCGCTGAGGACCGTCCAGTATTTTACATATTGGATCGTTTGAGACTTATATCTTACTTAAAACATTGTTTTTATGACTTAACAAATAAGAAATTATGTACGAACCATTGACGTAAAATATTCTTAAATTAAATTCGCTTTCTTATTCACTTAACCGCATTTGATAACAATTGCTATATGATTATGAAATACCCCGTATATCCTCATGACAAATTTTAGCACGTTTTTCTCATAATGCACGATTGCGTTTTTCTCGTGTTTCTCTTTTTTCTCGCTTTCGTAATACAGGACTTTAGTTAGCTCTGGATTCTCTTGATGCTTTTAATTGTGTTAACATACACGGAATAAACAGTAGTACACGAAAGGCGGCGGTGGTGAAAAGAAATTTTGTGACATTTTGGAAACAAAAACTGGATTTATTTCAATTTATGGCAAGAGTAAAGTGCTTCTTTTCTTTTTGTGTAAGCGTGTACAAGGAAACTTTCTAGGTGTTAAAATTTATAAGGGAATGGCGGATGAGGATAATATTTCACTGAAAGCGTAGATGGAATCGGACAGCTGGAGAACATGTGCACTGTATGAGAAATTGGGTGATTTGTTTACATGCCTGGCAATATACTGTTGTTGTGATTTATAAGTTCAGTGACAGTTTTTGTTGGGTTGTACATAATTTGTCCCAAAATCTTCAAATATAGTGCAAGAAGACTTACAGAACACACACTTTTGATATATTATCGGATACAGCTAATGGTAAGTCAAAACCCTTTTAAACTTGTGATATTATTTTCGTACCTGTTAATTGGTTAATATACGGCGCAAAGCGGTAAGACGGAAGCTGAAAACTAAGGAAAACTTGCTTTCGATATGAATCTTATTTGTGCACCCAAAACCACTCCTATTTAACAGTGTTTAAGTTATTATCACAACAGATGACGGTGCCTAAGGCACCCAAAATGAAAATATATTAAAGTCCCAACTGGATTACTGAAAAAAATATTTGAGCCGCGCCATGAGAAAAAACAAAGTAGTGTGTTTGCGACCAGCATGGATCCAGACGAGACTGCGCATCTGCGCAGTCTGGTCAGGATCCATGCTGGTCGCTTTCAAAGCCTATTGGAATTAGATAAATTGTTAGAGAACAGCACGCGAATGCGCAGAAAATGCGCGGATACGCAGGCTGGTCTGGATCCATCCTGGTCGCAAAGCCACTATATTGGTTTTCATATGGCACGGCTCATTTGATATCATTCACCTTGAATTTATTAGATATTTTATCACTTAAATCTCAGTCTTTCATTCGAAAATATAAAACGAAATTGTATATACAATAAAATTTTTTAAAGATAACGAGTCAAAACTAAGGTTTATGTAAGTACATATGTCCCTTATTTGCATTTTCTTCTAATAGGCAGTCTCACAGACTGAACAAATGTGAGCAAATGCTTCACACTGGCTGCGGACACACACAAAAAAATGATGGCAATCTATTATTTTATACGTGTTGTGCTGTAAACGTTTTTATTTTGAAAGGAACACTCTTTTTTGTATTTTTTTTTCAACACGAATAACGCCAAGGTTTTCAACGGAAAATTTAGGGTATTGGAAAAAAATGTTTTTTTCAGGATCCAGAATAGTCACTAAAATTAATAAGCATTATGCTCAAATAAACATGAACGGTAAATTCTTATGGTTAATGCTAAAAATTACTGTCAATACGCCTTTGCTGGCGTTTAAATGAACATTTAAAAACGTGTAGTATTGTTTTTATGCTCCTCGAAGGGCGAGCATAGTTGTCACTTAGTCCGCTCGTCGGTCCGTCCGTCTATCTGGAATATATCGAGGTTAACTTGAAAATTATTAATGGCATTTTATTGAAATTTCACATAATTATAGAGGTCATGTTAAGATAAAGAGCATTGTCAAAGAACCATAAATCTACCATACCTAGCTTTTGAATTATCTCCCTTTACTACACAAAAGAAGGCTTATTACTGACATTTCATTGAGACTTCATTTTTATACAAATAAGGCTTGTTCGGAGCTTTACTTTCATAAAGTATTAACGGCATTTCATTGACACTTGACAAATATGAAAGAGGCCATTGATGGGAATTGCAGTTTCAAAGAACCTTAACTCTACCTTACCTGGTTTTTGGAGTATCTCCCTCAAGCACATGCATTGGGGAGCATAATTCGGTTTTACCAATTCCTTGTTGCAACTAAAGTACTATTAAAAGGGTAGTTAAACGTGAAAAAGCACTACAAAATTATTATGGTTGTTTGTACTGTATTTAGCCTTTAAAGTTTCTAAGTTAAAGCAACCGTTTTGTTACATGTAGAGAACTTGAGTTTGTATGACTAGAAGGCCCTCCCTCGTCTCGAAATCTAGGAATTTACCACAGTGCAGCCTCAAAGAAATATCATGCTTGGTCTTATAAAACAGCTTTTTAGCAGAAAGGAATAAACTCTTGCACATTTTTTTAAAACTGGAAACGTAAACAATATTGACGAAATTGTTGCTCCAGCAAGTTGTCGTTTAGGAAGTAAAACTACGTCGACGCATGCAAAAAAAATGTATAAAGTTATTTTTAAACTTTTGCGATTTTGTCCATATTTATTAGGCATATATACATACAACTTAGTTTTTTATATTAATTTCCATTTCATTATTAGTTTTTTTGTTAAAATATTAGACTGCTTTCATTTGGTTTCACTGTCTTTATATGGATTTGATAATTGCTAAATATTGGACTTCACGAGTACATTGATTCTGTATATTAATCGTTTTTCTCGTGCAGTCCAATATTAAACTGAACAGTCCAATATTAAAATATTGGACTCCACGTGGGAAATATTGTACTGCGTTCCATTGAAAGCAGTCCAATATTAAAAATACAGTACTGCGAGTACAAAGGATTGACGTCATGACAGTGTTTTAATCTACGATAAAATATGGTTGGCTGTTACATTTCACTCCCGCCGATTGTGACATAAGAATTTCCACCTCTTTTTCCGATATGCAATCTAAAATGTCATTTTTCAGCGCTAACTTTTTTAATTACAAAGTATAAAAAGACTTTCTGAGACAAATAATTATATACTGGTATTTATTTGCACGCAAGAATCATTTTTCGCACCGTGGGAAAATGTTTCGCAGGAGAGCTACCGTAAAATAGTACTAACTTCCGGTTAATGAATGAAAACAATATCACGTGATTTCAACTATGAATGAACGTAAACATTGTAGTAATTTTGATCTGTATCTACTTTCTGTACGTCTGCAAAGCTTAAATCTAGCGAGAAATACATATTTATCAAATATCATCCTGTTTACAATGGCCCAGTACAAAACTGGCACAGTATGTAGTGTCAGGGGTTCTGAAGATGACTGGCAAGTAATTGGCTCACAGTATGATGGACTGGTAATGAAATATGTTGTCCAATCAAGGAATTCTGGTGAAGTTAGATGTTTGTTCAACTTTGAAGTTTTCGAAAAGTACACTTCCACATACAAAGAAATAAATGAATTCTTTAAAAATGCCACTGGGATTGGTCTTGATGAAAATTTGGACTTTCTTGATGATTAACTTGATGAAATAGAAATGGAAACTGTTAACTCTGCAATTAGTAGTTTAGAGCCAACCACTGCTGAGCCTGAACCTCAAGACTTAGAGCAGCCAAATAAAAGATTCAAGAGTGCTTCAGAATCATACATAACAAGATTAAAAGCTCAGAACACCGAGAGAACCACTGACAGCAGCACTAAATGGGCCGTTGGCTTATTAAAAGGTATCTACTGACTTCATTTGACAAAGGTGTTAAAAAATTGTTTCCAGTATCCCAACCTAGCCTAAATTTTTGGCCTGACCCTAAAAGTTTTATGGCTTTAAAGAATATTTGTATCAGGCTTTACATGATCCTAGATCTACTTTTCATTTCTACTTTCACTTTCAGTTTGAAATGTATTCCATTTTTTTAAATTAAATTTTTGCAGCACTTTCACCCCCCCCCCCCCCCCCCCCCCCCCCCCCCCCCCAGACTTCCTGAATAACCAATATGTTATGTTAGACAATAGTATAAACATTAGTCTCACTTGAGATACAAACTACAGGTGTCATATATAGGCCTAGCTTATTCCTGTTTTTAAATGTTGCAGGTTTGTAATATATCATAACTTGAGACAGGACTATATAAAAACTATTTTTTGACACAAGCATGGTAACAAAATATATTTTTGAAACAGAAGTTTGAAAATCTGTATGACAGTATAATAGCATTTTATGATGGGAAATTTCCAATCAGTAGAATATACATTTGTATATTGAAGCTTTTCCTTCTTTTTCTGTACACTTCTGTATATTGTAGATCTAAATAGAGACAGAATATGAAATTCCTCAATAAAATGCTAAAATATGTTGTTGTTTTTTGGAAAATCATTATGAAAGAGAAAGCTATTTCAGTTGTAAGGCATCCCTGAAATGTCACAGATTTTGATAATGGTTTTAAATGTTCATTGTCAATGCATATGTTTCAAAGTATGCTATTTAATTTTATATGTTTATATATTTTATATGTGGTTTATATAATACACACCCACACACAATTTTTTTAAGATTCTTGTAGATATCAAAATATGTAGCTAATAATTATAAACTGGTGTACATGCACCCAATAACCATTGATCTTGTATACCTAAGGCTCAGACTTAGTGTTTAAGATTTTCTATATTATCAAAATCTTTGTGTAATTTAAAGATTGATATTCCTTCTTATAAATGGAATAAGGTATATTTAAACCTGGTTACAGAGCAATTTTATATAATTTATATCAGGTCACAGCCTGCTGATGAAGATCCTCAGCTTATACAGAGATCAGGCTTGAGTTATGTGCTGATTCAAAAGATGCTAATGACAGTGGATAATCCATTCTGAGTTGTTCTAGGACCATTCACCAACGTTTCAAAACACTGATGGAACTGAAGGCAGTACATGTACTGGTGTCTGGCCTGTGATTTCAAGTATAGTATGTATTGACTAAGTTAGTCTCAATGTTTCCTAAATTTGCAAACTCTATTATAATTCAAACCATGCTAGATTTTAATTTTACTCAAAAGGAAATAAAGGAGAACAATAAATAAAATCATTCATGCTTGCAAAATATACAGAAACCAAATTGATACCCTGAATGGAGGCACTTCATTTACAAACATTTGAAATGGATCAGTCTGATTTTGACCAAGTATTGGTTTTGGTTTGAAACTTTCACTTATGATAATTTGCATGCCTAGCTCAGAATATAAAGCACTAGACTATGAATCAAGAAAAGTTGTAAGTTTGATCCTTTGGCTATGCATGCAATATCTTTAACAGTTTGAGAGAAGAACATGTCTGAAGTCATTTGTCCAACATTTCTTACTCATTTACAATGAGAAGTTGTCTGTGAGCACAAGTCATTTCTAGTAAAGAATGCAGGAACACTTGATATGTTAACTGAACACCATTACATGACTGAAATACTATGGCAAAATTGAATCATATTGAAACAAGAAACAAAAAGAGGGAAATTTCGCTCCATAAATGCATAACAAAAATAAAATTTGTGATAGTGTACTGTATATAACATAGAAAAAACAGTTCCTTTTCAGATTGATGTACTTCCTCCTGATGTATCTCCTTGAATACAGTATATCTGCCATGTGAAAGGAACAAGCTGCAAGATATACTGTGGAAGTGGGGGCCTATGTAAAAAACATTTTATTTAAAGAATATAAGAAATCTGACACTAAACTACTGAAAAGGTGCACAGGGGACATTTTTGTGTGTATAGACTTTCATCAAGATTCTGAGAAAGTTGTTTTATTAAACAAAAATAGTCATATTGTGTCTTCAAAGCTGAAAAGATTAAGATGTTAGGAAAACATTAGGACTCAAGAAAAGTAATGGGGTTATGAAACTGTAGTGTTCAACATTTAAATTGTTTGGTTTTTTTTCACTACATTTTGTGAAGAGGGTTCCATCACATGATGTGACATATTGGTAAGAATGAGATGTAGTTTATGAAAAAAATTATTTTGCTTTAAATGTGCAGACTTTAAGTTACATAAAAAAATCAAAGCTGTAACAATAAAGCTTGATTAAAAAAAAAGCACTGTTGAAAACTAGCCTTAATGTAAATGTCACACTTTTTTGGGTGCACAGGGGACACAATTAGCTATATAATTTAATATAACTTTAACCCTTAGGCCCTTGCTAAATTTCTATAATGAACTTGTCCGTTTTACAATTTGGACAGTATTATTAAGTGGCATGGGTGAAATGTTACTGAAAATATTAGATCAGTTTTTATTGATTAACTCCCTTTTTGGCTTGTGCAGTATAAAGTCATGTGCATCATTGAAAGTATATGTAGTAGTTTTCTAACCAACTGATAAACATTCTATTTTTGGAAAGTTTGTTGCATAAAGTTAAAGGAGGTTTTTTTGTATGAAATTTACATGGTGTAGGCCTTTAAGCTGTTTACTTTAAAACCACCTTGTATTTTTGATAATTTGTTATGTAATTAAGTCATTTCTAATGTTTTCTCTTTTAATTGACCCTGAGTGGCAGTTCTTGTTAACTACAAAACCATCTACTATTATTGGTTAACTAATTATTCGAATAGTGAGCATTTTAACATTGTTTCATCACAATGCACTCCTTTATGGGAATAGGGAGGCAATAGAACATTTAACTATTAAACTATTTATTAAACTATGTCATTTGAATGAAAACAGCCTTAGACACACCTGAAAATCAGATAATTTTGAAAATGCATGCAAAGTTTTAAAAAAGTTTTTGGATTTAAGTTATAACATTTTCTTATTTTTATCTTCAGTTGGTTATAAATGCAACTGATTGTTTTTATCAACATCTGTTGTCAGATGTGTTTTTTTTTTCGTCCCAGTTAAATTTTGTGACCCATACAGTGTTTCCAGTAAGAGAAACACCATCAACTTGAGTCAACAACATAGCTTTTAACATGTGAACAAAAGTTAATTATAAACATTTTCAAAGGAACATAGTAAACTGGAACAGTAAATGAAAACTATAAAAGAAATGAAAACCTGTACACTTTGGCATTTCATAGTTCTTTTTAAAAAAAATCAAATTCATCTGAGAAGAAAATGTCAGTGAAATATAAAATTTTACTTAAAATTATTGTTGTAAATCATACTGAAATCTAACAACTTACTGGTAATATAAATTTTATCAATAGCAAAGAGTTAAGATTTTCTGATATTTTTGGAAAGATTTGAAAAACATTGTACTTTAAATGTTCAACCAATATTTTAGATAAAATTATGAAATGCCATATTTATTTATAAATGAATAAAACTGTTGTCAACTTACTAGTATAAAAATTTCTGTTAACTTTAATAAATTATTAGAACTTAGATATTTTTCATTGTCTTTGCGTCCATCAGTTTTTCTGCTTACTCAATTACATCATGCTATTTGCCACTTGCTAAATGTGAAATATCTATAGTATAGATGTTAATAGTTAACAGCACTGCAAAATGCAGAACAAAATATTTCCAAATGCTTATTAATGAGTGATTACTTAACAAGCTGGTGTATAGAGCCGTATGTAACATCATGCCATTATGTAATAACTTTTATCACTTGACATGGCCAGAGACTGAATCTACAATATCGCACTGAAGTGGTGGGCCATCTACCACTTGGCTACTGAGGCCTATGAGGCAACAGGACTTGATTACTACAAAGTGGAGATTTTGTTTAAGCAGTAGGTTAGCTTAGTTGGTAGAGTACTAGTACTGTATGAGAGGGTCCCCAAGATTGAGCCCTACAGTAGACTGACTGCACAATTTACTCAATCTGTTCAATTAACTAGGTGCACAACATAGGACTGCGACTGTTTTATAAACTAGAGGACGACTTTTATATAGCAGGGGAGTTTATTATGGTATAGGACTTGATTACCACAAAGGGGAAATTGTTTCAGCAGCTGGTTAGTTCAGTTGATAGTGCGCACACCCTGTAAACAAGGAGTCCCGGCTTTGAGCCTGACACTAACTGCTCATCTTTATCACCCCTTGATAATAACCCCCAAGTTGTGAAACGAAATTTCACAATTTTGTTGTGCGCTAAGAATAAGGACTTCTGGGGAAGTTACTGGACAAGTCAATGTATCTCGGTACGAGCGTTTTTGGTACGAAACATAGGCACAGTAAAACGTCTACCGTACTTAATAAATATTGTCTTCAAAGTTGTGTAGCATTCAAGACGAGAAAGACACATTTTAGAAACAGTAAAAAGGTTTGAAAATGTTGTTCTTGTGGTAAATTAATTGCTGCATGTGTTTTAAAAGTGTAAACAGTGTCCCTAGCAACAATCGGCCATTTTAGTTTTACTTGGATTACTTCCCTTGAAATTAAGAAATTACCGTCTCTGACGAAGTTTGTTGTCATCCATGTCATGCTGGTGAACTCAACGTGAAACTGGCACCGACTTCGGCGGCGGCGTATATTGTATCGTCGAAAAGTCGCCATTTTGTTTCTTTGAGAAAAGCACTGAGACAGCCCAACCCTTGACTCAAGAAATCTGAGAAAAATCTCAGTGCGGAAGTTGAGATTTTATTGAGAGATTTTTAGTGCAAGCCAATCTGAGAAAAATCTCAAGCTGAGATTCAAAGTTGAGATTTTTCTCAGACTTGGGCTGAGATTTTGACTTGAGAACGTTAGTGAAAGCGGGGCCTGAACTTAACAAATTGTACATTTCCCTTAGTAAATTGTACATTTCCAAGTTCATGCAACGTATCCAACTCTTCTTGCTTCATCTTCGTAATCCCCTGGAATGTGATTCCACTCGGGGAGATGGCAACATCACCAATAAAGTCTTTTGCTGAAACTGTCATCGGAGTCCAGCTTTTTTTAAGTCTGGAGTCAATATGTGAACGATGGCCGAGCCGCATTCAGAAACAAATAAATTCTTGTTGTAAACACATATGTGCAACGGCTTTTTTATACTCCTACAAACTCCTTGAACACATCCGTTTAAGTTAATTCTTGCTACTGAATTCGACACAGGGTCGGTTACAAAAATATTCTTGTCTTCATCCACAGCGACATAAGCGGGTCCCTTAAGCTGCACAGATGTTGTATTCAAAGGAATATCTTTGATCACCTCTCTGACAACACTTATTATTTTTATACCTGCAAGATTTGAAAATGTCACCGCTAACTTATCATTAACGGCTGCTATACCCCTGCAGTTGCCTGGTGCTGATATCTGATGGACGTCTTGAATCTTGTTGTCAATGTACAGAAATTTAATTTTCTTCTCGTGTGGCAGTGTGACTGCAACGATATTTTCGCTCGTTCTCGTCATATCCCATGGGCCCGTAGAAACCTTTAGCTGTCCTTTTTTAGTGAAGTTACAGTCATAGAGGACTACCAGACACCGTTGATAATCGGTCGCAACGACGCTTGTTAATCGCATTTCTATGAGTGTTGAAATGCCGACTTGTTCATAACTGCTTTTTGAGTCGGCCTGCATATCTTTTTTAAATTCGCAGATCTCAAGTTGGCCCAAAGAGTCTTCTCTGACCGCAAGAGAATTTGATAGCATATTCGGAAACAGCTGAAATGATCTTATTTTCGTGTCTGCCTTTATTGTCAGAATAGCTGATTTCATTTCTCTTATCTTCACAGCAGTTTTCACTGTCGCTATGAACAATTGTTTTTGTTGCTTCGTCACTTCAAGAAGGTCAAGGTCAGACTTTATCTCTTCAAGTGCATCAAGTGTAGCAGTGCATGAGTCATTCAGTTTTTTCATTTTTAAGCTATCTTCGTTTAGCATTTTTGTTGATTCTTTCTCAATGTTTTGTTCCAGTTTGTCAAACTGTTTGTTTATAATCTCCTTCGTTGCCTCACCTCTGTCAGGTCGGTTGCATTGCAGCGTCTGCTTAACATATCTTTTTCTTGGATTCTCCTTTTCTGTGTTTTAAGTAATTGCTCCATTTCTTTCAGTTCCTTTTTTACTTCATTATATAATGCAGCTTTATCTATATCGTTCGTAAAATCTGTAATTGCTTGCAAAGAAATACATGTGCGATGCACGGTTGCGATACAGGTATGACAGCCCAAAGCCTGGTGACCTTTACAATAAAAGTTTATTGTCTCACCTTTGTGTTTTGCACAATCTTCTGAGAGCGAGGTTGAAGCTTTTCTTTCTGGCATCTCATGCTGTAATAACACTTTGTGATGTTTCGTCGGCTTCGTGACACAGTGGTAACTGGAACAGTCAAAACACAGATAGTCCTGACAATCAATGCAGAACGCGATTGCAGGTTTTTGTATCCCATCTGCTTCGCAAGCTTCACATTTTAGATTTTTATTTGCCTTTTTAACACCCTTAGTATTCTCCGCATTTTCCATACTTAATTCAAAAGTGTTTATTTAAAAACTAGTTTCATCCTTTCCTCTTCATATTAATTAACGTTTGTGTTTTGTGTGTAATCTGTGTAAAGTGAGCAAAGCGAAATGAGATATTTTCCACCGCTTGAAAATCGCGCGCATATTTTAACGGTTATTATCGCTTTGCGCATTAAGGTAGCAGAGAACCATACATTATTTTAGTAATGTTCGACATTAAGATATTTCTGTTAATGCCATTTATACAAAACTCTTATATCCAGAAAAAAACTTCCAAAGTTAATTACCTTGAAAATATACATTAAGCATTTACAATAGGTTGAGTGGTAACATTTAATGGTAACAATCTTGTGGTCCGGGAATAGATTCCCGATCCGGAAACCTGAAATTCCCGAGACGCTCTTGTATGTCTTTCACCCAAACATGATGCCAGCACTGGTTCGTCACAGGAAAGAGTGATTCGCGCGTATCTTTGCTTTACATAAAGAATGTTAAAGAACCAATGAAGAAGGGTTAAAATTTTTGTTTAACTTAATCCATCCGTAACTTGCATATTGACCTAGAGCAAAGGCATAGTAAGATCAAAGATTGTAAATGCACCGCTTCATATCAACTTACTTTATTTTTTGTAGTTCAAACATTTACAGGAAAAGAATGTACAAGAAACATATGTCCTTAATACTAGTAATCAGTATAATACATAGTGAAGGTTTATCAAACGCCGCCAAAATTAATAGGCAGGATAGGCAGGCATTTTTTTTTAAAAAGGAACTAGAATCTATAGAATTTTCTTTTTCTGTGGCGTTTAACATCACACTGGTACAATGATAGGTCATACGGCGGCTCGCCAGCTTTTGATGGTGGAAGAAGACCCTGGGTGCCCCTCCAAGCATTATTTCAGCCATGGGTGAGCATCTGACCTTCCGTAAGCCAGCTGGATGGCTTCCTCACATGAAAGAATATACACGCCAAGCGAGGTTTTGAACCAACAGCGTTTAGGGGCGAGTGGCTTTAACCACTCGACTACTGAGGCCCCTTAACGTAATAGCACATGAGCCGCGCCATGAGAAAACCAACATAGCGGTTTTGCTACCAGCATTGATCCAGACCAGCCTTTGCATCCGCGCAGTCTGGTCAGGATCCATGCTGTTCGCTTTCAAAGCCTATTGCAATTAGAGAAACTGTGAGCGAACAGCATGGATCCTGACCAGACTGCGCGGATGCGCAGGCTGGTCTGTATCCATGCTGGTCGCAAAGCCACTATGTTGGTTTTCTCATGGCGCGGCTCATAAATTCATGAGAGGATTTATTACAGAGTCAGTTTTAAAGCGAAAAAATATGTATCATTCGGCTTTAGTTAGGTAGGCTAGGTTTACTCTAAACAAGCAATCAAGGGCTTTCACATACCTTAATTAACAGAGACGCATTTCAGATTACATCCTCTTGGGGTCGTTTTACAGAACACGTGTCGCTCTTATAATTGCTGACAAGTATCGAGTTTGGTTTCGAGGTCAGCGATGTTTTTTTTACTTTTAATAATGGAATGGTCTATTATTGAGGTAGTGTTATTAAGTACGGTAGTGGTTCTTACCTCAGTAAGGCAAGGTAAATCATGAACAGAACAGAACATAATATTTATTTAGATTTAAACATTACAGCCTTATATCATCTGTCTCTATAAAATATTAACAAATGGCATGCAAACACAAAATGAATGGCAAGTACAAATATTTGCACATATACATACAAATACATATACATACATGAGAGTGTAAACAAATTGTTACGTCATTTATACAGGAACATTTATAGTTGAAATGCCTTCATAATATAAATTGATAGGCGATGTAACACTACCTTATTATTACTATTTATCAAGTTTATAAACTTGAACATACTAAAACTCGTTAAAACTGATGGTAAAATCATGCTGATTTCCCTTATCGGCAGACGAGTCTATGAATTGAATTGTCAACCTGGATAACCTTGGATAGGCTCGTGGGATGGGATTGGATGGGCTCAAGGTCACTAGGAATCAGACGACAAAAACTCTCATCACAAAAATACTAACTTTTTCGAAAAACTAAATGGCTTATGCACAAACTGTACAGCTCGTTTAAATGGGTCAGCCGTGTTGATGTACTTATAAAATGGACTTGCCCGGTTTATAGGTTGGTCAGGGCTACGGATATGTATTGTATTTTGCCATCGGAATATTTCAATAAAATGCTTCTTCCCCTTCCGTTTGGATCCGTCCATGTTTACAAACACGTTTGTTTATTTTATGGACTGTAACTCTATGAAATGTAAATGTTATTACATTAGTTTACATCATAAAGATCCTTGTTCACTGTAGATGAGTAATTCGCTCGAGCGTTAACAATAGCACATTTTCAATTAGACCTGTGCAAATATTGCAGTTGTATACAAACTTTTACAATTTATTTGCATTGATAGAATATAATAATGTGTGTACATGTTATTACTTCTGCGTGCGAGTAATTCTGAAAGCTTTTAAAAGAATTAATATCAGCCTGGACAACCTACCGCGATTCCCATCATTTATCGATAGGTATGTATTGGATGCATCACGAAATGCAATTGATATTCAGCAAAAAATCAAAAGTAAAGGTTTGTGCATTTTTAACTTAAATATTCAACATATGCTTAATGCGCGATGAATTAAAATTTCATTTAATGCAATCTTTACATATTAATATTACTGGATTATGCGAAACATTTTTAACACAAGAAGTACACGATAATGAATTTAATTTAGTCATTTCGGGCTATAATTTTGAGAGAAAAGATCGTATTTGTAAGCGAGGCGGTGGCATATATATATATTTGGTTAATTAAAGGGTCACTATTAAATTTGTATATAACATTTTGACCCACCAACCAGTTATAATCAAAGAGACCCACTTATCGGTTCCTAACACATTAGGCTAGTCCCCCCCCCCCCCCCCACACACACACACACTCTACCACTTCGTGGCCCGACAATCGACTTCGGACCCAGAGACAATCGACTTCGGATCGACTTTCGGAATTAAATTAGACCCTATAATTAACCATGTTTAAACAGTTAAAAGAGGTGTAAAGACTTTCGATGACAGTGAGGCAACTACAGGGCTAAAGTCTAATGTTGAATTACATAAAACTGCAACTGATGATGTATTACAATTATCTGAAAGAGTTGTGTACCTTGGTAAGTTTATATATACATAGAATGCCGATGCTGCACGAGTAAAACATTCCAAAATAAAGTCTTTCATCTACCTTTATTCCCGTCTTGTCAAAGTGTTGCCGGCCTTAACATAACGTGTAATTTTAAGATTTTTAATGATAAAAGAATCAGAAATATTTTCTCCAAAGGTCCAAAATATAGAAATCCATCGTCTATTAACTTTGAAAAATGTCTCCCTGAAATAACTCTATTGGTGACTATGCTAAAATGGTTTCGGAAAGAAAATGCAGAACCGAACGCTCTTACTGAATGGAAAAAGAATATTTTTAAAATCATAAAATCTCGAGTAAAATTGTATAAATCAAACCCTTTCTTATTACCTCCTAAACTCAGGTTTTCACTTCCAAATTTAAAGAAAGCTTTTTCTCAGTTACACACGAATTTTGTTTTAACTCCTGCAGACAAAGCTTTAAATAATAATAATATGTGACGCATTTACTACACAAAAATATTACAAAATAAACTGAAACATACGAAAACTGACCAGTTATCGCTACAAGATGAGAATAATATTGTAAAAAGTCATGTAGATCAATGTATAAATTTTAATGTCGCACTTGACGACAATAGCTCCCTACTCTTTATTGGATCCCTTAACTACACAAAACCCCATATAAAGCTCGATTCATTGCAAATTCAACCTTAAGCACTATAAAAAATATTTTTCTACTTTGACTTCTTTCTTACTGCAGTAAAAGACCACGTACAGAAGTATTGGTCCAAAGTATATGAGAACTCGGGGATTAATCTGTTTTGGTCTATTAAGAACTCTGGAGATGTTATCAAAAAGCTAATGAACAAACATTTCAAATGTTCGACTATAAGTACTAATGACTTTTCTACTCTTTATACTAATTTACCACATAATCTTATTAAAGAAAAAATGGTAGCTTTAACTGAGAAAACATGTGCAAGAGAAAACGTTCAACGTTCTGGCATGCAATGAAACAAGAGCATTCTTTTCTATCAGTAAAGTTTAGAGATACACCCTATGGAGTTGTGATCAGGTTTGTGAAGCTCTAAGGTTCGAATTTGGCAATAAAACTTACAGACAAGTAATTGATGTCCGACGGGAACTAACTGCGCCCCACTCATTGCTGATTTATTCATATACTGTTATGAACGAGATTCATGCTTAGTTTGTCGACTAAGACACAATTTCAAATTATTGAAGCTTTCGAGGAATCTGATATTTTAAATATGGATAACCTATATCTTTCAGAAATGGTGAAACACATTTAACCAAAAGAGTTACAGCTTAACAAGGCTAATACTTCAGATTTAGAAGCGTCATTTTTGGACTTAAATTCAACAATTGTGAGTAATAATCTAGAAACGAAAATATATGATAAAAGAGCCAATTTTAATTTTGAAATTGTCAACTTTCCCCACCTTGATGGAGATGCCCCTCGAGCAACATCATACGGTGTCTATATTTCACAACTTATTCGTTTTGCAAGAGCTTGCTCAAAGTAAGAGGATTCTTCATATCACCAAAAAATTATTACAACAGGGTTACCGTTATCATAAGCTACGGACAGCTTTCAGTAAATTTTACTACAGATCGTCAGAACTGTTAAAGAAATATAATACTAATCTTAAAACATTTTTAAAACTTGGTCTTACACACCCGAAATACTATGGAGAAGTAGTTTATAAAATTCGGAAAATTAAACATAGTCCTTATTTTAATCAGATATTTGTAAAGTTTGTTAAAAAGTTTATCGAAAGAGGATACGATGTGAAAATCGTGAAGCACAGTGCATGTTTGGTGTTAATCGGTATGCTTTCTTATTTGATGGTGCGATGACTAATAAGGTGTAAAAAAAAAACAAAGACAAATATCAAACAGGAAATGCCACGTACCAAGACTCCTTGATGCTTTTCTCCTAAATCCTACATACAACGGACGGAGGGAGTGAAATTTTGTCTTGCAGCTTTCTTAATCGTGCCCTTAAAAGTTAGGCTCTTGGAGCTCTGATTTCAGACAAGTTCTTGAGTACATTTGTGTAATTATATCTTAGATTTACCATAATTTTATGTTTTACTTACTATGATATTGTATTTTGTCACTAATGTTAGAGCGTTTCTTAGCGGGGAATGATTTTATTAAGATTGTATTGTCTAACTTGTTAAAAATGGGGTTCGTGTGAGGTTGTCATGCCCTAAACGCGTCCAATAGCCCAGTTTCCTTTATATAGGTTACTGACCGTTTCAAGGTGGTGTCCCTATTTTCAACTTGTTTTCTGTCTGTCTTGTATTTTGTGTTGCGTATGTTGTCTTGTTTGTTGTTAGCGTTTTTTCTTTTCTCTTTCTCTTCACTCCCCCTATCGCCCCCACACATCCTTTCCGCATTGCATTTTCGTTTCCTTGCTTTGCCATCCCCTCCCCTTTCACTATGAGTAAGTTATCGTGCCCACCTAAATTTTGGCTGCCGGAATCCTAAGGCGGTGCTAGAATGTTGTTTTTTCCTGCTTATGTGTGTGCGTGTGTGTGCTTGTGCGACAGTGTTGTTTATCTTACTTGTCTGTTTATCTATGTAAGTTAGTTATGTGTGTGTGTGTTTGTCTTTTGTACATGAGTGTCTACACTGCCGTGGTTTACGTTGTATGGTAACTGTAATTAAGGAAAGTAGCATTCCCTTTGAATAGTCATCCTTGTTCCACTTTGCTCTTCAACTCCACTTCCTTCCCTTTTTGCATAAAATTAAAATGTACTTGTTGTATTTTTGAAACAACCCGTCTATAATATTTTTCCGTTACAGCTATTTTTTATGTGGGCCTACTTTGCAAATGCGTGGCTCTGAGGCTGTGTCTGTGGTGCTCTGTGCTTCCGGGAAATCTACCCTAACCTATTATCTTTTGTCAATGGCAGGTTTATTAGCTCAAACTCCCGTTACACCTTCTCAAAGTAATACGCGATCTCGTCTTATATAACGTGTCATTAGGTCATACACGTAAGTTTTTTAAAGTAAAATTGGATGTTTTATCATTTTAAAAACTGACATGATTGTAGAAGGCGTCGCTTAATCACAATTTCACAATGTTATATTAAGCTCGTAGACTCAGTGGTGATTATATCTGTTCTAATAAGAATACAAGTTAATAATTAATTGCACATTACCCAAAAGGTATATACCCATTTTGGCCCTATTCTTTTATGGCACACAGATAGTTTGTTTATGTTCTTTGTTCATGACACCTGCAACGCGGACTCTTCATCCCACAACTGCAGTTTTCAGTTAAAGGATTTACGCTCTCACTTTAAAAGTCATTGTCTACTTTACACAACCCTATGAAAGCTAAACAAAGTGGTTCTGAACACGTAGACAAGCAAAGTTCATGAATACGAGAACATTTTAACAAGGATTTTTATATTCTTTGTATAAATAATGAAGTGAAGAAACTGTTTGATAAGCATCAGAATCGAGTGTTGTCTAATTTTATTTTCAGTATTATAATTTACATACGGAGAACCGAGCTCAAAGAATCACTCCTTTTATTTCATTTTTATTGTTGTAAATCAGGTTATTCAATCCGTTTCGAAACGAAATCCTTTTAATTGTATGCATACTATTTTAGGATTACAAACACTAGTCTGTATATCTAGGACATACCTAAAGTTTCTAAAGGAATTCTTCGTTATAGAGAACTTTACACTTCGACTTTCAGGTTTAATTGAAAATATCAGGTAATTAACAAAAGCATCACATTGGTTTATCTTGTTTAGCAAGAAAATTCACGTTTTATAACCGGAACATGTCGGATAAACCTATCTGAACTTCCGTTCAGCCATCCTTATGACAAACATTTAAATGTTACAGGCTTATTCTGTTTTACCTTTATGATTACTTTTCAGTTGTTTTTAATCTACACTCATAGACATTAATGGCTTAAACCAACCATGCGTGGTATACTTTATTGTTTTGTTTTTTCAGCGTACTGTAGTCTTAACGAAATATACGAATAGTTGACCGATTATAAATGTCTATGAGTGTATTTATTTGCAGGATAGAAAAGCAGCAATACAAATTGGAAGCTCAAAAAGTAACCTTCTGCAAATGTTTTTTTCTTTTCATTTATCTCAAAGTATTTTTGAATCGTTTGAAGGATTGGAAATCATTTTTTTCGCTCGTCAAAATTGTCTGCAATTACGGGGCTCTATGTTCACCGGTACCAAGGAAGGGAGATAACTCGTGAAGTCTTAGGCGATTTCACATGGAGTAATTACGTACATGAATCTTGTTGACTGCATTTTCAAAAACAGTTAATCCTTGCAAGAATCATGTTGACAGTGTCTAAAACTTTACTTCTTGAGTGTTACATAAAATTTAGATTATGTGGGTTCAATCCCTAATTTATTGTTCAAAATTTCATTTCCTAATACGACTATCAATACTGAAGGAATCGCCGCATTTTTTAAAGACGATATCTAATTCTAAAATCTTTTTCAAATACAGTTCAATAAACAAAAAACAAAAAAAATAATTTATTGAGACTTTGTTAAAAAGGGATAGGCTGTCCAGACTTTTGACTAAACATAACACCGCTTATCTACTTTTAAGTTTTAACCAATTTTGTTTTTTCAAATTATGGTAATTTAATGCAAAAAAAAAGAAAACCTCAAACATAATTTCAACCCATTCAGCAACAATAAGTTTATATAGCTGATATTATAAATGTAATAAACCATTATTATCACCATTATTTTTTGTGTAATTATTCATTTTTCAGTAATTTTGATATCTAAATGCCGTTAAAATGGACTAAGAATCTGAGCAAAATTCTGATTTTGTCACATTCTGACAAATATATTCTTATACAATAATTACCTATGAATATTGTAGCACTATCAGCAAATTTATTGCATATAGAACGGGTTTTCAGAATAAATGTATTAAACAGTGCTTATTTGACTCCAGACTTTTGGAAAACCATGTAATTAGACAATAACTTAAAAACAAGAGGGCCAAGATGTCCTAGATCGCTCATCTGAGTTAAGTTGCTTGTATGGTATGTAGAGACTTATGCAAAGAAAATATCTGTGAAATTATATTGAAATTGTGCTGGTGTTTTCTGACAAGAGCATTTAAGTTAAAGGTTTCTGCTAAATAAGTATGAACAGGTAATGTGATTCTATCAAACGAGATGTTTCCACTACATATCAAACAAAACGATTTTTCCACTACACACATTTAGGGAAAAGTGACCACACAACCTAGCGGCCGTTTTTTAAAACAGAATATTTTGTGCAATCATCGTAAAAAGCTCATTGATCTTTAGGGTCATATTCATAAAGTTCCTTAGAAAAAGAAAAAGTTTAGATCGGGAAAAGGCAATGCTATTCTAAGGTACTATTTGTCGTTTAGATCTTCATAAATAACTCAGATATTTAGTTGGACTGTATTTCCTTAATTCTGATAATAAAATTGTCTACTTTTCCAAACTAGAAAGAAAGAAATTGATTTACAAGTAACTAATCTATTTAAAAGAGCATTTGCTAAGCAATGTGTAAATGACGCTACAAACTGTAAAATGGATGCTTCTTTCTTAATTTCAAACTGTCATATCACTTTTCAATAACTGAACAATTGCTTTCAAAATAATTAAACTTCCGTTTAGGCCTTCCTACGCCTTTAAAATTATCTTCTTATTTTCTGTTTCAATATTAAACCATTTTAATGGACTGTTTTACTCACAATTTTAATGCGCAGTAAGGTAAAATCTAAGTCTGCTGATCATCCATGGATTATTTTGATGGAAAGTATATATTCAAAACAGAAATTGATGCATGAAATTTATTAAAAAAAATCGTCTTAAGATATTCAGCTAAGAAACTTTATGAATATGGGACCTGATATATAATTTCATATGAAAATTGAAGTATCTCTTTTTCTTTTGAAAGGAATATTTTGACTGAAACGTGAGATAATTTACATTTAAACGTGATATTTACTTTTTAACTGTATGCTTGGATTGATATTTGAATAACTTATACGAGACACAATAACTTTTACGAGATACATAGTCTTGTTTTGGTGAATGTTTGCAGGTCTACCAAGATATTTGACCTTGGTCTTCAAGTTAGGGTTCTTGGTCTTCTACTTGACAAGTATGTTATGGTATAAGTTTGTACTATGTTATTTGAATAGCCATCCAAATTATAGAGCGGACAATAAATTTGACCTTTATCTTTGACCTCTAAGCGCGACATTGACCAATGAGGTAGAGATCTGGGTTTTCAACACGATACCAGGTTTTGTTTTAGCTGTCTGTTACTTATGTCAACTTATTCTAAAATCCGACGACAAACGACACAGTTATCAGTCGGGTACGATTTTGAGAACAAACATGCACTGACGCATGCATTAACAGATGCGCATGCGGACAATGTGTAACAATATATACGCTCTCTCCAATCATTAACGGAGAAAACATAACATATATGCTTCTGCAACAACTGCATCACATAACATTGAAATCTCGGAATCATTTGCCTTCACAGAGGAGGATTCGAAACCTCGCTTCGGCTGCAGAACTTTTCGTGATAGGAAGTCAGCCTTGAAGCTGGTCTACAGAAGGTCGTAGGTTTTATACCGCCCATGCTTGCAATAATGCCCGGTGGAGTAGTTGAGGCCTTTTTCCATCAACAAAATCTGGCACAGTCAACAGATCCACTTGGAAAGATGTCTTTTATGTGTCAATAATGTGAAATTTAGCAGTTTTGACTAACCAAGGGTTATAACACTGGTGTTATTGGAACGGAACTGAGGACTTGTTACCATATATATTCTGTGACAGTTAAACAAATGTTGCTGAAGAATTGAGGTATTTTATGCGTTAGTGCTTTTTTTTATCTATAAAGAGCTATAACTATGGTGGCTGGGATAAGGGGCGTGACCTTGAAGTGTGGCTATTTGACAAGATCGTAGGCAGATAAGGGTCAAGTCGGTGTTAGTAACTGGGCGCGGCCTAAGTTTGGATAGCAGTGGGAAGTGACCGGAAGCTAGACATTGTTAGTGTGTGGAACGCCAAAAGCGACTTTGATTGTTTATTTGTCGAGTTATCTTGTTGTTTGGCGGCGGTAACTTGTTATTCGGCAGTTGTTACTTCGAGGGCTTAGAGCGAAACATAATAATGTGGTACATATTTTCATTCTAAAGTGGCCCGTAAAGTCATTCGACAGTGGCAGATTGTCATTCGGCAGTAGTAATTTGTCATTCTTATGTTTTCACTACACTTGATGATGTGTTACCTTTTCATTATGATGTGGTTCGAATTCATTCAGCAGTGGTTGCTTTTCGTTCGATGATGGTAACTTACCATTCGGCACTTGTTTCTTGTCATTCGCTAGTGATAACCTTTTATTCTCACGTTGTCACTTTCCACTATAATTTGGTACATATTTTTATTCTTGTATGGTCTGTTGTCATTCAGCAGTGACAACATGCCATTCTAAAGTTGTAACTTTGCATCATAATGTGGTACATGGTAAGAATTGTCCGTATGGTACAGACATGTATATGGTGAGTAGGGTACATATATGTACATGGTGAGCACAATGTACATGATAAGTGGGGTACATACGTATACACGAGGAGAAGGGTTCATGTATGCACATGGTGGGTATGACACATACATACACATGGTGATCAGGGCGAATCTATGTATATAGTGTGTACATGTAGGTACACTTGTAGTAAGGTGTATATATATATATATATATATATATATATATATATATATATATATATATATATATATATATATATGGTTAATTGGATACAGATAAATACATTGTAAGGTACATGTATACATAACCTAATCATCACGTATGTACCTTACCATGTGCATACGTGTATCCTGCAAACCATGTAAATACTCATTATCTACACCTTTCTTACTGTCTTAAAATCTTAACCACAACTGCACACCAGTTATATAATTAAGTTTTTGAACCAGTAAGATACGACCAAAAATGCCAAACTTCAAGGCTTCTAAGCATATTTCAAGCGAGACTTTAGAGAAAATAATTTCAAAAAAACAAAGAAAAATATCAAACAGGGAATGCCACGCACCAAAAGCGCAGCCTCCTCAAAACGAACCCCCCCCCCCCCCCCCCCCCCCACCACGCAAACGCGTGCACCACACACACACACACACTCAAAGCTTACACATCAGGACAAAACGAACAACACACACACACACACACAATCAAAGCCAAAACATAAGGACAAGACGAACAATAAGCATACACACACGCGCGCACACAAAGTCAACATACAAGGACAAAACGAACAAACAAAGGAACACAGTGGGGCACCGCCTTGGAACGGTCAGTGGCAAAAACACCACTGGGGAGCTTAAACCGGTTTATGGTGCGCACCCAACCTCACTCTTACCCCCACCATGTTCCAAAGACATGGGACAGTGTAAATAAAAGTAATCCCCTCCAGGTGAATCTCTAACACACGTAATGGAAACAAAAAGGCATGGCATGTAAAACATAAATATATAAAAAGCAAACCTTAAGAACCAAAAACGTATGTACTCAATGCCTTTTCAGAAGACAGAGCAACAAGAGAAACACCCTTAAGGGCCCGACGAAACAGGCCAGAAGACAAATATCAAAACAGTTCAAGGCACGAGCCATAGGTACTTATGATAGTCCTCTGAAAGGTTCTTGGAAGCCATTGGGTTATCAACAGGGTCTTAGTTTTACGAGAATTAAGAACATTGGTTGGTGTAGGGTTGACCAGCTTTGGGAGGAGAGATAATGTACGCCGAAGTTAAGAATGACATATTCCGGAAGTGACGACAGATCCCTATATTCCCCGATTCTTTCGTGTTCTTCTTTGTTGTATATTACGGTCATGAATACCTAACTGGTAAGTTTCATACATTGTCTGACACTAATCGAACTGATTGTTTCAAAATGGGTTTATTTTTATATTCTTTGACTATCCACGCATAAAAATGTTAAAATCGTGGTCTTAAAGTAACTTTAGTTAGGTCGGAAATAAGACCAGTAGTCTGATAGCAAGGTGATTATTTTCAAATATAGATTTTAACACGTTGTACATGTATATTGTGTATGGAACTCACTCGCTTAGATCTATAGGGAAAGTGCAAATCTATTTATCATGGAGTCATGGGTTTGTACTCCGGACGTGGTGTATATTCTCCATAACGATTTGGTAGGATACATTGCATATGTGGGAAATTAGTCTTCATCAACCTTTGATTCATATAGAGAAGTTGTCAGTTACTTGTGGTGAACTGGTTAGCACAAATACAGAAGCTAGGAACATTGACAGGTTAACTGCCAGCCGTTAGGTAACTGAAATACTTTTGAAACAAACAGACACTGTATACGGAACTGTATTCAGTTGTCTCCTCTCGGCAGTTAATAAAAACAGCTGATCAAAACAGCTAGTCTGCCATTCCAATATTTATGATATTTTCGCCAAAAACAGACATTCCCCCAACAGTAACTGAGGAAGAACAAATACAATAACATCTCACTAGCAAATTATTTATTACAGAAATTAACAATATTCAAGGAAATTCTATCATCAATGCTGTTATTAAGTCAATTAATACCTAACAGGCTACCTTTATCAGTATACTTTTATGAAAACAGATTAAGATATATAAATATTATGTTATTTTTAATTCAAATAAAAGTCAAAAATGTTAAAAGATACATTTAATCGACCAGTAGAATTTAGAGACAATGAAATTATGAATAACGCACATTTAACTTTAACCTTTGTTTTTGTTGTGTTGGGTTTTACGTCGCAGCAACACAATTCAGATCATATGGAGACTTTTCAGCTTTGATGGTGGAGGAGGGCCACAGTTGCCCCTCCGTATGCATTATTTCCTTATTGGCTGGCACCTGGATAGAACCACTGACATTCCCTAAGCCAGCTGCATGGCTTCCTCACATAAAGAACCTTCACCCTGAAAGTTTGTAATTAGGATATATTGCACCTACACCAAAGGCGCGGAACCAAAAGAATCAAACAATTACCTAACATAATATTGAATAACATGTTATTAAAAATCGACTGTAAAAAATGACAAAATGTCAATCTGAATTTTAAAAGAGAAAAATGTATAGCAGATTGTATTGCCTTATATAACATTCACTAATTTCCGAAGAGTAACAATTTGGAAAATTACATTATGTATTGATAGATTACTAAAAATGTTTCGACAAAAGAAACGTCCATTTCTTTGGCAAAACTTAGTCTGTGAAAACGTCAGCATTTAAATAATAAATGCTTTAAAAGTCAGGTATCATTGAAAAGGGTATTCGAGCTCTTCTCTTTTGTCCAAGATGTTAGTGAATGACATTATGGAAATACTGACACAAACCTTAATAGACGAACATAAACTTTTCTTTATATTATACGCCGATGATTAAATATCATTTGCTACCACACCTGATATATTACAGTATACATTATGCTTAATGATATTGAAAATTACTGAGATACTTTTGCGTAAAAAAGAACACACTATAAAAAGTGATGATTTAAAAATAGAAAGACCGACAGATTAAGATTTTTATCTTTCTGATGAAAAACTTAAGGATATTTCATTCTTAAGTATTTTCAAAACTAGTGACCAGAACAAAACTTAAAATGATCTTCAGAAAATGCATCAATAGTCTTCTATCTTTTGTTTCCTTTTTTCAATCACTCTGAGTTTTGAGTTCCTGAAAACTGTACATTATTTGACTGTGTTAAATTACTATTAAGAAGTGTGGTACGAAAATAGATTCAGAACTTATTCATATGTTATTGTGTAAAATATGCTCAGAGTGTAATAATTTTACCAATATAGTTTGATTGTATGGCTTTAAAATACGTAAAAAGTGTGTATGACATTAAAATTCAACACTTAAACAAATATATAAATTGTTAATAAACGGCGTGAATAATAATATAACATTCATATTATAACAGATAAAACTGAGCTTATCAAATTAAAAAAAAAGTGGATAGCTTAGACATGAATACAGTAAGCTTACTTTACTGAATAAAATAAATCGTAAAGACCTATTACATACAATAGATTTAAACATTCACTTAAGCTTGTACCACACCTTAACAATTACAAGATAGCCAAGATTCAATAATGTTTTATTAGACTTTTGTCAATAAAATAAGACATCAATTAGATTATTTCTCTCTTAATTGATTTATACTACATGTGTTATCGAACAAATGGAACAAAACATTTTACATACAAAATATAATGTTTACTATATTCATATCATTATAAATTGTATAAATATAGATATGGTTTTTATCAAAAGGTAGTAACGTTGACAGTTTTACCAACCGTAATTGGAGTGTTTACTGCATACCGGATCTAGGTTTTATTCCAGCTTTTATTCCTAGTTTCTTGATATATGCAGAACTGCAAAAACATTGTCTCTTGTATGTTTCTCGCTGGTCATTTTGACCGACTGCGTTAAGTAATTATTCAATAATGAAATTTTATGCATAGATTTTCAAATCCGAAAATAATCGTCAACAGCAAGTAATATTTTGTTCAATAATGGATCATTCTTGGTATCAGAATTCATTTATTTGTAATTCATATATAAAAACCAATGCTACTGTTACAAATATTGACCGTTCGAGTTATCACTCTTCTACTTTGTTTTTTAGAAAGGATACATATGTATAGGGCATATCCAAACAATACCAAATGTTTAAAAAAGAAAAGTGCCCGGTATATAAAAATCAAACAGTAAGTGTAAGCAAGGGACAGAGTTTTAAAATTAGCTTAGAATTTCAAACGCAATCCTCCAATATCATATTTTGATAAATGCAAACATAAAAATAAAATATTGTTTTGACCAAACTGTTTATACGTAAAAAATGATACAGACGACAGTCAATTTTGTATGCCCAACAATACTTGGAACTTGACAGTCAAGAATAATACAAATATTATTTATAATAAATATATCAACACCACTGTACATAAAACAACATTGGACACTGCGATCATTATGGATCCAAATCAGCATGCACATACATGCAGTATGATCTGAATCCATACTGTCCGCTTATCTGTTGCATACAACAGCTGAAATTGATAAATAATATGGATGTGGGGATAAACTAACGGTATGGATGTGCGCTTATTTGGATCCATAGTAGTCACAAAGTCCTAACGTTGGTTTTCGCACAGCGGTGCTCATATATGTTGAAACCTCTATGGACTCTCACAATAATACACAAAATGATGTATGAATACCAAAATAGCTATACATTACATACAAAATAAAACCGAATATACATTATACATTTACTCATATCTAGTCTATAACACGTGCAGGTCTTTAACACATGCAGACCGTCACTTCATTGACTAGTTCTAAATGCCAATGCATCTTTTTTACGCTGAAGTGACAACATGTGCTTTGTATACTCTTTAATTAAGACAATTATGAATTATAACATATCATAACTGGTAACATATTTATAAAGCAAACTATCTACACAATATATGTTTACACCTCATTCTATTTGAAGACCATCTGTAACATATAAAAATATTTCTATTAATGTAACATTCAAACTTGCAAATGTCATAGTAATTATGAAAATCGGTCACTAACCAAAAAAGATTTGACAACAACATATGGAAGCCATTTTGGACGGACTGACATCGTCGTTGTTTCCTTTCACATGATATTACAACATGTATTACACTATCATGTTAAATACATTCAATTAACTTTTTCATTCCATTTAACAATCATTTCAAACTTTCTAAGGTCATTCAAATCTTAGCGACTTTTAATTGTACTGACAACAGAGTTCTTTTCTGACGGAACTTGATTTTTGCATGTAGCTTTAAAAATATGTTGATTTTATAAGTAAGGGAAAGAATGATTTAAAAATTTATAAATGGTGAAACCTCTGATTACCATATATGTTTACAGGTTTAAGTATAATCCTGCCTAACATACATCTCAATAAAACAGAATGCCTATTATTAATCATATTTACAATAAATAGAATTGAATCCTTTTTTGTACAGAACTGACATTAGCTAGCACTGCATGTAATGTTGTAGAACAATTTGCGTAAAATCTATATACATGAAACAGAATAATAAGATATCGACTAAAGACCTTTAAACACAATTACACGCCTGATAGTTTTAGCATGAATCTTTAACAAATGTTGCGCATATTGGCATCTATGATTCCTTGTCAAGGATGCCATAACACTTTCAAGATATTCCAAAAGAACAAATTTCTTTGACTCTATCCAAGATGGCGGTTTTGCCAATGTCAAAGAAAGAACAAGTTTTAATATTGAACAATAGCAAATTGTTTTAGATATTCAAATCTATTTACAGAAGCAGATAAGTAAAAGAGGAAACCTGCTCGCCGTGGGGTATTGTGGTGATGTTATATCAAACCATTAATCTTTTCATCATAAAATAGCATAACGGAAAACGCTTGAAATTATATATTTACGATAAGGTATTGGGCATGGACATTCCTATTTCTTTGAAAATTTTAGAATGTCGAAAAGAGATATTAAATAGCTCCTGGAGATTTGAGTATTATACTTAATTCAGCTGTATCATTATACATGTATGAAAAGTATTTGCATATTTTTCTGAGGTAAATAATAATGCCAGGTTTGTCTCTTTTATAGTGGACAGTTCAATAAACAAAACGTAATATTTTACTAAGGGATCTGCACATGTTTGTATCAAGACTGATTCATGTATTCATAATGTTTGTTTAGAAAAGTCATTCGGACGCTTTGCAAAAATATGCCGTTTCTGTTTTTTATACAATCCTCCATGATGTACCGGGCAAATATGCTTATATCTACCATAACACTTCTTATTCCTTTTCATTTATATGCGTTAGAAGATGCATCGGAAAAAGATGATATATTAAATAAAATGTATTTCACTTATTTCATTGCCCCTACGAAATATTTCTAGACAACTACTTCTTATTTCAGAATAGTTCATTTTTTCGTTGAGAAGGAGCTATAATTTCGTTACACTCTCTATTATTGCATCAAGTTCACGCATTTGTTCAACTTTTGAGAGACCTTTCCAAGAATCAGGAATGTCTTCTGTGTTAACGAATGTTTGTTTCAGTGTTATATCTTTGATATATGTTCCGAATATATATTTCCAAAAACTATTGTCTTCAACACAAACATCTGAGGGTATAGCCCATTTTTCAAATAAAGGGTTGTTTTGACACTCCTCCGAACACGGTCTTGTATCTACACTTTTCGATTCACTAAAGCAGGCGTTTTTCAATCCAACTGGTCTATGCATCAACGCTCTATGATCGTCGTGATGATTCTTTTGACCTATACAGCAAATTTCCCCACAGGAAGGACACGTTTCTTCGCAACCGATTACATCTTTAAAGATTGATTCAACTGTCTGTAACCTTATTTCATCTTGCCTTTGCTCTAGCAAAGTGAAATGTATCCGATTTACCAGTATTCCCCTGGATAATTCCGATCGTAGCTTGTCTACTAACATTGCCATGAAATTATTCGGATCCTCCATCTCAATTTTAAAATTTTCATATATTCTCAGCGTAGAAATCACAATGGACTTGTCAAGTTTATCTATTATCAAATCTATGCAAGTTTTCATTACATTGCTATTATTAATGTCTTCTATGAAAATCTCACTCAGACGTTCACCGATGTTATCGATTTGTTCGTCTACAAACATTTTGATAACTGATTTCAGATTCTCTTCATCAGTGTTATTAAGTCCTATTATATCAATACTAAATAAATCAGACAGCCAGTTTTTCATACTTGCAGAAGGATAGGTTGAATAGCGTCTAATATTATCAATGTTGTTTGCAGGTGTTTCTATCATATTTTTCCATATGAAGCAAAGGAGACCTTGTTTGGACATCAAGAAAGGATGCATCTTTGTCATATAACTCCCAAAATAGTTTGACAAGCCTGGTGACGACAAATTTGTCGTAGATGTTAGTGCGCTCTCGGCCATAGCTCTTATGATTTCATCAATACACTTATCAGCGACTGACTTTGCGTCTGATATATCACCTAATACTGTCTTGCACCTGTAAATGAAATAACTTCTTATTTGTCTCATAACACCATGTGAAATGAGTCCGTTTGTAGAACTTATTGTTCTTAATTCTCGAGCAAGGAAACAGAACGCTGAAGTTGCAAGTTCTATCTCGAACCTTGGTTTGATATGCAAAGCCAGATTGTCCCGCTGACATCTAATTTGATAAGCTAAATCAATAAATAATCTTTTAGAATACCAAATACTTCTTTTCTTGACCTGTTTAACAAGAGTTTTACAATTCTTGTATGCAGTTTTAACAATATCAGAAGCCCGTTCTCTTTCATAATGCAAGTCCCTTCTCCAATCTTTTGGCCAAAACCTTTCTTGTATTTCGAACTTATCTAGCGGAGTATTTCTAAAAGAAAAGTTTTCCAACACTTCATCGACATCCTTTTTGTGTATCCAAAAGCATTTATACAAACTAGATCTCATGTCTTCTTCAAAGTCGTATGTGTCTATTTCACTCTCTCGTAGATTTACAGTGTCTGTCCATTTTTCAAACAACCTGTCTGGGTTTCTCTCGTCAGGAAGGTTACTGTCAATAAATGTATTTACACTGTGCTTAGTTTCCTGGTCACCCTTTATAAACTCCAACTCTTTTTGTCTCATTTGCTTTTCTTTATTGAGGAGGTATTTGCCTTCATCAACGGACTCCTTCAAATTTTTTTCACATTCTAGAAGACAAGCTGATTTAACTCTTTTCAAAGGCTTAATAAGTGCGCTACGGCATTCACGCTGTAAACGATCGAACAATGCAAGTAAATTGTCTTCTGTTGTCTCCAAAATATTGTTGAATGCTTTATCGTATTCAGCAGTAATCACGTCAAGGTCTTGAAGAGTTGCAAAATTTGCCATTTTAGTCCGGTGAACAGAAATTACATTTTCCAATTCTTGTCTTTTTGTACAGTTTAAATGGCAAAGTTTTATATCTAGTTTAGCTCTAGCGTCAGCTTCAGAAATAGTTTGAAACTCAAAAACAAAGTCTTCTTTTTTAATAGCATTCCACATACTAGTCAAATTTCGGGAAAACTCTGTAAGCGAGACAGTTGTGTTTGCATCATTATCTTTCACTATATCATCTTTAAGTTGCATAACATCTAGGCTATATAGAGGGCTGATAGCATCTTGGACATCAGTTTTCCCATGTTTTGTCTCTAAAAATGCTGGGAAATAGTATACATCCTCATTCAATTCAAAATTAATTATTTCATTGAATGTCTCTATTTTCACACCTTCTAGAGAACATGCTTTTTCTGTAAAATCGTTTAGTCTTTCTTGAAGAATGTGAGATTGAGTTTGTAGTTCTCTCTTATTCTTTTTGTCAACTTTATGGTGGATAAGTTTGCATTTAGGGTTTATGCCAACACGCCCCATTCTGAGGAATGCAAAAACTGAAATAGGAAGGATGTCTTGAAGGTAGGAAACATCCTCTCCTATAACATTTATAATCGTAATGTTTGCCAGACCTATCACAAAAGTTGCAAGTTCCCTTCCAAGTTTGTCTCTAAGGGTGGCCTGTTTCGAGCTAGGCGTAGAAACCAAAATGCCCTCAGTATCTACTAGAAGAAAGTATTGGGCCGAATACTTATGACCAATATTGTCTGATACTTTAACAAGGTTTATTTGTACGCCACGTGTGCACCGCCCGGATCCTACGGTAAACTGACAGCCAAACATTGTATTAAGTAATGTGGATTTCCCCGTGCTCTGCATGCCTAAAACAGAAATAACTTTTATTCGAATGTCTCCTAGGGATTGACTTAATTCTTTTAATATTGCTTGTACCCACTCAACAGGAACTGCATTCGATCTACCATCCATTATTTCTATTGCATACCCTTCGCATAATAGAAACACAGCTGCTTTTAGAAGATTTTGACACAAGTTATATAAAAAACCCTTTTTAACTGTATCTTGACTCATAACGGTTTCATATATTTGTCCCATTTCGCGTACAAATACTGAAATTGATAGTGATTTCACGTTCATTCTATTATCTAAATGACATATTCTTTTTTCAAACTCTTTTGCTTCCTTCCTTAGCAGTCTCATTTCGGTAAAAAATGATTTGTACTCGCTGTGCAATCTGTTCACATTCGGTCGGATAATACTGTCAAGATTTAATTGAAGGCATCTAATATAATACTTGTACATTGTTTCATGAGTACTATTGATCAAATACATTATCAAACTATTCCTACACTCATCTGCGGACAAAAGATTATACTGTCGTTTACGACAATCAATCTTTTCTTTGTTAAGCTTTTCTCGATAGTTTCGTACTGTTTCTTTTTTTGTATAGTTTCTGAGTTTACAAATTTCAATATCAGATGCTGTCCATTCTAAGTAATTACTCTCTTGAATCGGAAACAGATCATGTTTTGAATGAGACTCATATCGCTTCAATATCACTGCTGAAACACTTTCAGCATCTTGAATATGCTTGCAAATTTCAGAGTCGTTCTCGTCAATGTTCATTCCATTTTCAAGTGCAAGTCTTACAAGATTTTCTACCTTTGAAGTTCTTTTATTACCTAAGACAGCTTCCGAAATAATTTCAACAATGTCTGGAATTTGCACACTCTTCCTGCATATAAAAGTGATATCTGGCCATGCTTGCAAAAGTTTTTCAATGTTTGTTTCAGTGTTTGTGTCATCTACCATATCGGTCAATATAAACAATATATCTTGGTCACCGAGGATCGCACCCTTTTTGACAAGGTTTGCTGCTTGGCAACTTTCCGAGTATTTACAAAATATAATCACCACTGACGAGGCCTGAATGAGGAAATTTCGCTGCATTTCAAAGTCGAAAGCGTTTCCCCGTAAATTAAGGTATAACGTAGGCCCTCCTCCCTGACTTGTATACATGTAAGGAAACGATTCTATCATACCGGAAATAAACTGTCGTCTGTCTTTTACGCTTCCGACACATTCTCTGTGATAAAAAATTGATGAACCTGGTAACGCTTTGTTGATTACATTGTTATAAAGACCTGACTTTGAACATTCAGAGTCGCTAAATCGGAAGCAAGATACAACTTTGAATTGCATTTGTGTAAGGGAATATTCAATAGACGTGTCATCCTCGGAGTTTTCAACTTTTCCAACAATGCCACGAATAGGCCATGCGAACATCTTTACCTGTGTCTCATTTCCTAAATGATTTGATGACGGGATTTGTAATACTAACGGGAACGCATGTTTACAAGCCCAGAAATGTCTTACTAAATCTTGCCTAGCGACATGATCACAACACAGGAGAATGACAGTAGATATTTCTAAAGGATGAACTTGATATTGCAATGAATGTTCCTTCAAGTGATCGTTCTTTCTGGATCGAATTCCTGTACTTCTAAAATGTGACCTATTTCTTAAAAAACGGCACTCTCCATAAAAATTACTTATCTCATGCAAGTATTTTTCACACAGTGTTTTTGGATCTTTAGTGTTACTTCTTTGGTCAAAGTCATACAATGATACTGAAAAAAGATGTTGTCTATCCATTTTTCCTGGATAAAAATGCACAAGGCCTGTGTCTTCAAGAAGTTGTTTTACATCCATCTTCACTTTAATTACTTCCGCCTGAAAAAATAGTTTCGGCTTTTAAAATCAATGTTTTCATTTATATAGATCCAAACTTGGAAGCGTACATGTTGCAAACTACTACTGTATAATGAATGTCCTATTTTTCTCAGTAACATTGAATCATGCAACCACCATCTTGGATCCAGTAGCCATAATGAATTTCAATGATATTATCTTTTATTTATAGTCAACACAAGAGCCGCCAGAACGTTCAGAAATTAAATCTAAATAGTTTTAACAGTATAAAAATTTTCCTTATATTGTCTTTAAGTACCCCTCTGCATTACAAGTAAATGATGCAGCAATGGATGTTTACCGGAATAACTCTTTGTTGTTATATCATTCATAGTTTTACATGCAGCAAAAATAAATTACTTGAGCATTCTCCATTTACGGACGAACAGATCAACAGACGGACGATGAGCAAACCTATTGTATCCTGATTTTAACCGTTTACGATGGTTGCGAAAATAGAGCGATTATTGGATTGTGTGCAGAAATATTTGTAGGTTATTAAATATGCAGAAATATTGCGAGTAGCATATCTCGCAATGCAAAAACTAATATTTTTATTATAAACGCTTCTACTCTTGTTAAATTGTATAAAGGATAAGAGAGGTGCATCTTTATCTGATAGATAAGAATATGGTTGCCTGCATAATAATAGCTCAAACAGGCATAACAAGACACGTTTTCCGCCTAATTACTTATGAAACTGGCCTGCAGAATCAGGGCAAAGTTTTCAGAAGAGTCAAATAAAAATACTAGACCCGCACATCTTGGGGGTCATGTCATTTTTACAAATCAAGATGGTTTTAAAAGTTATAGTACAAGGTCAAGCAAAAACACTATTCAAAATATCAATGGTTTAGAAGATGACGGCTTTAGCTGTGGCTGCCATATTGTTGATTTTCTTTGACAAACTGGAGAAATATGAACGCAATTGGTGTATGGTCACCAAAAGAATATTTCCGTGAAATCATTTCAAATTCAAACTAAACGTTCAGAATTGTTTGTAGATTTTTCTAATTTCAGCCCTTGTAGCCATAATTTTTGTTTTTGTTTTGTTATTGTTTAGTTGTTCTTGTTTTTGTACGAATCAGGATAACTTGAACAAAGAAACATTTGTGTTGGTTCATTACAAAATCGTTTAGGCAGTTTCTTACAAGAATATTTTTAAAATTCCGCTAGATACATTTATGGAAAAGTGACTACACGCTCTGGTGGCCATGTTTCTTGACACATCTAATTAATTGGAACGCTATTGGTAGAGGATAACGTAAGAAACACTGGTGTAAATTTTATTCTTAATCGGAATAGGATACTTGTATTCTTTTTAGTTTCCACTGTTTACATTTAAGGAAACTGGCAGCCATTTTTGACGACTTTGAATAATATTAACAATCTCGCTAAAGTGTCAAACAAAGACTATTCGTTAGAAATTGTTTCGAAATTGTGTCATGCATTTGCAAACTCAGAACAGTTTAAGCAACTTGGGAGAGGGTCATCCAATGAGCATCTGTGTGAAATTATTTTTAAAAAATACAGTTTAGGGGAAAGTGTTGCCTGAAACTTCTATATTAAGCTCTGTCCGGAACCTTTTGACAACTTCTGAAGAAAGCCATCTACAGAACATTCAGACGTCCACCGAAGAGTCTCAGGAAACATGTCTTTCGAAGAAAGAGTGAACGGACGGACGACGCTGACGACGGACCCCGTGCGGTAAGTGATCACAATGGCTAGCATCGAGTATGTTTTGCTCTAGTAAGGTAAAACATATTATTCTGAGTGGTTTTAAACAGAATGAATTCAAACGAATGTATGCGGTGATATGTTACTTTCATAAATATTGAAAAAAAGAAAATAATGTGTTTTTGCAGGCTTAGGGTTGATTAACTGGAATGTGTCTGCAAGACACAGGGTGTGCCCCCACTGGTACATTTGTCACAAATAAGGGACAATAATTCAAATGTTTGCAGTCTTAAGGGGGTATAGCCTCAATAAACATTTTATATAAAGAACCCATTATTCTAGGCCATATGCTTTTTTAGCTATGAGCATCACAAACAAAAATCCACTATTTTGGCTATTTCAAGCGACATAATTCTATAATAAGCGAACAATGTCAAATCACATCACGTTAAAGGAGGTGCGCAAGTTTATATCACGATAAAGACTCATGCAAGTTTTCATGTATTTTATAACAAATACTTTTTGAGCTAAGCGCATCACAAAGTGACAATGAGCATTTTGACTATTTCAGGGGCCATAACTCTGGAAATAGGGGCGGAGTCAGACATAAATAGGAGGTGCAATAGTTTATGTCACGATAAAGACTCATGCAAGGTTTCATCAATCTTTATCTAGTATTTAAGCTAGGCGCGTTTCTAGGTGAAAATGTGCATTTTTTACTATTTCATGGGCCATAGATCTTGAAATAGGGTGCAGAGCCAGACGAAAAATAGGAGGTGCGCAAGATCATATCATGATAAAGACTCAAGCAAGGTATCATCAATTTATATCAAATACTTTTTGAGCTAGGCGCGTCACGAAATTCGAACGGACGGATGCACGGACGGACGGACGCACGGACAAGACCAAATCTACATGCCCCCACCACTCATGGGGGCACAAATATTGACTTTTTCTTCATCACTCTAACAAAAATTATAACAATCCTTTAAACTCTTAACGCAATACTTTTGAAACATAACATTTATTACAATAATAATTATCATTTTGTTGAGTGTATTTATAAACTATCCAATGTCATCTCACAGCCGTTTAATCACTTCTACGTATCAAGAAAACATTTACGGTAAGCTCATCGGAGAAAACCATCAATCGTTCAGTCCTCTGAACGTTGAAAACTGTTTCTTATTTCATTAATAACGTCCCCCTTAGATATTAATCTCCATTCTTCTCTTCTTGTAGACAATTTGAGAGCATATCTGCATTGTTCGAAGTTTTGATAAGCCAGCCATTTCCATACACAAGAGATATCAATATGATCTATATCAGTAGCATTTTTGATAGGCCTATGGAAAATGTATACATGGCCGCCGCTATGTCTGGCCGAAAGTATGCACAGTTCATTACATTTCGCGCAACACTGTTGGCAGCCGATCGTTCTCACAAATGCATTTTCTGCACATGTTTCTGATACATCGGTTACTTCCTTTTTGATTATTGGTTCAAGTCTCTGCACTTCCTTATCTATAAAGCTTTCAATGCTTTCCAACAGCTGTTCTTTCAGCATTCCTATATTAACGTATTGATCACTCGTTGCTTCATTTGTTAATAACTCCTTTTTTGCAACTGATTTCACTTCAAAGGGTATATCAGTTTCCTTCACGATAATATCTACAAGCTTTCCAAGAGTAACGCCTTCATATACACCAGATTCATTGTCTTCGACCAGATCACTAGTATTTATTTCTGCGTTTTCCTCACTCTTATCTGAGTCCTTCCTATTGTTAATTAGGTTTACGAACTCTCTTTCCCTTCTCCATACATTTTCAAACGCTTTTGTAACCCTATCTACTCCTAAACGGATATAGAATTGGAGATCATTTTCAATAAACTCATGTGAAACATATCTTTTAAAAATATCGAGGTAGAACTGTTGAAAAGCCTGCGTTGGTGATAAGATATACTGATTTAGTAGCTCATCATTCTGATTCGAAATTATGTCTTCAATCAAATATCTCATCACATTAGCTTTTGACATAATTTTTTTCCTAATGACAGATCTTTCAGCGGCATCCATTACAAAGCAGGGCAAGTCATAACGAAAGTGATGAAATATTGACAGATGAACCACATTGAGTATGATGCCTGATGCTTTTGTTTCGTGTGTGTATTGTAACAACATAAAGTCATACATTTCTTTCTTTAAACATTTGACTTCTTTGCTTTCCGTATAAAAGATATTTAGTTTATTTGAACACGTTTTGGCCACGGATAATAGCAAATCAATTCTAAACTGATTACTTATATCCATGTTTTTGTCTTCTTTTGTCAACTGTTCGTCCAACTCGTTTTCGGTTGTTATCAAAATGTGCTTGAAGAGTCCTTCAGAGTATGACACTTCTTTTGAATAAATGTCCCTGATTTGGGAATCAACTTTATCAGCGATAATGTCCCGGATATGGAACATTTTCCTCTTCAAATCAAGGATTTCTTCACGTTTAATGCGCCGAAATACGCAATTAGTATGACTATATTCGTCGACCTGAAAATGTTTCAACAATGGACTAGCTTTAACAGCTTCTTTTTTTATCAACTGTTGGTGAAGAGGGCATATGGACTTAAGAGCTTTTATTGCGTCGTCCTCGTAAATGCATGTATCAAATTTTAATACTTTTAGCCACTCTTTCCATGATTTGTTGAAATGGTTGCTATTCTTTTTCATTATTATTCGTAATATTTCATAATTTTCTCCTTTAAACATGCAACTTCGTATGTTCTTTAGCCTAATGCACGATTCTACTTGGTCCTTAAAAGAATTCATACTGCTTTCGATTTCATTTCTAAAATTTCAAATGTATGTGGTATTCCAGTCCGTTGAGAAATGACCGGATTTCTTACGTTTATCAAACTTGTTTTGCAGTTTTTCTATATAATACTTCTCTCTCTCTGCGATGAAATGCTTAAAATTGTTAATGACTTCTGGTCCGTCATCTGCACTTTCGCAAGACATCAAATATTTCAACCACTTGTTCGTCTCCCCCTGCATATCATGTAAAACTTTTCGTAGGACTTTTAAATAATCCCCATCTACTTCCATTTTATTGCATATCTCACTTGTAGTCCGAAACTCATACACGAAACGGTCTTTTTTTATTGCAGTCCAAAGTTGTTTCAAACGTTCTGCGAAATCCATCGGAGATTCCGTGCACCCTTTGTCTTTGTCTTCAGGTATGAACTTCAGAAGAATATTCTTTGTGGCTTCGGTCTCTCTGCTGTAGCTAGCACTTATTGGAGCCATTGGAAGTTTACCTTCGAGTAGACCCGGGATAAAACTCGTGTGCTTCTGTATACCAAACTTAATTATCTCTGTAAACAATAAAACGGGTATTTTTTCTAATTCGCACGCTCTCCTTGTAAGCTCATCAAGGATTGTTTGCAGACTTAGATTCTAATTCCTGTTCTAATAATTTACTTCTGTTTGATTTATCCATATTGTGGTGAACAATAGAACATCTTCTGTGCAAGTTCACCATAAACATTCGTAAAAATGCATGTACAACAATTGGTAAGTTTTCCCGCAAATAGGTTGCGTTTTCACTCATTAGATTTATAATTGTCGTGTGAGCTAAACCTATTGCAAATGTTGACAGTTCATTGTCGTGTTTAACCGATTCAGTGGGTGAAAGTAAAACTGACTTAAGCCCTTCAGTGTCAACCACAATGATGAAATCTACGTCAGCATTCAAGTGGTCATAGGAGGACGGATGTACTTTTATCACTTGCATAAATGCCCCTCTTGTGCACCTGCCAGCACTTACAGGAAATTGAAGGCCGAATGCAGTATTGATAAATGTTGATTTACCTGAGCTCTGAATACCTAGAACTGATATGACATGTAGCTTCGGCTCCTTCATGGGGCTAAATATATGAGGGAATTCTAAAAATATTTGTTTTATCCATAACAGCGGTACTGAACATGCGTCGCCATCCAGTATTTCAATAGGATAACCATCCTGAAGTATATGGCAGGCGTATTTTGGAAGCATCGTATAAGAAATATGTATAACATCATCATCTTTGAAAGGAATATCTTCATCAGTTAATCCTGTTGTATCACACGCTTCGTAAATCTGTCCCATTTCCCTAAACATATTTTCAAAACCAAATGAAATTTTGGATTTTTCGTTTTCAATTTTCGACAATGTTACTTTGAGAGATTTTTTCTGCTCTGCCGAAAGAGATGCTGAAGACACCTTCACAAACATGTCATGATATTTCTTGTCAAGGTGCGATACCTGACGTTTAGAAATATTGCTAAAATAAAGTTTAAGGTATCTCATAAATATCCGTCTGACCCTTTCTTTTCTTTCGCGTGAAATCCCGGAAGGCTCAAATGAAGACAGTGCTTGGAGAAACAATTTCATTGGTACAGCTAGTTTGTGTTCCTTTAAGTAACTAAACTGATCTGATCTAATTCGTTTCATTGTATCTTCTATATGCTTCTGATTGATGTAATCTGTCTTTTCTTTTTCATCCATTCGATCATACCTCCAGTAATCGCGGTCTTTTTCTGCCCATTTCTTCCAAAATAATTCTTGCAGTGGGAAAAGTGATATTTTGCGATCATTTTCCGGTATACCTTCTGTTGCTTGAATCATTTTGTTAACGATTTTAAAAGCCTCCTTGTAATCGTTACCAGTTTCGTCAATAGAACAATTCAAATCAGCAAACAGGCTTTCCAAATTTGAAAGTATTACTTTGTCATTTTCCTTATTTGCAGATATCATTCTTTTGATGTTCACGTGCAAAGATTCTAAGATATCTGGTAACATCATTCCTCCAATTGGTAAGACTTCAACGGCATCGTCTTCAAAATCGCCTAGGGACTTTTCAATGGTGGCTCCGAGGTCGTCACTTTCTTCGTTTGTTAGTATGATTAACGAAGACGAATTAACTGCAGACAAACTTTGAACAATATGCACACATCTTTCAAAGTTATCTAAATCTGTCAGAACAATTGTAAGTGTTGACATTTTTCCTATTACCTTTACCTGTTCTGAATGATCAATGGCATCACCACGCAAATTTGCAAACATAATAGGCTTTTGAAAGGTTTCTGCATATGTGTTTGCTTCCTCGCTGGGGAGAAACCAGCAGATTTCAACTAGTCCATTAACTATATCCGATTTGAACTTTTTAGATCCTCTGCATTCTCTATGGAAGAAAGAAGGGTGTGTTTTTTCCGACCCCCAAATCAAACAATCCAAAAGTTTAGATTTTGACCATTCTTGAACATCACCAACCTTTAAAAAGCCAATACAGTCGAAAGGCTGGTCCACTATAGCTTTCTCGTGGAATTCACCATCTACACAAAAGAATCCTCCGAGACCTCGCAAAGGCCATACAAAAGCTGACAGCCTCTCTTCACCATCGCAAGATAAAGGCAAAATAAAAGGCACGGCTAGTTTACATCCCCATAAATGTGTCACAATATCCTGGCGTGCTGTTGGTTCACAACAAAAAAAGACGGCAACAACAATATCCAGTGGGTGCACGCTTGCTTTCAATTTGATTTTTTGTTGTCTCGCCTTTTCCCTATAACCGCCGGTCGACTTTTTACTAACTTCATCATTTTGAACGTTCCTTGCGTTATAATTGAAATGTACAATTTTCCTAATAAACTGCCATGCTATTTTTTCAGGATCTTTTTCGTTTCTATCCAAGTTTTTGTCTGTGATTTGATAAAGCATATCTCGTGTGACCTTTTCTGGATAAAAGTCTTCCAGGTCAAGAACACCGAGTAAAGTTTCTAAATTCATGTTTTGCCCTGCCATCTAGTGAGGTATTATGAAGTGCAACGTACCTTTTAATAGAAATTAACCGTTATCCATAGGCCAGATTATTTCAGATAAAGCCATTGTGTTTCTCTGTTACACTGTAATACCTAAACGAGAAAGAAACAAGTGAATGAAGTACCACCATGCAATACAAAGTCCCTTACAAATTTTCTCTACTGCAGTATAACATAAGACATGATATCTGTCAATGATGTGTAAACAATATTGTACTTCAATATACGATATTTTACAACACTATATTTGAATTAGACTTGCATATATAAATCGTCGATTGCTTATAACATTTATAAATATTTTTTTTTAAATATTTAATTCCAACTTTAATAATATTTCATTTTGAAATAATCATATCAAAAGTAATTCTGAAGAAAAGACACCAATATTTTTCAAATGGATCCATACTATACATGAGCTTATAATATAATATTTTTCAGACAGGGCAAGAAAATATCAATGAAATTGCGCACGCCACATCATCATTTTATGGGGAACATTTTCGCCGAGTGATATTGAAATCCCTGAATGGATTGTTGAGGCACAGAATAGACAGAAAAAAACGCCTTCTTGACCTTTAACCTGAAATTGTAATCTTGACATTTGAGCTATGAGTCATGATTTTACACATGACACGTCGTCTTTATGCTAACAAATATTCAATCCTGTTTTTCATGACTAAGTTCTGGACCGGACAGGGGCAAAAGCTATTGACCTTATCTCCAAGTGTGACCTTGACCTTAAAGCTAGTAGGGGTTCTGGGTGCTGGGTATAACACGTTGTCGGATTATGATGAACATAAATTCCAAGTATTATTAAGTTGATTATAAATAACAAACGATTACGTTAGAGAGGTAACTGTGGAATTAAGGAAACAGATTATCTTGCAATACTTAATACAGTAAAACCTTCCTAAAAAGACCTTTATAACGGACACGGACAATGTAATCATACTATGTACTATGGTCAAAAAGTCTGGGGAATTTCTCAAAACACAAAAATTGAAACACGCAGCCACAGGGATTCGTTTTATTTTTTAGATATCAAATTAATAATTTTCACCTAATTATCGAGACACAACATATCTTTATAATTCTTGGCAGTGTTATCCTTTGCTGCGAATAAATCTTGTCTCCAAGGATAACACAGACGAACACTTTATATCTACGTATACATCTGATGAAAAAAATACCATGTTACGTTTAATAAAATGTCACATACCTGTAAGTTTATTTATTGTCTGCCATTTGATAAAATACCTTTTTTTACTTTTGTAAATTAATGAGAATTATTTTGCCAGTCTAACAGCAAGCAAAGCAATTTAAACAAATTTCATCGTAGTGGCAGAAAATACATTCTGATCTTCATTCATTAGACGGTAGCTGTTTCTTTGTATAGGTAAAACATTTCTGACCTAAACTCAAATAGCCCATAGCTAGGTCTCTTCCCTCAAAGAAGTATAGTTTATGACAGAAAATTATCTATTAATTTAGATAAAGCGATTTTGACCCAAAAAGTTGTAATGCAATCGCAAGCTGGTTTTATAACCATGCTATTTCTCAAGTTTGGTAACAAAACGTCATTCCAAACTTTAGTTATTGACCGAAAACCTTTGTTTCTATTTTCATTAACAAACAATTTGAAAATGAGCTGCAGCTACTCCATATATATCCAAGCCTTTCTGTCTTGGAAAGATACCATTAAACTTCATACTTTGTGACAGTTTTGCTTAAATGTTTATGTCAACCTTCTCAATGCCTTCTTAAGTACAGTCCCTATAATAACAAGAGGGCCAAGATGGCCCTAGGTCGCTCACGTGAGAAACACACCATAACAGTGTAAGCTTGTTTGACCTAGTGATTTCATGGAAACAAATATTCTGGCCAATTTTCGTTAAGACTGGACCAAAAATGTGGTCTCTTGAGTTTAAATAAGTATTTTCTTAAATGTATCCTGGTGACCTAGTTTTTTACCCTAGATGACCCATATTCAAACTTTACCTTGATTTTACCAAGGCAATCATTCCAACCAAATTTCATAAAGATCAATGGAAAAATACAGTCTCTATCTAATAAACAAAGTTGTTCTTTGATTTGACCTAGTGACCTATTCTTTGACCCCACAAGACCCATATTCACTACTCTCAAAAGCGCTAACATAAAACAGTAAACGTCTGAAAATCGATCTTCATAAATAAGCCGCGCCATGAGAAAACCAACATATTGGCTTTGTGACCAGCATGGATCCAGACCAGCCTGCGCATCCTCGCAGTCTGGTCAGGATCCATGCTGTTCACTAACGGTTTCTCTAATTGTAATAGGCTTTGAAAGCGAACAGCATGGATCCTGACCAGACTGCTCGGATGCGCAGGCTAGCCTGGATCCATGCTGATCGCAAAGCTACTATGTTGGTTTTCTCATGGCGCGGCTTAAATGTAATTAAGTTACAGTCATTTATGATTAGAACTATACTGCACATTCAACAGAAATAAGGTTCCAAGTTGTTGCTGAAAGTAGTCTTTATTTTTTTACTGAGAGCCACCTCGGAAGTATCATCAGCTCTTTCCTCCATTAACCTTACTAGCCATCAAAAGTATGTAGATCCAGTGTTACAGGCTGTGTGATAGCTGATATTGTTTCTAAGTATCCGTTTTCCTCAATTAAATGACCACCAAAACATGAGACATTAAATAAATAAGTTTCTTGTTTTTCTAATATTTTAGTATTTTCCCAAACACACCCAGACACTTAAACCTCCAAATTACACTCATACACCGACCGTCAGTTATTTTTGTAATTTCTATTCATATTCCTTTCTTTTTCAAGTCTTTGGGTATCTTTTAATTGTTTTAGAACACTGTCCTTTCCCAAATAATTGCAAATACGTCAAAGATCAGTTTTTTGTAAGCATATACAGCATGCAACTTTACTTTGTGGAATTTCCATTTTTTCTATTTTAGTTTTGTTCTGGATTTCATTCTGCAAGTTAGGGTCCTAGACTTAGTCACAGATCTGTATTAAGGGCATAAAAGATTATGTCACATGTATCTCAAAAATAGTTTGGCCTAGAGTCATAAAATATTATGACTATTATAGATTTTTATATACGTTTGTAATGCATCTGATGTTCCGTTTAGGATTATACACATCCAAATAAAAATTGTGTTCCTTGACTTAGTTAAAATACACATGAAATGCTTAAAAGTTATGTAGTTGCAATCTTAAAGAGTCACACAACCATATACAGTGACAGATATTGGGACATCAGTGTCCTATAGACACGCGAATTTAAAATGAAAGAATTTTAAAAGGTATCTGCCCATTCTAGAAACATTTTTTTATGAAAAGCCTGGAACTATTTTCAAGGTTGTTGTTAGGATCGTCTTAAGAACTAGTCATTATCTCAAAGTATACTTTTTGACACCGGTGGCAACAGCCACCAAAGCAATATAAAAAACTAAAACTAATAGAACTAAAATAAGATGTGAAGCTATATCAAAACACAAAGAAAGAGAAACTATTAAGAAATAACACATTTGTGTGAGTGGGAGGTGTGTAGGGAGAGTACTGTGGTCGTGTCAGAAGACAGGATACTATGAAACGACATCAAGAGTTTCAAGTTTATTTTCTTGGTTAAAGGAAAAGTATTTACATTCGCTCTTTTCTTTTCAATTGAAAATTTGAACGGTTACTTTGTATAAACAGCAAAAGGAAAGGCGCTCAGTTCTTAGATGACGTCGTAAATGTTTTAAGGTGAAATGCGCCTAAGTTGAAGTTACAGGGTTCCGCTTCCACACTTTGTTTAAAATAAAATTAAACAGGTTCCTCGTATTTTACATTTTTGATATTTCTGTTACTTTTTTTCTCTGCAAACCTTCAAATACGCCTGCTGACGTCCATTTCTGATGATCCGTGATTTCACGTCCATCAGAATGTTTTCGTAAATTGTTCTATTCAGTCAACAAGTATCGATCTGCTTATTACTCGTATTGTTTTCATTTAATAATGTCTTTTAAATGGTGTTGAATTTGTGGAGAACACTTTAACGCCTGTGAGGGTAGAGAAAAAGAGCGCGATTCCCGGCGAGCGCAGGCGTTTTCACTGCCAAGTCTGGCTCAATCCACTTGCTTTGGTTGAAAAAATGGCAACAAAAATGGCATGAGAGCTACCTTGTATTATTTTCATAATCATCAGCGAATTATGAATATGTTTTAAAGAAGTATTTAAATCGAAAGTTGCTGGTTATTTGGTGACAACATATGTAAACAAAATTATCGATCAAATCGCGACGGGTAGTCAACACGACGGCAATTCATCAAGCTGCAGGGCACCTGTGGAATCAAGTTATACATCAGTACACGATTTTTATAAAAAAAATTCAAATAAATAAAATCAACATGACTTACTTTTATTTTTCTTTATGGAACATCCTTATCTGAATTGTCCCACAGTATGATTTTGTCCGATTTCACCTGAAACCTGTAACAAACAAGGGTTCTTTCAAAAGTTGTGTGTAGCTGGTTTAAAAGCGTGAGAATACTAGTAGTCATAAAAAAACATACAACATGTGTTTCTGTATATCTGCGGCTTTTCTTCATATTGTTAGTACATTACATTATGGTAAGATGATAAATATCAACAAAGATAATAATTAGCAAAAGGTCAGGTAAAACATTAAATACAATGTAAAAATATTTAAGCCTTGAACTGGAACTGAACGTAGCATAATTTGTTTTGGATATTTAATGAGTTATTTTCTTTCAGCCAAGCATAGCTTTGTAAATGAAAATATAAAATGATAAAAGAATGAAAATGATTAGAAAACAAAAACGAGTACTATGTAAAAAAATATAGGAAATATAAGAAAATAATTGTTTTATGACATTCTTAAGCTCCTGGCTCGGGCCCGTTTTGTTTAAATTCAAAATCTGACTGCTTGGCGTACTGCGCTTCCTACATATTTGTTAATTAGATAAATATAATATGTGGCAAACAATTGTATGGCAAAGTCGTTCATATATTTGAATATCCGTTCAAAATAAACTTTATTTTGGAACACATATGAACTCAAAGCCAATATCGCAATCCACAGTATTGTAATTAGCATTTGCAGTGCATGAGGCGGAAGGGAAAATTCAAATAAACTTGTCAAAGGGTTCGGCTTTGATGTCAGTAACAAACTTTATGTTTCGACATGGATCATTGAAAGTTAAATTTAAACCTAAATCAGGCTCAATCTTAAAGCGTATCAACATAGCACATGTTATATGCCGACAAACGGGACTAAACACGTTTTGGTTTCACATCTCATTAACATCCAAATAAAATTTGACAATTGGAACCATAATTTTTATAGCTGCTGAAATCAGAGAGATACAGCAAAATCAAGTTTTTAGACACTAAAAGTCGCGTCTGGTGTAGACAGCGGTTCCAATTCTTATCACCCACAAGTTTTGTCACAACCACATATAATAGGAATACACCGGGGATACGCTGAATATTATTTCATGGAATGTTAATGGACTGACTTCTGCAAAGAAATGTTCCGATGATTTTCTTGAATTAATTACCAAAAACGATTTCATTTTTCTATATGAGACTTGGACAAACAAAAACAGTGATATTGAATTAACTGGATATACCGGTCACAACTTTTACAGGAAATTCCAGAATCGCAACGCTAGGAGATGCAGCGGAGGTATGGTTATATATTACAAAAACTCATTAAAAAGGGGTGTACAAATTATTAGAACACATTACGACACAATAGTGTGGTTAAAACTAGACCATAATTTCTTTAATTTTGATGAAGATGTTTATATCTGTGCAACCTACATCTGGGGCGAGGAATCGCCAGCTTATGCTATCGCCAATGTCGACTTATTTGAAATTATACAAGAGGACATATTTGATTTCGAAAACCGTGGTAAATTATATTTAGTAGGTGACTGGAACAGTAGAGTTAGAACCAAACCAGATTTTGTTATATGTGACTCTGTAAATAATTATGTAGATGGAGATGATTATATACCAGATTCATATATGTGCCGGGCCTCTCAAGACAAAGTATGTAATGCGTTTGGTGTTAAATTGTTAGACTTATGTAAAGCGACGGGTTTCAGACTACTTAACGGTAGATTTGATCATGATTTTAACTCCGGTATGTTTACTTATGCGAGCAGTCACGGGGCTTCCGTGATTGACCTATTGTTGAGCAGAGAAAAAGATTTCATGCTATTGTATAAATTTTGTATCGACTCATTTAATGAATGGAGCGATCATGCCCCCATTCTTTTCTCATTGTATTGTAAAACTGTTACACCTGTAGATTCACAGGTAAATGATGTGTCCTTTAAATGGGACAGTGAGAAAAGAAATTTGTTCCGCTCTGGTATTATATCAAATTTGCCAAAATTGAATCAAGTTGTTAGTAATATTGACTTTTCTAGTAGAGAGTCTATAAACAATGTTCTGAATAGTTTTACTAACATTATTAGAGAAACGGCAGATCCGTTGTTTTCTAAGCCAGTTAGAAGATCGGCTAGGTCATATTTTACTGAAAATGTCAATTGTAAAGAAGCGGAATGGTTTGACAATGAATGTACGGAAGCTAGAAAGCGTTATAAGGAAGCATTATCTCTCTTTTTAAGAGATAAGTCGAATGAAAGTAGAAAGCATTTTTGTGATGTGAAAATGGCATATAAAAAATTAATCAAGAAAAAAAAGTCAGACTTTCTGAGACAAAAAATGACTGATATAGAAAATTTGCAAAACGAGAAACCTAGTCAATTTTGGAAGTATTTTAAGAAAAAGAAACTGTTGAATTCAAATGAAATAACTCTTGATGAATTTAAAACATTTTTTGAAAATATTAGTAATGACAATGATCAGACACGCAATACTGAGGCTGACGATTTTTGTAACAGTCATGATTTTAATAATACAGATTGTTGTTTTGAGGAATTAGATAAAATTATAACTGTTGAAGAAATACTTTGTGCAGTGAAGACCTTAAAAAGAAATAAGGCCACGGGCAATGATTTTATTATGAATGAATATTTGATAGAATGTATAGATATTGTTTCGTCTCACCTTTGTGATATTTTTAATGCGGTATTGAACTCCGGTTTTTTTCCTGACAAGTGGACGGAAGGAGTTATTGTTCCTGTACATAAAAAGGGTGAACGTAATGATGTAAATAATTATAGGGGTATTACGTTAATAAGCTGTTTGTCTAAGTTATTTACAATAATATTGAATAAACGAATATGTGCTTTTTGTGAGGATAACGATATCATTTCTGATGCTCAGTTTGGTTTCAGAAAGGGTCGATCTACCATTGACGCTTTATATGTTTTAATGAGTACTGTTCAAAAATATTTAAATGAGAATAAAAGGTTGTATTGTACTTTTGTGGATTTAATGAAGTGTTTTGATACGATAAATATAAATAATTTATGGTTCAAATTGTACAAAACAGGTATACAGGGCAAAGTATTAAGAATCGTGAAGGATATGTATCAAAAAGTTAAGTCTTGTGTTAGAAATTGTAATACTTACTCTGAGTTTTTCGAATATGCGGTTGGCTTGAAACAAGGGGAGATAATGTCCCCGATACTATTTTCATTATTCGTAGAAGACTTAGAATTAAAATTACAAGAAAATATAGAATCTGGAATACTTATTGATGATGTAGTATTAATATTACTATTATTTGCAGACGACATGGTTATTTTAGCAAAATCACCAGATGAACTCCAAAGCAGTATTGATTTACTAAACGAATATTGTACAACCTGGGGTCTTAAAGTTAATACTACCAAATCAAAAATTATGGTATTCAGAAAAAGAGGTGGCCTTCTTCCAACAGAGAAATGGACTTTTAATGGGATTACATTAGATGTGGTAAATGATTTTAACTATTTAGGTGTTGTTTTTAACTATACTGGGAATTTTAATCTGAATCAACAACATCTTTCAAGTAAGGCACTTAAAGCTTTAAACTTTTTGTTATGTAATTGCAGAAAATTTAGACTGAAGCCTAAAATATTGTGTAAATTATTTGATGCCTTTGTTGGGTCTGTTCTAAATTATGCGTCTGAAATATGGGGGAATTCTAAATCAAAAGAAATTGAAAGAATTCACTTAAAATTCTGTAAACAGTTACTAAATGTCAGAGTAAGCACATGTTCAACAGGTATTTATGGCGAGTTGGGCAGGTACCCATTATTTATCAATAGATATGTTAGAATTGTCAAATATTGGATAAGGTTATTAAATACAGATAATATAATAATGAAAGTTCTTTACTCTGACGCATTAGATGATTGTAAAAAAGGATTTAGAAATTGGGTTTCTGGTGTGAAGAATTTACTTTGTAAATACAGTTTTGCCAATGTATGGTATGACCCAAATACAGTTACCTATGATTTTTCGTTTATTTTTAAACAAAGAGTTATCGATACATTTATATAGGAGTGGAACGCTGATAAAGAAAGAAGTAGTATGTTAGAATTATATAAATATGTTAAACCAACATTAGAATATGAGATGTACCTTGATAGCGTTCCTTACAATTTAAGAGTATTCCTAACTAAATTCAGAATTTCTGCTCATTCATTAAGAATACAGACTGGTAGATATTCCAGAAACAGAATACCACGAAATGAAAGATATTGTTTATGCTGTAACAGACGGGATTTGGAAGACGAATATCATTTGATCTTAGTTTGTCCTTGTTTTACAACCTTAAGAAAAAAATACATGAAGAAATATTATTACGTTAGACCGAGCATGTATAAATTTATAGAGTTAATGCAGAAACAAGAAAAACAAACTATTTTCAATTTATCTCTTTATATAAAACAAGCACTGAACTGTAGGAACCAAATATTAAATGTAATGTAATATAGATATAGCTAGCAAACAGATACATGTATGAACTTTTCATCCTCATGTAAGTATAAACATTGCATATGTATATTGCTGTTTTATGTATGTATGAAAAGTACATTGTATCTGTAATCTGTAAAGTATATTACAGTGAAGTTCTAAGTAAAATTCATTTGTAAAATGTATGAACGTTTCATATTAGTGTAAGTTAAATCAAGATATGTGTACATACATGTACCTGTTTTATGTATTTATGAAAAGTGCATTGTATTTGTAATGCTTGTAAACCGTAAAATATATTGCTGTGGACGTGTAACGTAAAAAAATACATTTGTTAAATGTATGTAACAGACGACAATCTTTATAAATTTATATCTGTTAAGATTTTTCTTGTGTATCCTCTATTCCTCTATTGATAATTATCTTTAAATGTTATGCTGTACATGATATTTAAACTATAACCAAATCACATGCCAGATGTTAAGTACCACGTGATTACTATATTAGCTGAAATATTATTTGTTATTATACTGATGATGTACTCTGTACAAATCGAATAAAGTATATGTTCTGTTCTGTTCTGTTCACAACCACATATGACTAGTTGTGAAGTTTTAGATATGAATAACCCCACTTTGAGTTGCGAAGAACGAACTGTTAAATATGAGTTGTCAATTGAGAAGCGTAAAGTATAAACTGTGAAGTCATCGCTGGACATTTGTACCAAACACGCCAAAACTGTTAATGGCAAAGTCTAAAGACAATTTAACACATATTTAACTCCCCCTCACATACATTTCTTACTTAACTTCATGCCGTTATGTTGCAAAATATATGTATTGAAACACATATTGAAATACATATAAAATATCTTTAGAAAAAGTTGATACATGTAAAGACCTTTCTTTATGTCTGTTGTAAACATTCTTTGATTATTCATATCAGGTCTTTTTTGTAAAAGTATAAATATTTTGATGTGCTTTTCTATAGAACAGAACATATAAATTTAATTTATTAAGACATAAGCTTAACAGTTCATAAATAATACAATTACAAACATGAAAACACAAAGAAATGATAATACATGTTAATACAATCAAAACGTGTCAAAACGTTCTTCTGTTAGTTTTTGGTGTGTTTTAGTGGATTTGGAGGGGGGGGCCTTTTGGGGTGTTTTCATGGGCCTAAAGATACAAGACAAACAAACATAACAGAATTGTGTTTTTTTACAAATATTTAGGACCGGGTTTTCGCTTCATTCGTAATTTCTTAATAAAAGATATATGATTTTGCATCAGATCATGCGTAACTGAAATATTTTGATTTTTACCCAAACTGTGAAGGAGTATCTGTAAACTAGATAATTAACTATTTATAGAAATTTAAAGTTGATATCAGTTCGTGCATAAAACTGTGCAGATATTATTACAACAGCAGCTTATAAGATTGCTGAATTACTTTGTAAACGACACCTCCGCAAGGCAAACAAGTTAATTTCGTTCCTATTATCAAATGAACTTCACTTAAATGTACAACAAACACATTTTCTGTGTTCGCTCTAGACATATTGCACTGTATAACATTAGATAATATCTAACTGCGCATTTTATATATGATCTTGGGTACCGGGTTGATCTCGGTTGATTTATTTAAAGAGATAAACTAAACAATTTAGAATATACTTTTACCCATATTACGCGATCGATCACATGTCATAGGATTTCTGTATGTGATCACGCGATCAGAGGGTTGGTGAATAAATTCATCCAACAACAATTTTGATCTGATCAAAGCCGTGATATTCCGATAGCAAAACTCATGCTCTAGTCAATTTCTTCAATATGCATTTTCCCAGTACAAATCTTTAATAAGCAATACTTTGCCTGTAAATCAGACACACGCAAATGACAAGAGATTTTTGTAAAACACACATTTATTTAACAAGACCTATTTACAGAAGAAAAAAACAGACATTCGGAATATTTTGGGAATATTTTGCGCATATTATATAGTCTTAAATTAGACACTTTACAATGATAGCAAATAGATCTTTAGATTTATCGTCAAATAGTTTGCATTTATATCGCTAGACTGATCTCTTTACTCGCCGTAATTTAATACGTAATATGATATTATAGTTACAGCTCAGATATATTTTAACCAATAATATTAAAAATTGTGTGTAAATTAAATTCTTCCTAATCAACAATTTTTCTGTCTGAATTTTTCCCAACGACAATATTTATTTTCATTATATTCAAACAGTTACGATTTCAAAAGGATCATCATAATCAATATAGCTAAAACATTTTTTTACATTACTCCTTATACAAATCGATTGTCAATAGTTTATAATTATTGAAACATTATCCCTCGTCCGCCTCTCCAATCAATAGTCAAAACTATAAGCCGTCAGTCCTTCGAACTGTGGGCACATAGTTTTGATTATTGACTAGCAAGATTAAAGAAAATGAATATAATACTTTTAGGCATTTCTGTGCACTTTGTGTGTGCTTAAGGTATTTGTCTACTGTGTAATGAATTTAATCATTGCATGTCCCCGCTTTTTTTTTTTTTTTTTTTTTTTTTTTTTTTGTCTTCGCTAGAAAAACTCGACTTACACGCCAGGTTGCCAGGTGTAAGATGACCCGCGTGCTGTAATAATTTATGACTAAATATGTCCATTCATACGCTACTATAACAGATTAGTGAAAAGAATAACTATACGTTTTATTTTATTTCTTCTATGGAATGCAAGAAAAATAATCTATCACTAGTCGTCAGAGGAAGGCATTTAAAGGTATTTTATGTTAACGTCTGTGGCCCCATCAGAGGGGCCAATTGCTCCCAATTAAAGAATGTTTCATACAGCCTTATAATGATGTCAAAGACCAAGATTGATGTAGATTCACCGAGTGGTTCATGAGAAAAGTCGTTTAAAGGTGTTGCTATTTTTAGCTCTAATGGCCCTTAAAAAGGACTTATTGCCCCAAATTGAACGAAGTTGGTAAAAGACATTACAATGATGCAACAGACCAAGTCTGATGAAGTTGTATGCAGCAATAGATAAAAAAGCCGGTTTAAGGTTTTTCTATTTTTAGCCCCCCGCCCCCCCCCCCCCCCCCCCCCTTTTCAACAAATCTGGGATTAAACCGTATAATTATGCTACAAACCAAGTGGATGAAGGTCCATTGAGCAGTTTATGAAAAGAAGTTATTAAAAGATATTATAGCCATAGCGGACTGCCCCCATTTGAACAAAATTAAGAGAAGACCTTATAATGATAATTCAGACTAAGCTTGATGAAGACCCAGAACGGTTCATGAAAAAAAAAAACGTCGTTTTTTTCTAAATTTAGCGGCCCCTTAAAGAAACTAAGTGCCGCAATTTGAATAAAATCCGGAGAGGACTTTAAAATAATGATGGCACGGACCAACATTGATGAAGTTCCATCCGGCGGTTCTAGAGAAGAAGTTGTTTAAGTGTTTTCCAATTTTTAGCTCTGGTGGACCCTCTGAAGGGACCAAGGTGAACTTGATGAATATCCATGTCAGAATGCTACTGACCATGTCTGTAATTCTGACCACTAGTTTCAGAGCAGAAGATGTTTAGGTAAAAATGTTGATACAGGAAGCAGGACGTAGGACACAGGACGACGAACGACAGACGCCGGACCATCCACCTATACTAACTGTTCAGCTTGAACAAATTCATGAGGCCTATAAAGGAAAAGTAATTTTGGAAGTCAGTTAACAGTATTCTGGCACACAATGAAAATCAAAGCGATGAACCGTATTTACAAACTTGATGAATATTCATGCCAGAATGCTACTGACCAAGTTTATTGTAATTCTGGTCAGTACTTTCAGCGAAGATGGTGTTTAAGAAGAAGAAGGAGAAGAAGATGTTATTCAAGACTTGAGCTGAAAGCTCCTCATCTAAAGTTACAATATATCAAATACATAAGGTCAAACAATACAACAAATAAGTATCTACACATTCAAAAAATAAACATTCAAAACGAGAGTAACAATTCATAAATTACAAAGCTTCAAAGCATTAATAACTATTTCATATTCTATCGTTTAAAAAAAATTGAAAATTGTCTCTAATTTTCAAGGCACAGTGTATATAACATGCGAGTTTATTTAGCACTTTTGCGTTAGTTGATGAGATCAGATGTATAAATTTTTGCATACTATGGTGCTGAAAATAATATTTAGCAATATAACGCTTTCTGATTGTTTTATATTTCGGACACACAATTATAAAATGATATACGTCTTCTATGTCATTATTTCCACATACTTCACAAGTTCTTTCAGATCTATCAATTCTATACCGACCATATCTACCTGTCTCAATACGAAGTCTATGAGCACAAAGCCTAAACTTGTTAATAATTGTCTATATAGTCGATTTTGCACAACACTTAAGTATTCCTCATAACCAAAATTTTCTTTAACATACTTATACACAAACAGAACACTATTTTCATTCACACCATGTTTCCAGTTAGTTTATACAGAATTTATTTTAGGTCGATTGTGAAGGAAGTTCTACAACTTATATTAATCACTCTCGACACCTCATTCCTTATGGAATCCATCGCCACGAGGGTATGAGAGAAGAGGCCAGTTTCCCTTTTAATGCTGAGCCCCAAACAAGGGAGGTACTGGTACCATTTTTCACGTCTTTGGTATGATGCGGCCGGGGATCGAACCCACGACCTCCCGCACTCGAAGCGGACGCTCTACTACTAGGCTATCGAGGCGGTTTCAAGTTCTGTATAAAACTATCAACAAGACGCTGTTTAAAGTCAGAAATAAATACATTTATGGTAACATTATATGGATTATCCCATACATAAACAAAACCGTTTGTAGTAAGCATATCTTTAACATTAGATAATCAGTTTATTTATTTATTTATTTATTTATTTATTTGGGTTTTACGGCGCACCAACACAGTATAGGCTATATGGCGCCAAACAGGACTACAAATTTTGGTTTCACATCTCATTTACATCGAAATAAAAACATGAGGTATAGAATCAAAATTTGCATACCTGCTGGAATCACAGAGTTTCAGCAAAACCAAGTGTTAAGACCCTATTAGTCGCCTCTTACGATCATGCAAGGGTAAGGCAGTGGTTCCAATTCTTTTCATACATAGATCGTCCCAGAACCACATGGGGCAAGATAACCAGTATATCTTGCCACTAAGCAGATCATTTTTCAACATAAGATACACATTTCGTAAAACAATGTTGTCAGTATTGATATGTTTAAACCAATATTTAACTATACGGACAAGTCATTTTATATACAATGGAAAGCGACTTAGTTCCCTATAAATTCCAACATTACTTGAATGTAGGATTTTTTTTACATTTAACAACTTTTTGCAAAATTTAAAATGTATTCTTTCATTACATTTAGTATATCCCCACACTTCTGAGGAATAATTTAAAATATATGTTACAAAAGAATCAAATAGACTACACATCGTCTTAGGCGTAAAATTAAATTATCTAGTATTACAGAATAAAGTGTTCATAGCTTTCAACGATTTCCCAACAAGCATCTGCATATTTGAGTTAAAATTACCATAAGAATCAAATGCCACACCTAATTGATTAAAACTGTCGACTATTTCGAGTCTTTTACCATCATATGACCACGCTTCATTATTACGAACTCTTCCACGACGTCTGAAAACCATCACTTTTGTTTTGTCCGTATTCACTTGTAAACCCCAACGGTTACAATATATACACAAGTCATTAAGGCTTTGTCGTAAATCATCAACATCAATAGAGAAAAGAACCATATCATCTGCGTAAAGAAACATTATAAGAGTAACATCATCAACGTTTAAACCACTTCCGGGTCTAGACCCTATATATAGTTCCAAGTCTTCTATAAACATAGACCATAGTAATGGTGAACAAATCTCGCCCTGCTTTAAGCCTACAATTGTTTCCATAAAATCTGAGTATTTATTACAATGTCTTACTCGACAACAGACATGTTCATACATAGATCTAACTATTTGTAACATTTTCCCACTAATTCCTAGTTTGTACATTTTAAACTATAATGCATTTCTGTAGACACTGTCAAAACACTTTTTCATATCTATAAAGGTTGCGTACAAACGTTTGCCATTACTAAAGGAATTTTGAATTAAACCGAACAGGCTAAAGATGGCATCAGTTGTTGAATATCTCTTTTTAAAACCAAATTGCGAATCAGATATTATGTTATATTTAGAGCACCATTTTGACATTCTAGTATTTAATATGGATGTGAACAGTTTTGCAATCACGCTCACTAACGTTATCCCTCTATTGTTATTCTTATTAGATTCGTCACCTTTCTTAAACACTGGGACTATTATTCCCTCTATCCATGATTTTGGAAAGTGGCCGCTTGAAAATATAATGTTAAATTGATCGACAAGATGTGAAGCTAGAATATCTCCAGCCTCTAAAAAGTATTCATTTATAAGTTCATCCGCAAAGCCAGCCTTTTTACGCTTCAACGATTTAATTGCTTGTCGCACCTCATCCACAGTGATAACAACATCTAGTTCATCGAATATTGGATCATCAGACAACAACTGTTCTCGACAAAAGTCTTCACTTTCATTGTTTCTTCCGGTAAGTTCTTGAAATAATCGTAAAAATCATTTAAAGACACAGCGTCTCCTTTACGTTGTTTTCTTTTTGAAAAATATTTCCAAAAGTCACAAGGCTTTTTTGATTTTAAACTTTCTATCTCTTTCATTTTTCTAATTTTGTACTTTTTACGTTTACTGTTTATTAGTTTCTTATAGTCTCACTTTTTTGTAAATAAGTTTATCCTGTTTACGTCACTTTTATTTACATTGAAAACTCGCAAAGCTTCAATATATAAACGTTTAGCTTCATCGCATGACGCATCAAACCATTCCGAACCTTTCCAGGGGCTCCTTGCAGTAAATTGTGGCATACGATTTCGTACATTCAGTTCTTTTCGGAAAATTGGCTTGGCAACATCATTAATTATTTGCGCAAAATTCGAAACTAATTCATTCACTGCCATATTATCAAGAATAGCATGACTTACAAATAAGTCATTGAAATCTGGCAATTTTAAAATTAAACCCCTTCTATATTCTAACACTTTCTCTGGATCCCACCTGATAGTTTCTATAGTACATTCTCGCACCTGAGGCGCGCGCCGATAAAACACTGGTATACTGGAAGTCAACAATGCATGATCAGAAAATATGTTAAAATCTGATATTTCCAAAGATTTTATAAATCTATAATCGGCCTGTTTACATAATAGGTAAACTATAACGGAGTTACTGTTATAGCTGCAGTATGTGAATGAATGAGTGTTTATAAAACGCCCGTTACAAATATTCAAATTAGTTGCTTTACAAAGATCAAGCAGTTGAATTCCGTGGGTATTATAATGAAGCAATGAGCAAACGATTTCGATATTTTACTCAAAATGTCTTCTTTTCAAAGTAGTGGCGCTGATTATTAGACTAAACAGTTTTTTTCTGACGCATAGCACAAGACATCAGGCAACCTTGACCATCAAACTTTAGTTTTACACCCCATTCTCTCTATTTAAAGATAAATAATTACCATTTTTTCTTACGATTCCTTGACACTTCATTCATTATGTTAGAAAGTGGTATATGTTTGCAACTTTGCACTAAAATTATTCTATTGCATGTGCTGCGGATGAAGAACGTGAATAAGAAGAATAATATGTATGAATGAGCAAACGATTTCGATATTTTACTCAAAATGTCTTCTTTTCAAAGTAGCGGCGCTGATTATTAGACTAAACAGTTTTTTTCTGACGCATAGCAAAAGACATCAGGCAACCTTGACCATCAAACTTTAGTTTTACACCCCATTCTCTCTATTTAAAGATAAATAATTACCATTTTTTCTTACGATTCCTTGACACTTCATTCAGAAATCAGACGAACTCTGTAACGTTTTCCAGGAACTCCGTAACAGTTATCAGAAGAAAACATGACAGGTTATCAGAAGAACTCCATCCTTCGTGTGACACTTTCTCCCCCGTGTATATAGTCAGGTTTTAAACCAACCCTACTGTTCATATCACCCGCGACCAAGACTACGCCTTTCTCCTGATACATACTAATATCATTTTCTAAAATTTCGAAAAGATTTACGTTTGCAACATTATATGCTGGAGACTCACTGCCCCAAATATACGTCAAACATACGTAAAAATCATTTTCGGTATTGAAAAAGTTACTATCTAACTTTAACCACAAGATAGTGTCATAGCGATTTTCTATAATTGTTATTCTTTGTGAAATGTTTCTTTTTATATATATAATTATGCCCCCGCTGCATCTACGCGCATTTCTATTTTGAAATTTTCTGTAGAGTTTATGCTTCGTAACCCTCAAATTCTATTTCACTATCTATATTACACCAAGGTTCTAAAAGACAAATAACATCGTACTTTGAAATTAACTGACAAAGAAAAGACGTTAATGCAAGACGCAATAGAACGCACGACAGACGCCGGACCAGCCACCAATACTAATTGCTCAACTTAAACAAATTCATGTGAGCTATAAAGTGAAAGTAATTTGGGAAGGTAGTATTCTGTAACAAATAAAACTGTGACTTTGTGTTTGATCCCAAGTTATCACTAAGAATTCTTAAAAACAAACATATTAGTACTACCCGGGTTTCGTGTAGACCAGGTAGAATTACAAATTTTACAGAGGACAGAAAGCAGTAGTTGATTCAAAAATTGAAAAAGGCTCTCTGGTGTGAATCATGTATAATCTGTATAAAAAACCTGTCCCAGTGCCATCTTCTGGCTTTATATTCCAGCTGGGAGTTTAGGACAATCATTCTTTTATGTTTTTGTTGTTGAAAATGATGTTCCTTGATAGATAATTTCAAATTTTGAAAAAAAAAACATTCGCTAAAGAAGAAGAGCAGAAACCATTTTAGGAACAGTTTGATTGTTTCATTTAAAACGATTTTGATCGATTAAACACTTTAACATTTAGCAACAATTGTTTGGCGTCAGTTATGTAAATATAGGTTTGCTCAAACGTGAACTTTTTTGCCTTTTAGTCCCTACGATCCATGAATAGCTTGACAATTTTAGGTGAGTTTTTGAGTAACCATTTAGTTTCATGGCTCATAACAAATCCTCTTCGTTCATCTCTACAAGAAGTGTCCAACACAAAAAGCCTACGACGTGTCCATTGACTTGATAGTTTGAGTATTTATCTAACATCAATCGATTTGCAATATGTTGAGGACGAAACAAAAACTGACGTCCATTTTTGATGATCCGTAATTTCACGCCCGTCAGATTATTTTCTTAAATTGTTTTATACAGTCAACAACCATCGATTTGCTTAGTCATATTTAAAAATGTTTTTCAAATGGTGTATAATTTGTGGGAAAAAAATAGCGAAATTCCTGGCAAGTGCAGGCGTTTTCACTGCTAAATCTGGCTCAATCCATTTCCGTTGGTTGAAAAAAAAGGCGTGGGAGCTACCTTGTATTATTTTCATAATCAGCAGCGAACTATGAAGATTTTTAAAGAAGCATTTAAATCGAAAGTTGTTGCTTATTTGACGACAACATATGTAAACAAATTTATCGATCAAATCAGGACGGGTAGTCAACACGACGGCCATTCACCAAGCCACAGGATACCCGTGATATCAAGTTATACATCATTACACATTTTTTATAAAAGTATAAAGTCACATAATCAAAATCAAAATGACTTACTTTCTTTTTCTTTATGTTACGTCCTTCCTTATCTGAATTGTCGCACAGTATGACTTTGTCCGCGCTATTTCACGTTAAACCTGTAACAAACAAGGGTTCTTTCAAAAGTTGTGAATAGCTGGTTTAAAAGCGTGAGAATACTAGTTGTTATGAAAAAATACAACATGTGTTTCTGTATATCTGCGGCTTTTATTTATATTGTTATTATTTTATATCATGATAAGATGGTAAATATCAACAAAGATAATCATTTGTACGGGGTCAAAATAAAATGTAAAACATTTAATACAATGTAAAAATATGTATGTTTTGTACTGAACGTAGCAGATTTGTTTTGGATTCCTTTTTTGAATAAGTTGTTATCTTTTAGTAAAGCATATAGCTTTGTAAATAAAAATATAAAACGATACAAAAAATGAAAATCCGTGTATGATTAGAAAACAAAACGAGTACTATGCAAAATGAAAATATAAGAATATTAACTTTTAGCCTGCTGTCGGCAAGTGATTTAGCCTGCTGTCGGCAAGTGATTTAGCCTGCTGTCGGCAAGTGATTTAGCCTTTGCGACCAGTGCATGCACATCCATGCAGTCTGATCATGGTCTGCACTGTTCGCTATTCAGTCAGTAAATTTCTAGTGAACACCCCATCAAATAGTAAATGGTACTGTCCAAATTGAATGATGGGCTTGCCATTTAAGAAATTAAGCAGGGTAAAGGTTAAGGAAAGAAAATATTTTATGACAAACTTCAGCTCTTGATTCGGGTCGGCTCTCTACTGTGCTTCGTACGAATTTGTTAATTAGATATATACGATATTTGGCAAACTCGTTCAAATATTTGAAAATCCGTTCAAAATAAACTTGTCAAAGGGTTCGGCTCAGAGGTCAGTGACAAACTTCATGTGTTCAGACATGGAGCAATGAAAGTTAAATTTAAATCTAAATCAGGCTCGATTACAGCGCACCAACATAGTACATGTTACATGCAGCAAAATCGTGATTTTCCCGAATATTTTAAACCGGTTTTTCGCTTCGTTTGAAATTTTTCAAGGAAAGATATATATTTTGCATCTTATCATACGTAACTGATATATTTTGATTTTTACCCGACTGTGAAAGAGTAGCTTTAAAGGCTCAATATACCTTTGATTATAATGTGGCTGCCACGATTTATTTCCTTTTAAATCTTATTTTCGATAATTGTTTCCTCATATATAACTGTCCAAGGTTTGAATTTGGATTAACACAGGAGAAAGTATTACTCAACTTGATATTTTGATTACCTCCCTTTATAGTTCTAACATTAAAACTGCATGTGCAACATTGAAATTAGTGCCTTTTCTATCCGTTTAAGAATGCATAACATCTAGCTCTATCTATTTTTAATATAAAACTTTTAAGCCTTATGAAATTTTAAACTAAATACTTTATTTTGTAATATTGAATGTCCAACATTTAAAACCACTATTTGCTCGTGCATACTTTTGTGAAGATACTATTACAACAGCTGCAGAACAAAAGCTTTTATGATGCTGAATAATTTGAACTTCCGGTAAAACCCTTGAAAACGACACCTCCAAAGACCAAACTTCTCATTAAAGCAGTTCCTTTCCTTCTTATTATATCAAATTAACTTCTCCAGTGCAACAGCCCATGTAACCTGGTTCTCGGCGTGCACTAATGTGCGTAGCAGTTAGAGGAAGGTAATCCAGACTACAGCCTATGTACAACAAACACATTTTTGTTTTCGCTCCAGACATGCTACGCTGTATAATATTTGCGCATTTTATATCTGACCTTGGGTACTGACTTGGGTTAAGTTTATTTGATTTATTTATAAATATACAAAGAGTAGAATTGAACGACTTGAAATATGAGCCGTGCCATGGGAATACCAACATAGTGGCTTTGCGACCAGCATCCGCGCAGTCTGGTCAGGATCCATGCTGTTCGCTAACAGTTTCTCTAATTGTAATAGGCTTTGAAAGCGATTAGCATGGATCCTGACCAGACTGCGCGGATGCGCAGGCTGGTCTGGATCCATGCTGGTCGCAAACCCACTATGTTGGTTTTCTCATGGCGCGGCTCATATATCCTTTATACACATATTACGCGGATTTCTGAATGTGATCACGCGATGAATTTCAGATATCGGTTAACAGAGCTAGATTTTATTCAAAAGTAAGGGTTAGTGAATAAACTCTAACATACCAATTTTAATATGATTAAATCAGTGATACTCCAAAACACGTACCCTCTGTAAAGTTCCATGCTCTAGTACACTTCTTCAATATGCACACATTTCTCGGTACAAATTATTAATAAGCAATCGTTTGCCTGTAAATTATACACAGATAACAAGAGACTTTTCTAAATAAACACACACATTTATTTTGTATGGCCTATTTACAGAGAAAAAAGTACAAGTCATTGGAATATTTCGCGCATATTATATAATCTTAAAATAGACTCTTTACAATAGCAAATAGATTTTTAGATTATTTGTCAAATTAGTTGTATTTTTATCGCTGGACTGATCTCTTTGTTCACCAAAATATGATATTATGTTTACAGCTCCTATATATTTTAGCCAATAATTAAAAATTGTATGTCAATTAAATTCTTCCTAATCAATAATTTTTCTGTCTGATTTTTTTCTCAACGACAATATCTTTTCACTATATTCAAACAGGTACGATTTTTTTTAAAAGGATCATCATAGGCAATTTTACATGACTCCTTACTTAAATTGCATGTCAATAGTATATAGATATTGACGGAATGCAAGAAAAATAAGTCTATCACTGGTAGAAGGTGCGGATGGAAATGTCTGGCTCTCGGGTAACTGTTTTGCGGTAACTCGGCAAAACCTCACTGTCACCTAAACATTAATTTCGAGCCAGATATTTCCATCGAAAAAGATTCTTATACTTTGTACCTGTCGATAGTCTGTCATATTCAGTAGAATCTCGTTAAGTAAATTTGATATCCCATCTACTCTGCGCATGCGTATTTAATCTTTATTCACGGAAAACAGATTCTTTATTCGGTTCATCTTGACACTTTTTCGCTTGCCTTAATTTTTAAGACACCACAAGAGAGATTTTTGTTTGATTAATTAGACTAGGTTCAGCCCCATATCATTTAAAGTAATTTGTTGCCTCTTCAACTTTCCAGTGATTGAATCGATTGTTGGTTTAAAACAATATTTTATTCATATATGAGCCGCGCCATGAGAAAACCAATATAGTGGGTTTGCGACCAGCATGGATCCAGACCAGCCTGCGCATCCGCGCAGTCTGGTCAGGATCCATGCTGTTCGCTAACGGTTTCTCTAATTGGTATATGCTTTGAAAGCGAACAGCATGGATCCTGACCAGACTGCGCGGATGCGCAGGCTGGTCTGGTTCCATGCTGTTCGCAAACCCACTATGTTGATTTTCCCATGGCACGGCTCAATTATATACATTTACAACATGAAACGCTACATTACTTAGCTTCCTTATATTGATCGGTATGAATTAAACAGTATGAATAGAGAAAGCAGACGTTGACATTCTAAAATAGTACAAGAACATTTGTACAATGCTTCAAAAGCGTATAAGGTATAATAATTGGAAGTTGGAAAAAGTGAAGCAAGCACACGTGGCTAATGAGTGTGTAAGTTGAAAGTGAGACAAGCAGAGGAAGAAAGAGAATGCATTAAAGGATTGAGATTCATGGTGCCAGCAAGCATGTTATCATATAATCAAGTGCTCATAAAAATCTTCTACTTTCCATGATGTAGTTTTCAACTGCTTGAAATGTCTCACTAAATAAAAAAAGAACCAAAAAACAATCCGTCCTACCTACCCTACTTTTAGCATGTTACCGGAAATGAATGTTTAGGCCTAAGTTATCCTAAACGTCGGGTCATTATCGACTTCACGTACCTGATAAAATCAGTGCTTTAAAATCTGTCGCAGTAAGTTGTTATTGTACAATTAATGGGTGGATAGCAAGTGAAGGTCTCTATATTGATTAGTTGTGGTAAAATGACGCATTTTTCACCATATGTTGTTCTTTAAATTGTATCTATTTATTATTTTAAGTTCGTTGAGCACATTATTTATGTTTCAAGAATAAAATCTGCTAGATATAGAGTATGTCCCATTAATACCTTGTCATCTTAAGTTTACACTAAAAATTAATAAGTTAAAGTCTAATTTGAATGTTGGCAGTGATCAGTATTTGTAGACTGACTGAATTGATCCATCAAATCATTTGATTGATTGATTGCTCCGCAACAAATATGGTTCAGTTTTTCTCTAAAAAAATCTATCGAATATTTGCGAACACCGTCTGTATAACTTAAATCGGTCCAATATAAACCTTTTGATTGGTTGAAAAATATCTCAATATTTTTCACGAGCTCTTCGTGCGCTATCATTTTAACTACACAATATTAGTAGATTAGTGAGAGCGGCGCTTCCCATCATGACTGCCTGTGACTCAAGTGTTCCGAAGTCTTCGTGCTTTTATAAGGTAATGTTTTGTATTTTAGAACGTAAAGTACATACTAAATTTAATTAAGTTTGCTTTACATTCTTTCAAACTTTTCATCCGACTCACAGAGTCTTTGTCATTGTATTTCCTATGTTGTTTTATTCGTCATTTAGAATGAAGCTATGGATTCCATGCAGCATTGCAACTATAGACATTTTATCGATTTTTTGTTGATTAGAAGGAAATGTCTTGTTTTTTTTTTTTCCTTAGTACATGGGTACATGTATAAAAAACAGTGCTCGATATTCTCGTGGAAGTCGGAATACATGTAGAAACTCAACCCGTAACATTAGCTGATTAGTATACAGATATATGCCTACATGAAATGGACTGTTCAACTAACTGAGGTTTCATCTACTCCCTGTACATGTGGAAGACCCAGGAGGCACATAGTGTTTGAACTGTCCGTCCGTCTGTCCATCGGTCTGTCTCATTTTCTTCATACTCGACTCCTAAAGTTTTCAGCAAATTCAGTGTAACTTGGTATACATGATCAGCGTGAATTGGACATAATGCATATTGTTGGGACTTTCATCTCCATATTCTCCTCGTGTTATTGCTCATTTTTGCTCTTTTGAAACAAGCCTTACAAATACATGTATACTCCTTACAGTAGCAATAACCACAATAAAAGATACCTCTTGCAACCCTTGATTCAGGATTTTCAAAAAATGCGTCCACAAAAATAATGAAATGCTTGCATTCGCTTTTCAAACATTGCTTGTGTATTTTTAAATACTATATGATTTTAAGGTTCATGTAAAGTGTTTGAGACCACCCCTGGTGTAAATTTTCATTTTGGAAATTATACCCGACAGACCCATAATATTCATAACATATATATACGGAGTTGTTCAGAGGAAGTAGAAAATACTTTATATATGGTCACCTCGTTTGGTAATATGTATTTTGTCTTACAAAACATGTACTTCAACTGTCCACATTATATTTTGTACAAAATATCAAACTTCTTTTTCAAACATATTTTTTCTCTAAATTTGTTTTTGTTGTGTGTCTTACATACTTATCTAAGTACTCCGGGAAATGAAAAATAGTTAACTTTTATATTTGTTGAAATACTGCAGTTTTTTGTTAATCTGACAGCTCTACTTTCACTTTCATTTTGCAATGTTTGCATTCTTTTTAAATGTACATGGTAGATCGAAACTGGATCATGTCGGGTCAAAAACTAGGTCATCAGGTCAGATCAAAGGAAAAGCTAGAGGTCCCATTTATGACCTTTCTTCATGAAACTTGGTCAGAATGATTATCTTGATGATTTCTAGACCAGGTTTGAAACTGGGTCATATGGGGTCAGAAACTAGGTCATCAGGTCAAATCAAAGGAAAAGCTTGTTAACACTCTTTAGGCCATATTCATGATCCTGTCTTCATGAAACTTGGTCAGAATGTTTATCTTGATGGTTCCTAGGCCAAGTTTGAAACTGAGTCATATGGGGTCAAAAACTAGGTCACCCAGTCAAATCAAAGGAGAAGCTTGTTAACACTCTTGTTCATTTGATGTGCATGTAACTTGGTCAAAATGTTTGTCTGCATGAAATATCGGATGAATTTTTATCTGGGTCATATGGGGTGGTGTCAGAAACTAACTCACCAGGTCAAATCAAAGAATAAGCTTGTTTACACCCTAGGGGGCACATTGTTTATTCTATCTTAATAAATTTTGGTCAGAATGTTTGTTATCATGAAGTCTTGGAAGTTTTTAAATCTGGGTCACATGGGGTCAAAAACTAGGTCACTAGGTCAAATCATAGGAGAAGCTTGTATACCCTCTAGAGGCCATTTTTTTTTTTTTTGACAAGTTCGAATTTGGGTCATGTTGGTTAAAAAACTAGGTCACTAGGTCAAATCAAAGAAAATACTACATTCAAGAGGCCACGTTTTTTGGTCCAATCTTAATGAAAATTGGTCACAATATTTGTCTCCATGAAATCACTAGGTAATGGTGTGTTACACATGTGAGCGACCTAGGGCCATCTTGGCCCTCTTGTTAGACAATATTAGTGTTTGTACCTGGTGTGCTCAACTTCTACAGTTTCCATCGATGTAAAATCAAAATTGGTATAAATCATCAACATGAAGTTACGTTTGTACCTTTAGTACTAAAAACTGTTGCAGAGACTTATGTTCCTCCTTAATATGAAGTGGACATGCGCATGTCATGACTTTGATTTCCATTGGATTTTGCATTATAACAACAAACCTTGGTATACACCATTAACATGAGACATGCACACATTGCTGGGATAGTCATGTCCAAAAACTAGTTTTAGTAACACCTGTTTTATAAATTTTTCTTACAGCTACAACTGAACACTCCTCCTTCAGTTTCTAGCCAGTTCAAATAAGATCAACATGGAGTACACATGCAGAACTGATAGCATCTTCTTGTCTTTAAGAATCATATTTCATTGACAATTTAGGCTCATCATTGATGGTTTAAGGTTTAGGACTATATCATCAAAACACAGAAATATTTGATAAACGATCAGCATCTTTACCAACAATCTACCCGACTATTACATGTTCTGACGTACTGTCCCGTACGATGGATACTTAAAAATATTCTGAAAAAAAATGTCCCCCAGCCCCCCTCCCCCCTTTAAAAAGAATGCCAATTGTAAATAAATAAAAGTAAACAATTGCTTAAAACTACTTTCCACCTAGTTATGTAAAATGTCAGCACCAGGACATTATTGCAAATGCATCAAAATGAAGATATGTAACAGTTCTTTGAAAATGGTGAGTTTTTAAAGACGTTGAACTGTCCGAAAGTGAAGCCCCTTTATGCAGTCTTTTTCCGGAATTCAATGTATATATCGGTATACTGATAGTTGTTCTGTAGAGTAATATACATTTTATATAAGCTGTTCAAATTTCATGTGAAACAACCCTTTCTTTCTATGATTTGATGTTGTTTGGGATATTTTTCTCAAAATGTAACGCCCAGTATTAATAAACGTATTATGTGCCCGCACGTAATTGGTATATGTAGCGGATAACGTGTAAAATTTGTATTTATCTATGTTTAAAAACACTGCAATAATTAAGAGGAAGATTTATTAAAATGCAGTTCAGGAATGGCCTTGATTTATCTTGCTGTCGGCTCTTCAGCTCTGTCAGAATGCTTTTCGTGAAGTTTATGTAAGGCAAAAGCAGGATGTCCGAGATTTTATTTATTTATATTCATATAATCAGTTCCTTTTTCTATTTTGTAAAGGAGGTAACGGGGTTGCCTGTGCTCCATTCACTAGAAGAACTGTATACACGCATGAAAGGCAGTTCCCGGGCATTGAACACTGGACTAGCGGTAATAGAGTACAGTGTGTCCAGTCTATTCGAGAAGGTCTTTGCCAGTTCCACTATAGGTAACAGTAACTTGTCGATTTATTTAATATTTTACATTGTCCTTTTATAAAAGGATAAAAGGAACAGCTTAACCCTTAGCTTGCTGGCGGCAAGTGATTCTGCCTTTGCGATCAGTGCGATCAGTGCAGACCAAGATCAGCCCGCGCATCCGTGCAGTCTGATCATGGTCTGCACTGTTCGCCATTCAGTCAGTATCTTTTTGGTACAGTAAATGGTACTGGCCAAATTGAAAGATGAATAAGTTCATTATAGAAATTTAGCAGAGTAAGAGTTAATAAGTAAGTATCAAATAAATATGAAGTACAACGTATAGTAATAAAACATCGGAACGTGTACGTGTATCGTTTTGATAGAAGGAAACCTAATATACGAGAAAATAACATCACATTTCCATTTCCAAACTAAAATGATACATTATTACATAGACCTTTCTATTGTACCTGATTATAGCGCTGCTATGAATTAACGCAAAGTAGGTCCTTTGTGCAAAACGGCTGATGTGTCATTAAACATCTTTATCACATGTATTATACTTTATAATATATTGTACTTTATACATGTATTAACCGCCGGTCCATAGTTTGTTCTGTTGACTGGTCTATAATTTAACACTAAATTTTGTTAGACTTAAGTCAAAACTTGAAGAAAAAAAAACAATATGCAAATTTATTTGTGATGTAATGTAATAAAACACTTATTGAATGACGTGCCGGTCAATATTTTCGGACCTCGGGCTATAATTTTGACTACTGACCTGCAAGTCATTCAGTAAGTGTTCAATTATAAATTAACAATAACTTTCGAATGGAAAGAAACAATATTACATATATGTTACACTACTCACTGAATTTTCCTAAGCAAAACTTCTTTCTGATAAAGCAAAAGTTGTTTCCGCCTGTCACATGTGTCAGGTGATACAGATATTGGTAACTTGCAACTTGTTCAGTAGATAACATAAAAAGGATGATGTCACTGTATAGACTTCTGCAAGTTCCAGTTTAATATTTGAAGGAGAGAGTATATTTGAAATAGGCAATAAAATTGTTAGGAAAAATCAAGAAATAAATAAAAAAACATATTTATTGTTTTGAGTATTAAGTAAGCTTGATAAACACGACCTTTAATATCATTACAGTGCGAAAAGGCTGAATATTACATACATGTATGTATCATTTCTTCTCTATGATCCAGCTGCACGGGTAGACAGTATGGCTGGCGAAGGCGTGTCGAGACTAAAGGAAAGATACCCGGCTCTACAGACATCCCCGGAGGAGGTAAATGTACCCTTTCGTCTTTTTGTTCTTATTACAAAAAAAACTATATTTACAATCATAGAAAGAAGAAAAAAAAACACTTTTCTTTTATTTCTGTATAAACGAAGTTGGTGCAATGATATCAATAGTGGTCCTTTCCACGAAAATTGCACTCTCCCCAACAAAAAGAACAATATGGCGTCGTTCGAAAAATATCTTTTATAATCGGACACCAAAATTTCAAAAAGAAACTTAAATTATAGTTAAAACCTATTTTTCTGACATTTAAAAACAAAACTGATTCGACGTGTCTGTGATTTTTACTGTATTTGTAAATACATTTTTTTTTCAAAAATCGGGAACTGTATTTTCATTTGAAGACAAATTACAATTAAAGGAGGGCGGTTCTTCTTGGCTGTTCTATTTAATCGTTGAAAAGATCGATAGCCTGATATTTTTGATTTTCAGATTATATAAATATAAGGATTGGTGCGTTTAGACATGTATTTTTGGAGATTTTACATATCCAAGAATCGCTAGAGCGATTCATGGATTTTCGCGTGGTCCCAGTATTGTTTATCCCAAAAAATACATTTATAATTCTTCAATGTACCTCTAATATTCAGGATGTGTGATGCATTTCTCTTGAAGAAGTTCATGAAAATTTCTGCCAAAAAAATAAGCAAGCATCTTCTTGTAAATTTTTCATTAAATTGATCACGTCGTACCATTCCACCCAAATAGTTTGACTCATCTGATTATAAGAAAGCAAGAAAAAATCATGCGATTTGTGAGTTCATAGACGACCGTTAAGAACTGAAACATGAGTTGACAAATCTTGAAAAAGAAATAAGTTATTTACTCATTCAGATCCGGGACCACACTTCCTACACGATGAAGAAAACTGTGCGAGGTGTGATGAAATCACAGCCGGGAAGAATGTTGATCCGCGGCCTCGACTGGGCATTGGACACGAGCGAAGGCATCCTTAAGCGCATGAGACCACGTGACAGAAGCCCAAGAAAGCGAAAGATGACAAGATCCTCACTGCAAAAGGTGATTAAAGATCCTTTGCTATATATGACTGCCTTTAACCTACCAATTCAGGTTGTATTGTGTTACATATACTGACAAAAAAAAAGATACTATGCACTTTGGTTTCATTATTTTTCAGGCAACTATTGCAAAAAATATACAACTTTGGTAACAAAATTTAGGATATTTATCTACCTTCTATGAAGTGAGTTCCGACATAGTTAAAGATAAGACATTGATTTATTCCATATATAATGAATAATAATAAATAATAAATAATATGAATTAAGGCACTGCCTAGCATGGGGATTTATCTGTTATATATCTACTTACGAAGAATATTCAACACTCAAAAGAAATAAAACTTCGCTCTAAACAGTTTACATTTAGTGTCATCATACCTCTTACAGCGAATATCATACTTTGCAAAATTTACGAGAAGCCGCGACGGTGACGTCATGCACCGCGTTCTCGCACTGGCTTTAGGATTTTATTATTTGTTTGCACTCTACGCAGAAACTTGACGGCCTTTACACTTCCTTACTGTTTTAAAAGTGTTTTTCAATTGCATGTAGAGTTTTCATTACGAAAAAGAAGTAAAAAGAATCATGTTGGCGCGGTTTACGAATTTCTGTGACTGATTCGGGGTGCTCGGATGTTCTTGCAGACAACCAGTCTGCGTTGTGTACATAAACCGGAACCGGAAAACATAAAAAAATTGCCTCAGTATATACAGACAACAAAGACGAATAACTATATACGGACGTTACCGTCTCGGGGATTTTCATCCCCGGCGCTTTGCGCCGTGGATAAATCCCCTATTAATCAAACTTACCTGGCCCCTGTTGTCTGCGTTTGCACTTAAGGTTTATCTAGATAATGCCGCATTGAATTGCGGTACTTGTCACATACATGCGTAAACATCATGTACCGTTCTTGACGTGCACCTGTATGGTCGAACGCTATCTCTGACGCTTCCGCATAGGTGGATTGATAATTTTGTCTCGATAACAAACTGCGTTGCAACGTCAGTGACACTTACGTACGACGTAAGAAGCACCAGAGTTTGAACTATGTTATGGCATTTCGTAAACGATCGGTCAAAGACATACAAAATGTGTAAAATATGTCGCTCGATTTCAACGTGCAAAAAGTTGCGTGTCAGTTTCGAGGACAAAATCCGATACAATTTAAGACATATTAGCGCAACGCATATGGGCAGATATATTAAAAAGTAGCTGTAAGGCCCCTGTATCTGTGTATTTCCGTGCAACTTTTCGGTCCATCTGCCAAGGTGCAGTCTTTGAGAATGACCAATGTTTTCGTTTTGTTTTGTTTTGTTTTATTCATTCTTATTTGTTTACGCTGCGCTGCGTAGTTATGACTGTTTCCAGTCTAACTAATCAATCGTAGGCCCAGCGAGATTTGAATTTTGAGACCCGTTGCCAGATACAGGTCGGCGCCTGGATCGATTCCAAAGAATTAGATTCATATGATATAGTTAAAAAGGGACCTTAATTCAAGGCCCGGGTGTTATTTTTGAACATGTCTGGGTCTTGGCTGGAGTATTTATTGTTATTATATTGTTTTTAAATGTTATACCCCCCTAAACTGTGTCATAATTTCCGAAATAATAAATAGGTTATAAAAGTATTTAAATTTATTAAATTTTGTCATCCAGGGTAAGAGCCGCGACTACCTTACTAACACTCCTGAAGCGCCTGAGAAAAACTGCCACTGACCATGAACTACATCTATACTCTTAAGCTTTATTTTATTAATATCAAAACTTTAAAAACATTAAAACTTTAAAAATACGTTTAAAACATAGCCTCTATATACGTCCGATTGTTGACAGTACACAGGTTATTTATAGATTACACGCCACGCCTACTGCATAAATGTGTCATATCGATAAATATGCTTATTTTATATTCTCGTAAACATTCAATGTGCTTCACCGATACCGTTTTACTATATTTTTAAAATGCTGTCATTTGTCATTTTTTAATGTTTTTCAGTTCTGTTTTTTGCACTTTATAGTCCAAAGTCTAAATTTAATGATTATATCGGTATTAGTTACTTTACATATTATATGTAAAAGATATTTACGATCGCGCTGTATGAAATTTTGCGGTTGTTTTTATCAAAATTCGACCGTTTCTACGTGATTTTGGTCATTTTAATGAACTTATCTTCCTAAAAATGGTCTAGCAATATAGCTATATGTGTTCTTTAGCGATTCTGCAAATTTAAAGATAAAATATATATTAATAAATGTTTTACACGCGAATCCTGTGTACCCGTCGCCTAAATTACGCGTAAGAATTTTTACTTAAAATTTACCTGTTTACCTGTTGTTTGTTTACCGTTGTGTGTCGACGTCTGTATGTTTCCGGATCATCATCACTACTGGATTTTCCTATGGTGGCGTCTTTCTCGGACTGGGTCATGCTTATGCATGCCACCATAGGTCCCTATCACATATATACAGTGCTGACCAATACTTTATATTATTTTATAGCTTTATTTGATATTGGTTGCTTATGGTTTTATGATTTTATTACTGTTATTATAGAATTTGTATAAAAAAGTTAAAATTGAATAAAAGTTGGTTAAAAAGCTAGCTAAAATTTGATAAAATTTGATAAAATCAGAGTCGACCTTTGCCGAAAAACGAAAACACAAAGACTCTTATTTCTGATTTTTATTTTGCCTAAAGTTTTTAATAAAATTAAGTTATAAAAATATATTTAAAACTAATTTAGTAAAAACAGGTGACCATCCTTGCCGAAATGTAAAGTGTTTGCAAGGATGTGTCTCCTAGTTTTAAAATCATTGTCTAAAATTAGCCTAGTCATGGCTTAAAATTACGTATATGTTTAAAATTATAACAATTTAAAAGATACTGGTTGCTAAAAGAGTATTTGGCCTTTTGATTATTATATAAAACAATAAAAATAACATATGTATATATACATTTTAACAACACTAAAAGTTCTATTTCATCTATTATGACATCTTTCACGCAGGTATCAAGTACTGTTTCACTTTTTACTGTAACTTTGTTATTATTAAATGGACTTGATTCAAACTTGAAATAGCTGTTCCAAGTCATTCCAAGCATTTCCAAATCTAAATATATGACTCAAAGTTAAAAGCCACTCTGTTTAGTCCATATTAAACTATGACATCCATTGTTTGTAGTATATGTTATCTATGACAACCAGATATGATCATATTGTGTCTGCAAAACACTCATTACGTGGAGATGCTGGTAATTGTGTTACAATTTTATTGTATATTAGTCATGCCCTTTCTGAATTAAGGCAATTAAAACATCATTTTTGTTCTTTGTAAAGCTCGGCGAGATAGATGGTTATAGCTCGGCGAGAAAGATGGTTATAGCTCGACGACACAGATGGTTATAGCTCGGCGAGATATATGGTTATAGCTCTGCGAGACCGATGGTTTTAGCTCAGCGAAATAGATGGTTATAGCTCTGCGAGATAGATGGTTATAGCTCTGCGAGATATATGGTTATAGCCCGAAGAGATAGTTGGTTTTAGCTCTGCGATATAGATTGTTTTAGTTCTGCAAAATAGATGGCTGTAGCTCTGTGAGATAGATGGTTATAGCTCGACGAGATATATGGTTATAGCTCGGCGAGATATATGGTTATAGCTCTGCGAGACTAATGGTTTTAGCTCGCCGAGATAGATGGTTATAGCTCGCCGAGATAGATCGTACGATGTGATCATACAAATGCTCATGTATGTTGTGTTTTATCTGGACAATTTTAGGATAGTCATGTGTTGTTAAGACATGCTCTAAATTTACTGGAAGTAAACTTTAATACAAAATGTTTAATAAACAGGTACAAGTTCTGAAATCAGTCCGTCGATACGCAGGGGGTAGAAGACAAAAACAGTCGGTGAAGTCACTAACGCCTGAGAAAAAGATTGAAATTTGTTCACGTCGGAAGGTATGGAAAATACTGCTTCGTTATATATTTGACTGTCATCAAAATGATACCAGTATGATACTAGTATGACAAATGATGTATGCTCGATAAAGAAAGAAAGATATTACGCATTTACACATGGGGCAAAAATAATAATAAACAATAAGTTATCATCCGGAAAAGTGAAATTCACGTTTGCGTAGATATTCCTATCTAGTTTTGCAATTTTGCTTACTTTTTAAATTACGTTTGCTAATTTACAATGATAACGTTTATACAGTTTACATTCAAATTGTAGCAGATTTTTTTTAATATTGAAGACGATGAAATTGTTCATGTACAACAACAGTTTGTAACCTTTGATTTCAGATTTCGCCGAGAAAGAAAATGACTTCTACTTTTCTGGGAAAGCTTAAACAAAAAACTTACATGCTACTCGGGTATAAAAATGTCCAATCAATTAATCTTGGCAAAGGTGAGTTCGAACTGGAGGCATATTGTATGTAGAATTTGTAATACAGTAGTTGAATCTGAACAACTGGCTGGTTGAAACCTAAGTACAACACTTTAAAACGGTTAATTAAAAGAAAACGAGGAAGTCTTAAGATTACGTAAAGTTTGTATTTAACTTTATCTTGAAACACGTTTTTATTTAAAACCATTTTTCATGCATGATAAGAAACATAACTTTGGATGTAGAATGAATTCTTACCTAAGTGACAGCTGCGAGGAAGCCATCCAGCAGGCTTACAGAAGGTCGGTTGTTCTACCCACGTGCCCGGCCATGCCTAAAACAATGCCAGTAGGAGAACCTGGCGTCTTCCTCCGCCGTCAAAAAATGCAGCCAGCTCGCTTAGCTCAATAGGGAGAGCGCAGGTGTAAGGATCGTGGGCCGCAGGCGGGGCGTATGTTCTCCGTGTCGATTTGTGGTCTGTACTGGTACAGAATCCAGGAACACTAGTTCAGTAAACTGCCCGCCGTTACAGAACTGAAATACTGTTGAAAAACGGCGTTAAACCCAAAGCAAACAAAAAACAAAAACAGTTGTTAAGTCCCCATGTCGATGTGACTCGGAACCCAACAACAACATCAAAACAGTCATCATCAATACCTCCGAAATCAGTACATCATTTTTAGCTCGAATATTCGAAGAATAGATAGAGCTATTGGACTCACCCATACGTCGGCGTTTGCGTCGGTGGTCCAGTTTGGTTAAGATTTTGTATGTAAGCTGGTATCTCAGTAAACACTTGTCGGAATGGATTGAAACTTAACACTTATTCACTGCGAAGAACTGACTTACATTGCACAGATTCCATAAATCTGTTTTTCTTTTTTACAAAAGTATGCCCCTGACTATGTCCCTTGCGTTGCTGTCCTCCGACAGCACTTGTTGAGGTATTGCGTTAACTATAAAAACAAACATGTAGTGTCTTTCCATAGAATTTACCACATCAGTGATATACTATGTACGAATAATGCACGAAGTCATGTATTCCTATCTATTGTGGTTTTCAGCGATTGAGATAACAAGCCCAGACCGAGACGAGGCGGAGAAGAAGAGAAAACATGATGAAATACTAACAGATGAGGGATCCGAGACAGACGAGGACATGGCCAACTTTGACTATGAGAACTATGACTCCGAGGAAGATCCAGATTATGAGGTGCGATATTTGTCGTCATTAGTAAAAAAGAAATGAACCCTAAAGTCAGGCAAGAATGTATGATTAAGAATTCCAACACGACACAATTTGTTTTCTACGGTGGTGTGTTTAGGACATGCATTTATTTTTTTAAGATTAAATCATCTCGTGCGCACGACATCTTATCTCGAGTGCACGACATCTTATCTCGAGTGCACGACATCTTATCTCGAGTGCAAGACATCTTATCTCGAGCGCACGACATCTTATCGCGTTTGCACGACAATTTTTCTCAAGCTCACGACATCTTATTCCAAGCGCACGATATCTTACCTCGAGCGCACGACATCTTATCTCGAACGCTCGACATCTTATTTCGTGCGCACGACATCTTATCTCGAGTACACGACATCTTATCTCGAGCACACGACATCTTATCCCGAGCACACGACATTATATCTATATATATTAAGGCACTTTGTGTGTATTCAGGTCATCAGTAAAAACATACAACTTCTATCGTTTTTGTTTTTATTCCGTCTTTACTTATAAGTGTTTCACGGGTTAGCAGGGTAGTAATTTAAATACACAAACTGATAAAAATATGCAGCAAAAATTCAGTGATGACGCAAAGGAATATATACATTTAAGTCCTTGACAAAATAAAAATTTAGCGTGTAGGTTTTGTCCATAATATCAAAGAATTTCCTCGTTTCCCCTTACTTCATGAATGCAGTTTTATAACTTTTCTTGCATGATAAAATACTAACAGATGAGGGATCAGAGACGGACGAAGACATGGCCAACTTTGACTATGAGAACTATGACTCTGAGGAAGGACAAGATTATGAGGTGCGATATTTGTCGTCATTAGCATAAAAATAAACCCAAAAAAGTCAGGCAAGAGTGTATGATTAGGAATTCCAACACGACACGATTTGTTTTCTACGGTGATATGTTTTGGACATGGATTTGTATTTTTAAAGGTGGATAATCAGATTTTGGCCATGTAACGGATTTGTTCGAAACTTTAGCATCTGATCATTTACACTCATTTATGTTCACTTAACACTTAATACAAATTAGATTTTCACTGGAGGTATTTTTAAAATTTCATTTTCCTATCCTGGTTGCCCAACCAAGATAGATTGGAAATAAATGAATTCAGAAGCTATACACAGCTTTTAAACTTGCATTTTGGTTCAGATTGTTCAATAGTTGATGTGTCTATCAAATGCAAATGTAAAACTAGACATTGTATCGAAATAAAAAGAAATACCCAGCTTTTTATATACTTTCATATTAAAGGGGAGTAATTACAAAATTTTATAAAAATAATAAAATATACATTTCAAATAGGAATCTAACTCTATGTAATCCGTCTTTTTGTTCCTTAAATAATTCTCTACCAGAATATACAAAAAGTAAAAAATGTCATTAAATGTTGTTTAAATGTGATTGACCACCTTTAAGATAAAATCATATCATGCACACGACATCTTTTCTCGAGCGCACGCCATCTTATCTCAAGTACACATCATATCTATATATATTAAGAGCCGTTGTGTGTATCCAGGTCATCAGTAAAAACATACGACTGCGGCCGCTGTTGTATACTTTTAACCATTTCACGGGTCAGAAGAGTAGTAATTTGATAACACGAACTGATAAAAATAGGCAGGAAAAATTCAGTCATGACGCAAAGGAATATATTTAAGTCTTAGCACGTAGGCTTCGCCTATACTAGTAGGCCCTATATCAAGGAATTTCCGCTGTTCCCATTAGTTCAAGAATGCAATTTTATAACTTTCCTGACAAGCGTGCTAATTGATACCAGTCGAACTGTGATTTGTCGCTACTCTAATATGCAGGAAGCATCATTAATTATGTTTGTTTAATTTCGAAGATAGGATGACCATAATGTGCGCTGCGCTCCTTAATGATGTGATACTGTACTTGTGGGAAGTTTAGATAACATCTGAATTGGCGGGACTCTAATCATCTACTTGATAAGAGATAAGATGTCGAGCGTACGAGAAAAGATGTCGAGCGCACGAGATAAGATGTCGTGCGCACGAGATAAGGTGTCGAGCGCGCGAGATACGTTGTCGAGCACACGAGAAACATTGTCGAGCGCACAAGATAAGATGTCGTACGCTCGAAATATGATGTCATGCACTCGATATAAGATGTTATACGCACGAGATCAGATGTCGAGCGTACAAGATAAGATGCCGTACGCTCGAGATATGACGTGCGCATGAGATAAGATTTTGTAGGGGGTTCAGTTACATGTGTTCGTGCTATATACGGTTGGCGTCATATGACGTATAATATTTCTTGCATGCAAGACATGATTTTCCCGTGTTTTTGCCGGTGTTGGAAAAACTCAACTTACAGGGTGTAAGATGGCTTACGTGAATGAATGTGTAATTCATACGCTACTGTAATAAAAAAAAGTGCTTAACAGAGAAATATTCGTTTTACTTTATTTCTTCTATCAATTGAAAAAGGCATGCGAGCAAAAGAATCTGTCACGTGTTGAAGGTGGGGATGGAAATATCTGGCTCTCGGGTAACTGTTTCGAGGTAACTCGGCAAAGCCTCGTTTCTGACAACATTTACCCTAGTGCCAGATATTTTCATCAACAACAACCAGAGAAAGATTCTTATAATATCAACAAACAAAATGGACGAGTTTGTTTAAAAAAATCAGAAATACCTTATAGCAGAACCATTTTAATGTAAGCTCTTATACGCCGAGTGAATTATTACGCGCGATGTGTATCCGTTTCAAAAATGTGCATGTTTTTTTTTTATACGCCCGTTAAAAAAACGGGACGTATTATGGGAACGCCCCTGGCGGGCGGGTGGCGTCCACAGACTTTGTCCGGAGCATATCTTCTTCATGCATGGAGGCATTTTGATGAAACTACCATCATGAGACGGGCGTCTTCGGGCGGAATGTTCTTGACATGAGAACATGTTCGTGGCGTTTTGGCGCTTGTTCCGTTAGAAAAAAATCACGTTCGAACGCCAAGAACATGATCCGAGAACACTGTTCGCGGGTCAAAATTTTACACCTCCTTTTACGGGGAGCACCAGGAACACGGTTCGAGAACATTCAACAAAATGGCGGCGAAATGACTGTGTGCCCCAGTGAAATTGATTTATTTGTCTTAAAATGCTAATTATATCTTATTATTTGTGCAATAAAGCATTGCTAGATCTATGTTGTATGCTAATGAATCCCGAGGCCATTTGATGTAGTGCTAGTGTTTCTTGCGGCGAAATGATGGGCGCAGCCATCTTGAATGTTCTTGATCGCACGTTCTTGGCGTTTGTGCGGCTCAAATTAAGAACACGGTTTTCCAATATCTCGCACCGACACTCGAGTTATCAAGAACTTCCGCCCGAAGACGCCCGGAGTGTCATGCGCAAGAACCAGGTCACTAGGTCTTAGGTCAATTTCACACTTAGAGGTCAAAGGTCAAATTCAAGAATGACTTTGTCCGGATTATATCTTCTTCATGCATAGAGGGATTTTGATGAAACTTGGCACAATTGTTCACCATCATGAGGCGGAGTGTCTTGCACAAGTGTAACGTTTCAGTGCCACACAAATCCCGTCGGTGAAAAGCTAGCTCATTACCAAAGGTGATTTAATGTGCATATATACTATCATTTTACTCCAATGACAATTGACAGGTTTACAAATTTGCATATTAATGGAATTACTTCCCTTTATGCATTCAGTAATCGTTACATTACTTTCCCCTCCGAGAAATCTCGACCCGAGATTTGGCCTAGGAAATACATGGGTAAGGCAACTCCAGTCCGGCAGTTGACTTCATCCCACCGCTGCCACCATTTGTAACGTTTCAGTGCCACACAAATCCCGTCGGTGAAAAGCTAGCTCATCACCAAAGGTGATTTAATGCCCATATATACTGTCATCTTACTCCAATGACAACTGACAGGTTTACAAATTTGCATATTAATGGAATTACTTCCCTTTATGCATTCAGTAATCGTTACACAAGAACCAGGTCCCTAGGTCTAAGGTCGAGGTCACACTTAGAGATCAAAGGTCAAATTCAAGAATGACTTTGTCCGGAGCATATCATCTTCATTCATGGAGGGATTTTGATGTAACTTGGCACAATTGTTCACCATCATGAGACAGAGTGTCATGTGCCAGAACCAGTTCCTAGGTCTAAGATCAAGGTCACACTTAGAGGTCAAAAGATACAAGAATAATAACTTTGTCCGGAGCATTTCTTCTTCATGCATGGAGGGATTTTGATATAACTTGGCACAAATGTTCACCACCACGAGATGGTGTGTCATGCGCAAGAACCAGGTCCGTAGGTCTAAGGTCAAGGTCACACTTAGAGGCCAAAGGTCAGATACAAGAATGACTTTGTCCGAAGTATTTCTTCTTTATGCATGGAAGGATTTTTATGTAACTTGGCACAATTGTACACCATCATGAGACGAAGTGTCAAGCGAAGGTCCCTTCTTTAGAATTACTTCCCTTTGTTGTTACTATAAATAGCTTATATTGTAACTTTTTCATTTATTATAATACTAGTCAAAAGGGAAAAATCGAGACCACTTTTCTGTAGTACAACATGCATGTTACATCCAATTTGAGGTGTATGTTGACCTATTTCTACCTGGTTATGATTTTTGTGTGGACTTACAATTTCTTCTTTGGATTTTTTTTTAAAGATTAACTTCCCTTAGTTGTTACAAATATACTATAAATAACTTATATTGTAACTTTTTTATAATTGACCGTAGGGAAAAACCAAGACCACTTTTCTGTGGTACAACATTGATGTTACTTTCAAATTTTAGGTGTATTTTAAGGTATCTCTACCTGGTAAGGAGTTTTTATGTGGATTTAGAAAAACAAAAGAATTACAATACTTAAGAAACAACCACAAAATTAAAATTCCATTTGCAAATACAGGTGCTAGTATAAAGAAATTCGTTGTGACGGGCGTATATTGTGACATTCTGGCACTCTTGTTTCATACTAGAAAAGATTTTGGAAATCCACAAAATCAAGTACTAAAAAGATATCAAGATCGACAGTCACTTACATTCATTATTGTTATAGCTGTATCTTGTAGAATGGTACAATGTCTTCTGAGACGTCTATGTTTTTACGTAATTAATGCTAATTTACCTAAAGAAAATACCAAAAATACTAGACATTCTTTTAGTAAGATAGAAAAGTTAGCCCTTCTGTTGATTCACCTACCCAGTATTCTATAATATCAAATGTACTTACAGCCCGACTCTGCGGAAGAAAGCGAGGATTCTGAATCAGAAGACGACGACGCAGAAAGTGACATTGAATTAGAGGTCGTCAAAAATGAAACAAATCCTGCAGTAGAATTCGTTCAGCTAAAGGAAAAGGTAAATGACGAGTCATAGAAAACTTTACATTCTTATCTAATATATTTTATTGTCAAGTGTATATGTGGTAACAGTTATTGTTGATTATCTCAAATGCTTAATTGCACACTACTTTCAGAATTCCTTAAACGCATTCTCAGTGATATCAAAATAGCTAAACTTACGGGTTTTTTGTTGTTTTTTTTAATTCTACTGCAGTATTATTAATACATATTTTCATATGTTGAGGCAAAATCGTTTGCATGCGTTTTGTAGTGATGGTGGTAATGCCCACAATAGTGTCAATATAAACAATGTTGTCATACCTCTAAAGGGAAATCAGAGCTATATAATAAGGAAATAAAGTTTGCATCATCATGTCTTTAATCATTGTAATAAATAGTATGGCACCAACGATAAATATTGCTAAACATAAATTCTCAGCATCTTCTCCAAACAACAATCGTCCCAATAATACATGTAGATAAATAGCTGTGCATCCACATAATTATACTAGTATCAAGATACTTAACTGCGTCTTTTTCATTAAAACAAGTCACAATCTAATCTAGTAAACGATAGCACTTTCTCAGTGTCTTTACAAGGGCGACATAATGAAAATAATCTGCAGTAATGTCCTGCTGAATTCTAGTTAAGGTTGAATATACGTTTTGATTATTTGCAGCAGAAGGACGCCGCTCTCATTCCTAAGGAAGAACCCCATAAATCTGCACCGGAAGTAGGAAAACCTGCGAACAAAGATGAGATTTCCCTAAAGCCGCAGTGGCAGCAGGACACAAAACTGGTGACACAGAAACGGAAATCACTGGATGATGAAACGAAGTCTTCGTAAAGGGACGAACACATTCATTTTGGTTAAAAATCAGAATGATCAGAACATTTTGAGCACGAGTATGAATGATGAGAAAATAAATCTAGAAATTTAGAAAGAAAATGACGTTCTCCTATTTCCTCCTATTTCGGACTGCAAAAAAACTGAAATGTGAAAAAGTAAAAACAAAATGAAAGTCTTATCAAACCGAAATGTAAAAATTTAAAGTTCGACTGTGTTTGTGTTTGTAATAAAGTTATATGTATAAATACTGTTTTCAATAGAATGTTAATATTCAGTTTCTTCAATCTGTTTGGTTATACACCACTATATATCAAGAGTTTATTTTTCTGTTACATAAAAAAAATCTATCATAAATAAACTGCATGTATCTACAACGTTTTTGTTTTGATGAAAGGATATAGTTTGCCCTAGGAATTTATAGTAACTTTTAAATTAGATGAATATAAAATTGATAGGTCGAGATACTTTCGCGCCTCGTGTGAGCCATGCATGGCAATATTAACAAATTAACAAGGGCCTTAAATCTTTAAGTTCGTTGGTTCGCAAAGTGAAAGTATATCGTCTTACGTCTTTATTAATCTAAACTGTTAGTAAAATGGAGACCGAGGAATGTTGATATTTGGTGATCTCGCCTACTGTTTAATCGAAGTGGCTATCTAAACGTACATGAATTATCATGTATTTTAGATTAGAGAGTGTTCAAATGATTGTTTAAAAGTCGTGAATCGATATTAAATCGGGTGATATGTTTGGGTTTGATTTTACAGACATTGACACGTTGTTTTCATCAACTGAAACTGTTAATTAAAATATGGTCAGCAGACACGGGCTAGTGTCTGAGAACTCGGTTTAAGCTGGGTTATAAAACAGTTCAAAATGTACGCTTATTTGCATAGATATATCTATTGTTTAAGGCGGATTTACCTCTGCACAGCAATATAGATGTGCAATTTCGTAAAGCATGATATCACATCTAGTGTACACTTCCTGTATGGCTTGCCGGTTTAAAGTTAAAAGTATTGTCCGAGGTCCAAAGTTTCGGCCATTGACTAGCAAGCCATTTAAAGTTTTATTAGTCCCATACAGATTGAAAACAAGTTTCTGGGACTATAGGTTAGCACTTCGTCCATCCGTCAGTTCATCCCACTCGTGTCCGGTCTGTATATCTATCATCCAACAAAGGATTTGATATGACAAGGCACAAACGTTTCTATGAGAGCATGCGTCACGTACACATAGAGCAGTAGCTCAACTGTTAAGGTCATACTCGGAGGTCAAAAGTTCTTGGGATATTTTTCATGTCCTGTACACAAATCTTCCATCTATCAAGTGATTTTAAGAGTTAGGTCTATGTTTCGGAGAAGAAAGTTCGAACATCACCAAATCATAGAAAGAAAGCATAAAACAGCATATAAAACATTTATATTATTCTATAAAACCATTGTCAATTTACTCGTTTATGTATTGATTTTCGGAAAGGGACTGCATGAAGGGGCCACACTTCTGGACAGTTCAGCGCCTTTAAAAACTCATCATTTTTCAAAAACTGTTACATGTCTTCGTTTTGGTGCATTTGCAACAATGTACGAGTGCTTAAACTTTATATAACTAGGTCAAACATCGTTTTTGGCAATTGTTTACTTTAATGTCTTTACAAATGGCATTCTTTTTTAAAGGGGGCAACTCTTAGAATATTTTAAGAATCCAATTCTACGGAACAGAACGGTAAAAATGTTTTGGACAGATGGGTTGTTTATAAAGATGTTTGTTTTCTAAACATTTCTGTGGTTTTGTGATATACTGCTAAACCTTAAGGTTTTCCAATAGAAGACGACGGGACCGTTTAGGTGTCGCGGTTGTATGACGATTATGTAATAGTTGTAATGTCGATATAATGTTTTAATCATAATTCGGCAAAGAATTTTGTCTTTAATTTGTCTCGGTTCATAGTCACCTAGTAGCAAATGTTTGTGAAGGCGAAAATCGTATCAAAATGTTTAAATGAAATGCCATTTTGTCACATAAATATTTTATGGGAACTTGCAGCATAGACTTAATGTAATGGTTTCAAGTACTTAGTCTTTATAAGTAACGACGTATTTCCTGTCGACGTCTTACACCAATACCAAAGACAAACTTTGTAATGTTTAAATGTAAAACTTTAAATCATAATTACTTGCCGTACTAAACATTGGTATTATAAGATACTAAATTACATGGCAGTATCAAACAAACAAAAAATATATTTTATAATATTATTATTATAGTTATAAATATTTTGTCTCAGAAGTTAAGTTTAACCATGTACTTCAATATGACACTGTGTTCAAAATTAAGTTATTAACTAGAACCGTATGCATAAGTGTGCAAGTATGTTGCTCACAGGCGGACACCAGGACAGAACCACCGTCCTTCATTAAGCCGGATTATGGTCTTTCTTCAATGACAAAAGCCAAAATGAGATCAATCAGCAAAAACATGACAGACCAACAGACGGGTACTGATATCACTAAATATTCGTGCTACATAAAAAAACTTTTATATTTAAGCATTATTCCATGTAAAATAAAGCATGCGTATGAAATGCATAAAAATATTTTATTGAGCGAATGGACAGTCATTTTTAGCTCGACTTTTCGAAGAAAAAGTACAGCTATTGTACTCGCCCCGGCGTCGGCGTCGGCGTCGCCGTTGGTTAAAGTTTTTGATAAAGTCAAATATCTCTGTTACTATCAAAGCTATTGACTTGAAACTTAAAATAGTTATTAACAATCCCCATAACTCTGGTTTGAATTTTGACAGAATTATGCCCCTTTTTAACTTAGAATTTTTGGTTAAAGTTTTTGATTAAGTCAAATATCTCTGTTACTATCAAAGCTTTTTACTTGAAACTTAAAATAGTTATTTACTATCAAAGTCTACACCAGGAGAAACAATCCCCATAACTCTGTTTGAATTTTGACAGAATTATGTCCCTTTTTAACTTAGAATTTTTTGTCAAAGTTTTTGATTAGTCAAATATCTCTGTTACTATCAAAGCTATTGACTTGAAACTTAAAATACTTCTTTACCATCAAAGTCTTCACCAGGAGAAACAATCACAATAACTCTGTTTTGAATTTTGGCAGAAATATGCCCCTTTTTAACTTAGAATGTTTTGTTAAAATTTTTGAAAAAGTCAAATATCTCTGTTACTTTTAAAGCTTTTGACTTGAAACTCAAAATAGTTATATACTACCAAAGTCTCCACCAGGAGACACAATTCCCATAACTCTGATTTGAATTTTGACAGAATTATGCCCCTTTTTAACTTAGAATTTTTGGTTAAAGTTTTTGATAAAGGCAAATATCTCTGTTACTATCAAAGCTATTGACTTGAAACTTAAAATACTTCTTTACCATCAAAGTCTTCACCAGGAGAAACAATCGCAATAACTCTGTTTTGAATTTTGACAGAGTTATGCCCCTTTTTAACTTAGAATTTTTGGTTAATGTTTTTGATAAAGTCAGATATCTCTGTTACTATCAAAGCTTTTGATTTGAAACTTGAAATACTTATTTACCATCAAAGTCTACACTAGGAGAAACAATCCCCATAACTCTGGTTTGAATTTTGACAGAATTATGCCCCTTTTTAACTTAGACTTTTTTGTTAAAATTTTTGATATAGTCAAATATCTCTGTTACTATTAAAGTTTTGACTTGAAACTTCAAATACTTATTTACCACCAAAGTCTACACCAGGGGAAAAATCCCCATAACTCTGATTTGAATTTTGACAGAATTATGTCCCTTTTTAACTTAGAATTTTTTTGTTAAATGTTTTGATAAAGTCAAATATCTCTGTTACTATTAAAGCTTTTGACTTGAAACTCAAAATAGTTATTTACTATCAACAAGTCCCATAACTCTGATTGAATTTTGACAGAATTATGACCCTTTTTAACTTGGATTTTATTTTTCTGGCAAAGCTCTAATTCAGAGTCAAGCACTGAGAAAAGCCGAGCGCGCTGTCTTACGGACAGCTCTTGTTTTTTCACGAGCGGTTTGGTCTTCGCTTTTCTTGTCTCTATCTATATTCTCGTCGTAGAGGCCATTGGATTTGCAATATTGGTTCGTTGTCTACAGACTCGTTTTGTAAATGTTGCATCAAAAACAATGTCAGACTTCTCGATCCGCAACTGGTACGCTCTCGACATACAACCGATACCGTTACTCAACCGAGACAACATGACGATAGTCATTTTTAGACAAATATGATTCTTTGAAAAAAATGGACCCTCATTCTACTGTACTGACGCATTAACTGCGGTATTTAACAATGTCTTATATTCTCCTTCAGATTTCTACGAAAGTATGTAAAAGAAAAATTATTTTAGAGTATTTATGAGTGTAAAAATTATAGTTTAAATATCTTAAGAGAATTTCAAAGACAATGTAACAGAAACATTTGTGACATCAGGATCAAGTTGCTGACCGTCTTTTATAATCTTTATTAATTCTAAACTATGTTTACAAGCGTACACGCGTACAAACGTAACAACCTAATTTAAACATTGGTCATCATCACACCCGTCCAACCATGCGTCATGCAATTTAGTATATTTCTATTCGATAAATCATCAAGGGACTTCTTTTTAGTCATACATTTAGCTGGCTACACCTAGGCCAGTTATCAGTCAACGCGTGTGTACGCATTGCTTATCAGAAAGAAAATGTAATATTATTTATCCTGACTTCACAACCGTGTGATCACAATGTTTAGTTTATACAGGATAATACTGATAAATACATTCATTAATGTACAGGTATGTAAATATGTTTTAATTTCTTCGCTTATTTTGTGACGATTTTACATAAAAGTACGTATAAAAGTATTTGCCTGTCACCTCTGAGACCTGCGGGAGCAGTTTAGTTACATGTACAATATAATTCAATTGCCTTACCGTTACTACATGTAGTAAAATGGCATGAAAGCCCATTTCAAGTCTAATGCACTGTTAAAGTGTGCTACTCACAACATATGCATAGCATACCCTTAATGAACTTCGTGTCATTGTTGATATTTGAACAATACTGATAAATTTCCTTCTCAATAGATATGTTTGGATGAATTAAGTGCAAACTAATTGAGCTTATCTTCTTCAAGCTTTTAACTATAGGCTATCGGACAATGGATGGAAACAAATTACAACTTGTTTCCAAAATGAAAAATATGTAGTGAAATATGATCCTCTTTCAGATGATGTATACAAGTCATTTGAAGGGGTGCATTTTTCATTGATCTGTAATGAAAACAGGATTTTTATCGATCTAATTATATCTTTTTTATCGCAGGTCCCATACTTTTTAACCCGAAGTCCAGGTATGGGTTTTCTACGTAAAAACGGCTGTAACCAGGAATAGACATGCTCGTGAATATACATTTAATAGTAATACGGGAAAGCTTGATTCATACTCGTATTAGTTCGTTTTTTTCTGTTGATTTTGCCGCTCCTGCTGCTACTCCTACTGCTGCTACTGTTGCTGCTGTTGCTGCTTATTTTACAAACCCGTTGAGAGGATTTGAAGTTTGAAAACTTAAAAGGTATTTTTACTGCTTACAGACCGTGACGTCGTCTCTGATTAGCTGGGATGCTGCATGCGGATCGAAAAAGGGATGTTTTCCGGACTGTCGGGATGGGTGTGAATATCTCGTCACGTGGTCTACTTCAAGTTCCAGCATTCAGTTCACGCTGCAAGCGGAAGAGACGGGAACCAACGTGTACCTTGCTGTAGGATTCTCCAATGATTACCGGATGGTAATATACACTATTCCACCAGAAAAGGACGGATGAGACATTGAAAGTCTAAAATTTAGATATAATATTATACTGATCTTCACTCTTTTCAACTCTCATGTACATATTCAGACTGTCTCCTTTTTAGCATATACTTTTCCGGGTAGCATAGCCTTAGAATCTTTAACTTCCTCCTCGAATGTTTTTTTCTTCTTTTTTTTTGTATTGAGTAAATGCTCAGATTTTTATAGAGGATGTGACATTTGTGTCTTTCCATATCAATTTATTAGATGAGTTGATTAAAATGATAAAATACAAGGCTCTGTCAGCATTTTTATCACTTTTATTCAAGAAGTTAAATAAATTCAATGCGGAAAAACACAAAGGTAATATTCTTTTATCATATGTTAGTCTCTATTGTTGAAACATCGGAATTTCTTTTTTCTGAAAGTTTTATAGACAGAGTCAATTTAACAAACTTCTGTTCATGTAAATTTATGTACAAAAATGTTATTGTTCTTTTTCATTCCCACAACGTAAATATCTGTATTCTACTTTCTGCGCTGAACATAAAGTTATTTCAGTCTAAACCAGTGTACTGACAAACAAATAATAGTCTTTCTTCGGAAAATCAACAAAATACAAAAAAAATACCACTAAAACTAACATATTCAACATAAGTTTTCTTTTCTTCGTATAAGTGTTTTATAGCAGGTGCAACACTTTCAATGAAAATTAACTTATTCGTGACTTACAGGGCGACGATAGCGTAGTAGGATGCATTTTACCCAGCTCTAAAGTATATTCGTACTACAATGAGGGCGATAACACAAAAATGCTGTCTCCGGTAAGCCTATTTCTTCTTTGTTACAACCTTATAAGATGAAAACAAAGACAAATTGCTAAGCAGAATTTGAAGAATGTATCAGATATAACATAAAACAAAATTAAGAGTGTTACTAATTATGAGTCACGTGATCTGCTCAGACCTTCGTGCCTCATTTCATCGTCTTTTATAAATGTATCAGTTGTTTTAAGCCTAAAGTGCAAGCATGATCGAACACTTCCAATACATTTTCGTCTGATTATGCAAAGTTTCTGGCAATGATTTTTGCAATTATTCTATAGTAACGGAACACTGAAACATGTACAAAATAAATTTGTTCTTGGTCATATGAAGATCTAGATTTTACAATTACCTTTGTATTAACATGTTACTTCTGTTAATACTCGTATAGGAAGTTGTTGAGCACGTCATAACGTACTTCTTTTTACTCTTTTTAAGGCTACGTTAGGTCTAGGTGCTAGATCGATTAACCAGTCTAACGGCGTGATCACGTGTTCTTTCACTAGAAATCTCAGTGAAGCAGACGACAGATTTTTCAATCTCAACAACGACTTCATTCTCATGCTAGTAGTCGGGAAAGTGGAACAGAAACGTGGTAAATATTCTTTTTTCTCGGATACATCTCATAATTATAACTGTTTCATTTTCAACATCAAAGACATCTACGCAATATCTAAAACGAAAAATAAATATGAGCCGTGCCATGGGAAAACCAACACAGTGGCTTTGCGACCAGCATGGATCCAGACCAGCCTGCGCATCCGCGCAGTCTGGTCAGGATCCATGCTGTTCGCTAACGGTTTCTCTAATTGCAGTAGGCTTTAAAAGCGAACAGCATGGATCCTGACCAGACTGCGCGGATGCGCAGGCTGGGTGGATCCATGCTGGTCGCAAACCCACTATGTTGGTTTTCTCATGGCACGGCTCAATTTAAGTTACTCTGACCTATAATAAGCCCTCTCCAAAACAACAAAGGCGACCGCGATTGGATACGTTCGGAGCAAATAAGTGAATTATTATGGTTACACTACGGAAAAAGTCAGTCACTGATATATCATTAAGCACAGCCAGCCTTATTTAACTTTATTCAGACCTAACAATATTTGTTGACTTCCCAAACAAAATTGATACTTGATATTTGACATGGAAACAAAGTAGTTATAAACCATGCTATATTTCTATAACGAACTTGTCCATCTTTCAATTTGGACAGTACCATTAACAGCTAAAAGGGGTGCTTACCAAAAGATACTGACTAAATGGCGAACAGTGCAGACCATGATCAGACTGCACGGACGTGCACGCTGATCTTGGTTTGCACTGGTCGCAAAGGCAGAATCACTTGCCGGTGTACATTAAATACTGACCCCGTTGACAATAGACCCCATGGGTCCTTTTTCAACGTTGAGAATTGACACCGTCAACATTTCAACATTAAATTTTGATCAAAAGGTCCTTTTTCAACGTTGAGAATTGACCCTGCCAACATTTTAACATTAAATTTTGATCAAAATGTCGTTTTTCAACGTTGAGAATTGACCCCGCCAACATTTCAACATTAAATTTTGATCAAAATGTCCTTTTTCAACGTTGAGAATTGACACCGTCAACATTTCAACGCCAACATTTCAACATTAAATTTTGATCAAAAGGTCCTTTTTCAACGTTGAGAATTGACCCCGCCAACATTTCAACATTAAATTTTGATACAAAGGCTCTTTTTCAACGTTGAGAATTGACCCCGCCAACATTTCAACATTAAATTTTGATCAAAAGGTCCTTTTTAAACGTTAAGAATTGACCCCGCCAACATTTCAACATTAAATTTTGATCAATGGGGTCAATTTTCAACGGGGTCAATATTTAATGTTACACCGGCAGCAGGCTTAAGGTTAAGAGTCATTGTGTAGGGAACACCATTAACTGCACTATTATACAGCACAGAAACAGGTTCAAAATTAGAAGCACGGTTACTTTTTAGGTAAAACTGAAATGAAGGAACATGAAAGAATCCCTTGGAGCAGTGAAAGCAAGGTAGATTTCAACAGACACTATGTTGTTGGACTGCACAAACTTAACACACCCGTGGTAAAATTACACGGTAAGTTTGTACACGTGGTGCAGTTACACGGTAAGTTTGCACACGTCATATTGTTACAGGGTAAAGCAGTTACAAGGTAAGCTTGTACACGTGGTAAAATAATACGGTTTGTTTGTACACGTGGTCAAGTTACACATAAAGTTTGTGCACATGATAAAGTAACACGGTAGGTTTGTACACATTATACAGTTACACGGAAAATTTGAACACGTGGTACAGTTACATGGTAAGACAGTTACATGATAAGTTTGTACAAGTAGTACAGTTACACGGTAAATTCGTACACGTGGTAAAGTTACATGGTAAGGCAGTTACACAGTAAGTTTTTACACGTGGTAAAATTACACGGTGTGTTTGTACACGTGGTCAAGTTACACGGAAAGTATGTACACGTGGTCAATTTCACGGTAAATATACAAACTCTTAGCCTTAATAGGCCAAATATCGATGGTCACTTTTTTTTTAATAACACTATTTATAGTCTATCAAACTGTTCTAGTGTCGTGAAACGAGTTCTAAATAGTGTGTCTCGGTTACTAAACGATTCTAGCTAGGGTTGAAGGTTCAATTACATGTGAACCATTTACTTTCCAGGTGTAATGATGGTCCTTGCTTGGCTGCTATTTGTTACCATTGGTATAGTAACAGCGAGATACAACAAAAATATGCTTCGAGAAAAGGAACTTTTCGGGACTAAAATTTGGTTTCAGGTAAATCGCATAAAACTTTCTGGTTTGTTATTAACTTCCTTACATCATAGCCTGATGTATATTTTTGTAAAACTGTTCAATTTAATGACGTATTAAATTTCTATCATTTTGATATACCTGTATTATTTAGGTCTGTGAAATTGGCGCGTAACTCGTAGGTCGTAGATCGACAAATAAAATTCTATTTTGTTGACCTGGGTCTTAGATGGTAGATCAACCATCTAAATTACATTAAAAATTGGTTGACCTGGATCGTAGATCGTAGATCAACCATCTGAAATGCGTTCACAAGTGGTTGACCTGGGTCGTAGATCGTAGATCAACCATCTGAAATGCGTTCACAATTGGTTGACCTGGGTCGTCTCGTAGATCGTAGATCAACCATCTAAATTACATTAAAAATTGGTTGACCTGGGTCGTAGATCATAGATCAACCATCTGAAATGGGTTCCGAATTGGTTGACCTGGGACGTAGATCATAGATCAACCATCTGAAATGTGTTTAGAATTGGTTGACCTGTGTCGTAGATCGTAGATCAACCACTAAATTACATTAAAATTGGTCGACCTGGGTCGTAGATCGTAGATCAACCATCTGAAATGCGTTCAGAATTGGTTGATCTGGGTCTTAGATCTTAGATCAACCATATCAATTACATCGAAAATTGGTTGACCTGGGTCGTAGATCGTAGATTAACCATCTAAATTACATTGAAAATTGGTTGACCTGGGTCGTAGATCGTAGATCAACCATCTGAAATGCGTTCATAATTAGTTGACCTGGGTCGTAGATCGTAGATCAACCATCTGAAATGGGTTCCGAATTGGTTGACCTGGGACGTAGATCATAGATCAAACATCTGAAATGCGTTTAGAATTGGTTGATCTGTGTCGAAGATCATAGATCAACTACTGAATTACATTTAAAACATTGGTCGACCTGGGTCGTAGATCGTAGATCAACCATCTGAAATGCGTTCAGAATTGGTTGATCTGGGTCGTAGATCGTAGATCAACCATATCAGTTACATTGAAATTTGGTTGACCTGGGTCGTAGATTGTAGATCAATCATTTGATATGCGTTCACAATTGGTTGACCTGGGTCGTAGATCGTAGATTAACCATCTAAATTACATTAAGAATTGGTTGACATGGGTCGTAGATCGTAGATCAATCATCTGAAATGGGTGCCGAATTGGTTGACCTGGGACATAGATCGTAGATCAACCATCTAAAATGCGTTTAGAATTGGTTGACCTGTGTCGTAGATCGTAGATCAACTACTAAATTACATTAAAAATTGGTCGACCTGGGTCGTAGATCGTAGATCAACCGTCTAAAGTGCATTGAAAATTGGTTGACCTGGGCGTAGATCAACCATCTGATGTGCGTTCCGAATCGGTCGACCTGGGTCAACCAATGCTAAACGCATTTCAGATGGTTGATCTACGATCTACGAGCCAGGTCAACCAATTTTCAATGTAATTTTATGGTTGATCTATGATCTACAACCCAGGTCAACAAATTCTGAACGCATTTCAGATGGTTGATCTGCGATCTACGTGTCAGGTCAACCAATTTTCAATGTAATTGATATGGTGGACTACGATCTACGACCCAGGTCAACCAATTCTGAACGCATTTCAAATGGTTGATCTACGATCTACAACACAATAATAACCCAGTCTGATTCTTGTTGGTAGACACTGTCACCTACCAATGCAGGTTCGAATCCTAGCACCGCTTTAAACAATGTGTAAATTTTTCATCTTCAGGTCCACAGAGGAGCTATGGTTGTTGCTCTAATCTTTGTGATTATAGGATTCATATCAATATTTGTAGAGATTGGAGGATATAGTCAGGTATGTATTGTGTAAGGATATAGTCAGGTTTGTATAATAGTTTAAGGATATAGTCAGGTATGTATAGTGTAAAGATATAGTCAGGTATGTATAGTGTAAAGATATAGGCAGGTATGTATAATAATGTAAGGATATAGTCCGGTATGTATAGTAGTGTAAGGATATAGTCAAGTATGTATAATAGTGTAAGGATGTAGTCAGGTATGTATACTACTGTAAAGATGTAGTAAAGTATGTATAATGATTCAAAGATATAGTCAAGTATGTATAGTAGTGTAAGGATATAGTCAAGTATGTATAGTAGTGTAAGGATATAGTCAGGTATGTATAATAGTGTAGGGATGTAGTCAAGAATGTATAATGATTCACAGATATAGTCAAGTATGTATAGTAGTGTAAGGATGTAGTCAGGTATGTATAGTAGTGTAAGGATATAGTCAAGTATGTATAGTAGTGTAAGGATATAATCAGATATGTATTATAGTGTAAGGATATATCAAGGTATGTATGATAGTGTAAGGATGTAGTCAAGTATGTATAGTAGTGTAAGGATATAGTCAGGTATGTATATTATTTTAAGGATATAGTCAGGTATGTATATTATTTTAAGGATATAGTCAGGTATGTATAGTAGTGTAAGGATATAGTCAAGTATGTATAGTAGTGTAAGGATATAGTCAAGTATGTATAGTAGTGTAAGGATATAGTCAAATATGTATAATAGTGTAAGGATATAGCAAGGTATGTATAATAGTGTAAGGATGTAGTCAAGTATGTATAATAGTGTAAGGATGTAGTCAGGTATGTATATTAGTTTAAGGATATAGTCAGGTATGTATAATAGTGCAAGGATTTAGACAAGTATGTATAATGATGCAAAGATATAGTCAAGTATGTATAGTAGTGTAAGGATATAGTCAGGTATGTATAATAGTGGAAGGATATAGTCATGTATATATGATGATGCAAGGATATAGTCAAGTATGTATAGTAGTGTAAGAATATAGTCAGGTATGTATAATAGTGCAAGGATTTAGTCAAGTATGTATAGTAGTGTAAGGATAAAGTCAGGTATGTATAATAGTGCAAGGATATAGTCAAGTATATATGATAATGCAAGGATATAGTCAGGTATGTGTAATAGTGCAAGGATATAGTCAGGTATGTATAATGTTGCAAGGATAAAGTCAGGTATGTACAATAGTGTAAGGATATAGTCAGGTATGTATAGTAGTGTAAGGATATAGTCAGGTATGTATAACAGTGTAAGAATATAGTCAGGTATGTATAATAGTTAAGGATATAGTCAGGTATGTATAATAGTGTAAGGATGTAGTCAAGTATGTATAACTATGCAAGGATATAGTCAGGTATGTATAATAGTGTAAGGATATAGTCAGGTATGTATAATAGTGTAAGGATGTAGTCAGGTATGTATAATAGTTAAGGATATAGTCAGGTATGTATAATAGTGTAAGGATGTAGTCAAGTATGTATAACTATGCAAGGATATAGTCAGGTATGTATAATAGTGTAAGGATATAGTCAGGTATGTATAATAGTGTAAGGATGTAGTCAGGTATGTATAAAAGTTAAGGATATAGTCAGGTATGTATAATAGTGTAAGGATGTAGTCAAGTATGTATAACTATGCAAGGATATAGTCAGGTATGTATAATAGTGTAAGGATATAGTCAGGTATGTATAAAGTTAAGGATATAGTCAGGTATGTATAATAGTGTAAGGATATAGTCAGGTATGTATAATAGTTAAGGATATAGTCAGGTATGTATAATGGTGCAAGAATATAGTCAGGTATGTATGATTATGCAAGGATATATTCAGGTATGTATAATAGTGTAAGGATATAGTCAGGTATGCATAATAGTGCAAGGATATAGTCAAGTATGTATAATAGTGTAAGGATATAGTCAGGTATGTATAATAATGTTAGGATATAGTCAAATATGTATAATAGTGTATGGATATAGTCAGGTATGTATAATAGTTTAAGGATATAGTCAGGTATGTATAATAGTGTAAGGATACAGTCAAGTATGTATAATAGTGTAAGGATATAGTCAGGTATGTATAATAATGTTAGGATATAGTCAGATATGTATAATAGTGTATGGATATAGTCAGGTATGTATAATAGTTTAAGGATATAGTCAGGTATGTATAATAGTGTAAGGATATAGTCAGGTATGCATAATAGTGTAAGGATACAGTCAAGTATGTATAATAGTGTAAGGATATAGTCAGGTATGTATAATAATGTTAGGATATAGTCAGATATGTATAATAGTGTATGGATATAGTCAGGTATGTATAATAGTTTAAGGATATAGTCAGGTATGTATAATAGTGTAAGGATAAAGTCAGGTATTTATTATAGTGTAAGGATATAGTCAGGTATTTATTATTGTGTAAGGATAAAGTCAGGTATGTATAATGATGCAAAGATATAGTCAAGTATGTACGATGGTGCAAGGATATAGTCAGGTATGTATGATGATGCTAGGATATAGTCAGGTATGTATAATAGTGTAAGGATATAGTCAGGTATGTATAATAGTGTAAGGATGTAGTCAGGTATGTATAATAGTGCAAGGTATAGTCAGGTATGTATAATGATGCAGGGATATAGTCAGGTATGCATAACGGTACAAGGATATAGTTAAAGGCACTGACCTCCAGATTTTGGCTAAAAATGATCTTTCTTAAAAATTGAAGATTGGTCACATTAAAAAAGATTAGAGCATTTTTCGTTTCAAAACTGTCGTAAAATGCCAAATCAAGAAAAAACATACACGAGTCGGAATCGAACCCGGGTCTCCGCGGCAATAAAGATTTTCCCGCGGTATTGACCAGTTTACCACAGATGAATATGTACTTAACGATTGTTAAATATAAAACTTTAAAAGGTAGTTTTTCAATTTTGAATGGTAAAATAAGCAAAAACAACTAATTCTTATGTGTTTCCATAACTTATCTGTTAGTAACTAAGTTTCAAAGCTTTCTTTAGAATTATAGCTATAATTTTCTGATATCTAGAGAATTTCCTTTTTGTTGTACGATCTGGAGGTCAGTGGTACAGAATTTAACAACATCTTGAAACTTATATTATCTATTTTTTTTTATTTTATCCTGAAAAAAATCTAGTACCGCGTTTATTATACTCTTTGTTCTACTATAGTTAGCAGCTTCACGCCCTTCAACTATTTTACAATGCAGGTGGTGTCAACAGACTCGGCGGCGGCTGTGCAAGCCCATCCTGTCATAGGAATCATTGTTACAGTTTTAGGTTTTGTTAATGTAAGTAAATTTATTACGTTTCAACTTTGAGTATTAATTTCAAACACCGGGGAAATTAGTTTAGTCCATTCAAAACGAGGTACAGGAATAAGTGTCGTAGACTGGATTTTTATCAAAAACAAAAAATGGGCCGATTACACGGTACATCTTTATGTATAAACTTTAGATGTGCATTTATGTAAGGAATACATCATTCATACGCTATATATCATGCATTCCTATTATTTCCCTACAAATTGAATATGGCAACTTTTAAAGAAAAAAAAAACAAGGACAATGCCAAAATAGGAATAGCCTATTTTCTGCTTTCACTTCGCTTGCCATCAATGCTTCCAAAGAATCTTTTTATAGTTGATAATAATTTGTAATGCTATTAGACAACTTAGGAGTGAAAATTTGACACATGTGTATTACACCCTGTATAACCAGGAGGGATACATTTGGCGCTTATGCATATATCATAAATGTACTTTTACATGAGAATAATGATTCAAGACAAATCATACGGATAGAAAGAACTTCATTTCACACACTCATGGAATTAGTCACGCATTATATGGAATAACTAGGTTTTCTTATATTACTTAGTTCTTTTTCGCCGTGACAACATTTAGTGATTTCCTTAATATTTCACAAGTTGTTCTGAAATTTATTATAATTATAGTGACAAATCAAAACCACCATGTGTAGTATGTGCTGCAAGTTAATGCTCATGGAATACTGTATCCTAAAAATGGAGATGTGCATCAGCAGACTGACAGTTTTTAGGTCGTTTACAACATTTTGATTTATACGTCACCGTGTAAATTGCCCTTTAAAATGTTAGAGCATTATAAGCAAAAATATCTAGTCAATAACAATGACTGGCGTATTAATTAATTCATCCGACAATTTGAAATTTAGTTTCATAAATATTCAGATGTCTGTGATACTTTTATGTCAACACTGGTTGTTTTTTTTCAGCCAATAATGGCAATATTCCGACCCGGTGGCGATCACAAACTAAGGTGGATCTTTAACTGGGCTCATTTAGGTGTAGGAGCCCTTTCTTTACTTTTAGCAGGTAAATTCATACAATTATACTAGTGTTTGGTAGTGGTGAAAAATTTCTATAATAAATAAATCTAAAACTTTTTATTTAATTGAAAGAAGAATACATGTAAATCATTTTCAAACAAGCATATTTGATATCTGAGACGGGCCTTGAAAACAAACAATTAATTTCATTTCTTAGACTGTCAGTGGAATACAATGTACTAACTTTAGTATCTAGGATGTAATATTTGCTTTGACTGTCACAACACACAAAGTTTTCTTTTAAGTCTTTGTTTTAATTTAGAAATTATTCCCTTAACAAAGTCTTATTATTAAAACTGGGGCACAAGACTTAGAATACAGAATTGAAAGAAACCATTGAATGTGACGAATCTATTTGCCCGTTTGTAACAGTTTACCTGAACTAGACATTTAATATTTTCCATTTATCATTTAGTTGTGAACATCTTTCTGGGCTATTTTCTCGAGCGTTCGATGGTATCTAAAAGCGCCATCTATATAACAATTGTACATGTAGTGATCGTGGTCGTCGTCTGCTGCTCTCTGGAAGTCCACAAAAGAACTAACGTAAAACAGACCAAAGGTAAGTTTAAGTTTATCTAAACCAGTATTTCTAGGTTGTTATACCATTCATAAAGGTGGAACCTATCATTACTATAATCTCTTTTCTAAAACATATCATCGGCATGACATCGACATGAAGATATGAAACTTGTACAGCAGGAATTATTGATTTTTATAAAATTCTTTTAAATACTAACTAGTTCAAGGTAGCCTGTTATTAAGGGAAAGCATAGCTTTTATAGAGCATTACATTCTTTGTGGTTCTTTTTAACGTTTGCTCAAATATCTAGCCAACATGCATGATTGTATAACTTTGTTTTACAGATGCAGCAGAGGTAGATTCCAATAGGAACCGGAGAGATCTGAAAGAAAAGTTTAATATAAACAAAGTTAGTAATAATCATTTCTTTTAATACACTGACCTTCAAAGCTTGTCTTCCCTCTAGATTAATGTTCTTGTTCCTTTTTATCTACACTTAGTATAATTAATTGAGAGCTAGATTAGGTAACGGCTAAACTTTTTAGCTTTTTTTGGTGGATGAAGACCCCATGTACATCCTCCGAGCATTATTTCAAGCAGTGACAGGCACCTGAGTCGAACTACCGACTTTCCACAAGTCAGCTGGATGTATTCCTCTCATAAAAAAATTCAGCTCCCCGAGAGAGGTTTTGAACCCACGGCGGTAAGGGAGCCAATCTTGTTTAGTTATGGTGAAGATCTTCAAACGTAAGTTTTATACACCGTTTTGTTTATTTTCAGAATCTACCATTTGTATTGTTGGTGACGCTTGGAGGTGTCCTGATCGTATTGTCAATTGCTGTTATTGCAGTAATCGCCACAAGTTAATGTACACATTTCATGGCTGAGAGCAGAAACTGACTTACAAATCGCCTCCAGCTTATTTACACATTCCATGGCTGAGAGCAGAAATTAACTTACAAATAGCCTCTAGCTAATGTACACATTAAAAAAATTATGGTCTTAAGCTGTCTTTAGAGAATGATCTGTTTATCTGTTATGTTATATTGTGCCGGACGACAGCAGCAGACAATCTATGATAGATTCTAATGTGTTTGATAGATTATATAACTAGTTTAGATGCAAAATATGAAAATAATTTTAATCTTTTATTTTGCGGGAATATGAATGCCCGTACCTCAGATTGTCCTGACTATGTAACACATGATATTTTTATACATATGAACATGTTGCCTGATGACTATGTTATTGACACCGAAATAAAACAAATAGAATCTACTGAGTATGAAAATGTGAAACGTTTCATTTCGCTTATGTACACAACTGTGAATGCAAGAGTAAAATATTGTAACAAATTAAGTGATGAATATGAATGGTGTAAAACAAGGGGAATGCTTATCTCCCTTTCTCTTTTCAATGTTTCTAAATGACCTAGTAGATCAATACATTAAAAGTGAATTTGAAGGTATTGATGTCAGTATGTTTAAAATGTTTTTGGTTATGTATGCTGATGATATTGATATTTTTGCAAAAAGTAGAGTAGAGATGAGCTGCAAATGGGTTTAAATGTTCTTTCAGATTACTGTGATAGTTGAAACTTGCCATGAATACGTCTAAGACAAAAATCATGATATTTAGAAAAGGGGGAAGATTACCTAGAGATATGAATTTTATTATACAGAAGACATTATTTATATTGTTAATAAGTTTATATATTTGGGTATTGTTTTTACTACAGATGAATCTTTTGCAGAGTGTGTGTGTGTGTGTGTGTTCGGGTTTAACGTCTTTGTCAACAATTTTTCAGTCGTATAAACGACGGTGTCTAATTGTAGCAGTGAGCACAATGCCCAACTTTATAGTGCTGCCTCACTGGAATATCACGCCGTAGACACGTGGCATGATACCCCACCCAGTCACATTATACTGACACCGGGCTGACCAGTCGAATCTTTTGCAGAAGCACAAAATACAATTGCAGGCCAAGCAATGAAAGCCATATTTAAAATGAACAAATATCTTTATAAATTTGTAAACATTTCTACCTTCCATAGATTGGATCTTTTTGATAAACTATTTAGTCCTATCCTTAACTATAGTAGCGAAGTTTGGGATTTTGTACATGGCAATGCAATTGAAAGAGTTCACATACAATTTTGCAAACGCATATTATGTGTTAAGAAAACTACTCAAAATGATTTTATATATGGTGTAGATTATCTTTCCAGTCAATGCCATATTATAATCATAAAATACTGGATAAAAATATTGCATACAAATGAGAACAAATCTGTTAACAAAGTGTATAATTTATTGAAAAATGATTACGAAAATTACCCAAATAAAACAAACTGGTGTTCACTAGTAAAACATCTTTTATGTACATTAGGCTTTTATGATGCATGGTTTGTGCAAAGTGTTGGTAACACTAACCTATTCTTATGTCACGTAAATCAAAGATTTAAAGATCAGTTTGTGCAAAATTGGTCAAATAGGTTAGACAACTCGAGCAGGGCTATATTCTACAGACATGTTGCTATTTCTAAGTTTCAACCATATCTCAATTGTATAAGCATCAAATGTGTTTGTAAAATCTCACTAAGTTAAGAGTTTCTTCTCACAGATTGCATATTGAGACTGGTAGATGGACTAAACCAAACAATACACCTCTAAATGAAAGCAAATGCTTTTCTTGTGATGTTTTAGAAGATGAATATCATTTTGTATTGGAATGTAAAGTATATAATAATTTAAGGAAACGTTTTATTCCTATGTATTACTGGAAAAGACCAAACATGTCTAAATTTATTGAACTGCTAAATTCTGAAAATGTTTGCACAATACGTAAGTTAAGGAATTTTATGAACAGAGCTTTTGCTTAAAGAAAAGAATGGTTAAACGCAGCTCCTATCAGTGAAAATAATGTTAATGGTTTTTTAATATTAGATATTTTCTTTTGTTACAGATGTATGTATTTCGTTCTGTAGTCTGTATAGAAAAATGAAATATTTAATTAATTTACTAAATGAACATATGTGCTATTTTCGTCTGGACACGATATACTATATACATTTAACTAATATACTAAGATATCATTTATAGTCATTTTAATTTGTATTTTCTTTAGGCAAACTGCCATAAGAATCCTAGTTTAATTCTCTTTTGCAGCGGGTTTTGTTTAAACATAATAGTACCATAAAGCTATGGCTAAATTTACAGTTTAATTGATATGTTGATCATCAACATTCATATTGTGTACATATTGTGTGAATATGTATGAAGGTATATAAGTTTGTATTAGCATACAGCATATAACATATCTATTGATCGAATGCTACTACATCTACCCACTTAGTATAAATCAATAATATAACATATTTAATAGACGAATGCTACCACATGTATCAACTAATTACTAAACAATAATATATTTAAAATGACATATTCTGTAACATGTTTTAATATCCAAATTGTGATAAGTTCTGTTAAGCACCGGTTTCTATTACTTTAATGAAATCATTATTATTGTATTATCATGTGTTCTTAAATGTTTGATATTTTTGTAAATGACAATGATAACATGCAATTTATTGTATACCTTCTCCGCTTAACTATATCATTATTTGCATTTGTTAAACACTGTCCTGCCATGTATTATGTTTTGTTTGTCCTCATGAGCCATTTGGCCTTATGGAATTTTGAAAAATAAACTTCTCAAACTTAAACTTAACTTATCACATTCCAAGACTGAAAGCATAATCTGACTTACAAATCGCCTCCAGCTAATTTACACATTCCAAGACTAAGAGCCGAAACTAACTTACAAAGAACCTCCAGCTATTGTACACATTCCAAGACTGAAAGCAGAAACTGACTTACAAATCGTCTCCAGCTAATTTACACATTGCATGGCTGAGAGCTGAAGCTAAATTACAATGCCACTGTTTAATTCGAACTAACATATACAATATAGATGAAATCATAGTTTGTCAGAGGTTCTAAGGATAAACTTGGATGAATAAGGTTAGGCATGGGTTTGTGTTCAGGGTACGTCCCCGAGATATTTTGAATTTCTGCAAGGTAAAAATTTACATTTCAAAACAATTAAGACAAAAAATCGCAGCAAATCTGGCTGAAAAGTTTACCTTACCAGCCTTGTTAATTGGAGTACAGGTAAGGAATAGGGTTGGCAGGGTCAGGGGTCGTTCCCCGAGAAATATTACAAGACTAATCGTGCTTTTAAAGTCATTTTTAAGACAAACTTGTTAACAAAACTGATATGTATGATTTGAGTATTCCTTAATATGACTCCTAAACTCCTTAACAATAAGTTTACAATATATACACATTCAAAAATGACAAAGAAATATATATATATATATATATATATATATATATATATATATATATATATATATATATATATATATATACCGGTATGACAAAAGTACAACTACAAAGAAGATTTGAATTTCGCCGAGACACTGAGTCAGTGTTATTAAGCACTGAACCTTGTCAATTTTTCAACATAGAATATTAGTACTATAATGTCCCCATAATGCACACATCTTTCTATAAAAGCAAAGATTTTCTTTTACGTAAAGTGAAATTTTTGATGAGTTAACAACCTGCACCAAGTAGTTATATCTCCATTTGTGAAATCAAAGCAACAACTAAATAATTTTGTGACACATGAAGTAACTGTCTGCAGATTTTTTAATGATAAAAGTGCATCGTATTAATGGGTTATTTTCCTTGTTTATATATTTCCACCTGCACAACTGTGGGGCCTATTGCGAAAACACAATTATCATATATTTCAGTGGTGTTTCATATTCCTAACATAATCAGATTTACGACCTTCATCCAATTAAACACGATGTGAAAAGCAAAATATAATGAAATAAGTCCTGCAAGTTTTTAACTTGATTTTTTTAAAGTCAGTCAATGTAAGAACAAGTGATTTCAAACTTTCCTATGCCGTATTTCTGCCACTTTGTGAATGGATATGCGTGACAAAAATTATGTTACTTCGCAACATCTGATACTTTCTTGAAACAAAGTTCAAGTTTTGAAATACGAGTGTAAGGGTCTTTTGCCTTCTTATTCTCACCGATGACAAACTTGTGTGATTTACAAATTTTATCCACTATCATTGCATAAGGTATCACCGGTTTTATCTCACAATCCCGCAATTTTATAGCAACAGTCTGCTCCAGGTCAGTTAGTGAATCTACAAATCTTTGAAAAGATGCACTACTCATGGTTACCCAACGTAACGTGATTTTTTCAAGATGTTTAGAATAATGTGAAACGTTAAGGTCACTTAAAGTGAAGTGTTGCAATTCTAACTTCTGTAAATATACCAGTTGTGTGAACAGATCATCAAGAGAGATTGGCTTACTTTGATCGCTCCAGAGAACCACTTCTTCCAAATGGTCCGCGTCAGACAGCATTTTGATATTTCTCTCAATCATTTCCACGTCACAAATCAATACTTCTAGACACGTAACACTCTCAGGAAGCCTGATATTGCGGGTACAAATTCGCATTAATTGAAGTTTCTCAAGCCGGTTGTGCAGTGTCAAGTCAAGAGAATGTTCCTGGACACGCTGACTGTGTTCAAGTTTCTCTAAACAGAGTTCTCTCATACCTGTTCGTCTAGAAATGTACTCGTAAAGAGTCTCAAGTTGATGTGAATTTAGAGATGTACAACGCAGCGACAAGGCCTCAACATGATCGAGGTGGATAGCTGCCTGAAACGTCTTGTCGTTTATGTCTCCGAATATGTGAAGAACTTTCAAGGTTTGCGACGACTGTGTTAACATGTTGACTACTACATCTGGTAAAACTCCAGTTATGGTATCAACACTTAACTTTTGCAAAGTACATATAGATTTTAGCATTTCTTGAAGTTCTGTGATCACAGTATCAGGATAACACAGATTTACCGACTGTATATTTGACAGTGTATTCGGAAGTAAGCGTTTCAGTAATGAAACATAGCCCCCGTCGCCTACTTTATAGTCACTGATAACGGCATCTGTAAGAGGAAGACGTACCCCTATACCTCCACAGTTTATGTTTTCTTCGAGACAGTCTATCATCATATTCTGTATTTTTTCCGCCATCCATCTGTTTTCAGAATATATGTCGCATGTTCTCCTGTACTGCTGAAGAGATCCATCTCTTGAAATTACACCTTGCATGGCAAAGAACATTTCATCCATTTTCGATCCATTTAGCCCACTAACAAACACCAGAATTTTGCAAATATCAAGCAATTTAGCAACTGAATTTACAGCAGTAAAAATTGTAGATGGTGGCAAGTCCCCTTCACAGATATATAGGGCCGCAAGGAACTCTTGATATGACTTGTGTATAAAAGATACGCTTGAACATTTAGATGTTAACTTCTGATCTTGGGTTTTACTTCTTGTCAAAATACCCGTTTCAAACGCAAATTTTAATTCCAGATCTGACAGCCTACGTTCAGCGATAGAAATGTCGAATACGATACTAGACCCTCTATCCTTGGAGAATATTTGTTCAAACGCCAGTTTTCCAAGTGAAATAAGAAACGACTTGCATTTTCTACAGTTTGAAGCAGCCTCGAAACATCTCGGTAATTGTATATCAGTAGTAACACTACTTTGCAAATTCTGAAACGTGATCTCTGCTAATTCTTTTGATTTCCGAAAAGCCCGTTTAAATATAAACTCTAACACGTTAGTGTAAATCTGACACAGCGACTTCCCGATTGGCTCCCCATCGTACCAAAGACATAACAACTGCATTAAAATCAATGGTATATGGTAAAGTTTGTTTAATGTTTTCTTTTTAACTATTTCTTCAAAATCGGCGTACGGTTTACTTAGTTCGTTTTTAGTGTTTAGGTACTTGATAACTTTATTTGTTAGTGCGACAGATTGTTCATGTTTAAGTGACAACATTTCGATTTGCTGATCTATTTCACAAGAAGACAACCTCACAACGTCAAGCTTCCAGGGTCTTGTAGTTGTTAAAACAGTACAATTTCTTCTTATCTTCCGGTGTGGAATTTCGGATGCCGTTCTGCAATAGCTTGGATGTGACCACTCATCTAGACCGTCTAAAATTATGAGGCTTCTTTCTTCGCGGAGGAGTTGTATCAAGAATGTATGTGGATATACCCCTGCTAACTGTTCTAATATCTCACTTATAATCATTGAATCCACGTTGCATTGTCCTTTAACAATGTCTCTAAGGGAAATGAGGAAAAGATAGGGAAACATTTTCATGGCGCCTAGGTCCTTTGTGAATTCACTAAAATACTTCTTATTGCTGTCAATCGGTTGTTGAGCTTGACACCATGTAACAGCCATTCGTTTGCTGAATGCAGACTTTCCGTTGCCAGCAGAGGACGACACATATATATTCAGACAACTTCCTCGATCATTGGAAAATATATCAGAATATGTTTCTACATATTTCTTCTTGTCCTTTCCTTTTGCCTTGCCTGGTTTAACAACTGTTAACGTCGGTGTCACATAGAAATCTATGAGTGGAGCATCATTCTCTTCTTGTAGGGGAGAAAGTGGCAGTGTGCTATGTTGCCGTCGATAAAATACGATGAGATCAGTTTTTAGATCTGAAATAGCGATAACAGTTATAAATTTTCGAGCAGGTATGTTTTAAGATATTTAAATTCATGCTTTCTTTTTAAATTTGGTGTTGTCGACCATTTTATTAATACAAACCACAAGAAGATCCGTTTGGAAACATAGAATGCAACCGTGCAAAATAGTCTCTTCATGGGAGAAAATGAAATATGCAACACCCCTCACAAACTCTAGCCGAAAGGCGGAATTCAGTGGAACGGGCATTGGGACGAATGGATTGTTTTTCTAACGCAGCGAACGATATAGTAATTCGATCTCTATGCATACAGTGCAGTTTACAGTTAACATGGAAAAATTAACCTTTATTCAAAATACTTTTTTACTGAATTCTAATTCGATTGTTTTGAAATCAGTCTCATTGTTTGCAAAAGTTTAATACATGGAACTATTTTTTTTCTAAATCTTGTCCTTGACTAACTTACCTTTCTTCATTTGTTTATACATTCGGGTAGAAAGCCCAGATGTTCTTTTGATAAATGGGTCCGGTGTTACAGTATCAGCTGTAGAGTTTTTGGCAGTTGCCGTAATTTCCAACTTCAGCTTCATGGCTTTTTCTGACATTTCTTTCTCATGTTGCTTTGATTTCCTCTCCAATTCCTCTTCTTGATGGTTCATATGATCTACATGTTTTTTAGCTAATTCAGCCATCTTATTTTTAGCTAATTCAGTGATATCATCTTTGTGTTCTGTAACTAATTCAGCCATTCGTTGCTGTTCTCTAACTGCTGTATCTTTAATGTCTTGAATTAATTGTGTGCGTAAGTTTTCTAAACGATCTATCATTTGCTGTTTGTTTTCATCAAGTTGCTCTTCAGCTCTTCTTGTGTTATGTACAATAGCGTCCTCAATGACACTTGCAATGTCTTCGGTTGTGATTGTAACCTGGCTTTCTTTCAGCTATTTTACAAATAGAATATTTCATTTAATATAATTAAGAAACTGTAAACTATTTTTTTACATAATGTTTTAAAAAGCAGCGTATTTCTTTTTGGATGCTTAATTGATTAAATATTCCTTTCTTATTCAATGGTATATCGTTTCAGATTTTTTTAACGTTTTCAGCACAGCAAAAAACCGACAAAGTGAAAAAAAGGCCATTTAAGGTAGGGATATTAGTATGACACATTTATTTATACCGGTATGCATAAATTAATTTTGAAAGATGACGAACATTATTATATTAAGCCTGAGGAGTGTTTGGCAGTTCTGTAAAAAAAAATTCCTCGCTTACCTTTTCCAGCATATCAACGGCAACAACAGCTTCTGGTTCATATAAAAACAAAGCAGGATCCTTGAGTACGGTTATCATTGAATCTATGTAAGTTATTAACTGGGCGTCTTGAACTTCAAAGTTTGTAGAATGCATTATGTTGTTACGACATTCACGTGCCTGAAAAGTCATGAGATACTTATATAATGGTTATATGCCGAATAAAGTATGCGCATCATCTAGGATTTTACAAGCAATGTATGAAGACGGTCAAACTTGTCAGTCTTTATCTCAGATAGCAAGAAGCACTAAATCAAGGTTAAATCTGCAACTGTATCAAGCTTAAATTCATACAACCTTTTAAAACAATGGTTGGTGAAACCGGACTTTTATTTTGGTATGTCGATTATTATACTTTTGATGTATGAATTCGATCCCTTGCAACGCGAATATTCTTCCTGACCATTTGACAATAAAACAACAATTTGTCCGAATTCATTCTTCCACAATTTGATTCCTGATGCTTGCGGAGAATAGGGCTTAACTAGTACGTAGTCCAGCAACTAACTGTTAATTCGTTCCCTTACAATGCGAATATTCTTTCTGACCATTTGACCATTAAAAAAAACAAATTTGACTGTTCGATTTCATTCTTCCGCAATTTGAATTATGTTACAAAGTCTACTAGTGGAGAATATAGTTTAACTAGTGCATAGTCCAGGAACGTACTGCCCTTACATAACTTGAAATGTCGAAAACTGTGTCAGAACCAATACCAGACAAGAGAACAGATTAGATTTTATAAAATTGTCACAGCTGTTCGTTCTGTTTAAAATGTTCTCTATATATATATATTACACTTAGAAATGGCCCGAAAATCTAAATTTTGTACCAATATCAAGTATGCAGTGGAGAGAATTTCTATAAGCTTAAGCTTTCAATTCAATCCACTTGTCTATATTATGTGTATAACTGTTAAACTGTCATTTGATGTGAGATATCATACAGATGAATAAATAAGTTTAAACCAAAATCTAAATGGCTCAATTTTACAAATTTTGCCGATGCGGTGCACAAAACACATGTAGTATTTGATCTAGCAAGAACTACTAACCTTTACAAAGTGATCAGTGTTGTGTCTGTTGCTTCTTATATCTATGTTATTGATAACTACTGAAAGCAGACCACCTACGTCAGTTTTTGCAGCCGAATTCTTATCTGCATATCCAGTGCTGGCCACAAAACATTGTGCAAGAGACCAATGGTCACTGTACCATCGATTTGGGTCAGTGTTACACCAACTTGGGTTTCTTTCTTCGTGCGCAAGAATTATAAGATCATATAATCGGCTGCAGAAGTTGTTTGGACACGTTCTTCTGCCAGCCGGATTACTGCAGAAACATTTGGATTTAAATTTGTGTATACATCCACTTCTCGAGTGTTCAGGAAGAAGATTTTCCAAGGTACACTCTGAACAAGCATTAGCAGGAGATCCTGTCTTCTGTACATAGCTTTCTAAAAGTTTTTGGTGAAAACGTTCAACGAGACGATCAACGGGATCTTTAAGACCTTGTTGCAAAAGCTTTAGTCCTAGTGCCCCTCTGACCCAATTTCTGCCTGGCAGATTGGCTTCTAGAGACATTATATGTATCACAAGGTAATCTGAAAACAAATGAACAAGATTGAGAAGAGCATCCTCGGTTTAAACAATGATATGAATGACTTAGACTGTATTTATGGTATAATAGACCTTGATTAGTTATTGCAATCTATTTCATTGGAATTATTGTAAACCAAACGCTAGACCGAATTGTAATGGTTACTTTATAACTGTTACAGCAAAAATGAACCAGATGCGTGTAAATAGGACACTGGTGTCCTCCCTTCCTGTCTCAGTATGGTCATGTATTACTTGTTGACAATCCAAGACTAAGGAAACATTCACATTAACTTAGGGAGGGATGTGAGTCATCAGTGATGGGAGATCGATATTGTAAAGCATCATCAATAAACACAAAATAAAAGAATCTGAAAGAGAAAATAAGACTATTTAATTAAACAATGTCATGTAGAAACGTGGAAAGGTCTCCCATGATTATTGACGATGTCGGAGTTTCGCTAAAGAAACTGTATTAGAATCCGTTGATTCCATGAAGAACTGCTGGATAAATTTACGTGGGTATTTCATTATGACATTTAGATAGGGAAGCAAAATCAGATTCCCGTGGTCATTTGGTGATGTCATATAGAATAGAGAAAAGTGGAAGTAGAGTTGCAGAATAAGTTTCTCGTTAGTACTTGAACAATATCATGAAAAGGAGCGGAGTAACACCCCAAGAATAAAAGACGACGTCATGTAGAGTAGTGGAATAATAACTCATGGATATACGACGATGTCGTGTACAAAAGCGGTCTAATATCCCTAGGGTGCAAGACCAAGTTGTATGGAATAGTGAAATAACAAAGAAGTACATCTGTGAGGTCGTGTGGAATAGCACCTCTCGGGAATCAGATGATGTTCTGTATAGTAGCGGAAAAGTATCCCCTTAGATTTCCGCAGATGTTTGAAAGTAGTGGACCAGTACCGATATGGTATCCGACGTTTAAATTAGCATAGTAGGGCCCTTGTTATGTAGAGTAGTGGATTTAGGCTAGCGTTTTTGTTCGCTAATGTGTAGAGCACCCAAGCTTTGTATCAAACGATGTCATATAAACTTCAAAGTGTATTTAACCATGTCGATAAGACTCGCATGGCGAAACTGCTAACCTGTTGGTAACTAGGTTACTAAGTCAAAAAATAGAACAAATCTTGAATATCTCCAGAAGTCATTATTTCAATAGATCTTTATAAAAACATGGTCAGACTGTTTGTCTTTATGAAATCTAGGTCACTTTGTTGAAACTAGCGTGCTTTTGATGGAAGCAACTATTAATGAATATTTTGAATAATGGAGAAACTAGTTAGGCAACACGAAGGTTTTTTTTAACGTTACTGGACAACATTATTAACATGCACAATGACAATTGTGAAGTTCGTTTCTTTAGATTTTATTTGCTACAATTTACTGCGGTTTTTCATCATCTTCTTCGACGAAGGAAGGTAGTTCATTAGAATTAATACATACAGTAACATGACAACGATAATTGTTTTACACTTCTTTGATATAGCGTTGCCAAATTTGACTACAGTCTCTTTGGAATGTACTCACAGGAATACAAGTGAAATTCATGGTAGAGAAATGCAAAAATATACACATTTAGTATTATCAATTTATGAACACAAATGTAAAATTATTCAATATTACAACTTTAGCAACGGATGAAAGCTTCCCGTTTTACTTGAACACTCGACAAAGCCACTTGAGCGAAACAATGAGGAACATTAGCTTGTTACTTTCCTTGAAAAGTTGTATGATAATGCGCAAGGATAACCAAATATTACATTGGTCCCTTTTAGTTGGATTCCTCTGACTTTTTCGTTATAACCTTTATCCAAGATGTTGCGGTTGGTCAAAATAGATATGCTTTCTATGTGTAGGTTTCTAAATAAAAATGATTAATCAAACCTAAATTTAGCAAAGGGCCACTAAAAGAAAACCTGTCCTTTTTCCAATCCAATGAAATTTAGTAAAAATATTACTTTTGAAAATTACAAAGACGTCAACGATAAAAACAGAGGAAGGACCAATCTACTTCTTGGACATAATCAGGGGAAGTAACTGACTAATGTTCCCCATTACTGATAAACCCGCAAGGAAAAGCTTTGATATCAACATTAGTTGGAATACCCTACAAAACTTTTGTACTTCGCTGAAATGTTTATCTTGCAGCGTGTACGAATCGTAATAGTTTTAACTGTCCGTGCAGACATTTAAACATTTCTTGCAAAAATCTCGTCGGCGAATACATCCGCCAACTTTAAGGGAAACAAAGCTCGCGAACCGTTTCGGTTACAAAACAATTTCTGGTTTATCAAGTAAATCTTAAAATCTTACATATTGTCTACATAAATGCCTTAGAAAGGCATTCTCTAAAAGTTGCCTCTAAAAGGTTAATACAGTCAAAACCACAGGAAAACGTAGTATTAACTGTTATAAGACTGATTTTGTCAGCCATTCGTGTATATAATTGATGTTTTTATTCAATCTAAATCTACAAAGATGTCCCGTCTATTTCCAATGATTATTGAATATCTCGTTTACTTTGCAAAATTTACATCAAATGTGAACGAAATATGTATATCACAAATGACCTTTCAGACCGGTCCTTCCATACATAAAAACAGCAAGGGTACATGAATCTGATTATTTAAAACAAGTAGAAAAATTTGTCATATTTATATATATTATCAAGCAAAAAATACATAATTGCCTCCATTTCTATTGTCAGTTCAACTTAGCAGATGAATAGCTAGTTAATAGGTCAGGAAGTAAACTATACTTAATGCAACTAAAAACAAAACAATTAAATTTACTCATTAAATCTGTACATGTGGTACCAATTACTAAGTAAATAAAGTTACGAAACCAATAAATACCTGTTGCACTAAAGAATCAAAACTATATCCTCCACGACGCAAAAAGAAGGGAATGCATCTGTAAAAGCAATAATGAATGTGATCGCGCAGTTGAAAGCCGCGTAATACGTCACACGCACTTGCAAATATGCAACGTATTAGGTAATAGTAACAAACTAAGTTTATTTATACGAAATATAACTTTCTGCTTTCACTTGTGGTTTCTTTATATAGTGGCGCATTACGTATGAAATCATTAAAAAATGTCTATGTTGTACAATACTTATACAAATCCTAAAGGAAACCAAACTTCAAACACATTTATGCAAAACAACAAATCAGTAACAATGATTTCGACCTTCCATTTTATTTAATTAAAGCAATGACAACGATAATTTCTTTATTGATATAAATGCCACCTACGAAAAACAACATACTTTTTTCACAAAAAAAAAAATATAATGCAAATGTAGAGAGCAGTGTAAATAATATAACAATATAAGCATCATAATAATGGTTGTATATTTTTATAACATATTAATATCCTTTCTATCCAAACTTTGTGTTAAAATCTCTATGAAACGGTTTACATGGTATGAAACATTACATTGGTTTATTTTTCATTTAACACTATGTTACTTCAATACAATGTCCTAATAGTGTTATAAACATGATGTGAACAATTATAATTATGTAGATGCAATATAAATAAAGGAATACAAAAACGAAACCGATCCAATATCTAAAATACTGGATTGTCCGAAACGCGTCTTATGTCATTTCTATGTCTGCATAATAACTGAACACGGATCACCAAATATTCAGTAATTTTTTGGTTGCGGGTTTATCCCGCTACCAAAGTTACAAGTGTATTTCTGACAATCATGTAGCATCTTTATTTTATTCCGAAACACATCCAAAGGATGTTCATGTGCCACACAAAATAGTCCCATTCGTGAACAATGCGGATGAATTATCAATGAACAAACAGTTCTTATTCAACCTGTATCCACTCACACTGGCCATTTAGATTATACAATGTAGAAGGTCTATCAATGATAAGGTTTTTCAGCCCATGGTTACATAACAAGCTAGGTCAGGCAGAGTTCATCTTATCTTTTGAGGCACATTAAATTTGTATTTGTTTCTCATCGATGTATATCCATAGACTGGCATTTAAACAGAAAATAAATCTACCAAAAACCGGCAATCATCAGACATTTCAAGGCTTTGATTCCTAACACTGTTGATACTAATATGTCGTGTTAAAATCGAAATAACAAGTTCCCAAGTGTGATTCATCGTAGAATAATCCGAGTTATTCGTTCTTATCCGAAATAATATATCACTCAGACCTACGGCCTTCGTGCTATATTCTTACGCATAAGAACACAAAACACGGGTTATTTAAGAAATAATAAGTTCCCAAACGTGGTTTATCGTAGAATATCCCGAGTTTTTCGTTCTTATGCGTAAGAATATATCACGAAGGCCGTAGGCCTGAGTAATATATTGTTTCGCATAAGAACGAAAAACTCGAGTTATTCTACAATAAATTACACTTGGGAACTTATTATTTCGATTCTAATACGACATAGTAGTATCAACAGTGTTAGAAAAAATGGTAACTACTTTTTACGACCGTGCTACGCACCTGGATCGGATGACGTCATTGCACGCGAGTGGTTTATTGCAGAATAACCCGAGATAGCTTTTGCTCTACATGTATGTAGGTTATTTGCTGGTCGTGTTAGAATCTACGATAAACCACGCTTGGGAACTTATCATTTCTTAAATCTACAGAGCTTGATCTTCTTTATGTTTAATTGGTCATCAATTCGAGCCATGTAAGAATTATGTTTCTTGAATAAGCAACCCATTTACTCGGAGGGAACGTCTTTGTGCAATTATAGTATACCATGTATAATTTGAATAAAGGAGCGTGGATGGACATCGTAATCTTAGAAGAAGCAGCATCACCATATATGAGCAAACAAGTCTGTTGTTTAATTTGCTTTCATGCGTTCTATGCTTCCAAAAGGATCTTGTTATAGATTTGATTAACTACCACAACAGCGGTGTGTAAGTGCCGTGTGGCGGTCCTTACTTGGACTAGGTATTGTTTATTCTGCTTCTTTTGGATAATGGAGTATATTCAGTTTTACTACGATAGAATCTCGCCGAGGGGTGTTGCATATTTTACTACCTGTCAGGAGTAGACTCAATCAAACTGAGTCCTTTTGTAATGTGCGTGAAATTTTGCAGCCTAGCTAGGCTGCTAGGCTGCCAACTTCACGCACATCTTTTGTATCATAATTGAATGCTATTCCTGCGCGTTTATACGGGTATAAACCACATTGGGACTTCTTGCAAATCCATCAACCGTGCTGAAATGCATAAAAATAGCATTCAGTTTTGCGGTACCTTGAGGCAAAAGCCAGTGGTTTGCTTTCCAGGAGTATAAGAAAATTAAATAAATTGGATATCGATCTTTTCGACATCTAAATAGAACAGCCAAAGATAAAGAAGAATTCCGCCCACGTTCCTGTTTTTTTTAAATTATTTACTGTTTAATTCAGTGAAAAATCATGCAGTCGTGTAGACTCAATTTTTTATCTTTAGGCCTACCTTCAGAAACAAACAGTTAAACTTTAAAGATGTAATTAAATGTTCTTTTATAAATTCTGGTGTCCAATTTTGAAAGATGAATGACGTCAGACTACGATAGCAGCCGCCCTTGATATTATTACACAAATGTCATTTATACGAAAATAAACGCTTCTTTCTTTCCGTACAAAATGCATAGAGAATGTGAATATTCAATTTTATTATAATAGAATTCCGCTTAAGCCGGGGTTATGAGGGGTGTTGCATACTTTATTATATGCTTACTATAAATAATATCAAAAAGCCGTTCAAAACGGGCATTACAGCTGCAATTGATAGATTCATAATGACCCAGTGTATATCAGGCGCTATAATCATAATAGCCAAGGGTAACCGGAACTTCAGCGCGTTCTGACGTTGCAACGTCATGTAGCAATGTCCTTACGGCGGGTGAAAGTGTTCTTAATCTTTTCAGAGCGATTTGCAAATAATAATGGCATTGTTGATGAAAAAAAGCAATACAAATGATGCTTATAAGTTTGCAGAAAATATGCAAAATGAAAATACCAAGATAAATATTAATTGAAGGTATAAAATAAAAGGGTAAATTAACGACTGGTTGTGCCTTATAGCCATAATGGCCCACCTAGTTTCATATTGGTCCGAGGACTTCAGGTGTGCCATTATGGCAAGAAGGCACAACCAAGCCGTATATAAACCTCGTATAATTACCTTTAATGAACAGAATCAATCAAACCAAGTCTGCTACTTTTTTTTTTTTTTTTTTTTTTTTTTTGCTTGATTGCAATTTATGCTGCCAAATGGTCTTCTTATAGAATTTATTAGATAACAAAACAGCTATCTGTCGTTCGCTGACTGTAAAGAGCTCCTTGTACTTGGACTCAGTGTTGTAATATTTTCTGGTCCTTGGGGGATCATGGAGTACATTCAGTTTTATAATAATGGAATTCCGCTTTAGCCGGGGTTGCGTATTTCATCTCTTCTCATGAACCGACTCTACTATTATTATTGTTGGTTGCGCTTATGTTTCCAAAGAATATTCTTATAGATTTTATCAGTCTCGGGCAAATAAATTCCAATTGCGCTCGAAAATGTATAATATATTACAGATGAGCTGAAAAATGCTGTTATTTTTGTTTAATTGCTTTGAGCTCCGATGGAAAATTCATGTATGTCGAATTTACGCCAATATATATTATATATGTTAATCGGTATAAGTAACTAAGGCCGGCGGATTCAACTTGCACTCAACTGTAGAAATTACCAACTCCGTTAGCTGATAGATAATAGTTTATTGAAGTAAAAAATTCAGCAGAAACACTTTCAAAGCATCGAATTAGCAACAAGAAGCATTCAAATAGTCTCAATAAAACATTTTGAAGTTGTGGAAGATGGACTGTTAAGAAACAAAGGCCAATATTTCTTTTAATACATCATATAGATCAGCATATAGAACAATAAAATGAATAATCCAAATGATTATAACTTCAAATTTTCTTTTCAGGGTTTTCTGGAAGAATATTTTGCTGTAAAGAAACGTGACGTTTTTTTTCTGCGTGAGTGCAATACTACAAAGTATTTCATTACAACAACAGTATGTCTGCAAAACCAGGAGGTATTTACGAAGAAAATGGGGCTGAATTGAATCCATTGTTTAAGATCAAATTAGATAAAAAAAGTTACTAATAATTTTGTTTACGACTTCATATAGAATTCAGTTTAGGTATAAACCCTAGTCACTGTGCCCTAAAGTATGATAATATGGTGCTAAATACCTCTAAAGCTTGAGTTTTAAATCGCACTAAAACGTAGGGGCACGTTTCTTATTTCTTCAAAGATACCTTGTCTTCCTATTGTTACATGATGATTTTATCATTTTTAAAGCTGTTTAAAACAATCATTATTGTCGGCGTTGACGGATAAAAAAAAAGCCCAGTGTAACCTCATAATGATCCCGAGGTACCGGAAAATCAGTGCGTTCTGACGTCGACATCATATAGCAACGTCAATACAGCGGCATGATGGAATGGTAATCGTTTCTAAATGATTCTCAAATATTGATGAGATTTATGGATGAAAAAAAGCAATACTACTGATTCTTATAATTTTGTGGAAAATATGAAGGATAAAAAAGGATGCATATAATAAGAAAGTAAATGAATGGTTCATATGTGCCTTCCTGTCATATACCTAGTTATATAATGACATCTTGAAAAATGTGTTTTGCAATTTATTCCAAAATGTGAATCAATTTTGAAAATGAAAAAGATAAGATTGAATTCCCGGCTTTTTGCTCTTCTTTGCATGTTGCTCAACCAGTAATGATTTTAGGCATGTTTTAAGAAATACTGACAAACTAGGCACATATGCTCGTGTTAAAAATATAGACCAAAATTGAATGCATACATTTTATCTAATGAAGATATGCTAAACAAAATAAAATAACAACCAATCAATACTAAAGCACATGTGTTATACACAAAAGCAAATAAATGTCAGACTAAAAAACTAGTTTTATCGCAGAACTGCATAACGACTCATTGTTCTGTAAAAAAAAATAATCCAGATATTTGCTTTCTAACCTGCACAATCTTTGACCAAGAAGTTTTCAAAATAAATATAAATCTAAATGGAACTGTTACCTAGTTCTTATATATCAATATATCAATGAAACAGTATTGCAGTTTGTAAAAGTTCAAAGATTTCAGTCATTAAGAAAGTTTATAAAAAGTTGTATTCAATAATCTAAAAGATAATATCCGAAAGTCTTCGATTTTGTTATAACAGAAAAAAATGAAATAAGATAACTATATTGGCTACGTCACACGTTACTTGAAAAACAGTATGCATACAACAAATTAGTATATTATCTAATTATTTGTCAAAAATTTGAAGGCTTTTTCATCTGTACATCGCATGGTTACGTGAAAGCTGCAAACTACATGGATCTTTCGGAAAAATGTTAGTCACATAAAATCTGAAAGCAATCTACAGAAACGCCGATCAGCTTTTGTCTTTAGGCAGAAAAACAAACTCTATTTCACAGTGGTCAAAAACGCTGACCAGCTGATGTCTCTAGGCAGAAAAACAACTTCTATTTCACAGTGGTCAGGGACGCTGACCATCTGATGTCTCTAAGCAGAAAAACAACCTCTTTTTCACAAAGGTCAGGAAAGCTGATCAACTGGTGTCTCTATGCAGAAAAAACAACCGCTATTTCACAAAGGCCAGGAAAGCTGATCAACTAATGTCTCTTAGCAGAAAAAACAACCACTTTTTCACAATGGTCAGGAAAGCTGACTAGGCAGAAAAATAATCTCTGTTTCACAATGGTCAGGAACGCTGATCAACTGATGTTTCTAGGTAGAAAAACAACCTCTATTTTACAATGGTCAGGAAAGCTGATCAACTAATGTATCTAAGCAGAAAAACAACCTCTTTTTCACAATGGTCAGGAAAGCTGACTAGACAGAAAAACAACTTCTATTTCACAATGGTCAGGAACACTGATCAACTAATGTCTCTAGGTAGAAAAACAACCTCTATTTCACAAAGGTCAGGAACGCTGATCAACTGATGTCTCTAGGCAGAAAAAAAACTTCTATTTCACAGTGGTCAGGAACACTGACCATCTGATGTCTCTAAGCAGAAAAACAACCTCTATTTCACAAAGGTCAGGAACGCTGATCAACTGATATCTCTAGGCAGAAAAAACAACTTCTATTTCACAGTGGTCAGGAACGCTGACCATCTGATGTCTCTATGCAGAAAAACAACCTCTTTTTCACAAAGGTCAGGAAAGCTGATCAGTTGGTCTCTCTAGGCAGAAAAACAACCTCTATTTCACGAAGGTCAGGAAAGCTGACAAACTAATGTCTCTAAGCAGAAAAACAACCTCTTTTTCACAATGGTCAGGAAAGCTGACTAGGCAGAAAAACAAACTCTATTTCACAAAGGTCAGGAAAGCTGATCAACTGGTGACTCTAGGCAGAAAAACAACCTCTATTTCACAAAGGTCAGGAATGCTGACTAGACAGAAAAAAAACTCTATTTCACAATGGTCAGGGACGCTGATCAACTGATGTCTCTAGGTAGAAAAACAACCTCTATTTCACAATGGTCAGGAAAGCTGACTAGGCAGAAAAACAACCTCTATTTCACAAAGGTCAGAAAAGCTGACTAGGCAAAAAAACAACCTCTATTTCACAATGATCAGGAAAACTGACTGGGCAAAAAAAACACCTCTATTTCACAAAGGTCAGGAAAGCTGATCAACTGATGTTTCCAGGCAGAAAAACAACCTCTATTTCACAATGGTCAAGAAAGCTGACTAGACAGAAAAACAAACTCTATTTCACAATGGTCAGGAACGCTGATCAACTGATGTCTCTAGGCAGAAAAACAACCTCTATTTCACAAAGGTCAGGAACGCTGATCAACTGATATCTCTAGGCAGAAAAACAAACTCTATTTAAAAAAAGTCAGAAAACTTGATCAACTGAGGTCTCTAGGCAGAAAAACAACCTTATTTCACAAAGGTCAGGAAAGCTGAAAAGCTGACGTCTCTAGGCAGAGAAACAACCTCTATTTCACAATGGTCAGGTATGCTGACCAGCTGATGTCTCTAGACAGAAAAGAAAACCTCTATTTCAAAAAGGTCAGAAACGCTGATCAACTGATGTCTCTAGGTAGAAAAATAACCTCTATTTCACAAAATTCAGAAAAGCCGATCAACTGATGTCTCTAGGCAGAAAAACAACCTCTATTTCACAATGGTCAGGAACGCTGATCAACTTATGTCTCTAGGCAGAAAACAACCTCTATTTCACAATGGCCAGGAACGCTGATTAGCTGATATCTCTTGGCAGAAAAACAAACTCTATTTCACAATGGTCAGGAACGCTGACCAGCTGATGTCTCTAGGCAGAAAAACAAACTCTGTTTCACAATGGTCAGGAACGCTGATCACATGATGTATCTAGACAGAAAACCAACCTCTATTTCAACAAGAGAGCCAAGATGACCCTAGGTCGCTCACCTGAGAAACATACCATAACAAAACATAACAGTGTAAACATGTTTGACCTAGTGATTTCATGGAAAAAAATGTTCTGACTGATTATCATTAAAATTGGAGCAAACATCTTGAGTGTAAACAAGTATTTTCTTTGATTTGACCTAGTGACCTAGTTTTTGACCCCAGATAACCATATTCGAACTTGACCTAGATTTTATCAAGGTAATAATTCTGACCAAATTTCATGAAGACAAATTGAAAAATACAGCCTCTATCGCATACATAAGGTTTTTCTTTGATTTGACCTAGTGACCTAGTTTTTGACCACAGACTACTCATATTCGAACTTGACCTAGATTTCATCAAGGCAACCATTCTGACAAAATTTCATGAAGATCAGTTGAAAAAATTTAGCCTCTATGGCATACACAATGTTTTTCTTTGATTTGACCTAGTGACCTAGTTTTTGACCCCAGACTACTCATATTCGAACTTGACCTAGATTTCATCAAGGCAACTATTCTGACAAAATTTCATGAAGATCAGTTGAAAAAATTTAGCCTATATGGCATACACAAGGTTTTTCTTTGATTTGATCTAGTGACCTACTTTTTGACCCAGTTGACCCATATTCGAACTTGACCTAGATTTCATCAAGGCAATCATTCTGACCAAATTTCATGAAGATCAACTGAAAAATACAGCCTCATTGCATACAGAAGGGTTTTCTTTGATTTGACTTAGTGACCTACTTTTTGACCCCAGATGACCCATTTTCAAATTTGGCCTAGATTGTATTAAGGTTATCATTTTGACTTAATTTCAGGAAGATCAATTGAAAAATACAGCCTCTATCGCATATACAAGCTTTTCCTTTGAATTGACCTAGTGACCTACCTTTGACCCCAGATTATCCATATTCGAACTCACCCTAGATTTCATCAAGGTAATTATTCTGACCAAATTTCATGAAGATCAATTGAAAAATACAGCCTCTATCGCATACACAAGCTAAATGTTGACACACGACAGACAGACAGACAGACGACAGACAGACGACAGACGACAGACGACGGACGCCGGACATCGAGTGATCAGAAAAACTCACCTAAACATTGCTCAGGTGAGCTAAAAAGGTCAGGAAAGCTGATAAGCTGATGTCTCTAGGTAGAAAAACAACCTCTATTTCACAAAATTCAGAAAAGCTGATCAACTGATGTTTCTAGGCAGAAAAAACTTATATTTCACAAAGGTCAGGAAAGCAGATTAGCTGATGTCTCTAGGTAGAAAAACAACCTCTATTTCACAAAATTCAAAAAAGCTGATCAACTGAGGTCTCTAGGCAGAAAAACAACCTCTACTTCACAATGGTCAGGAACGCTGACCAGCTGATGTCTCTAGGCAGAAAAACAAACTCTATTTCACAATGGTCAGGAACGCTGATCACCTAATGTATCTAGACAGAAAAATAACCTCTATTTCAAAAAGGTCAGGAAAGCTGATCAACTAATGTCTCTAGGTAGAAAAACAACTCTATTTCACAATGGTCAGGAAAGCTGATCAACTGATAAAACAACCTCTATCTCACAAAAGTCAGGAACATTGATTAGCTGATGTCTCTAGGCAGAAAAAACCTCTGTTTCACAATGGTCAGGAACGCTGATTAGCTGATGTCTCTAGGCAGAAAACAACCTCTATTTCACAAAGGTCATGAACGCTGATTAGCTGATGTATCTAGGCAGAAAAGAAACAAACTCTATTTCACAAAGGTCAGATCCGCTGATTAGCTAATGTCTCCAGACAGTAAATCTCTACTTCACAGAGGTAACGCTTATTACCTTAAGTATCTAGACAAAAAAAAACACACTTATATTTCACAAGTGTCAGGGACGCTGATCAACTGATGTCTCTACAAAGAAAAGTATTCTGTTACATAAAGGGTACTTGTCAAAGATTAGGGACGCTGATTAACTGGTGATTCTAGGCAGAAAAGAACTTCTACTTCATAAAGGGTCAGGGACGCTGACCAACCGACGACTCTAAACAGAAAAAGACTCTACTTCACAAAGGGTCAGAGACGCTGGTTATCTGAAGTCTCTAGGCAGAAAAATACTCTACTTTATAAAGGGTCATGGACGGCGATTAGCTGATGTTTCAAGGCAGAAAAAGATTCTACTTCACAAGAGTCAGGGACGCTGATAAGCTGATGTTTCTAGACAGAATAAACTTCTTCTTAACAAAGGGTCAGGAACTCTAATTATCTGATGTCTCTAGACAGAAAAAACCCTACTTTATAAAGGGTCAGGAACGGCGATTAGATGATGTCTCTATGCAGGAAAAGACTCTACTTCACAAAGGGTCAGGGACGCGGATTAGCTGATGTCTCTATGCAGGAAAAGACTCTACTTCACAAAGGGTCAGGGACGCTAATAAGCTGATGTCACTAGGCAGAATATCTTTACTTTACAATGGGTCAGGACGATGAATAGCTTTCACACAGGTCAAGAACCTGACTAGCTGATGTCTCTAAGCAGAAAAAGACTTCTCAAAGGGCCAGGGGCGGTGATCAACTAATGTCTCTAGGCAGACAAAATCTCGACTTCACAAGGGTCACGGACGCTGATAAGCGAATGTTTCTGTGCGGAAAAGAACTTCTACTTCACAAACGGTCAGAGACTCTGATCAACTGATGTCTCTAGACAGAAAAACTCTACTTGACAAAGTGTCAGGTATGCTGATTAGCTTATGTCTCCTGGCAGAATAAAGCTCTACTCATAAAGAGTCAGGAACGCTCATCAACTGATGTCTGCAGACAGAATAAACCTTAACTTTCAAAGAGTCAGGAACGCTGATCAACTGATGTCTTGGGCAGACAAAAACTTCGTCTTCATAAAGAGTCAGGAACGCTGATCAACTGATGTCTCTAGACAGAATTATACCGAGTCAGGAACGCTGATCAATTGATGTCTCTAGACAGAATAAACTTCAACTTCACAAAGGATCAGGGACGCTGACTAGCTGATATCTCTAAGCAGCAAAAGACTCTACTTCTCAAAGGGTCAGGGGCGGTGATCAACTGATGTATCTAAGCAGACAAAATCCCAACTTTACAAGAGTCAGGAACGCTAATAAGCTAATGTCTCTTGACAGAACAACTCTACTTGACAAAGTGTCATGTACGCTGATTAACTGATGTCTCCTTACAGAATAAAGCTCTACTTCATAAAGAGTCAGGAACGCTGATCAACTGATGTCGGCATGCTGACAGAATGATTACCTTTATTTTACAAAGAGTCAGGTACGCTGATCAACTGATGTCTCTTGGCAGACATAAAGCTTCTACTTCATAAAGACTCAGGAACGCTGATCAACTGATGTCTCTAGACAGAATAAACTTCTACTACACAAAGAGTCACGAACGCTGGTCAACTAATGTCTCTAGACAGAAAAATCTTCTACTACACCAAGTGTCAGGAACGCTAGTCAAGTGATGTCCCTAGAGAGAATAAACTTCTACTACACAAAGAGTCACGAACGCTGATCAACTGATGTCTCTAGACAGAATAAACTTCTACTTTACAAAGTGTCAGGAACGCTGATCAACTGATGTCTCTGGACAGAATTAAACCGAGTAGTCAGGAATGCTGATCTACCGATGTCTCTAGACAGAATGAACTTCTACTTCATGAAGAGTCAGGGACGCTGATCAACTGATGTCTCTAGACAGAATAAACTTTTACTTCACAAAGAATTAGGAACGTTGATCAACTGAAGTCTCTAGACAGAATAAACTTCTACTTCATAAAGAGCCAGAAACGCTGATCAACTGATTTCTCTAGACAGAATAAACTTCTACTTCACAAAGAGTCAGGAATGCTGATCAACTGAAGTCTCTAGACAGAATTAAACCGAGTCAGGACGCTTATCAACTGATGTCTCTAGACAGAATAAACTTCTGCCTCATTAAGTGTCCGCGGGGAGTGGCTCCTTGGCCGAGTGGTTAAGGTCGCTGACTTCAAAACACTTGCCCCTCATCGATGTGGGTTCGAGCCTCACTCGGGGCATCGAATTCTTCATGTGATGAAGCCATCCAGCTGGCTTACGGAAGGTCGGTGGTTCTACCCAGGTGCCCGCTCGTGATTAAATAATGCACAGAGGGGCACCTGGGGTCTTCCTCCACCATCAAAAGCTAGAATGTCGCCATATGACAAATAATTGTGTTGGTGCGATGTTAAACCTAACAAAAAAAGTGTCAGGGACGCTGATCAACTGATGTCTCTAGACAGAATAAACTTCTACTTCACAAAGAGTCAGGAACGCTGATCAAGTGAGGTCTCTAGACAGAATTAAACCGTGTCAGGAACGCTGATCTACTGATGTCTCTAGACAGAATGAACTTCTACTTCATAAAGAGTCAGGGACACTGATCAACTGATGTCTCTAGACAAAATAAACTTCTACTTCACAAAGAGTCAGGAACGCTGATCAACTGATGTCTCTAGACAGAATAAACTTCTACTTCACAAAGAGTCAGGAACGCTGATCAACTGATGTCTCTAGACAGAAAAAACTTCTACTGCACAAAGAGTCAGGAACGCTGATCAACTGATGTCTCTAGACAAAATAAACGTCTACTTCACAAAGAGTCAGGAACGCTGATCAACTGATGTCTCTAGACAGAATAAACTTCTACTTCACAAAGAGTCAGGAACGCTGATCAACTGATGTCTCTAGACAGAATAAACTTCTACTTCACAAAGAGTCAGGAACGCTGATCAACTGATGTCTCTAGACAGAATAAACTTCTACTTCACAAAGAGTCAGGAACGCTGATCAACTGATGTCTCTAGACAAAATAAACTTCTACTTCACAAAGTGTCAGGAATGCTGATCAACTGATGTCTCTAGATAGAATACACTTCTACTCCATAATGAGTCAGGAGCGCTGATCAACTGATGTCTCTAGACAGAATAAACTTCTACTTCACAAAGAGTAAGGAGCGCTGATCAACTGATGTTTCCAGTCAGAATAAACTTCTACTTCACAAAGAGTCAGGAACGCTGATCAACTGATGTCTCTAGAAAGAATAAACTTCTACTTCACAAAGAGTCAGGCACGCTGATCAACTGATGTCTTTAGACAGAATAAACTTCTACTTCACAAAGAGTCAGGAATGCTGATCAACTGATGTCGTCTCTAGGCAGAATAAACTTCTACTTCACAAAGAGTAAGGAACGCTTATCAACAGATGTCTCTAAGCAGAATAAACCTCTACTTCACAAAGGGTCAGGTAATTCGGATTATTGTGTATAATCTTCAAGAACTTTCCTGTCACAGGTTGGGTGCACGTTACTTTGGTCGGCTGAGAAAGCGATGCTGGGGGTCCGACGAAGGTTGCACATTCTGTGCCGACGTTGTTGTCGGATTCCTGTCTTGTTGACGATATCAGCAAGCGCAAGTTCGAGTTCCTTTCATCTATATAGAAAACAATACTGAATCGTTTGGAATAAGTTTGATATAAAATCATGACATATATGAAAGCTTGTGGAAGGCTGGTGCGCTATGCTAATTGACTAAAACTAAATGCCAAATATTCTATTTGACAAATGTTTAATGTCAATATTGACTGTCAATTGGAAATTCTTAAGTGATAAATGCTAATTGTTATTTGCGAATTGCGAAATGCTTATTGCTAAGTGCTTTTCAAATAACGAGCTAGATATACAGTCAAATACCGTTACCTCGATATTCAAGGGACTGCAAAAATTGCATCGACGTATCCGAAGTTCGACGTAACAATATCGACTATCTGAGACTACATTTTGTAATTGTGTTGGACGTCTATATTTTCATTACATCCCATGCTTCTTTCAGTGGGTTTGGAGGAGGAAAGAAATAATAAAAAACATAAATACGATCTTAATTTTATTGACAAAATTAAAATAAAACATCTTAATTCGGTTGGTTACTGGGTCCTTCTCCATTAACAACATGGTTGGTAGAGTTGCTAGGTATCCCCCCGGGCTGGTTTCCGGGTCCTTCCCAAAGCAAGTGTGAATGTAGCGATAATGTTCCTGGTTCAGTAGTCATTTTGACTGTGATTCGATAACAACAATTTTCCAGTTAAATACGGATATTGTTACCGACTAACAGAAAAATAGTTCGTCCAAATTGATTGTTTATGGAAAAACAGCTTGCCTACTTGCACGCTGTTTCAAAAGACAAATTACTGGGAATTAAATGCAATCGTGCTGACATCGAAATTAAAGATTAAATAACAAACAAAGCAAACACACAAACTAACCTGATTATAATTAATACATCGCCGGACAACAATAGGTTGATTTTCATACGTTACAAAAAACATGGATATTTTTGACAAGCTGTGATATCGACGAAACCAGGTGTGAAAACAGTACAGTTAAGTTGAAGGGACTTAAAAATCTCATCGAGCTAAACAAAATATCGAGGTAATGATGAATAATAACATTAAAATATATAGAGTAAAATCGGAACTGACTAAAACACATCGTGCTAACCGGAGTATCGAGCTAACCGATATCGAGGTAACGATATTCGACTGTATCTGTGGATGAATGCATGCTTTCAAAGTCATAGGCCGTCTTACATAACTTTGGCTCAGTTTAAAAACATTGTTCTTACCATTTTAGGATAAAAAATAGTTAGGTCCCATTTTCCAATGACCAGTAGAACATGCTAGTGCTTCAGTTCAAGCTAGTAGACTTTACATGTTTTGAAATTATTAAAAACTATATTCATCGGTTTAAGAACTCATAATGTTTAAGAATTTGAAGTTAGCAAGTATCATTTGGTAATAAGCATTAACTTTTTTACATTAAGCATTTGGCATTTAGCACTGTATATGGCATAAAGCATTTCGTATGTAGCATTTAGCATTAAGTTTTTGGCATTTAGCATTAAATAATCATTTAGCGTTAAATATTTAGTATTTAGCGTGGCGCACCGGCATTCCATAAAAGATATTGAGTCATTCTAAATGCTAAATACTTTTTGCTAGATGACAATGCTAAATACTTTATGCCAAATGTTGAATGCCGATTCCTTTATGCTAAATGAAGAATGCCAAATATTAATACCAATATGAAATGCAATTTGCCATATAGTATAATGCCAAACGTCCCATGCTAAATGCTAATGCTAAATATGTTTTTGTTTGTTTTGGGTTTAACGGCGTTTTTCAACAGTATTTCAGTTAACCTAACAGGTGTTCCTGGATTCTGTACCAGTACAAACCTGTTCTCTGCAAATAACTGCCCGTTTACCCACACGAATTATCAGAGCTGGAGGACGAATGATTTCAGACAAAATGCCTTTTATCAAATCGTCACAGAGAACATACGCCCCGCCCGGGGATCGAACTCGCGACCCCGCGATCCGCAGACCAACGCTCTCTATGTAATTCCAATTGCTAAATTATATATGCTAGATGATGAATGCTAAATGCTAAAGGATGCATATAGAGAGTAAATCATAAAACTAAAAAAATGGGTCCAGCCATCTCCGCAGCACAGATATTTTTGCTCTTTACTTAAACACTTTGCCATTCATTGTTCCTAATGTCGCATTTAGCAGTTAACAACTGCATTTGTTATTGGCATTTAAATTTGATAATTAGCATTAGAAGGCCGATGCTCCATGTGTTTAATGCTAAATGATAATTACTTAACACCAAATATCAACTGTCAAATACTGATATCGTAAAATGCTATATGACTATGTTATTTGTTTGTTGTGAAATGTGAACAATACATGCAAAATACTTATATTGTTAAATTGCTTATGAATATACCAGTAGATGAATGCACACTTCAAATAGTCATTACACTTTTTTGTGACATAACTTTGTTTCTTTTGAATTTTTTAATCATTTTATAATAAAATGTTTTAGATTATGATGAAACATGCTATTGTTTTGAATCAGACTGGTAGAACATTATAGCGAGTAAGATATGGAACAAAAAATGGCAAAGATGTTCCCCTTTGTGAAGAAAGCACCAAATTTTGCATGAAATTACACTAATGTATCCCAAATCCTACAAGAGGAGGAGACACGCTATATCTGCCCTTGAACCTCCTTTTAAATCAGTTTTAAAAAGGGAGGTAAAAATGTCTTGATTTTTTTTTCCTTGAAATTGAAATATATCTATAAAGTAATGTTTCATATGATCTAAACATGGATAACATATCACTAGCCTAGACAAACAACCATTTGGTATTGACAAATATACAAAGTGTACTACAAAATACTCTTATTTCTCAAGATAAATACTAAAACGGGAAGTAATCAGATTTTACTGTATGTTTAATTTCAAAACTGCGTGTGAAAGATGTTTCTTATGAAGAAACCATGAAAGTTTGTGTTCAATTATCATAAAGTATACCGAATCAGAAATGGCCTACATATACAATTTGTTGGCTTGAATAGACCAAAACATTAGGCCCCAAAGGGGAACTACCTTTAATTTATTTCAATTAAATATACCTAGAACAATTTCAAAAATGTTAATTCATTACCCTAACCAATTATAACCCTTGACACAAAATTGTTTCAATTACATTTTATACACATTCAATATACATGACTCAGGAAAAATAATATGAGGCCCTTAAAGGGGAAATTGTTAAAAATCACATTTTATGGGCAAATTAATTTATTTCCAATCATTAAATTATCATATTACTGAACTTAATATAAGTAAAGAAAGAGAATGCATGAATATTATGTATAAAATATCAAAAAACTAAAAATATTCACTTGTTTACGTCCACGAGTTTACCTGTATATCTGTATTTATTAGGGCAATAGATTTATATAAAAAAAATAGAGAGGCCCTTCAATGGACCATTTTTGTATGTTACATAACAGTATCATGACATAATCATGTTTTCAAATTAAATGACTCATTCAAAGACTCATAAAATAAAAGAAACTTATATTAACACCCATTTAATAGATATCTAAGAATTGTAATAGGTTTCCCAGTACTTCTCTAATACATTTGTTTGACAAATTTATATTTCTTTTACATGAAATTGTGTTATTGCACTGTCATTTAATTGGTTCTGTGAAGTGTACATGGTAATAAAAGTCAAGTGTCAATACTGGTCAATCCAGATCAACAGAATTTAGCCATGCAAGGGTCATAATTAAGGTATACAGACACTAAATAGAAAACTGGCGTGGAAAAAATCATGGTAGTCGCAAAATAGCGCATTCAAAGAGTCCTCTTTCTTTGCTCTGTAGAGCTTTTTTCCTTCCTTTTTTTTTACATTTTTTGCTGAAATCACATAACAGAGGTATCCTTGACATAGGAATCATTTTCGCAATCATATGATAGCATGACAGATTTATAATGGAAATATAGGTCATACAATTTTGGGTATTATTTTTAGTTGATATTGTAGTTAATTTGTAAATGACCCCCAATTTTCTTTTGATGTTTTTTCAGCACTGACAATATTCTTTAAGAAAATGTAAAAATGTAAGCTAATGTAAAACAGGTCCTGCTCTGTGCTGTAGCCATTTGAAATTTGTCAGTTTTATCTAGAATAAAGAAGGTCAGCTATTTAGTATGTTCATACCTTAATGTCTCTCCCCAAACACTGCTTCATATATAAATATTAGAAATGTGAAAATCAGGTAATTTAGATGATTTCATGTTGTGTATTTCCATTAGTAAATATTTCATTTTATCTGGCACCATTTACTGACTTACAGTTTAATACCTTTGTTTATAACATGACCATGTATTGTTCCAAAAGTTTGAAGTCACAACATGTGGTGCACTAACAGGTATGCGACATGGTACACATTTGTTTGCCGTGGATGCAAAAAACAGAACAAAAAAAAACACACAAAGGGAAAATGTTACAAGCAACCAACATTGATACACACTGGTATTTTCTATAGTAAAACAGTTTGCTAGTTGTTAGCTGTAGCTTCATTTGGCCGTTCCAAACAGTTCTGGTACACGCTGACTAATTCCGTAGTAAGCCGTCTTTTTGGCATACCAGTTAGTGCACCACATGTTGTGACTTCAAGTAAAGATATTCTATGCCTTTGAAAAGACACATCAAAGGCATAGGATATCTTTACTTATGGTTATGCCATGTTAAAAGATTCAGGAAGCGCACTTGACTACTGAATGGATAGGTTGTTCTATCATGCCAAGAAAAATATCAAAATGAAGCCAGAGAATATGTTTTTTAAGCAATCAGACGTATTGAAAGCAATCCCCTGAGAGATGTTCACGTATGTAGCAAATAACATTGTATCAAGCAGGTTGTAGACAGGCATTTATAGCATATATTGACATTGCTAATCCTGTCGAACGGAAATGGTCAAAAGAACTGGTACTTGGCTTTAATTATGTAATACGCTTCATAATTAGCTGCTGTAAGTTGGAGGAAACTCATCAATGTAACTACAATAATACAAACAAAGGCAGATATAAATGTATCAAGCCAATCCTGTGTACTTATATGTGAAATACTGGCAAATCTATTACAGTTTTAGTTAAATATTGAAAAGGTTGTTACGCATAAAAATAAAAGTTGTTTGTTTAGGGTAACCTGATCGTAACTTTTCTTTCAACTTTAGTAAGTTCACTAAAATATGCTTGGGACATTACCTTAAACAAGCAATTACTCTAGGACTTATAATTGCGCTACTGGGAGGTATTCCTAGCTATTCCACTGTATTGGACAAAGAGCACATATATCAGCTATGATTATAACTAGGACGGCCTGCAATAGTCATTTTACCCATGCTGAATCAGCTCCATCGGCTATACCGAGATGCAGAGTATACTCAACTCTGACAAACAAGTACAATTTTCTTAATGAACATTTCTTTATCAGATACACGATATCATTATATAGGCCGATTTGGAACCTAAGACAGAAAATACACTGTTTCGTTATTTGTCAAAAGGCTTAATATGCAAGATAATTGTATCTCAGTATATTTTAAGGAGACAATGTTTAAAAACTAATCGATTAATCTTTACCTTCAAAAATTTACATCTAACTCTATTCGGTATGACTTTCTTTATTTCTGTATTATCTTTTCATCTTAAACAATTTTTTATATGTAACTATTTGCGTTTTTGGGGTGTCTGCAGTAAATGACTGAACTTTAGAAATGATTATAGTTATAAGCTTTGTGGTGGGGTTCAGTGGGAGAGACCATCTAGTGGTAAAGATGTTGTCAGATCAATAGGAAGATCGTTGGTTCAGACTGTACAAAGGTTAATCTATCATACCAGTGCTATTTTCAAGAAAGCGGAATTTAGACTGATTCTAAAACTTTAAATCTTAATCTAATTCAAATAAATTAGTATCATTGAATATAGTATAAATTAGAAATAATAAATACAATACATTTAGTTCACATTCCATTTTCTTTTGTTAACAGTTTTAAAGAAAGCATTATAATGATAGTATGTTTTAGCTTGAAGTCATTAATTGTCTTGAAAAACATATAAATTAATATGTTTTGTATAATACGTTTTACAGGAATTTAAATTAGAGATATTGAATTACAAGAAAAACACAAAATAATCCCTTCTTTAGCTGCTCATCTGAATGCATAATAATAATATCCATAGGGAAATTTAACTATCGGTACCCCAAGTACAGTATAAGTACTGTAAAATCGATTATATGAATTACAGTATGTACGTATTATGTGAACTTGTTTTATAAAATACCCTTAATGAACCTCAAAATGCAAAGAATGTTTAAATAATTTGATATTATTAATAGTAAAATTAGTTTTGTTTACCTGAGTGATATAATATTCACACTTAAAAATAAAGTAATCCTGTTAATGAACTTTTTAAACAATTTCCCCTTTTAGGGCCTCATCTATGTCATTTGTCAGTGTTCTGTATATTAAATGTGTATAAAATGTAACTAAATAAATATTATGTCAATAATAGTTACTAATTTAGGTTATAAATTAACCTTTTCGACATTGATTTCAAAACTATATGATTAAAATAAATAAAATATAGGTCCCTTTTTGGGGCCTCATTTTAAGATAATTAGGGTTAGCAAACTGCGTGTCTCCTCCTTTTTTTGAATTCAGCATACTTCAAAATAGTTACATACAAAGTTTGGTGCTTTCTTCACAAAAGGAAACATCTTTTTCCTATAACCTACTCACTATTATATGTTTTCAAATAATTGAAAGTCACATTCATTAGTTCAAGGGATATAGGTCCTTAACTCTTAAATAATCACCAGGTGCCCGCTCGTTGAAATAATGCACGGAGGGGCACCTGGGGTCTTCCTCCGGCACCAAAGCTGGAAAGTCGCCTTATGACCTATAATTGTGTCGGTGCTACGTTAAACCCAACAAAATAAAATAAATTAATTAAATAATCATTCGGAAACTAACATCAAATAGTTGACACTTGTCAACTGGTTATTTCATACTGTATCATTTCATATAAATTTTGGCTAAATTAATGATCTTTCTTTTTAATTTAAGTTTTGTCATACTTTTATTAAGTACATTACAACAAGATTTTTTAATTTTTTTTTACCATCTTACCATCTTAGAATGCCAAATCAAGACAAAAAATATGTGTCCTTGTCGGGAATCGAACTCGGCCGCCACGGCAATTAGCATTTTCCTGTCGTTGAATAAAAAGCTCTTTAATTAACAGTTTACCTCCGGTACCCTGTTACAAATGTTTGTTGTTGTTGTTGTTGTTGCTGTTGTTGTTGTTGTTTTATAAATTTTGAATGTAAACATTAGTAAAAGCAACTAAGGCCTCTTAAAGAAATATAGCAATAATTTTCTGATATCTTAAAATGTCGCATGATCTGGAGGTCTAACTTCACACTTCGTGCTTCACAGCTTTACACTTCAAAATTCACATTTCTTATAAGGTTCTTTCACTGGTTGTAGGTGCAGATGGGAATTTCCGGCCTCGTGGGTAACTGTTTAGGCGGTAACGAGGTTCCTACCCGAGAGCCGGATATTATACCAACGACTTATACCAACACTATATATCGACGTGTATGAATAGAACATGGCTACAGTTTAGAGTCGAGAACGGGCACCTGCAGTAGCTCTAAAAGTCTAAAATCATGTATGTTATGTTTTGTTTGAGTCTTTACCTAAAATGGCTCACTATAGTATCATATGCGTAATACAATATAATAGTAACCTTCATGTCATTGTGTTTTTATTCACGTATGTTAATGTTAAGCCAGATATTCCAATGGAGAATGTCATACAACTTTATAAGAATGTACCTTTTAGCACATGCACAGTTTTTGCAATATGACTGCCTAGCGCAGCAGCTAGGAGACATGGTCATGCAAAACAGGTTCGAATCGTGCACTGAAGTTTGACACTCATCATTTACTTTTTGTCATTTCAATTTGATGCATTTTTTCTGTCCTCAAACTTATTTAATTTACAAGGAGTTTGTTTTGTTTTATTTTTGATAAAGCAACGTCATTTCTATAAAACAAAATGCACGGTCAAAGTACGATGTCCGTACGATAATAAGTACACCGTGCCAAAAACGTGCGAGGCCGTACGGGGTTCGCAAAGCGTTACGACCGCCGTACACCTTCATTGTTAATTCAATGAGGTATACACAGATGAATATATTCCACCAACTATACTGTCGAGGCGTGGAACAGAATGCAGCGATGTCCGTACGGATATCCTACGAGTGAATATGGATTCTTTTTCAAACACCGCCGAACTGATTCAATCTTGTCGCACGGACACCGTACGAGTGCCGTGCGAGCGTCGTACGAACCCACGAGCACCTTACGAGGTACGCCGGGCTCCTTCCGATTTCTGCATGACTTGTCTGCGATATCCGTACGGATATCCTACGATTGCATCCTCTAAAGATCGTACGGGGCGCGTAGGTACTGTGACCAGACGCTACGATTGTACAGAGACCGTAAGGATTCTAAAATTGGAAGTCTCGTGACACTTTTAAAACCGTACGGACACCATACAGTTTATGACCGAGGCATTATCTACAATAACAGAATGGACGCCGACTTCTGACAGGGGCGTAAACAAGTGGAACATGTGTGTGTGTGGGGGTGGGTGGGGGGGGCAGTGCATTTGGCGTTAGTAACTGATACAGCAAAACATTTTATTGTTTAGATTGTATTTTTTATGCTACAAGAAGTATTTTTCATGAAAGAAACAAAAAGCAGATACCAGATGTCAATCTGCGCAGAAATACCTATACGTCCCTGGGAAAGCATTTCCAAAATAAATATCATGTACTAATAGTACGTGAATTGCCTTCCAGGGACGTATAGGTATTTCTGCGCAGATTGACATCTATATCTGCGTCTTGTTTCTTTCATGATAACTACTTCTTTGCACACGATTTTTCTCCCGTTAATACATGAGCTGATCAAGTGAAAAAAGTAGTTTTTATGCAAGAATGATATTTTCTTTATAAGTTTATTGCTGGTGATATCAAATATGTAAACCATCTCTCTATTTACGTACGTTATGTATCATATAGTACAGTGTATGTCAAACCATGACCATGTGTATTGTATATTTTGTATGTTTTTCTTCTCCTTTTTTGTTTTTGTTTTTTTACAACGAGGTACCTTGTGTACAAGTTGAAAATAAACTTCTTTACTATTTTGTTCATGTCCAACCACGAAGGATAGTATATATGCTCAACACACAACTTTCATTTATTCATTTAGAAAGTTTCTTTGAGGTAATTGTAATAGGTTATATTGTTCTCAGGTTATCAAATTGGAACATTCATACCGGTGGTATGCCTCATTTATTGCGCATTCTAAATGTTGCATTTTCCGTTTTGGAGATGCGGACCAAAGACTGCATCCGCGTTTTATCAATAGATACGCAGATGTAAATTCATATTTAATATTTCTGTATATTTCTAGAAGCGGAAGTAAACGTTAAGGAAACCCGATAAGGCATAGAAAATCCCAAGACAATTCAACAATAAAGCTAGAACTAAAGAATGACTTATATTTTCCGCTGCAGTTTCTCTTTGTTGTATGGCTCTGTGATTTTGTTTGGGGTGTTAAGAGCTTCAGGGAAATCTACTCTTACCTTTTATCCCTTACTATAATATTCAGGTCTATACCTACTGTAATAGTTCAAATAATTTGAGAAGAAAGGCAGGTAAAATTATAAAGAAACAAAAAAATGTCTCTGAAGAAAAAAAACTCTGTAGGGACTTTAATGGAGTCTTTTCGAAGCCCATTACACTAAACCGATATCCGTACTGTAAATAAATGAAAACCGGAATGATAATGTCATAGGTGATCGCCTAATAATATAAATATGATTTTTCTAAGCAGTCTAATTGTCTACAGAAATAAAGGATTATCGTAGTTTACTTCAGTGACACAGTTTCTATTCAGCCTACTTGGCTAATTCTTTGGTTGACAAAGCACTCTACCACGTCATGTAACAAATTTGGTCACCTTTTTGTGACGCTTGGACGATACATTTACAAAAATGATTTAGGTGGAAGCCTCTGAATACATGTTTTTATATGGTATTATATAAATCCGACTTGAAGAAACTCGAACAATGCTGTAAATGCAAAAGAACACAATCAGTTCTGCCCAAAACTGCCACGGAGCTACTCTGCTGCCCGTAGGGACCGTCAGAACAAAAAGACTTGAGAATCAGTAGTCCAAGGGTAAGGCGTCCGACTTCTCACCGGGCGTTCATTGGTTTAAATCCTGGGTTATAGGGTAATTTGACAATGAATTCCACAATTTTATGCAAGCAAATAATGCCCAGAACCCTTGAAGCAGTCATCAAACGCAGTAAGTTGTGAGAATTTTCACTTCAGCAATGTATAAGAAACACGCTGATGTAAAATAAATAACAATGTGTGGTGGACGGATAGCTCAGTGGTTTGCACACTGGCCTTCCAATCCTGAGGTCGGGGGTTCGGTCCCCGGTAGCTACTCAGGAATTTTCAGAAACGCTTTTCAGTGTTCCCACCCAACTAGAGGTGTACTGGTCAGGAACCCAGGCAATCCTTGCGTGTGTCAGTGCCATACGTTAAAGAACCAGGCTGTCTATTCGGAACGAGCTAGGCTAAGTTAGCCGGACAAGCCTTATCTGATTTCTGATCTCTCTGTCGTGGGGGCTTTGTCTCACTCTGTCCCTCTGGTCAGATCGCTCTGTGTCTGTACTAGTAGAGGATGAATTATGCACCCTGTGTGGCTGCATTTGAACTATGTAAAGCGCCTTTGAACGTGAAATTGATCATGAAAAGGGCGCTATATAAATCTGGTATAATAATAACAGAAATCAAACAACCGCTTGACAGATCTCCACCAAACTTAGTTCTACATACCTCCTTCAGAATAACTTAATTGGTTCCAAACCTCTGCACACATCGGTTTATATAAAGGCTTAAGATTATGAAAATCGCAAAGTTGCGGGTATTACCGAACGTATCAGCACTACCGAACACAACCGTTGGGTATTTCCGACCATTCTGGTATCACTGTGTTATACATACTCACAATTTCTTTATTTCATATCTTTTAAGATATATTCACATATTGAATAACTAACTAAACAAATGACACAAAAGTTACCCAAACCAAGCTCATTTAGAGTGATATCCGGTATATAGATCATAACGTTAGACGTTGGTTTGATGACCTCAGATACTTAGTTCTGCAGTGTACTTAATACTGCTTGTATCGCTACAAGCAACTGAAATTAGTGTTCATAAATAGACTCATGTTCAAAAATACCCGACCGTGCTCTATGTCTTCACCGAATTTGGCGACATCAACTTGTTTCGTTTTTAGCTCAACTATCCGAAGAATAGTCTGAGCTATTCTACTCACTCTGGCGTCGGTGTCGGCGTGACTTCTTGGTTAAAGTTTTACATGCAAGTACGTATAGCTATCATTTAAAGCTTTGAAACTTATCTTTTTCTTTTTCTAGGTCAATTACCAACCTCACTGGTTTCAAGTCACATAACTCTGATATGTATTTTTGCCAAATTATGCACCCTTTTGGACTTAGAAAATCCCGGTTAAAGTTTTGCATGCAAGTGACTATCTCCAAAACTAATGTAGAGATTTAATTGCAACTTCACATTGGTCTTTGGGTTATAAAACTAGGTGATAGTACCAAGTCCTATAACTCTGGCATGCAATTTGTCCAAATTATGCGCCCTTTTGGACTTAGAAAGTACTGGTTAAAGTTTTGCGTGTAATTACGTATAGCTATTATTTAAAGGCATATAGCTTTGTAACTCATTATTTCTTTTTCTAGGTCAATAACCAACCTGACAGGATCAAGTCCCATAATTCTGGCATGTATTTTAAAGACAAATTATGCCCCTTTTGAATTAGAAAATCCCGGTTAAAGTTTTGCATGCATGTTACTATTTCAAAAACTAATTATGCAAATATTGAATTGAAACTTCACATGTTTCTTCGGGATTAAAACTAGGTCATAACAACAAATTCCATTACTTTGTCATGTATTTTGCAAAACTTTGTCCCCTTTTAAAATTCAAACTTTCTGGTTAAAAGTTTGCATGCAAGTTATTTTCTCCAAAGCTAATATGGATACTGGATTGAAAGTGGGTATCTAACATTAGGGTAAAATTCCTGTATCTGATGGTCCTGTATCTGGGACAACAATTCGAATAGTCGAGCATTGGCTGTCTTACGGACCGTTCTTGTTATATCACATAATAGAAAATCTTTGCGATTCGCAATCTTCAATTGCAATTTTATCACATACATATCTGGTTAGCAACTGAGAACCATGCAAACAATTCATTTGTTTTAAAAATCTCATATAACATGATAGTTTCAAGTGACTTTGTCCTCAGACAAAATGTAGCTATGTTTCAATTACTAAGCTACTATGGCAAACAGACAAGTTGTTCACTACGTTTACCAGAAACTTTTGCTAAAGACATTCAATGTGAATACTAGAATAATCATAATAACAAAATGCTTTCAAGTCCTCGGGGGAGTATGTATGCTTCACATGACAAGAAAACGTATTTCCTCTTGGTTTCAGATTTTAGACCAAGATTAATGACAAACTTCATTGAGTTTTAAGTAAATTTCTTGCTATGCTAAACATGGATATTTTAAAATTCTAAATTGATTAAACAAACAAATACCTTTCATAACAATTTTTAATCAGGGATAACGCATGTTTTTTCGTGTTATAACGTCTGCAGAATACCGAGGGATTGGTTGGTGCCCGAGCCCGTAGGGCGAGGGTACCAACGTATCCCGAGGGATTCTGAAGATGTTATAACACGAAATAAACACGCGCTAACGCTATTCTAGCATAAAAATTAAAGAATACATTCTCCCTCAACGCCATTAGATTTCTATGAAATGCGCGGGAATATCTGAGTTGTTCATTCACGTTGACGCCATTTCCATTATCCGTTTTGAGGCCGTAATACGCGTTTACGCTTTGCCACGGTTCGCGCATATATAAAATGGTGTTATAAAAGCACGTAAGCGCGAGAATCTATCTGTTAACACACGTTTTCTCCCTTCTTAAAACACCCGAAAAGTGACAAGAACAGCAGTTTTAAACTATAATGTGGAAAAGCAAACGAAAAATTAAATGTTTGCTACGTTATAAAAATCTTATCAATAATATTTAATCACGTAAAATTTTTATTTATTCACTCACGTTTTGATTTTTTTATTTATTCAATCATTAACTAGTAGTGTGCGCATAGTTTTCAAATACATTACGCAAGTGCGGACACTAAAGTAGAATGCTTCCTCTGTAACACTGATAAAGGATTAACTAATTTACTAGAACACCTTTTCTATAGTCTACAAGTGTATTTCTTTCTTTTCATCACAATATTCGTTGCAGATAAATTCTTCTTTGACATTCACTGGACACTGAAATAGATTTCTCTCTCTCTTCCACGCACCGCACCCGCCCCCCCCCCCCCCCCCCCCCCCCCCACCCCCCACTTTCCTTTTATGATATCGTAAGATTGACAGTTACTTAGATATCCCCTTCAACATATCATGTGACCCGTTTTTTCTCATATTTCTCTGTAGCTGAAACTACATGTAAAAGAACAAAATTGATAAAACAATATCGGATCCAGTTTCATGCTCATGGAATGCATAAATGCACATTGCATTGTTTATCTGTGTCTAATTACAATTGCCATTAATAAAACAAAGACAACGACAACTGAGCTAAATTTGAAGTTTAGACCCAGTCCATGACCGCCTTTATTCCTTATAATCAGCGTTCACAGGATGTCAAGCTGTACCCAGTTGTTCGAAACCATCATCATATCAATACTTTTGTAACAGGTCAGATTTATACAAATAGTTTCTCTGGCTATTCTTGTTTCACTTGTTGTAATTCATGGGCGCCGCCATATTGTCTTCTCCGCCGAATGTATTTTACAACGAATCATTTCATTGATTAATAATATTGTTTCAAGTATTTTCATTGGTTTGTGTTAGGTCCAATTATTAATTGTTTATACCTGTCATGTGACTATGCGCGGGAAATTTCATTTATATACCCGTGCATAGCATTTTGTTTGTTAGATAGGCTGTAGACCTACCGGGCAACCGGTACGTCACCGAAGCCTATAAGCGCTTCATTTATTTGATTGAGATCATTCTCACATAATACTTGCTGATAGCAAAACTCTAAAATTAAAACATAGATTAATTCTCTTTTTCTCTTTAGATTAATAATTAAAATTCTACTTTCATTCTTTAAGTTTCTTTGTTTATCTAAATTAAATAAATTCTGAATGAAATAGATTTATATAGATTAATTCTATAAATAAAATTGTAGCACTAAGTTGTTGACTCTTGTCTTCATTATAGTGTAGAGAAATTCCCAAGAAATATATCGGCCATATAGATTTATAAATCAGTTCTACCACATACGATCACCCATATTAGAAATTTTACACAAAGATCTATTCCCCAGCTGAGGTTCGAGTCAGTCCAACTAGAGCCTGGTACACTTTACTCGACGTCAAACCATTATAATGCACCGTGATTTTAGTCAGAACTGTCGCATGTTGTCTTCGTTAATCCAATGCGATTCGGATTTCGGCTATTTATAATCCATTTATGATTTCAACTGATTTATACAAAAAGACAACAAGATGAAAATGGTCAATGACATATTTGAATTTTAAATCTGTGAGCATTGTCTATGTCTGGCATTGTGGGCAAGCCAGGCACTTTTGTACAGCCAGCAATAATGTTCAGGCATCTTTTACACAGAAGTTACTTCAATGTTGCCCCTGACTACTCATGCCCGTCGGTAACGGTGGTGGCTGTTCTCCCTCATACAGATTACGATAAGGCGGTGGATATTCCGCCGGCGGTGCTGTGGGCTGCTGAATATATGTTGGTTGTTGACGATAAACCCCTAGATTTTGTGGGTATGGGACGGTGGTGATTGCTGCAGCTGAAAATCAGATTTAGTGATATAATATTGCTTAGACGTTGTTCTGCCTAAAAACAAACTTAAACTATACAATTTGTGTTTAAATAAATCAGTACAAAGGTATGAACCTGTGGTAACGACAGTCATAAATATGTACGGATCTCAAAGCTTACAAAATTTAGAAAACACTTTAGACAGTTAGCGAACTAGGCAAAGGGACCTGCGAAACAAAGCCGCTTGCATTGCTTAGTACAATTTGGTATCATATCATTGTCTCTTCTTTTCTTAACCAGGGACGAATTATCACGCTCAAAAATCCATTTTTAATTTTTTTGTGAAGCCTCAGAATGGGTTATTATTTTTTTCTCAGTCTTCAAGTGAAGTTATGAATAATTTTCATTTTCAACATTAATTATTTGATGAAATGTTTATCTGTTTTACATTAAGTTTACTGTAATATGAACTTAAATGTTCACTACATTAATCATTAAGCAAACTGAGGCCCCTACAGGTTCATTTTAATATTTGAAATTTTTAATAAGTAACGCATAAATTACAAATATATTGTTTTACACTTTTTAGGCTACTTTTTTTTTATAAATTCTCCACGACAGTGAGGTGGGCTATTTTAAGGTTCAGGTAAGTGACAGGCATTCTACTATTCATAGAAATAATAGAAGCATTAAAGGGGACACTTTACTATAGAATAATTGATAAATTTTTACAGTGCGCCGAAGGTTTGGCTAAAAAACTTCTTTTGTTTTATGGAGTAAACCATAAAATGTACAAGCATATTTCTTCAGCAATTACATATGGTATGTAGTTATTTTTACCAAAGAAAGGTTATGTTGTGGCTCAAAAGAGGTTTATATTCAAATTAACATGTGGTAATCAATTTACAGACAAATTGTAGAAATATATTTCAAATTAGTATATAACGATTAATGATTAACCATTTTATATGTATTCATAACTTTATCATGACATCAAGAGTTCTAACTGACCAGTCAGAAGGCTGCATTTTTAAGTACCTGCCAGCTTCCACTTGGGTAAAACGAGGTGTTTTTACGATGAACATATAGTGACTTTAGAAGTAAATATCACATTATTTCAGAAGTTAAATTAGATTTTTGACTGTACATGCCCCAGGTTATGCAACAAACTACAAAACTGCAAAGTTTCATTGAAATATTATATGGATTTAATGGTTTGGTTTTAGTTTAAAGTTTGAGATTTTACACAAGGAGTCTATGATAAAGTCCGAGTAAAATGTAATCATTACCCAAGTGAAATTAGTACCATGTCTCGGACATGTTAAAATTGTGAATCTCTGTAATAGCATGTAAGGGGTGCTATAGTATGAATATTGTTCAAAGTCAAAAGTAATCCTAAATGTGTCCCCTCTTGATAAAGCAAGTCTCAATTCATGAACTGTACAACCTCATCTTTTTTATTTCAAGTGCAGCAATCCGATCAAACAATTCAGCAAGTCAGAGATACGACAAAGTTACTTATAAAACCAAATTGGATATGTAATTTGGTATCAGGTGAGTGGTGGAAAATAACATTTGTTATTCGAAGGGGTGTTCAATGAAAATTTACCGACTGAATAGCGAACATTGCAGACCATGATCAGCCTGGTCGCAAAGGCAGAATTACTTGCCGTCGGCAGGCTAAAGGTTATCATGTTCACATCCTTGCAAATACTGTTTGAGGGTGGTACGTTCTTTGAATGTGGCTTTTTTAAATTAGATATTCATCCTTGCGGTTTTTGGTTGCGGGTTTACCCCGCTATCAAAGTTACAAGTGTATTTGTGACAATCATATAGAATCTTTATTTTATTCCAAATCACATCCAAAGGATGTTCATGTGCTACACAAAATAGTCCCATTCATGAACAATGCGGATGAATTATCAATGAACAAGCAGTTCTGATTCAACCTGTATCCATTCACACTGACCATTTAGATTATATAAGATCTGTCAACGATAAGGTTCTCAAGCCTACGGTTACATCACAAGCTAGGTCAGGCAGAGTTCGTCATAGTTATGATACACATTTGTATTTGTTCCCATTCATGTATATTTATAGATTGTCATTTAAACAGAAAATAAACTTTCTACCAAAACCCGCAACCACCAGACGTCTCAAGGCTTTGATTTATATTTTTGATAAATCTGATATGTGTTTAAATGCATGGCATACCAACTTTGTTTTTCAAAATATTTTCCTTCTTTGTGCTAGCTAGATAATATATTACATTTATTGATTTTGGCATACCCCACCCTCACCCCATTTCAATATTTTTGTGGTATATATTGTTCTTTGACTAAATATAAACCTAATAAATAGGAACAAAGTAATATTTAGATTTGATACTGTGTTTTTCTTGACAGATTTAAGGTTAAAGGTCAGTAATTCAAATCCTTCTTTGTTTCATATAAAAAACAACAACTTCATGTCGTCTTTACGTATCTTTAGAGAACATCACTTTTTCCTACACCAATTTTTCATGAAAGTTCTATCACAAACTAACGAAAAAATGAAAAGAAAATAGGGGGTTGAATAGTTCCTAGTGAAATGCCAGTCAGTTGTGGTCTGCTACCCTAAAAATGGCGCATATTTGCTCTCGTCCGCGCAATAAACACCTACTTCCGGTTTCGATCTGCAAAACTTGCCATGTGGGTTGTATGAACATGAAAACCGTCCCAATTCATGCAGAATGTATTCTAGTAGCGAAAAAGTGTGATAAAAGCACTCGTTCTACACGAATTTGCGCAGAAAATGGGAAAATTAGGATCTATTTATTATGGACTTCTTTCGACTACACCACGGAAGCACATTTTCGACCGAATTACTGACCTTATTCCTTAACAGTCTTTCTTATTTAGTAATATTTTCATATCTAACTCTTTCTAAACTAAGATCACGGTTATCTAAAATATTAAGATATTCTTCATGCTCAACTTTTGTTTTGATGCATTTATTACCAGAATTCGGGCTGGTTTACATTCTTCTTTGTTTTCATCGTTTCTGCTACAATTTATCTATGACTGAATTAACAATTACAGACATCTCTACATTAAAACTCTTACTCGTTGCATGATCAGATGAAGGACTATGAATGGTCTTTTTCGAAGCGTCTGATAAGTTTGTTATAGACACATTGATTGGCGTAGTGCTTATACGAATAGACCAATGCAACACAGTCTGACAAACTGTTGTAAAGTATTATGGTCACAATACTATAAATAGTTTTCCCTATATATTCTATATAAAACTGACATTTTATTAACGATTTACCAAACATAGCTAGACCCATTTCAGAAAACAAATTCTTACCTCATTTTAAAGAGTTATGATAAAACTGATATAAAATGAAGAGAAAAGTAGGTGTCATGTATCTTCTAAGAGAGATTTCTCTTGTCACATTTACTTACTGTAAAATCACACCAAAAGCACATTGATTTGGCCTGGAAGTAATACTCGTACTAAAATTAAGTTTCACTTCACCAAATACATCCACCTCTCCAATTTTCCCTATCAAAATCTCAAAAATACATCCACAATGACATTTAACAGAAACTAGCTTAAATTTAGACCTCTGTTGCTATGCCAAGTGAAAAATTAGTTTTCAAAAGCCTGGCAGTCGTTATGCGACTAGACCAGATGGTTCCCACACTGGTTCCTCTATATTAGTTAGTCCTTATTAATTACACTGTTTGTTTGTGACAGCGTGTATCCCATATTGGCCGGTCACCAACAAGCTTTGTAAACGATTTTATCTTGCCGACTACCTTTTTTAGCCTATTTTAACGCTATAATTGAGACATAATTTTTTTGTATATTGACCAACAGAAATGCAAGAAACTTGAAGGAGGCGAGATGAAATAAAATGTACGCAGTTTTGATTTATCATAATAATGTAGTATGTCCGCATAATTATGAAAGGTATCCAACTGACGCATTACTTAATGATAAAGACGTCCTCACATCGAAACTGGTACTTTCTTATCAAGAATTAGCTTTTCAGCCACGCGCGTTTGTTTATTGTTCCTTCTCTTGTCCCTTCTCTTGAGAAGGATTCGGCGATATATGACAATTTTGTGTCGATTCGCCGTAAAATCCAACTCACTCACTCTCTTGAGAAGGAACACTTATTGTTGACATTTCACTCTCCACTGAGCAGGTAATGAATACCAGGGTGTTGTCAAAGGCATCCGACTACCAGTTGTGCGCCGCCAACTTGGAGTCATGCATATACATTTTGAATAGCCTCCATGGCAATGTTTGTTCATGCGTCTTAACAACAATCTATTGTGAAATGCTAGTTTAGAGTATTAACCCATGCTTTGAATATTTGTGCCTGGACTAGCCATAATTAAACTGAAAATAGACTCCCGCCAAGTAAATGAAATAGTCGCCGGTACCGTGGTGATTGTTATCTTCAGATTTATCAATGCAATTGGCAAATGCTTTCTTTTATTTATTTTATGTCAAATTCGTTTTCCTACGTTTCGTTAATGCGCATTCTCATCCATGAGAGGTTCGTCAAAATCACGAGACCAGGAGACCATATTAGAGATCTAGCATGCGATAATGTAAATGCTCAGCTTGAATATAAGCTTATTTGTAGCTATACCTATATGGGCGGCACCTTCAGACGGTTGTAGGAAGATAGTTCATGATATATGTGTTTATTTTTTGTGTCTCTATATATGCAGCTATATATGGACGCATTAATCACGTGACAAAATATCCGGGAAGCCTACTTCTAAAATTTTAACATTGTGGTCAGCATGATGTTAACGTTAGATTTTCTTAAAGGACAGAACACTGCATATGCGATAGAAGAGACTTTTGCTAAAGTCTAAAGTAAACATGCTAGAGACAGGTATTGCTTACCATCGATGCCAGAGGTAGACGATGAGCCATAGCCAAAATACAGATAAATCGTGAAATGACATATAAATAAACTGTTGTATTAAGGAGGCATGGAGGGTATCGCACATTTCATTACGTTTCAAGAACAGACCAAGTCTGCTATTATTTTTGCATGGTTGTGTTCTTACTTCCACAGGATCTTGTTACAGACTTTACTTACATTTTACAGATGTCCATATGTTTGCGCCCCTATTTTCCCTAAAAAAATTCTACGTGAGTTTGAGAAAAACCCACGTTTGGATACTTATGTGTGCTTAGGCTTAAAGACCAAATGCACGTTTCAACATCACGAAACATTTCTGTTTGAAGTATATTCTTTGCAAAACAAGTATAGAAAATATAAGACTTGAGAATCGTCAATTATTTCATTGCCACGACGAGCTCGTAAGAAAATGGTCAAGTAAGGAAATAAAGAAATAACGGTCGCCGCTATAAAAAATGAGAGTGCATCTTCCCCACGGTCCGGTTTAATCAAAAATAAAGGTTCGGGTAACGTTCTCTGTTTAAGAAGTAAAACCACCAATCGGACCAGGTCAACACAAAGTACTTGACCAGTTTCTTATTAAAGAGCACACATAAATACTTCAGATTGCATCAACCATCTTCCTGTACAGATTAGACGTATATGTTTATATCAAAAAGTATATATAAAGAAGATATTTGTTTGTTTCGATGTGGGACTGGGGTGTCTTTCGCGAGCGAGCACCAGGTGCGGTATTTTTACAAGTTGCATAGCTACGAATGGTGATGTGGGATATGGTGTTCGCGAGTAGAGATATTTTGCCACTGTCATTATTTTGTTACTGTATGTTGTTGTTACCAGATGCTCTTAAAGGGCCTTGACTTTATCAACAAAAAAAACTTTTTAAAAACTGAAACTTGTTTAATAAACCTACGGTCTTCCAATACACGTAATTACACGTATGTTTTGAAAACGTGCACCCGAACTCTGTCATTCAAAATTACATTGCTGATTGTCTCTGTCCGGTAATCCAGGCTGAAAGTTCATCTGTCACTTAAGCAAATATAGTTTTCCAACAAATTACTGTTCTTCAATTCCCGTCTGAAACACGAAATAAACTAAATTTATGTATGTGAGTCAGAATCCGTTCTTAAAACATTCAAGATGTAAATTGATCAATGCTCACTCATTATCTTCACCATCATGATGACCGTCGCAATCAACTGAAAGGTAAAAAATAGGATCATAACAACCCTATCGATCACTCGGGCCAGTTGTTGCCACTCTTCAGCCACTTCATCACACTGCTTTTGACTATTCAGGTAATCATGAATTGACTCTATGCACTCTAGCTGCAGTTTCATTAGCCTTATCTCCTCTGACCGCTCATCTCCGGCAGTAATCGGGCTCTTTCGGAAGTTCGCGACGAATCCTTTCGGTACGTTAGGGGAACTGAAATGTTCACACAATTCTTCTTCGGCAATCATCGATTTCTTCCGGTTGTCTTTGGTTGACGAGTGTCTTCTTGGGATGGTAGGGGAAACGAAAAGGTTGCATAGCTTAACATCATCTCCCGACAAGTTTGATTCCATATCTGTTAGTTCCATTTTGTCCGAAAATATATCGGAAGCATTTACCTTCTGCAATATTCAGATAGACATACGTTGAATCATAAGTTTAAAATGAAGTTCGAAAAGTCACTTCATACATTTTACTGCTAATTAATCTGTTAGGTTTACATAAACTATATGAGCCGTGCCATGAGAAAACCAACATAGTGGGTTTGCGACCAGCATGGATCCAGACCAGCCTGCGCATCCGCGCAGTCTGGTCAGGATCCATGTTGTTCGCTAACAGTTTCTCCAATTTCAATAGGCTTTAAAAGTGAACAGCATGGATCTTGGCCAGACTGCGCGGATGCGCAGGCTGGTCTGGATCCGTGCTAGTCGCAAACCCACTATGTTGGTTTTCCCATGGCACGGCTCAATTATGGTATTTGTTCATGTTTTAAAATATGAAATTTAGGTCTAGTATACCTTTAACTTTGATACTGGAACACAAAATCTTCATATTAGGATCATTAGCTAAGCTCTGAATGGATAACGTTTAAAAAGATTTTCAAACATACTTTTGCCAAGATTTTTATTAAACAGTCTGATTTTCAATACAACATCTGTAGTATAAACATGCATTATACAGGTTTTCTAAGACTGTAAAGTTATGGTGTCCTATAAACTAAAAAATATTCCGAAATACTGAACAGTAGTCTATGTATACTAGTTACTACTCACATTCTGTTTGCAAAACAGTTTTGATTTATGCTCTTTGCCTTGTTGGAACAGTATCCCACCTAACCACTTTAAGAACACAGTTCTAACCCATGATGGCATCCTGCGACCGTTGCCGCCTCTGTGATGTAAGTTCAAAACTGTGACGGTCATCAGACAGGACCATGAAACTAGCAGCATTGCGCATGTAAAATACATGCCTGAAATAAAGTGTGCATTCAAACATAAACATAAAATTAAAAGTCCTTTTTAAGACAAAATCAATTTGATTTGTTTGCTGACGGTTTTTGTTGACTACTTACGTTAATAATTTTAAAGCGACTTATTTACCTGTGGTTTGGTTCCAGTGAGACCCACCAACATTAATAAGATTGTCAAACGGTCAAGATGACTTCTTCACTTTTAAGTATACATTTGTAAATCTAGTCTCTTTTGTATAAGACATCTGATTACATCAATACAGTCAATCAAGAAGTCGCGAAATCAATTCCAGTGGATCTGATGGTCTTTCTGACGATTCGACAGCAACCTAATACTAGCACGTCTTAATTCTTCCCCCGCCTCTGATTCATGTTTTGGAATGTTTCACTTACTTGTGAACAACAGATAACTACTTGAATTAAAACCAGGAATGCCGTTTAGGCCCTGTACCTGTCGTAACATAATGGTATTTAAAAGAGGTGTTAAAGCTATATTAAATATGTAATGTTGGAGGATCAAGTGTGCCAGACTGAAGTCAAGTTGCTTCAAGTCAACATCCAGCTTTCTTGGGGTTCTAGGAAGAACATCAGTAGATTTCTTTCCGTTGGATCATCGTTTCAAAATTAATTTTGTCAAGTTTCAATTTAAAGTTTTGTCGAGGGAACATGAAAAACTCGGATGCTTTTACTACGTAACATAACAAGTCGGCTATTGATAATTCAATTGCAAAATTTATACATGAAAATAATGTGAAAAGTGACATAGGGCCTACCTATATATGGAAACGTTTCTGACGTCGGTGGCATCGTCTCGGAGACAACGAGCATGAATACGGACAAAGAGAGAAGTACTGTGATCTCCAGCGAAACTTTCTCTCCAGAGTCTGGCGGCAACAGGAACGCCAGCACTGCCATAGAGGACATCAAAATACATGGAAACATCAGGTTCAACAGATAAAAGCGTGGTCTTCTTTTCAATGTGACGTAGAAAGTAACGTCAGGGAACGGGTCAGGGCAACAGGAAAAATAATTAACATGCCGTACCGCAGGCGCTCCTACAACAGATCGTACAAAATAATGGAGACAAAAATCAAAATCTTAAAACAATCAATTTAAAAAAAGTCTGACATGTCTATCGGAGTCTTAAAATCTTTATTGCAAGATTGTTCTTAACAACAGCCAGTCCAATGTCTGGTGATACCAAAACGTTTTTATGATAGCGGGGTTAAAAACTCAAACTGAGAACCAGTTTTATGATAGAGGGGGTAAAAACTGAAATTGAGAATCAATCTTGTGAACAGCAGGGTTAAAAAGCTGAATTTGAGAACCAGTCTTTGAAAGCAACATAAAAATGGTCAGTTTCTGGTAATTGCTCAAAACAGTCAGTTTTACACTGGTCTCCGGTTTCAGTTTTGTCATTAACAACTACTAAAATGTCTAATATTTACCAACTATCTCCCATTCTCCATTTTCCTTATAAGTGGCAATATCAGCGGCCGTTTCTCCATCACGTCCGGTTAGATTCAATTCATTGCCGAAGTAGGACCAGGACCCTAATTTTATTGGACCTGAAAAAAGAATTATAGGCAAATATGCCGATATGAATATTACATAAAGTTTGTTATATCTAGAGTTTTAAGACTGGTACCTGAATGATTATGGCATAAAGTGCAACAATTTTCCTCTTGTTTAGTATGTCAATACATTTAATTCAATTTGTTTTAAAACTAACATATATCTTTTTGTCTTATTTGTATCCTGAACATCGTTTTTAGAGAAATTACAATATTTTAATAACGAATATTTATGTGATCTATTTGTACTTACAAGTATCACAGTCTATTTACGAAAAAAAAACATGGAAATTTACACAATTCAAAAAGCGTATTTAAATCTGGCCAATTCTAAAGGGTTTGTGCACTTGCTAATCCCTTTGGATTCTGCTTAAAAAGGCGTTATAACTGACATTGGTATACTTTCTTACGTAAATGTTACACAAACTGAAACCCGTGGGGAATGTCCTCCGTTGACTTAAACAGATGGCAAAAAATGTTGGGTTTTGACTGGGTGACTAGAAAAAAATATATGTAGCGCTAAACACATTTAGCCGATAATTCGGAATTTGTTTGCGATTACAATGCAGTTTATACTCACATGTTTGAGTGTCAAAGGGGAAATACGTGACATCCATCTTACACAATGTGGCAACAACACTAGGGAAATAATAGTACACAGACCCATCTGGGTAAACTGATGCCCGGTAGTCTTCAATGCCTCCGAGAGCATTTTCTGCGCTGAAAAAATGCAGAAGGTCAACTAAAAAGAGATTTTTGTTAAAAGTTGATACAGTGTTCAGTAATACCATATAGTATTATAATCGCTTTTATGGTATCTTGGATACATGTTTGAAAGGTAAACTGCTGTATATTTTGTCCATTCACCTCTGTACGGTAACGTTCGGGTAGGTTACGCTACAACTCATTCGCATACGGAGAAAACACGCACACGTGATCTATGCCAACCAAAGTGTACGTGTGACGAAGTGTTTTGATCATGAAAACTTAAAATCGTACAGTCGAGATTAGCATATCGCCTGTATGAATAATTTGAATACGCCTAATTGAATATTATATCAGGTATTCGAATATTCATTATCAGATATTCAAATATGTTTGTTCAACACAATTTAAATAGAAACTATTATTCTAAGATGACTGTTTGATATCTCATACTGGAATATGAGATGGCATATTACCGGAATAGGTGATATTACATAAATAAAAATTAAGAATGCTATCATGCTATTCAAAGGGCTAATAGCAAATTAGAAAAACTTAAAATCGGATAGTATTATTTTCACAGTTTGCAATGTCTCATAGGTGTGTGCAAGAGTGACATGCATCTGTTGAAAATAGCCCTGCGTTAGATCTTTATAAAGATTGTAAAAAAAAGCACTCGCATATAATTGTTACCTAGATTTATTACCTAACAGTTATAGATTTTTTGTTACAAGATTAAGAATATCTGAACATACTCTTAGAATTCAAACTGATATGGGCAAAATAGACTACCACACAATGAACGATACTGTTTATGTTGTAACACTATTGATATTGAAGATGAATATCATTTTATTTTAATATGCCAATGTTACAGAGTTATTAGAAAAATATATTAAGAAGTATTATTATAATAGACCATCAATATACAAATTTATTGGACTTATTACTACAAATAACAAGAGTTGTCACTATTAGTGGCAAATGCCCCCGAAGCGTGCCCAAGAATGCTACAGTTGTCTGCGCAAAATAAATAAAAATTTAAATAATGACCTTGACCCGAGAGGCCCGGATCATGCACATAGCATATTCTCAGGCTAAAATAGTTACTTGCACAAAATTACTTCTAAACCCAAACAACAAGAAGAATAAAATAATAACTGCCTGCAGAAAACCGATGTCAAATTGTGACCTTGACCTTGACCCAAGAGATCCGGGTCATTGACACGACACACCCTTGGGATTAGATGAACATTTGTGCAAACTTATTTCAAAATCCCTCCATATGCGAAAAAGATATGGACCGGAAACGAAAAAAAAATCACACATCATTTTGTGACCTTGACCTTGACCTGAGAGACTCACGCTCCTTCTGATTTATATGATAGCATAATTTGATCGATTTTTTTTATTTGAAATGGCAACACTATGAAACCATAGGTGTTAGTAGGGGACAAAAATGTCTTACCTTTGATAAAGGGTAACATCAAGAATCCAGATGTGTTGGTAGGGAAAAAGATGTCTTACCTATGAAAGAATCCAGAAGTGTTTGTAAGGGGGAAGATGCATTACCTGTGATAAAACGTAGCATTAGGAATCCGGATGTGTTGGTAGGGAACACTTTGGAGTGATATACATAAATACATGTATACTTGTCAGGGAATCCAATGGGGTTGATTTCTGCCATTTCATGTTTACACGATACGAATACACGGAATAATTTAGGCAAATTAGCGAAACCTTGCGGGTGAAATCTCAAACCTTTGTCTGTGGCAGCTATAAAACGCCGTGTCGTCGGCCTATGTACATTCGTCATGTCTTGAAGTGGCAGAAATCAGCCACCATCAGCCACCATCTATAGGAATCCAGTTGTTCTGTCCGAGAATAATTTAAAACGATAGTTATAAACCTACTTGTCATATAAGGTAATATCAGGAATCCAGAGGTGCTGGTAGGGAATAACCATGCTTGGTATGCCGGTACTTGTTGCATTCCATTTCAATCGGCAATCCATCCATGACTATCAGCAGAACGGAAAAGCAATAAAAGACAATTATGAAACCTGTCATGATATACAATCAAGTGCTAAGATACAACTTTAAGCAGAGGTCATCTGCCTTTAAAGACCACGATTGCCATAGATGCAATGCATTATGACCTTTGATAAAGGACAACCTAGAAATAACGGATACAATCTATTTGTTCATGTTTGACTACCCTGGCATTTTAAAACATCTAAATGTCTTTGCCCTTAAATAGCAAAATGTCTCTGCATTAACAAAAGAGTACAAAGAAATATATAAAATATCGACGTTTAGAAAATATCACAAGACAAAAGACAAAAACAATTTTACAACAGCAGATATCTCATAAATAAGTTAAAAAGTACATTTGTACAAGTTTTCAAATGTTTTGTGCTTGTCAGATAAATATTTCTACGCGCTATTACAGACCGTCACGCTGCCTTAATGACATGTTCGTTAAAATAAAAAATGGACACTGCTGTTGAATAGCAATACAGTGGTTTAAAACATACGTACAAGTCTGACCCAGATATTGGACTGCAGAATCTGTGACGGCTCATCCTGAAAGACGGCAATTTCAGAACTGACAGAGACCACTTCGGGATTTTACAAAAACGTTTTAGTATTATGAGTACATTGTAATTTAAGCTTTTTTTTCATTATTTTCGTTAAGTTATTGAAATATCATTCTGAATTATAGCCAGTGTTTTCTCAGTGTAAAATATTAAATATAAGTACAAACAAATTTGTTTGTTTTTTATATATATGTAAAATATATTTCAGTCGTGGAACATCATATTCACATATTGCATTTGATGTTCATTCGGTGAAGGATATTTCAATAACAAATATTATAAACGAGCCGCGCCATGCGAAAACCAACATACTGGTTTTGCGACCAGCATGGAACCCAGCCAACCTGCGCATCCGCTCAGTCTGGTCAGGGTCCATGCTGTTCGCTGACGGTTTTTCTAATTGCAATAGGCTTAAAAAGCGAACAGCATGGTTCCTGACCAGACTGCGCGGATGCGCAGGCTGGTCTGGATCCGTGCTGGTCGTAAACGCACTATGTTAGTTTTCTCATGGCGCGGCTCAAATATATTTTATGTGTTAATAATAAAATTTACTGAGTAAAAACACTAATATTTTTAATAATTATACATAAAGACTGAAACTGTTGACGACAAATTCCTACCAAATGGGAAAAAAGGCATCATTCTAGTCTTCGACAGAGTGGACGGACGAAAACTGTCAGAAAATAGATAAATGAACATGTCTTTGAAGAACGTATGAGTGAATGCATTACTAAAAGGCAATATTTCACCTTACCAGATCTAAGATTTGTCTGACTGCGATGCCGACTTTGACTTGTGTTGGAGCACCACAGTCGGGAATTATACTTGGGTTGTAATTTCCAAATAAGGACTGGAACACATCAAATGCTTGATCGCTACCACCGCGACAAACTGAAAATAATCCCTAATCTTTAATTTTATAATTCACTTTAATATTGCCGTAATTCGCGAGCTTGTATCTGTTTCACTGAGTTTTACCTAAATTATAATGGGAAGGTAAAAGGTTATTCCAAATACCATACAAGTGATACATAAAGTGAAGTAAAAAGAAAAAATGTTGCGTTCGAATTTTGCAGATCATCTTAGGTCCTTCGGATTTCACAACATGTTGTCGTCTCCCGATTTGGCAACATAACAAGGTTAATGTTATCGTCCTCAGATTTGGCAACAAAAGCAAAGTCATGCTGTCGTCCTCAGATTTGGCAACAAATGCAAAGTCATGCTGTCGTCCTCAGATTTGGCAACACAAGTATGACCACGTTTTCGCAATACAAGTATGACCACGCTGTCGTCTCCGAATTTCGCAACACAATAGTATGACCACGTTTACGCAACACAAGTATGACCTGGCTGTCGTCTCCGAATTTCGCAACACAAGTATGACCACATTTTCGCAACATAAGTATGACCACGCTGTCGTCTCCGAATTTCGCAACACAAGTATGACCGCGTTTTCGCAACACAAATACGACCACGTTTTCGCAAAACAATACGACCACGTTTTCGCAACACAAATATGACAACGTTTTCGCAACGTAAGTATGACCACGTTGCCGCCTCCGAATTTCTCAACACAGGTATAAGTATATATGATTTTTGTCAATATAGCTTTGATTGAAATATAACATGAATATAGTAGTAACAAATATACAAAAGCAAAGCATTTCAAAGCACATGTCAATTAAGATAATAAATTATGTAAACTGCATTTTTTACATAGTTTTGATCATAAGTTTAGAAAGCAAATAAAATTCTTGCCCCCAAAAAAGACAAATATATAAGCATAATCGTAAAAGATTTCCTTTTTAGGGTTTGTTTTAGAAATAGTTACTTATAAGTGAGAAGGATCAGTTTCAGAAGCTGCGTGTCCGTTGACTTTCATACAGCTAGTTATTAGTAATATTAAAAAGACTGAAACGTCGTTATATAAATTAATAACAAAAAATGAAATTTTACCTTGAAAAGTTCCAAATATAATCAAAAACTTAAATTTTAGATGCACCATGATGAAAACATAGTATAAGTGTAATCTACGACATTCTCTAATTTATTAATTTTTGAACGTTAGTTTCTACCGTATAAACAAAACCGATACCCGTATGTGTACATGTCAAATTAAAGTCATTGAACGATTTCTTAATTGCATACATAGATGATCAGGTGAGGTCTGGCATCGATTAAACATTCTAATGGAAAGATCATTTGGGAATCCTTACTGTGACCAAGTAATTAAGCAATAAATGATACATAGAAATATCATATAGGTAATCTACTAACCTACTGTTGTTCAAATACTTACTAATATTAATATTCAAATAATTACCTACCTTGTGATTTTCTGTTAGGGTTAAATGAATTCCATACAGGCAATCGTGAACTGTTCACATGCCTTCAAGGTTAATGTTAATGGATTTATATCAATTTATCATAGGAGGAACCTAATTGGAAGAAAGTTCAAGTTGAGTTAATGACATCTAGGAACAATTATACTGGGCGTCAATAGTATGTGAGAGCTGCATCGCACAGAACTCTGACATAAAAAAAAACATGTTTGTGTTTCCGAAGCACACTGGAATTGGTATTTTAGCAAAATGCTCAAAATGCTAATTTTGGCTCAAGAAAATTCAGAAATGGCTCAAACTTTAAAAAAAAACCTACTTTAAGAATTAAGACCGGTCTTGTCATTATGGCTGAGAAACGTAGTTCTGAATCAGGTAGTTTACCTTTTGCAAAGAAAACAAAATCTACGAAAAGTGAAACTAGGACTCTAAATCCAGCTGAAAAATGGGAAATATCTAGACTTTCCTTGGTTGCTTGTGGAATTTGTTGTATTTGAATGCAGGACTATATATCTTTGTGACACATTATAGCCATTACTTTTAAGTTATGGTGATTTATTTCAAAACTATAATTATTTCGTTTTGAAAATTTTCCTCAGTTTCACAATGTAAATTATTCACCATTACTTATAAGTATTCCATTTTAATGATTTTCCTCAGTATCACATATTCTGCTATTTCTTATAAGAATTTCATTTAAATCACATAATCACCTTTTTTATATAAATAAATTATATTTCCATAATAATGATATTTCTTGTAGCCTATACTATGACATATTAATATCCTGACCATATTTTACATGTTATGGAAATAAAACTTAATTTTGGCCTACCTCTTTCTGCTGCAATTTAAGCATATGTAATACCTTAAAGCCCAAAAGCTTCAGGGGGCATTTAAAGCCCACCCTCCCCCCTCTGTGAACCCCATCAAAACCCTGTCGTGAATACGCGAATGGGTGTGCGCTTCGATCCACAGCGTCAAAGTCCTCTAGTTGCTGTGAAGACATTACTGAATCTGCTACTATTTGTTACCTGACAGACTGTCCTGGCTTAAACAATGCGCTGTGACCTCAAAGTCCTCTGGTTGCAGTGAAGATATTACCACATCTGCGGCTAGTTGTGTCCTGACAGACTGCCCAAACCAAGCAATACGCTGTGACCTCAAAGTCTTCTGGTTGTAGTAACGACATTGCGGAATCTGCTACTATTTTTTACCTGCCAGACTGTCCTGGCTTAAACAATGCGCTGTGACCTCAAAGTCCTCTAGTTGCGGTGAAGACATTACTGAATTTGCTACTATTTGTTACCTGACAGACTGCCCTGGCCCAAACACTGCGTAGTGACCACATAGTCCCCTGGTTGCAGTGAAGACATTTCCGAATTTGCGACTATCTATTACCTGACAGTTTGCCCTGACCCAAACACTGCGCAGTGACCTCAGTCTTCTGGTTTCAGTGAAGACTAAACCGTACCTACGGCTATATGTTACCTGACAGACTGCAATGGCCCAAGCACTGCGCTGTGACCTCGAAGTCCTCTGGTTGCAGTGAAGACATTACTGAATCTGCGACTATTTGGTACCTGGCAGCCTGCCATGACCCAAGCACTGCGCTGTGACCTCAAAGTACTCTTGTTGCAGTGAAGTAATTATTGAATCTGCGGCGGCTACTTCACCGGTTCTCAGCAGCCAGAAGAAACGATTAGTAAGGGAACAGAAGAAACTGAAAACAAAGATGGTCATGATAACCCTAGATCGTTCACCTGAATTTCAGAGCTTAAAGTTACACTTTTGGAGGAGGGCTATATTATACTCCATGTGTCGAAAGTTCCAGAGGCAGTTAAGTTGATTAGACATACTGGTGTGACTGATAACTTTCAAACACTATATGCTTCTTAGGCCTTTAAAACTGGGTTGAAAATACACACAAATCATTAGAGCAGGCTCTTAAAGGCCTAGATTTTGGCAGATGGGCCAAGGGATTTCTGTCTTCACCAGCACAGTTGGGGGCTAATGACCATCACAGTATGGTTCCAATTAACAAGGGTCAATGTTTATTGGAGAGTCAGTCTACTTTACAGGTGTACCAATTAGTGAGAAGGGGAAACAATGTAATTTATCTTAAATTGATATATAATTAATAACTTTTAAAGTTACACTAGTTTTTTTTAAGATAATCAGAAACTTATTTTCACAATAATGAAATAATGATAAACTTACTTAAGAAATATGCAAGTTTTTATTTTTCCAAAGTCTGTCTGGAGAATTGTGATATTTCAGAAAATTGTGACTTTCACTCATCTAAAGCTTGCAGAATACTGTAAGTAATAGTTATAGTATGTGTGAGAGTGTGTTACCAGGATATATCAGAGCTAGGGGTACATCGAGGGTATTTTTCTCTGCACATATCGTCGAGGCCGGTAGGCCGAGACAGATATGTGAAGAGAAAAATAACGAGATGTACCCCTAGCTCTGATATATCCTGGTAACACACGAGCACTACATATTATAACTGTTTTATCGCATAGTTTATCATTAAAATTTATATATCATTTTCATTTAAATTTGTTTATTATTATTTTTACTATTTTGATTCCCTTTCTGCGCCTCGCTGACTGAAACACTAAAACTTCTGTTTTAGAAAATGTGTTCCCCAGATAAAAGTACCCAACAAATTTCTGCATTGGTTTTAAATCTTTGCATTTCATTGGCCAGACATATTGTAAAACTTGTTGTTTTGTTTGTAAAAATAATCAAAGAAAAAGAAACATTTGAGAAATCTCAGAATTTCATATATTTCATGTATTTCTGAATTTGGCAATAACTATCAAGTTTTTGAAATATTCTAGTTTATTTATTCTTTTACTTTATAAATGTAGGTGTTTGTGACAATTCTTTCTCTGTGAACTGTAAATTTGAGCTAAAATCATCTTTTCTTTGAAAGGAAAAAATTATACTCCCTTGATAGGACCTCAATAGAGAAAAAGTGTTCCGATATATATCGGAACAGTTTTACTGTGCTGATATATATCGGAACACTTTTTTCTTATGAAACTCCATAGAGATTTCCGTGTTGATATATATCGCAACAGTTTTGTAAGATATCAGCACAGTTTTGTAGTAATAATGTGTGTTACTATGTATAACATGCTGCAAAGATCAAAGGAAAATTGCCGCACTATGCGATAAATAACATTTGTCTAAAAATTGAAAACAGAATGTGCATTTCAAAGTTACAAAGCAAAGCATGAAAAAAAGTCACTTTTGGCAATATACTGAAAATGAATATTCAGTATAGATGGAACACAATAATCTTAAGTTCAAATAATGTTGATTACATGAATACAAGAAACCCAGTTTCCAATTAGAAAAAATATTGTTTGTCAGCACAAAGAACTCCTGAAGTTTTCACTTTACTTGTGTTTTATTGTCATTATTATTTTCAATATTATTACTGTATCTTTAATCATCCTTTATGTAATATAATAATAATAATAACAATAATAATAATTATTATTATTATGATTATTTTTATTATTATCATTATCATTATTATAACATTAAAGTAATACTTACTGTCATCTATATAATATCAAAATAATAATTAATATTATTATCATTCCACACTCACTGAAGAAAAATTAATTTCTTTCAACTCCACTGCACACATCTTCATGGTCTAGTTGGGGTCCCTGCTGTGCTAATTGCCCTCTAATCAGTTACGGTTACATAATCGCTGATAAGCAGCAGATAAGATGGGAGTTGTATATTGGATTTGGGGGGGGGGGGGGGGGGAAGGGGGAACACTTATATAGTAGTGAATCTAGGCCTTTAATAATGGCTATCTGCATCTTGCGTTAATACCGGTAAGTTGTTTATAAGTATTTCTTTATTTAGCTTTAGTAGCCCCTAAAAGGGGACCGGCTCCCCCATTTGAATAAATTTCGGAGTGGGCCTCACAATGATGCTACAGACCAAGTTTTATGAAGATCCATGAAGCAGTTCTAGAAACGAAGTTGTTTCAATGTAGATCTATTTAAGCTCTAGCGGCCCCTTAAAATAGTCAAGTGCCCCCATTGTACAAATCTGGGAAAGGACATCATAATGATGCTATACACGTTTGATGAAGAGTCGATAAAGCAGTTCAGGAGAAAGAAAGTTGTTTTAGCTCTAGCAGCCCCTAAAAGGAGACAAGCACTCTCATTTGAAAAAAGAAAAGAAATCTCTCTCTCTCTCTCTCTCTCTCTCTCTCTCTCTGTCTGGCTGACTGGCTGGCTGGCTGTCTGTCTGTCTTGCCACGCCCTCTTTTCAAGTATTACGTGCAGATGCGTGTCTGTGCGAGAGATTAAAAGAAGAAATGTACAGGAGGGTAAAAGTAATACCAACGTATTTAGTGTTAAGTGTTGAAAAATCAAGACGAGTAGGAATATAAACAGTTACAAGAGATTAAAAACGGCATTCTTCACATTATATCGTGCGAGAACATTTGGTCACTCCCTGTCTGAATTTTTCCCGGGTAGAGACCTGCACAACCTCGGCTGGAAGAGAGTTCCATAGAATGATAGTAGCTGGAACGAAGAAGAATTTGTTATAATTACAATGTGTAATGATCTGCTTGTAAGATAGGGGGGTGCGTGTGTCTTGTGAAGCGGGTAGACGGTATAACATAAGGAGACATGGGCACTGCACCCGGTCCAGAACATTAATAGCCTGGCATCTGATTTTCTGTCTTCAAGCGAACGCTATCCCAGTTAATTTACCATTCGGGAGACAATGCTGTATGTGGAGTAATCGTTTGAAACCCATTGCGTGGCCCTGCCCTTACCATTTCACTTTTATGGATGTTTTGTTTGGTATATGGACTCCAAACAGAGCTGGAGTATTCAAGTTGAGGTCTGACTAGAGTTTTGTAAGCAAACTCTTTAACGCTTGGGTTTTTAGTGGGGATGTTCCTTTTCAGGAAGTTAGGAGTTTGACTTGATTTGGAGGTGACCTGATTAACAGGTTTATTCCAATCAAGGTCTGAGGAGATAGTGACTCCAAGATATTTTGCATCACTTTCTGTTTCATGGATTTGACCATGGAGTGAGTATTTGGACCTAACTGGGTTTTTTAACCTGGTCATATTAATCACTGTACATTTTAGGGGTTAAACTCCACGTCCCATTTGCTCTCACAGACCTGTAACCTGTCAAGATCTTGTTAATGGATACTTTCATGAGGAGAGTTTTTGACGGTGATGTAAACAGCAGTGTCGTCACCAAATAACCGGACCTGTGAAGCTTTATTTTCAGGCAGATCATTTATGTATAGTAAAAAGAGAAGAGGGCCTAGAACTGAACCATGGGGTACTCCGGATGTTACTGGGACTTCATCAGGTTTCCTCATCAACTAAGAGTGACAGGTGCCAGCCTATCAGTAAGGATTTGACCCATTGCAAAGTGCTGCCCTGGACGCCTTGTTGGTGAAGTTGAAAGAGAAGTTTCAGGTGGCTGACCTTATTGAACGTTTTCGAGAAGTCGAACAGTAAAGTCTGTTTGGTGACCTTAGATTAGGTTTCTTGACAGATCTTCATCTAGTTCTAGGAGCTGTGTTTCGCATGACCTTTTCCCCTCAAACCGTGCTGTAAGTCATAAAGAATATTGTTGACCTGGTAGTGCTTTGAAATATTGGATGCAACAATGTGCTCTATTAGCTTACAGAAAACAAATGTCAAAGAAATCGGCCGACAGTTGGCAGGGTTACCTTTATGCCCCTTTATAACAAGAGCACCGCCTTGCGGGTGCTGACGCTCATCTGATTTTTTTGTATAATAGAAATATTGCCCTACCCATGATTTTCTAAGTCTGAAAAGGGCCATCATTCTTGCAAAAAGCAGGAAAGAGTTATGTTTCTTGAAGTACAGCGTCCGCTTATGATGGTGAAAAACTGTTGCAAGTTTTAAAGCAATAGCTTCGATAGTTTGAGAAAAGCTGACCTAAACATAAAACTTATCCAAGAAAACTGATTTTCTAAGTCCATAAGGGGCAATAATTCTTGCAAAAAGCAGGATGGAGTTATGTTTCTTGATGTACAGGGTCAGCTTATGATGGTGAACAAGTGTTGCAAGTTTCAAAGCAATAGCTTTGATAGTTTAAAAGAAAAAGTTGACCTAAACATAAAACTTAACCAAGGAATCTATTTGCTAAGTACAAAAGGGGCCATAAATCTTGCAAAAAGCAGAATGGAGTTATGTTTCTTGCTGTACAGGGTCAGCTTATGATGGTGAACAAGTGTTGCAAGTTTCAAAGCAATAGCTTCGATAGTAGTTTAGGAGAAAATCTGACCTAAACATAAAACTTAACCAAAAAATCTGATTTTCTAAATCCAAAAGGGGCAATAATTCTTGAAAAAAGCAGGATAGAGTTACAATTCTTGATGTACAGGGTCAGCTTATGATGGTGAACAAGTGTTGCAAGTTTCAAAGCAATAGCTTTGATAGTTTAAAAGAAAAAGTTGACCTAAACATAAAACTTAACCAAGAAATCTGATATTTTCTAAGTCCAAAAGGGGCCATAATTCTTGCAAAAAGCAGGATGGAGTTATGTATCTTGCCGTACAGGGTCAGCTATTGATGGTGAACAAGTGTTGCAAGTTTCAAAGCAATACTTTTGATAGTTTAGGAGAAAAGCTGACCTAAACATAAAACTTAACCAGGCAACGCCGACGCCGACACCGATCAAGTGATAACAATTACTCATTTTTTTTTTCAAAAAATCAGATGAGCTAAAAAGGGGAGTGACGTTTGCTTTAGACCAGTCAGCTGGCATGGTACCTGTGTCAAAAGTTTTTTGAAATAACCTGGTATAACTGAATAACTGTTGTGAATTATACTACATGTATATTCATGAGCTTTGTTTCTTAGTCCATAAATGCATGTTGTATCGTGAGTTTGAAAATGTGTTTTTATTATATCCTTACACTTGTGTAGCATTCAGCATTTTATTGAAAACAAAAATCAACACAATGTCAAGAATTTTATGTTTGGGAGAGTACCCAATTCATCTGAAATATTTTTCTTTCATACAACTTATAATCTATCAATGTTTCCTGAAATAAAACAAATAATGTTAATACTTCAATAACAATTTTTATTCGTAAAATGGCAGTTTACATTCAATATCAAATGAAAACATCAAAATATCAAAAAATACTACATTCAAAATTATCCTTCAACATTTAGTAATGCATAAAACATTACTTCCACTAAAACTTCCATTTAACAGTTCATGGGGTAAATTTAGAAACAGGTGGCATAAAACTGTCATGGTAATTTCTTTAAAAAGCAATTATCTGTGCAGAGTAAAACTATTATTTCAATCAAAGTTAGTGAAAAAATATTGGATTTACTATAAGATACCCTTGTGTCCATTTACTGAATGGTTTGAAAGAGCCAACAGTCAAAACTATTTCCTCTGTAGAACTTCTTCTCTGAAAGAGGGCATAATTGGTACAACTGTAAAGTCACATTGAATTCCACTGTAAATATTGTAATTCATCTGATGTTCTGAAACATTTAATAATTTAACACTCCATCCATTTAAGACTTTTACAGATATTATTTTTTTTATAAAAAAGCTTGCAATTCAATTATTTCCCATTTTCACAACTACATATTTCTACAATATATAGATGTTTAGTGATTTTTTACAGGAAACAGTTCCAGAAAAAAATCACTTGGGGGAAAAAACAATCAATGAAACAATCTCACCGCAAGTTTTACATATAAAAATCTTTTTTGTTTCTACGTAAATAAGCATTGCCGTAATAATGTTGACTAGGCTAAGCAATACTAATACTATAACAATAATTTACCTAACTATTAGGTCAAAAGGCCTTGCACATGATTATCACAAGCATGATTAACTATATTAATATTATTACTTCAATACTTGGGCTAGCATCAAAATGCACTACAGCCGTTCCAAAAGTAAAAATTTTTCAGATTGAACATGTAACTTACACCCTTAACTTGTACCTTTACAAGGTATACTAATAGCTGTTGTGGGGCTTGGTATGCCAATGAGGAGGAATCTCTTACACTGCAAACAGACAACTGTAACTATGAATAATTAATATCTTCAAGAATCTTGCTTCAGTGTAGCATCATGATATCTAAAAGATGACCTAACAAAGGTATCATATGGACAAAACAGATGTTGCCAAAAAAAAAAAATGGAACAGCAAAATGTTTTCAAATCAAAGAAAACTTGGGGTTTTCTTTTTAACCAGTGTAATCCCTGGGCAATGTCAAAATCGTCATAAAGTACAAATCTTGGTGTCAGAGACAGTTTGACAGTAGTAACTTATTCGGAGAGCAATTAGTTAACATGAGACTTTGTCTTTTAAATGTAATCAGTCTTCTTATTTATAGATGTGTATTATGGATTTAAAAACAAGCAAAGCAGGCTGATTTAAATGGATATAAGTTTCCTAATTAAGATGTCGATCATGACACATGTTTTATACAAGAGTCAATCTTCTTTATATCTTTAGAACTTCTTTGTCTTAAGCTGTTATCAGTGTCTGTAGATTTGGCACGATTAGAATCCATCTTCTTGTTTTGTTCACTATTTCTTTCACTACATTCATTATGTTTTGGCAAGTCACTGAGATTTTGGCGAACACTGGAATTACGAACATTCTGAGACAATGAGGAACGTAATCTCGCTATATCAGATGAGTTTTGGAAGGAATTGCTGAATGAATTATCTAGTGACGAGCGTAGAGACCCCAAATCTGAAGTACTAGAAAACTGTCTTTGTTTGCTATCTGGCGTTGGAAATGAACCTACTGAAATACTGGATCTGAAATAAAAAGCAAAATATTAGAAATATATAATGCTGAATGTTATTTCCTACTTAAGAAACACACCTCACAAAAGGATTTGTAAACTATTCTTCATTTAAGCTTTCATGCTCTGACAGTTGTTATCCAGAAAATGCCAACAAATTACAACATATGTATTAAGTGTTCCCTTGTTAAATTTTCATTCAGTTTTTCATGCAAATAATTCTTTGAATTAATCTGAGACAAATATGAACAACATGAACATACATCTACAATATCAATACAGATTCCTCAAGACAAACAAAAACAAGAGCTATTGACTTCTAAGCTCAATTTGTGACTGTGACCTATGATCTACTTAACAAATTCATGCATTCTGCACATTGTCTTATCACCACCTACCAAAATGCCATGTCTGAAGTCAATACGTAAATGGTTATTAAATTATCCTCAGGATAAGTATAAGGGACAGATTTGACCTTGCTGTGATCTTGACCTTTATCTAATCACCCTTGTTTATGTGCACATTGACAACAGACTTGAACTTAATTTGTGACCCCGACTTTTGACCTACCAACCCAGCTTATATGCGCTGCACATCGTCTCATTGCCACCTACCTTTATGCCAAGTTTAAAGTCAATACATTGAATGGTTATTAAGTTATGCTCTTGACACAAAATATCAATGACAGATTTCGCATTTAGCTCAATTTGTGTCCTTGACTTTTAACCTACTGATCCAGGTCATGTGCTCTGCACATTGTCTCCTCGCCAACTACCTCTCTGCCAATTTTGAAGTCAATACCTTGAATTGTTAATACGACAGTGAGACAGACGCATAGACAGCTGTACACACCATCATGTAACGTGTCCAATTTTCTAAAAAAAAAAGGCACTTTATAATACTAAGTTTTAATATTTTAAGAAATTTTTTTAACAAACCTATTATGTTTTAGATGACTACGGACAAGATGTCCTGCAGCTAATGCTGACAGCAAGGATAGCTCCCCTGCTAGGACGGTACCACACACTATACGAGCCAACTGCTGGGCATTTTCACCTGGATGATCTGTGTTCGAACCATGCACACCCAAGATCTGCAAAATTAAAATTGGACACATAAAGCAGATACCAGAGTAAGGTTGAAATTACTTCTCAGTCAAAAATGATTTTTTTAAAACATTACAAAATGATTTCCTAATTAAGAATACATGTAAGCAATTCATTCAGTATCTGGATAGATAATCGTCAAATTTACCATGTATGTATTGGTTTTGAACAGAATCTATTAACACCTGCCAGATGATCGAATCATGTATCTATACACATGCAATATCCATGTTTAACCAACAATCTAGCTGCATGAAACAATGAGAAAACAGACTTTAAATGTGAAAAATGATAGATTTACTGACTAAGGATGAAATCTTATACTGGACCTTTTCAAGGCTTACTTATTCCCTAAGACCAGAAAATGATGTCAGTTTCTAGCTATAAATACTTCTGTTATTTACAAATTATCATCCAGATTTTCAAGAGTACCTTGAGACAAGCTGCCTGTGGTGGCAGTATAGTACCTCCTCCTACAGTCCCCACTTCTAGAGAGGGCATCGTACACGTAATGTACAGGTCCTCGTTGTTCTCCCCTGTCGCTTCTATCAATGTTATACAGTTACAACTTGCAACTGTCTGTGCTGGATCCTGTAACAAATTGAAATTTTGTAAACATGTGACAACTGTTTTACTCATAAAAACCTGTTGCAGGTGTTCTGTATACACATATGTGATCAAAGAGACATCCTTATACAGTGGAACCTCCCTAATCCGAACCCCTCTAATCCGAAAACATTTCTAAACTGAATGAATTATTTGGTCCCATTTTTTCTTATTTTCTTATTCAGTCTCTGTTATATAAATACCCTTGTAATCCGAAACCTCTATACTCCGAAAACCAAACAAACTTTTGTGATTTTTATATCTAATTACATTAAATTCTACCCTTCTAATCCGAACCTTAGTCAATGTTTCTGGTGTAAATCTTGCTCACTTTTGACATTTTTGAGTATGTTTACAATTTTAACCATTACTCTTTATAAAGGAGTCAACAACAATAGGTCCCAACACTGATAATCAAAACTCATGTCAGACTTTTGCTTTGTAGATCCATGCACAGGTGTGAAGAAGCAAGTTCAAGTAGTTTGTTTGAACAAGAATTTATAAGAATAGACATATGTACAATAATACTGCCATTGTAATAGTTCCTTATCAATTTGTTTATCCTGTTCCTTCCTCAAAACTTTTTGTGCAATTTGTTCATTTAAAGCAGCAAAATTATTCACTGAAAGTGGTACTAAATCAGATCATTACAATAACTGGACACGAAAAATATTCTCCTTTTAGCTACGTTCTGGGAATGAAAAAGTGGTGAAAAAATGTGATATTGAGAAGTTGAATTAACATGAAATTTACAATACACCAAAGCAATCTACATGCAGCTTATAATTTGATTGTTTTTATTAGTCTGTACACAAATAGATAAATTTACACATCATGTGTAACAAATAGCATAATGTTTCGTTCTAAATTAGAAACCTTTCTAATCCAAAAACTTCTCTAATCCCAACTTTTTTGTTCGTCCGAGCATGTTCGGATTAGACAGGTTCCACTGTATTTCACTCTTCACCTACTTTTACAAATCCATGAATTTACTACAATTTCCTGAAAACATCTTTTTTTCCGATACCTATTGAAAAAAGTGGAACAATCAACACAGGATGACTTTTAAATTTCGCATGAAATGAAAAAGTTCCTTCCTTTTGTAACAAATTGAGAAAAACCTGCATACCTGTCCTGTAGCAATAAACATTGCAGTGACAATGTTAGCCGCATGAGCATTGAACCCTCCTATACTGCCAGCCATGGCCGAGCCAATCAGATTTTTGCTGATGTTCAGATCAACCAGGGCTGGAACTGTAGTTTTTAGTGTGTTTTTCACAACATTGGCTGGTATAATAGCTTCACACACCACGGACTTCCCTCTTCCTTCAATCCTATATAAAATAAACAAAACGTTTTGTTTGTACTATTTGGTTATTTAAATTTTTTGATGGTATTTCTGATCTTCATAACAGCTCTTATTTTGTTTTAACAGATCTGAGAGGTATCACTTAAAGAATAATACACAGGCCATTTTTCAACTACATTTTTTTCATTTACTAAACAGCTGTCAATTTACGTATATATTGTTGAGAGGCAAGTGATCTGAAGACAGCCACCTTGACCCCTTCGACATGAATTCCCTTCAAGTTTCTACAACTATAATGTGAAATAACTCAACATTACCACAAAACATAAATCTAACCAAAATGTGACTCACTAAAACACATGGGAAAGTAAAATCTAGATTAAGTTTTAACATTAACACTGGCGCAGTTAAGTTAACATTACCCTTGTACATTCCATTTATAAAATACACATAATTTGATTATATAAAGCATTGTATTTCCTTAACCTGCCATCCATTAATGAAGAATTATAAATCACTATAACTTTAAATACTAACCAGTTAATTGCTGAAGGTTTTTTATCTGTACATATATTTCCACTTAAGCTGATAATTTCAAGATCTGAGAACTCTTCTTGTAAAGAATGTAGCACCTTTTCTGTACCCTGTAAGTACATGTATACATCACAGATGCAGAATAATTGTACATATCTATTTCATGTTCAGTTCTGCATTTCCAAATGAAATCAACATTCTGATTATGAAGTCCTTAAAACCTGACAGTGGAGAGATAATCTTGAGGCTAATGTGTCGGCATCTCAACTCAGAGATTATGGGTTCATGCCCCATTGGAGAAACAGCCATGGCACAAGTACTGATTTATCCAGGTAGCAGATTTCAGAATGATTCAAATAAGCTTTGAACTGCATTAAGATCAATTTAAAATAACTAAATACAAACTAAAATGTGACATGTATAATGACTTCCAGTCTCCTGTCTTCAGTAAATCTGCCAAGGAGAACATTGTCATAGACAGAAGATGGAAAGTCTTCCTCTAGATTAAGTGTTGTGCTCTCAGTTTATAGTTCACCTGTTATATCAAGCAACCAGTCACAAAGAATGCACTGATAAATCTTTAATTAAACCCCTCTGGAATTTTTTTTTTATCACATGTAATAATGATTAAAAGGTAAAGCTCATCAACTGTAACTTCTGATGACAACATATTATTGCAGGTACCTTAGACAGCATATTCATGCCCATAGCATCTCCAGTACAGGCAACAAATCGTATATACAACAGTCTTCCTGCTTGTATCACCTGCAGTCTCTGTAGGCGAGCAAACCTTTAAACAGAAAATCAGAGCATAAGTACATGAAACTCCATACAAAAATTTGTCCTTTTGCCATAAAATATAAATTTTCAAATATCTAATATTGCCATCGATAAAGACAACAGGGTATTCCTCTTTAAGAAGACATGCAACTTAAATTAGTAACAAGAGCACCGCCTTGCGGGTGCTGACGCTCATCTGATTTTTTTTGTATAATAGAAATATTGTCCTACCCATGATTTTCTAAGTCTAAAAAGGGACATCATTCTTGCAAAAAGCAGGATAGAGTTATGTTTCTTGATGTACAGTGTCCACTTATGATTGTGAAAAACTGTTGCAAGTTTTAAAGCAACAGCTTTGATAGTTTATGAGAAAAGTTGCCTTAAACATAATACTCAACCAAGAAAATGATTTTCTAAGTCCAAAAGGGGCCATAAATCTTGCAAAAAGCAGGATGGAGTTATGTTTCTTGCTGTACAGGGTCAGCTTATGATGGTGAACAAGTGTTGCAAGTTATAAAGCAATAGCTTTGATAGTTTAGGATAAAAGCTGACCTAAACATAAAACTTAACCAAGAAAACTGATTTTCTAAGTCCAAAAGGGGCAATAATTCTTGCAAAAAGCAAGATGGAGTTATGTTTCTTGATGTACAGGGTCTGCTTATGATGGTGAACAAGTATTCCAAGTTTCAAAGCAATAGCTTTGATAGTTTAGGAGAAAAGTTGACCTAAACATAAAACTTAACCAAGAAATCTGATATTTTCTAAGTACAAAAGGGGCCATAAATCTTGCAAAAAGCAAGATGGAGTTATGTTTCTTGCTATACTGGGTCAGCTTATGATGGTGAACAAGTCTTCCAAGTTTCAAAGCAATAGCTTTGATAGTTTAGGAGAAAAGCTGACCTAAACATAAAACTTAACCAGGCAACGCCGACGCAGACGCCGACGCCGACGCCGACAACCGCTCAAGTGATGACAATAACTCATCATTTTTTTTCAAAAAATCAGATGAGCTAAAAATGATCAGATCTATAGAAATGCTAAACTTGATTCCCTATGTGTCTGACTAAACTGTCATCTAAATGTTTTTCATGAAATCATATGAATTATCAACTTCAATCTGATCTGATCAAAGCATTTACATATAGAACTATTAATGTTACCTGCTTGTAGAGTCAAAAGTATCCTTCACTTTTTCAAAATTGTCAGGGTTCTCAAGCCATAACTTGGCTTCACTGCAATTTAAAGATTTAAACAGTTAAAAATTATGAATGACATAGGCATTGTTTACATACCTTATAAGATCTACAAAGAAAGAACATGATTGAACCTCTTTTAGTGGTTTAGAAATTCAAATCTCATAATTCCTATGGTTGAGACAAATATAAGACAGCTTACAAATAGATCAACATATGGCTATGATCATTAGACAGGTAATACCTTAATAATCATTTATTGTAATCAATAAGACAGGTATTATCTAAATATACAAATGATTGTATAGACAGGATATACCTTAATATACAAATTGCCGTAAGAATCATTTAAGACAGGTAGTACCTTTATATACAAATGACCATAATCATTCAGACAGGTAATACCATAAAACTCAAGAAGAAAAACATTGTTCCTGTAATTTAAATATGATAAGTGGAATTTTTTTCTAGCATTTTTATCAACTTCAAAGACTTCTTTTGCAAGTAAAATGACAATTTCAACATCTAAAATTTATTCAAGAATCTAAAATGGCTACCCTCAAACTGAAATAAACCCAAACATTTCATCATACCTGGCTCTCATTGCAGAGGGGAATCGTGTCACTGGACCACGTGACATTCCATCACCTATAATCCTACTGTGAACACCACCTCCTTGCTGTGGAAAATTACAAATACATCTTTACAAACTTTGTTTTACACTAGATCTACTATAGTCTAACATCAATTCAAGAAAAGAGCAAACGTTTTGGAAAAGAGCAAACACTTTAAATATACAAAATTAAGGGTCAATTACTCCACTAATAAAAAATATTCTGCCAACCATTACCTACTTAAAATAGTATTTTCATATCTGAAATCAAACAAATGATTACCTAAGGAATAGAAAGTCTTAGTTACCACTGGAACACAATAAATTCTTTTTGGCCTGATACCTCATCCCCTACAATTTAAGGTACCGAACTTGTGCCCAGACAAATTTGTTGAGAATTTGTTCCATTTTTTTTGAACTGCAGACACAGAAAAGACTTACACTTAGTGCTCTACATCCCCTGTTGGTGCTAGCAACCAGGCAACCTTCAGTGGTTGCCATGGGAACCATGTAAGGTTGACCATCAAGAAGCAGAGGACCAGCAACACCTACAGGTAACGGCATGTAACCAATCACATTCTCGCAACAAGCCCCATCAACCTTTATTTATAATCAAATTTCATATATGATAAAAAATTGTATCATAAATATGTGCTATAATATAAAAGTTTATACATTATAAAACAACATCATGCAGAATTATTGAATTTTACTGTAATAATTTATAAAACATTTATTATTATTATTATTTTAAAACAAGAGCACCACCTTGCGGGTGCTGACGCTCATCTGATTTTTTTTGTGTAATAGAAATATTGTCCTACCCATGATTTTCTAAGTCTAAAAAGGGCCATCATTCTTGCAAAAAGCAGGATAGAGTTATGTTTCTTGATGTACAGTGTCCACTTATGATGGTGAAAAACTGTTGCAAGTTTTAAAGCAATAGCTTTGATAGTTTATGAGAAAAGTTGACTTAAACATAATACTCAACCAAGAAAATGATTTTCTAAGTCCAAAAGGGGCAATAATTATTGCAAAAAGCAGGATGGTATTATGTTGCTTGCTTTACAGGGTCAGCTTATGATGGTGAACAAGTGTTGCAAGTTTCAAAGCAATAGCTTTGATAGTTTAAGAGAAAAAGTTGACCTAAACATAAAACTTAACCAAGAAATCTGATATTTTCTAAGTCCAAAAGGGGCCATAAATCTTGCAAAAAGCAGGATGGAGTTATGTTTCTTGCTGTACAGGGTCAACTTATGATGGTGAACAAGTGTTGCAAGTCTTAAAGCAATAGCTTTGATAGTTTAGGATAAAAGCTGACCTAAACATAAAACTTAACCAAGAAAACTGATTTTCTAAGTCCAAAAGGGGCAATAAATCTTGCAAAAAGCAAGATGGAGTTATGTTTCTTAATGTACAGGGTCTGCTTATAATGGTAAACAAGTATTCCAAGTTTCAAAGCAATAGCTTTGATAGTTTAGGAGAAAAGTTGACCTAAACATAAAACTTAACCAAGAAATCTGATATTTTCTAAGTACGAAAGGGGCCATAAATCTTGCAAAAAGCAAGATGGAGTTATGTTTCTTGCTATACAGGGTCAGCTTATGATGGTGAACAAGTATTCCAAGTTTCAAAGCAATAGCTTTGATAGTTTAGGAGAAAAGCTGACCTAAACATAAAACTTAACCAGGCAACGCCGACGCCGACGCCGACAACCGCTCAAGTGATGACAATAACTCATCATTTTTTTTCAAAAAATCAGATGAGCTAAAAACATGATTTTCTTTACAACCTTTTTAAATAAAGGACAACAGTATATTTTGCTGTTGGTTTTAATCTTATATCAACACCATTATAGGTCATCTGGCGACTTTCCAGCTCTGATGGTGGAGGAAGACCCAAGTGCCCCTCTGTGCATTATTTAATCACTGGCGTGCACCTGGGTAGAACCAACAACCATTCATAAGCATTCAACATAAGCGAGGCTTGAACCCTCCTTTGTTAGGGCACCGTAAGTGATTCAGTCAGCAGCCTTAACCACCCGGCCATGGAGGCCACTAACGGTATATTAGAAGAAGAGAAAACGGAGAGAAAAATATGTCAACAGCAACAGCATTCTGAACAGTTTCACTTCTAAATCAACTTGTCTTGAGTGCCATCTCCTAAAATTTCTCCTCCTGTTACATGTATAACGGTCTGACAATTTCTAACCTTAATTTTGAGCACTATGGGACATAGACCTGGGGATGTATCTTTGTGTTTTATCAGCTTACAAACACATGAAGTATATACATACTGAGGTATGTTTACCACCAGAAACTGAAAAAACTTCCCACTACATAATTCAAACTAAACAAGCAAATTTGATGAATTGGTATCCCCCGCCGAAAGGGTTTGTGGTGAGGAATGGCAAAAAGATATATCCGGCAAAAAGTTAAGGATGTTAATAAGAAGCAAATAATTTCATTAGTCAAAATCAATTTAACAGAAAACAAATGTTTAATGAAAGAGTACACAATAAATGTATGATACTTTGATCCGGACTAAAGAATTTATTTTGAATGGGATATGCTTACTGTAATAAGCTTAGCTTTTAAAATTAAATGCAGTTAATTGAAATGTGAGCTTGAAGTTTAACTGGAATGAAATATTGTCTTTGAGTGGTTTGGCACCAGGTGTTGCTGTTTTACATGTACATTTGAACTTAAAAGATCAGATGTCCTTAAGAGAACACAGATAAGACATCTTGAACATGGCTGAGGGCAAGGTTTGTGCAGTCACAACTTAACATGTTGAAGGTTTGAACATTAAAAAAAAAAAAAAAGGATGGAAATATATATATATATCTATATATAGATATATGTATATATTTATTTTTTTAGGGGGTGGGGGTGCAGGGGAACAGGAGAGGAAACAAAATTTCACATGCTGATTATAAATATTGATTGAAAATTAAAAATGAAAAAAAAAAAAGGTAAAAGGATGAAGTTGGAGGGGGGGGGGGGGCAGAGGATGCATGATCAGTGGTGGGCATGACTGGGTGGAGAGGTGAGGTGGGGGAATAGTACAACTTGGAAGGTTTGAAAAAAATCTAAAATAAATGAAAAAAAAAAAAAATTGGGGAGTGGGGGTTGGTGGGGTTGGGAGGGGGAGGGGGTGTGACCAAGCAAGTGGGTGACCAGGTGTGGGTGCGCAACTTCACATGTTTTTAATAAATGTTCACAGAAAAGAATGAAAGAAATTTAATGAAATTCTGCCAAATGGTAAGTTTGTTATGTACAAATATGTGGATTTTTAGACAATTAAAGGGCAATAACTCTGAAGTTACAAAAAGAAATCCATACAAAATTGTCTGTGCACAACCACATTATAGTGCTCTAAATTCTGTTAAAGTTTCATAGTTTTAGGTCAAATATATCAAAAGTTATGATGCAGAAATTGGCATATCTATAGATCTATAGTACCCTATATAGTTAACACTAGAAACTTCTAAGGGCCATAACCCTGGTGTTACTTGGGCAATCTGTCTGAAACTTGATGGGCCCCATAACCTCATAGTGGTGAACATGTATATGAAGTTTGTTTGAAAAAAATCTAAAATAAGGAATGAATTTTTTTTTTTTTGGGGGGGGGGGGGGGGGGGTCGGGGGATAGGGGGGGAGGTGTGTGATCAAGGTAAGGGGGCGACCAGGTGTGGGTACACAACTTCACATGTTTACAATAAATGTTCATGGAAAAGAATGAAAGAAATTTAATGAAATTCTACAAAATGAAGTTTGTTATGTACAAATATGTGGATTTTTATACAATTAAAGGGCAATAACTCTTAATTTACAAATAAATCCAAATGAAATTGTGTGTACATAACCACATTATGGTGATCTAAATTCTGTTTAAGTTTCATAGTTCTAGGTCAAATATATCAAAAGTTATGATGCAGAAATTGCCATATTTATAGTACCCTATATAGTTAACACTAGAAACTTCTAAGGGCCATAACTCTGGTGTTACTTGGGCAATCTGACTGAAACTTGACGGGCCGCAAGAACTCATTGTGGTGAACATGTATATGAAGTTTTAAATACATATTCCCAACCATTTCCTAGATATGGCTCCGGACAGATGGACGGACGGAAAGACGGTAGGACGGACGGAAAGACGGGCGGAAGGACGAACGGACGGACAACGCCAAAACTATATCTCTCCGACTTTCATCTGGGGATAATAATCATAGGTCAATACCTTTGGATAAAATGCTCTGGAAATATCAAAATGACACTGAGGGAAATACATAGTTTTACAATATACAAAGAGATTTTCAAATACTTACAAAGGTGTAATCATAGTTTGAAAATGGTAAAGAATCCATTGAATTTTCCGTCTGTATTTTGTCCTCTATAATCTGCCTTCTCACTGACACACCTCTCTCATAGTCTCCCAGCGTTCCCTCCAGTTTGTACGCAGGAATATGTCGCCCCTCTACTAACATCTTGATTTCAGCATCTGTTAGTTCCTGAACTCCATTCTATAAAAATATAAACTGATATAAAGAAGATGAACAAACTAAATTCAATTACCTGAAATATTCATGTACGATAAAAGGTCAGACATTCCGCAAGAATAATACAAATAAAAACTTTTAATATGCAAAGTCTTCTCCTTTTTTTTAATTGTACAAAAAGATTATTTTCTTATAAACTGACCTTAACAATGTCTTCCTCTAAAGATCTAGGCACTATATCTGCTAGTTACACACTTCAGTAACTGAAGTTTATATTCATTATCACAAAAACGTGGCCACCTACTTCATTCTGATATTATCAATACACATAAAATCAATATTATTATGACCCTCTGATGTAATTTCAAAAATAATTTAATATTCCCACAGGTGAATTGAACTTAACAGGGAATCAACACAAAAAGGTCATATATCGATGCATCTAGTAATTATAGGGTTGAAATTACAGACTAGCATAGGATTGAATACAGATCAATCATTACATAAAGAAGCTGAATTCAGGATGCCACTGATACACAGAGAACAAGATGAGCCTTGAAAATAAAACTTAAGTGTGATTCAGTCAACATACATCCGTTTTCAGTATATCTATGCACTGTTTGAGGGGCCTTGGTTCCTCATCACTAACGAGTCTCTTCAATGGTGACAGTGACTGTACAGCTGCCGTCTGCGAGTATTTATTTTCTACATTTACACTGTCATCATCATCACTGTCATCTCCCACAGAAAATGATGTCCGGATATTTTCTTCTGATTCTGAAACAAATTAAAACTTCCATTGTCAACATGTCTTTGACATCATTCACCATATTCCTTCAAATCAGCATTCTCATATCTACAAGAACATGGAGTTATTGAGAACAATCATAATCAGAAATTAAAGTAACTTGTAATTTGCAAAAATTTCAATAACATTACAAAAATGAATTAATCCTTACCCTGCTAAATTTCTATAATGAACTTGTCCTTTTTCCAATTTGGACAGTACCATTAACTGTTTAATAGGGGTGCTTACCAAAAAGATACTGGTTGAATAGGGAACAGAGCAGATTTTGATCAAACTGCACACATGTGCAAGCTGATCATGATCTACATTGGTCGCAAAGGCAGAATCAATCGTGTCAAGCATGATAAGGGTTAAACACAGTCAGTACCTCAGAAAACCAGAAATACCTTCCTCCCTCAATCAGTTGTTTTGTGTTATATTGTTCTAACATGTAAGAACTCTACATTCCAAGCAGGGCTATGACAGGCAAGTGATTCAAAGACTTTAACCACCTGGCCATGGATTCTCCCATCTCGTGTTACATTACATGTCAAAGATAGGCCAAACTAATTCAAAGAAGAGAACACTATGTAGAAATCATCTGTATCTCAGAAGTCAGAAAGTGGTTACACCGAAACATAATCTGATTAACTATAATACAAATACTGAGGCTACAGCAAATCCCTATCAAACATTTAAGGAAGTGAAAAATGACAGAACACTATGTAGAAATCACCTGTAATTTCAGTATGTTCTGTCTGTGTGCAAGCCGCTGTAGAACTCATACTTCTGTGTAGTTCTATAGTATGTTTGATATCTAATAAGTCTGTATGTCTGTCAACAAATACATACTTCACCAGTAACACAAGCCCAAACATCAATGTTAAACCATAGTCTACATGTACTGCAAACATTCTGAAATTATAAAGACATGTCATGAGTAAAACAGGTGCCTGCATCTTTCTGAAAAGAAGTAAAATTTAAACATTCTGACAAAGGAAGTGCAGAAGTAGTAATTTCAAAGTTCTAATGCCTAATATTTGCCTGAGTGAACGGGGAAAATGGGGCCTGCAAGTTTACTTCCAAACATGTAATTGGTTCACTAATGTAACTAGCTCCTATTTCTTTGTAGTTGCCCTCTGGGCATTACTGCAGGCATCAATGGGCAGCTTTGTAGAACCATCAACCTTTGGTAAGCCAAATGGAGGGCTTCCTCACAAGAAATAATTGTACATCCAAAAGAACGGTTTGTGCTACAAAGGTCACTCACTAATTTCTTTATCTTTCCAAGACTGACTGAATCCTGACCAAGTACTGTATATAATGTTCTTATTATTTTACGCCTACCTTAATTCTGATGATACAATATACTATGTATCTTAAGTATGCACTGATTTGCCAGAATGTAAACAGTCAATAATTTTTTGTATCTTTGAATAAATAACAGTCTATCAACTGATATTTAGGGAAATTCTACTGATTGCCAGCAAAAACTGAGGCATTTTTTAAGAATGAAGACATGCAGTTTGTCACTGTAATATTAAGTGATATCCCATAAACTTGAGATGATTTTTTTTACAAGAATTTACCTATAATGATTTAACTGCCATTATGATATCAATATCTCTGTTAGCAGAAAATCAAATATAACTGGCAACTTGAAAACTCTCAAGATCACAAGAATGCTAGGCGCTTTAAGGTAATGGACCTGTAAAGACAATCGGCAGTTTCTGTATGTTTAAGTGTTCTCCATGTGATTTCAACATTCTCAGGTTATGAAAAATCCTTTGCTGTTATGGCAATCGCATACGGAAGATACGTACACATATGGTAGATACGTTATCACACAGAAATTGCTGATTGTCATTACGGGTCCACTACCTTAATAAGATGTAAGCACACATACCTATACAGATAGAACTGCCATATAGACATCTCTGGTTCCCTGTATTCCATATGGTTGTCAGAAAGATCTGTGGTACCTGGCATACTATGTTTTGTAACAAGACGACTGTGTATATGTACTACTGCAAGCCCTGCACTCTATAAAATAAGTAAAATCATTCATGTAAAACAAAAAACATAAAGATAGATCAGAAATATGTCTAAATTTATAATAGAAACAAATCACACTCCACTAATAGGTTTTATTTTCTGTTTTATCCTACAATCAGTTGAATGTTATAAATGGTAAAATATCACTTATATACAAGAAATAAAATTATTCAAACAAGTCCTAAATTTCATAATATATCAATCTATTTCTTGTCTACAGACGTGGTAATCATCCAAAGTAATCAAAATGATTATTAATTCTCAATAATCAGAGTTTATCATTTCTGATTATCTTAATCCATATTAGATTACAGGTAAAACTAAGGCTGTACTCATGATTATTTTGTGTCTACTTTTAAGTTCCTTAAAATCTGACTAGATGTTTTACATGATTATCAAAGATATTTCAACTTTGTCCACTTTTGTGTTTCTATTACTTTTCAAAGTTTTGCTTAAGGACAGATGCTGCAGTTCTGGGTAAAAAAAATCCCAATAATAGAATTTGTTCAAACTTTGAATATGAACACAGGGTCATGTTAGAAACAGAATTATGAAAGAAATCAAAAGTCATGTTTGATCAGGAGTTACCTGCCTTTGAATATGCAAATTTGAAGAAAAATCCAGTTTAAAGGGCAGATAACTCTCAAACAAGCACGGTGACCTATGTTTGTTTTTGCATTTTTCTGTTTCTAACCTGAAACTGTGTTCATATACAAAGTTTGAACAAATTCTATTAATGGGAAATTTTAGCCCCATTTCTCATACAAGAAACTGCAGCAAATGTGTTTAAGTATCAGAATAAACTTATAGACTTTGGTCAATATAAGAACAAACCTCTCAGATTTTATCTTGTATAAACTGAAACCCTAGAACTGTATCATGTGTAAAAATAAGGTAAGGTTTTATTCTAGATAACCATATATGACTGTGCTTTATTTGCTTATAACATGATTGTTATCTACAAACATTCACGAAGTCGGTCAATTAGCTATTCATAGCTAATGCTGTAATGCTGTTAACACTGTCTTGTATATTTAAAATTTTGCAGAGTACACAGGCCAAGATCAGCCTGCCATCTATGCAGGCTAGATGGCAGGTTGATCATGGCCTGACTGTTCGCTAGTCAATCAATAGATTTTCAGTGAACACTCCTTCGACTCAGTTGATGGACCAAGTCAAATTTTAAAAAATTTAGCAAGGTAAAGGTTATAAATGATGCTGTATAAAGATCCCCTTTAAAAAAAATACCAGATTTTGTTTTTTTTTCAAGCTTAAGTTTAACTGAATCTATAAAAGTAACTGATAGTATATGCAGAGCAAGCCTATATATATCCTTCTAACACGACCAGCAAATAACCTACATACATGTAGAGCAAAATCTATCTCGGGTTATTCTGCAATAAACCACTTGCGTACAATGACGTCATCCAATCCAGGTGCGTAACACGGTCGTAAAAAGTAGTTACCATTTTTTCTAACACTGTTGATACTAGTATGTCATATTAGAATCGAAACAGTAAGTTCCCAAGCGTGATTTATCGTAGAACAAGAAACGCGGTGATGCCACGAAACCAGCTTTTCAACACTTTTCATAAGAATAAACAAGAGTGCCAGAATGTCACAATATATGCCTGTCACAGCAAATTTCTTGACTCTAGCACCTGTATTTGCAGATGTAATTTTAATTTTGTGGTTGTTTAGTAATCTTTGTAATTCTTTTGTTTTTCTAAGTCCACAAAAAAACTCCTTACCAGGTAGAGATACCTTAAAATACACCTAAAATTAGAAAGTAACAACTATGTTGTACCACACAAAAGTGGTCTTGGTTTTTCCCTACGGTCAATTATAAAAAAAGTTACAATATAAGTTATTTATAGTAACAACTAAGGGAAGGTAATCTTAAAAAAAAAAAAAAAAAAAAAAAATACAAAAAAAAAAATTGTAAGTCCACACAGAAATCCTTACCAGGTAGAGATTGGTCAAAATACACCTCAAAATTGGATGAAACATGCATGTTGTACTACAGAAAAGTGGTCTCGATTTTTCCCTACGTCTAGTAATGAAAAAGTTACTAATATAAGCTATTTATAGTAACAACAAAGGGAAGTAATTCTAAAGAAGGGAACTGCGCAAGACACTTTGTCTCATGATGGTGTATAATTGTGCCAAGTTACATCAAAATCCCTTTATGCATGAAGAAGATATGCTCCGGACAAAGTTTTCATTCTTGTATCCTTTGACCTCTAAGTGTGACCTTGACCTTAGACCTAGGGACCTGGTTCTTGCGCATGACACTCCGTCTCATGATGGTGAACAATTGTGCCAACTTTCATCAAAATCCCTCCATGCATGTAGAAGATATGCTAACCCTAACCCTAACCTAACCCTAACCCTATTTTTAGTAACAATGACCTTGACCTTCATCCCAGAAACCCCAAAATCAATCCCAAACTACAACTTTATATAAGTTTTCTATACACCAAGTTTCATCATGATAGCTCATTCCTAAGTTAAGTTATTGACCGGAAACCCTTTTTCTATTTTAAGTAACAGTGACCTTGACCTTGACCCAAGAAACCCCAAAATCAATCTCAGCCTTTGTCTTGATATAAGCTACAAACATACCAAGTTTTATTCAAATATCTTTACCGAAACAAAAGTTATTGACAGGAAACACCAGTTTGACGCCGCCGCCCATCCGCCCGCCTGCCCGACCAACATCATACCCCAATCTAATAACTCAGGTTTTCATTGAAAACCTGGTTAATAACCAGAGTTTTTCATTCCTATGCATAAGAACTCAAAACACGGGTTATTCTACGATAAACCACGTATGAGAACTTACTATTTCTTAATTAATAACATATATATATATCTTACCATGATAATTTTAACCCTCTGTATTACAGGGTTAGGTTTTTTCTCCTCATGCTCGAGCCTCAGTTCCTCTGCCATGTGTTTATACTCCTGTACTGAACTTGTCATACTTCTGTTTATTGTTAACTGTAACAGCACATACAACAATATTTTAACCCAGTGGAAATATGCAGTCAAAAGTTACTTTAAATTCACCTTTATAAACATCAACAACAGTATTAACAGTTTTCTCTACCTGAAACTGAAGAGTTGAATTAGCTTAAAGGCTGCCTTTGCTTGTAATGTGGCTGCCACAATTGGTTATAACAAGAGCACCGCCTTGCGGGTGCTGACGCTCATCTGATTTTTTTTGTATAATAGAAATATTGTCCTACCCACGATTTTCTAAGTCTAAAAAGGGCCATCACTCTTGCAAAAAGCAGGATAGAGTTATGTTTCTTGATGTACAGTGTCCACTTATGATGGTGAAAAACTGTCACAAGTTTTAAAGCAATAGCTTTGATAGTTTATGAGAAAAGTTGACTTAAACATAATATTCAACCAAGAAAATGATTTTTCTAAGTCCAAAAGGGGCAATAATTATTGCAAAAAGCAGGATGGAGTTATGTTGCTTGCTGTACAGGGTCAGCTTATGATGGTGAACAAGAGTTGCAAGTTTTAAAGCAATAGCTTTGATAGTTTAAGAGAAAAAGTTGACCTAAACATAAAACTTAACCAAGAAATCTGATATTTTCTAAGTCCAAAAGGGGCCATAAATCTTGCAAAAAGCAGGATGGAGTTATGTTTCTTGCTGTACAGGGTCAGCTTATGATGGTGAACAAGTGTTGCAAGTTTTAAAGGAATAGCTTTGATAGTTTAGGATAAAAGCTGACCTAAACATAAAACTTAACCAGGCAACGCCGACGCAGACGCCGACGCCGACGCCGACGCCGACAACCGCTCAAGTGATGACAATAACTCATTATTTTTTTTCAAAAATTCAGATGAGCTAAAAATTAAATATATTAATAATTATTTCTTGTTAAATACTGTTTTTGAAAATTGTTTTCTCAAAAATTTGTCAAAAAGGCTTAAATCAGGGTTTCATAATCCCATGTCCGGAGCCCGGGAGCTACCAGAAAATTCTGTTGGGCTACTAAATTTTTTCAGAGCATGCCCGCCAGGCTTCCTTGAAACTCCGTATCGCGCAGCCCGGAAATCAATAATTTAGTCTTCAAATATAATATTGATAGTTGTCTATAATCCCCTTGTTTATGGAGAGATACAGGCCCGAGGCTTTAATTATTTTACCACCTACTGTCACAATCGGCAAACAATTAACCGTTTAATCGTACACGCAGGCAAATGTTTACAAAAACATGCGCACGAGATATTTTAGACTGATCCAATAACATCAAAGTTGCTGATCAGTATTGTTCAATCAGTATGCAAACCAGTCTTAAAATTACGTCATTTTACAGCCATCTGCCCAAGTGTACTTTCGGTTTCGCTAACCTCAATATTTATCGAGCGACCAGAAAGAACATATATTGGTTTTGAGGCAGTTTAGTGCTTACACTGACTGTTTATGCTTTTCAATTTAAATACTTGCCTAACATGCAAAAAAATCGACCATGATTTAGCAAAATATCAGAAAGTATACAGAATTTTGGACAAACATAAATTCGGATAAGATAATACACAATGCCAAGAAACTGAGAGACGTTATATATGCGGTTCTAGTTCGTTTATTAAACTAGAAATTATAAGATGTTTTGAATCAGACGGAATTATTATGACAACTTTAAATAATTTTGAGATAAATTACAATTCATACAGCTCTAAGGAATTTGCAAGTATACCAATAAATTTGCAGATTTCTGAAACCCTGCTTAAATACTGATTAACATAGAGAAAGTTTTAAGAATCCATTATTTTTGATTACCTCCCTTTATTACAACAACTGCACAAGTTCATGAGTTGCAATGAAAACCATGTAACTACGTATAACATCTCTTTTGACAGCTGTGTCATCTATTTTTAACATAAAATTTTTGGCCTTGTGGAACTTTAACTCTTTTTGTTCTGTCTTCACCCTAACACAATTATTGGCCATATTGTGACTTTTGACCTTTTAACGGTGGAGGGAAACCCCACATTCCCTTCAAAGCATTATATCAACAGCTGGCACCTGGTTAGAACCACTGATGTTCCATATTCCAGCTGAGATTTCAAACCCATAGAGGTCACAGACAAGTGATTCGAAGCAAGAGACCATAACCACATGGCCACAAAGGCCCCTTAATTAAATCTAATTGTGACAATGATAAATACTGTTCTTACCTCTAGCACAAGAGCGAGACATGCTGGATAGAAAGTCATGAAGGCAACATAATTAGAAATCACTGAAAGACATCCAAAACTGCACATTGTACCCAGCTGCTGTACACCTGAAAAACAGTCATGAAATTGAAAAAATGCAAGATACAACATTTTGGTTAAGGAAAAAATTACAAAATATGCCGAAATCTCAATTTTACAGACGGAACTTTTTTTTTCAGTATGTTTCCAATGCTTTATTTGTGGCTTGAATCTCAAATTATCCAGACAGAACCTTTACCTATATTAAGAAAAAAAACTCTTACCTGAAATGGTTCCAAGCCCTATAGCCAATGTTTCTACAATGGCATCAAGTGTGATAGCCGGGCCCAGCAACTCCATTCCTTTACCTATATTGGCCTGTATTTCTTCTCGACTAGTAGAACTCAACGCAAACACTGCCAGCGCACTTGCTTTTGACAGATCAATAAGGAACAAGAAAAATGGTAATGCCTCACTGAAAGTAAATATCATCATTTGCAGTTTTGTTATTTTTTTTTTACATTAATAGGAACTGGAAGACAATTGTCCAGCAATAAAAATCCCCTACCAGAGAAGGCATTTGCCATATTAGCTGCCGTAAGAAGCAGGTTCTTTCATATTGAAATTAAACTAAAGGACCAGCATATTCTCCAAAAACCCACCATCTATAAACTAGTTTTCACAACAAAGTCTTTTGTACCTTAAAAGTTAATGGTCAGAGACCACTAATTAAACAAAGTACAGGGAACTTACTGGAGTAAGGTAATCATATACCTGGGTATAAGGTAATCATATACCTGTGAATAAGTTAATCATATACCTGGGAATAAGGTAATCATATACCTGGGAATAAGGTAATCATATACCTGGGAATAAGGTAATCATATACCTGGGAATAAGGTAATCATATACCTGTGAATAAGGTAATCATATACCTAAAAGTAAGGTAAACATATACCTGTGAATAAGGTAATCATATACCTAAAAGTAAGGTAATCATATACCTGTGAATAAGGTAATCATATACCTGGGAATAAGGTAATCATATACCTGTGAATAAGGTAATCATATACCTAAAAGTAAGGTAATCATATACCTGAGAATAAGGTAATGTAGTCAGTTCTGATTGGTCAGTCATGTAAACAAACCCAATAAGTAATTTGTTTTTTAAATTGAATCTTGTTAGTGCTATTAGAGTACTTTATTATACATTCTGACAATATTTGCTACATCTGATGTGTATGGAAAATAGTTTCATGAAACAGTTTTCTGTTTGATTTAAACAGGGGGTTATATTATTCACACGAAAAACGCTCAAATAAAGTATCTTTAATCAAACTCATGCCAACTATATCTTTTGTGACTAAAAAATGGTTAGAAATATGGATGAACAGACAGACAAATAAGTCCTTGTACTTTTAAAGTTATCACAGAATCCACTTTGTGCCAAAGACTAACAGAAGCAAACCACAAGTATCCTCCTGTACAAGACTAATTAAACAACCATAAATGCATCAAGCAGGGATTTTTCTTCAAACACAAAATCAACATTTGTCATCTCATGTACTTGTTCATCTAAAGTTTACACGAAAGATAAAATTCAAAACAATCTAAAAGCAAACTGCATTTAATTACAGTCCTGTTTCGAAAATTTAACACAAGTATATGTAAATATATATTCAGGTAATTCGTCACTGGCAAATATCAAACAGACAGTACAGGAAAACTCAATTTACATGGTCACAAAATGCTCTTTTTAAATAAAGAAAGCAACCTTGACAATCTGTCCGTCAGTCCCATTGTCCATCAATCTTTTGGGGTTGGGTTTAAAGTTGCACCAACACAATTATAGGTCATATGGCGACTTTCCAACGTCTGTCAAGACAGATGATATAATAAACTTACTATAATCCTGATATGGTGTTTCCAAACATCTTCACAAATGCTATACAGAACACAAAACTTGAAAATATTGTGAATACACCAGAAATACCTGTAAATGAGAACAAAAGTAAACTAGAAAATGCTTTTGTAAAAAAGCGCATGTCTCCCCAAATGCAAAGTCCTATAGGCAAGAAGTCAATAGGGGTCAGGAGCGAAAGTCAAAGAGACACTGATGGTTGGCTGCAATAGGGATCATCTACTTGGCATGTCCAGTCATCCCGCTAAATTTCAACACTCTTGGCCTAGTGGTTCTCAAGTCACTGTTCAGGCTTCTGTGACCTTGACCTTTGATCAAGTGACCTCAAAATAAATAGGGGTCATCTACTCTGCATGTCCAATCATCCTATTAAGTTTCAACATTGTAGGTCAAGTGGTTCTCAAGTTATTTCCAAAAAAATGATTTTACATAAACAGGCCACTGTGACCTTGAACTTTAATTGACTGACCCCAAAATCAATAGGGGTCATCTACTCTGCATGTTCAATCATCCTATGAAGTTTCAAGATTCTGGGTCAAGTGGTTCTCAAGTTATTGATCGGAACTGGTTATCAATGTTCAGGCCCCTGTGACCTTGACCTCTAACAGAGGGATCCCAAAAACAATAGGGGTCATCTACTCTGCATGAACAATCATCCTATGAAGTTTCAACATTCTGGGTCAAGAGGTTTTCAAGTTATTGATTGGAAATGGTTTTCCATGTTCAGGCCCCTGTGGCCTTGACCTTTAACAGAGTGATCCCAAAATCGTTAGGGGTCATCTACTCTGCATGACCAATCATCCTATGAAGTTTCATCATTCTGGGTCAAGTGGTTCTCAAGTTACTGACCGGAAATGGTTTTCAATGTTCAGGCCCCTGTGACCTTGACCTTTCACAGAGTGACCCCAAAATTGTTAGGGGTCATCTACTCTGCATGACCAATCATCCTATTAAGTTTCAACATTCTGGGTGAAGTGGTTCTCAAGTTACTGACTGGAAATGGTTTTCAATGTTCAGGCCCCTGTGACCTTGACCTTTAATGGAGTGACCCCAAAATCAATAGGGGTCATCTACTTTGCATGTACAATCATCATATGAAGTTTCAACATTCTGCGTCAAGTGGTTCTTTAGTTATTGACCAGAAATGGTTTACCATGTTCAGGCCCCTGTGACCTTGACCTTTGATGGAGTGACCCCAAAATCAATAGGGGTCATCTACTCTTTATGACCAATCATCCTATGAAGTTTCAACATTCTGGGTGAAGTGGTTCTCAAGTTACTGACTGGAAATGGTTTTCAATGTTCAGGCCCCTGTGACCTTGACCTTTCATGGAGTGACCCCAAAATCGTTAGGGGTCATCTACTTTGCATGTACAATCATCCTATGAAGTTTCAACATTCTGCGTCAAGTGGTTCTCTAGTTACTGACCAGAAATGGTTTTCAATGTTCAGGCCCCTGTGACCTTGACCTTTCAAAGAGTGACCCCAAAATCAATAGGGGTCATCTACTCTTTATGACCAATCATCCTATGAAGTTTCAACATTCTGGGTGAAGTGGTTCTCAAGTTACTGACTGGAAATGGTTTTCAATGTTCAGGCCCCTGTGACCTTGACCTTTAATGGAGTGACCCCAAAATCGATAGGGGTCATCTACTTTGCATGTACAATCATCCTATGAAGTTTCAACATTCTGCGTCAAGTGGTTCTCTAGTTATTGAACAGAAATGGTTTTCCATGTTCAGGCCCCTGTGACCTTGACCTTTCAAAGAGTGACCCCAAAATCAATAGGGGTCATCTACTCTTTATGACCAATCATCCTATGAAGTTTCAACATTCTGGGTCAAGTGGTTCTCTAGTTATTGATCGGAAATGGTTTTCAATGTACAGGCCCCTGTGACCTTGACCTTTGACAGAGTGACCCCAAAATCGATAGGGTTCATCTACTCTTCATGACCAATCATCCTATGAAGTTTCAACATTCTGGGTCAAGTGGTTCTCTAGTTATTGATCGGAAATGGTTTACAATGTTCAGGCCCCTGTGACCTTGACCTTAGACAGAGTGACCCCAAAAACAATAGGGGTCGTCTACTCCAGCAGCCCTACAACCCTATAAAGTTTGAAGGTTCTAGGTCAAATGGTTCTCCAGTTATTGCTCGGAAATGAAGTGTGACGTACGGACGGACAGGGCAAAAACAATATGTCTCCTGGGGGAGACATAATTAATTGTAGTGATACATCTTATTTCTCAAATCGTCATATGTACAAAGCGATTACACAAATACAAATACTGCCCACTTTTGTGAATTTCTTATTGCGAAAATTTTTTTTGTAAAAAATCAATTAATGTACATGTTTGCTTTTCAAGTGTAACAGGATAAAAAATCATATATGCATAAAAAGCAGGACACATTTAAGTAGCCTGTGCAACTAGCGCAGAAAGTTTGAAAATCTGTATCTACATGGAGTCGGACATAAAAATTTACACAAGACAAAGTAATTTTGTTTCAGGTTTTTTTTTTCTGGTATGCTTTAATGTCACACAAACACAATTATTGGACATATGACAACTTTCCAACCTTTGCTGATGGACCTTTACTGATGTAGAGAGACTTCAAGTGCTCATCCGCTGAAGAAGTCTCAAGGTTACAAACAATATAATCTAAAGGTCAGTGATGCCTCTATGTACAAGGGAAAAAGAAATTTAAATTATATTCAATCTACTTTACCTAGAAGGTGTTTAGCACCAATTCTACGCAGATTTCTGAACTGCATGTAGATATAAACTAATGCAACACATCTTGCAAAGGACAATACTATCACATCAGACCTGCTCAATTTCTGAAATTAAAAAGTTAACTGGTTACATATAATGAATAACAGATAATGTTTTTATTATTCTCCTGCTTAACAACAGCTAATGCATTGAGATTTTTAACAAAACATCTAAATTAAAAATGTCTTTGAGAGGTGTTATGTTTTAACAGTTATTATTTCACCTGAGCTTTGGCACATTCGTAATTCCATCCACAAACTTTATCATTATCAACATGTACAGTAGTTCCCATTGATATCAAGCTGGAGATAACAGTCACCGTGGCAACCACCACTTCTAGTGGGTGAGAGGCACAGAACTCTCCATGTACCCGAAATAATGATCTCATCATCATTATATTTCTGAAAAGTAAATAAATAGACATTAGTTCCTTTGTCCAATTAAGTGTGAAAATGGACTTTCAAAGAAGGCCACTTGAGGTTTTTCTAAGTTTTCTTCTCTTAATTTTCTTTTAAATTACAAACTATAAACTGGTGCTAGCTATTCTAAAATTTGTAAGTATTTCTTTTCTGAATAAAAACAGCCTGTATCTGGCTAAAAACAAGGAGCTGAGCTTTTAAACCCAGAGGTATGACCAAAGATATTGGTCTTTAAGGTTGTTTGTGTCAAGTCTTTTTAAACTACCCCTCTGGTGGATTTTTGTTTTAGTTTTTACATGCCACATATACCTTGGTTTATCATATACAATATACCAAACCATTCATAATAAGCAGAAGAAACTTTCAAGACAGGTTATATTTTATTGAACATCACATTTTGTCCTATATCACATTGACTGTTCATGTTCTATTTTGTAGAAGATATCTAGCTTCTTTTTCAAAAGTATTTTGTCATTACTTTTATGATTATTGTGTCTAACATATTTCTCCAGGTACTCTGGGAATTGAAAGTGTTACAAACAATGTACAGTTAAAACAAGAGGGTCATGATGACCCTGAATCGCTCACCTGAGTAATATGAGCCACATGTTTAAAATGGCAAACTGATGCTAAAATATTTCACAGTAGGTCAGTAGGTCATATTCATGATCACTGAAAGCCAGTTTTAAGATCAGTGTGCAAAACCGTACATGTCATCAAAATTTCAAGGCTGTACCTTAAAAAAACAAGAAAGTAGGTCAAGGTCACATTCAGGTGACCCCTAATCACTTGGGGTCATCAGGTAATTATAATTAAACAGTCTAGGAATTATGATCTGATAATTTTTGAAGTATTTATCCCTATATAACTCATATAAAAAGTGACCCCCTGGGTGGGGCCTCTTTTCACTCCAGGGGAATAATTTGAACAATCTTGTTAAACATCCACTAGGCAATGCTACACACCAAATATCAAAGGTCTAGGCCTTGAACTTTCAGACAAGAAGATTTTTTCCCCTATGTAAGTCTATGATAAAGTTGGGACCCCCAGAGAAGGGCCTCTTTTCACCCCAGGGGCAAAATTTAAACAATTTTGGCAGAGGACCTCAAGGCAATGCTACATACCAAATATCAAAGGCCTAGGTCTTATGCTTTTAGACAAGAAGATTTTTAAAGTTTTTCCCTATGTAAGTCTATGTAAAACTTGGGACCCCCAGGGCGGGGCCTCTTTTCCCTCCAGGGGCATAATTTGAAGAATCTTTATAGAGGACCATTAGATGATGTCACACGCCAAATATCAAAATGCCTTGCGGTTTTGGACAAGAAGATTTTTAAAAGTTTTTCCTTTCAGTTGCCATGGCAACCAGAGTTCTGCACGGAAGCCAATTCTTTGAATAATTTTGGAAGGGGACCACCCAAGGATCATTCCTGAGAAGTTTGATGTAATTCTGTCCAGTGGTATTCAAGAAGATTGTTTTAGAAAATGTTAATGGACGGATGACACACGACGGACATTGAGCGGTCAAATAAGCTCACCATGAGCCTTTGGCTCAGGCAGGATTCTCACAAGCAATTTCAAGTTGCAGTCCTGGGACTCGCAAAGCTGAAAAAGTTGCAGTCCCAACTAGACTGACGGAAAGATTTTTAATGTTTCGTCAAAACATAGGCGTCTATTGTACTGTCAAATTAAGTGTAGACCAATAGACATTTTGTAATCATAAGTCTTCACCAGAAGGTGAACAATGCAATCAAAAATGAATGTAGGACAAAATCACCCCAGGATAAACTCCATCCCCCACCCCCCCACACACACTACTGTTTCTGATCTACCTGGACATAATCCCCTACCTTTATTTTAATACAAATCATGAAAACATTTGGTCTTAAATACAACAAGAATGTGCAGTATGTCTATGATCAACATAATGCTTCTTCAGTAACATTGGCAATTTTGCAGAAAAAAATAATCACGTTAAGACCGCATCGACAGCATCTTAAAATTACTTGGACATTCATAATTAAGCCTAATTATCACTTTTTCTAAAAATTTCTTTAATTCTGCCTGGTAATTATTACATGAGAAAACAATCGGAGTTACTTCAAACGCTTTGTAATAGTTTGTTTACAATCAAAGGTTGTCATTTGTGCATATGCAATCACGCCGACAATCACATGTAATCGAGTTCGCCAGTCTCACAGTGTAGTGGAAACGGGCAACGCTGATTGGCTATACGCGGATATCAGTGACAAGCGAGTAACTCTGCCCACATATTTTGCTCTCGAGTCAAACCTTGTGTATTTGTAGGTTTATGTTATCAATTTAGTGCGTCAGGGGACTCCCAAGCTGCAATAAATACGTGTATACCGGGACCAATTATGCGTACAGGGACGCCGATTTCGGCGTTTCCAAGAACCCTGGCTCAGGTGAGCTAAAAACGCAAAAAGTGCAAAATGGACGTGAAAGTAGAGCTGTCAAAATAACCAAAACCTGAAATATTTCAAAAAATATATCAGTTTTCATTTCCTGGAGTACCTAGGTAAATATGTAAAACACACAACAGAAAAATTTTGAGAAAAGATATATTTGAAAAAAAAAGTTTGATATTTTCTACAAAACAGAATGTGAAAATATTTTCTTACTCAGATAAAGGCCTCTTTCAAGTACTGATACATTTTGGCCATCATGTTTGAGGGGTTAAAAAAGTGAAAGACTATTAGGTTTCCCAAAATACTAAGTCCACCTTGTACTCCCTGACAGTTGGTGATAAAAAAAAGGTGCAACTAGAATGTGTCTGTAGGACACAGGGTGTGCCCCCATTGTAGTCCAAATAATTGTACTCGAGAGTTGAATATCGTTATATTATTTTGACTTGTCGATATCCACCTCCGAGTACAAACCAGAAAAGGTAAAGAATGTGGTAGCACTGTCCTCTTCTTTGCGTAAGTAACACCCAATGGAATCCATTGGGCGGGAATTATGTTAAAATAATGCAACGGATAAAAAAAAGAAATACATACACAGAAAGCCTGTAATTTTTCCTTTTCAATGATGTATATATTACCGAGATTTCTTGAGAAAAATTCAAACTATGGCAGTTAAAAAATTGCCAAGGTTTAACACGAGTGTACTACATATTGGAAAATGGCCGATCACCGGTAAACACATTACTACATGAAGCGTTTTCATTGGTCACGCCTCCGACCGCCATTACATGAAGACGATTGAAACCTTAGAGGTTTAAATTTTTTACAACAGAAATTCTTGATAAATATGTCCTGTTCTTATGTTTTTTATTTACTATTTATGATTTAAAACAACAGGTAAGCAGTTAGGTCTAAAGAAAAATCGTGACTACTGATAAATCATATTTTCAATTGACCACAGTTTCCACCACAGTTTTGATTGTTTAGGCTGAGACCTCTAGGTAGACAACGTAAAATATCCAAATGTAAAATCGATCTGCCCGAGGTCTCATTATTTAGACTAGCCCCCATTGGTACATTTGTCACAAATAAGGGGCAATAATTTGAATGTTTGCAGTGTTAATGGGGTTAAGCCTAAACAAACATTTTATGAAAAGGATTCATTATTCTAGGCCATATATTTTTGAGATATGAGCATCACAAACAAAAAATCCACTACTTTGGCTATTTCAAGAGCCAGAACGTTGTAATAAGCACAAAGATTATAAAGATGAATGCAAAGTGTGAAAGGTCACATCATGATAAAGACTCAAGCAAGGTTTCACTAATTTACATAAATTTGATTAAATACTTTTTGAGCTAGGCACATAATTAGGTGTTTACATGATCCTTAAGTTGAAGGTGAAGATCATAATATGAAGGTTTAGGTCATCTTACTGTCACTTAGCTACACTGCAGATATGCATTAAACCACTGTTAGCAACTTATTAATGATTACCAGTATTATATATTGATTTTTTTTTTAAAGCAAAGAATATTAGGTGTGATTTCATCAACTCCCACAAATGCGGATACAAAAGGTCTAATTTTAAGTTTTTTTTAATTTCAGGGCCCCTTAAGGTTCATGTAAAGTGTTTGGAGACCACCCCTCGGGTGAATTTTGATTTTGGAAATTTATTCTTCGAAGACCGTTTCTATTTATTATAAATACACTGAATTGTTAAGAGGAAGTAGGGAATACATCATACAAAGGTAAGCTTCTTTGAGAATAAGTATTTTGTCTAAAATTACAGGTACTTCGACCTTCACGGTTCTATTTTGTAGAAAATATCAAACTTTTTTTTCAAAAGTATTTTTTCATTAAATACGTTTTGTTTGTGTCTGTATCATATTTATCTAGGTACTCCTAGTATTGAAATACAGTTAACTTACATATTTTCTGAAATATAGGAGTACTTTGTCATTTTGATAGCTCTACTTCCACTTTTGTTTTGTAATTTTGGCAACTTTTTGAAATGTAGATGTATTGTAGCAATTTTAACACTGGGAGTACCTGGAGAAATATGTTAGGCACACAATAAGTAAAGACCTAATGTCAAAATATTTTTGAAAAAGAAGTTTGATAATTTTTACAAAACAGAATGTGGACAAGCAAAGTACATGTCATATAAGAGAAATATTATTGTACCGAACAAAACAACCTCTCTTGAATGACACGTCTACTCTTTCTGAACAGTTTAGTATACAATGTATGAAAAACAAAGGCCTATGAGGTCTCAAAACATGAAACAAAAATTCACTTGAGGGACAGTCTCAAACACTTTACATGAACCTTAAAAAGTCAGGTCGTTTTTATAAATCTTTTCTTTTCGTAGTGTCACCAGAAAAGTGATAAGCTGAAATATGTTTTGATGTGCAGATTAGATGCGTAAAATATCGCCAAAAACTGAGATTCACTGCCGAGTTCATCTTGCAAACCAGCATAGTTCCCAGTTCGTGTTTTAATAGTTTCAGAAGTAGCCCTTTTCTGTGTGATAATCAACCAAAGAACAATAAACTGGGAACTGTCAACTGTTCAAAAGAATTACCATGTGGCTAAGTGCAACGAACCTTTCAAACATAAATTTTATATAATTACGCATGTATCCGAAAAGAAAATTATCCAAACTCGAAGACACAACAACAGTTCTCAGCATCAAACATGTATGAAACAATATATATTTCTTGCTAATACTTACACAGAATAACACTATAAATTGTCCTAAACAGGCAAACAACTATGATTTTCACATATTACTTCACTATTTGAGATAATTTCGTCAATGACAGCCGGGGCAGTTACATCACGTATCCGAGGATACATATGATACATGTGTAAACGTAAAATTTCGCTTTTTCTAATCGATCAAGTAATTTTACAGTCAACTCGTCCCCTAGTCAACTCGTACCCCAATCAACTGTTACCCTTTTCGATCATTTCGTCCTCTTGGCGATTTCAAATTGGTACATTTTCCCTCATTTTTTTACCTCTCCTTTTTATGCCCCCGATGGGAGGCATATAGTTTTTGAACCGTCTGTCCGTCTGTCGGTCTGTCAGTCTGTCCGCAATTTTCGTGTCCGGTCCATATCTGTCATCGATGGATGGATTTTCAAATAACTTGGCATGAATGTGTACCACAGTAAGACGACGTGTCGCGCGCAAGACCCAGGTCCGTAGCTCAAAGGTCAAGGTCACACTTAGACATTAAAGGATAGTGCATTGATGGGCGTGTCCGGTCCATATCTTTGTCATCGATGGATGGATTTTCAAATAACTTGGCATGAATGTGTACCACAATAAGACGACATGTCACGCGCAAGACCCAGGTCGGTTGCTCAAATGTCAAGGTCACACTTAGACATTAAAGGATAGTGCATTGATGGGCGTGTCCGGTCCATATCTTTGTCATCGATGGATAGATTTTCAAATAACTTGGCATGAATGTGTACCACAGTAAGACGATGTGTCGCGCGCAAGACCCAGGTCCGTAGCTCAAAGGTCAAGGTCACACTTAGACGTTAAAGGTCATTTTTCATGATAGTGCATTGATGGGCGTGTCCGGTCCATATCTTTGCCATTCATGCATGGATTTTAAAATAACTACGCATGAATGTGTGACACAGTAAGACGACGTGTCGCGCGCAAGACCCAGCTCCGTAAGTCAAAGGTCCAAAACTCTAACATCGGCCATAACTACTCATTCAAAGTGCCATCGGGGGCATATGTCATCCTATGGAGACAGCTCTTGTTAAATTTATTTTTGTCAAAGTTTGCTAGAAAATGATTAATATATTTCAGTGATGTAAAATATGTTTAACCAAAGAATGATCCGTTGTAATACAGTTTAAAAAGCTGGCTACCTTAGCTAACATGTTCATATACGATATATATATATATATATATATATATATATATATATACACGAGATATATATATATATATATAGTAGAGAGAATTAATTAATACGAACTAAATCACCACCACAATATACCAGACCAATTACGGCAAAGCGCCTAGCAGTACAAACGAACACGCACATGCCACAGCAAGTCCACTAACCCAAATAAGATTAGTTTCGATACTGCTTTATATATGAGCCGAATTGTACTACACATTCTATATATATATCTAAAGAGAGCTGGCTATGCAGACCTTCGATCTACATAGCCGGAACCGGCTACCTAGCCACTGCCAAATTTTTTCTCTTGAACCGTTGTTTACTGGAATGCATTGCCGCAAGACATTGTCGCCATTTGTGACCCTGAGTTCAGTCTAGCCATAAGCCAGATTGAGCACATGTCTCCATAATATACAGGTCTGCTATCTTCTGTTTTTAACCTGTTTTAACCAACCTTCAATCTTTCATCATCTTTTATTTCTTATCTTACTAATTTCTTGACAGTTGACGCGCGCCAAGTCTAGGTCCCCAGCAGGGGTTTGACTAGTTGGAAGATAGACAGAGGGCAAACTAGTATGTACAAGCACAGAAGAACATAAAATAAATCAGAATAAGGTGATTCAGGAAGTAGAATTTGTAAAGTCACTGGGCTTACCTGTAGTTTCCAATCAAGCACACACCCAGGAGAGGAAAGGAAGTTGGTTAGTTAAGTATTTTGTTATGAATTCGCTGATATTTGTGCATATCTGCCTTATTTGTTAGGAATACAGAAATATGTTCATTTCAACAGTCTTATAAAAGATCTATTTCCAATCACTATTAGCTATATATTTAATACAACATTTGCTAATGATTTGTAGATTTTGAATAGACTTTGGTCAAACAGGCCTGTCAAAATATTATAGGAGAGATCTTGTTTGTATATAAATCCCTTGTATTTTCTGTTTTTACAAAGAACTATAAAATACACAGAATGGCAACTTGGGATAATCCCGCGTCATCTCGTGTTAGCGTGTTATCTTATTTCAAAGCGTTTGCCGACTTGATCAATCATGATCAGATCAACAGACGCTTACTGAAGTATAAAACTGGTGGTACGTCCGGCACGTAATAAACCAATTTGAGTCCTTTTTCAAACGAAAGCTGTTGATTTCTCAGACTTTCAATCATAAATTCATTCCTTCCCCGTGTAGAAAATACTAATAACATTAAAAATGCACCATTATCATGATAAACAAATGATCCGAAAGAAACCTTATTTCAAAGCGTTTGCTGACTTGATCAATCATGATCAACAGACGCTTACAACGAGATCTCATTCAGTTGTCACGGGATGTTGGCGAGATTTGTTCTATATGCCTTTCAAGTTGCCGATCTGTTTATTTTATAGCTCTTTGGTTTTTAGAACTGATAAGACAGTGATCAGATGGGCAGAATTCAAAGGTCCATGTTTTTTGTAAATAGCTCTAGATGTTTTTCTAACGGCCTACACTTTCTTAAAACACAAATTATCAATATTTTTTCAGTCGAAAGATTATAAAACAAACAATTTATTAATTACATATAATTTTTATTTTGAAATAAAATGGATTAATTATGAACGCTTAACTTAGAGTGTTTTACTAAAAATTTTGAACATCACTATGCTGCTATTAAAATTATTCATACAGTACATTAGGGGCTCTGACTATAATCCAACTAATTGTACGTGAACCACAATATTGTGATAATTTTTGCATAGGTCAATATCTTTCCTCCACATACAACATAGAAAGTACCTTTTCTGTGTTGAGCCTTCTGCACGGAGTGGTGGCAATTTTTAAATCGCATTTTAACTATTAAAAAACAAAAATATTAGTGAAATTTAAGATACCTGGAAAGAATATCCATTTTTTCCTTCCATTCAGTTAATGTTTATGTGAATTAACGGCAAAACACTAGTTTGTCACTGTTTTAAACAACACACCCTAAAGTTTACACAAATTTTACATGGCTCCGATTCATGTCACATGATCGATAACACTGTCAGCGTGTACTGAGTGTAATGGCGGACGTGTAAATACAGCGAGGTAGCCAAACTGAAACATATAGTGTTTACGCTTTATTAACGTGTTTTCATGTTATGTTTAAACCATAAAATGATTCAATTTTATTTTGTACGATTTCATCGTGTAAATATATTGCCTAATCATGTTTTAAACTAAATTTAATTTAACCACAGAAAAGGTCGTTACTGGTTTTGACATATAAAGAGAGGGATTATGACCTATCACAAAAATATCTCAGAATCACTTTTGACATCAAATTATTTGGACTACTAACTGACCAATCAGAGAGCTGCATTTTCGAGTACCTGCTAGTTTCCACTAGTGTATTTACATTGAACATATAGTGACTTTAGAAATAAATACCACACTATTTTAGAAATCAAATTTAGATTTTTCACTGCACATACCTTAGATGACGCTACAAACAACAAGACTTTGAAGTTTCATTGAAATATTATATTGATTTAATACCTTTATTTTAGTTAAAAGTTTGAGATTTTACACAGGGAGTCTATGATAAAGTCCGAGACTCAGTATTTAATGTAAGCATTACCCAAGTGAAATTAGTATCATTCCGCAATGTTTTGGACATGTTAAAATTATGAATATCATCAGTAGGTATTTAAAACGGTTATTCATTTATAAAAGATATTTGAATATTAAAATTGTAAGTATTTCAAAAATTTTTGAATTTTGAAAATCCATGAATAAGCGAAAAAGTTATTAAAAATTCTGATCCCATTATACAGTGATACACAAACGATGTAAAAACATTTGTTTTGCCCACAGGTGGCAGTATGATGCCAGTATCATAGATTGGTCATCTCCTCCCCACCCTAAAACACCTGCTACAACCCCGAAAAAATTCTACATGCTTTGACTGCATTAAGCTTTACCCTGCTAGATTTCTATAATGAACTTGTCCATCTTACAGTTTGGACAGTACCATTAACTGTTAAAAGGGATGCTTACCAAAAAGAAACTGACTGAATGGTGAACAGTGCAGATCTTGATCAGACTGCACGGATGTGCAGGCTGATCATGATCTACATTGTTTGTAAAGGCAGAATCAGTTGTTTCCAGCATGATAATGGTTAAAAAGGCATTAAGATTAAAGCTTAAATTTTCACCATGCAAAAACTTGGCGAGCTGAGTGCTGTATATTGATTAAGGCATTGAAATTAGAGCATAATTGAAAAACATGATTGAGTAATCTTAATTAATTAATTGTTCAAAGCTATATACATGTACTGGTATGATACAACTAATACTTGTCCTTGATTTAGAGACCTCAGAATGAAATATTTAAAATGTTATTATTATACTTGGCCTAGCTACTTAACAAAGGTTTATCAGTTGATTTTAACAAAGACTGATTGGAAAATTCTTCAAAACTTGCGAAAATTTATATATCATGCCAATTTCAAACAAAATGAAGAACCTTTTTCTCAATATCCACAAAGTCCTATGGTCTTATGCAAAAACTGTAAAATTTTGAAAAAGAACCACGTCTTCTATTGTATTGAATGTATTGTGTTGCATTAAATACTTGTATATATTACTAGTACATGTTTAATGAAATAAATATGTTGAAATAGATCAACAATACAAAAACTTAACAGAATTAAATTTTCAAAATTTGTAGTAAAATGCTATATGTTTTCTGGTAAACGTTTGTATAAATAATAAATATTTCATTTTCTTGTATACACTTGAATCATCATTCAAACTTGTGATAACTCCATGGTTTATTTAAATACCTGATAAAAATATTGGTCTGACAAAAGATACAAATCATCATCATGAGAATGATACAGTAAAAACATTTTCTTTGACCTGTATTCATTCCTATATATTTGAGAAATAGGGGATTTTTGTCAGCCTAAAAGTTTTTTATAATTGAATATTTTTCTCAGTATATCATGAAGTACTGAACAAGTACTTTACCAGATATGAATGCAATGTAACTGTTTTTTGTTGTTGTTTTTTTTTTTCAGAATGAGAGAAGGGCAATGAAAACATGGACAGAGATAAGCTAGGCAAAGATGATGCTCCAGCTGCCAAGAACCAACGCAGCACCGAGTCAAATGGTCGCGCTAACCAAAATACTTCTGGCACGAGAAATCACAGCAATTCAAATGGGGCAAACACTGTATCTGCAATGATAGCTAACAGCTCGTCACAAGCCAATCTGAATGCATGTGCTAATCCAATCACAGGAGAACGAGAATGTGAAAATGACAGAGCTGAGTCAAGTTTATCGTTGGCTTCTATAAATTTAAGCGATTATTCAGGGTCTAGTAGCTCATTATCATCTCAGATTATCCCAGTGAGTAGTGCCCCATCTGCATCACCTAGTCTTGCTAATCAAGCCAACGCTCCATACAACTGGCAGGCATCTAAAACAGCTGTGAAGGAGAGACTTGCGTACTTGATAAACACTGAAATTATGAGTGATATACAGTTTCGTGTTGGAAAACCACCTAATGACCAACTCATACCAGCTCACAAATTTGTACTTTCGGTTGGTTCGGCAGTTTTTGATGCTCAGTTTAATGGACCTATGGCAACAAAGGATGGTATAGTCGAGATACCAGATGTAGAGCCAGCTGCTTTTCTTGCTCTTCTCAAATTTCTCTACGCGGATGAGGTCAATATCGGACCAGAAACCGTGATGACTACACTCTACACAGCTAAGAAATATGCTGTACCAGCTCTCGAAAAGGCATGTGTGGATTTTTTAAAGCGAAATCTGAGCAGTGACAATGCTTTCATGCTTCTTACACAGGCAAGACTGTTTGATGAACCTCAGTTAGCTGCCCTTTGTTTAGAGACAATTGATAAGAGCACGTCTGAGGCGCTCAATGCAGAGGGCTTTACAGACATTGACCATGATACTCTTTGTGTGGTATTAGAGAGAGATACTCTAGGTATCAGAGAAAGTAAATTATGCACCGCAGTCTTTCGATGGTCAGAAGCTGAATGTAAACGAAGAACTATTCAGCCGACACCAGAAAACCAGCGTCAAACTTTAGGAAGAGCACTGCGTCTTATTCGGTTCCCACTGATGAGTATTGAGGAGTTTGCAATGGGCCCGGCTCAGAGTGGGATATTAGATGACAGGGAAGTAGTTCAGCTCTTCCTATACTTCACTGTGAATCCAAAGCCATCTATAAACTTTCAGGTTTGTTTCTTATTATTATTTACAAACAGTTAAACACCAATGGATTTAGGTCTCAAGGGGATAAACTAAATCCTATAGTTATCCTGGGCTTCAGACAAAACAAAACATAGAAAATAGTAAGAGCATGGCAAGGACCACATGAATTACGCCAATACTTCAAGCATTTCATTTGGAGATTAAACTACAATATCAAATGAAATTTCTCAAGCATATATGTCTCAAATTTTATAAACTACGTTACATATTTTAGATTTTTTTTCTTTTAAGAGCTTAAGTTCAGGCTGAACTAAATGTTTTCAGGTGCTATTCTTACAAAAAATACAGGAGTTCATTAGAAGTAAAGGTAATACTGAAACTTGATTGGACATAATGATAAGAGTGCAGGGTCACAAATACTTGTACTATTTAAGAATATGAGCCGTGCCATGGGAAAACCAACATAGTGGCTTTGCGACCAGCATGGATCCAGACCAGCCTGCGCATCCGCGTAGTCTGGTCAGGATCCATGCTGTTCGCTAACAGTTTCTCCAATTCCAATAGGCTTTGAAAGCGAACAGCATAGATCCTGACCAGACTGCGCAGATGCGCAGGCTGGTCTGGATCCATGCTGGTCGCAAAGCCACTATGTTGGTTTTCCCATGGCGCGGCTCATATTCTGTTATCATAAAACAATTTTTGGTCTATGAATATTGAAAATACAGTTAAACCTGAAAATAGCAAACTCAGATACTGGTACTGATGATAAACCCGAACAGAAAATGAGGTTTTTTACCTGTAACTTTTTTATTTCTGCAAATTGAAATCAATGGTTGGTATCAATATAAAGCTTAACCTTTGCTGAAAACTTTACATAATTCAAATTTATATTTAGTAAGCAAACTCACACGAATTGAGTGCCTGAAAGGGGTATGTAAAAAGGGGACTTTATGAACGTTGACTGATGATAAATTCGAACCCTTTGTCATTTACAAAATTTTGTTGGTATTATTTTATTGAAACTTTTCCCAAAAAGCTGCAACAGTCATTCCTGATCAAGTAATGAAAAGATAAACAAATGTCAGGCCTTCATGTTTCGACAGTGAGCATGCGCAAAAACACCCTCTTCCCCAGTAATTTTGGATAAATATTTTTTATACAAATTTTTGTAAGTCATTTATTTATACAGAATATTTATCAATTTTGTTTTTGTTTACACGAGTTGGTGTTGTAAGTGGAAACTATTAGATGGTGTGTTCAATTTTATAAATAACTGATTGCAGTAGAATATTTCCAAGGTGTTCGACTTTATCATCTGTCCGGGTTTATCATCAGTACCAGTACAGCAAAAACTGGGATCTCAAGAAATACTTTACAGTCCCCAATCTTTTGCCTCCTTTATTCAGTATGAATCAGAAGATTTTTATCATTATTTAAGAACCTTTCAACTGTTCAGTCTGGCATAATCTGCCACTTTCTTTGACCATTGGTATCCTCTTATGGCTACATGTACCTTCCATGGGACATAGTTGTAACTCATGGGCTTACTTATTTGATCAAGAACTGTTCAACATATTGAGACAAATGTACGTGAATAGAAACACTGCATTTTGGACACAAGCTTGAATATTAACTATCTATTAATAGTAAGTAAGTAACGACTTTATTTATAGTGGATGACATATTTGGCAGAGCCAATTTACAATATGGTCCACTGTATAAATATGTACAAGTACAATAAACATGATTATAAACAATAATAAGAGAACATTTTACAAAAAAAAAACATGACAAAGTTATGATATGATCCATAACTACAATTACAACAAAAGCAATATAAAATAGATTAAATTACATACATGTATAAACAAACAAAATATTCTAAGTAAAGTTTATGACATACATTAATAGTCTACGTATGTAGGAACTTTAAAGAATTTGGTAGTCAGTATTTTCTGATAGTAATTTTGGTTGAGAAAAGTGCCATTAAAGATAGGATTGTTTGAATTTTGCAAGAGTATCAGATGAGCATATATGATTAGGTATGTTATTCCAGATTGTGGGTCCCGAGTAGCTTAAAGATTTACGAAAAAATTCTATTCTTGGTTTTGGTACCTTTAGTTCATTGTTTTGATTTGATCTAAGTTCACGATCAGATATTTTGTTGTGGTTAAATTTTGAAGTAAGATAGTCAGGGGATTGCTAATTTATGGATTTATATACCGTTACATGTACTAGGATAACTTTTTTGTATTTTATTCTGTCAGAAAATGTCATCCGGATTTCAGTTCAAGAAATAATTCTGATGATGGAGCATTGAAATCTCTATCGAGAATAATTCTTGCAGCAAGCTTTTGAAATTTTAGAACAGTTTCTAGTAGCTGCAACTGCCTTATGCATTTTTGTAATCTACAGACCCAAACAAACATTTTTGTATATGAAAGCCTTTGATCACTTGATAGACTAGAAACTTGTCAGGTATGTTTAGTCATTTACAGATTTTAATACAATTTTAAATATCTGTTAGTTGTTAATGAAAATAAAGTATTGTATGTAATATTACAGGATGTCCCTCGTTGTTGTTTGACTGGAAAGGAGCAGGTTGTGTCTCGATTTTGTCAGATAGAAAGTCGTTGGGGTTACAGTGGAACCAGTGATCGGATCAGGTATTTCTACTTAATGTTATTATTGCCTCTTCTGGAGAGTTTTTCTGACTTGATGTTATTGGTTTTTCCACTCAGTATTATTTGTAATAAACAATTAGCCAAAACAAAATTGAATACTGTTAAATCTTATCATGCCTGACACGATTGTTTCTGCCTTGATGACCAGTACAGATCATGATCAGCCTGCACATCCATGTAATCATCATGACCTGCACTGTTCGCCATTCAGTCAGTATCTTTATGGTAAGCACCCCTTTTAACAGTTAATGGTACTGTCCAAATTGAAAGGTGGACAAGTTCATTATAGAAATTTTCAAATTTAGCAGGGTAAAGGTTAAGTTTGTTCTTGATATTCAGGAAAACTGGGATTGTTGCATTGAAAGAAAACAAGCAGAAATTAGATGTGGATGGTTTGTTAGGGTCAGTCTTATGTATTGTATCTCTTTTAACTTTTACCCTGCTAAAGTTCTAAATTGGACAGTTCCATCATTCAGTTTTGGCAATACCATTTATTAATAGAAGGGGTTCACTGAAAATTTACTGACTGAATAGCAAACAGTGCAGACCATGATCAGACTGCACGGATGTGCAAGCTGATCTTGCTCTGCACTGGTCGCAAAAGCAAAACCACTTGCCGACAGCAGGCTAAAGGTTAAAGGCCAGCTGTATTAGGAGCAGAAAACAACATCTTTGTTGAATAAAAAGATTTAATAATAATTGAAAATACTTTGTTATTCAGGTTTATGGTGAACCGTAGGATATTTGTGGTGGGCTTTGGTTTATACGGCAGTATACACGGACCTACAGAATACCAAGTTAATATACAGGTAATGTTCATCTTTTAACATTTACACAGATGTAATTTATTTGTTTACTGTATTATGACAGAGTAAAATGGTTTGAATATTATTTATGAAGTGTTGATAGAAATATTTCGCAGCAAGTGCCACACCAAATTTATGTAATGTGAATGAAAATTAGATATGTACATTCAATGATGCGACCTGAGCAATTTTTATTCCATCACACTCTTATTTAGTGTGTCAATCTTATCCATCCATGTATTGGAAAAAAATCTTTTAAATGATTCAAGATATTCAGAGGTGACTTTACAAAAATTTTAAGCTTGTTTACATGTTAACTGCTGTATAATATATAAGAGCCAAGTCTCATCTGATTTGACCTGTTAAAAGTCTTAGTAGAGGCGAGGACAATAATCCATAACCCACAGGCAAGGGAACCCTGCTTTAGGGGCTTTTTTAACTTACTAATGGCATCTCATTCTCTACTTTACATTAATTTTTATTAATCTTTAAATTATCATTTTTGTAGATATTGCAGTCGGACAATGGGAAGGTGATAGGGGTGAATGATACAAGCTTTCAGTGTGATGGGTCAAACTCCACATTTCGTGTAATGTTCAAGGAACCTGTAGAGATATTGCCCAATGTTAGCTACACAGCATGCTCCACGCTCAAGGTTTGTATAGCATTGATATTAAAATCAAACTTTGTTCACTCGAACTTGACGGGACCAGCAAAATTTGATGAAACTACGGGTAATTTGAGGCATCAAACAATGTACGTTATATAAGAATTTTTCTGGGACCTGATGATGAGTGGAGGGTGGTATTTGAATTATCTGAGCTCAAGGGAATGAAGTTTGTTAGACTTGGTCATAGTTTAACACTGTATATCCGGATAACATAAACTCTGGGTTCAGCAGAATCATAAAAACTTTTCATAATTAAATATCAGCTCGTACATTACCTGGTAGGGAATTATTCCCTTTAATTGTGGGTAAATCTCTGAAAATGGGCACACATGCCATTCATTTTATTTAGCCATGTGTTAGAAAATAGGTTTATTTACAACAGTGTGAAGTTTATAATGTCTACATAACAAAACTTTGTTCGTATGGAAACATAGCATCACTCCATCAGAAGTATTATCTTGGCATCCATCCTTCCAAATTATAAGAACTTGCTTGAAGTTTTTGTTTTTGTTTTTTTTTTTTCAAATTGATCCAGCCAAGAAAAAAATCAATCACAATCCTATCTTTAATGGCCGAATTTTCTGTTTTCCTGGTTTATTGACTTTATACTTTAAAAAGCAGGTTTTCCTCAAATTCTATAACTAGCACCAATTTGGACACTTCTTGGTATTGTTAAATAGATGAAACAGATTTATTATATAGTCCCATAATTATATATTTAGGATATGTTTAATGAAAAAATATATTTGTAATCAAATTTAAATACCTTTTGTTTATACTAATCCAACTGTAATTCTAGTGTAAGTCATCCACATTACAGTAAACATTGAATGGTAGCAATTATTAACATTGGCTATTTATAACCTAGCTATTTATAGCTATGTACAAGTGGGAAACCAGTGGTGACTATTAATAAATGTGAGTAACTTGTTTATCTATCATAGGATGGACAGTCAAGTTTTGTCAACAAACTTGGTGTGTAGCATGTGCTTCAATAGACTAGCTATAGGATGTAATCTAATTGATGAACTTGATCACATTTAGGGATTGCAAGAACTAAAAATAGAAAAAAAATCTTTAAACAACATCTTGCCACAACCCCTTGATGTATGTTCACCTAACTTGGTCTGTAGCATCCACTAATTGATCTACTTGACAGCCCTCCAGGGCGATCAGAGCTAAAGAAATGGGGAGGGGAAAATAAACAACTTCTGAAGAACTACTGGATTTATGTTTTAATACTAAACTTAATCAGAAGTAAGGTCAAAAGGTATAGGTCAGGTGGCCTCATGGCCCTTTTGTTTCATGTTTTTTTTTCTAAGGTAAATTAATTAAACTAATATGAATTATATTTTCAGGGTGTTTCATCATATTCCATTGAATTTCTTACAGTCATACTCTGCAGTATGAAAAATTTTTCATGCCACTTACAAGTTTAGTAACTAACAGCAAGCATTTTTATTAGGGACTGCTTGTGTCATGGTCAGTGTGACAGTAACTTTAATTGGAAAACAAAATCTGCTCAGCATCTCTAGTTTGAAATGAAAAGTTGCAATGAAACTTGGTATAAAGGTAGCTTACGAGTTATAGCATTTTGGTCAACTAGGGTCGTGGTCACTGTTACTAAATATAAAAAGGCATTTTCCAGCCAGTAACTTGAAATTTGAAATGACATGTTCTGACAAAACTTGGAGCAAAAAAAATGTTCTGATGCAGTGCATATGGAAGTAAGTTTGGGGTGTGTATAATGATGTTTAAATTTGTTTAGTCCCATAATATACAGTTAGTCAAATAAGAAGTAACCTTTAGTTTTCATTGACTTTTTACTGCAGTTCACTTAAAAATTCAGGTTCAAGTGTTTCAAAAATATTAACCTTCAGCCTGCTAAGTGATTCTGCATTTGCGACCAGTGCAGACCAAGATCAGCCTGCACATCTGTGCAGTCTGATCTTGGTCTACACTGGTCGCTATTCAGTTTGTAAATTTTCAGTGAACTCTCCTTCAAATAATAAATGGTATTGCCCAAATTGAATTATGGACCAGTCCATTTTAGGCAGTTACCAGGTTAAAGATTAAAATACTGTTTTCAGGGACCTGATTCATACTACGGATCTAAGGGGCTACGGAAGGTTACACACGAGTCAGTTTCGGGTGGAAAGGTCACCTTTCAATTCCATTACGCTGCAGGAAACAACAACGGGACCTCAGTGGAAGATGGACAAGTGCCAGAGATAATATTTTATACATAAATCCTAGGCTTACTCCATGGATTTTGAAAAATGTTTTGCTGTTACAACAGGAAAAATTGTTGTTTAGCCTAACAGTTTGTGGGCATTGAATGAAATATGGCTTTAACTCCATTTAACTGACACTTTCATAAAAGTATTAGAATATAACGGGAAGTTGCTATACTTAAAAAAGGAATTCTTTCTATGTTATATAATCGTAACTTAATGCACTGGAAGTTTCATTCTTCTGTATGAAAGTAATGCTATTGATTTAAGACTTAGTCCAAGGTCAATATTGTAAAATCATTGTTATTCTTTAACAGGGAAATAATTTTTGTGTATTTCATTATTGTGTCAGCCCTCAAAATTAAATTCCAACTCCCAATTAATTTTAATTTCAAAAATCGAAATGTAAAGTCATATCCGCACGAAATAGCCATTTTAGCCAAAATAAAATGATTGCAGGGTATGACATTCAGATAGGTAAAAAGACCTGCTTATTGACTGACACGTAAGTCTATAAATGTATAATATTTACCCTGAATATAATAGCCATTCTCATGCAGCGAAAATTAAAGTTGGGCATTAAATCTCAATTTTTCAAATCATTATTGCTTTTTCGGACTAAGGCATGCATTCGCTCTGGACCAAACAAAAGGACAAGTTCTGGCTGGGTATGTTTGTAAGATTTATGAATCTCACCCTTATAAATGCAGTATGATGTTGATCCACTAGTTTATATGCATGTTCATGCTGCCAACATTTACATGTTTTGTAGTGAAATTATATTTTTGAACACTGCCCGGTAACTATAACATGACACTATCAACACAGCTAAAACTGTTTATAAACTGGTTACTGAGTATTTATTGAAAAAGTATTCAATAGACTGGTTATATGTAATTTATTATAATAGACCGGTTATACCGGTAATTAATTGGGACCCTCCCGCTTAGCTCAGCAGGAAGAGCGGTCGTCTACATATTGCGGGGTCGCGAGTTCGATCCCCGGGCGGGGCGTATGTTCTCCGTGACGATTTAATAAAAGACATTGTGTCTGAAATCATTCGTCCTCCACCTCTGATAATTCATGTGGGGAAGTTGGCAGTTACTTGCGGAGAACAGGTTGTACTGGTATAGAATCCAGGAACACTGGTTAGGTTAACTGCCCGCCGTTACATGACTGAAATACTGTTGAAAAACGGCGTTAAACCCAAAACAAACATAATTAATTGGGTGTAAGTTTTATAGCAGTAAGTCACTCTGCTTAGATATTTCTTGCCAATTTTGTATATGTAAACTTTTAACCTTGTGTAAGTTTTCATGTAAGTCAATGTTAGATCTGAGTTAATGTATGTATCTCCGTCATTTCTATACTATTACATTGCAAAGTTGAAAAAGCAGTGTACAGATGGCTATACCTATTTACTGAGCTTGACCAAAAACAATGAATAGGTTTAGAACTGTTTGTAGACACTACAAAAAAGAATGTCATGTAATGCCATATATTAAGGTAATTAGCTAAAGCACAATTTGAGGGATGAATGCGAAAGAAGTCTAAGTGTGTCTTTATTACATGCATTTAGATTTCTTTCCCGTTCACCCCTCAAATTATAAATTTTAATTTACTGTCGTGTTGTGTTTATTTATCTTACACTTGTCTGTAGTTGTAAACCAGTTTCATATTGTATAGTTGTAGCATTTATCCTGTCACTTGCAGTATTTTTGACCCGATATTAGGGTGCCGTATATCTTTCTTGATATACCGTCAGTTGACACGTGACCAGTGATATACGGTCAGTTGATCATGTGACCTTATGATTGATATTGTTGTCATAAGAAATTTTGCATTGAAACCATTACCATTGTGTTGGAAATGTCCATACTAAGAAAATGAGTGGTCAACTAATGAGCTTTTATTCAAAAATGAAGAAGTTATTACGATTTTGTCGGTGATTACGTCATTATTATTATATAAGTGACGTCATTACGAATATGACATCATTAAAGCGGTTGTCGCACACTTATTTTTGTAAAATAAATTGCCAAATATTGGAAAATGAAGTAATGACAAGATAAATAGAATAATAGGTTAGTGTCTAAGATGGAGAAAGTTTATCTGGCTCGGCTCCGGATGTTATAAGGTTCGCCTTCGGCTCACCCGATAACCTCCACCTCGCCAGATAAACTTTCTCCTCTACGGCACTAACCTATTATTCTCTGTGAGTATACATTTCTCTGGAAGCCTTCATATGAACCATTATATCTAGTTTTCATTTCAGTTCTCATGTACTGAATAAATGGTATTGTAACATTTTGTCTCTTTTACCTGACAATCACACCACAGGAAGGTGATCTGTGATAAACATTATGTTAGCTGTGCAAGATGGTTATGTTAGCTGTATATGGACATTATGTTAGCTGTGAGAGGACATTATGATGTATGTTTAAGACATTATGTCATTTGTGTTTGGACATTATGTTAGCTTTGTGTGTACATTATGTTAAGTGTGTATTATCATTCTTGGTGAATTAAGTGTGTATAATCATTATGTTTGGTGAGTTAAGTGTATTGTCATTATGCAGGGTGAGTTAAGTGTGTATAATCATTTATGAGTTAAGTGTGTATAATCATTATGTTTAGAGAGTTGAGTTTAATCATTATGTCGGGTGAGTTGAGTGTGTATTAATATTATGTTAGATGTGATAGATTTGTATAATCATTATCCACCCACTTAGCTCAGTAGGGGGAGCTCAGATCTACGGATTGTGGGGTCGTGAGTTTGATCCCCGGGCGAGGCGTATATTCTCCATGATGATTTGATAGAAGTCATTGTGTCTGAAATCATTCGTCCTCCACCTCTGATTTATGTGGGGAAGTTGGCAGTTACTTCTGGAGAACATGTTTATACTTGTACAGAATCCAGGAACACTGGTTAGGTTAACTACCCGCCGTAACATAACTGAAATGCTGTTGAAAAACGGCATTAAACCCAAAACAAACAAACAAATTGTATAATTATTATGTTGGGTGAGTTGAGTGTATTAGGATGTGATAGTTGTGTGTAATCCTAACATTGGAATAATTTTATATGTGAAATTTTTGAAAAAGTAATATAAATTTTGAGAAAGTGTTCATGAATTTTCAAGTAATAGAGCTTTTGTTTTCACCCTTTTTTATCTGCATCCGAATAACTAAAATTTTGCATGTAAGCAGATTTCTCTAAAACTACCTGGCCAAATGCATTCAAATTTCACACATATATTTGGCATCATGAGATAACCTAACAACAAGTAACAGTTTTGACAGACTTATGTCCCATTTTTAACTTATATAAATTTCGGTTAAATTTTGCATGTAAGCAGGTTTCTCAAAAAAACTGTTTTGCCAAATGCTTTCAGACTTCACACATTTATTTAGCATTGTAAGATAACCTCACAGAGCAAGTTACATAACTCTAGCTTTTAATTCTCAGAATTACGCCCCTTTTCAGCTTCGAAGTTTCCTGAAAGTTTTGCATGTACAAACTGCATATTTCTGAAGAATTACTTACATATGTTTTCAGATCCTACACACAAATCATAGGATGATGTCATAGGATCAAGTGTGCTGTCACTAGATGACTTTAATATAAATTCCAAGATGCTGTCCAAAAAGTATGTTGAAAAAGTAGCACCTTGGGTTATAACAGTTTTGTCAATTTTTAAAACGTTGGAAGTAAATTATGTGTCTTGGGATGCAGTCCTGAATATGCATAGATCGATTTAGTTTTCTGATACCTATATTTCCTAAACACTTGTAAACAACAGGCTTTTTCTGCAGAATTACCAAACTTACATAAACTTAATTCTATATCAGGATGATGCAACAGAGGTGAAATAATTTCGCTGACATTTCAGTTGGAAATTTCTGGCTAGAAACCCGAGAGATCATAACTTTATAGTAATGTTGTTCAGCACGTATGGTTATGCACCTGGGGTTTTATATTTTTATTTTGGATACACACTCCACCTTCTTTACTTCCCTATCCAGACCACCCCCTCCCACCACCCCACCACTAATGACTCACTTTATTTCCCTATCCTGACCACCACCTCCCACCACCCACCACTAATGACTCACTTTATTTCCCTATCCTGACCACCACCTCCCACCACCCACCACTGATGACTCACTTTACTTCCCTATCCTGACCACCACCACCCACCACTGATGACTCACTTTACTTCCCTATCCTGACCACCACCTCCCACCACCCACCACTGATGACACTTTACTTCCCTATCTTGCCCACCACCACCCACCACTGATGACTCACTTTATTTCCCTATCCTGACCACCACCTCCCACCACTGATGACTCACTTTACTTCCCTATCCTGACCACCACCACCCACCACTGATGACTCACTTTACTTCCCTATCCTGACCACTACCACCCACCGCTGATGACTCACTTTACTTCCCTATCCTGACCACCACCTCCCACCACCCACCACTGATGACACTTTACTTCCCTATCTTGCCCACCACCACCCACCACTGATGACTCACTTTATTTCCCTATCCTGACCACCACCTCCCACCACCCACCACTGATGACTCACTTTACTTCCCTATCCTGACCACCGCCACCCACCACTGATGACTCACTTTACTTCCCTATCCTGACCACCACCTCCCACCACCCACCACTGATGACTCACTTTACTTCCCTATCTTGCCCACCACCTCCCACCACTCACAGCCCCAAACCAAGGTAATATGGAAGTTTTCTTTGTCTTGCATTGTAAACAAGAAGCATATGACAGTAAGTAGGAGCACCAGTTCCCAATGGACACACATCTAGGTACTTAGCGTGTTATAGTTTGGTCTTTGATTACCATGCACACATGAAGGCAAAAAACAAGTTGCTGAAGAGAAAACTGAACTCTTTACATATTCAGCACAGGATGCATCTAGTTTTTATCTCAAAAATCTGTTTCCTGTATGTCAATCTATTTCAGTGTACAAAAAATATATTGAAATCTGATTTTTAGAGATATTTGTGGAAAAATATGCCTGAATAATTTATGACTGGTTAAAAAAAGGTTTTACTGTTATGTACTACATAAATTATTCAATAGAATTAATTTCTATACTTCCTGTGAATATTTTTAATTGATAAAAAGAAACCTTTCATATATTAATATTTAGTCTAATATATTATTAATGGTTTCAGTAATGGGTTTTTGTAACAAGTTATGTTCAGCTAAACTGTTTCCACCATTACTGGTAAAATAAAGTGAAATGAAGTGATATATATTAAAAATGCTGATTTTACATGTATTATTTAATTGTGTATTAGTTGTTTTGTGTTTGAAAATATATAAATAGTCATGTAGGACAAATTTCAAATACCGGTAATTGATAATAATAATGAAAATAAATGAACATGTAGTTTTTAGTGCTTTGGAAAAGTCTATGCCTAACTATATACAAGCCTAACTGTAGTTAATTGCCTAACTGTGCATTATTCTCATGTCTTGTAATGTTTGTACATGTCATTTGTTTTGACTGTAACGTTAGTACAAGACCAGTGCAAGTTTTGCATGGAAAACTGTTAGATTGAAGTACAGTCGAACTTTGTTCGCTCGAACTTGGATAATTGGACGACTGAACTTACTGTCAGGGCTTAGCAAAATCCCTGTATAATGCATATTGTTCAATGGTATGAAGTGCCGATAACTCGAACAAATCTTTCTGGTCTCGTAAAATTAGAGCAAACAAAGTTCGACTGTACCAAAGAAACAGCGAGAGCTGGTGTCTAAAATAAATAGATGGATGGAAGTATGGTGTTTCTGTTGTAGGTGACTGTTGCTTAACCCTTACCCTGCTAAATTTCTATAATGAACTTGTCCATCTTTCAATTTGGACAGTACCATTAACTGTTAAAAGGTGTTCTCATCAAAAAGATACAGATTGAATGGCAAAGAGAACAGATATTTTACATCCTCAGTTTATTGTGTTCTTTCATAATTTCTTTGTATTCAAGGATAGACCTGTACATGATATTTGATTTTTAGGTTTCCACAGCCAGTCCGTGTGTATAAAGATATTTATAGATCTGTTATCCTAGTGGCTGACTTGCATAATACCAGTAATCTAAGTCAGTATGTTCCACCATTGATAAATGATTATTTAAATACTTAAGGTATTGTTTTGTTTTAGCTGCTGGAAGGAAACTTTTGTTACCCACTATATACCATAATTTTGTTGAGTTTAAATAGTTTTTGTTTAATTTTTCTCTTTGATATTTAAAATTAAATGTTCATTTGTACATGTATGCTATAATACCTGTTTGAATGGTGTAGCTTTGACCATACAATAAAATTGTATATCACAGATAGAGTCTTGTGTTTTTGTCATTTTGTTATTAAGCCATTTGTAGAGGATAGGAATACTTCAGAAAAATCTTAGACTACAGAAGGCATAAGAGAAAGTAACCAAAACTGGACTAACGAGAATGATTGCAATAATTATCTCCCCTGGACTACTATCGTAATCTTTTGTTACGGGTAGTAGTAATGCTGTAGTGCACTGGTCAACGCCCATAATTATTGATATTCGCACACTGCGGGAGAGTCGTATATGTCATTTAACCCTTACCCTGCTAAATTTATAATGAATTTGTCCATCTTTGAATTTGGGCAGTACCATTAACTGTTAAAAGGGGTGCTTACTAAAAAATACTGACTGAATGGCGAACAGTGCAGATCATGGTCAGACTGCACGGATCTGCAGGCTGAGATCATGATCTACACTGGTCGCAAAGGCAGATTAAATCGTGTCCAGCATGGTAATGGTTGATAAGGTAACAATAAGTCTTGAATAAGCTGTTTAGAATTCACATAGGGATTTAATACTTTTTATTATTTTTAAATTGCCCGAAGCTATTATATGCTTCAATTTATGTTGATTTAACTGCATGATTGTCTATTCCAGATAATTTTTTCTTGTATATAAATTTGTCAACATCAAAGTATATGTTGTAAAATCACTAAAACATTTAAATTAATACTTCAATACTTTCATTTTTTTTTTGGTGTCTTTTGTACAATGTTACACTTTGTTGGCCGTAGGCATTAAATATACATTTTCTGAAAGCTTTTTATCACACTGATATATGATACAATTCGACTCACGCGCTTACAGTTTTTCTTTTTACATTGGATGAATGCATACGAAAAGGAGGAAATTATATCGTACAAATGGAGCTTCTTGCTTTGATGCACGGCGCCGATTGGGTGTATAAAATCTCATATTTTGTGAAATTAATACGCATTATTACAATATCACATCCTTACATTTTATTCTTTTCTAATACATTATTGTTTAATCAAAGAAATCTTCAATGGTCTAAAATTGTCACCACTGATACTATCACCAGCTGGAATGTTGTCTTTATATTTTAGCATCTAAGCATATTGAGCGAAGAAACAATGAGAGTTTTATCTGATGTGTTAAGGGATCATGAAAAAGGGCACTTTGTATTGACGGTATTGTTTTACTGCTCACACCGTCCCGTTCTTTTGTTTAAGTCAACCCGCAATGAAAGTGTTGACTATTTACAGTATACAATTTAAAATTGAGGAAGGCTTTGTCAACGTCTTAAGTTATGACTTGCGCTTAAAAATTTGCCAAGTCTTTTTGTATGAAACAAAATCTATAGATGATCATATGAACTGCGACTAAGCAAAATATTAGTAGACTCGATTCATCAGAAATAATTAAATGTACAACGCATTCCGCGCGCCGAAACGAGCCTTTGCCAAGTCTTTTTGTATGGAGGATGCAACGAAGCAAAATACGAGTAGCAGACTTGGTTCGTCAGAAATAATTAAATGTACAACGCATTCCGCGCGCCGAAATGAAATGTACAACGCAACGATACTTATATAAATACCGACGATTCAAAAGGACCAGCAAATATTACAACACTGATTTTGAGCACCATATACACTTTTCATTAGCGCTCCTGCTGTGGTGTTCATTTCGTAGGTTGTAAATATCACTGGATTTTATAAATGTTCATTTTCCATGAAGCTTTGGGCGTAGTCACCCATTATCTACAAGAGATATTCGTGCAGTCAAAGTACAATACCAGCCAGAAAAGGTAGAACCAACACGTTTCATGTATGCCTCAAACTATACAAAAATCTGTAAACCTAAAATAGAATAAACCAGTTTCATCTTGACAAGAAAAGCGTAGTCAAGTTTTTAAGTGTTTGATATATAATTAGACAAAATTATTCGTAATACTTATTTATGTACGAACATCAAAAGATAATTAACTTTTCATTATGAATTAGTTTTATTGTCAGAAGTGATATTAACCGCAGTTGATGGTTATTTCCATTTTGAATACATAACTTGTTTATTTGCAAGAATGTTTAATGCAGTTCGAACATTTCTTTTATAAAAACCTAATGTTCCAGTAAGAGCAGTTTATATAAGGATTGATAGATCTAATCTAACGTTATGGCGAAGAATGGTGGAAATCAAATTCAGAAAGCATATTCTGTATCCATTAGTAAAAACAATGAAATTATATGTTACCAAGAGACAATGAACAGCTTAACTCTCCACACAAACCCTGGATTAGGTAAGAAACACCAACATCTCTTCAACATCTTTTAGAGTTAAACTTACCCGATTGCACTTTGTATGCAGTCGCTGATACTGCTGCCTCAGTAGTGAAATGGAGCACATCAAACGATAAAATGATATTTTTATACATCGGCATAAAATGAAAACAAAAACAATATCGGAAAAAATGCTTTAGTCAAAACATGGTGAAAACCATTATTTCCATAACTGCAGATGCGAGTATCATCTTTGACATCTTCAACACAGCAAAAGAGGACATGGCCTGCAGATTTATAATAGAACACAATGAATGGACAGAAAACCGCACGATGGTGACTTCTATACAAACCACTTGCTGGTTAACACATGCCTCTGGTTAGAGACCATGACCAACGTCTTAGCTTATAGATAACACTTTTTACTTATATTATCAAACAATGTCTGTATTCATTAACATACATGTCCACATACATTGTAAGAATTGATTGCTATAAGCATACATTTTCTCTATTCACTGCCATTAACATACACAGTCTGCATTCATTGCAATTAACATACATTGTCTGTTTTCATTGCCATTAACATACAATGTCTGTATTCATTGACATTGACATACAATGTCTGTATCCATTGAGTTCAATATGCATTGCAATTAACATACATTGTCTGTTTTCATTACCATTAACATACAATGTCTGTATTCATTGACATTGACATACAATGTCTGTATCCATTGAGTTCAATATGCATTGCAATTAACATACATTGTCTGTTTTCATTACCATTAACATACAATGTCTGTATTCATTGACATTGACATACAATGTCTGTATCTATTGACTTCAATATACATTGTTTGTATTCATTGCCATTAACATACAATGTCTGTATTCATTGACATTGACATACAATGTCTGTATCCATTGAGTTCAATATGCATTGCAATTAACATACATTGTCTGTTTTCATTACCATTAACATACAATATCTGTATTCATTGACATTGACATACAATGTCTGTATCTATTGACTTCAATATACATTGTTTGTATTCATTGCCATTAACATACAGTGTCTGTATTCATTGACTTCAACATACATTGTTAGTATTTATTACCATTAACATACAATGTCTGTATTCATTGACATTAATATACAATGTCTGTATCCATTGAAGTCAAAATACATTGTTTTAATTCATTGCTATAAACATACATTGTCTGTATTTATTGTTATAACATACAAAGTCTGTTTTCTTTACCATTTACATACAATGTCTGTATCCATTGACGTCAACACAAAATGGCTGTATCCATTGACTTCAACATATATTGTTTTTTTTCATTGCCATTAACAGACAATGTCTGTATTCACTGACACTAACATACAATGTCTGCATTCATTGACGTCATTGTACATTGTATTCATTGCCATTAACATACAATGTATTAACATAAATGGTCTGTATTCATTGACATCAACATTAAATGTGTGTTCAATGACATTAAAATAATTTGACTGCATTTATTGCGTAATGAAGAAACAATATGCTATGATGCCTAATACCGGTGCAAGAGCAGTAATTGAGAAATTTCGAGTACAGTTTGGATTATAAATCAGCAATTTCATTGAAATCACTTACCTATTTTTGAAACTATTCCCATGGAAATTCTACTTAGTTTCTAACGAAATTGATAAATTAATTACAACTTGTACCATCTGTTATATTATTAAAAGTCTCACTAGGTCTATCAATTAATAAGAGTGAATGTTGGTTAACCCTTTATTACAGTATACTCTTACATTCCCGAGATGCTAATCTTTCCCTTAATTTATAATTACCTGCAATTACAGGGTACGAAAGGAGCAAATGATTCTAAAAGCTTTCTCACTATATCTTCAATTAACAAATTAAATAATTGAATTATACTTTTGAAATTTGATTTTTATCTATGTGACCACACAAATACCTGAAGAAAGTGGTTGTGTTCTTTCTTACAAGGTGAAGTAACGACAGAAAGGGAGAAGCAGACGAGACCACCACACATTTTTGACAACCACGTGACCTTTGGCTGCAGTTACTTTAACCCTTAGCATGCTGGACACGATTTATTTTGGCTTTGCGACCAGTGTAGATCATGATCAGCCTGCACATCCGTGCAGTCTGATAAATGATCTGCAACGGTTCGCCAGTCAGTCAGTATCTTTTTGATAAGCACCCCTTTTAACAGTTAATGGTACTATCCAAATTGAAAGATGGGCAAGTTCATTTTAGAAATTTAACAGAGTAAGGATTAATTAGGACAAACGGATACAGTTATTTAAAGCGCCTTTGAACATGTCTATCATGAAAAAGGCGCTATATAAATCTGGTATAATAATATAAACCTGGTATAATAATATAAATCTGGTATAATAGTAATAATAATAATATTTATGTGTACAGATGTATCTGTTATGTTCAAAGGTTTCTGTCAGATTTATGAAATATCACCATTAACGTTTCTAGCATATTTTTGTTTAGGTACATTACGAAATGTGTAAGAAAGTATATTGTTTATGGATTAATAAATAGCCCCTTTTTATTTTATACTTTCTTACACGTGCACATGTTAATCAACAGATACATACTACTCTGTGTGTATCATTTCTAACTCAGAACACCTGAGAACAATTATGCTCCGCATTTGGTAACTCTTTAATCTTAAAAGTGATTGAGTGCCACTTTCCGCTTCCAACTTTTCGAAACAAGTTGTTTCTAAAATAACGATGCGGTTTCTTGCATTGTACTCTGCAAGTATTAACATTTCAATTGTTGCACCACTTTTCAGATTTTACCAATAACTTTTTTACTTATTCACTCTAGATCAAGCCGTTGCTTAAAAGAAAGGGACTTCCTGTTCACTTCAGAAAACGCTAAATAATTCCAGTCCAAACACCTACTATGGTTTCGCCTTGTTTTTGCCGGATAGAGTAGCATCTATTACCGCTTGCCGTGCATGTATATTGTTGCTAAAATGCCATCTTCCGTCGACAACTGTGCAAAAGGTTGATGATTCAGCACTCCTATTAGTCTTCTGTTTTCACTGTTGTTTCTCCTTAAGCTGTTGTTTAAATGAACATTTTCTTCTACGTCATCCAGTTCTTTCGCCACACACTGTTGCTTATATGATGCAAGAACCCTTTCCTCATTCACAATATTGTAAGAAAGTGAACACCTCTTTCCGCTTCTACTTAATACTCCTTAAATATTACTTAATTTATAGAGGATATATTTCTGCCTCTTTTAAAGGCGTACGCTAGAATTCCCTGTATATGAGATGGGCGAAAATTTTCCCAATAACAGAATTTCTTTAAACTTTGGATATTGAAGGACAATCATCTAAGAAACAAAAAAATGCAATAAAAATCATAGGTCACCGGATTCGAAAAAGAGTTATCTGTCCTTGAAAACGTCATTTTTGGGGGAAATGCCGTTGAAGAAATTCTGTTATTGGGAAAATTTTCGCACCAAATTCTAGCATACGTCCTTAAAATCGTTCTGACAATGAGAGAGCACAACTTTACACCTCTATCTGCGTTTCACCATGCCATGTTGCTTAATTTATAGTGTTCATCTCTTTGCCGCCGCCAACATTTTGCTGCAAGTTTACTAAGCCAGTTAAAGAGCTCATCTGTCTCGTTGATAAAATGATACAGAATTCCTTAACTCCAAGATCACCAATTTCCGCCTCAACCAGTACTTTGCTGTGCACATATAATTGCTTGATTCTTACTGCACGTATTTCTGCGTCATCAAAAAGTGTCATCCTACATTTTATAAAACGGATCATATTAGTAAATGGCGTTTTCCGTCCGTCCGTCAACATTTTCTTTTTCTAGACTCTAAGTTTGAAGTTTGATAGCTACAGCTTTGAAACTTTACAGGATGGCTAAGTACTGCTTCAGAAGGATCCCTATTGTTTATTGGGTCAATGGATCAAAGGTCAAGGTCACAAGGACCCGACTTAATTTCTGGTAATGTTTTCGTTGCTGGGCTCTAAGTAGGATACTTCAATAGCCCATTGCTTTCAAAATTTACCTAATGCACTACTTGGGAAGGATTACTATAAAGAACAGAGAGAAGACCGAAAATGGTTTCCGGGCTGTAACTCATTATAAGACTACGACTGTCAAACTTTGGACAATGCCAAAGTTCGACTTGAGAAAAATCACTATTGATATTGGTGTCAATGGCTTAAAATGTCAAAGTCTAAGGAACCTTGATATTCATTGAATTAAAGTTGTTGCCGAAAAAGACCAACACCTCTTTCCACTCTACCAGTGATTTTGCTATTTCATTTTGCTTAATATGTAGAGAACGTATTTCTTACTCGACCATTATTTGCTAGAAGTTTATTGCTATGACAATAAAGCACCCCTTTCCTCCAAAAAAACCAGTTTTGCCCTAAAAACAGTAGCTCCCATTTCCGCTTAAACCAGCAGTTTGCTCAATACTGCTAGAGCACCCCTTTCCGCATCCACGAGTATTTTCCTCTAAAATGCAAGAGCACCTAGTTTGCATCCACCAGTATTTCGCTCTAAAATGAGTATTTTTCAATGCACGTCTTTTTAAAAAATTATTTTTGAGCATATATTACCGTGACTACCAATTTTAATTTTCTGGGCCCGTCGGTGTTTTTGCGTTGTATTGCCAAATGTTGTTGCTTTAACAATGAAACATCCCTTTCCGCCTATTGCAGCACCCCTTTAACCAGTTTTGTCCAAAAATACAATAGCAGCCCTTTCCGCTTTGAACAGCAGTTTGTTCTAATATGCCCCTTTCTGTATCCAGTATTTTCCTCTAAGATGCAGGAGCATCTTATTCGCGTCCATCAGTATTTTGCTCCAACATCATAGAGCACCCCTTTTCGCAGTAAGCTCTAAAATGCCAGAACACCCCTTTCCACATCTAGCCCATCAGTATTTTGCTCCAAAATCAGTGTTTTTCAATGCACTGTTGTTCGATTCTTTGAGCCTATATTTCCGCGACTACCAATCCTAACAACAAATTGTAGTTTAAATAAGACAGTATACATTTACTGGGCTCATCAGTGTTGTGGCCATGCAATGTAGCTAATTTTTTACAGCACCTTTATTTTCTTCCATTGTTGTATTGCCACAAATTGTTGCTCTGTACGATTTGTCTGCGATGTCCGTACGGATATTCTGTAATTTGAAATAAATAATTTTCAGACGTCGCCGAATTGATTTTTGTCGCAGGGACACCGTACGAGCGCCGTACGAGCCAACGGGCATCGTACGAGGTAAGGCCGGGCTCCTTCCGAACTTCGTACGATTTGTCTGCGATGTCCGTACGGATATCCTACGATTGGAAATGGAAACTTTTCAGACGTCGCCGAACTGATTTGTTCTTGTCGTATGGACACCGTGTGGACACCGTATGAGTGCCGTTCGAGCGACATACGAACTCACGAGCATCGTTCGAGGTACGGTTGGGCTCCTTGCGAGCTCCGCACGACTTGTCTGCGATGTCCATACGGATATCCTACGATTGAATCCTCTAAAGATCGTAAGGGGCCCGTAGGTGCTGAGACCAGACGCTACGATTGTACAAATACCGTTAGGATTCTAAAATTAGTGGACTCGTACGATTTTTAAACGGTCTTGTGACCAAGGCATATGTAAGAGAACATCTTTTTCCTCCCTCAACAGTGTTTTTGTCATGCAATTTTGCTTTACACGTCCACTAATGAGTTATTACATTAGTCAATTAAAATATAAAATCTGCATGTCATTGCCTGTCAAACTCCCCAGAATGAAGTTGGGTATTGTGTATTTCAAGTACCTAAAAACAAAAATAGGTGAAATAAAACCAAACCGAAGGCTTCAACATCAAAATTCATTTCGAGAATCAGAGTTTATGTTTTAATTAAAAGCCACTAGACGGCAAAAGAAATACTAAATAGGATGTTTCAGATACCTGCGGACTGTTCTATAGACAAGAATTCCGAGAAATTGCATCTTAAAAGATTTTCTTGCCGATTCTTTTAACTAGGCGACACGATGCTCATAATAGGTTCTATTTTTTGTCTGTCAAGAATTTTTATGCTTATGAAATCTTTTCGTATGAAATAAAACGACATTTCACAAAATTTGATAAAACATTATGCTTGAGTATGTCATTTACATTAAGGCTAAACTGTTTATCCTTGGTTTCCTAGACACAAATGAACATTACAATTACATATAAAATTTCCGTTCTCTCTGCAAAGCTTCGGTTTTATTTATGTATTTCAACACATTATCTATTCAGCACTAATTACAATTAACGTGCACATATCCAGAAGGTGTATTGGTGTCAGTCACTTAGTCCGAAACAGCACGACGGTACGTCGACACAAGCTCCCAAGATCACAAAACTAATCGCGAAATGCAACCTTGCTACTTTGGGTCTGAAACAACCAATCACATGCATCCTTTTGAATTGGTTCAGAACTTAAAAAACACAACGAGACGCGAAATCAAAGGTTCGGGATACCTTCATATTCGTGCTGAAATAAATTAGTGTCAATTGTTATCGAAGATAAAAAAAACAAAAAACGATTTTTACAGTTACAATTAACAAGATGCAAAAAATTTCTTTCGGATCGAGATTGTCGGCGTCTGCACGTATGAAAGGACGTACTTTCAGAAATGAATTGTTACTTTTCAGCCTAACCTGCAAATGATAATAAACCTGTCAAATAAGTTGCACGCTCTTAGTATGTAAGAAATGATGGGAAAAGAGATTTAGTTTAATTATTTTTATATCACAGATGTACTCTATTAATTAACTTAATGTGTCATAAGCATTTACGTTGGCAATGCAGCTCAGATGTGAGGTTTCCATTAATAAGCTGAGTTTTATTACATAACTATGGTTGATAGTAAGAAATGCTTAAGTGTATCAGTAAACAATAAAACAGAAAAAGATTATAATAATATATTATGTCAAGAGAGCAAAACGCACTTGCAGTATATACGGAATACTTCAAGAATGCTGATTGTTTGGTTGTTAACACGAAGCTTTCAGCGTAAATTATTATGTTCTAAATCAATGATACCCGAAACTACTTAAAGGTCTTAATGAAATGAATATACGATATACATTAAAGGTCATAATGAAATGAATATACGATCTTAATAAAATGAATATACGATATACATTAAAGGTCTTAATGAAATGAATAAACGATATACATTTGCAGCTTTTATTAATGAATTGTTACCTTTTAATCGCAAAGGACAGTCTGCTAGTGCCTTGTGGCGGCAATAAAACGCCTTCTGTGTTGTTGTATATTCTGGTCCTTTTGCATCATTGAGTCCAGTCAATGTAACAGTTTTGGAGCGTGAGAGGTGATACATATTGTAATACCCCTCATGAACGGATATATATATATGCAGGACAGGATTAATACAACCGCCAAATGAATTCAAGTCGATTTGAAAATTTCCCACCAGTGCAACTGCCTCCAGGCTTGTATGCGTATTGTTTAAAGCAAGTCACTGGAAATACAAAACAATAAAATACAGTACATTCAACTTAAAATGGAAGAACGTTATTCTGAAAATGTAGCCGTACCAATCAGTCATACATGGAAAACGGTCTTCCATCAATTGTTGAAACATTAGACGTTAGGTAAATGCTTTTTCATACTTTCTTATTCTACAATTCAAAAGATGTTCCTTGCATCCTCTACCCCAGCCATTGTAGACGTTTGTGACGATGGAAGAATGATGCATCGGATATAACAGAAATAAAGTAAAAAATGAAACAGAACATTTCAACATCACAACGCTATGGAAAAGTAGCAGCAAATCAGGTACACAGTATACAGGGGCTTTAATTCTGGAGGGAAGGTTACTATTCCTGAATTTTCTCTTTGTTTCAGAAGCGGAAGCCGCCAGAGGAAGAACAATTTAAATCTGAGAGAGAGAGAGAGAGGTAAATAAAGTGTATCTTTAAGAAATTTCTGTACTCGATGTAGGTATTTGCACATACCTACAATACATTATACAATGTGAAACAACGAACAACGAGGACACAATTTATATGTATATGAAAGCAATGAATTAGATTTCAAACGTTTGTATTTTTATTTTCATTTTTCACTGTCCAGATTTTTACACAATGATTTGAGTCGTAAAAATATCTTAAAGATTCGAAGTTCCCTGCATAACTTATTCTAATATTTCTTTTTTTTTCTTCCATTTTTTTTTATTAAACTTTGTCAAAATGTGCTTGATAATCTAAAGAACGTAAGTGACATTTAGCACATGTGAATAATATTTTTGTTAAGATGAGAATTATGCATAACTTAGATTGCCAATTAACTGTATGTCTTTAAATGAACAATATTATGTTCAAGTGTGATATGTTCTATTCAGTTATTATATCTTCAATATTTGATCTGCTTTGGCTGATGACTGTATTCTTATATCATTTACCTTCATTTTTATTTTATACACGAGACAGTTACGCCTGTCAGATCAGAACAGGCTTATATGATAGATGGGCGATATTGCTCTGATAACAGATGTTATAATTAAATTATTACATATCAACTTAATTATATACTTCTAACCTTACCTCATATCAAAAATGGATTTAATTCCCTTTTATGTAGTAGAAAAATGGAAGTATTTTAAATATTTAATTTCCTCTATACTTTCGTATGCAAAACTTCAACCATATCTGATATTCAGTTTCATTTTAAAGCAATTGAGTAATCATTAAAACATTTCTGCAACGTATTTCATTGATATCACACATATTGATCAAATATCTTTCTATAATTGACAATCTTGCGCTGAATAGGCGAGATGTGAATCTGCAGATTACAGAAAAATTAATTTTTCACCTTTGCCGCGGCATTTGCTCTTTTTCGCTCTCTTTTATTATAGACTTCAGGATTCCTTAACATTTTTAGATGAGATAACGCAGAGAAACTTTATTATCACACGCCGCTGTTTACATTGCAAATCTCAACGAAATTATTTGAAATTATAACAATTGGGTTAAGGTAGTGCCGCGTGACCTTGATCATTAGAAGATGATACTTTTCATATCAACCTTAATTTGTTACAATCTGCAAAAGGTAAGTATGAATGAATTATCATGATAAATTTATTAAAACATGACCGAATGAATATAAGTAATTCCTTTTTAATAATTTAATAAGATGATAATCCATTATCATTTTTATGCATTTATATATCTTTGATAGAGTTAAAGATCTGTCTCTTAGATATACGTATTTTCATACATGAATGAAGGCATATCATTATAACTTTCATAACTACAATTACATGCCATATTTAAGTTCACGAAACATTTATTCCCATTAAATCTATATGCACTTCCATCTTTAATGAAACACACATACTTTAGAAAACTGTAACTTTTTCATGATATTTTGTAAATTTCTAAATGATCATAACACGAAAACGGTTCATGCTCCTTTCCAGTAACATATTTGCATTCTCTGTTGCGGTGTTGCAAATAGCATTGCAAATAGCACTTCAAGGCTTTAAACACACAAACAAAGAATTCATGCACCATACTGCGATGCTTTAACCTTTCAATATTAGTACATTGACGTCATCGCAACGACAGGAATTTCAAAATTTATTTGTTCTGAACACACGTACAAATGCATATTGTTTTGAAAAGGCAGATAAAACTGAATTCAGAAAATAGGGGAAATATATATATATATACTTGATTTTTCCGAATTCTGGTACAGTAAATAAATTACGGTAGCGTTTACAAAAATACGATAATTATTTAATAGTCTATGGGAATTTTTTATGAACTCAAATTTGGCACCAGACTGAACTAGTACATTTTGTGTGAATACTTGTTTGAAGTACTAGTATTTTATAATTGAGCCGTGCCATGGGAAAACCAACATAGTGGCTTTGCGACCAGCATGGATCCAGACCAGCCTGCGCATTCGCGCAGTCTGGTCAGGATCCATGCTGTTCGCTAACAGTTTCTCTAATTGCAATAGGCTTTGACAGCGAACAGCATGGATCCTGACCAGACTGCGCGGATGCGCAGGCTGGTCTGGATCCATGCTGGTCGCAAACCCACTATGTTGGTTTTCTCATGGCACGGCTCATATTTGTTCGATGGTTGTGATTTTACCTATATTCAATATGGTATACAGTTTTTCCATTGGTTCACTTCAAGACTGAGCTCCGAGTTGTGCAATTAATTTCCAGATGTTTTCTAACCTTGGAACTGGATCACTGCCCATTACTCGTGCATTGATAACAGATGATGGAAACATGTTTTCTTCCATTTATAGTTCTCTTTTTTTCTCTTTGTTTGAATGTCTGACATATAATACACTTCATTTTTCAAAACAATATGTTCATACATAAAACGCTATTTCAAACGCTTTCTAACCTTGAACCATTTGTTTTTCAAACTTTTTTTTTTCATTCAACTGTCATAATCGTCAACATCTTACATATTTTCTTCTATTTTACCTTATTTGTCGTGTCACGCTATATGTACAAACATGCAACAGTCGTAAAGTTTATCATACAGACATATTAATATTTGTTTTAAACTACTTCCATCTAATTTTCAAATCTAAGTATCAACTACATTTCATTTTTCTTCTCCTTTTCCTCTTTAAGATATCCAATGGCCTTCTTTCACTAAAATATTTTATCTTTAGAAAGTAACTGCCAACTTCCCCACATGAATCAGAGGTGGAGGACGAATGATTTCAGAAAAAATGTCTTTTTATCAAATCGTCACGGAGAACATACGCCTCGCCCGGGGTTCGAACTCACGACCCAGAGATCCGTAGATCTGCGCTCGCCATACTGAGCTTAGCGGGCGAGCTACGTTTTTTTATACCTCACATATTTAGGTGTACATCAAAATTGTGTATCACCTTTGACATCTGTCATTTCTCTTTAAAAGAAGAATCTTTTATAATCTCAGCCCATCTTAGATACAATGTTAATCTAAAATGTAGGCTACATTTATCACACTCATTCTAAAATATCAATGACCGACCCGCCACAAATACTTCATCTTCTAATTCGTTGCTAATTCTTTCCAGATTCCACACCTTGGTCGTCCATGAGTACCAAAAAGAATGCAGATCTCCTTTAACCTCGACAACTGCAACTTCATCATCCAGTTTTCATTTTATATTCTTATTCTATATTCATATTACCAGCATCCATTACCAATTAACCTTTTGACCATTTTCTTTACACATGCTGCTTTAACCTTTTACAAGTTGTGCATTCATCATGCTTATCTTCCGCCTTCTTCGACTATATTCTTACGTATTTCAAAAAATAAAACGTACACAATCTCTTTTGTCATTCGTTCGTGATTTTGCTTTTACAGTTTCAACCTGCTGTCATTTAACCCTTACCCTGCTATATTTCTATAATGGACTGGTCAATCTTTCAATTTGGACAGTACCACTTATTACTCCAAGGGGTTTTCACTGAAAATTTACTGACTGAATAGCGAACAGTGCAGACCATGATCAGACTGCACGGATGTGCAGGCTGATCTTGGTCTGCACTGGTCGCAAAGGCAGAATCATCTGCCGCCAGCAGGCTAAGGGTTAAGGTAATGCCACGACAGTATTTAAACTTTCTGTGTCTTCATTGACCGCATCTGTTGCTGCTAGAAAATATGCATTTGCAAGAGTCTTGCTTGCCAATATGAAAAAATGTTTTAACTCAAAAATGTGTTGAGGTTAAGGAACAATTATTGTTTGCTTAACTACTCCTTCATTTCTTGACATATTTTTACCAAATATAGAAAGCCGTTGCCCACTACGCCACGGTTGTAGAATGCGAAAAAGTACACGGTCATTCAAAGGATTTCTTGAAGACCGCCGCCACGAAAAGGTTGGCATACATAAACACAATTTTTATTCGACCTATTTACCACAGTTATATATGTTATAATTAGAAAGTATAATACAGAAATAAGTACTCGAATTCTTCAATTCGGCAATTTGAACAGTTTTTCAAGAGCACTTCCTCCAGAATAGCTAATTTTCTCGATTATGACATCAGCATGTCTTAACAGCAGCAGAATTTTTATTTGGCCATTTTTTACCAGTGTATATAACTTTTGATGTTTTAATTAGGGCATACCATATGCATTATTGTATGTCGAACTTCTCAGCACCAATTGTTTCGGATTTGCCTATGCCTACGGTTATGAAATGAAAATGCACTTCAAGAAACATAAGTTTTATAGAGTTACTTTGCTGCAGTGTTGGCCCTTTTATGTTTTTTAATGTACAATAATAGGTTAAATGAAACATTTCATTTAGTATGAGAATTTTTTGCACGTTGTAGCCCTGATTTACTATTCAATTCGCATGTTTTGTTGGGTTTAACGTCACGCAAAATAATTATAGGTCATATGGCGATTTTCTAGCTTTGATGGTGGAGGAAGACCCCAAGTGTCCCGAGGGTTTAAAATTCTCATTCGTTTTATCATTAAAAGTTGAAATTCACAACTTCATATCTCCATGAAATAGCCGCTTTGGAAAAAAGCACGAACATTTATACCAACGAATTTGAATAATTTCATAGTGAATATAACGGTCATTCTGTGGTATCTTGATGGACTTACTGTATGTTTCGGACTCTTCATTCATATTTTAGATTTTGAGAAGCGCACTAAAGAAAATGCTTTTGATTTTCCAGAGTTATGTTGTTTTTTTTTTTACTTTTTCATGGGGCTTAGTATGTTGATCCTTATGTATTTTACTCCTAAACAGCTTTAAGGGAAAAACTTGTTTAAACTGATGCGTGTGATAAATGATGATGCAAAGATAACATATACCTATACAACAAAATGTATCATTCTTCATTTTGTCATTTTTATCATTGCTATTGTCATTTGATGTTTTTCATTATAAACTATTGTAAGGTTTGCTATATTATTATCTTCATTCATCGTAGGATGTAACTTACTCACCCATGTTTTGTAGATGGTTTGTTGAAAAAGATTTATGAAGTGGTCATAACTCTTCTGATCTCTTGCTTTGGTGTTGTATGTCGAATCTATCATTCAATATCACAGCTTTTGATTCTTCAAGCATTCATATATATGTCTTAGAGACGAAAAATGCTGATAAAAGAATGACCACGCCCTAGCCTCTATGCAATCGAGTAATTACAATTCTTTTTTTTTTTTTTTTTTTTTTTTGTTATTTATCCTATTCTGAGTTAGAATTGTACGTTATCGCCATCTAAAATTAATCTTGGGAATTCCATGATCCATCCGTCAGTCGTTTCATTTCATGCACCTTTTAATTAAAAGTGGCACATGTCTTCTCCTATATTGACCTTTAGATGAAAGCGTATTCTTGCCCTATCTATATTGTAATTTCATTGATCTTCATCTTTTCATAATGGATACAAGTTTCCTTGCTTGCATCTGTCTTCTTTTAGAAACTTTTTATTATTAATGTGGTCAAAGCTGTATTTCTTTTGACCGCGTTTCATTTACCTTTTATTTATTAGGGTGTATTAGCGTACATGCTCCTACTTTTTACTATCCACTTCATAATGACTTTCCCGCCCGCTTAGCTCAATAGGGAGAGCACTGATCTACGGTTCGCGGGGTTGTGATCTCGATTCCGGGGGATGGGGAGTGGGGCGGGTGGTGTATGTTCTTCGTGACGATTTGATAAAAGATCGTCCTACACCTCTGATTAATTTGGGGAAGTTGGCAGTCAATTGCGGAGAACAGGTTTGTACTGGACCAAATCCAGGAACACTGGTTAGGCTTACTGCCCACCGTTTCATAACTGGAATACTGTTGAAAAATGGGGTAAAGCCCAAAATAAGCAAACAAACAAACAAACAAACACAGTTCTTGTGTCATTATCTCATGGTAAGAGAGATGTTGCATCTGTCTTTAACAATCGATCTCTACGTAGATTTCATTAAATTCATCGCGATCTTTTTCATGGTATTTTATAAAGTATATAAAGTATGCCTGTTTTACCTTCGTCGTAATACAAAAGCCAGTATTAAATTAGAATGTGTTTACACTTGTTACTATACAATTACGATACTAAAGGAGGAAGTTGGGGAAGCATTCCACACTTTTGGTGTTCTCACAAGTCTTTCAGTTGTATCAAATCAAATATTATTAAGTCACCAGTTTATTAACATACCTTTCGAACTTTCGTGTGATCGTCATTAATAATTTAAATAAGCGAAATATTACCGGTGTGATCAAAGTTAATCAGAGGAATTCGGTTGGAACGTTTGGTGGGCAATTGATACCTTTTAGTATTAAACCATATCATTTTTATCTAAAATTTATTGTTCTAATGTCCTGTTTTTAGCTTTTAATGTAGAAAAATGCCCTCAAATGACATTTATTTACATTAACCATTTGTCATTCTGATTAACAAATGAAAGGATATCTATCAACTAAATGCGAATTTGATACCCTTCAAATTAACTTAAAACTTAAGACTGCCACTGAACGAGATATTAAACAATCAGTAACGACGCCAATTAATGAAACAAAGAAATCGTCAAAATGATTTAATGAATTCTTACAATAAAACGCAAGAGGGACACTTTCTTAAGCCGAAGATAATATCTTGTTTTTCTTCTACAGAGTGTATTGAGTTAGTTGTTTTGTTCAAGAGTGGTGATTATAATTAGATAAAGATACTTGATTTTGATAACTTCGTTTTGACATCCCCGCATGGTTTAACAAGTTCAAATACTTAACAGAACAAATAAACAATTAATGATACTTAAACTTATTTCTGTTTTGTATGGTTTTGATTATTCCTTCTTCATAGAACAAGAGACAAAAGACAGGAAACTATTAGGCTATATGTAGAAAATTTATGCAGTTATATGCAACAACGATTTAAAGTTTATTACAGAAGAGTTCATAAGGTTGCTTTGGCACTACACTTCACCAGATGCTGTGATGTTTATTCATAAAATATTGATAAACATCGCTGTTATTCTGTGTCAGGTGAAGTTTATGGAATTTTGATTTTAAGACACGACAAATGAAGCGTGTGCTACAATAATATACAAATAAGGGAATGCTTCAAACAATTTAAGAAGACATATCAGTCTAAACTCAATATACATGTATAAGCAAACTCGTCGGATTAATAATTTATATCACTTAAAGTCACTTAAGCCGTCCAAATAGATGTTATGTATAACTACTAGTATTTGAAATACTGAGCATGAACTTATACATTTAGAGCTGTAAAGGGAGGTAATCAAAAATAATGTATTCAATAAAACTTTGTAATATGTTAATCAATATTAAAACTTTTGACAAATATTAGAGAAAACAATTACAGAAAATAGGATATCACAAGAAATGAATATATTTTATTTGCATAACAAAAAATGTCGCGGCAACATTAAGAACAAAGGCATTATGAGCCTTTAAGTGGCGTCAGGCTTTATGAAAGATATATCCCATGAGGTGCATTAGTCGTCAAGCTTTATGGAAGAAGTATTCAATGAGGTGCATTAGTCTTTATGTTTTATGAAAATATATTCCATTAGGTGCATTAGTCTTCATGCTTTATGAAAAATATATTTCATGAGGTGCATTAGTCTTCAGGCTTTATGAAAGATATATTCCACGAGGTGCATTAGTCTTCAGGCTTTATGAAATATATATTTCTTGAGGTGCATTAGTCTTTAGGCTTTATGAAAAATATATTTCATGAGGTGCATTAGTCTTCAGGCTTTATGAAAGATATATTTCATTAGGTGCAGTAGTTTTTAGGCTTTATAAAAGATATATTCCATGAGGTGCACTAGTCTTCAGGCTTTATGAAAGATATATTCCATGAGGTGCACTAGTCTTCAGGCTTTATGAAAGATATATTCCATGAGATGCATTAGTCTTCAGGCCTAATGAAAAATATATTTCATGAGGTGCATTAGTCTTCAGGCTTTATGAAAGATATATTCCATTAGGTGCAGTAGCTTTTAGGCTTTATAAAAGATATATTCCATGAGGTGCACTAGTCTTCAGGCTTTATGAAAAATATATTTCATGAGGTGCATTAGTCTTCAGGCTTTATGAAAGATATATTTCATTAGGTGCAGTAGTTTTTAGGCTTTATAAAAGATATATTCCATGTGTGCACTAGTCTTCAGGCTTTATGAAATATATATTCCATGAGGTGCACTAGTCTTCAGGCTTTATGAAAGATATATTCCATGAGATGCATTAGTCTTCAGGCCTAATGAAAGATATATTCCATGAGGTGCATAAGTCTTTAAGCTTTATGAAAAATATATTCCATGAGGTGCATTAGTCTTCAGGCTTTATGAAAGATATATTTCATTAGGTGCAGTAGTTTTTAGGCTTTATAAAAGATATATTCCATGAGGTGCACTAGCCTTCAGGCTTTATGAAAGATATATTCCATGAGGTGCACTAGTCTTCAGGCTTTATGAAAGATATATTCCATGAGATGCATTAGTCTTGAGGCCTAATGAAAGATATATTCCATGAGGTGCATTAGTCTTTAAGCTTTATGAAAAATATATTCTATGAGGTGCATAAGTCTTCAGGCTTTATGAAAGATATATTTCATTAGGTGCAGTAGTTTTTAGGCTTTATAAAAGATATATTCCATGATATACAGCAGTCTTCAGGCTTTATGCAAAATATATTCCATAAGATGCATTAGTCTTCAGGTTTTATGCAAAACATATTCCATCAGATGCATTAGTCTTCAGGCTTTATGAAAGATATATTCCATGAGATGCAGAAGTCTTCAGGCTTTATGCAAAATATATTCCATAAGATGCATTAGTCTTCAGGTTTTATGCAAAATATATTCCATCAGATGCATTAGTCTTCAGGCTTTATGAAAGATATATCCCATGAGGTGCATTAGTCGTCAAGCTTTATGGAAGAAGTATTCAATGAGGTGCATTAGTCTTTATGTTTTATGAAAATATATTCCATATTGTGCATTAGTCTTCATGCTTTATGAAAGATATATTCCCTGAGGTGCATTAGTCTTCAGGCTTTATGAAAGATATATCCCATGAGGTGCATTAGTCTTCAGGCTTTATGAAAGATATATTCCATGAGGTGCATTAGCCTTCAGGCTTTATGAAAGATATATCCCATGGGGTGCATTAGTCTTCAGGCTTTATGAAAGATATATCCCATGAGGTGCATTAGTCTTCAGGCTTTATGAAAGATATATTCCATGGGGGGCATTAGTCTTCAGGCCTAATGAAAGATATATTCCATGAGGTGCATTAGTCTTGAGGCCTGATGAAAGATATATTCCATGAGGTGCATTAGTCTTGAGGCCTAATGAAAGATATATTCCATGAGGTGCATTAGTCTTCAAGTTTTATGAAAGATATATTCCATGAGGTGCATTAGTCTTCAGGCTTAATGAAAGATATATTCCATGAGGTGCATTAGTCTTCAGGCCTAATGAAAGATATATTCCATGAGGTGCACTAGTCTTCAGGCTTTATGAAAGATATATTCCATGAGGTGCACTAGTCTTCAGGCTTTATGAAAAATATATTCCATGAGGTGCATTAGTCTTTAAGCTTTATGAAAAATATATTCCATGAGGTGCATTAGTCTTCAGGCTTTATGAAAGATATATTCCATGAGGTGCATTAGTCTTTAAGCTTGATGAAAAATATATTCCATGAGGTGCATTAGTCTTCAAGCTTTATGAAAGATATATTTCATTAGGTGCAGTAGTTTTTAGGCTTTATAAAAGATATATTCCATGATATACAGCAGTCTTCAGGCTTTATGCAAATTATATTCCATAAGATGCATTAGTCTTCAGGCTTTATGCAAAATATATTCCATCAGATGCATTAGTCTTCAGGCTTTATAAAAAGATATATTCCATGAGATGCAGAAGTCTTCAGGCTTTATGAAAGATATATTCCATGAGGTGCATTAGTCTTCGGCCATGATATACAGCAGTCTTCAGGCTTTATGCAAAATATATTCCATAAGATGCATTAGTCTTCAGGCTTTATGAAAGATATATCCCATAAGATGCAGTAGTCTTCAGGCTTTATGAAAGATATATTCCATGAGGTGCATTAGTCTTCGGGCTTTATGAAAAATATATTCCATGAGGTGCAGTAGTCTTCAGGCTTTATGAAAGATATATGCCATGAGGTGCAGTAGTCTTCAGGCTTTATGAAAGATATATTCCATGAGATGCATTAGTGTTCAGGCTTTATGAAAGATATATTCCATGAAGTGCATTAGTCTTTAGGCTTTATGAAAAATATACTCCATGAGGTGAATTAGTCTTCAGGCTTTATGAAAGATATATTTCATTAGGTGCAGTAGTTTTTGGGCTTTATAAAAGATATATTCCATGATATACAGCAGTCTTCAAGCTTTATGCAAAATATATTCCATAATATGCATGAGTCTTCAGGTTTTATGAAAGATATATTCCATGAGGTGCATTAGTTTTCAGGCTTTATGGGAGATATATTCCATGAGGTGCATTAGTCTTCAGGCTTTATGAAAGATATATTTCATGAGGTGCAGTAGTTTTCAGGCTTTATAAAAGATATATTCCATGATATACAGCAGTCTTCAGGCTTTATGCAAAATATATTCCATAAGATGCATTAGTCTTCAGGTTTTATTAAAGATATATTACATGATATACAGCAGTCTTCAGGCTTTATGGGAGATATATTCCATGAGGTGCATTAGTCTTCAGGCTTTATGAAAGATATATTCCATGAGGTGCAGTAGTCTTCAGGCTTTATGAAAGATATATTCCATGAGGTGCAGTAGTCTTCAGGCTTTATGAAAGATATATTCCATGAGGTGCAGTAGTCTTCAGGCTTTATGAAAGATATATTCCATGAGGTGCAGTAGTCTTCAGGCTTTATGGAAGATATATTCCATGAGGTGCATTAGTCTTCAGGCTTTATGAAAGATATATTCAATGAGGTGCATTAGTCTTCAGGCTTTATGAAAGATATATTCCATGAGGTGCAGTAGTCTTCAGGCTTTATGAAAGATATATTCCATGAGGTGCATTAGTCTTCAGGCTTTATGAAAGATATATTCCATGAGGTGCATTAGTCTTCAGGCTTTATGAAAGATATATTCCATGAGGTGCATTAGTCTTCATGCTTTATGAAAGATATATTCCATGAGGTGCATTAGTCTTCAGGCTTTATGAAAGATATATTCCATTAGGTGCAGTAGTGTTTAGGCTTTATAAAAGATATATTCCATGATATACAGCAGTCTTCAGGCTTTATGCAAAATATATTCCATAAGATGCATTAGTCTTCAGGTTTTATGAAAGATATATTCCATGATATACAGCAGTCTTCAGGCTTTATGGGAGATATATTCCATGAGGTGCATTAGTCGTCAGGCTTTATGAAAGATATATTTCATTAGGTGCAGTAGTTTTTAGGCTTCATAAAAGATACATTCCATGATATACAGCAGACTTTAGGCTTTATGTTATATATATTCCATAAGATGCATTAGTCTTCAGGCTTTATGAAAGATATATTCCATGAGATGCATTAGTCTTCAGGCTTTATGGGAGATATATTCCATGAGATACAGCGGTCTTCAGGTTTTATTGGAGAAATATTCCATGAGGTGCAGTAGTCTCCAGGCTTTAAGGAAGATATATTCCATGAGGTGCAGCAGACTTCGGGCTTTATGGGAGACATATTTCATAAGGTGTTCTCAGGCTGTATTGAAATTATATATTCAATAAGTTACAGTTGTCTTCAGGCTTTATGGAAGATATGTTCTATGAAGTACAGTAGCTGTGATTTGACTCATAAGTACGAAATAGTGGATCTCAGCCTCACATGAGTAAAGACAAACTTGTTTCGGAAACTATAATAACTTGTTAGTATGAAATAAGTGACAGGTACTAGCATTAAGCAGTATAAACGTAATATACGTAATAATGGCGCATGTTCAAACATTCAGTGGTACCTATGATCTTTGTCGACATGATCGGCGGAACATCCAATAAAATCTGCGAAAAGACCCTCTGGAAGCATAGAACGCCGCTAAGCAATGTAATAGCAGACTTGATTTAACTGAGTCTGTTCGTGGTTCGAATATGCAACACACCTTACACCTCTTAGCACAGGCTTCAGCGGAATTCTACTTTAGTAAAAATGAATGTACTTTATGATCCCAAAGGACCAGAAAATATATCAACACCGAGTCCAAGTATGGGGAGAGTTTTAAACATCCGTTAATGAGTTTAGAAGAAACGGACTTGACATGAAATCCAAGGCTAAAACGATTTACCAGCAATGGTAATGATCTAAACTTTGAAACATGCACATCTTGTTGATAAGAAAAACAATGATCTCAAGTTTGTTTCATAAATATCCTTCAAGGGATCGAACACGATATCAAATACTACAATGTTCAAAACAATCTCGTACTAAGCTAAAACAATACTGTAAAATTAAGATTTCTTTCAAAGATTTTCCACAAATCTTCTACGAGTCCAAAGATGCATCTGACAATAAGTTGAAACATTATTACGTTGGAACACAACTACGTATACTGAACCAAGAAGATTGATGCCGCAATTCTACAACGCACATTTGGAAGATGAAAATATTTTACTCTTGGTTTAAATGATGCAAAAACAAAGAACTGAACATATTGGAGCAATCATGCATAGAAATATAAAAATATGTATGCAGATCCGCACTCATTCATTTGACATTTGCCGCATTTCAATTTAGATTTGGAACAAGCATATTTGTTGATCATTTATATCTTGTCAAATCCTTCTTTATTTTGATGAGCAGATCTTTGTATAAAATAAACAGGCTTAACAGCAGTAGGAAAAAATTCCTGACACTCTAGTTTCTAAACCACAGACATTTTACGAGAGACAAGAAAAAAGAAACTTTATTTATGGATAACTACTGATGGACCATACTCGTCAACAGGCATCATATAATAAATTCTTTTTATAGTTTTGAGGTTGTTTTTACTCTAAAAATAATTTTACAACAAGGTTCATAAAACACAATTTTACTTAAACAACATTTCGGTATTATTTTGATATTGAAATTAAAGCCGGAAAAGGACGGCGCTTGGGCCGGAGGTTCTCGTGATTTGGGCATAATATCAGTTCTTGCATTGTCAATAAGTTGACGATACACTGCTTAATCTGTGAGCATAGGTTTGCTAAATTTTGATTCTTCAACAATTAATTATGTATAATACACTTTGCCTTTCACATACTTTTCAAATTGATTAAGACACTGTAGTGCATTCTATTGGATCCCTCAAAGATATAATGTGTAATGATTTTGTGGTTGATATCAAATATTACTTTGGTACGTCTTGGTATTGGAATAATTTTAATTAGCCGTTAATGTCATTTTATATGACCTCCCAAATCTGATAGTCTTTTGTTTTAAGTCAGACTTAAATGATCTTCAATTGGTGTGAACAGGTAGGTATATTTGGCATGATTTTTGTGAAATATTTGTTGAAATGTGATATAGATGTAGATAAATTTTATATTGTGAAATAAGACATTTGGTATACCTTGATGAAATATAATCAATCGATCATTATAAAGATTGGCTTAATACCAATTTTAAGATATTTGCAATGGTTTTTAATTTATTAAATAAGACAATATCATAACGGTATACGAATATTATATATTATCATATCTTAGTTGATAAAATTTGGACAAAAGTCATCCAAATCAATTCAGACATACAGATAACATCTGGGCTCTAGTCTGGGAATCTAAAAATTAAGCGATTAGCTATTGATAACTATCTTCTTTTTTTTTCAGTTCCACAAATTACTTGACATTAATTTAAGTTTGAAGTTCCCACATAAATTATAGCTATGATTTAATTTTTTTAGTTTGAATATTATAGACAAAAAGCAGTGCTGATGACAAACCGAGATAAAATCTTCGTGCTATTGCTGTTGTTTTATTTCCTTCATGCAATTAATCCAATTTGTAAATGAAAGTGTGTAAAACCTTATCAATTTACAGATAGTTCGCATAAAAATGGGATTCTAATAATAGTACATGGCACACTAATGTTGTGACTTAGCGCAGGGTTGCCTTACTACCGACGGTAACTAACAGTTTCCCTACCAGCTAGAACAAAACATATTGCAAACTCCATGTAACGAAAGGTTATCATAAATAAAGTTATCACAAAGCCCCGCATATTTAATGAATACGAGTCGGGAATAGCTTAAAAGTCCTAAATGAATGCCATTATGTACATGGAACAAGACTTAAAAGGATGGAAATAAAACGGAACAAATAGTTTAGAATAGAAAGGACTGTAAATAAACATCACGAATAAAAAAAAATTAGACAACCAAGAACGAGTTTCGGGTAAGTACCTTGTCGGAAACAGTAACAAAGGTTACTACAGGAACTACAAACGCAAAAACACAGGATGCACTGGTTCAAAAAACAAGGGGAAGGGGAAAGGCTGATCTTGCAACAGAACAATATATTTAGAGATTGAGTGCCAGTTACAGAAGATTCAATGTAATCAGTTATTGACATAGGAGCTTGACTTAGCACCATCAGTTAAAAGTTTTATTTAAACAATCAGTAAAGACATAAAAAGCCTTAAGATAACAAGAAGAAAATAAATAACGTGCTCATTTGTAGCTGTTACCATGTCAATGACATAATGATTTGGCTTTTATTTTTGTAGAAATTGTTAGCAAACCCGTATAACTTACTTGAGATTAAATATTAATTAAAATTACTCATCAAATACACATGTTTTACATGCTGTTCAATTTCCATGTCAAACGCCCGAATAAAAAAAACTTGGACAGCCAAGAAGCTGAACGAGTTTCGGGTAAGTACCTTGTCGGAAACAGTAACAAAGGTTACTACAGGAACTACAAACGCAAAAACAAAGGATGCACTGGTTCAAAAAACAAGGGGAAGGGGAAAGGCTGATCTTGCAACAGAACAATATATTTAGAGATTGAGTGACAGTTACAGAACATTCAATGTAATCAGTTTTTGACATAGGAACTTGACTTAGCACCATCAGTTAAAAGTTTTATTTAAACAATCAGTAAAGACATGAAAAGCCTTAAGATAACAAGAAGAAAATAAATTACGTGCTCATTTGTAGCTGTTACCATGTCAATGACATAATGATGTGGCTTTTATTTTTGTAGAAATAGATAGCAAACCCGTATTACTTACTTGAGATTAAATATTAATTAAAATTACTCATCAAATACACATGTTTTACATGCTGTTCAATTTCCATGTCAACAACTCTTTCTTTCTATGATTTGATATTGTTTGATTTTTGTTTCAAGTCCTACTTATTAACCTTAAAGAGTATGCATACCATGAAGTCAACATTTTCTTACAATACGTAGAAAACAAGGACAAAAGTCCAACTCAAACAACGCAGTCACTAAAACAACACTCCACATGGAAATGTGGGTATGTGTAACTGCATACACGTACACAGTAACTGTACACGTGAATGAACTGAATGCAATAATAACATAGAAGTAATAAACATACACAAACGTACATGAAGAAGGAAGACGGCAGAGCACCGCCTTGGAAAGGTCCGTGGCAAACGCACCACTGTGTAGTTAAGACTAGTTCACCTTTATTACAATACACTAAATAAAATTACTCCCCGCTGCTTTACAGTGACATCCGAAACTGGAAACAAGCAAAAACAACTATAAATTTGTCAAAACATAGAATATGTTCATTCTTTGTGTATAAATGAATTGAAAAATAACATTCATATTTTTGCCAGAACATTGTACAAATTCATGCTGTTAAAGTGTTACTCTGTTTTTAAAATTTCAACAAGTTATAGGCGCTGATATTTTATAAAAGACTGTTTAATTCTCATTTGTCTTCTGTCTCCAGAATTTTGGATTTAGAAATAAAAGTTAGTTTGTGAAAGTGGCCACGATGCAATACATAGACATTTGACTGGGAAATCCGACAACTTTATTGCGATGCAAATCCAGAGGTCAGTATACATACGTATAAGAAGCTCGCCAAGACATGCAGCCATAGATAGTTATGTACAGACGGACACTTTTCTAGAGTGAAGCGATTACTGAAGACGATTAAATGCCTCTATATGCCACAGGGAGCAGTAAACGCACTGCAAATTTACTGTTTACTATAAGTAACATAAAACAGTGTGTAATGATCATAATAAAGTGCACTTTTACGAACCCTTTTCGTTGCTAATAGATGTCATAAAACATTTACGAATTCATATCCTAAATTTTTCATTCATGAAACATGGCACACTTTGGGAGTTCCTTCATGCAAAAATGCACAAATCGTTAACTAAGTAGGTGTTTTGTGCATAATATGCGGTATTAAGAACGCAGGAATATGTCGAAATTGCGAATTACATAATTTATAGGTACAGCACGAAATGCAGTATTACACTATTCGATAACTACTTACTTCGTATGCATCACGACAGGGGCAATCTTCTTTAGAATTTATCACTTTTAGTTTGAAAATACAGATCCATACATTAAGAACGTATTTGGGAGAATTTTTGAAATTCACTCCAAAAGAAATGATTATACCAATGAACTCTTTCTAGCACAGAGTTAAACAAACACATATATGAGCCACGCCACGAGAAAACCAACATAGTGGCTTTGCGACCAGCATTGATCCAGACCAGACTGCGCATCCGCATCCGCGCAGTCTGGTCAGGATCCATGCTGTTCGCTTTCAAAATCTATTGCAATTAGAGAAACTGTTAGCGAACAGCATGGATCCTGACCAGACTGCGCGGATGCGGATGCGCAGTCTGGTCTGGATCAATGCTGGTCGCAAAGCCACTAGGTTGGTTTTCACGTGGCGCGGCTCATATACAGTATTACTCGAGTGGGGGCATACCATGATTGTATTAACATTGAATTACAGTCTGACGAACGCAGACAAATGTATGAAAATGTTAAATGAGCCGCGCCATAAGAAAACCAACATAGTGGGTTTGCGACCAGCATGGATCCAGACCAGCCTGCGCATCCGCGCAGTCTGGTCAGGATCCATGCTGTTCGCTAACAGTTTCTCTAATTCCAATAGGCTTTGAAAGCGAACAGCATGGATCCTGACCAGACTGCGCGGATGCGCAGGCTGGTCTGGATCCATGCTGGTCGCATACCCACTATGTTGGTTTTCCCATGGCACGGCTCAAATAATTTTGAAATATTTCAGGTTGAAACTGTTACAAAGCAGACACCGAGGAAGAAAAGGACTATGACAATGGGGAAGGTGTTTTTAAGATAAGAATTGTGGCCATCACAGGATTGCAAGGTAAGGTTAGTTGATATCATTATGATATTGTCTGCAAAACTTTTCTTGAAATCATCTTGGGGTCGTTCAATTTGGCAAACTCACTTACTTCAAACGTGTTAAAAGAAAGTATTTGGGGATTGAAGGCACACTTTCTGGAGATATAATGATAGCCCTTGAACATATTCTGACTTGCTTCAATCTTATACTATTTTATACCTTTTTTTGTAATTTGTGATTAGATTTGAAATTATCTGATTATGTACCCGTCTATTTTCACAAAGCATATCGTACTTTAGATACAAATCTGCTATTTATGTTTTGCTTGTGTGACAAAGGCGATTGTGATGTGATTTTGGAAAAGCAGAAAATTATAAAAATTGTTTGATGATGTATGTTGTTAGCACCTTAAGTAAATGCCTGCTAGGAATGGAAACTGTTTCCCTCTATACATGTATACAGTAAAGAGTATACCGGTAAGGCAGGTAAAGAATGGCATTCAGTCGGGATATCATTGCTTCGCGGTCACTGCAGTTGATAGAGGCGCATTTTAATCACTGCATTTGAAAGCATCGGGAACGTTTCTATAACCCTTCCTTCCAAATTTAAGAAATATGGCGTGCATCAGAATGCATACGAGTATGTAGCACTATCACAAGGAATACATGTATCAAGATTAGGTGGTGCATATACTTTATTGCTATGGTTACACACAGTTCCAAATGTAGCTAGACTATTTGATATTTTTCAAATATGTGAGCTTTTGTTGTCAACACTTTGTCGGCGTCAGTGACATGATATGTTCAAAATTTAACCAGGTGCTCTTGCTCATAGTTTATCAAAATTATTTTATTTCGTGCACCAACTGACTGTATTCTATTCTTTGCTCCTTTGCAACTTAGAAACTTTGGTTAACCTTTTGCCTGTTTGTCTTGACTGATTGCCTTTGAATTCATCATACGTACTTGGCTTAAGAAGACAGTCTCACTGAGTAGGTTTCATAACTTATTTTATCAACATTATGTCCCCTTTTAACTGGAAATTCCATGCATGCAAGACGGTTTCTCAGAAACTACTGGCCAAAATGCTTTCAAACTCTAACACGTCTTTTGCATCTGAGAGATACTCACAAGTTGTCACAAATTATGCCCCTTTTGAACATAGAATTTTTGTGAAAGTCTTGCATGTGGACTGAATGCATTGAGACTCAACCGAAGTCTTTAAAATCATGAAATGATCTCACTTACATTACATGCTTATATTTTATCAAAAGTGTGCCCCTTTAAAAATAGAAGTTGTGTGTGGAAGTTTTGCATGTAAGCAGGTTCCTAATCAACTATTGGACTGAATACCTTTTGGCATAATGAAATGACCGCTTGTCATTACAGCTCTAGTTCTGGAATACGATGGTATGGTAAGCGTTTATAATAATTGTTTAATTGCGCAAAATTCGTTATATTTATGTATATAAAATGCAAGATACCTTGATTATACTAAGAGGTTAATAACGACGGAACGGTTGTACAACATAAGAGTCCAGACATGGCATACAATACAACGAAGAGAAAGTCCAGATACCGACATATAACATTTTATTAAATAATTCAATTTATAATCAACATTACTGTTACAATTTGTACAAAATGACAGTGTAAAAGAATAGAATGACAAATATAAAACATACATATTGAATGCAATATGCATTCATAAACTAATTAATGTATTGCTAATTTTGAATGAATAAAATACTTCAAATGCTAAACAATCGAACTGATATGCATTCATTTCACTGCTTAAACAAATAAATGTTTTGCATGCTTTGACTAGAAAAAGTGCATGTTTGAAGCCGAATGTCACAAAATAGCGTAGTCGTTTCTTAGCTCGCTTTTAATTCTTCTTACGACACTCTGCCGCAACTAATCCGCAATTTGATTTGAAATACTAGTATATGAGTATAAAAGGAAAATATGGCAAGTTTAGCTGACTTAAAAATTTAGTGCAAATGTACCTGGCTTAAGTTATTGTATGTATTGATTTTCTATCTGAGGAAAAGGTCCTAAGCTAAGAATACACCTACACCAAAGGGGATTCTATTCTCGAATATTCAAAATAGTTCATGGCTTGTTGCAATAAAAGCGAGACATTTGTGACAATATGAAGTTTACCCCTTAGATACATGCAGATTATGGACATGTTATCAAATGTGCATTTTATTTTTAAGTAACTGATGTTTTTGGGCATTAGTTTGAAAATTTATAAACGTGGACATTTATGTGTCAGGTGACTTGTATTTGTGACACGGAATTCTTCTAGAAAGGAATGGTTCAAGTTCAGAGATAGAAATGTATGGCAATATTAGGTAAACTCTTAAATACAATATTAGGACAAGAATTTAAAGTAATCAAATCTCTTGTTCTCACATTCCGCGTTTCATCTTTTCACAATAATACTTAGACTGTGAGCTCAGCCTATGCTGGCAGTTATTGCTGTCAACAACTATATATGGAAGTGCATTAATTTCTATATTTCAACAAGGACAACATTGAGTATATAAACCATTCCTACACTAAAATGTTCAACATTTACACAAAACAGATATGAATTACCATGTCCATATATGTTTAAAGTTTACATTTTATGGTTGTTTTGTTTACCCAGTACATGTATATGGTAATCGACTTAATGCACAATACTTTATTTTCAAAAAAGCACTAAAACAGCTTTATACATGTGTGTGGGTTCAAATTTGTGTTCGCCCTCACGCTATTTCACAGTAATGGCCGCATTATTCGGCGTTTCTCTTGTTTTCGCCAGCCTAGAGACTTAAGTGTAGCACTTTTCAATGTGCATCGAAGTCCACCGCTATTCAGGCCTATGCCAGAAACACATGCTTTGAGTGTGTTTGTGACTTCCCAGGGTCGAGATGTCACGCGCTTCCAGAGCGTCTATGTGATATGCACTTTTAAAGCGTCTGTTTTACCCGGATTATGTTTTTTAGATTATCCTTCACATTCGCCGAGTTGCTTGATGAGCGAATAAAACGCCTTGGTACATTATGCCGTTAATTTCCATGGAAACCACTAAAGAATTGTCAATTTCTGTTCTACCATCATCTGTAATGAAACAAAAAAGTACAAAATAATAGATTATCATTAAATGAACAAGCATAAAACTAGAAACAGAAATTAAAAGTCATCATCTCTATCATATTTGACAACACTGTGAGTTTTGTCTTGACACTCACTACGCCACCTACGACCAAATGAAGCATTAAAAGCAAATGGTGTACATGCCCCCGCCCCCAGTCTTTTACATTATTCTAAACACTTTATCCAAGCGCCAATCTCATACATATTGTCTTGTTCTTTTGTTGTTAGTTCCAGAGAACTTTCTTCACATCAATTAAAAGCGAATTTTAATCAATACCCCCAGATCGTTTAATTACCGTGGATCTCTTCCTTAATATAAATCGAGCAGATTGCTGCAGCTAGAATAATAAAGTATCATGTCAATAATTTCACACCCCTCTTTATTGCAATGTCTCTAGATATTTCTAACTGTTCAGATATTAGTCGCTTCTTTAGTGATCAAATATTTAGCTGAGGCTAATTGAATACATAGATATGGGTCCGGGGAATGAGCGTTGATTGCAGATAGCTAAGAACCTGTTAAGGACGTATAAATTGAATTATGGTATTAAATTGGATGATTGACTTAATAACAAAGACATAGCGTTTAATATTTAATGTAATTTTATTGGTGTCTTACAAGTTAATGGTTTAAGATGGCAAAAGCAGTTGCAGAGAAATTGTGCTGTCAGAATACTTTGTGCTAAAATTTTATAGACGTAGTCCAATCACTAACGACGTATGTTTTATATTTGAAAATATTCTTATAGACAAATTTACATTCTTCCTTCAGAAAAAAATCAAGTTTGGTTATTTTTGACTAAAATATTAAGTAAGTCACTGTATGTTAAATTAGGTTTGTTTGTTTATATTAAAACAGGCTGGAAAGTGGCAAGGTAAATGGTAGATACGGTTTAAGCTTTAAATGATAAAATAGTAGTTTCATTCACTTTGAGGTTAACCGCGGTGTGTTTTGTTCATTGACGATATTTTATTAAACTTAATCCAGTATTGATTAATCTGTGAAGACATCTAATTGACATAATTGAGTCATTACAAATTAATAATATCACTTTCAGACACTTTAGTCTTTTGAATATGGGATATAAAACTTAACATCGCCTCAATGAATAAAAGCTATCATGTCTGTGATTTCGCCTAAACTGGCGACAATAGGCAACAGGGTCAGTGATCATAGGTGTTTTTTTATAATTCAGAATTTAAAGTTACATACCAACTTGATTTCTTAATTTAAACTGCACAAGAAAATTGAATAATTTCGATACGAAATCATTTGAATCTAACAAGAAATCTGTAGGGTTATTTAAGAAAATCAAACTCCTTTCATTCGGTATACAAAACGTAGTATACTGTACTGATATGAAAGATTTTTATTTCATTTTTCTTTGAGAACTGTGTCACATTTATACAGAACAAATGAAATCCAGAAGACCTGATACCCTAAAGCAAACCAGTGGTCTCCTTTTCTCAAACGAAAGATAATTTACCATTTAAGAATCTTGCAATGATCACTGAAACAGGTTGTTTTGACTCTTTGCTTTGCTCACACTGTATGAATTTTACCTGCCTCACATATTACCCACTTTCCAAACCAAAATGTCAATAATATTTTGAAGTCATTTATCTGTGTGACCACATTTCTTCATCTTACAGAAAGAGCGTTGTCAATTTAAATATCTTTGACTTATACTATTGTCGCTTCTAACGTTCTAACATTTTCTGCTCTATATTCTATTAGCTCATGCGCGAATGCTAGTGTTGTCTTTAATATATTTTATCTTGCGTTTTATCTATTGCGTTTTGATCTTGAACGAGGAACGGATTTAAATGAATTTATTTTATGATGAAATACGTTTCTAATTTTTGTCTTATATTGCGTGTATCTTATCTTTATTTTGTAAACTCACGCGGCATTGTTTTGATTTGAGTAAATCAAAGATCTGTTATGTTCTTTCAAGTTATAGAAGAATATCATAGGTGTATGATTATGTAAATATTTTTCGTTGAATTTACTTTTACACAACCAGTCCAACCACTAACGAAAATGTTTACCTACATTAACATTTAGCCTGGTGGCAGCAAGCGATTCTGGCCTGCACGGACTGATCATGATCTGCACTGTTCGCTTTTCAGTCAGTAAATTTTCAGTCCTTCAAACGATAAATGGTACTGACCAAATTGAATGATGGAATTCCATTTTAGTAATTTAGCAGGCTAAGGGTTAAAACGTTTGGTACAACTGTAAATCATATATTTTTCCTCTCCTTTTTGTATCAAATTGACACAGATTAGAGAGTGCACGACAACAGGAGTGAACGTTTACTTAAATTATTTTATCATAAAAAATCTACAGTAACTAAAAGGATGATACCAATTGCTTTAATATGTATAAAGTCAGACGAATAAATTCACACACATATCATGATATGATAGATCTGATAATGTGCACTCATATTATTTAAAACTGCTTGATGTTGTATTGATATACGAACGATATGAAATTAAAGCTTTTAATAATAAAAAATATGAACGTTTAATACTAACTTACTTTTATGTCGCAATAAAATCTGAATGAACTTGTCACGTATAAAATGTAGAAATTTATCGTGTGTGAAATTTTGATCTGATACCTTTACTAAAACCTGCTTTATTCATAATTTACGAATAAATTAATGTAGATTTTATTATCGGTTTGCATTAGAAATAGTTTGATAATAATGATAACTCTATGCATTATATGAAATGTCTGCCATTTATACGAATTAATACGTTCCCATGAAATATTCATAAAATCAAAAAGGCACTATTAACCAGATTTTAATTGTTGCGAATAGTATCAACATGTTCCGCTTTTGAAGTTTTACTGTAATTAGATTTTCATTCTTCAAATAAAATATTTTTCCAATGATTTATAAATCAAACGAACGATGAATGATTCATCATTTTTTGCTGAATAAATCATACCAATTTAGTTTGGTTAAAATCAAGTAGATACTTAAACTCGAAAACAGTGATGTAACAGATTCGCATATATACTCTGGACATTCTTTATTATTTAACTATTTTGTCCATTTCGCACCAAACTTCTAAAGCATAGACACAGTGACAGTTATTTTAAGATGTCTGCAGGGCATCCTTGAATATGCTCCGAGCATAAAACAGACACCAAAAATTTAGAAATACGTATATGCTAATATGCAGTTAAACTTACTTCTGCTGGTTATTTTTAGATGTGTGCTGGGCATTCCTGGATGTGGCATTATTCTGTCGTCTTCTGTCATTAATCTTTTACGAGGAGGCTCTTCGGCAGCAAGCGCTGCTGCTCTCGAGGCTTCCTCCATTTTACGCGTCGCTTCTTCCATTGCCCTTGATGCTGCTTCCATGGCCATTGCGTCACGCTCCGCATATCGTTCTGAAAGACTTCTGTGTGTAGGGGTTGGAGGTAAACTGTCTTCTTCACCTGTAGTTGTAAAATGCACAATATATATTTTGTAAACTAGTTTCGGCGAAGAACGTCATTGTTTTATTCTGACAAAAAATTCGAAAGAGCCAGAAAATTGTTTACATATAAATGGCTTTCAACGATGGGCTGTATTGATAGTACAGTAAGCATCTAAATCAAGTAAACAAATATTGTACTAATTTCGCTGCCACATCCGTCTGACAATAGCAATTTAACATTATTTTCATAAAGGAAGCTTTGTATACCTTTTACTGTTTTGCACCAATGTTTGACAAACATTATCTTGCCAATATAAAACTTTACAATGAGAGTTATTTTGAAGATGTCCACAAAGATCATGTTTCAATATAAATCACCTGTAGACAAATTATTAATTTCTCTGTTTTCAGGTAGATACCCCGTTCGTTCCTATATTTATAATATGTGTTTAATTGAGATGTAGCATCTTGTTAAAGTAACCAGATCCCGTCTAGGTCTCGCCCCTTTGCTCTTATTTGTACCCGAACCTATTCAATACGGGCTCCTGCGAGCGCTTGTGAGTGAAATATGAACTCTTTAATTGTCGTGACATGTCATACCAAAATAATCAAAAGACAAGTGGAGAGCATACTGATACCCGTGTTTACGAGTGCACAAGATCAAATTTCATCTGAAATTACACATTACAAATTATTTGCCTCAATATTTCTACTGATCTCTACAAAATAAAGAGTTAATATCTTAATTCGAAAATTTACTGGTGCGGAATTCGCGTCGAACAATACGGAAATTAATGTACCCGATTTTTCATTAAACACCAAAATCGGCCAGCTCTATAATAGAGACTCCAAGTTGTTCATTTTTTGTGGATTAGTAAAAGATGATATCATGTTATAATCTGAAGGCCTTGATTTAATAGTACTTTATAGTGGCAAAGGGCGAAATGAAGATACGATGAAAACGGTGATCAAGTGAAAATGGCATTCACAATATTGTCCCTAAACATGCGATCTAGCCATTCGTTCGGTCATTCTTGATTAAATACAGAGGGTATTTTCTATAAAAGATTTGACGGTGCCCCAGTGAAATCTGATTGTGTTTCTTTCTGATTAGACATTTCCGACAATTTATAATTGTAAATAGAAATTGTGATGTCCGGATGTAGGAACACTTTAATTAAAGTCCTTTCTATAATTACCAGTTGTTTACCCATTCAAAAAGGAGTCTTCACTCAATTTTAAAAATGTATACAGCTACAACTGAAGAAAACGTTTGCAGCTGCAGTTTGTAATTTATATTTGGCTTATCTCTCCAATCCGTGGATACTGAAGACTTGCTCTTTAAATTACTGAATGATACTTTTTGTTAAAATAAATTTTAGTATGAACATTTCAATTGTTTTATGTTGACAAGGGAATGTTCAGTTATTTATTTCGTAATTGTCTATGCAATTTATAACATCCAGTAAATTTTTTTTGTTTTTTTACTTATCAGATATCAGTTCAATTTGAACAGTGTAAATGTCTTTGCATCCTATATATTGGATTTTGCGTTGACTTCATTCCCTTTATATGTTCGTAATCTATATTATATATTATTCGTGGAGCTGAAGCTTTGGTAATGAATAATAGGATCTTACTTTGACTACCCGTATTCTGTATGTAATATAATTTACAAATGGTGGATGGCGAGTGGTTCATTTTTTTCAAAATGCTGTAATGTACAGCTTGTGTATCACCCAAACTGGGATATGCAAGTGAAACCAAAATTAAATAGTGTACTGTCAAGTCAAACAAAAAACGATATGTCATGGTGCAACCTATACCATGTACAAGTGTTTTGGAAAAATACGTTGCATTTGTCTGAATTTCTGGTCGCTTTCGCATGATACTCTAAATGTTGTTTGGAATCCAGAGGGAAATTGTAGGCTTGTTATTTTACAATTTTTATGTATCTATCCTACTGAAACTATTTCTTATCAATATTATGTTGTGCTCGAATTAAAGAAAAAGAGTTTTATGAGCTATTATCAAAGGACTGACAATAATTATATGCCCCGTGATTCATTGTGCCAGAAAAGTTTATACTTGACACTTACACATTTGTTGCTGTGCAGCCTGCATTTGCCAAAATTGTCTCAGACTTGTGATAGGTGATCTTCGATCTAAAGGAAAGATAGACATATCAAACTTTATTGTCCTGTATTAGTTGGCCTTCCTTGCAACAACATAAAAAACAACAACTGTGAAACAGTGAAGAAAACAACAGTGAAAAGAACTTATATCAAATAACTTTCATTATTTCAGTGACGTGTCTAAGTTTAAACGTGAATTGTCGTTAGTAAGTGAAGGTGAATGCAATGAAAAAAAGAAGACGCTTTACAAAACGCAATTTTATATTGCCGATACCATTTAAGGTCTTCCTGGGCCCGTATTTATTGAAACAATTTGTTTTTTCAGCTATATTGCAATATTTCCAATAGCCATTTTTGCCAATGCTTTTCAGATTTACTGAAAAATGGCCAAAGCATAGAAGGTTCAAGACTATTAGTAGAAACATCATTTTAGACGAAATTTCAAAACTGTATATCAGTTCGAATAACTTCCACGTCTTTACATCGAAACTCTAGCTAACAGTTTTTAGATAAATACGGCCCCCGATTGTGGAACAAAACACTATCACGACAAGCTGTGAAACATTTACACACCTGAACTGGTACCATTGAATTTGCCATTGATGAGTCCGTTGAAATGTGGATGTGGGTGAGATGTTGGTATGAGTGTTGGCCCCGGTGATAGATCATAGCCGTACCCTGACCTTCGGCCTTCACGTCTGTTGCCGTCAATGGCCGCTTGTAGCTCTTGTGGAGAACTGAGATGAAGTTTCTCGCATTCATATGGGTAGAGGTATTTCATATACCTAAAAAAAGGCAATCCATACTAGTAGACAATTTACCAAAACCGCCATGTATGAAAATAAAAACGAATGTACGACGCACAAGGACATGCCATAGTCGTTGACTTAAAAAGAAGTTTCTATCGACAGGCTTAGTCCAGCTTCACAAAAGCACTAGTATCGAGTCAACATGAACATTTTTGACTGAAATTTGACAGGTTTTATTTAGATTAGCTCATGATTATCTGTAAAAACATGGAATAAAGCCGCCTAAATGGTAACTGATGTAAAGTTTGGAATAGTGTTCAGTGATATTACGTACTGTGTCCGAAGCGTAAATGCTGCACTTGTAATTGATGAAGGTAGATTGAGGCCTTTTGTGATTTCCCGCCATAATTTCTTGTTGATCACCTCCACAAGACCACCTTTAGACACGACAAGCTTGAAGAGCTCATACAAATCCAATGTCTGTTTTGCCATTATTGGTATACGGTTTACTGGCGAACCTGAAATTATAGCAACCAGAAACAACTGAAGTACACTGCTGATATTAGCCCTTACCCTGCTATATTTCTATAATGAACTTGTCCATCTTTCAATTTGGACAGTACCTTTAACTGTTAAAAGGGTGCATACAAAAAAAAATACAGACTGAATGGCGAACAGTACAGGGCATATCTGACAGCACCGATGTGCAAGCTGATCATGATCTGCACGGGCTGCAAAGGCAGATTCAATCGTGTCCAATATGATAAGAATTAAGATAAGGAAAATATGAAGTGTTCTAAGGAACTAGTCTATAACACATTAAAATGCGTTTCTACCTGTTTGCATTGTTAAAGGACCATGCATATACAACATCATCGGATAAAAACTGTTTTATTTCACGAAAAGGCTCAATGAAACCGAGTCTGCTATACTTTGGTTGGTTCCATTCTATACATACAAAGATTTTATTTATTACGGTAAACTGAGTATTTTCTTTGACAGTTTTAACTTATAAATACATTGGCTGCTGACATGGTAGCGTCAGTGACTACACATATATCACTGACATGGTAGCGTCAGTGACTACACATATATCACTGTTTGTCCATAATGAGTACTGTTATCACGTAAATGACAAATCCGTTTGTTGTAAGACATAAAACAAATTAGATGTGCTTTTTATTTCCTTTTCTATATCACATTTCAAACTCCCAGAAGGCCGAAGACTAATACATAAAACATCAAATCTATTTCAAAACATAAAGCCACTAATATTTGGGTTTTATACACTTTTTCAGATCACATTTCGAACTCCCTAAAGGTAAGGCTAACCACTTTTAGATACGTGACAACCATTATATTTAGACCATGTTGATTATGTTTCGCCTTTGCATATTTAATGTAAATGATTAAGTGCAAATCAAACAGCTATTGCATATTTAATGCAGAAATAAGCCTTACATTGGAAACAAATGTAAGATGGTACCTGGGAATAAGGAGCTTTCAGCATCAACAATATTTAATAGCTATTTGATTAGTATGGGTCAATACAACGAATTTGTTCATAATAAATTATTCAAAATGATTTGTTTATATCAACCATCTTTTACCTTACCAATTCCACAAAAGCAGCCCGATAAAAGGAATAAGTTATAAGTTACATTACCCGATAAATTGGTTCTGATCACTCTACCATTTTATCATATATATCAGACTGAACCGCTTCCTTTAGTCTGCTTTAGTTCCGGAATATTGTTCACCACAGGGGAAAACAATCAAAAGAGCATTCCGGGTATCACTTAATTCTGTTCTATATCGAGCAGATAGGACATGTTTAATGTTTCGTCAAATGATATTTTAATTTTTATTGTGCATTTTAAGTAGTACTATTAGTACGAGGATAATGGAAATTATCAGAGTGGCAAGCAGTGCAAATAAAGGGCTTAAAAGTCACTTTCCTTGAAGAGCGTCCAAAGTCGTTTTGTAAGATTAAGGACATTTTATCTGTCGTCTTGGCAACAGCTGTTGTTCATATTGGCCGTTTCAAATTGAAGTAGTGTTTACCGTATATTGTTTAATAAATTCTTATTGACATAAAACGTTCTGTGTCTATCCTGACGTGTTCCTTATCCGATATGAACACAATTTGAATTTGAAAGAACTACGAATTGTAACACTCAAAGTGTCCTCCTACATATTACAGGACTTGGGACGCCCTCTGTATATTAGAGTGGTGAAATTATTTGATGTCCGTATATAAATAGACAATAGTCCTGCCTTTTGTTTTGTTATTAAGTACATCGACTAATCGCATATATTTTTGTTTCTTCTGACCCTTTTTGAACTTATTAAAATACTACACGAGATCTTAGACAATGAAATTTTAATAGGTTTGTTATTGTACAGTATCAGTCACGCACACGCCACTTTACAAGTTCATGTTTCTACCTGTAATCTATATCGGGTATATGAAAGTAATACTAGATTATATGAAATGTTGCCTTCTGAATTAAAAGGTCCCATTAGCAACCTGTTTGAGCACAAAAGATAAAATCCTTCAGAATTAAAATTTCATGAACAGAATTAAGCTCATGTGTGTCTTCTGGATATTAATGTCGGTAAAAAGAAGTGTTTTTATATTTTCACCGTATCATCTGATATACCAGAATATGTGGCATGTCAATTACTATGATACTTTGCCTCTTAGGGACAAAGATAGAGTTTGAATTTTGATCTTCACTTTAAACCTAATAAGAAATGCATGACAGCATAAGTTATTTTGTCGTGGATAATGCTGCCGTTTGAAATCTGTATATCAAGTTGAACGGCTATGATTCAAGCAGAATGTGTTCCGCTGCTAATTGTAAAAGCCATTACTGCTATTCAACGTGCAAACATTTTAAACCTATGCTTCAGTGTCTCTCACAAAACATGATTTATGGATATCAGAATATACCAGCCTCTAAGCCCGGAGTAGGGGGATAGGAAACCTGCTTGGGGAAGGGGTGTCACGACAACACCTCCTTAAAATTCTTCAGCACTGTTCCTATAACGCTGAAAACTCGATTTCAGTTTCTTCGTTCACATGTTAGTACTTTGAAAAAAAAAAACGGCTAGGACGCCGCCCGCTCAACCTCAACACTGAGAACAGAACCCGTCATATGAAACCAGTCATGGTTCAGCATTGATACATGTATGAACTAGAAAAATAATTTAAGTCTTTAAAGAATAGATAAATGTCTGCAGAATCCGTTTATTGTCCTGGCGCTGTAAAAGTTAGATAGAGTTCTTATTGTCTCAGTTTAATACTTCTATTTCGGCTTTACAGTATGTGTTTAATTGTCATTTAATTGTTTTAATCAGTAAAGCTACAGACATCTATACCATCACACGTACGTGATATACCGTCTGGGATTTAATCAGACAATCGAATAAAAAGACAGAGGAAAACACCCCAATGTAATTTATTTATTCGCAATGAAGCGTCTAATTTGTCCTAATTTGGTGGAATCTTCGCCTATCATTTGATTTGATGTTCCAATAAGGCTAATATTGGATTAAGAAGAAATTCCTGATGGGGAAAAAGATCATCAAACTCTCATTAAACGCACTGGAGCACCTGTCATCGCACAGGGGACTATCGATGGAACGTATCGTCAATTTATGGGTAATTTCCTTAAATATTTTTCCTTAAATATTTGGTAAAAATCGTTTTTGATAAAGATAATGATTAAATGTACAAATTTAAACTGAACAGTATCCTTTGTAGTTTCTTCTCTTCTTTGTTTTTGCCTTAAATGAAACAGATATATAACGCTACATGTAAATATCTGGTTTGTGTCTGTAAATAAATTTTACTTTGTTTGAAAGTTCAAAATAACAAAAGCTAAATGTGTAGCATTCAATATAAGCACTTCTTTTGAGCCGTGCCATGAGAAAACCAACATAGTGGGTTTGCGACCAGCATGGATCCAGACAAGCCTGCGCATCCGCGCAGTCTGGCCAGGATCCATGCTGTTCGCTAACAGTTTCTCCAATTCCATTAGACTTTAAAAGCGAACAGCATGGATCCTGGCCAGACTGCGCGGATGCGCAGGCTGGTCTGGATCCATGCTGGTCGCAAACCCACTATGTTGGTTTTCTCATGGCACGGCTCATATGAATTTTCCAATGATAGAACGGAAGCAGCTACCTTATCACTTGACTCAATGTCTTCAAAAGTAAACATGAGTATTTGTGCAAAAAAAAAATACATGGAAGGAAAGTTTAATACAGTTTTCTCTTATTTGTTGGGGAGTTACAATTAAATTACCTACGGAACCAAATCCATGCTTTATAACTTACAAATGCCACATGTCTAGAAATTGAAAACTTGGAAGATGTGCGAAGGAATTGAAAGATCTATCTGTATAAATGATAGGCCCTTCATTTCCCGAGACATTTTATCTTATCATTGTCCCGAGCTCATCATTATCAATTAACAAAACCCGTTAAATTAAAGTAATATTTATATTTATAGAGACAAGATGAGCTCTTGTATTTCACTAGGGATATTGGTGCCGTATCAAAGACTGTATCCGGGAAATAACGAAATTAAAATGACACCTCGGTATGACATAAAATACAAAGAAATTAAATTGGTTGGCCATATAAGAGATATGACGGATTATAGGAAAATAAATTGATTCTGGCATTGAATGATACCGACTGAAATCTTGAAAATTTATCACCAAATACACGCACATCATTCTTCTGGATGGGAAATTTCAGGCAAAATTAGCCCCAGACGGGATAAACGTAGCTGGTGGGCACGGAATATAATTTCATAGTGAACTTCCAGGGAGTGCAACTATTCTATTAAAGCAGTCTTCTTGTTTTTACGTTTGGATATTATATTGTTTTAATTTCAGGAAGAATATACGTTCAGAGACATTTTCGAGAAGTTTATCTGCGGAGAAAAAAGGTTTCTCTGGAATGTCAATGTCTTGTGGAACATACGTGAATCCAAAGACGGAAATCCGGTTGGATTTCAGCTTAAACTTTTCCTATTTGACTTTGGTATTTTACTGTCTTGTGTGGAGTGGGTTTTTTTTTATATTAATTCGTGCCTTCATGATTTTGTTAAATCAATTCACATACGTCTGTGAAGATAGGGCTGTCATGTTTTTGTCATTCTAGCAAGTGTCAGGTGTTTGCTTAGTAAACTCACTTACGTCGTTGTAAATAGGATTCAATGTTATGCAAACCTCTATTGCCATTTCAAGTCACAGTTTATGTTAAATGCATTACTAGAGTGCTCCTATCCTGGACTAGACTGCTAAGAACGTTTTGTATTTTGATCCGATTCCTGGAGCAGTTACATTTTCAACTAATTGAAAACAATTTAATTTGAGGCTGGAGAAAGGTGGCCTGAATATTGTACTATCCTACCTATAATAAACATACAGTGTCAATGTGTGAGAAGTTGTCTTTGTCAAAGTTTTGAGTTTAGCTCCCATGGGATCTTAGTATTTGCAACAAGACAAAGAACTAAATTTGTCATAATGTGTTGTTGATATATTCTAAGATCTATCTTTGGAGTTACATGTACTAGTTTTCTTTTTAAATTAAAATAAAATATCTTTAGCACAGCAAGCCGTTAATAACTTCAATATATGTGAACTTCCAGGGAGTGCAACTATTCTATTAAAGCATCTTTCAAACAGAAAATGTCTTGAATTATGAAGTCACAAACAAGTAATACCTCTGCTGATATTTTTTGAAATCTTCAACGTTTTAGCTAGTCACAGTATTACAGCACTCCTTTAAAGAAACCTTTACCCAATTAACAGGCCGAATGTTCTGCCTAAAACTCAACTTTCACTATTGTAATGACAAGAAAATGTTCTTCTAGTATACAAGATCGTCTGTAAACCTGCCACTTGAACATGTGTTTCTACTGGTTTGGCTTCTTGATTTTTGATGTTGTATGCGCTTTTTGTGTCCGTTGCAATGCCTATATCGCCCGCATAAAACCTGCAGTACAAATTCCAAGAAACCTTTCCTTGCCTCACACCATGCTGCATTACCTATTCGTTCATGAATTAATCACTGCGGTTCTGCGGTTTGACTTTATAACCTCGTCTTGATATATGTGATGATCTATTTCTATACATTGCTGTTGATTAAGATATTATAATTGACCCCCGGTGTTATTAATTGCCTAATGACTTTCTCGAACATTATCAGAAATGTTAACACTATCATTATCTTACGTAGAAATAAATCTCTACATCATCTGTGTTTGATCATACCAGATTATACTGTATTATTTTCTATTACTTTCGATCCTACCGAAATCCTTCTCCGAATTACCCAATGTTTGTATATAGCAGATTTCCTATAATTTAATACGTAACAAGATCGGTTAATACACCATGGTAAGCGTTTGGTATAATGGTACTCGCTCGTTTTTCATTAATGTTGCAATTAACTAAGAATCACCATACAAATTAGAGTTGGATCTGCAGGAATTTGGTTAGGTTGGCACCGTTATTACAAGAATTACTCATTTTACACCCCGATAGAAATGTCCGTTATTGTAATGAATATTTCTGCACAGATATCGGCCATGGAATCGACTGACACCATGTCATAGTGACACGGTTTACTGGAAACTGTGAATAATTTTGTACAAAATATTCCAAGACACTAATACCTTGCAAGACACTAATACCTTGCCAACATTACATTCTGGCAATTCTGTTACAGAGAGATTAACGTGATGCTTCATATTTACTCTGAAATAAACTGTTGTCCCGCCACGGAATAAACAATTCTTGCGATATATTAATAGAAGCTGTGTTTTCTGCATTACGATGTTAAAGTGTCAAAAGAAATCATCTACGATTGTAATTTCAGACTTTGAGTGAGCACAACTGAACAATAGTAAGACACCGAAAACCTGCCGAAAACAACCCAACGGATTGCCAAAGCCATGGACCTAAACTCATTTTGCTATAAAATATAATACATATTTCTGAATTGTACGAATAGTAACGGGATGCATTCCTGAATTATCTTTTCTCATTCTGCTACATCAAACATATCTTCAATTGTATTAATAGTAACGGGACGTATTCCTTATTTCTCTTTTTCTGCAACCACAAACGGGTAATTTTTGTGTTTAAGGGTATATTAATTCTTGGTTTCATTTTGAAGATCATTAAAGTTTGACAAGACTTTATATGAACCCTATGAAGACATAAAATTAAATCTATCTAGACATTTTAATTGTCCTATGGTAATTGACCGGTGTGATTATTTATGGTGAATGCTTGGCGATGGTCATTTGGAATATGGCTATGGCACGTGTATAAACCCAGGTCATACAATGGTGTGGTCATTTATTGGGGAAATACTTGCGGTTTTCACAAAATAAGGAACAATTAGGTATCAAATGGCTAATAAAGAGGTTTTCAAAATAAGTAATGGGTATTAAAATTTGAATCTAAGGGAAGTGTTTGAATAAATATGCCAAAAAGACTAGTTTAACACAAGTGATATACATGACACTGAGGTTAGATTTTTTGATAAGCTGACACTATGTTACTAACACTTTCCATGATACATCTCATAGGCTATGAATCAGTACACATCCTGATGACTGAACAGTCTGAAATATATTCGTATTTATAACTACACGGCTCATCCAAACAACCTCCCACAAGCAGCCTAAAATAGTACACTTATTCTAAATCATTTAGATTTCATTGAAGATGGACATACAGTTAAAAGAAACAACCAAAGGAACTTCACTACGTATGCTCCAAACCCTTTGAAGACCAATGATGATGCACAAGCCCACCAGAAGCAAATACCTTTTCTTTCAGGCCTGATTCTACGACATGTAGAAGCCGTGAGTTTATACTAAACCTAGATCAAACATGAAATCGGAGGATGTTTATTTTGTGATTTAGCTAGATTAAAAAGATATTGTTTTTATTTATTAGACAAAACAGGATGTCTTGGTGAAAACATATATATTTATTATAAAGCAGAAGCATCTTGTGTGAGTTACAAACCTCACACTAACTATTATTCCACGTAAAATGTTTAATTTGTTGATGTAGATAGAAGTATGGTAGCTTTAATTATCTATTAATGTGCTTCCGCTATTGGCTTTATACACGCAAACATCCGTTATAATAATATAAACCGTTCTTTTCTGTGCATGCCCAGCTGACCACAAGGAACTTGACGTTTGTATGAAAAAGCTGCCTATCTGGTAATACTTAAATACGTGTGCAATTTTTCTATTAAGTTAGAAATATTATAAATTATTACAAAGACAGGCACATATAATCATTTATGCCTATAACTCCGTAGATGATACTGTTAACCCTTAGCCTGCTGGCGGCAAGTGATTCTGCCTTTGCGACCAGTGCAGACCAAGATCAGCCTGCACATCCGTGCAGTCTGATCATGGTCTGCACTGTTCGCTATTCAGTCAGTAATTTTTCAGTGAACACCCCTTTGAATAATAAGTGGTATGGCCCAAATTGAATGATGGACCGGTCCATTTTAGATATTTAGCAGGGTAAGGGTTAAAACGTCAATGTAAAAACCGTAATGTTGAACGCGTCGGTAGACAATGTCTTATGAAACAATTCGGTGTATTTTGTTTATTATGCTTTATTCAATTATTGCACTCGACTATATTGCACTGAAAATTTACATTGTTATATGACGTATGTAGGAAGCAAAACTGCACCTAGTGGTATAGTTAGTGTATTTGTGCAAACATATGTTGTCCGTATGTCATAGTTGGAACAAAACATTTTATTGTCCTGTATTTTATAATAATTTCGGTAATTTTCTTATGATTGTTTATACGGAAATCTGGCGGACATCAAACGTCACTTTATGGTAGGCAGTAATTAAATTACAATAAACAATTTTCTTATAAAGAAAGAGATGCTCTTAATTCAATAATTGTACATAAAATCTTCTGAAATATTGATGTGAACCATGCGCTATTCCAAATGCTTGCAATAAACAATAAATAAATATATATCAAATCAGATATATATACGAAATATATATTTCTGTATAATCTTAAAGACGTGTTATAATGACAAATGATAACAACTGCGGTGATAAGGTTAAATTGAATACAAGTGGGCGCTCCAAATCAACCGTCTTTATGCTCAATTAATATGGAACATAAAATAACACGGTTCGCCGTCTTCAAACGGCAGAAATATCCGCCTCTGTATTTTATATGCAGAGATACTTCAATATAATGTGATAATCACTTTATTATTCGAAAAACATGTTTCAGAAGAAAAGTACTGACATTAAACGCGGATGATTCAAGGATTCCCGTTTTCTATTTCTGCCAAAGAATTCACTACGGGAGGGGAATACTTGTCTAGAATAACAAATGAGGCACAGGTCGAAACTATTAAATATATTCTAATATTTAATTTACAAATGTATTTACTAATTTCTATCTTAAACTCGTTAAACAATAAAAGTGTCTGCAAGTATTACGCAATAATTTCTACACCAAATAATTTGCCAGTTATTTTTTCGTGGCGGTTCAGAGAGTATTATCCGGGTACTTAACATGTCATCATCCCGGCGTGCGCAACCAATAATTTCGCATTAGTTTCTTCACGGTTAATTGCAGCCGCCGCAAAGAGATTTGTACGAGTAAATTCTGATTTGAGTACGGAATATTTGGTCAGAATATAATTTCTGTCAATAAGACGAAGGGATTTATCGGAAACTGAAGTAATTGGAGGGAAGTAGGGAAGGCGTCATATTTGTCACAGAGATGTTGTCGCGACAATCATTGGTCGATGGCTATGCACTTATCCAATAACGTTTGCAAATTCGTCTTTCTGGATTCAATCAAACTAGTATAAATTGACGAAAGAAAAAGATTTTATGGTCTCCAGCTGCTAGAACAAAAAAGTAAAGAACAAAATAATATAAACGGTTGGTAAAAGTCAGTGTTTCGGACAAAGAAAGAATCGACTTGCTCCCTATGCCGGCCCTATAGTATAATTTCTAATTTTTGACAAATGTATGATACATAACTTTATCATATACAATGTATTTTTCAGACAAAATATCACCTAATAGTTCAAATAGTCAATTAAATTTTGATACTAAATATTATGCTTACTCATAAATAAAAATATTGAACTGCATGATAATGGGAAAAAATGTTATATCATCATCAATTAAATGAATTAAAGTGCCTCTTTACCTTTCATAAAAAGCAACATTAAAAATTAAAAATGCTTTTATACAGATAAATTCTTTTATTGAATAACAATAAATTATTCGAATAAAGCTAAACAATAAATTCTCCGAATAAAACTAAACAATAAATTATCCGAATAAAACTACCAGTGATTGGAGTCTTTCCGCTCTCGAACAAAAGCCATTTTTGATTGATAAAGGTCGCTTTTTCACAAACTCATTTTGCCATACTAAATTTGTATTATTTCATATTGAAATGATATCAATTTCATAGAATGAAAAGAGTAATTCCCTGTTGTTCATTACGAGTGATTTATCACATAAGAGATTATCTAACCTGATAGTATCCGATATCAACTATAAATGATAAAACTACATATTTGAATTGACTTAAATTGATTTTAAGGGTACAAAAACAAATGGTATTGGACCAAATCAGTATTATTTAACCAATTAATGTCCATTCCTAATTCTGTTTGAAAGATTTACTCGCATTATTGGATTCAAATTTAGAATTAGGATATGTCCCGGAATTGATAACTTCTGTCTTCAATTAAGCTTAATTGTTGGGGCAGTTTTTTTCCCTTTTTTCATTCTTTTATTAATTGTTTTGTAATTGTCATTGAATGGCGATCTAGTTATCAACAAAATACTGGTTGTTTAATCATATTATATGTTCGCCAATTTTACAATGTAACGAAGCAAACATTAAATAATCAAGATGGTTCCAAGTTGAAACTTGTTACAGGTTTTATAGATTTAATACTTCATTAAAGTCTCATCCATATGCATACATGATAAAAGAGGGCCTGTAAGACCATAAGATATTCCTATGCTTACAGCTTCTGAAACTGAATGCTTGCACCAAGTTTATATTTAACTTAAATGAAATTATGTAGTCTGTTCCTTTCATTAACTGTTGCAATATTATTGACTAGCTGTTACAACTTACGAAAAAAACATCAGATCTATTTCTTTCTAATCTGACTCATCACATATTGCTCTTTTTTTAATTCTAAAAGAATGAATTAAGAGCCATTTAACACTCTTCAGAGTTCTGATATACGAAGCACAAAAAGGATGTTCGCGTAATGAAAATGCGTTTCTTGATAGCTTTTATGGATTTCAAGTGAATTAAATCAATTTCCTTTTTTCAGCAGACGTTTGTAGTACCATAATTTCTCTTAATGTTGCTGAAATTATATTTCTCTAATTCTAAATCAGTTTCATATGCCAGTAAATATTGTTTAGAATTTAGCGTAAGATTCCATGAAATTAAATTCCATTAGGAACCCTTTCGTTTTGGCAGATGTCAATTCTTCTGGATATATATATTAAATGTGTGCTCCAGTGTATCTAAATTCTTTCACTTAATTAAATAAAATCTAACTTTTATAATGTTTATTATTTAGTACGGCCCTACTCTAATGCTTCTGAGTGGAAGCCACGGGTCGGTTAAGATTTTATGTTTTATTTCACCAAATTCCCGGTGCATACTCTTCAGATCACGGCATATGGTTTCCAACAAACATATGAAATCTTAAGATATCCATAAATCCAAAATAAATATTCAACATCATTTTAATTATGACAGTTGCTGTTTTTATATACCCACGGCGTTCAGCGCGGAATTAATTGGTTCCATTCGCAATGGAACTCTTCAATGTGGAGTATAGAAAGTGCTATTGACGGGTTATGGTTTAAAATCTCCGAATGGTTCCACATTCATCAAAGATGTCACGATACCTCATACGATGTTCATTAATACCGCATAAAGAAAATTGGCTGGCAGACAATCGCTGTTTATAAACCCTCTTGGAATAATCCATAGCAAAAACAATGAAATATCATGTCTAGAAATGTTGAACTACCCCCTTCTTGATTTTTTTTTCAGTGGAAAAAAAATCCATTTCATAAGAATGATACTGCGAGATAACGTTCCATAACATAGTGCCATTTTTTTTTCGGCCAGGCAAGCACTAGAATAAATAATCATGAAATGAATTAAACACGGATCATTTTCTTTTTAATCACGGACATGAGTGTTTTGAAGATGACGTTGGCATTTGTGCATGCTGAATTTTAACGAATGGCGGAAATTTGCATTGTATAACACACTTATTTCCAATGGACATAAATATTGCAAATAACATTTTAAAAAACAGGGTTTGTCCGCTCTCTTCCGCATTTTTTTTCTTACATTTTTTACAAGATTCTGCGAGCTCTTCTTATTCTGAGGTATCACAAACAAAGCGCTTGTTGTTTTGCAACTGATTCGACAGGTGCCGAAATATGAATTACGTTTTGTTTTGAGAATTTTTTTTGTATATCACTTGAAATTAATTGCAAGAATCTACAATATAATATCATTTCACTTACGTTAATCAGACATATAATTAATGTGCAAGGCACTTCCCAGGAAGTGAAATCGCATGCCAACTGCACGCCGAAATCTTGAGTTTTAATCTAATTATGTGGCAGACGCGGGCTGATGAAATTCCGATCTCCATAATCTCGGCTTTTCCAGAATTCCTAGCTTCATCACATTCATTCTTTTTCTTACATTAAATATCAAGTTTCTAGATATGATTAGTGAAATTCGGAATTGTATCGAAGCGTAACGCGGTACATTCCATCGTTCATTACTTCCCCGGTGATCGCTTTCCATCATGGAGGCGCTTTGGAAAAGTCCATGACTGCGTTTGGCATGATCCGCTGACTTCAGAAACGGGTGATGGAATGTTCAGGCGCTTAGAATATGTCTATAACTGTGTTTGGCCTGTCCCGTTTACATGGAATATGCATGGGCCTGACCCGATGCCTTTACAAACGGAAGATTGAACATCCAGGGGTTTAGAGTAGGTCCGTGATTACGTCTGGCATGGCCCGCTGTCTTTACAAACGGACAATGTAATATCCAGGCGCTTCGAGCATTTGAAATAGACTTAAGATTTTTACACAAACGGACGACTTGGTATCCTGGCCATTACTACATTTTGCAGAGCCAGCAGGTGGAGGTTGAGCAGAATGAGAAACATTTTCTGCAACCGGAGCACCAGGGCATTGCAATCAAATACAAAATAATTATGTACAAGTCTGTATGTTTATCTTTTACACAAGAAATCATTTTATTAATTTCTTCCAGTAAGTACAGATGTATAAACGGTTTCTGATTTCTTTGCCAATATTCATATATGAGCCGTGCCATGAGAAAACCAACATAGTGGGTTTGCGACCAGCAAGGATCCAGACCAGCCTGCGCATCCGCGCAGTCTGGTCAGGATCCTTGCTGTTCGCTTTTAAAGTCTACTGCAATTAGAAAAACCGTTAGCGAACAGCATGGATCCTGACCAGACTGCGCGGATGCGCAGGCTGGTCTTGATCCATGCTGGTCGCAAACCCACTATGTTGGTTTTCCCATGGCACGGCTCATATAGTAGTGCAACGTATCATTTCTACAACGTTATTCATACGTAAATTGTTTTCCTTGTGAAATGGCTCTGACCAAATGTTTATAATAATGACTGAGTTACTACAAAAAAATGTTCAAATGTTAATATATGTGTCACTGCAAACGTTTAATGTATATAAATATCTTATCTTTACATCAATCATATGATGGTTCTCCAGAATAAATAAAACAGATACTGTTTTAAAACATATAGTTGTGATATGCTTCCTTTCATCAGAGTATCTGTTACCACCATCATTGAATCATTCCAAATATTTCCACAAATCTCAAATCAAAAGTTACATTAATTCTTTCCGTATATCTCATTGTCTTTCAAAGACATAAACAAATTTTGAATTTACGAGAATACCGTCGATTTATCGCAGAAAACCCACCCTTGCGGCCGTGTGGGGCCGATTGTATCGCCTATCATTGTTTTAATATCTCCATAATCTTTGGGCTATCTTTCGTCATAATCTACCAAATATCTAAATCTGCGTATTAACTTCCAGCTTCATGGTGTATTTGTTAGTTTCAACTGACATCTTATTTCATTCTTAATCCACCAAGTATCAAGCAATATTAGAGATAAGGGGGTTGATGATGCCTATAAAGATTCTATAAAGATTGGGTCAGATCGCTCCCTCGTATCAAAGTTGCTGTCAACTTTTCACGTGAAGTCTCGTTACCATTCTATGAGAATATATGAGAAATCAAGATTTCTATTCTGATCCATCTTAGATATGGGCTATAACCTGTCACGATACGAAGGTGATAACTGGTTATGGATTCTGTGATGAATATATGATGAACAATTCGGAGCAATTCAACCCTTGTTTTACGAAACTGCCGAATACTTTGGAAAGATTTCGACAAAGTGGAAAATGATATTTTTACTTCAAAACGTCTGTGTGAATATTGACATTTGTGTGTGGTTGTCTGCAATGCTTGAAAATTTTAATGATTCCGTTGCCAAAATCATAAATAAGTCAAAGAATTATTTCAGACTGCCTCGGATCTTATTTTAATGAATGGGTGACTGTCTCCAAATTGCCTCACTTCGCAATAGATACTTAAAAATATGTACTCGAGACTGCGCCATTGGCGTAGCAGTCGGCAGGAACGTTTAGAAGTTATTATCGTACGTTCGTATTTTTAAAACAAATACATTATAACGTATGTACACATGCATGAATAAATTAGAAGCGCTTAAAAATAATGATGGTGGCGTAGGACGCTGAGCGTAGTGACGTTTCACAAAATTTAGTCGTTCGTATCACTGATCTATTTATAGCCAATAATTACTGTCGTATTTTCGGTTTTCTACGCGGGTCTCCTTAATATTGCAAATATTTTTTTGATATTTATCAGTTCGATCGAATATAAAACGGAATCCAACGTGCTTTTTAACACATTTTTCTTATTTTGCGATTTTGAATTTAAAAAAATACAAGTATCAAATAAGAGTATCGGATCACAGTTTCTTTGAAGGCCAAGACAATAAATAAGTTAATTTAGATGATGTTATATCTTAATATTCTTTTAATATCACTTATCAATTTAAGTGGGTAGTTATACCTTGAGAAGAAAACACGGTGCAATTGTAATTTTCTACGCTGTTAAATAGATTAATCACAAAATTACAATTGCGGATTGATATTTAATTCTACTGACTGATCAAAAGGGAAACTTGTTCAGTTGGTTACTGGAGTTAAGTGGGGGTAAATGTACGACAAAAAGCCCTGTATTTTTAGAAATGATAGAATGTCTGTGCTGACAAAATGCCATGTTAATTTAGAGTTATGCAGAAAAGAGGGTGTGGCTTTCATTCTTTTTATCATGCGTATTGCAGCGTCAAAAATGTCTTCTGTTTTCTTTCTTTCGTCATACACTTAGGTCTTACAAATTATATTTCTGTCTTCTTTCTAGTTTACAACCTGATTAGGACATGGTGTCTGTGGCATCTGATGACGTAAACACGTAGTAACACACTACTGACGTACACAATATATGTATATAAGTGGTCAATTTCTTGAAACATAAATCTCATTATGATTCCAGCTCGACTAAAATCAAAGATGCTGAATATCAAATAACAGTTATCATTGAGTGGCAAAACAGGGACTTGTTCAGATGGTATCTAAAACTACTGTGTACTGGACAGGTAAGTAGTCCAACTCATGACGTTATTATCACCTTAAGCGGAAGTAACTTGAGTCGCAGACTTAGAAAAGTAAGTAAGATGCTTCTGTTTCAGTATAAAGGCTGCTTAGACACTTAAAATATGTACATACCTCGTTTCTGCATAAACTGGAACAGGTCGTCCAGAAATTCTTTCCTCTTCGGATCATCACTGATTTCGTAGAGCTGAAAAAAAGAGTACATTCTTTAATATTTACTGTCGACTAACATCTTTTCTTTGTAATATTCTGGTATTTAATCTCTGTTTAATTACTTTGATTCCGAATGAGGAACATTACCGGCTTGGTCACTTGGTCTCAATTGGCGGCGTATGAACTCTACAGACTTTAAAGATCATATCTAAATGAAGACTGCTTAATCGATGTTCATTCCTTGATAAACAACTGTTACGTCACAGTACTGACTTACTAGTGTTAAAATATAAACGGTTCTTTATTCCCTCAGGAATTGTCAGGCTGACGTGTTGTGAGGCAAGTTTCTGACAAACTAAATTTGAAATTCAAGGTATTGTTATCGTCTCGTTTCATTTTATAGTCTTTGAAAAAATGTTTATTACAGAAAGATACCGCATCGGACAGTTATGTTTCCAATGTTATAATAATAACAATATCAATAATAACAATGATAATGATGATTATCATTATTATTGTTTGTTGATGTTGTTGATGATGATGATGATGATAATGATGATAATGATTGATGATGATGTTATTGTTGTTGTTGTTGTTGTGAGTGTGGTGAGTGCGGTGACAGGTGGCAGTCACGGTCTAATATGATATAAATATAGTAAGTATATAGTACAGTCCAGTGTCACAAGAATTCATTTGATCTTTAACGCCTTCAAACTTGAAAATCGTAATCTAAATGAAATCCTGAATGGGCAAGTTTCTCAAAAGATAAATTTGAAGGTCGCTTTTTTAAAGTACAAACACATTTTCAAATTATTCAGAATTAATCACGCTATAAAATTCTGATTAAATATCAATTATGTATTTGGTTACATTTTTTACCACTTATTTATCAGAAAGGTTACGATTTCTACAAAACGAATTAAATTGATAAAATTTTTGAACACCCATTAAGCTTTGTATGTTGTTAGAAAGATTAAAAATGATAGTAGAAATTGAGATTCAAAGACTGATCATATTGTATTTCATTTTATCTGACAGATGAAAAAAATTAAGAAAGCTTTCCTTCTGTTTGGCAGAGGACATGAGGAATATCGTATTTCTTAAAATTCGAATATACGGCTAATATATATTTACATGACAAGTGTATGTAGGTAAATGAGTGCACACAGAATATATAAAAGAATGAATGCAAACACAAACAAAAGATAGAAAGAAAAATAAGCGAACGAGTGAAGGAAGCATTGAATAAAAATGCATGAATGAATTGTGAATGGATGAAGAATGGAGATTTGGGGGCACGGGTGAATCCATTTCCACATAAAATATATTATCTAACGAAAGAACCATAACATTTTTCTTCAAAGTTTCGACAGAATCAACTGAACATAATTTGACAATATTGCATTTCGAAGTTCCTGCCAGTTGTAACGTACATTAATATCGACTAAGCTGCTGGTTTTTTTTATTCCGTTCGGCAAGACACTGTACAATATGTTTTGATTAAAATGCTTTTTTTCTGGCAATCTAAATTCAATCAGCAGAACCGATATATCCGATATTAATTGTATTTAATCACAACAAATGATTTAAATCAAACGTGTTAACTATGATACACCACTGATTAAAACAAAACGAAATACAAAACTGATACATCTGAATTAAGAAGTACATAAATATGTCTTTTTTCTTAAGGTTTTACTGTATAGAAATGTTCTAATACTGATAATGTACTTTATCATTAAGACCGCTTCACAAATTATGATCTTACAATTCATCGCTTAAAATCTTAAATCATTAAAACATTGTCTTTAATCAGCGGGCAGCCAACGTAAGGTACCCGTAATGATTAATTATTGTATTTAATCATGTTTGCAGATTTTCATCAAACTTGACGACATACAGTCTGAAGGATAGGTGATTTATTTTATGTCGTATTGTCACAGAGTACGTCGTTATCAACCCTATATCAACAGACTACGCTTGTCAGTCCATGGTTTATGCACTATCAACACTTTTATATCATATTCGCTTTGTTTAATTAAATAGATTTATGCAGATTTAGCAAGTCGCTGTGCTAGGTTTTTCTAATATTTCAAAACTTTTGTCTTATTGAACATGGTAATAGATTTTTGGTCAGATTTTTCAATAAGAAGGCCAACGTCATTATTACGCAAAAATGTTTTCTTGAAATGCGGACACACTAAAGATGTAGAAATGTTTCAATTACCCTCGTGTACGTTTAATTGTATATTTTATATATGTATGATGATGTGCTATGTACAAGCCAAAATGAAATTTTTGTTTTATTCTATTCTATATTGTAATGCGGTTGCAACAGACTTGATACTTGGTATCAATTTTAAACTCATTTAAGTTTTTTAACTGCTGCTATTTTCCTGCTCATGTCGGAAAAAAGTCAAATATCTTGTTCGTTAGAATTTTATGATAACTATTATATAGTACTAAATTTAGACATGGTGGCTGCCATGACAACACCTCTTAATGACATGTTAACAATAGATATTTTATTGTTTAATGCGCTATGACGCATAATTCTGTTTTATAACGTGTTTATGAACTGTTTTATGCCCATTATATGTTGAAAGTTCATTAATAATCGAACATATGTCATCAGTATCAATACTGTTACCTGCCTCTTTTGAAGTCATAAATTGGTTCTTGTCCATGATGTAAGAATAGATAAACATTGACACCTTTTGCTGCCGGACATAAAATAAGATTTTATTAATTAATTCGTCAGGTTTACATGACAGTCGAAATCTTAATCAAAATAGGATACTGGCGAGATATGACCTTCGCGCCGCCTCGTCCGTCTTGAAATTCCTTGCGGCCTGGTAATATGCGTTAACAGAAAAAAGATGCTGCTTCGTTAAAAAAACGCTTGCCTTACAAAAAAAAAAATCCTACGGTCTTGCGACTAGAAATTGCCTTGTGGTCCATGAGGTGATTTACTAGAAAACTTATTGCGGCCACAACAAATATTTTACTGCTCCAAATTCTACGAGACCTTGTTAGAATGGCTAAATAATTTATCAGGAGTGAAGTTCTGATGTTCATTGCAAAATTAATAAAACAAATTATTTGAAACATTAGGTATTTGATGATCTGAAGATGCACGTAGGTCCGTAATAGTTAAGTTGGTAAAACCTGAATTTTTGTCATTGTTGAGAATATAAAATCTATTACTTAGTTAAATTATTTCATCGTTAACTGTATGTCTAAAGAAGAAGAAAAAAAGTGTGTGGATTTTTTTTAAATTACTTATTTTTGCTTCGCTTACACGGTAAAATTGTGAATGGAAACCATTTAACCATTTTTAGTTATCAGCTTTGAAGTGCCAGTTTATTTACAGCAAACAAAAATACATGTAACGGCACGCGACAAGAGTAAACATTTCCCGCTAAATGTTTAGAATGTTCATTTCCTGAATTCATCGCACGCGACCTCGTGAATGATTATTTTATAGTAACTGTCGGATAACATTGATTTCTAATTCATGGACTTTTATTGGGACAAGAGTCTTATATTGTTTGATATAAATGACAGACAAATAAAACTTTACAAGGCGTAAATGGTTTCACACAATTATAAATTGTAAATCGATTTTGATACAATTTTTATGTAAATGGTCATTATTTGGGCCCGCTTATAGACCAACATTTTCATTTAGCACCAAGCATTGAATAACACCTTACGCCGGAAATGAAATGAACTATATATAATAACATCTATCGGAATAAAACCTATAAACCCTGCAAAACATTGGTGAAAATTTGTTTAAAATCAATGATTTTAACCAATTAACAAATCTGAGTCAATTGGAGTTGGATTTGGGTCTTTTATCTCTCCAATATCGTGAAGGTGTTTAAATGGCAGATGGTTTTCTGGTAAAGGACCTAAAGAAAATTAGCTATTGATTTGTGATGTCAAATTACTCGTGTAATGTTTAGATTTTTTCTGTTTCCAATTAATAATGTCTGGGTATTTTGTTTTGTGTTAGTTAAAAAAAAAACAACGAGAAACCTAACAGCTACAGCAACGATGTAAAACACCAAACGTCATTACGTAAGAGTAAATGCTCATGAAAGGGGGGTGGGGGGGGGGGGGGGAAGCTTGCTTCCTTCAGTCGTCTTGGTTCCGAGTTCAAGGAGTGCTTATGACATGATGGCTCCGAGTCTCCCTTGAGGGTGCATGAAGTGTTTGTTCAGTCTTGGCCCCGACTCTCTCTCTCTCTCTCTCTCTCTCTTTTAATAAAGCTGAACTGCTTATGCAATACTGGGCCCGAATCTCCCTCTTTTAAGTGAAGCTGAACTGCTTATGGCATCTTGGGCCCGAATCTCTCTCTTTTAAGTGAAACTGAACTGCTTATGGCATATTGGGTCCGAATCTCCCTCTTTTAAGTGAAGCTGAACTGCTTATGGCATATTGGGCCCGAATCTCCCTCTTTTAAGTGAATCTGTACTGCTTGTAACATATTGGCCCCGAATCTCCCTTAAGGTTGCCTGAAAAGCTTATAGCATACTGGCCCCGACTCTATCTGAGTGTGCCTGAAGTGCATCGAAAGAAATAACATGTCTGCTAGTTGGCTCGATCATGCATTAATGTTAATGTTGGGAAAATAAAAAAAAAAGATTATCATGAGAAGCAGTACTGAGACTATGCGACTAGGGAGAAGGCAATAAATTATTTGAAATTCAAAAAGTACAAAGCTATTACAGACAATATATTACAAAATTTACTGCATTGGTACGAATGCAACTGCACCAAAAAGGGATATACTTCTTTTATTGATTCATGATAAATGCTGGAAGGTAATGGGTGAATAATTGATAGCTCCCTAATTATTCTTAGGAGACATCTTATAGTTCTATAGTGAACAGAAATAAAACACACACGGTACATCACAAAGCTAAGATTGGCCATATCAGCGTTTAATCCATTCCCTTAAGGATAAAGAATTAATCTGAAACAAATAGCTCAAAACATGTAAGGTCTATAAACTTGTATAAACCATGAAAGCTTTTTATTTATTAATCCATACCCCGCCACCGCTGAGAATTCTGTCTAAAGTTTAAAAACGCAGTTGTTTGAAGACTGTTTTAAATGCTTCATATGAGAAAGAGAGAAAGAAGGAGCGAGACAGGGCCAAATATTAATTCATTTTAAACGTATATTGTTCGAACAAGTAAACTATAGGTATGTGCCACATGCACCGGTGCACCGGCAAAAGTTTCATGATAGCTACAAAAAAGTTTTGTTTCCACAATGGAAATGACTCGATACCTGGATCTTAATATATGCTGAATTTTAACTGATTTGTAAACATAAACATTAACTTTGTTTTTGTGTAATTTATGTGTAATCACCTGTTGTTTTAAATATCTTTTAAGAGTAATGCTGCCACTCGAAATATTTTAATTATATGCCAAATTAAAACATTAAAAAATAGACTTTAATTCATAATATGATTTTTATTTTGCATTGAAACGTAAGACTTGGTAGTTTTTTTCTTCTTCAATTTTACTCATTTTTTTTGTTTGGTAGGAAAAAAAATAGAATATTGAAATAAATAAAAGAAAATAAAAAAAATGAAAATAATTTCTCGGGGCATTCTTGTAGATGTTCAAAAACATATAACATAACCAGTATCAGTTTGTTTAAAGTCGTCTGTACTGCTCTGTGCATAGTAGTGTATGATATTAAGTAATAAATAATATCATAGAAAACCATTTATCATGCATTTTATATTCAAATTTTTTTTTCGCTCTCATTTCTGTAGATGAAAAGTGTAATCTTAAGTAACATTAATGTGTTTTAATTACAAACAGCGTTTGATATCCCTTTTTAAACAGTATGTTATCTAGAAATCGCATTATAAATTAAGCTGAATTTTGTAATGTACAAAATAATCATAATGTAATACGTAATATATATATATGATAATAATCCATGTTCCATGCGGCTGGTAATCCATAGTAAATCTTTACATCTATGATTTTTATTTGCCACCATTTTATCTATATCACTCACCATCAGTTTTGAGCAGTTTTTGATAAAAAGAAGTGAGAAATTTTAAAATCTTGACAGAAACCAGAAAAACCTCGTCAAATATTATCAGATAAAACAATAATTTCAGAAACAAGGCAGATCTGCAGGAAGTTTTACTTTTCATTGAGTTAATCGGATTAACGATTGAAAATAAGTGGTGCTGTTGTTGTTGTTATTGATGAAGACGATTATGATGATTATCATAACTGTACAAACAAAAATCGATATCTATCATCATCATCATCGTCATCGTCATCAATATAGTATAACTGTTCTCGTCTGCTTCATGGCTCGCAGCCCTATGGAAGTCAGCCACGCAATGTAAGCACAGTCATAAGCATTTCTTTTGTAAAGTCTTTTACAGTGTACATGTTATAAGAATTAGTTCCTATTCTGTTACGAATAAAAAAATAAATTTCATACGTGAATGAGTAAAAATAATAAAAGGGCGATAAAGACACTAGTTATATATGCTACACAAGTGTAAGAATATGAAAACATAGTAAGAAAACTGAATGTGCCAGAAACCCTACCTGTTTGAACTGTTCTTCGAACGTCCAATGATGTGAGGGGCCATCACCTAATGGCGGGGTTGTGGATGTGGTACTTTCGGGGGTCTGGGACCTAGGGTACCCTGCTGTCGCCGCCGACATGGCCGCCAAGTAAGCTGGGTGGTTATAAATGTTTATTGCCGGGGACGTATACCCCTTCAACACATTTTCTCTCAGGGTTTTATAATCCTCGCGCTCTCGTTCGAGTTTTTCTCTTTCACTTTTATTCACTCTCAGATCCTGTCCAAAATCCTGGTCCATAATTTTCTCCGAATGACGGAATTCACGAATTCTGTTTATGTCATTGTGCTTTCTCATGTGTGACAGAACATCTTCATGTGCTTTCAATTCTCGTTCAATTTCGAGTCTCTCTTCTTTCTCTTGTAGTTTGAGTTTTTCGTAAAGTTCACGATCTGAAGGATCAAGCTTCTCTAGTTTTTCTATTGAGACATCGTTGACGTGGTCAACGCCGTTTTCACTAACGTTAGCGTCAGACTCCATACTTCGGTCCTGTGGCCGATCGCCGTTCGACTGTAAAGATAACCGGAGTAATTTCATTTAATTTGAATATGAAATAAATATCTTTTATCACAAGCGCTTTGTGCTGTATCATGCAGTATTATGTGCATTCTGCTGTGATTTTTTTTCCTGATTTCCATTATGTATGTATTTTATGAATCTTATGAGTATTTTATTATTTATCAGTGTTTTATTATTTGCTCAAAGACGGGACACGGGTATAAATTAATAAATGATAGCAATTGTATCAGCTTATTTATTATTAATATAATTTTATTTTGTTTTCAATATTGCAAATCAGCTAAATTACCCATATTAATTTCTTTTTGTCTATTGTGGACGCGTTATTTTATTGTGCAATTTGAAATGCAGTCCTCAATTTCAACGTAACAACTGTTAATTGTCAGAGGCGAATTAAATCATATTGATAATAAATCCGACAGATATTACAAAATTTATAAGCTGTGACAAAATTTACTTTTGATGTCTTAAGTATGTATCTTTAAAGCAACTTTAAAAATATTCCCATCATCGTTTTATTAACCTTAAATTTTGTAAAGTAATTAAATCATAATGCCACGATTGTACCACTTCAAATTTTAGGATTTCCAGTACTTGCAGTAAGACAGTAGAGTACAGTTAATGTGTATTGTGTGAATCAAGTAATTAGCACGTAACCTCGTGCACTGCATGGAAGCTAATCAGTAGCGTTAATGAAAGTGTTGTTTATGTTTATACCCTCCTCAAACTACTATCCAAGATACACTTTCCTTACCGTAAACATTCATGCCATATATCATATGGGAACACTTGAGTTATATATTTATCATTCGCACACATGGATGCAAATGTATATTTGCATTTTTTTTGTTTATTAATTCCAGCCATAAATAAGATCTAATAAGACCAATATTATTTTCCTTTTCAATAAATATTGCAAATGCGCAACACTTTGAAATGACAATAGATCTACTCTGGTGAATTGAATTATACTTTTTATTGTTTTTATCTATCTTAAATAATTAATTATATGTTTTGTCTTGTATTTATTTTATTTTATTTTCTGTAGCAATAAATAAATAAAATATAAAAATTACCCTGAAAATACAAACGTTTACTTTACTTTAGGTCAACAAAAAATATCACGATATCACGTTGCAGCAAGAGAAAAAAATCACTAATAGAGCTATAAATTGTATAAATTTTATAAACATATTTCATTAAAGATAATTATAAAATCTTACACTAGCAACACTTCCTGCTCCGTCTAAACTATTGTCATCTCCGGACATTTTTCCTACTCCAAGAGATTTTTTTGATAGATCAACAATCATGTGTGCAAAAGAAACCCGTCACAAGGCAAATGATTGTAATATTTCGTTTTCTTTTACTTTATATCAATGGAGTCAATAATCCAATCCCGATTCTTCAATTAATGGAATAAGCACGTGACTGTTTTAACGAAAAATGAATTATCAACATGAACTATGACTTTTGATAGAATCTTTTGACTAACGCAAATGCTGCAGTTGTTCGCTCCGCCTTTATGGGCGGAGTATAATATTCATAAGTTCACAGCATAAAGATTAAGTTTGATAAAGCATTTATAAAACTTATGACAAACAAAAAACATTATTGTCATTTAAATTCGAATTTATAATATTTTATAGACTAAACTATGAGCTAAATAATGTCAACATTTAAGAATAAACAAGTTGTATAATAAAGTTTTTGATTTAGAGATTATAAAAGATGGCGACCTCCTTCAAGAAAACAATCGTGAAAAATTACGCAAAAGTTGGCGAAAAAGTCACAAGTGACACACTTTATTGGAAGAAACTACAGGTAATTTAAATTCCCAGAGAAATACACTTTCAACTGGCCAGTTATTCTCTGTTATATTTGTCTGACTTTTTCAAAAGCAGTAAAAGAGCTGTTCACGTTTCTTAGTAAGCCGTACCCCACCCATCATGCGTACTGATGTTTTCATTCTCTTCAGCTTTGTAGACGTTTTTTTGGAAGAAGAAGCTTTACTTCAATGTAGCTTTAAGTTCATGATTACATAGGCACTGCTTATGCGACAAAAGATTTCAATAATGTGGTTGATTTGGCGAAAGAAGTGTAAAATACACAGAATGGCAACAGGAGATAATCTTGCGTTAGCTCGTGTCACCACATTATCTTACTGAAGCGTTTGCTGACGTGATCACTCGTTATCAAATCAACAGACGCTTATTAAAGTATTACAATGGCGATACGGCCGGCAGGTAATAAACCGAATCGGGGTCCACTTTTCAAACGACAGCTGTTAATTGATTTCTTAGATTTCCAATCATAAATTCATTCCTTCCCTGTGTAGAAAATACTTATAACATTAAAAAACACTATTATCATTATAAACAAACAATCTGATAGAGTGTTTTTCATGACACAAATTTGTATCCTTCTGTTGTCTGTTTTATACACTGGTAAAACAAGATCTCATTCAGTTCCTATGTGATGTTGGCAAGATTTGCTCTATATGCCTTTCAGTTTGCTGATCTATTTATTTTTATAGCTTTTTGATTTGGCAAAGGCTATTCGCATAGGCAGTGGCTAGGTGTCCAGTAACCGGATGTCTACACCCATAGTCTAGAGGTCCGGTAACCGGACTTCTAGACAACCAGTACAGGGCTGTCTAGAGGTCCGTAATCAATATGAATACTGAGAATAGTATTTACAAAGAGGAGATTATATTTTATCTTTAAAAACGGGAGATGAGTATGCTCTCGTATTTTTCTTGCCGTCTTACTACATTGTAAGCGACAGGAAACAAAAGTATTTATAATTTTTTAATCTCCGGGGGGAAATCAGGCCTCGACCTTAACTTTTTTCAGCAGTTGCCAGCAGGTCCACCAACTGCTAAAATCTAGTAGACCTGCTCAGACTCTAGTGGACCTCCAATTCTATCACATAAAGTTTGATGTTGTAGACGTCATAACTTCATATGACTCAAAGCAACAGGACTTATTTCTAAAATAATTAAAAATGGAAGACAGTAGCAATCTGTTATCCAGAAAAATAATTATTTTGAAAAGTGTCCCAAAATATGGACACAATAATCATCATCCTCCCGACCCGTGTTGAAAGTGAAAAAGAAAACATGAACAATTAATTATCGGTAATTATTCTGATGATAAACTAAGTAATTGGCCTTGTTTTCATCTTCAGTTAACACCCTCTCAAAGAGCTAAAAGAAGTGTGTCGGTTATTGTGGCATCTGAAGCGGAGATCAAAGTGGTATAGTTTCCCCGAGATTGTCATGGCATTACGTCATGTTTTCGCGCCATGTGACACTTCACTGTCTGATCGTACTTTCTCGATTCTTTTAATTGTTGAGAAGAAATCAGTAAAAAAGTTTTTTCTTTAATTTTTTAAAAGCGAATGTGCAATATCCCGAATAAACTGACATGTAAATGTGTCAAACCGTGAACGATGATAGTGGATGTCCTACCTCTGTGACCTATTTGCCCTCAAGAAATTTACATTATTGTTTGAGAAGAATATCTAACAAAGTGTTGTGTCAAAAAATACACATATACAAAGAATCATTTAAAACTTACTAAAAACCGCAACGACATCATACTGCTTTATTTTAAAACCACATTTCTATTTACGTTCGTTAGGTCACGTAACCTATTCTGCCGCGCTAACAGAAATCTGTTTACTCCATGTATTTAAATTGCTGCCGCTTTTTCATTATTTAAGATTTTTTAATTGTGATTTTTGTACTTTCTGGTCAAAAGTTTGAATTTTATTACCATAGTATGTACCGTTTATTTACTTTAAGAAAGAAATAAATAATCAAGATCGCGCTGTTTGAAATTTTACAGAACGTTATATGAAAATTTGATCGTTTTTAAAGAATTTTGCCTACCCTCCTGTCGATATCTTATTAAAATTGTTATAGAATTAAAACTGTATTAGTTCTCAAGCGGTGTTGAAAATTTAAATCGATTTTTATTAAAAAATGAATGCACTACGCGCGTTTTTTGTGTCAAAAGTAACCGCGATGTAAATTAGACATTACGATAGGGCGCACGTGCTTGTGGAATGGAAAATTACCAGCATGACGTTTTGATATTTTTACGATTCGCGGGTAAATTCCAGTCAATCCAGGTAATTTTACCTGATGTAATTTCTCAATTTGGTAAACACCACGTAAAAACCACTCGCCCGATCGGTGGAGTAGTCCATTCGTGCTCTCCTGACTTTAACTCGCCAATGCTTATAACGGTAGAATGCCGTACTTAAGGCAAAATCAACTTTCGTTTTGTGAATTCGTCGATATGGGTACGATTCCCCCCCGCCCCCCCCCCCCTATTTGTTTACTCTTAAGGGTTTTATTTTATTTGCAGACCGTGACTGAAAATTGGTTGACCGTCGGTCTACCCAACTTTTGATAGTTAGTGGACCTGCCGATATTTTGGTTGCGTCGGTCCAACGGTCCACCGCTAAGGTCGAGGCCTGGAAATACAAACGCAAAGTCGATAAATAATAAATAGCAATTTGTACGCCTTAATCGGAAGCTTTTTTTGTTTTTCTCAGGACTGTTGAATTGAAATAATAAACTTAATGTATTCTATAGTATTTGGATTGTGCTCATGAATTGTTTACTTTGTTTTACTGTCACTGCATTAGTAAATAAATAACAGTGACTACCGGAAATCGCTGTTAAAATTTCATATTCAGTATGCATCAGACCCATGTGAGAGCTAATTTAAATAAAATATTTACAAAAGAAATGAATAACGGCAACTCTATGACAGTAATAATCATTACTTTTAGCAGCAGTTACCTTATACACTGGTAATATAGTACATAATAGTACATGTATATTGATTACTGGACCCCAAGCCACTTCAGTTCACATAAATATGTCAGTCGTGCCGATAATGTTTTTTATCTGCATGACAGTTGTGCTTTTCTTTATTCAAACGATGGTCATGCAGATTATTTTCATTGTACGCATGACAATCATGCCTGGAAAATCATGCCAGTTATTCTTGTTATCCATACTATTTTAAAAACATACTGTATACATACCTAAAACTTAGTTAAGCTTTTCTGAATTTTTTTCTTGCTTATCAGGTCCCCATAGTACCTGATTATTGACAATTTTTAGCATGCACCTTTTAGTAAGTTAACATCCGACTACAGCTTGCAATTACGATACCTATAATTTTTTTGTTGAATAACTTATGTGCGATTTACAGAATTAAAAAATACAATAAACTCCGCTTGTAACGATATTCAGGGGTCCATAGAATTCATATTGTTACATCCAGATATCGTTACACCCGAAGTTGAGTTTGGCGTCTGTCGAAACCGAATGTAGGTAAGATGTGCTTGATTAAGAGAACAACATGTACAATTTACTTTAAAGTATTATAATATAATATAATATTTAATAGTTTAAATATTTACTCAAATATTTTTTCGTCCAGCAAAAAGCATTTAGCTGTAAATGTGTGAAAATAACTTTCAATTCATTGAATTGTTAGTGTGATAATTTGTTCAATTACCCGTAATCGTCTGAGCACCGGTCATTGTCATGAGTTCACACCGTCTCGCAAACCATAATTATCTCATTAAACAGAAAAACAATGCATTGGGGACCTGAAAAGCACATTGTTACATCTGAAATATAGTTACATGCGCTATGGGTACATCCGGAGTCAAAGTAAAGGAAATATAGAAGGCTTGAGTCGGGACTGCAACCACAGCATAGTTACAAGTGGTATATTGGTACAAGGGATATCGTTACAAGTGGAATTTGTGGAAGTGGAATACAAGTGCTTGACATGCCTTTTGCTGAATCAAAGTTGGTGTTCGTCTGATTTGTTTAACAACTTTGCAAAATATCAAAGGCTGTAACAAGTTTAAAACAGTAAAAATATAAGTAGTTTATGATTCAGATATCATTAGAAATTGGTAATTGTACTTCAGTGTACACATCAAGTTCCATTTGTAAGTATTTACTGCTAAAATAGTATCTAAAATATTGGTAGATATGACCTACGTAAAAGTCAGAGGTATATCCGTACACAGTTTACCCTATATAGGCATATAAATACACTTTGCACATCTAGTAGATCGTCTATAGTATTCTAAGAGTAAAGATTGAGGAAAATTTGTTGAAAAATGATAAATAATGAAGCCACTATTATTACTGGGACTTTGGTGAAGATAACTTGGTGAGGTTCCCTCATACTTGCGGTTTTGTCTCGTGCTTGCTTGGCCCTCTGGATTATATCTTATTCTCTTGGTCCAGGTCGTAGTAAAAGCTGTTGGTTTAAGGTTATAGTGCTGTACTTACCATTTGAGACGAGGTTTGAAACAGAGGTTTAAGACAAATCATTGTTAGGTTTCAAGTCCGAGACAGCAGTTATAAAGGTTATATAGACATTTGGTTTGAAACAGAGTTACAGTTTGGACCTAGATGGATTGTGGAAAGTTTAGTCTCTCATGCGATGTATGCTCATATTGCAGGAGTCTCCAATCCATATACTCATTCTAGGTCGAGTGACTCCTGAGAAGTTGTTGAATTGTGTTTTGTTTGAAACATTGCTTGTAGCGACCCGTGACTATTTTTCCTTTTTGCTACACTAGAAACAGTTAAATTAATTTTTGAACAACAATGTTAGTTTTCTACAGTTTATTCCTCTTTTGTAACAAATATCTTTGAATTTTCTGTATTAAAATCTCTGTAAAATTTTAGATGTTGTCTGGCCTAAATACCGAATATATCTCATCTCTTCCCTAGAAAAAACTAGTGCCGTGTGCAAATTCAAAAGCAACTCCAAAATTTGGAGAGAGGCAAAGCTGAATAGCCAATATATGAGTAATACTGTCCAAAAAACTAATTATAAGCTTATCAAAAAAATGAAAGCTAGGTTTTAGGTTAGTAGAGTAAATATTACAAATTTCTCTCGCACTTCGCGACATTGCTAATATAAGGCCAAAGACACAGGTTTGATTGTACTAAAAGGACCATGTTGATTACTTGCTTGATTTTTAGTTAATTTATGTTTCAAACAATCATTTATGAATCATTGATCAAACTAATCAAAGCAGATAGTTTAAAGGCAGTAACCCACACATTTTAGGTGAAGAATATTTTCTCTTAAAACTCCATAAAAAGTGAGTACACTGAAAATGACTAGTGGTACAAACTTATAAATTACCAAAAAATATTGTGCAGAAAGTAGTAAACCAATGCAACGCTTTTGAAATAATGTAGAAAATTTATATTCTTCTTGCATTTTTACCAGTATGAATTAAAATCTAATATAAAAGTTTAAAAAAATGTTATGAGTAATAGTTATTTTCTTCTTTTTTTTCCAGACACCTGTTATAAAGAAAGAATATGGAGCAATCACGAACATTGATTTCAGTCCAGTGTCACCCTATGAGCTTGCAGTCACTAACTCAACACGGGTAAGGCAGAAAAAGACATTGATCCTTTATGATCTTTATATCATTTATTATCCATATATAAGGACCATGAACAATGAGTGTAGTCTTGTTAAAATACAAAATATCAGAAGTGGTGTAAAATAGTATTTATACATGTCCAAATCTCTAAATCTAAGTTCTAGAATCCTGTTCATATTTTGTATGTATATATGTTAAATGTGTGTTATGTAATTGTAAAGCGCAATAGAATATTTTATAATTTTTGCGCTATATAAATGCCATGTATTTGTATTTGTATTTAAGGCAGAGTTGGTACACCAGCCACTCTGTCCTTATCAGTGCAACCTTTGTGCACCAGTCATTCGATCCATAGCAAGGCGAACGTGGTACACCAGCTAGCTCTTCTTTAGCAAAAGCAACATGTGTATACCAGCCAGTCTGTCCTAAGCTTTGCAACCTTGGTACACCAGTCACTCTGTCCTTAGCTTTGCAACCTTTGTACACCAGTCAGTCTGTCCTTAGCTTTGCAACTTTTGTACACCAGCCAGCCTGTCCTTAGCTTTGCAACCTTTGTACACCAGCCAATCTGTCCTTAACTTTGCAACCTTTTTACACCAGTCACTCTGCAACCTTTGTACACCAGTCAGTCTGTCCTTAGCTTTGCAACCTTTGTACACCAGTCACTCTGTCCTTAGCTTTGCAACCTTTGTACACCAGTCAGTCTGTCCTTAGCTTTGCAACCTTTGTACACCAGTCAGTCTGTCCTTAGCTTTGCAACTTTTGTACACCAGCCAGCCTGTCCTTAGCTTTGCAACCTTTGTACACCAGCCAATCTGTCCTTAACTTTGCAACCGTTTTACACCAGTCACTCTGCAACCTTTGTACACCAGCCAGTCTGTCCTTAGCTTTGCAACCTTTGTGCACCAGTCACTCTGTCCTTAGCTTTGCAACCTTTGTGCACCAGTCAGTCTGTCCTTAGCTTTGCAACCTTTGTACACCAGCCAGCCTGTCCTTAGCTTTGCAACCTTTGTACACCAGTCAGTCTGTCCTTAGCTTTGCAACCTTTGTACACCAGTCAGTCTGACCTTTGCTTTGCAACCTTTGTACACCAGTCAGTCTGTCATTAGCTTTGCAACCTTTGTGCAACAGTCAGTCTGTCCTTAGCTTTGCAACCTTTGTACACCAGTCAGTCTGACCTTTGCTTTGCAACCTTTGTACACCAGTCAGTCTGTCATTAGCTTTGCAACCTTTGTGCACCAGTCACTCTGTCCTTAGCTTTGCAACCTTTGTGCACCAGTCAGTCTGACCTTGGCTTTGCAACCTTTGTACACCAGTCAGTCTGTCATTAGCTTTGCAGCCTTTGTACACCAGTCACTCTGTTCTTAGCTTTGCAACCTTTGTACACCAGTCAACCTGACCTTAGCTTTGCAACCTTTGTGCACCAGTCACTCTGTCCTTAGCTTTGCAACTTCTGTACACCAGTCAGTCTGTCCTTAGCTTTGCAACCATTGTACACCAGCCAGTCTGTCCTTAGCTTTGCAACCTTTGTACACCAGTCTGTCTGTCCTTAGCTTTGCAACCTTTGTGCACCAGTCAGCCTGTCCTTAGCTTTGCAACCTTTGTACACCAGTCAACCTGACCTTAGCTTTGCAACCTTTGTGCACCAGTCACTCTGTCCTTAGCTTTGCAACTTCTGTACACCAGTCAGTCTGTCCTTAGCTTTGCAACCATTGTACACCAGCCAGTCTGTCCTTAGCTTTGCAACCTTTGTACACCAGTCTGTCTGTCCTTAGCTTTGCAACCTTTGTACACCAGTCAGTCTGTCCTTAGCTTTGCAACCTTTGTACACCAGCCAGCCTGTCCTTAGCTTTGCAACCTTTGTGCACCAGTCAGTCTGTCCTTAGCTTTGCAACCTTTGTGCACCAGTCACTCTGTCCTTAGCTTTGCAACCTTTGTGCACCAGTCAGTCTGACCTTGGCTTTGCAACCTTTGTACACCAGTCAGTCTGTCCTAAGCTTTGCAACCTTTGTGCACCAGTCAGTCTGACCTTGGCTTTGCAACCTTTGTACACCAGTCAGTCTGTCCTTAGCTTTGCAACCTTTGTACACCAGCCAGTCTGTCCTTAGCTTTGCAACCTTTGTACACCAGTCACTCTGTCCTTAGCTTTGCAACCCTTGTACACCAGTCTCTCTGTCCTTCGTTTTGCAACCCTTGTACACCAGTCAGCCTGTCCTTTGTTTTGCAACCTGTGTGCACCAGTCAGCCTGTCCTTAGCTTTGCAACCTTTGTACACCAGTCACTCTGTCCTTTGTTTTGCAACCTTTGTGCACCAGTCAGCCTGTCCTTAGCTTTGCAACCTTTGTACACCAGCCAGTTTGACCTTAGCTTTGCAACCTTTGTACTCCAAAATAGTTATTTACTATCAAAGTCCACACCAGGAGAAACAATCCGCAGAACTCTGATTATATATTTGATTGAGCTAAGCCCCTTTTCCTGTAAAAGCTCTAATTCAGAGTCAAGCGCTGAGAAAAGTCAAGGGTGCTGTCCTACGGAGAGCTCTTGTTAAGTTTAGTTTTCACATGCTTTCACAATGATGATGATATGACCTTTGATCAGATGGATACATTTTTAACCAGGTTTTCATAGAAAACCAGTTATTAGATTTGGGAATGTCGTCGGGCGGGCGGGTGTCAAACTGGGTTTCCCCACAATAACTTTAACTTGGAACAAGCTATAGACACCTAACTTGGCCTGTAGATAGATGGTAAGGAGACAAAGGTTGGGATTGCATTTGGGGTCATTTAGATCAAGGTCAAGGTCGCTGTTGCTAAAAATAGAAAAATTGATACTTGGCCTATGGGTAACTTATAGAAAAACCAAGGTTGGGATTGTTTATGAGGTCATTGGGATCAAGTTCAAGGTCAGGATAACTTAGTTAATCTTCAAACTTAGAAAATTCCATGGTGGTGCAGTGGTCTAGAGTGTTGGGCCAAAAGCTACTTTTTAGTCAGTGGGACGTCGGTTCAAATCCTACTGAGATAAAAAACTTTTTTCTTTCTTTTTTCTTTTTTTTTTTTTGTGATAAAAAGGTCATGGTCAAGGTCACAGTTACTAAAAATAGATTTTTTTTCCTCTAAAAATAGATTTTTTTCTCAGTGTGATCATCAAAAAGGTAGTTTCAACTTTATAATTTTAGTTTACTGCCACCAAACTTTGTGTACAGCAAGCTTATCTGAAAAATTAGGTTTGAATGATATATGGGGTGACTGTAACTAAAAAAATAGAAAAATGGCTTCCACTCAATATCTTTAGTTTGGGTACACTTATTGTCATTATACTTGGTGTGTAGATAGCTTTTATCAAGGTTGGGAATGTAGTTGAGGTCACTATGATCAGGGTCAAGGTCATTGTAGCTAAAATTAGAAAAATGGGGTCATATTTGAAATAAAATAAAAGATAGATTTTTGTGCTGTGGAATGGAAGGGTGTCAGTTCATATCTTACTGAGATCCAAAATTTTTTTTTCTTTTTTCGTTTTTTTTTTGGGTGACAAAAAGGTCATTTTAATGCCATTGGGTAACATAAAATAGAAAAATATGGTCATAGTTATAATAAAAAATATATGTATAATAGAATATGACAGTTTTTGTCGAGCCCGCTTGCGGAAGTGAAGCCATAGTTGTTCAAATGGCTGTTCGGTGTATGTGCGTGCGTGAGTCCGTGCGTCCGTGTGTCCGTCCGGATTTGTTTGTCCGGACCATAACTTTGACATGCATGGAGCAATCTCATTTATATTTGGCATGAATCTTAACCTCAGTGAGACGGAGTGTCATGCGCAAACCACAGGTTCCTATCTCAAAGGTCAAGGTCACACTTGGAGGTCAAAGGTTAAATTCAATAATGACTGTCCGGAGCATTGCTTCTTCATGCATGGAGGAATTTTGATGTAACTTGGCACAAATGCAGGGGTGAAAGTTTTCCGGAATACTCCGGAAGTTCCGGATTTTCCATCTCGGCCGGGATCGTTTTTCCAAATCGTCTAAATCCGGGTCGAAATTCGGGGGGGGGGGGGGTGGTGTTGGTATTGTGTCATCAATCAATAAAGCTTGAAAAGTCAGTCGATCGGCGACAAACTCAATCGACTCTGTTTATCATATTTGCTGTTTGCAGCGCATCTCGCATATCGTCAATATGTAACGACAATTTTGATTGGCCCGCATAGGCGCTGTACTTCAATGAAAACAACTGTTACGTTTTTCATAAATTTTACATGCGCCGAAAAGTTCCCGCGCGTCAGAATTTGCACGGACTTTTGTCTGCAGCATGCATTTCTCGATTTCTTGCATGCACATGTAGCCGCCTCGTATATTGCGAGTTATGTCTTATACGAGTATTGGTGGGTTAAAGTCGGGATAGGGACGAGTGGACCTCTCTGTATGCTCATCCGATCGGACGCGTGGATTTTACCTCGTAACTTTACCAAATGCAGAAATTACATCCCTAAAAATAACCTGGATTGACTGGAATTTACCCGCGAATCGTAAAGATATCAAAACGTCATACCAGTAATTTTCCATTCCACGAACACGTGCGACCTATCGTAATAATAATATCTAATTTAGGCTAGATCGCCGTTACTTTTGTTTATCGACACGTACACAAAAAACGCGCGTAGTGCATTCATTTTTTAATATAATCGCTTCAAATTTTCAACACCGCTTGAGAAGTAATACAGTTTGAATTCTATAACGATTTTAATAAGATATCGACAGAAATGTAGGCAAAAGTCTATAAAAACGATCGAATTTTCATACATTTATTTGTAAAATTTCAAACAGCGCGATCTTAAATATTTATTTATTTCTAAAAGTAAATAAATACTACATTCTATGGTCATAAAATTCAGACTTTTGACAAGAAAGTACAAAAAACAGAATTAAAAAATCTTAAATAATAAAAAAGCGGCAGCTATTTCAATACATGAGTAAAACAATTTTTGGCAAACAAATTTCTGTGTAATGCGGCAGAATAGGTTACGTGACCTCGTGAACGTAAATAGAAATATGGTTTTAAAATAAAGCAGTATGATGCCGCTGTGGTTTTAAATAAGTTTGATAAGTAAATGAATATTTGTAGATGTATTTTTGACACGACACTATGTGAGATATTCTTCTCAAACAATAATGTAAAAAAAATTAGGGCAAATAGGTCACTTTTCGTTTGACACATTTACCTGTCAGTTTATACGGGATATTGCACATTCGCTTTTAAAAAAATTAAAGAAGATACTTTTTTTACTGTTTTAAAGAACCGAGGCGGTACGATCAGACAGTGATGTGTCACATGGCGCGAAAACATGACGTAATGCCATGACAATCTCGGGCAACTTTGATCTTCACTTCAGATGCCATGATACCGACACACTTCTTTTAGCTCTTTAAGGGGGTTTTAACTGATGACGAAAACAAGGCCAGTACTTATTTTATCAACAGAATATTTACCGATAATTGTTAATGTTTTTTTTTCGCTTTGAACAGGGGTGGGTTGATAATTATTTTTCGGGATTTTCGAATCCAAAGCAATCTAGATCAGATAGGATACAAGAAAAATAATTAACAGCTGCATACTGATAAAAGGAAGCAAGATTCCTGTTTGTTTCATATTTAATGTTCGTCCCGGCAGTGCAGGACCGAATGTCCGGCCATTTTTGGCAACTTTCGTGATGTCTGGATTTTATTATACACACCTTGTAAAGAGTTCCAATTATAAAACAAGCATCAACCACGGAAAAGTCACTTTTATAAAAAATATTGCAGTGATGATTACTCGATCCCGTTACGTACCGAAATTTACTTCAACTGTTTGTTTTAAAACATCATTTTAGACGACCGTTTATATAACTATTCACTCACGTTTTTCATGACTTTCACGTGCGCCTAAAAGTTGCCGCGTCAAAGTTTGTACGGACTTTCACACGCATGTCTTGATTTCTACGGTTTGCACGCTTTTTATCTCCAAAGTATCAATCTTTCCACCAGGAACAGGAGGAAGATCATGATTTCTTCCGGGGATTAACACGCCGTGATTAGGGCTGCACGGGTTAGTGCGTGAAAAATAATGTTTTTACCGCCAGCGTACAATACTTAGGACTTAGAAAGCAAACATGGTAACAAATGGAGATGGGCTTGGCTATCTGAATGTGACACTGATGGTGATCGATGGGGTCTTTGGCTACGAAAACCGGATATTGCAGGATCTGCATTTTGTGAATGTTGTGCCAAAACATTAAAATATGTTGGTTGCTAGAATTTTCAGGTAGTTTCAGTCTGAATCTTACAAAAATATGTTGAGGGTAAATTGTTGAAACAAGTCCTTGACTTAAAAAAGTTACTGTTAACTGAAAATCATGCATTTTGTGCAATATAATAAGTAAATTTTTGGCACACATATAAGGGTAGAATAGGGCTGTTCTAAGCGTTCAAAATCACTAATTCTCAGAAGCTTCCGGGGGGCTTCGCCCCCCTGGCCCCCCTACCAGGGCTTTGCCCTGGACCCACCGGGGGCCCTAGCGGCCCCCAAGCCCCCAGCAAATTTTTCAGGATTTTCAATATTCCATACTTTCACCCATGCAAATGTTCACAACCATGTGACGGTATGTCATGCGCAAGAACCAGAACCCTAGGTCTAAGGTCAAGGTCACACTTAGAGGTCAAAGGTCAGATACAAGAATGACTTTGTCCAGAGCATTTCTTTTTCATGCATGGAGGGATTTTGATGTAACTTGGCATAATTGTTCACCATCATGAGACGGAGTGTCATGTGCAAGAACCTAGAATAACTTCTCATTGTTGTTACTTTAAATAGCTTATATTGTAACTTTTTTATTACTGGTCGTAGGGAAAAATCAAGACCACTTTTTTGTAGTACAATAAGTATGTTACATCCAAGTTTGAGGTGTATTTTGACCTATCTCTACTGGATTTTTGTGTGGACTTTGATTTTTTTAAAAGATTTACTTCCCTTTGTTGTTACTATAAATAACTTATATTGTAACTTTTTGCAATCACTTTTTATTATGCCCCCGAAGGGAGGCATATAGTTTTTGAACCGTCTGTCAGTCTGTCGGTCTGTCAGTCTGTCCGCAATTTTCGTGTCCGGTCCATATCTTTGTCATCGATGGATGGATTTTCAAATAACTTGGCATGAATGTGTACCACAGTAAAACGACGTGTCATGCGGAAGACCCAGGTCCGTAGCTCAAAGGTCAAGGTCACACTTAGACGTTAAAGGATAGTGCATTGATGGGCGTGTCCGGTACATATCTTCGTCATCGATGGATGGATTTTCAAATAACTTGGCATGAATGTGTACCACAGTAAGACGACGTGTCGCGTGCAAGACCCAGGTCCATAGCTCAAAGGTCAAGGTCACACTTAGGCGTTAAAGGATAGTGCATTGATGGGCGTGTCCGGTCCATATCTTTGTCATCCATGGATGGATTTTCAAATAACTTGGCATGGATGTGTACCACAGTAAGAGGATGTGTCGCGCACAAGACTCAGGTCCGAAGCTCAAAGGTCAAGGTCACACTTAGACGTTACAGGATAGTGCATTGATGGGCGTGTCCGGTCCATATCTTTGTCATCCATGGATGGATTTTCAAATAACTCGGCATGAATGTGTACCACAGTAAGACGATATGTCGCACGCAAGACCCAGGTCCGTAGCTCAAAGGTCAAGGTCACACTTAGACGTTAAAGGTCATTTTTCATGATAGTGCATTGATGGGTATGTCCGGTCCATATCTTTGTCATTCATGCATGGATTTTATAATAACTTCGCACGAATGTGTGGCACAGTAAGATGACGTGTCGCGCGCAAGACCCAGCTCCGTAGGTTAAAGGTCCTAAACTCTAACATCGGCCATAACTAATCATTCAAAGTGCCATCGGGGGCATGTGTCATCCTATGAGGACAGCTCTTGTTTGGCATAAATGTTTGCCTCAATGAGACAGGGTGTCATGTGCAACTCCTAGACCTTTTTACAGCTGGTGGGCTCGACATGTTGCCCGTGGGCATCTAGTTTTAAAGAACCTGTTGGCATGATGCAATTGAAAACCTGGTTTTTGTGGACTTTCCACATTTCTTGTATTTTAGATGGCCCAGTTAGCTAGAAGTCAATCTAGAGGATGTGAGTTTGATCTGTGTGAGAGGTGAATTTTCTGTGATGATTAAGGGAAGAGAGTTATGAGTGTTTCTGCAATGAGAACCATATAGCATACAAAAATGTAGTTTTCATATTTTATTTCAGTTGATTGCTTAACCCTTACCCTGCTAAATTTCTATAATGGACTTGTCCATCTTTCAGTTTGAACAGTACCATTAACAGTTAAAAGGGGTGCTTACCAAAAAGATACTGACTGAGTAGTAAACAATGTAGATTATAATCAGACTGCATGGATGTGCAGATAATAAGCTTAATTATTTCTTGATCATTAGCGGCTCGTATTACAGGCTGTGTTAAAGCTTAAAAAAAAACTGGAACTGTTTTTAAACAGTAACAATTATTTTCCAGACCTTTCGTTTAATCAAAGACATTTGTCCTTAAGTCTGAGCTATACCTTCAAACAGTAATCAACCGGAACGATAACATCTCTTCAGCAAATTATTTTCATGCATAATAATTGAATACTTGGAATAAAAAAATTATCATTGTGTAGAAATACATCAATAATCATTAAAACAAATCATGCATTCAGTCGATACTCATTATGGCTTTGATAATTAGTTGATTTATAATTGAACTTCTTGATTCAAGAGGTAATGGTTATATCTTCCCTATTGATTTAAAGTATAAATTGTTGTATATCATTTATATATACATGAATATTTAATAAAACTTATTTTTTATCGTCTTATCAGATAGATTTTCTGGCATGCATGTTTTTCTTTTCATCAGAAATAATATTAGCACCCATAATAATACAGACCGTAATTGCTCATAATTTTGTATTTGTTTTTTTTTTTCATTTCTTCTGAGCACTGAAGCATTGACAGGTATTTTATATTTGTGCAGAGCCATCATTTCAGAAAGGAAGTATTCTGCCGGGAATATAGCTTTATCCATTATATTTAAATATTCAAAAGATATTATATTCGAACAAAAATAGACATAAATTTGTATTTCACATGTAATTAAAACATTTCTTCAAGCCTGTCAGTCTAATTTTGTATTATAGAAAAGGATTTTCATCTCTCGCTTTGTTGGCTTTGAGAATATTTCCAACTTATGATTTCACTGAATTTGTTTAAAGTTTCACAGTTAATGACTATCTGCAGCTTCACTGTTTGTTTCAAGAAGGAAGGTGTATGTTTGTACCTTGTAGGGTATGCAGGTAGGACATTCCTGTAGGGCATTGTGTTAGGCAAGATTGGATAACTGGGTACATTCACCGACCTACAAAATAACTAGACAGTTTCCTCTCTTGAAGACTTTGATCTCTTGTGAGCCCTGAATCCACCACCATGAGAGGCATCCCATCTGAAATCATCCATTTTGATTTTTCAATGTCCTTCATGTTTGGAGTTCAGTATTATTAGAAATACCATGATGCTTGTAAATATAAATTTAGAAGAAATTTTCATATATATTTTTTATACGCCCGTTTGAAAAACGGGACGTAGTATGGGAACACCCCTGGCGGGCGGATGGGTGGATGGGCGGGTGGTCGTCCACAGACTTTGTCCGGAGCATATCTTCTACATGCATGGAGGGATTTTGATGAATCTTGGCACAGTTGTTCACCATCATGAGACGGAGTGTCATGCGCAAGAACCAGGTCCCTAGGTCCAAGGTCAAGGTCACACTTAGAGGGCAAAGGTCAAATTCAAGAATGACTTTGTCCGGAGCATATCTTCTTCATGCATGGAGGGATTTTGATGAAAGTTGGCACAATTGTTCATCATCATGAGACGGAGTGTCATGCGCAAGAACCAGGTCCCTAGGTCTAAGGTCAAGGTCACACTTAGAGGTCAAAGGATACAAGAATGGAAAATTCAAGAATGACTTTGTCCGGAGCATATCTTCTTCATGCATGGAAGGATTTTGATGTAGCTTGGCACAATTGTTCACCATCATGAGAGGGAGTGTCATGTGCAAGAACCAGGTCCCTAGGTCTAAGGTCAAGGTCACACTTAGAGGTCAAAGGATACAAGAATGAAAACTTTGTCCGGAGCATATCTTCTTCATGCATGAAAGGACTTTGATGTAGCTTGGCACAATTGTTCACCATCATGAGAAGGAGTGGCGTGCGCAAGAACCAGGTCCCTAGGTCTAAGATCAAGGTCACACTTAGAGGTCAAGGATACGAGAATGAAAACTTTGTCCGGAGCATTTCTTCTTCATGCATTGAGGGATTTTGATGTAACTTGGCACAAATGTTCACAAGCATGAGACAGAGTGTCATGCACAAGAACCAGGTCCCTAGGTCTAAGGTCAAGGTCACACTTAGAGGCCAAAGGTCAGATACAAGAATGACTTTGTCCGGAGCATTTCCTTTTCATGCATGGAAGGATTTTGATGTAACTTGGCACAATTGTACACCATCATGAGACGGAGTGTCATGCACTGGTCCCTTCTTTTGAATTTCTTCCCTTTGTTGTTACTATAAATAGCTTATATTGTAACTTTTTCATTACTAGTCATAGGGAAAAATCGAGACCACTTTTCTGTAGTACAACATGCATGTTACATCCAATTCTGAGGTGCATTTTGAGCTCTCTCTACCTGGTAAGGATTTTTGTATGGACTTGCAATTTTTTTTTCTCTCTCTTTAAAGATTAACTTCCCTTAGTTGTTACTATAAATAACTTACATTGTAACTTTTTTATAATTGACCGTAATGAAAATCAAGACCACTTTTCTGTGGTACAACATTGATGTTACTTTCAAATTTTGGGTGTATTTTAAGGTATCTCTACCTGGTAAGGATTTTTTTTTGTGGACTTAGAAAAATCAAAGAATTACAATCATTTCTAAAAAAAACATTGTAAACAACTACAAAATTAAAATTCCATTTGCAAATACAGGTGCTAGTGTAAAGAAATTTGCTGTGACGGGCGTATATTGTGACATTCTGGCACTCTTGTTTTTAATGAGGCAACCTGTTGTGTACAACACCAAAATCCAAAGCTCAAAGGTGAAGGTCACACAAGGTTGAGGTCAAAGGTTAACAATGTCTGTTAAATATGCAGTCCATAAATATTCCATCCATCAAGGGACTTTAATGTTATTCGGGAAAGATTTACCCAATAAGGAGATGTTGTATCATATGCAACTCAAAGCATCGCTAGATCAAAGGTCAAGGTCACACTTTGAGAGTGTCTATTAAGTATGCTGCATATAAATGTTCCATCCATCAAGGGATTTTAATGTTATTTGGCACAAATATACACAATAGAGAGATGTTGTATCATATGCAGCTAAAACCATTCCTTGATCAAAGGTCAAGGTCACACTTTGAGGCTAAAGGTTAACAAGGTGTGTTCTCTGTTTGTTCACTAATTTTGCTGTCCATCAAAAGCAGATGCCTCGTCTTTATTTGATAAATAAAATTTTCACAATCTTTAACTTTTTTTTACAGGCACATACACTGAAACCTCAAATCACACCATAAAATCTTTAGCATTTAAAATGTTTTCACCAGCACATAAACACCAGACTAAATCACATCCAATCAGAGCTACAAGTTGAAATTTTAAATTAATTGGCCCAGATTTGTCTATTCTTACCCATTGTTTCACAAGAAAAATTAAATTATCGAAATCTTTCTTTTTTTCTGAACTTTTTTTTTTGTTCAGACGTCTATGGTACATTATAGGTTGCCGTGGCAATAAATGTTGCCAGCAATAAACGTTTACTTCATTGTTCTGAATGCAGTATGAATAATACATGTTTATTGTCTGATTTCATTGTCTTTATAGAATGGGAGGGATTTAAAAAAAAAAAATCTTCTCTTTTTGCATTCAGATGTATCTTATAAGAAAGATGTCAAGTTGACCTTTCGGCAAAGATTATGAGCCGCACCATGAGAAAACCAACATAGTGCATTTGCGACCAGCAATGGATCCTGACCAGACTGCGCATTTGCGCAGTCTTGTCAGGATCCATGCTGTTCGCTAACAGTTTCTCTAATTGCAGAAGGCTTTGAAAGCGAACAGCATGGATCCTAACCAGACTGTGCAGATGCGCAGGCTTGTCTAGATCCATGCTGGTTGAAAATGCACTATGTTGGTTTTCTCATGGTGTGGCTCATACATGGTTTATGTTCCTAAGATTTATCTCTAGAACAACATATTTTTATCAAAAACTGGCCTTGAAACTGGCCTTGAAATCTATAACCTATACTGTGTTGGTGCACCATAAAACCCAAATAAATAAATAAATAAATGGCCTTGAAATCTGTATTTAATCTAAACAGTGCTAAGAAATATTTCAAAACTTGCTTCAACTCATTCCTTTGTATTACAAAACTGTCATTAAGCCAGAAAAAGTTAACTTGGAATCATGCATTTAGCAGATATTTTACTTTGACACATAGACAATTTTCTAAAACTTGATGCATTCTTGGCTGCACAATTTCTGTTATAGAATATGTCATAAACATCCATTATTTTGATTACCCCATGATGCGAACACATAGTATTTTGAAATGTCGGGAGTTTGTGAAGTTTTATTTCACCTTCATTAAGAAAGATATGTGTTAAATTATTGTTTATTGTTGTCAAGTTGTAACGGCTAAGTTTTAAGTAGGTTCGTAATTGCACTAAAAGTACAGTAAAAAAAATTGCAGAAGCAGATTTTAACTGTCTTAATTAATGTATCAGGATAAAAGCTAAAAACAAAAGATTTAAAATAAATAGCATGTTTTCGCTTAACATTTATAAAGATAAATCTTGCACTTGATTTCTAGAAACCATGTTTATAATGCAAATTTAATTAAACCACGGCCTGTAAACACTGGCTCGTTCTCTTTGAGGAGATGAATTGAAAAAAGAGCCAATGATACTTCCGAGGAGGCGGTAATGACCGGAACTTTATGCAGAATGTAAACAAAGAAGAAGGGTGAGTTGATTGTTTCCTTTCTCAGATAAATTTAAGGCCCTATTTAAAAATATAGCCAATGTAGTTCCACTCAGAAATGATTATACTTTTTATATATGCAGGCCATTTTGCAAGGTAAATGCATTCCTTGACGTGAGAACTTTTAAAAGTTGGAAAATGGGGCAAGTTCGAACCAAAAGTGGAGATTTACCCATATATTTCGCACTAATTTACACAAATAAGAGTAAACATACATTGTACCAATTTTTCCCATAATGGTATGTTAAATCTGAATTATTTATGTGTTTTAACGGCGGGTTTGACCCCTTTATGTTCAATTTTGGCTAAGAGGAGGAGCCAAAGCCTTGGAGGAGGCGCAAATGTCCAGAGTCGGAGCTACTGACGAGTTCTTTTCCTGGCTGATTAACACTCGTATAAAGCGTTTTCGTTCTCGCAATGTAATATCTATTTCGTTTTAGTGTTTGTAATTTGATGCTTGATATTGTATTATACTACCCAAATGCACATACTCTACCAAGAGCTGTCCATAAGACAGCGCACTCGACTTTTCTCAGTGCTTGACTCTGAATTAGAGCTTTGCCAGTAAAAAACTTTATAAAACTTAAAAGTTCTAAGTTAAAAATGGGCATAACTCTGTCAAAATTCAAATCGGAGTTATAGGGATTGTTTCTCCTGGTGTAGACTTTGATAGTGAATAACTGTTTTAAGTTTCAAGTCAATAGTTCCATTCACTACTAAATTCGACCAACAAAGATGAGTTTATAAATGTGTGTAAATGTATCAAAGAGGCAATCAAAAAAAGAAATTTGGTTATTATTAATACATTATAAAGAACCCATGTCATTGTATTCTCACTTCCTTTGTTAATTGCATTATATTTGATTATATATTATATGTCTAGGTATTGTTTTCTCTTTTCTAGTTAACAACATGTTTGTTACTTTCTTTAAAATTGTATGAACGTGACTATGTATATTGTAATATTGGTGTTTAGACGATGTACGATGTACAAGTCTCAATAAAATTATGTTCTGTTCTGTTCTGTTCTGTTTGATAGTAACAATGATATTTGATGCTATCAAAAGGGTTAACCAAAAGGGTTAACCAAAAATTCTCTGTTAAAAAGGGGCATAACTCCATCAAAATTCAAATCAGTTATAGGGATTGTTTCTCCTGGTGTAGACTTTGATAGTAAATAACTTTTTTTTAAATTAAAAGTCAATAGCTTTGATAGTAACAGAGATATTTGACTTTATAAAAAAAGACCAACGGCGATGCCGACTCCGACGGCGGTGCGAGTGCAATAGCTGTACATTTTCTTTGAAAAATTGAGCTAAAAATATATGTGTATGAATCAATGCAACGGCTACATAGTTTAATGTTAAATGGTCAATTTTATTTTAAATGTTTGAAAGGAATCGCAAAGAAAGGATGCCCAATTCTGTATGATATTATTACTTTTGTTCGCTCCAGATTGGTCTGTTTAAAACTAACAACATACATGTTTCCTTACAAACGTTATTTAAGTAAAATTAAAAAACTGTATTTATAATTCTGTAACTGTAAGCTCAGTAACGGTCAGTACACATTCTGACTACGTAGCATTAATTAAAAACAAAGTCTGACATCAAATATTGCCTCAACAGATGGCACCCTATTTACAAACTTGCAGTACTAAATAATAACTTAATATGACTTTGACTGCAGAACGACTGACAAACGGACAAGGATAAGACAAAACCTATATGCGGTTCGACCGGGGAATAAACATCTAACGTTTTCAGTTTCATTGTTATCGTTAGAACATCTGGGAGAGTATTTTGAGTGTTAGCATTTTCTCATAAATGTAATCGAATTAAGCAAGTAAACAAATATATTTATTTAGCATTTGTAAGTACCTAGTGAAGCACATATTGCAGTTGCATTTCAAGACTACCACAAAGTTAACACTAACTATTAAAAAATCCAAAATGCGTTGGACACGAAAACCGTTGTGCATTAGGAAATATCCCTTACATAGAAAATATCATAATTATACAACTTGTAACGCCATGATAGCCCATCATTAGACAAGTGCAAAAGAAAAGAGAAGTGTAAATATCTCGTAATACATTCTAAATGAATAGGATGTTGTTACAATATCATCCATCAGATGTTTGTCACAATCCAAGGGAATCATGATATAGCTCTGGTATGTAGGAATTGATGATACATTAAAAATCTCAATTTCAAAGTGCTTTGATTCCCACTCCGGTTCTTAGCGCCTCCTCTGCGGCGATGGCTCCTCCACATGGTGTTAAATGCACATGTACGGGATAAACACGCTAGTAAACCACATAAGTCATGCAGCAGTAAGATATGCTTTTCAGCAAGATTGATGCAGGGACTATAAAATCTTAAATTTGTGTAAATTAGGGCGAAATATATGGGAAAATGTCTACTTTTGGTTTGGACTTGCTCTATTTTTCAACTTTCAAAAGTTCTCACGTCAAGGAATGCATTTACCTTGCAAAATGGCCTTCATATATAAAAAGTATAATCATTTCTGAATGGAACTACATTCGCTATTTTTTGAAATAGGGCCTTAAATTTATCTGAGAAAGGAAACAATCAACTCACCTTTCTTCTTTGTTTACATTCTGCATAAAGTTCCGGTCATTTGCACCTCCTCGGAAGTATCATTGGCTCTTTTTTCAACTCATCTCCTCAAAGAGGATGAGCCAGTGTTTACAGGCCGTGTAAACTATTTGGCTCAAAATCCATGTATGCGGCCAAAACTTATATTTTATGGGAACGCAAAAAATTCATGGGTTTCAAAGTTGTTTGGGTTCGTGTAGCAATGAAATTGATGGAAGGGTTATAATTAGGGCTGTCATCGATAGAAACGATATCGATGTATCAACGATATTTTTTTGTCTATCGATTATCGATTCCCATTTTCAAAAATCGATATTTTACAGAGAGAAAAAACTATCCAGATAAATAGTCAGACCCTCAAAAACTATTAAGTTCACAAAGTTGTAAGAGAAGTGAAGGCAAAATAAAAATGAAAGATTTTATTAATTTTTATTTATTTCTTTTGTTTCATAAATACAAATACAATACCATCAAACAGTAATATGAAAAATAGGCAATAAAACTAAAAATAGCATTTACAGGAAGGTATATAGTATGCATACTTAATAATCGATATATCGATGTATCGTTGATATTTGTCTTCTGATATATCGGTATCGTTGATATGCCTAAGACCCAATCAATGACAGCCCTAGTTATAATGTCACAGTCACATCATGATAAATGTTGTTATCAAATGTTTGTCATCGTGCTTGTGAAATAAAGAAATTACAACACTTTGGTATTACATTAGTGTAATAAAGCTTTGACATTGACGTCGTTTCAGGTATATAATAGGAGACGTTGGTCGATTTGACTTGGTCTATAATAAGCAAAGAAACTTTGATGTTTCAGCAGGAACACCTTACATTTGATAAAAAAAATATTACATTTGTGTCTTTCCTCACATGGAATTTATTAAACTCATTGAATAAAATTGATAAATGCTTAATATGCAAGACTTTGTTCTAATTTGCGGGTAGTTGGTGGCAGTATGACAAGAGCGAGTATATCCCAATCTATTGCCATCACTACAGATATATTTGTAGGAGTGTCAATGACCAATAGATCAACAAGTCAGATCAATAAGATTATTACTAAGTTCACAAAAAAATTAGCAGGCACAGGCACAACATATCAAGTCTGACACAGTAAACTAGAGTTTTTTGTACTGTAACAAAATTAACTTTCACCTTCTTAGTTTGGACTACATTATCTCAAGAAGTGAATAGCTTTGTCAGAGTAAGGAAAGAAGCATCAATTTTCAGAAGGCACTCTCTTAGCTCAAGAAAAAAGTTTCTGCTTTGCTTTAAGGGATATCAAGTTGCATCAAAGCTTCTTCCTTGCTTCAAAGGCCATCAAGGCTATAGCAATCTGACTAAAGTACATCTCAAATTAACGCTATCCACATTGGATCTGAAGACGTGCTATTGATAGCCACGTTCTGACAACCCTTCCGCTTGTCAATCAGAGCCTAACTTACAACATTTTGTATGTGAAAGTAGAAGTTTAAACAAGAGGGCCATGATGGCCCTATATCGCTGTCCTGTTATCATTGCACTTGAGGACAAGAAGGTCCTCAGAAAAAATATCTAAGTCCAAAGGACAGGAACAACAAAGCGAAGAAATTTAACCAAAAAGAAAAAAAAATTCTGACAAGGTATAGATATGTCAAAATACACCAAAAAATTGGAGGTACCATCCATGTTGTACCACAGAAAAGTGGTCTCGGTTTTTCCCTACGGCCAATAAAAAAAAAGTTACTAAAAATAAGCTATTTATAGTTACGTAAAAGGGAAGTAATTAAAAAAAAATATTGTAAGTGAACAAAAGAAGGATCTGCCAAATAAATCTGTTGACATAAATGAAATTTCAGATCAGTATCTTCATTAGTTATGGAGATATACCAATTTTAATTTGAAATAAAGGGAGGTAATTTGACATAAAATCAGTTCATAGTTATCTACCCTGTTTATCTCAGTCCAACTAATAACAATAATGAAATTTTAAATAAGTCCTATAAGTACTTACTAATATAAATCCATTTTGATTACAATCAGGGGAGGTAATCAGATATAAAATAACTCTTGAACCTACGATTGGATCTGATTTGTCATGGAATCCAAGATTTAGTGTTGTTGAAGATATTTTGAAAGTTTGTATCAAATAAAAAAAAACCATAAATGAAGTCTCTATATGGCTGCAAAAGCCAAAATAGCCAATTTTGGACCTTTAAGGGGTCCATAACTCTGGAACCCATGATGGAATCTGGCCAGTTGAAGAAAGGAAGCAAGATCTTGTGGTGATACAAGTTGTGTGCAACTTTGGTTAAAATCAAATCATAAATGAAGCTGCTATTGCTGCTGTTTTTGTGTGTAAGCTGGTATCTCAGTACCCACTAATGGGAATGGGTTGAAACTTCACACTATTGTCCATTGTCATGAGCTGATATGCATTTTACAGGTTCCATAATCCTGTTTTGCAGTTTTACAATATTATGCCCCTTTTTCGACTTGAATATTCATTCAATTGACAAGGCTGTTGAATAGTGGAGCATTGCTGTCCTCCGACAGCTCTTGTTCTAAAATGGACTGGTCCATCATCCAGTTTAGTCAGTACCACTTATTATACGCCCGAAGGCACATCTAATGTTATGACGCCGGTGTCCATCCATCCATTAGCAATTGCGTGTCTGCTCTGTTACTCTTGCACCCCTTGAAGGATTTCAAAGAAACTTGACACAAATGTTCACCACATCGAAACGACGTGCAGAGCGCATGTTCTGGATGGCTCGCTTGAAGGTCACACTTAGGGGTCAAAGGTCATATGACTTTGTTTCATGTCCACTCTGTAACTCTTGAACTATTTGAAGAATTTTAAAGAAACTTGGCGCAAATGTTCACCACATCAAGACAATATGGGAGCGCATGTTTTGGATGGCTCGCTATAAGGTCAAGGTCACACATAGGGGTCAAAGGTCATACATTCGGGCGTATATTGCTCCGAATTGTGGTGCTCTTGTTATTCAAAGGGGTGTTTACTGAAAATTTACTGACTGAATAGCAAACTGTGCAGACCAGAATGTAAATTTTCTGTATTATTTAAAAATTGTTGCAACAGTTTACTAGCTTTTGCAAAATATTTGTGGTTATTTATAAGAATAACTTAGTACCCCTAGTCACTTTCAGAGAACTCACTTTTTATGGATTTTTGAAAGAAATTATTTTTCGCTTAAAAGGTGTGGGTTAGTTCCTGCAATGTTAGGTGCACATTGAATCCATCTCTATTATTATTATTGGTACTAAATGGAATTGAATCATTTATCAGATGTAACAATTTCCATGAAGCACAACTGTTCTGGACTAAGGTTGCAGTATTGTAGGGGTATTTATTGCTTTCTAACATCTAAATAGTTTAGCATGCTGTCTTCTTTGACAGCTTTTGTTTCCTTTTTCTGTTAACATTCAGCCTCCATTTTGAAATGCCAGTAAATCCTTTAAATTGCTGTTTATCAGATTGCAATTTAAAAATGGTGCAAAAAATACCCACATATAAAAGTACTATACAGAGTTGACTACAATCTACTTTGATAGTACAGTACTTTTATACAAGAAGTTGAAAACTTCTTTTTTTAAATGAGATTTGTTAAATTAATTACAGACCTACATGTCTGTTAAAAGTAGGTAATTTGATTGAATTAAAACTGAAGACTCTCAGACTATTACGTAGGAATTTCCTTTAAGCCCACTGGAAAGAATGTGGCAGAAATTTCCACCTATTAGATTGATTGCCACTGTAATAATGTCTGTATTTTTGCTGCAATATTAGGATACGATGGCTTGAATTAAATTACCGACTTCGGAAGAGCTAATGGTATATTCATTACTTCACAGATTCATTAGATCTATTGCCAAATTAGGGAAATCATTTGTTTTAATAATTTCGACACAACTGACAGGTTTTGCTTACAGTGTGCGCGGAGGTCTATTTTGTATGAATAATAGACGAGTAATTAGGCTCCCCGTTTAAACTGGATGATCTCTATGCTCGTCTAATTCATTTTATACTGCTTCCTAGATGAATCTTCATTGCCGTGATTAGATTGGCCCTATTATAGTAGCCGTTATATTGATTTGCAGAAATAATTTGTGATACATTCTTAACTCCAGCTTCAAATTTGTTGACGTTTTATGGTTTCATGAAGAATATGAAAAAAAAGTAAGATTGAAAGAAATAAAGCTTGTAATTCTTATACCAGTATCACTGATATAAAAAGCATTTTATGGTAGTAATCACACTGTCTGTCTGTCCGTCCGTCCAATCCTTGTTATTTCATATTTGTGCTACTGCTGGTTCGTACAACCATAAATTACAGAATATAAAAATATAAATTATTAGACTGTAACAATAAAAATAATTTAGTTTCTTGGGAATGAAATTTTGTGGTTTAGGCCAAAATAATTATATCTTTGGGATATAAATTCGTGGTTTTTGAGGTTTGAATGAGAAATCATGGGATTTTGAATTAAATATCATTAATTTTCTCAACCATGATATTGACAAAGATTTCACAGTTTATAGAAAATAAAGAAATAAGCATTAAAGAGTGTAGGAAATTTATAGATGTTCAAGGGAACTATTTTTATGTTAAATATGTTTGAGGAAAAAATAACCTGTTTTAAATATCTGTTACTTTTTCCTCAAAAATATTTCTGAAAATGAAATCTGACGTATTTCTATTTCACCTATATGATAAAATTTGTAACGGCACATTGGATCATCGCCGCTGGGATAATGATGATCCACGTTAGAAATTCCGCATGAAAACAACAGAAGTGGAGCGTCCTTTGAGATTTCTACAAATTCTTCCCCTATCTCTATAAATTTAATTATGGGATATGAAATGTGTTATAAGAATTAATTTTCTCCCTTATGTTTCTATATTGAAGTGATTAATTAGTGGGTTCTATCTGAGAAAATAGCTTGGGAGAAAACCGAAATGATTGTATAAACATCTGCATTTCGATTTTAGCATTTCAGAAAGTTTTTACCGCTAGTTCAATGATCTAGATACTATATATATAGATTTTGATAAATAAAAATGAAAATTTTGTAGCAAAATAATATAAATTCTTATGAAATATATTATGTGAAATTTGAGTTGGCAATTTTCTTGAAACAAAAAATTGAAAAAGTATATAATAAAATTATTTTCCTATTTTCCATGTATTAATAACGTTAAAACACAGTATTATTTCTTAATTAAAAGCTTGAAAACTACAAATTCATGTTCCTACAAAACAGCCATTTTAGCTGAAACCTTGAAATTTAATGCCAACGCATTGAAATGATTTTACAGTTAAAAAAGTTACATGTCAGGAAAATCATTTACAAATGCTCCGTGCTGGAGAGACATTTTCTTGTCATAATTTATTTTTCTAAGATATTGAAAATTCCTTAAAGTTAATTAGATGCATTTTACCATGTTGATATATAAATCCAGCAACATCTGTTTATTTTTTGGAGGGTTGTCATTTTTTTGCGAAGATTAAATGTTTAAAGAAAATAGAGCTTTGTGATTGTAGGAACTTTAGACTTGGCATCAAGATTTAATTGCAGGGAAACTTTGTATACTCGTATTAGAAGAAAAGAGAACAGTTTGCATCAATGAAAATTTTAATTTTCTATCTAAACAGATATGGTGATAGTACATCTGATTACATTGAAAAAAATTATATTTTTCAATTGAAACAAATTTGGCAACTGACGTATCTCTGGAAAAAAAGGGAGAAACTATAGTTTCTGTAAACTTAACCTTTAGCCTGCTGGCGGCAAGTGATTCTGCCTTTGTGACCAGTGCAGACCAAGATCAGCCAGGCGAATCATGTATTGCCACTGATGTGACGTCATTTTAGGTAATTTTCAGAGAATAGCTGCTTTCAAAATGAGTGGGTAATTGCCATGAATGATTGGAACTGCCATTGTCAGATCTCTATACCACTAAGGTCACTTATTGCTAGTGGTATGTATGACTGTGAGAGACTCCTAGCGAGTTGTCATTATCTTATAACAAAGGTAAAAATAATTTCATTTGACTTAAATTCTTTCTTCAGATTCATTTAATCACTGCAAAGTAAAAAAAAATTGGTCATTTAAGACTTACAATTGTGTTTTCCGAGGTCAGATTATACAGTGCAATATGCAGACTATTTGACATTCAAGTCCGACATTCAAGGAATTAGCATATATGTGGTAGTTTACCGTACTTACGGAGATTGATGTACATCCATGAAGGGTCTCAGATTAGTTGAAATTTAGAGCCTCAACGAACTTGCAATCAAGATTTATTTAGCTAGGTAGATTTGCAATTTACATGTTCTCTCATAGATGAATGAATTGGATAAATAAGCAAATATCAGATTGTGTCAGAAATAATTTGTCCTCCTCTGATTCATGTGGAGAAGTTGGCAGGGAACAGGTTTGTACTGGTACAGAATCCAGGAACACCGGTTAGGTTATCTACCGACTGTTAAATAACTAAGATGCTGTTGAAAAATGGCCATGAACCCAAAACTAACATATTCATTCATTCTTGTGTATGTTGTGAATTCTGATCAGACTTACTTTTCACATTGCTGTATATGTTACAAGAAACAATAAACATATTTTTCAATTACAGTGCAGTTCATGTTTCCAAATTTCTGTCAAGTAATACCCAAGTTTTGTCTGGATCTGATGATAACACTGTAAAAGTTTGGGACATTCCAACAGAGAAAGAACTTGTCACTTACACTGACCACAAGGTAAGAAGCAGTAGTAATATTCTAAAACTTCTAAAAACCAGTTTGACCAGCTTCAACATTCTTATTGAAGGCATTTCATATGGTAAGGCATTGGAACCATTCCAACTGAAAATGTACATGCAACATGTTCAAAACACCAGTAATAATTGAGGACATTTCAATAGGAAGGTATTTATTGCAAACTGATTTAAAGGAGCAAAACTCAAAATATAGTCTGTGCAGCTCAAAAGAAACTTGTCCACAAGGTAATGAACACCAGAAATAGGTGGTTCATCTGAATAGTAATTTGTCCTCAAGGTAATGAACACCAGAAATAGGTGGGAGTAGCTAAATAGAAACATATCCACATGGTAAAGAACACCAGAAATAGGTGGGAGCAGCTAAATAGAAACATGTTTACAAGGTAAAGAACACCAGAAATAGGTGGGAGCAGCTAAATAGAAACATGTCCACATGGTAAGGAAAACATAAGTTGGTGGGAGCAGCTAAATAGAAGCATGTCCACAAGGTAATGAACACAAGAAGTAGGTGATTCAGCTGAACAGAGATTTGCCTACAAAGTAAGGAACACCAGAAGTAGGTTGGAAGCTCAATGGAACCCGTCCACAAAGAAAGGAACACAAGAAATATGTATTGCTGCTGAATAAACACATGACCTAAAGGTAATGAATATAAAAAGTAGGTGGTGCAGCTAAATAGAAACATGTCCAACAGTTAACACGAGAGGTAAGTAGTGAAGCTATCTCCACAAGGTAAGGAACACAAGAAATAGCTGGTGCAGGTGAATAGAAACATGTCCACCACAAAGTAAGGAACACCATAATATTATGTAGGTGTGACAGCTGAATAGAAAGTTGTTCACTAGACAAAGAACACCATAAGTATTTGGTGCAGCTGAATAGAAACAAGCACATAAGGTATGGAACACCAGAAATAATGGGAAGATATAGAATACCAGTAATACTTTTGAGATCTTAAAGATTAATACAATTGTAACTGATACTTGGAACTTAAGCAGTGCAACAGTCTTGCACATTCCAGCTGAATTTTAACTCTTCATTAATCCCCTGCCACAAGTGGTGGGGGTTATAGGAATGGTCTCCATCCGTCCTTCCATCCTTCTGTCCGTAACATTTTCGTGTCAGCTCCATATCTCCTAAACCCCTTGAAGGATTTTTATGAAACTTAGGTCAAATGATCACCTCATTAAGACGATGTGCAGAACCCATGAGTCAGCCTTGTCAGCTCAAGGTCAAGGTCACAACTCAAGGTCAAAGGTTTGAGCCTTCCATTTTGTGTCCGCTCTGACATTCCTGAAGATGAATTTTGATGAACCATTATGTGACATGCTCACAGGTGTCTCTTAATGAACAAGTAGCCTGTATTGTCTTTGAGGCATTCCTGCAAATGATCATTGAACACTGAAGTCTTTGTGACATACATGTAGGTGACTCATGATGTAATCATTAGGCACTGTAGTCTTTGTGAAATTCCTGCAACTGATCCTTAATGAAATTGGTAAGCCTGTAGTCTTTGTAACATTCAAGCTAGTGATTCTTAATGAATCCATTAGGCACACTGTTGTCTTTGTGACATTCCTGCAATTGATTCTAAACAGAATTGTTAGGCACTGTCGTCTTTGTCTTTGTGACATTCCTGCAATTGATTCTAAACAAAATTGTTAGGCACTGTCGTCTTTGTCTTTGTGACATTCCTGCAATTGATTCTAAACAAAATTGTTAGGCACTGTCGACTTTGTCTTTGTGACATGCCTGCAGTTGATTCTAAACAAAATTGTTAGGCACTGTCGTCATTGTCTTTGTGACATTCCTGCATTTGATTTTAAACAAAATTAATTTGGCACAGTTGTCTTTGTCTTTCCTGCAATTGATTCTAAACAAAATTGTTAGGCACTGTCGTCTTTGTCTTTGTGACATTCCTGCAGTTGATTCTAAACAAAATTGTTAGGCACTGTCGTCTTTGTCTTTGTGACATTCCTGCAGTTGATTCTAAACAAAATTGTTAGGCACTGTCGTCGTTGTCTTTGTGACATTCCTGCATTTGATTTTAAACAAAATTAATTTGGCACAGTTGTCTTTGTCTTTCCTGCAATTGATTCTAAACAAAATTGTTAGGCACTGTCGTCTTTGTCTTTGTGACATTCCTGCAGTTGATTCTAAACAAAATTGTTAGGCACTGTCGTCTTTGTCTTTGTGACATTCCTGCAGTTGATTCTAAACAAAATTGTTAGGCTCTGTCGTCTTTGTCTTTGTGACATTCCTGCAGTTGATTCTAAACAAAATTGTTAGGCACTGTCGTTGTTGTCTTTGTGACATTCCTGCAATGGATTCTAAAACAAGAGTGCCCTAAAACAAGAGTGCCAGAATGTCACAATATACGCCCGTCACAGCAAATTTCTTTAAACTAGCACCTGTATTTTCAAATGGAATTTTAATTTTCTAGTTGTTTACAATGTTTGTTGTTTTTTTTTAGAAATTATTGTGATTCTTTTATTTTTTAAGTCCACAAAAAAAATCCTTACCAGGTAGAGATACCTTAAAATACAACCAAAATTTGAATGTAACATCAGTGTTGTACCACAGAAAAGTGGTCTTGGTTTTTCCCTACGGTCAATTATAAAAAAGTTACAATGTAAGTTATTTATAGTAACAACTAAGGGTTGTTAATCTAAAAAAAAAAAAAAAAAAAAATCAAAAAAAAAAAAGTTGCAAGTCCATACAAAAATCCTTACCAGGTAGAGATAGCTCAAAATACACCTCAGAATTGGATGTAGCATGCATGTTGTACTACAGAAAAGTGGTCTCGATTTTTCCCTACGACTTGTAATGAAAAAGTTACAATATAAGCTATTTATAGTAACAGCAAGGAAGTAATTCAAAAGAAGGGACCAGTGCATGACACTCCGTCTCATGATGGTGTACAATTGTGCCAAGTTACATCAAAATCTCTCCATGCATGAAAAATAAATGCTCCGGACAAAGTCATTCTTGTATCTGACCTTTGGCCTCTAAGTGTGACCTTGACCTTAGACCTAGGGACCTGGTTCTTGTGCATGACACTCCGTCTCATGCTAGTGAACATTTGTGCCAAGTTGTATCAAAATCCCTCAATGCATAAAGAAGAAATGCTCCGGACAAAGTTTTCATTCTTGTAGCCTTGACCTCTAAGTGTGACCTTGACCTTACCCCTAGGGACCTGGTTCTTGTGCATGACACTCCATCTCATGATGGTGAACAATTGTGCCAAGCTACATCAAAGTCCTTTCAGCATGAAGAAGATATGCTCCGGACAAGTTTTCATTCTTGTATCCTTTGACCTCTAAGTGTGACCTTGACCTTAGACCTAGGACCTGTTCTTGCGCATGGCACTCCGTCTCATTATGTGAACAACTGTGCCAAGCTACATCAAAATCCTTCCATGCATGAAGAAGATATGCTTCGGACAAAGTTTTCATTCTTGTATCCTTTGACCTCTAAGTGTGACCTTGACCTTAGACCTAGGGACCTGGTTCTTGCGCATGACACTCCGTCTCATTATGGTGAACAACTGTGCCAAGCTACATCAAAATCCTTCCATGCATGAAGAAGATATTCTCCGGACAAAGTCATTCTTGAATTTTTCATTCTTGTATCCTTTGGCCGCTAAGTGTGACCTTGACCTTAGACCTAGGGACCTGGTTTTTGCGCTGACACTCGTCCTGATAGACTTGAACTTCATCACCTCCATGCATGAGAAGATATGTCCGACAAGCATTCTGAATGACCTTTGACCTTAAGTGACCTTGCATGGATGTTCTTGCGCTGACAGTCTCATGATGTGAACAACTGTGCAAGTTTCATCAAATCCCTCCATCAGGAGAAGATATGCTCCGACAAGTCTGTGGATGCTGTGCCCCAGTTCCAAATACGTCCCGTTTTAAAGGGTATAAAAATGTTTGGCACTGTCGTCTTATGTCTTTGTGACATTCTGCAATGGATTCTAAATAAAATTGTTTGGCACTGTCGTCTTTGTCTTTGTGACATTCCTGCAATGGATTCTAAACAGAATTGTTTGGCACTGTAGTCTTTGTCTTTGTGACATACCTGCAATGGATTCTAAACAGAATTGTTTGGCACTGTTGTCTTTGTCTTTGTGACATTCCTGCAATGGATACTAAACAAAATTGTTTGGCACTGTTGTCTTTGTCTTTGTGACATATTCTAAACAAAATTGTTTGCACTGTTGTCTTTGTCTTTGTGACATTCCTGCAATGGATTCTAAACAAAATTGTTTGGCACTGTTGTCTTTGTGACATTCCTAAAAGTTGTACTTCTTGAAATAGTAACTGTTTTAGTCTTTGGGCTGTCTTTGGCTCGAGAAGACAACAGAAAAAATTAAATATCTTCTTCCCTAATATTGTAAGGATTGATTTTATAGTTTTACACACAAGAAGCTAGTCCTGATACTCTACCAAGCTTTCCTTGGGCCAGAGTTGGAACTACCACAGGAATCAGTGCTTCACATATAGTTACATCAATTGTTTTTCAACCTGGATCCTTTTGTGCAAGATTTGGGACTGCTGTAGGGGTTAGTACGTGTTATACATAGAGCTGCAATAAATGAAACTTAAAGAAGTCAGTACCATGAGATATATTCGTTTGGACATTTCATAACTAGTAGATGACTTATCACACAGGTTCCTCTAGTATTACACCAAGTCTGTGACATTCAATTCATGTTGATGAAAGAAAAAAGAAAATTTTTGTCTTTAGTTTTTAAAATAAAAATGAATTTGTAAAGTTGTTAAGCTAAATTGCTTTAACATTATTTCAACAAAAGTGTTGAAGACCAAATAAACAAGAATATAGAACATTAAGATTATTTTTCTGCCTTTTGACAATTATTGTGAGTGATTTATATCTACTGTATTCAACAGGTTTAGAAGATAGTTAGAGAGAGGTTATGGTCTAGATGGTTTCTTTGTGCCCATTATACAAAACAAAGCAATTTGTTAATCTCATTATACCTTCTCTTCAGGTATTCCTTTTCACCATCATCATTGTAGAACCCATTTATTTTGACTTTTGACGAGATTTTTGGATTGATATCCGAGTTATATTCAGCGTTTGTTGCAAAAACAAACAGACGATGTCTGCTTAGGAATTTTTTGTTGATTTGATGGGACTGGTGTCATAAATGTAGAAAAATGTAGATTTTTTTTTTTGTTGTAGAGATTATCGGAGGTATTGTCTTAAGAAATGTAATTTTTTATCGAAATAGGGAAAATCAAGAATGTATACATATTCTATACACACACATACAACAAGCATACATAAATACATCAATGTAAATATAAAAAAGGGGGCTGGGCCAGAAGTTATAACAACATTATTGGGGGCCCTCAAATGTTTTCAAATGTTATAGGATGAGTTGAAGTCAGATCGATTCCAGATTGAGGCAGTGCCTTATTTCATATTATAGCTTGAAATTTCTGTTACCATAGCTTAAAGTTTCCAATGGACTACTTGAAATTTGCAGATTTCTGAAAACCTGCTGTAGTTGAATGTTGGACATGATTTTCAACAGTTTTATCATTCTTTGAGTTTAAATCTTGTTTTTTTAGCTGGAGTTATTGAAAGAAGGCATTTCAGTCGCATTAGAAGTAATTTTGGTTGACTTAACAAGATTTTCACAAAGGTGATTGTATGGCATAACAAGATAAACATTTTGTTAATTGACAGGTTAGACAAACTAATTGGATAAGATTTAATGGAGTCCTGTTTTGCAGCTAGTTTTTAGGTTCCTTGTTGAATATGATTTTAAACTTTTAAAAAGATTTAAAGATAAGGAATGATTTTCAGATGCCACTGCTATTATTTGTATTGAAAATGACAGTTGTGCTAAAATATATGAGGACACTGTTTTAAGATGAAAGCTCATTTGGTTCATAGTTTGTCTAAACTGGCTGAAAGTGGCTTTTGATTTGTATGCCTTCTGGTCAACAATGTTTGAAGTAGAAAGTAGACCATGTCTTTTACTCCTTTTCTACTAAATCAGGTTGTGCCATGACAGTTTTCCTTAAGATAGAGGAAATTCAAGTATGGGAGAATGAATATGGTCTGTGTGAGAGAATGGATATGATCTGTGTGAGAGAATGGATATGATCTGTGTGAGATATGATCTGTGTGAGAGAATGGATATCTTTTGTGTGAGAGAATGGATATGAATGGTGTGAGAGAATGAATATGCTCTGTTTGAGAGGATGGTTATGATCTGTGTGAGAGAATGGATATGTTTTGTGTGAGAGAATGGATATGATTTGTGTGAGAGGATGGATATGATCTGTGTGAGAGAATGAATATGCTCTGTATGAGAGGATGGATATGTTTTCTATGAGAGGATGGATATGATTTGTATGAGAGAATGGATATGTTTTGTATGAGAGGATGGATATGATCTGTATGAGAGAATGGATATAATCTGTATGAGAGAATGGATCTGATTTGTATAAGAGAATGGATGTGATCTGTTTGAGAGGATGGATATGATCTGTGTGAGAGAATGAATATGCTCTGTATGAGAGAATGGATATGTTTTGTATGAGAGGATGGATATAATTATGTCTCCCCCAGGAGACATATTGTTTTTGCCCTGTCCGTCCGTCCATCCGTCCTTCCGTCCGTCCGTCCGTACGTCACACTTCATTTCCGAGCAATAACTGGAGAACCATTTGACCTAGAACCTTCAAACTTCATAGGGTTGTAGGGCTGCTGGAGTAGACGACCCCTATTGTTTTTGGGGTCACTCCATCAAAGGTAAAGGTCACAGGGGCCTGAACATTGAAAACCATTTCTGATCAATAACTAGAGAACCACTTGACCCAGAATGTTGAAACTTCATAGGATGATTGATCATGAAGAGTAGATGACCCCTATTGATTTTGGGGTCACTCCGTCAAAGGTCAAGGTCACAGGGGCCTGAACATTGAAAATCATTTCCAATCAATAACTAGAGAACCACATGACCCAGAATGTTGAAACTTGATAGGATGATTGGTCATAAAGAGTAGATGACCCTTATTGATTATGGGATCACTCCGTCAAAGGTCAAGGTCACAGGGGCCTGAACATTGAAAACCATTTCTGATCAATAACTAGAGAACCACTTGACCCAGAGTGTTGAAACTTCATAGGATGATTGTACATGCAAAGTAGATGACCCCTATTGATTTTGGGGTCACTCCATTAAAGGTCAAGGTCACAGGGGCCTGAACATTGAAAACCATTTCTGATCAATAACTAGAGAACCACTTGACCCAGAATGTTGAAACTTAATAGGATGATTGGTCATAAAGAGTAGATGACCCCTAACGATTTTGGGGTCACTCTGTGAAAGGTCAAGGTCACAGGGGCCTGAACATTGAAAACCATTTCTGGTCAGTAACTTGAGAACCACTTGACCCAGAATGATGAAACTTCGTAGGATGATTGGTCATGCAGAGTAGATGAACCCTAACGATTTTAGGGTCACTCTGTTAAAGGTCAAGGCCACAGGGGCCTGAACATGGAAAACCATTTCCAATCAATAACTTGAGAACCTCTCGACCCAGAATGCTGAAACTTCATAGGATGATTGTTCATGCAGAGTAAATGACCCTTATTGTTTTTGGGGTCACTCCGTTAAAGGTCAAGGTCACAGGGGCCTGAACATTGATAACCAGGTCCGTTCAATAACTTGAGAACCACTTGACCCAGAATGTTGAAACTTCATAGGATGATTGTTCATGCAGAGTAGATGACCCCTATTGATTTTGGGGTCAGTGTATGAAAGGTCAAGGTCACAGTGGCCTGTTCATGTAAAATCATTTTTTGGAAATAACTTGAGAACCATTGACCCACAATGTTGAAACTTAATAGGATGATTGGACATGCAGAGTAGATGACCCCTATTTATTTTGAGGTCACTTGATCAAAGGTCAAGGTCACAGGAGCCTGAACAGTGACTTGAGAACCACTAGGCCACGAGTGTTGAAATTTAGCGGGATGACTGTACATGCCAAGTAGATGATCCCTATTGCAGCCAACCATCAGTGTCTCTTTGACTTTCGCTCCTGACCCCTATTTACTTCTTGCCTATAGGACTTTGCATTGGGGGAGACATGCGCTTTTTTACAAAAGCATTTTCTAGTTTGTATGAGAGAATGGATATGTTTTGTATGAGAGGATGGATATGATCTGTATGAGAGAATGGATATAATCTGTATGAGAGAATGGATCTGATTTGTATAAGAAAATGGATGTGATCTGTGTGAGAGGATGGATATGATCTGTGTGAGGGAATGAATATGCTCTGTATGGGAGAATGGATATGTTTTGTATGAGAGAATGGATATGTTTTGTATGAGAGAATGGATATAATCTGTATGAGAGAATGGATCTGATTTGTATAAGAGAATGGATATGATCTGTGTGAGAGAATGAATATGATCTATATGAAAGAATGGATATGATCTTAATGGCAGAATAGGTAAGATCTTTATGACAATGGATGTGATCTGTGTGAGAGAATGGATATGATCTATATGAAAGAATGGATATGATCTGTATGACAGAATAGGTATGATCTTTATGACAGAATGGATATGATCTGTATGAAAGAATGGATTTGATCTGTATGAGAAAATGTGTATTATTTGTATGAGAGAATGGATACAATCTGTATGCGAGAAAGTACAAGATCTGTATGTGAGAATTGTTATGATCTGTATAGAGGTAACCATATTATCTGTGTGGAAGAAAGTACAAGATCTGTATGAGAGAATGAAAAGAATGGATATGATCTGTATGAGAGAATTGATATGATTGAGAAAGGGTATGAGAGAAAGGATCTATATTTATAACAAAAAATGGTTATGTGTATAAGAAAAGACATGATTTATAGTATGAGTCCTTACTTAGTACATGTGGATACAGGATTTAGACTAGAACAAATTTAAAGTTCAAGAAAGATAATATTTGCACATGAAAGAGGAAATGATATATATACTTTATGTTGGATATTATTTTACATACCAAAGGATATTATTTTAGAAGAGGAATGATATATCCAAGCATAAGAAGGAGTATTATACCTGTGAAATAAAAGATATTATGATGTTCACACGAAAAAAAGATCTGATTACATTTTGTATTGGAGAAAGGTTATCCGTAGATTCCAGACATTTAAAATATTCACTTAGTTATTTAAATACATATACAATGTACCAAGATTATGTGAATACAAAACACTATGATTAATGGAAATAAGAAATCTGTGATACCTACCCATTTATTATATATTTTATTGGTGATAATTATTTCTCCATACCATGCTCCCTGTTTTCTGAGATTTAATGGGACATAAGACTCTTTAATCGTTAGAAATACAAAAAGTTGCGATTTATGGATAGTTCATTACGTTGCCACATTACATATTTTGGTGTATTTTTTGTGAGAGCTGTCGAGAACGCTGGCTCCAATTCCATCACTTTTACAACACATATTGAATTCATTAAATCTTCACATCTGATTATGAAACTTCCATTTGTCTTGTAAGATATTTGGTAATCATTTTAAAAGAGCGAGATAATGTAGTTGTGTTTTTTGTGAAACTTTGATTTTTGTGAATTAATGTTTTTCTGCTCTTTAAACGGGAAGGTTTAATTATGGTATTTTTATGATAAGACTTCAATGAGAAAATACAATGTAGCAAAAAAGAATTTTGCCTTCTTATTAAAGAATTAATTTTCAGAAAAAAATGTTTTATAATATTTATGTGCAAAAATTTATATGAGAAAGTACTCTTTGTGATTCTATTAATTCCTCGTGTAAGGCTTAATATACATGCATGTATACAAAAGATAATTATATTGTTTCTATATTGGAAAGTCAATAAAATCATGCAGTTGATACATACAAAAGATAGCTTGACTGTGATATAAGTGGGAAGTAAAAAAGAATTGTCCTAAACTACATTGTATTAATTGTTAAGGAACAAAAATGTTGTTACCACACGTTGAGCAGTATGCCCAGCTTCTATTGGCCAACAAGGACACTGCAGATGTATAGCTCCGCCTCCTGTGATAACATACCACCAGCTCTCTGGTGAGGGAGGCTAATTTCTCATACATGGTATAGAATTTCTATACTAGATCATCTAGGATGCTTCTGTTGATGGTTTTTATGTAGAAACTTCAAGAGTTTGTCATCAATTGGCATGGATAAAGATCAAATAACAAGGTGAAATTGAAAAAAGAAATGTGAATAATGCGCTTAACAGAAACATGGTGCCAAAAAACTAATATTTAACAGTTGCTTGTAATTATTTTTTTCACCATTTTTTAATTTTTGTGTCTACATTTTGCAGATATTTTTGATTAATTCATGTCTATATCTTTTTCTGGAGTATGTTTTAATTGGACATTTGTCATCTATGGTGTTTAACATACCGTATCTTCTCAAATAAACTTTTTTTGACAGTAATGTTTCTAAATGCTTATTACCACATGATAAGCAAAGAATATGGGTATGTTGACTGTTTGAAAAAAAAAAGATGGTGGCTGCTTGAAATGGTGCTGGGGTCACATTTTAGCCACCTTGTGGAATAACTTGTCTCATTTACTATAACTCAATCCCACAGGTTAATTCAACTCCCAGGTGATATGAATGTTGTCTGGGATCTAAAGTCACTTTTTCTCCACCACAAACTCATGTGAAGAAGTTGTCAGTTACTTGCAGAGAGCAAGTTCAAAAACTGGTAATATAAAACTTCGGAACAGTGGTACAAATAACTAACTGATGTTACATAATATCATAGACTAGCTACTAGAGTGATAATAAAGAATGTGTCCAAAAAATACAACTTTTGTAATTTTTGATTTATGTAAAAGTTTAAGGTTTATGTAAAAGTAAAAAGTGACAAATGCCAGTCTATTTTAGAGACCTTCTCTGAGAACTGATTGTAATATGATATTGGATATAGACTAGCTATATTCACAATTTTGAAAATTAAAAATAGAAAAAAATCGATCATAGTCTAGGAGCTAGTCTAGTAGTGTCACAATATAAACTGCAGTTTGACAGGAAGTAGATATAATATGCCTTAGATTTTCATTAGTTTTGTGCTAAAAGAATTAGATATAAACTGAGAAAATGATAATTCTGGTTTTTAAAAACATCAGTTTAGAGGGGAAAATAGGGAAAGAAAACATTATCGTTTGATAGTTGATTCTCTTATCTGACTCAGATCAAAGTTAGTGTGCCTGATTTGCCAAACTATGAACATTAACTATTTAAAGAGATATAAATTAATTTGGAGGAATTACTACTTTACTAGTCTTGGGTGGCAGAATTCTTTGGAATCAAGTTTTTTGGAGATTTGTGGAAGAAATGCATTTTCTTTCAATTTCATTCCTTTTAGAATGAAAACAACAACAACAACAACAACAACAACAAAGTTAGGGTGGCATGTTCTTTTATTATATCATACTTGTATTTCTTTGTATAAAATTCTATTCTGAAGCAGCTAAAAATTCTTAATTCATTATGTAAATCCCCTAAAAATAGCACATAAGCCCTAAAATATTAGGCTTTCATGATTAAATATTAGTGTTAGCACATAAGTTAAAAAAGGTATTAGGTTTAACAGCAATAATACTTTTTGGAATGTAATAAAATCTATTTTCATTTTGTGATCTCACTTACATACTTTTCAGTATGATAAAGTAAATGTTACAAGTGCTTGAGTATGTTTGTAGATATTGTGAACTCTTGAAAAATAGTGTCATTCTGAGTTGACACTGTGATATAATATATGAGCCGCATCATGAGAAAACCAACATAGTGCATTTGCGACCAGCATGGATCCAGACCAGCCTGCGCATCTGCATTTCTATATATGGTTTGTACTAGAATGAGTGTTTTGACAAATAAGTTTCTTTTGAGAAAGCATTAGAGACTGTGAGCTCTGCTTGATTTACTCTACCTTACCATGCTAAATTTCTATAATGAACTTGTCCATCATTCAATTTTGATAGTACCATTAACTGTAAATCAGAATACTCAATATTATGATAATAGTTCTAATTTCCGTCATCTTTTTATTTTTCATTAGCAGCATGAAAGGTGTTATCATTTTCAACAGTAGCAGCAGTAGCAACAAAAACAGCAGTAGCATTAAAATCTTTTTCATCATCATCAACAACTTCATAACAAAATTGACTGTCATCTTTTTTTAGAGAAACTGCAGTAGATCTGATCTCTTAAATTTTATCTGCAGTATATCTACATCATCAACATTGTTTTCTCCATCATTATCATCAACAACAAAAGCAACATCATTGTCATCATCATCATCAACATCATCATCAGATGCTGCCTCATATCAGAATAACATTTAGCATTAGCTTTAAGGAAGTAACATTCTTTGATTGATCCTCCAGTCTTTTATTTGCCTTAGCTACTAATCGGCCAGACAGATTGAGTGTTTTCTAATCATGTTGCTGTGATTTGTAAATAAATAAAACTGCAGTTATTAGGGTCATGCACGAGTCATGGATTTCAGATATCGAGAAATCAGTTTAACTTATCTGTAGATATATATGCAGAAATTCTGCTACAATAATCATTCTGCCTTCTGGGTTAACCCTTATCATGCTGGACATGATTTCATGGAGTCATAGTCATATTTCAATAAATTTCGTAAAATTTATTCATCAGCCTCCCATTCATGCAGTCTGATCATGATCTGCACTGTTCGCCATTCAGTCAGTATCTTTTTGGTATGCACCCCTTTTAACCGTTCATGGTACTGTCCAAATTGAAAGATGGACAAGTTCATTATAGAAATTTCGCAGGGTAAGGGTTAAAGTTGCCAGACTTTGATACATGTTTACCTTTACATTTATTTTGGTAATAATTTTGGTATGGGTTGGTAATAACTCCATTAACTCTTACCCTGCTTAATTTCTATAATGAACTTGTCCATCTATCAATTTGGACAGTACCATTAACTGTTACAAGGGGTTCATACCAAAAAGATACTGACTGTATGGCGAACAGTGCAGATCATGATCAGACTGCATGGATGTGCAGGCTGATCATGATCTGCACTGTCGCAAAGGCAGAATCAATTGTGTCCAGCATGATAAGGGTTTTAAGATTGGTATTTACTCCATTAAGATTTGTTTCAAAGAATTTCAGATTTCTGCTTGGAGAAATACTTTATGTAGCAGTATAGAGATTTTAAAGTTTTATCAGTCTTAAGGAGGCGCTGAAGAAATTTGAGAGCTGTGCATTAATATTTTAATGAAAAACAAGGCTTATGTAACAGAATATATTATAGCGATAGCTTCTTATATCGATTTGTATAATTTTCTTATCTTTGGAGCAAATTATGAAAAGTTATTTCATCATCGTCCTCAAGGTGAATTTTGCAATATAATATGTAGATGAAACACTGTTTATTTGATTTTTTGGACTGCAATCCTTTTCAAGAAAAAATATTCTCATAACTAGTAATATTTCAATATTCTTTTTAGTAAATACTCATTTTTCATCATCTTATTTTCAGAATATTTCCAGTTTACAATAAGGTTCATCATAATCTACTATTTCTTACATCAAAAGATTTTCGTGGCCATTTTCTATAAAGTTCTATGTATTTCTTTCTTTTTTTACCAGTAGCCAGGTACACATTCAGTATTTATTTTACTGACCAGTTGTGGAAACAAATATAAAATACATTGCCTAAATTGAAACTGAAGGTTAGAAGATAAACCAAAGTGTTGTCTTATCATTTATCAAAGAGGTAAAATTTGTTCAGGTGCTTGCCTCATTAATACCAAAGGTGAGGAAAGGTGAGCACAATCTGGTCAGTGGCCAGAATCTACCAGGAATTAATAAACTTTGTTTCTACAAATAGTGTTGAAACATAAATAATATGCGTATCTATTGTGTACCTGTATAAATTGCATATTACTACCAGAATAGCAGTACCAGTCATCAAGAGATAATTTCTATGACCAGAGTCAGCTAACCTGCAAATCTTTGATAACCTTATACGTAACATTGTTCAAGGCACGCAACTTTAGACCTTACTATTTCCTGGCTTTTCAGTATAATATTTCTTGTTGTTTAATCATTTTTGAAACAAGATTATAAGTTTTTTGTTTGTTTATTTTTAGCTCACCTGAGCACAAAGTGCTCAAAGGTGAGCTTTTGTGATCGCCCTATGTCCGTCGTCAACTATTTGACTGTTAACACTCTAGAGGTCATATTTTTGGCCCAAACTTAATGAAACTTGGTCAGAATGTTACCCTCAATAAAATCTTGGATGAGTTCGATATTGGGTCATCTGGGGTCAATAACTAGGTCACTTGGTCAAATCAAAGGAAAAGCTTGTTAACACTCTAGAGGTCACAATTTTGGCCCAATCTTAATGAATCTTGGTCAGAATGTTACCCTCAATAAAATCTTGGACGAGTTCGATATTGGGTCATCTGGGGTCAAAAACTAGGTCACCAGGACAAATCAAAGGGAAAGCTTGTTAACACTCTAGAGGTCACATTTTTTGCCCAATCTTAATGAAACTTGGTCAGAATGTTACCCTCAATAAAATCTTGGACGAGTTCGATATTGGGTCATGTAGGATCAAAAACTAGGTCACCAGCAGCGCCGTAGCCACACTGAGGCAAACCGAGGCAGTTGCCTCGGTTAAAATTTGAGGAGCCAAAAAAAAAAAAGAGAGTAAAAAGTAGGCTTATCACACTGATGAAAAATTCAGTTATTAAAGCTTAAAAAAGTAGAATCTATATTAATATCATTAGAATGTATCAGAATATCATTTGCCTCATGACATTAAATAAATTGAGGCAAGGTGAGACAGAAATCCTAGCAGTCTTATTGATAGCCTTGCCAGGTCCGGATTCAGTGGCCGGATCGAGGAGGCCCGTGCCCCCACCCCCCACAAGTTGACTGAGAAGTGACCAATTGCACCCAATTATTTATTATTATTATCCTCAAATTTAAGCCCAAAATAGCACCAGAGGCCACTATTTCGTACCGATATTTCAAAATTTTCCAGGGGAAGGGCCCCGTGACCCCACTAAAATGAGGGGAAAACTCCCTCCAATACATCAAAATTTTGACCCAAAAAATGCACCAGAGGCCGCCATTTCATACCTGTATTTTAAATTTTTCCAGGGCGAGAGCCCCCTGACCCACCTAAAATGAGAGGGTTCCCCCTAAAGTATCTCAAAATTTAGACCAAACAGTGTACCATAGGCCACCATTTCGTGTCTGTATTTCAAAATTTTCCAGGAAAAGAGCCCCTGACCCTACTAAAGTGAGTGGGAAAACTCCTACAGTACCTCAATATTTAGACCAAACAGTACACCATAGGCCCCCCATTTCGTACCTGTATTTCATTTTTTTCCAGGGCGAGAGCCCCCTGACCCCCCTAAAATGAGAGGATTCCCCCTAAGGTACCTCAAAATTTAGACCAAACAGTTCACCATAGGCCACCATTTCGTATCTATATTTCAAAATTTTAGGAAGAGATCCCCCTGGCCCCATTAAAATGAGGGGGGTTGGGAACCCCTTCCATACTTTAAAATTTAGACCAAGGAATGGACCAGAGGTCACCATTTCATACCTGTATTTCAAGATTTTCCAGGGCGAGAGCCCCTGATCGCACTAAAATGAGGGGTTCCACTAAAGTATCTCAAAATTTAGACCAAAAAATGCACCATAGGCCACCATTTCGTATATACAAATGTATTTCTAAAATTTCCCACGAAGAGAGCCCACTGACTACACTAAAATGAGGGGGAAACCCCCTTCTATACCTTAAAATTTAGACCAAAAATGCACCAGAGGCCACCATTTCATACCTGTTTTTCAAATTTTTTCAGGCAGAGTGGCCCCCTGAACCCACTAAAATGAGATGATTCCCCCTACAGAACCTCAACATTTAGACCAAACAAAATGCAATATATGCCATTATTTCGTATCTATATTTCAAAATTTCCTAGGAATAGTGCCCCTTGACGCCCCATTCAGTACCTCAAAATTAAAAAAAAAAATGAATAAAACACCAGAGGCCACCATATACTTGTAATTCAAACATTTCTAGTGGGAGACCCCCTGACCCCACCCCACAACCAACACGGACAGAGCCCCTCACCCTCACCCCTCCATTACCTATCCCCTCTCGGGCTATAAACTAATAAACTACCAGTAAACTGATAAACAGCATGTTGTTGTATGTCTTTACTGATGGCTTTCTGATTTTATTTTAATAAAGCCTCAGTTATCCTTACAAGTTATCAATGTATTTTTTTCTTAAGATATGAAGGTAACTGAGATAAATAGGGTTAAAAGAACGATTTTTACTGTGATGTAACACAACAATTCTGGGGGGCATGCCCCCACACCCCCGTAGATTGCCTCGGTTAAAATTTGTGTCTGGCTACGGCACTGACCAGGTCAAATCAAAGGAAAAGCTTGTTAACACTCTAGAGGTCACAATTTTAGCTCGATCTTAATGAAACTTGGTCAGAGTGTTATCCTCAATAAAATCTTGGACAAAGTCGATATTGGGTCATGTTGGGTCAAAACTAGGTCACCAGGTCAAATCAAAGGAAAAGCTTGTTAACACTGTAGAGGCCACAATTATGACTGTATCTTCATGAAACTTGATCAGATTGTTAATCTTGATGATCTCAAGGTCCGTTTTGAATCTGGGTCATGTAGGATAAAAAAACTAGGTCACCAGGTCAAATCAAAGGAAAAGCTTGTTAACAGTCTAGAGGTCACAATTTTGGCCCGATCGTAATGAAACTTGGTCAGAGTGTTATCCTGAGTAAAATCTTGGACACGTTCGATATTGGGTCATCTGGGTTCAAAAACTAGGTCACCAGGTCAAATCAAAGGAAAAGCTAGTTTACACTGTAGAGGCCACATTTATGATCATATCTTAATGAAACTTAGTCAAAATGTTGATCATGATGATCTATAGGTCAAGTTTATATCTGGGTCAGGTGGGCTCAAAAACTAGGTCACTAGGTCAAATCAAAGGAAAAGCTTATTAACACTCTAGAGGCTACATTTATGACTATATCTTTATGAAACTTAGTCAGAATGTTAATCTTGATGATCTTGAGGTCAAGTTTGAATCTGGGTCATATTGGTTCAAAAACTAGGTCACCAGGTCAAATCAAAGGAAAAGCTAGTTAACACTTTAGTGGCCACATCTATGACCATATCTTAATGAAACTTGGTCAGAATGTTAATCTTGATGATCTATAGGTCAGGTTCATATCTGGGTCAGATGGGATCAAAAACTAGGTCATAAGGTCAAATCAAAGGAAAAGCTTGTTAACACCTAGAGGCCACATTTTTGACTGTATCTTCATGAAACTTAGTCAGAATGTTAGACTTGATGATCTTTAGGTCAAGATTGAATCTGGGTCATGTCGGGTCAAAAACTAGGTCGCCGGGTCAAATCTAAGGAAAAGCTAGTTAACACATTAGAGGCCACATTTATGACCATATCTTAATGAAGCTTGGTCAGAATGTTAATCTTGATGATCTTTAGGTCAGTAGGTCAAGTGAGCAATACAGGGCCTTCATGGCCCTCTTGTTTTGACAAACATTCTCAGTTTGATGAAAGAAAATCTAATGATAAATTAATTTTTTTGCATTTTTGGTTTTCAGGATTATGTCAGATGTGGTGTTACAAGCAAGTCTAGTAATGACATAGTATTGACTGGTGAGTAGAAAGTAATATGTACCTATTTCATGAGTTGACCTTAAAGGACACGTTTTATACTGTCAGATGATGCCCCTTTTAAACTGAGAAATTTTGTGAAAGTTTTGCATATAGCATGTTTCTAAGGTACCACTTGACTAATTGTTTTCAGATTTTCCACACCTTCAGCATTATGAGTTGATTTTACCTGACAAGTTTCATAACTGTGGCTTACAGTTTTGCAAAATTATGCCCCTTTTTCATGTTGGAAAATTTTGCTGAAGCTTTTGTATGTAAGTTAGTATTAGGCGAAAGGGTTTTAAACAGTGCAGCATTCTGTCATTGGGCAGCTCTTGTTTGAAATAAAGTTTTAAAAACTGTTGCATTTTAAGACTTTTGTATGTACTTATAGGTCCACATATTGCGGCCAATTTACTTAGAATATTGGGCATATGATGAATTAGACTTAGTCGGCCATTGTGGTCGTGTTGTTAAGGTTGTTGACTTAGAAACGCTTGCCCCTCACTAATGTGGGTTCGAACCTTACTAAGGGCGTTGAATTTTTCATGTGAGGAATCTATTTGGTTAGCTGACAGAAAGTTGATGGTTCTACCGAGGTGCCTGCCCGTGATGAAATAATACATGGGCACAGATGGGGTCTTCCTCCACCATCAAAGCTGGAAAGTTACCATATAACCTCTTTAATTGTGTTGGTGCGGTGCTAAACCCATCAGAAACAAAATAAGAATTAGACATAGCATAATGAAGTCCAATGTAGGAGTTATATTGCTGTATTACAGAGTAATAAGATTATGTACCATGTTTGAAAGATATTAAATGACATGATCATCTGCTTGAAGCTATCTGACTATGCTGGCATTTGACTTAAAAGAACAATTAATGGGCTAAGTGCATGTAAATTAAGTGTTTCCTCTGTCAAAGAAAACTATCTGGATATAAGAATATTATGTCAAGTACCTTTTAGTAGAATTATTTTAGAATCATTTTCTGTTTTATGAGTGTATAAATTAAGAAAAGTAAGAAACAAAATGGACGTTGAAAATCTTTTTGTTTTCATTAAGGGAAAATATTTGCACAATTAACTCGGGGAAAACACAAGGTATACTTGCACAATGTAGCGAACAAGTTCTGGTTGGTATGGCGAGCACAGGATGATCTGGAACGAAAATATTCTGTTTCAGTTAGAAGAGCACAAGATAGTCAATCTAGGGCGAACAAGATGTGTTTCAGTGTAAGGCAAAAGTTCTTTTTGACAGTCTGACACAGTACTGCATGTCTGAAACTTTCAGATGTCATTCATCCTTCACCTTTGAGTAAGGTGGGGAATTATCAGGTCCTCATGAATTGGTACTGAACAAGGGAACTTGGGTTAATACTTTTAACTGATTGCCATTCTGTAACTTAAACACAGTTGGAATATTATTTTAAACCAGTATCAAACAGGTAAGTCTAACAAATTAAGATTTGTCTTACAGGTTCCTATGACCACACAGTAAAGTTGTTTGACACACGTATTGGGGAGTGTGTGATGAGCGTGGACCATGGTGCTCCTGTAGAAAGTGTCCTCATGTTCCCCACAGGGGGCCTCTTCTTCTCTGCTGGTATGTACTATTAGGGGTGTAACGATACATCGAACTATCGATGCATTGCGATACTAAGTGTCCCGATAGCATGCATCGATAGAAAAGTCACGATCCAATAACAATCACCGATAGTTCCTTCAACAATCGATAGTTTTGAAATTTTAGTAAATACAGAAATAATTTATAATTTATAAACCAAGAAACAGAGCCAGCTTTCATTTGCGCCTCGGAAAATGTTTACGTCTCCATTACAATAATTACCCTCACGGAATTTAACTACCATAAAGGACTGAGAAGTCTGGAGATAATTAATAAATTTAGTTTCTTAGAAACTTTGATTAAATATATTTAAATAACCTGTTAATCTTAGATGAGAAAATGTACTATGGACATGGAGAAAGAAGGATACTTGTATTATACAGCAAACTGTTCGGTAGGGCCCTTCATTTAGTGCTGGTACACCTTAAACCGATCCGTTAATTTTCGTCTTTTTCGATGCTTTGGGTTATTAAACATGTTGACACTCGCAACAAAATGGCCGATTCGTTTGAGTATACCTTGCATAGGTTTATTGTTTTACTTATTGTTCCAAAGCTAAGGAAGTCAAGAAATATTTCATGTTAGAATTATTTCTGTCCATTTCATTTATACAAACATCTCAATGTGTGTTAACAGCAATTATAAACAGTGCCGTCTCTTACACTGTGTAACAATGCCAGTTGGTAGCTTTACTGTATAAAATAGGATGGCCGATAACTATTGCAATAGTATCGCAATAGTAACCTGTAATAGAATAGTATCGCAATAGTTTTTAAGCAATATCAATAGTATTGCAATAGTCAAAATTGGCCTCAATAGTCACCCCTATGTACTATTATATTATGTCTAAATTCAGGTGAAAATTGACAATTGAATTCTTCATCCATTAGTTAAGGACAATTGAGATGTTTGTCAGTTGTTTTGTCTGCCCTCACTTCCGTTCTCTGAAGCTTAATTTAAAAATTATGCAATGAATGGACTTCAGACTTGGAATGTAGTAGGTGGTTTCTAGGAGAAATGCAGCATTATAAGATAATTCAATCCTCAATAATTTGATTTAGCTCACCTTAACCAAAGGGTCAGGCTGAGTTATTAGAGGTGGATGGTGCAGTGTCAGTTGTCCAGAACTTGCCTTAATGATTTTCACTCAGTGGTAAGTATATTTTCAGAGATGACAGATGTACTTTTAATGAATATTGACGATTGTAGCGAATTTGTAGGTATAAAAGTAAGATGTTGCTATTAGCACAAAATTTACAGTATTTATTATGTTTTCTGTAGGGTAAATGTCAGATTGTATAACAGTCAAACAGTATGATACATGACTTCATGCCATCAGCTCTCCTGTATGTTTGTTAACCATATTAAAGACATAAGATTTTACCGTCATAGCGTATTGTACGCCAGCATTAACAATTATTGACATTTTGCATTCTGTATTAAATAAGATTATTGTAGAGATACTTTATATTTCATCATATGACAACATTCATTAGGTTTATTGTCTTTTATTTTGTCATTTCCCGTCTTTACTGCATTCCTCCTTGTTAATATTTGGCAAGATTTTGTAACTATAATTGAAGAAGTTGATTTGTAGAGAGCGAGAATGATATGTAAATAGAATAAATATAACAATTAGATTATACAAATTTATGTCGGCTCCATTTGCACGGAGAGTTTGAAGTGCTTTTTTCTTGTGAAGAACATCACTAATATCCCTGGTGTTATCATGATATTGCCTCATATGTACCATTAGACCAGATATGTAAATTTAAATGGTTAAGTTGTAAATATTGAGTCAGTAACTTTTGAATTTGTATCTTTTTCTCAGTTATAATAATAATGTTTTAAAGGCGTTTTCCCCCAAAAATACAGTTTTCAAGGGCAGAAAACTTTTTTCAATACCGGTGACCTATGATTTTTATTGTTTATTTTTGTTTCTTAGATGATTGTCCTTCAGTATCCAAAGTTTGAAGAAATTCTATTAATGGGAAAAATTTCGCCCATCTCATCTACAGTGAATTTAAATTCTGTTTCTTTGAAAAATATCTCAAGTTGAAAAAGTCCTGTAATCATAACAGGAATTTTACAAGGAAGTGTGTGTGTGGGTAGGGGAGTTGCATGTTTAATTAATAAATAGCATGTTAATATGTGTTTTGTTTAGTTCTTTTGTTCTTCATAATTTTGAGGAAATTATCTCTTTGTTTTATTGCGGATTTGTTTTCTGATCGAAATATTATGAGTTCCCCCTTTTCATTAGGTTATAAATCAAATAACGGCCTCACTTGTAAGTCAACAGGCCTTTAATCATATGCGAGCCATTAAGAACCGTAGTATATTTCTAGAATAACAATTTAGCGGGACTCAGAGGCTTTGTTAGAAATCTCCGCTAATTTTACAATTAATTCTGACTGACAGAATATGGTAGCTGCAAGAAGATAAAGCTTATGTTAATTGCTAGAAGAGAATCAGTACCTAGAACATACCGTCTGATTTATAGCCTAACCCCTGTCTAATAAATGCAGAAATGTTTCTATCTGAAAATGACTTCTTGTTATTTGTTTGTAATTAAGTGTTATTGTGCAGAGATAATTAAGTGTTATATTTTTTGGAGTATGAATACCTTGAGTAGGACAAGGGTCGACTGTAAACCTGTGTTAAATACATCAGTTCTGCAGACAATAAGAATAATGATTTTTGGTAAAAAAAAGTGATGCCAAACGATCATTGTCTTCCATTTAATTTTGTATTCACAGGGGTGCTAAGAAAAATGTTTGTTGTACCACATTCACAGGGGCTTGTAGCCCAATTTATGTTCTGGTTGGGGTCTCTTGAAAATCTGCATTAATTTGTAACTGTAGAAACAACTGAAAATATACTCTGTTCATTACCAACTTCAGAAGAACTAGCATTATCACCAAAGCATAGTTACAACAGTATAATGTTCTTCTTCCTCCTAATACTGAGCAGGGATCTTTGTGGACTTTCATAGCTCATTGAAGAAATGACATAGTATTTGCTACTATAAATAGTGTGACGGGTCAGGTCAAACCTGTGGTAGTGAATTGAACTCAGCTTAGGGAGCTGTTGGTACAGTTCTGGTGGGAAGTGCGTTCCAGTCTCTCACTTTCCTAGGGAAGAAGGAGTTAGAGTACATTGACTGTGAGGTTCTTTACTGGAATAGATTGGCTGTGAGGTTCTTTCCTTTTGTATATATATTATTATTATATTATACCAGATTTGTATAGTGCCCTTTTCATGATAAACACGTTGAAAGGCGCTTTACATAGAGCCACACAGGGCGTGAAATTCATCCTCTGCTAGTACAGACACAGAGCAGTCTGACCAGAGGGAGTGAGATAAAGCCCCCAGAACAGACAGAGAGAAATCCGTTTTAGATACAGGCCTGTACAGCTGTTAATAGTCCACAGGTAAGTGTCGTGTTGGATGTCACCAAGGTCATGCTTGATACAAAGAGCTATAAAAAATAAATAGATTGGCAACTTGAAAGGCATATAGAGCAAATCTCGTCAACCTCCCATGACAAAAAAACGAGATCTCGTAAGAGTCGTTTACCGGAAGTGGCGCTTTCTCCACGCGCCATTTTGTATGCGAAAGCAATTATTCATTGGTAAAATAATTATCACAGTATGACCATACTTCTTTCGATGGCAAAAAAAACGTGTACTTCGTGTTTTAAGACCATTTCACATTAAACTAATTTTGTTTTAGAAGCTAACTTGTATTTTAAATGTAGTTTTAAAGGTACCAATTGTAACTCCATGCTCGCCGATGTTTGTTTTTAGTAAGATAACGCCGAATCACGCCCTGACACGAGCTCACGCGAGATTACAGCCAGTTGCCATTCTATGTATTTTATACTTCTTTGCTTGATACAGAACAATGTTGATCTTCTAAGGACTCTCGGTGCAGGTCCATTAACAGCTTGGTGACAAAGTCCAAGGTTTTACAGTGGTTGTCATTGAAGGCATAGTGAGCAGCTCAGAGTTGGACTTGTTCTAACTTGGTTTGTCCCATACTGTAGAAGTATACTTCAGTGTAGGGTTGTCACTATAGCTCACAGTGTTTGTAGCTTCTTTTACTGGAGGCAGTTTATGAGTGTGACAGCTAAGTAATTTGCTAGCTTCTCCTGAGTATCCAGGATATGGACATGTAGAACCTAGCTAGTCTGGATAGGTGTTTCTTGCTGAGGGTGCAAATTCTTAGTAACTGTGCATTTTCTGGGATTAAAACTTGTCTGCCAAGTTTCTTCCCAAGCCCTGAGTGTAGTCAGTCAGCATCTCTGTCTGTTATGTATGACTATAATGAGCAAACAACTTGGGTAAGAGTTAGGTAGGCCACTGATGACAATAAATAGGAGGGTACTAAGGATCATGCCACGTTTCTACGGCTTGATATTCCAGTGAGGCAGCACTATAAAGTTGGGCATGTGCTCACTGCTACAAGTCGACACCGTCGTTTATATGACTGAAAAATTGTTGAAAAAGAAGTTAAACACAAACACATACACACACACTGAGGGAACTCCTGACATGGCATTCTCTGGTTCTGGTTGATGAATCTTCACCAAATATATTACACTGAAGCATCCTTGGATTGATGCTTTATGCTTGTCCAAGTGGTGTTGTTTCACTACTAGAAGTGAAAATAGAAAAAAAATAAAAAGTCATAGTGAAAATAGAAAAAAATAAAAAGTCATAGTGAAAATAGAAAAAAATAAAAATTCATACAGTATTAGAACAAAACCCTAAGACTTTATTGAAATTTGTTGGGTTTTTTTTGCTCTCAGATATTTAAAAATACCAAAGATTTCATTTGCATAAAACATTTTGCATTCTTATGAGTTTTCAGTTTTCTTGTTATCTTTTTTCTGAACCCCTTAATTTTTAGCTCGACTATTCATAGAATAGTAGAGCTATTGGACTCGCCCATGCGTCGGCGTGTCCGCGTCGGCGTCCGCGTCCCGATTTGGTTAAGTTTTTGTATGTAAGCTGGTATCTCAGCAACCACTTGTGGGAATGGATTGAAACTTCACACACTTATTCACTGTGATAAACTGACTTACATTGCACAGGTTCCATAACTCTGTTTTCGGCGTCCGCGTCGGCGTCCGCGTCCCGATTTGGTTAAGTTTTTGTATGTAAGCTGGTATCTCAGCAACCACTTGTGGGAATGGATTGAAACTTCACACACTTATTCACTGTGATAAACTGACTTACATTGCACAGGTTCCATAACTCTGTTTTGCTTTTTTACAAAATTATGCCCCTTTTTTGACTTAGAAATTTTTGGTCAAGGTTTTGTATGTAAGCTGGTATCTCAGTAACCACTTGTGGGAATGGATTGAAACTTCACACACTTATTTACTGTGATAAACTGACTTACATTGCACAGGTTCCATAACTCTATTTTGCTTTTTTACAAAATTATGCCCCTTTTTCGACTTAGAATTTTTTGGTTAAGGTTTTGTATGTAAGCTGGTATCTCAGTACTCACTAATGGGAATGGATTGAAACTTCACACACTTGTTCACTGTCATGATCTGACATGCACAAAGCAGGTCCCATAACTTTATTTTGCTTTTTTACAAAATTATGCCCCTTTTTCAACATAGAAATTTTTGGTTAAGTTTTTGTATGTAAGCTGGTATCTCAGTATCCACTAATGGGAAAGGATTGAAACTTCACACACTAGTTCACTGTCATGATATGACATGCAGTGCAAAGGATCAATAACTCAACTTTGCATTTTACAGAATTATGCCCCTTTTTCAACTTAGGAGTTTTTGGGTTAAATTCTTATATGTAAGCTGGTATCTCAGTACCCACTAATGGGAATGGATTGAAACTTCATACACTTGTCCACTGTCATGAGCTGATAAGCACTATGCAGGTTCCATAACCCTATTTTACTTTTTTACTAAATTATGCCCCTTTTTCGACTTTCTTATTCATTCAAGCGACAAGGCTGTTAAATAGTCGAGCGTTGCTGTCCTCCGACAGCTCTTGTTTTACTTTTTGTGTGTATCATTGGGTACTCAAATCTGGAACACCAACCCCTGTGACTGACTTTGATTTTCAACCTCTTTTAACTGCCAACATTATAGTAGTGAACATTTCTCATGTCTGTCAACTGGTTGGGGAAATCAGCACAGAATTTACAGAAATTCATCAAGAAATTGTGAAAATTGGCTCCCACTAATTTCAGGCTTGACTGATACTTATTTTATTAGAAAATGTAGAAACATGTGTATAATAATTCATACAAGATGGATATTGCTGCTCTGTTGAAACGGAGCATAGATTAATCAACAAAAAAAATATTGTTTTGTCTCGAAGCATAAACATTAGTTAGTTTTTTTTCGTATATTTTATTGGTGCAATTTCAGTAAAGCTATCTAAGATGTCAGGCTAGAACAAGTTGCTAATATTTTTCCTTTGTTTTATGTTACTGGATATTAATAAAAGTACGAAATGTTGCTCAATATATATCATTTTCTTTAATCTTTAGCCTGCTAGCGGCAGGTGATTTTGCCTTTGCGACCAGTGCAGACCGTTCACTATCCAGTCTGTAAATTTTCAATGAACACCCCTTCGAATATAAATGGTACTGCCTAAATTGAAAGATAGACCAGTCCATTTTAGTAATTTAGCAGGGTAAGGGTTAATATTCATTGTTTTGATGATGTATTCTTTCCTGAATGATAACACCTAGCTAGATATATTTTCCTTGTTTTATAGATTAAAAGTTTGATAATGAATTTTTAATGTCACTGTAACCTTCCTGGCTGTCATCTTGATTGTTCCCAGTCCATAACATAACTTTAAGGTGTTGCAAATCTAGTAAAATATTATTTTGTGCTTCAAAGATTCAAAAAGTCAAAACCGTAAATTGAATTATTGTATTTTGTCCAGTATAAAAATATCTTTAAGTACATTGATAGTAAATGACAAAGATCTTACAGTTAAGATATATTTTTGTGCAAGATCTTTACCTTAACCTGAAAGTTAACCCTTACCCTGCTAAATTTATATAATGAACTTGTCCATCTTTGAATTTGGACAGTACCATTAAATGTTAAAAGGGATGCATACCAAAAGGATACTGACTGAATTGCGAATGATATATTCCAATTCCATGAGGCATGAGGACATACTATGTGCAAGACTTTTATCTAATTGCAATAAAGACAATTTCCATGAAGTATGGTGCATATTTTGCAGGACCTTTACCTAAACCTCACTTAAAGTAATATTACATATAATTTCCATGAGGCATGAGGACATATTATGTGTAAGACTTTTATCTAACTGCCACAAAGACAATTTTCATGAAGTATGGTGCATATTGTGCAGGACCTTTACCTAAACCTCACTTAAAGTAAAATTACATATAATTTCCATGAGGCATGAGGACATATTATGTGTAAGACTTTTATCTAACTGCCACAAAGACAATTTCCATGAAGTATGGTGCATATTGTGCAAGACCTTTCCATGAGGCATGAGGACATATTATGTGTAAGACTTTTATCTAATTGCAACAAAGACAATTTCCTTGAAGTATGGTGCATATTGTGCAGGACCTTTACCTAAACCTCACTTAAAGTAAAATTACATATAATTTACATGAGGCATGAGGACATATTATTATGTGTAAGACTTTTATCTAATTGCGACAAAGACAATTTTCATGAGGTATGACACATTGTGTGCAAGACCTTTTGACACATTGTGTGCAAGACCTTTACCTAAACCTCACTTAAAGTAAAATAACATACAATTTCCATGTGCAAAACCTTTACCTAAAACTCACTGAAGATTAACTGATACAATTTCAGTTATACATGAAAACATATAGTGTGCAAGACATTTAGCTAAAACTCATTAAAGATTAAATGACAAAGACCATTTCCATGAGGCATGAGAAGTAATGTGTGAAAGACTCTCAGAAGATTGAACAACGCTGACAATTTCCATGAGGCATGAGAATATATTGTGAACGACTCAGAAGATTAAACAATGCAGACAATTTCCATGAGGCATGAGAGTATATTGTGAAAAACAAAGCATGTCCGCTCTCTAAGTCAAACAGTTTTCAGCCGATCTTCACCAAACTTGCTGACAATATTTGTGGGCATAATATCTCAGTCAAATTGGATAACCAGCCAAATTGCCCCAGGCATTCTTGGATTATGGCCCTTTATTACTCGAAAAAGCTGTGAATTTAGCCTTGTCCGCTCTCTAAGTCGAACAGTTTTCATCCGATCTTCACTAAACTTGCTGACAATGTTTCGTCCATGTTCGATAACCAGCCAAATCGCCCCAGGCACTCTTGGATTATGGCCCTTGAATTACTAAAAAAAATGCGAATTTAGCCTTGTCCGCTCTCTAAGTCAAATGGTTTTCATCCAATCTTCACCAAACTTGCTGACAATGTTTGTGGGCATAATATCTCGGCTAAGTGTGATAACCACCCAAATTACTCAAGGCACTCTTGGATTATGCCCCTTGAATTAGGCCAGGTTCGATGACAGGCGTATTTTGTGACAGTCTGGCACTCTTGTTAAATCTCCCTGTTTCTTTTATCTTGTGTTTCTTGATGATGTTTTGCAGAATCCATACCACCAACCCAACCCCATCACCTTGATGACTCATACACCTGCCCAACCCCACCTCACGCCCAGGGTAATATAAAAGTTTACTTTGTCTGGCATTGTCATCTGTACAATGATAGGAAGTGGTGGCACCAGTGTTCTATATATACACACATCAAGTTTCAGTTTTAATATCTTAATAATTTATATTAACATTAGAACATTGGTTTTGCAAAGTCATTTCCAGTGGTGTTTGTCAGATAATAATAATTCATATGGGAAGCCTAATTAGTAGTTTTTATTTCAACTAAAAGTCTTGTTAATTTTTTATGAATTTAACAAAACAATTTTGAAATTATTGGAATATTAGATTTAAAACAGCAAGCATGCTTGGTTTACTTAATTGGGTTGAGACTGGGGCATTCATACTTCATTTGGTTTGATTTGCATGTTGATTTAATAGATTTTCATTTCACCTTTATTAGAGTATTGTAAATCATTTGAAAAAGATAAGCCATCAATGATTCAGGAAGAACTTCCAGCAAAAATTTCCTTTTTTTTTTCTTAAATGACTGCACAATGTTGCTGATTTTGATCACATTACTGCTTATTTTGATCTTTAAAGCAGTCTGTAATATAATATTGTCATTTTAGTGCAGAATTAAGATCCTGTAAGAAGTGGAAAAGTTCCTTCATAAATTAGTCAATGTAAGGAAATGAATAACTGAATTAAATGATATGAGCCGCAACATGAGAAAACCAACATTGTGCGCTTGCGACCAGCTTGGATCCGGACCAGCCTGCGCAGTCTGGTCAGGATCCATGCTGTTCGCTAATGGTTTCTCTAGTTGCAATAGCATTTGAAAGCAAACTGCATGGATCCTGACCAGACTGTGCGGATGTGCAGGCTGGTCTGGATCGATGCTGGTTGCAAAGCCACTATGTTGGTTTTTCTCATGGCATGGCTCATATACTTTATCAGCAGTTTGGTTGAAGTCCTTGTTTCCTAGGATACTGATAATGCAAAATAAATATTGAGATGATAATTACATGTCCAGTCATATTCATAATGAGATTTAGATTGCTGGTATCTGACATCACAGAACCAGTCACAGGATATGGTGGAAACCAGTCTGGGACCCACAATTCCTGGCGACAGGAAGTTAACTGAGCATGACTGTTCCACCATTTTGCCCTTAAGACTTCTTATGACCCATACTTCACATCTCACAGCATCAAAAGTGATAGAAATATAAAACATTTACCGCCTCTTTATATCTTTCTATCACTCAAGAATCTGTATGGAAAACTCATCAGAAATTTGAAATAAACGTGATTCCATATTGGAAAATGTTGATCTTGGCATTTGGGTTTGTGCCTGCAGTCATTAATAATCATAGAAAATTGCCCCTGAATACATAAATACACTTCTCAGATGGCATCAAATCAGGATCATTAGAAGGTGTAAAATAGATTTTCATGGTATATTCATTTTCACAAAGAGTTGGCAGGGGTGCGATATGGTTATTATATATTCCCTGCCAAGAGCAAAATCATTCTATATCGGTTCTAATTCATTAACCTTTTGATTCATATTACAGATTTCACAAGTTTGAAGACATCATACATTCGCTCTCATGCAAACATATTTCTCATATTCTATTGTTTTGCAAGAGTCTGTATTGTTTGTTAGAGGGATAGCAGCACTGTGATGAGTGGAGCGCTTAAATCAAATCAGTGCAGGTAAATCCACCCTGGGCTAACTCCAGGAAGAATCCACCCGGGGCTACCTCCAGAAAGAATCCACCCTGGGCTTCCTCCAGGAAGAATCTGGGATTATCAGATCTATCCAGTTCGATCTTTCTTGTGGGGTAGATATTCTTCAGGACATAAAAGAGCCGAAAGATGATACAACCAAACTGCTTTCCATAATGCCTCTGTCCATGTGAGGAAGTTGTCAGTTGCGTACACTGATCCAGTTTCCACAACAGAAAGAAACTGGTGCCAATTAAACCAAGTAAAAATGAAACTATAATACTTAAATAGCTTAAAAATTATGTTAGATTTTCACATTAGTATAAACTATTGTAACTTTTTATGAAAGAAAGAGACAGATAATTATGTAAGATTACTGCTATGCTATCATTAGTTATTTCTGTGACTTTCCTTTTATTTTCCATCTTTTCTTATAGATGTAATATATGAATTTATGCGAAATTAAATTTCGCTCTTTGAGTTGCTGCAATTAAATAGAAAAAGGATTTGAAAAGTCTGAGAAGTTATCTATCTTTCATCAAAAGGCAAATTAGGTGAAATTTTAAAGAAAAAAAGTATTGCCAGTTCAGAATTAAGTTTAGCGCTAGCTTAATCGGAGGTGAAACGTCTGAAAAGCAAATGTCTCTTTACAGCATACATTTGCTTTCAAGTTAATTATCAGTTTCTTATTACATTAGCTTCCATAGAGCAAAGCCCTCTTTATAAGAAATAAGTTTAACCCTTATCATGCTGGACACAATTGATTCTGCCTTTGCGACCAGTGCAGATCATGATCAGCCTGCACATCCATGCAGTCTGATCATGATCTGCACTGTTTGCCATTCAGTCAGTATCTTTTTGGTATGCGGTTAAATCTTCAAAACGTCTAGCTGTCTTCTACCACTGGAGATGATACACATCTTTCTGATGTTCTCGCGTAAATTCTTTCAAGCATTTCTTCACAAACATCACTAGTCTTAGTTCTATGTACTTTATTTGAAAATCTGGCTTAGACTTCTTCCAAGTATTTCACAAACTTCACTTAATTCTTATATATATAGATAAATAAATCTTAATATATAATGACAGTTTTTGAATTGTTCCTTTTGTGTTATTCAGATGTGTTTTATATGAATACTTCTTCATTTTGCATGATCACATGTTAGCAAACATCACTTGTTTAATTTTCTACTATAAGAGATACCCACTTGTACTTAATTATACAAATGCATATAGATAAGTGCTGAAATTCCACGAACATCACTTTTCAATAAATTCCCAAGAGCGCTGTCATATAACTGATGTATTTAATTGTCCAAGATGAATAGAGCCAATTCATACGCCATTATTTTGATGCTGAAATTGAAATTCGAGTGAAATTTTTCTGTGATTTATATGAAACATATAGGTGAATGACGAACTGCACCTTAAAAGCTATTACTTACTTTTATCGCCCCATTAAGATCTTTTATTAAGGTATGATAGTGTACTTCTGTATTTACATTAAGAAATTATAGAAGACCATTTAAAACATAGGAACTTTTAAAACTAATGAGAACTTTTGACATAATTAACAAGTGAAGTGATGTTATTGTACTTAGATTATCTTATAATAGCTGCCAACTTAGGCCGCTTGAAAAGTCTCGTAAACTTGATATAAACCTTCTTTGTGTTACGTGTGATTTATGAACTTTTGTACTTATTGACAGTGAAAATTTCATGAAAATCTAATGATATTTCAACAGTTCATAAGGTTATAAACTTTTGACAAACCCTTGGATCAGCAAAATTTTCCATGTACAATGGCAAATCATAAAATAGAATGGTTTCAGAGTATTTTAGTTCAGCACGTCTCTATGAAACTTCAACAGTGATGTATATGTACTTTGGTACATTTCTACAGCTCCTAGCTAAGATATGGTGAAATCATTAATATAATCGTTGGGGACTAATTTCTGTGGATTTCTTGGTATAGTCAGTCCACGAAATTAAGGTAGTTCTGCACATTAGGGTCGAAATTGTTTCTACAATGTTGAATTTGATTAAACTCTGATTTTTCAAAACTTTAGAATATATTTAGAAAATTGAAACTTCTCGCAGTTGTAAATAAACACATGACCTATAATGGGTAGTGGAATAAAATGTGTAGGTTCATGTGCTTATTTTTGAGATACTTGACCATGATTAAAGTGCACCACACATTTCACACTTATTTTAAGACATTATTTTGAATTATTTAACTTGTCAGATATTTTAATATCATAGTTTAACTTTAGAAAGATAGTAACCGTGCCATGGTAATAAATTTACTCACAGGTTTCAATTAATTATGTCTCCCACCACAAAGCTTGTCCGCACTGTAAGTCGAACATTTCTCATCCGATTTTCACCAAACTTGAACAAAATGTGTTTGACCATAAGACCTCAGCCAAGTTCGATAACTAGCCAAATCGGTCCAGGCGTCTTGGAGTTATGGCCCTTGAATTACCAAAAATCCATCTTTTTACTCTTGTCCGCACTCTAATTCGAATATTTCTCGTCCAATCTTCACCAAACTTGAACAAAATGTGTTTGACCATGAGACCTCTGCCAAGTTTGATAACTAGCCAAATCGGTCCAGGCATTTTGGAGTTACGGCCCTTGAATTATCGAAAAATTGCCTTTTTACTCTTGTCCGCACACTAAGTCGAACATTTCTCATCCGATCTTCACCAAACTTGAACAAAATGTGTTTGACCATGAGACCTCGGCCAAGTTCGATAACTAGCCAAATCAGTCCAGGCATTTTGGAGTTACGGCCCTTGAATTATTGAAAAATCGGCCTCTTTACTCTTGTCCGCACTCTAAGTCGAACATTTCTCATCCGATCTTCACCAAACTTGAACAAAATGTGTTTGACCATGAGACCTCAGCCAAGTTCGATATCTAGCCAAATCGGTCCAGGCATTTTAGAGTTACGGCCCTTGAATTACCGAAAAAATCTGTCTGTTTACTCTTGTTGCTCTCAAACATTTCTCATCCGATCTTCACCAAACTTGAACAAAATGTGTTTGGCCATAAGACCTTACCCAAGTTCGATAACTAGCCAAATCCGCCCAGGCACTTTTGATTTATGGCCCTTGAATTACTGATTGGATCCATTCATCCAGACCATCTGATTGGATCCACTCGTCTAAAACATCTAGAGAAACTTACATTTTTCATAGGGGCAGTTGTGGGAGACATGCGCTTTTCTCAAAAGCATCTCTAGTTCATAAAATGATTTTCATTTCCATATGCAGAATGCAGGCTTTATTCTACGTTTTACAGATAAATGACATTATGCCATCACTTCCGGTTTATCAGACATGCAGAACTACCTTAAGTTCCAACAAACATGTAAAATTTATGTTCATTTCATGTCCAAAATGTCGGATACCATAACTTATATCCCCACGAAATAGCCACTTTGGCCAAAACCAGGAAATTTATGCTCTTGAAATTAAATGATTGAAGTATTCAGTAAATTAGATTTTCTTGATACTCAAGGTAAGATAAATTTCTACGACAAAATCTCTTTTCAAATTTTTTTTTATTGTAATAGTTTATTGCGGCAAAAAAATCTAAATCCTTGCCTACATTGTCTTACTTGCCTTGAGATAATGAGATACTAGATACATAGAAATCATTGTGGCTAAAAGCCATTGATGGCCGCTATCAGATAATTAGATTGGTCCATTTAAATTCTGCACATTTTATAGACTGGGAGTTAAATTTCTAGCATTCTATTGGCAGATTATCTCAACTCCTGACAGTGGTATCCCACTGGTTTGAACTGTGTTTTCAGGGCATTTATTTACCATTAAATTGCCACATTATCAAAGTGTCAGTTTGTTAAATTGGCCAGTGGTTCAAGAAAGGTCAGGCATCAATGGTCAGACTAAACATTTACAATATAAAATTCATTGCCAGATTGATTTATTTGTGAATTATTGATGTCATAACAATTGTCTGTTCAGTTAATACAGTATAATAGTTATTTAATTAATTTGTTGATCAAAATCTGTGTAGATGTTTTTTGCAGTTTCTTTGATTTGTAGTTTTTTTTCCTCCCCACAATTGATGTTGATAAATAATGCAGTGCTATTGAATGCTTTCTTGCAGCTGTTATTATACACTACTAGACTTCTGTTTTTTTCTTCTTTTCACTGGAACTGAAATATTAATTTATCAGTTTGTGCCATTGTGGCTTTAAGTAATTGATATTCTAAATTTGATTTTAATCAAACACTTAATGTAAAACTGAGATTTATAAACTGCATTCATTTATTGACCATATGACGTCTTTAAGGAGTAAATTACTGAAGCCAGAAAATAAATCAGCCGTCATGATAATTATGTTGACTGTTAGTTGATGCATTTCATGTTGATTGCTATACCACATGTTGACGGCTGCATTACATGTCCATTGCTGCACTACATGTTGATTGCTATACCACATGTTGTCTGCTGCACTACATGTTGACTGCTGCACTACATGTTAATTGCTGCACTACATGTTGATTGCTATACCACATGTTGTCTGCTGCACTACATGTTGACTGCTGCACTACATGTTAATTGCTGCACTACATGTTGATTGCTATACCACATGTTGACTGCTGCACTGCTTCTTGATTGCTGCACTACATGTTGATTGCTATACCACATGTTGACTGCTGCACTGCTTCTTGATTGCTGCACTACATGTTAATTGCTGCACTCCATGTTGATTCCTATACCACATGTTGACCGTTGCACTGCTTCTTGATTGCTGCACTACATGTTGACTGCTACACTACATGTTAATTGCTGCACTACATGTTGATTGCTATACCACATGTTGACTGATGCACTTACTGTTGACTGCTACCTACATGTTAATGCTGCACTACATGTTGTTGCTATACCACATGTTGACTGCTGCACTGCTTGTTGACTGCTGCTCTACATGTTAATTGCTGCACTACATGTTTATTCCTATACCACGTGTTGACCGCTGCACTGCTTCTTGATTGCTGCACTACATGTTGACTGCTACACTACATGTTAATTGCTGCACTACATGTTGATTGCTATACCACATGTTGACTGCTGCTCTTCGTGTTGATTGCTATACCACATGTTGACTGCTGCACTACATGTTGTTTGCTATACCACATGTTGACTGGTGCACTGCTTGTTGACTGCTGCACTACATGTTAATTGCTGCACTACATGTTGATTGCTATACCACATGTTGACTGCTGCTCTTCGTGTTGACTGCTATACCACATGTTGACTGCTGCACTACATGTTGATTGCTATACCACATGTTGACTGCTGCACTGCTTGTTGACTGCTGCATTTCATGTTAATTGCTGCACTACATGTTGATTGCTATACCACATGTTGACTGCTGCTCTTCGTGTTGACTGCTATACCACATGTTGACTGCTGCACTACATGTTGTTTGCTATACCACATGTTGACTGCTGCACTGCTTGTTGACTGCTGCACTACATGTTAATTGCTGCACTACATGTTGATTGCTATACCACATGTTGACTGCTGCACATGTTGACTGCTATACCACATGTTGACTGCTGCACTACATGTTAATTTCTACATTACATGTTGATTTTGTCATTGCATGCGGACTGCTGCCATACTTGTTGACTGTTGCAATACATGTTGACTGTTCCTCTATATATTGACTGCTACACTACATGTTAACTGCAGCACTACAGGCTAACTGCCATGCTACATGTTAACTGCAACACTACAGACTGACTGCTATGCTACACATTAAGTGCAGCACTACAGACTGACTGCTATGCTACATGTTAACTGCAGCACTACAGACTGACTGCTATGCTACATGTTATTTGCAGTACTACAGACTGACTGCTATGCTACTTGTTAACTGCAGCACTTGTCAGTTATAACCAATAATGTTACTCCAACAGTCACCAGCTAGAGTTACTGCCCTTCTATGTTTTAATGAGAACATCTCATTCTTATCCCCTTAAGCAATTTTTGCGATTAATTGTTAGTACAGTAAATGTACATAGCAGGGCTGTACTGAAACTAACAGAAGTGTTTGGTTGCCAGTTAAAGAGCAACTGATCCTCATTTTCGTTTAAAGGCATGTTATGACCACTGCAAGATAAATCATAACAAGTGATTCTCACATTCTATTATTCTCACAGAAATAGAAACGGGATGTTAAGATGCCAAACATAAGTGAAAGGAAATGACTGTTTTGCATGGAAATATAATTAGCCCAATTTAATGGGGTAACATGATGTTAAACATAACGCTCTATATTGTTATACAAAACTGTTTATTTGTATGCTAGGGTAAGCGTGAATATTTTCCATTACAAATTCTAATTGATACAAAAAATGATGCAGGCAGGAATATGATTGATAGTAGGATAGAGGAATTAATGATAGCTGGTTCTTACCTCACACTGGCACAAGAATTAGTAATGCCAAGTCATCTGGGTTCTAGTAATTACTTAGTAATGACAGGTTACCTCCCTTGGTGTTTCCTAATAGGGTCTGTCAACTCTTTGTGTATGTTGTAGTTCCACTGTGGCTGCCTGGTCAGTTTTGATTTTAATTTCAATCCTTATATAGTTTTAAGGGATCTTGTGAGTATGGAAGGATAAAGTAAATTTTGCCTTTTTGCTTTTACATGGGGTAATATTTCACTGAAAGTCTCCTGTTGTCTCAGGTTAAAACTTTTGACTGATAACCAGCAATATTATGTTTACTATTACATTAGGCGCCTCTGTGGCAGAGTAGTTAAGGTTCATTGACTCAGATTACCTGTCCCTTCACCGAAAGGCTTTCAAAACCTTGCTTAGGTTGTAGAATTCTTCATGTTAGGAAACCATCTGTCTGGCTTACAGAATGTTAAGGGCTCTGTTCGGTGCCCAGCTCGGTGCCCAGCCATGCCTGATTATGCTTGGAGGGGCACCTGGAGAATTCCTCAACTTGCAAAAGCTTGAATTGTCACTATATGACTTAATTTGTTTTAGTGTTACTCTAAACTGAGATAATTAAACTGTTAAATCAGATTAATCATATGAGCAACTAAACATTTTGTTGTTTGTTGATGTTCATGGCTGATCAGATAAAATGAAAGACATCGAAAATCATTTGTACCACTTGGCTGTTTTTGAACCAGATTGCTAGTTCTAATCTGGTTGTTACTAACTGCCAGGAGGTGCACTAGGAGTCCCTACCTGGTCTGATTTAGAGCCTGGAAACTGCTTTGGTTTCAAGGTTGTCTATGCGGAAGGCATAGAAAGCATCCTTTATTCAGCTACAATTTGCTAGAACTGAGCTACAAATTTAAGTTGGAACTAGTTGAAGTAATTGCAATATTACAGTACGTCTTCATAAAACTTTAAATGTTTTAAGGGCAATGGAGAAAATAGTTTGCATAAACAGCCTGGTATTTGCTTTTAAACTTTAAAATTTCAAGCATCAAAATTAAGATTTATTTTGAAATGGTGTCAGACTAATCAGTCTATTTTATACAAAATTAGTATTTTCAAGCATTTTGTGAGCATTTTTCGAGCGTTTCCCTCAATAATTAAGCAATTGTCTGACAATGAAAGAGTAAATTGTTTATTGTTATAGTGAAATAGTTAAAGGGCTCAGTTTCACTTTAATTATTAGACCCATTCTGTGGGAATCAACTTCTCTCGTAATTACTTGTAACTAAATTTAATCTCATTTTGAAAAGTTCTTAATGATCCAGCAAAAGGACTACAATTGGCCTAACTGTCTTTAATATTGTCTGGAAAACACTGTGGTCTATTAGAAGAAAGGTAATAAATATTTATTAGTATGAAATATTCAAAAGAAGGTTTAATGTTTGGTTATTATTGCTCTAGGCAGGTTTCTGGTGGTAAATCTTGTTATGTCTAAAATGGGGGTTCAATAATCATCTTATAGATAGCTTAAGATACTACTTTCTCCTGTTGCTGTAAAAAGAGCGACTTTTTTTTGGCCTTAACAGGGAGAAAAAAGTTAGATTTTAAAGGCACTGAGTTAATGGCATAGCGCAGTTCTTTACTTATCAATTCAAAAAGTTGTTTGTGTCACATAGCAGTTTGTTGCTGGTCTTCCTATATGCTGCTTAAAATGTCACTCAGTAGTCAGTTTGCCGTTGGTTTTCTTTGACACTGTTTAAAGTGTCTCACAGTAGTCGGCCTGCCATTGGTCTTCCTAAACCCTGCTTAAAGTGTGACAGTGTCTCACAGTAGTCGGCCTGCCATTGGTCTTCCTAAACCTTGTTTGAAGAGTGACTGTGTCTCACAGTAGTCGGTTTGCTGGTGGTCTTCCTAAACGTCTCTAGTCGGTTTGCTGTTGGTCTTCCTAAACCCTGTTTAAAGTGTCTCCAGTAGTTGGTTTGCCTTTGGTCTTACGTTATTATGCAACTTTGAAACTTCTTTATGTAATTTCAGTTTCCTGCACTTTTTTAATTTAAAAAGCACTGTTATGAATTTAGAAAGGAAGTTTTTATGCCCCCAGCATCTACTGATGCGGGAGGCATATAGTGATTGTCCTGTCGTCCGTCTGCCCGTTCGTACGAGGTTAACCAGATGGGACTGTTTCGTCTAGCATCAATACCCCTTACTAGAATGACTTGATACTAATGCAGATGTAACCTGTGACCATTCCTCATCTTCAGACATCACCTGACCTCAGTTTGACTTAGGTTGCTTTATATGTGCCATCTCTTGGTTAACCAAATGGGACCGTTTCGTCTAGCATCAATACCCCTTACAAGAATGAATTGATACTAATACAGATGTAAACTGTGACCATTCCTCATCTTCAAACATCACCTGACCTCAGTTAGACCTTGACCTTGACCACGTTTTGGACTTAGGTGCAAAATCTAACGAAAGGATGCCACGGGGGGCATCAAGCGTTTATTGAACGCAGCTCCTTGTTTAATTCTGTTTTATTTATTCTGTTATTCAAAAAATATGGTATTAAAAAAAAAAAATCTACCATTGTGAGGATATTTAGCTCTTCGGTTACCTGTTTGGCAGTAACGAGGCTTTATCCAGATATTCCCATTTGCCTCCACAGCCACAGGGGTTTCATAAAGAGCTGGTAGGGTTAGAGAGGGTGGGGGCTGGGATTTCACCAGCTGTAGTGGTCTGAAGCACCAACTACTTCTCCTGTAGGAGCTAGAAAAGTTCTAAATGGATGAACCCTGAAACCCCGCTCTGCTTCGCATCTTCCATAAATAATGAAAACCCTACAGCTAGTGACGTGATAGCATCATACATATTACATCTTGTAGAGAGCTGTCCTTACATAATATGGAATACTTAGGAATTAAGTAATAATAATTCCTGCTTTTGCATAATATTCTCACATGCACACACAGCCTGCACTGTAAGACACGAAAATGGAATTTCATTTTTATTGAAAAATAGATTAAGATCTTCGAGTGTTATAGAGGATATTATATGAGAGTCTTTTTAGCTCACCTGAGCAATGCTCAGGTGAGTTTTTGTGATCGCTCGATGTCAGGCATCCGTCTTGTCTGTCTGTCGTCTGTCAACATTTAGCTTGTGTATTCGATAGAGGCTGTATTTTTCAATTGTTCTTCTTGAAATTTAGTCAGAATGATTGCCTTGATGAAATCTAGGCCAAGTTCGAAAATGGTTCATCTGGGATCAAAAACTAGGTCACAAGGTCAAATGAAAGAAAAACCTTGTGTATGCGATAGAGGCTGTATTTTTCAATTGATCTTCATGAAATTTGTTCAGAATGATTGCCTTGATGAAATCTAGGTTGAGTTCGAATATGGGTCATCTGGAGTCAAAAACTAGGTCACTAGGTCAAATCAAAGAAAAATCTTGTGTATGCGATAAAGACTGTATTTCTCCATTGATCTTCATGGAATTTTGTCAGAATGATTGCCTTGATGAAATTTAGGCCGAGTTCGAATATGGGTCATCTAGGGGCAAAAAATAGGTCACTAGGTCAAATCAAAGAAAATCATTGTGTATGCGATAGAGGCTGTAGTTTTCAATTGATCTTCATGAAACTTAGTCAAAATGATTGCCATGATGAAAGCTAGCTCTAGTTCGAATATTGGTCATCTAGGGTCAAAAACTAGGTCACTAAGTCAAATCAAAGGAAAACATTGTGTATGCGATAGAAGCTGTATTTTTCAAGTCATCTTCCTAAGATTTGGTCAGAATGATTGCCTTGATGAAATCTAGTCAAATTCGAATATGGGTCATTTAGGATCAAAAAGTAGGTCACTAGGTCAAATCAAAGAAAAATCTTGTGTATGCAATAGAGGCTGTGTTTTTCAATTGTTCTTCATAAGATTTGGTCAGAATAATTGCCTTGATGAAATCTAGTTTGAGTTTTAATATCGGTCATCTGGGGTCAATAAGTACGTCACTAAGTCAAATCAAAGAAAAACCTTATTTATGTGATAGAAGCTGTATTTTTCAATTGATCTTCATGAAATTTGGTCACAATGATTGCCATGAAGAAATCTAGACCATATTTGAATATGGTTTATCTGGTGTCAAAAGCTAGGTCATATCAAAGAAAATGCTTGTTTAATCTCAAGATACCACATTTTTGGTCCAGTCCTAATGAAAATTAGCCAGAATATTTGTTTCCATGAAATCACTAGGTCAAACATGTTTATACTGTTATGGTGTGTTTCTCAGGTGAGCGACCTAGGGCCATCTTGGCCCTCTTGTTTTATTGAATTTTTGAAACAAGTGGAATGAAATAATAAAATGCATGGCTCTGCCAACAAGTTTAATATATTCAATTTGGAAACACACAAAATGTAATATTCTTTTCCTCCTTTCTTTGCCTATCATAGACCAAGTCAATTCATCCAGCATTTCCTATACTTGTAACAATGTCAACATCGAAGCTGTATTACACTAGTGTAATACCAAAATAACGTCTTGGCTTTATTTCACTCCCACAATGCCAACCATGTGATAAAAATTGTTTTTAATTTAAATTTAACTCCTTTATACTATGGAACGAAGAACCAGGCGTGTAGTTGAAACTCTTGTTATGAATATTTATGACTTGTCACCTTTTGGGTCTCAAGAAGTTTTCTAGCCATGTCCTTACATTGCAGGACTCTCTCATTATATTTTAATGAATGAATAGAAAATCTTTTGTTTGAAAGGAAGAATAAAGGCTATAAAGTAACCACTGGAGCAAGGCAGGGTTATGGTCCCTGTCAACTGTAGCCTGGGAAAATGTACATTTGTGACCATACACACACAAAATGGAGAAAAGGGACTTGATTAGATTTTATACTGTCTGCACGATATTCTCATAGCAGAAACCAGTGTGCTTGATTCTGTATGTGAGACAAAACTGTAAATTGATGTTGCTGATCTTGAAGAGAAAAAACTCGCTTGTAAATGCTATGTAACAGTGTACAGTTATCACAAAACAGTAAAAATTTTTTGTCTTTTCAGGTGGAACAACAGTGAAAGTTTGGGATGCTTTGGCAGGTGGCAAATTGATAACTACATTATGCAACCATCACAAAACAGTTACATGTTTATCATTCTGTAGTAACTACCAGAGATTGATGTCTGGAGGTTTGGACAGGTTAGTTTTGAGTTTTATTTCACCCGTTTTGGAAAAAATGCACCTATCATTTGATGACTCATCCATCTGTCTGTCAACACTGTCTATCCATTGTGTATCTGTCCTGAGCATATCCTAATAACTTTTCATGGTAGGTGACTATGAGACAATATGCAGAGCACATGAATGGGGTCTGTATATCAAAGGTCAAGGTAACAAATGGAGCTCAAAGGTCAGTTTGTCTATCATAACCCGTGTACAAAGCATAACTCAATCTGACTAAAGTACATCTCCAATTTATGCTACACTTTGGATCTGAAGACGTACTATTGATAGACTTGTTCTGTATTTAGCCTGGGTTTTTCATGTTTTTAATAATAATACATCATGACTGCGCCCTTGTGTTTTGAGAGGTATCATATGTCACTCTAAGGACTTGGTCATGTAAGGGCAGAATATGTGTCAGGCAGCCGGTTAGCTCAGTTGGTAGAGCACTCGCCCTGTAAGCGAGGGGTCCCGGGTCAAGCCCCAGACCGACTGCATATTTTTCTCACCCTGTGACATTCGACGCTATTTTGATGGTTCAGCCAAATGCTTGTTGAAACGAGTCTTCTCATTGGTTCAAATAAAAATAGATATGCGAAAATAAAAATAGCAATATCGGAAATCCAAATATACAGAAAGATGAATGTGAATAGGTCATTCTCAGATTTTTGTTTAGAAGATCAGGTAGTTTAGTCAGATTGAAGCATAACTTAACCATTCAAGGTATTGACTTTCACTTTGTACATAGATAGGTGTCGATGAAACTTGCTCATCTTTTAGAATTATCTAAAACTTTGGGCATATATTACCACTCTTTGTGGAAAACTCATTTTATAAGCTTATATGATTAAAGAAGTTGACAATATTGTTGAATGTGCCTTCAGTCCTTACCCAAAGAAGGTGTTGGATTGGTATGTCACTTTTTAGCTCACCTGGGCTTTGTTTAGAGTGAGCTATTAGCATAAGTGGATGGTCCAGCAGCAGTATTCCTGTGTCCATTATCCTATACTCAATACCCCAGTCACACATACGGTGCGGATAGCTACGTCTAGCCACGGGTATAAACGTAGTAATTCGTATCGATCTGTACCGGAGCAGTACGGATTGATACGGATTACTACTTTAAGGTACGGCTCAGGTACGGATCGATACGGATTACTACGTTTCTATCCTTGCCTAGACATAGCTATCCGTGCCGTATGTGTGACTTTGGTATAAATATCTTGTCTGAAACAACTGGTGAGAATTACACCAAATCTGGTCTGTAGAACCCTGGCATCATGACCTCTGTCAAGTTTGTTCAACTGGTTAGCTAGAAATAGAAAAAGTAACAACTTCTTATAATGAACTGGTTGCTGGATCTTCACCAAACTTTGTATGTAGCATCTTAATATGGCTCTATTTCAAAGTTCCGCATTGCCCTTTAAAGGAGCTGTCAGAGCTAAAAATAAAAAAAAAACAACATTTAATTGACTTTCTCATTAACCGCTTGATGGGTCTCCACTAAACCTGGGTTATAGCATCCTTGTATGGTCCTTTCTCAAGTTAATTCAGAAGGTTCTACTTGGTCCCTTGTAGGGCATGCTAGAACAAAAACTAGAAAAAAAACCTTTAAATGACTATTGGTGAAATAGAAAAATAGAAAAAAAAACATTGAAATGACTTTTAATGAACTGCTTAAAGAATGTTCACCAAATATGGTCGAAAGGTCAAGTTCCTCCTCAATTGAGTGACTTAGGCCCATTTTGTTATCCCCCGACGAAAGTCAGAGGGATATAGTTTTGGCGTTGTCTGTCCGTCTTTCCGTCCGTCCGTCCATTTGTCCTTCCATCCATCCGTCCGGAGCCATATCTAGGAAATGGTTGGGAATATTTATTTAAAACTTCATATGCATGTTCACCACTGTGAGTTCTTGTGACCCGTCAAGTTTCAGTCAGATTGCCCAAGTAACACCAGAGTTATGGCCCTTAGAAAGTTCTAGTGTTAACTATATAGGGTACTATAAATATGGCAATTTCTGCATCATAACTTTTGATATATTTGACCTAGAACAATGAAACTTAAACAGAATTTAGATCACCATAATGTGGTTGTGTACACACAATTTCAGTCGGATTTATATGTAAATTAAGAGTTATTGCCCTTTAATTGTATAAAAATCCACATATTTGTACATAACAAACTTACCATTTGGTAGAATTTCATTAAATTTCTTTCATTCTTTTCCATGAAAATTTATTGTAAACATGTAAAGTTGTGTACCCTCACCTGGTCACCCCCTTACCTTGATTACATCCGTCCCTATTCCCCCCCCCCCACACACACACAAAAAAAAAAGAAATTCCTTATTTAAATTTTTTTAAACAAACTTCATATACATGTTCACCACTATGAGGTTATGGGGCCCATCAAGTTTCAGACATATTGCCCAAGTAACGCCAGAGTTATGGCCGTTAGAAGTTTCCAGTTTTAACTATATGGGGTACTATAGATCTATAGATATGGCAATTTCTGCATCATAACTTTTGATATATTTGTCTTGAACTATGAAACTTTAACAGAATTTAGAGCACTATAATGTGGTTGTGCACACACAGTTTCGAACGGGTTTCTTTTGTAACTAGAGTTATTGCCCTTAAATTTTCTAAAAATCCACATATTTGTATATAACAAATTTACCATTTGGCAGAATTTCATTAAATTTCTTTCATTCTTTTCTGTGAACATTTATTATAAACATGTGAAGTTGCGCACCCACACCTGGTCACCCACTTGCCTTGTCCCCCCCCTCCCCCTCCCCCACCACCCCCCTCCAAATTTTTTTTTATTTTTTTCATTTCTTATTTTAGATTTTTTTCACACCTTCCATGATTATTTATCAACATGCAAGTTGTACCATTCCCCCACCTCACTCCTCCACCCAGTCATGCCCACCACTGATCATGCATCCTCTGCCCCCCCCCCCCCCCCCCCCAACTTCACCCTTTTACCCTTTTTTTATGCCCCCAAAGGGAGGCATATACTTTTTGAACCGTCTGTCAGTCTGTCGGTCTGTCCGCAATTTTCGTGTCTGATCCATATCTTTGTCATCGATGGATGGATTTTCAAATAACTTGGCATGAATGTGTACCACAGTAAGACGACGTGTCGCGCGCAAGACCCAGGTCCGTAGCTCAAAGGTCAAGGTCACACTTAGACATTAAAGGATAGTGCATTGATGGGCGTGTCCGGTCCATATCTTTGTCATCGATGGATAGATTTTCAAATAACTTGGCATGAATGTGAACCACAGTAAGATGACGTGTCGCGCACAAGACCCAGGTCCGTAGCTCAAAGGTCAAGGTCACACTTAGACTTTAAAGGATAGTGCATTGATGGGCATGTCCGGTCCATATCTTTGTCATCCATGGATGGGTTTTCAAATAACTTGGCATGAATGTGTACCACAGTAAGACGACGTGTCCTGCGCAAGACCCAGATCCGTAGCTCAAAGGTCAAGGTCACACTTAGACGTTAAAGGTCATTTTTCATGATAGTGCATTGATGGGCCCGTCCGGTCCATATCTTTGTCATTCATACATGGATTTTAAAATAACTACGCATGAATGTGTGACACAGTAAGACGACGTGTCGCGCGCAAGACCCAGCTCCATAGGTCAAAGGTCCTAAACTCTAACATCGGCCATAACTATTCATTCAAAGTGCCATCGGGGGCATGTGTCATCCTATGGAGACAGCTCTTGTTTCATTTTTAATTTTCCATCAATATTATAATCAACATGTGAAATTTTGTTTCCTCTCCCGTTCCCCCGCACCCCCACCCCCTAAAAAAATAAATATATTAAGTTGTGACTGCACAAACCTTGTCCTCAGCCATGTTCAAGATATCTTACCTGTGTTCTCTTAAGAACATCTGTTCTTTTAAGTTTAAATGTACATGTTAAACATCAACACCTGGTGCCAAACCACTCAAAGACAATATTTCGTTCCAGTTAAACTTCAAGCTCACATTTCAATTAACTGCATTTAATTTTAAAAGCTAAGCTTACTACATTAAGTATATCCCATTCAAAATAATTTCTTTAGTCAGGATCAAAGTATCATACATTTATTATGTACTCTTTTATTAAACATTTGTTTTCTGTTAAATTGATTTTGACTAATGAAATTATTTGCTTCTTATTAACATCCTAAACTTTTTGCCGGATATATTTTTTTGCCATTCCTCACCACACACCGTTTCGGCGGGGGATACCAATTCATCGAATTTACTTGTTTTTTATAAATTCCTAGATTATACTTGGACGTACAGTCGTCAAAGTTCATAAGGTTTAGGGTTGAGTAAATTAAAAGTCAAGGTCACAGTGACCTTTAGATCAATGTCACAATGACCTTGAGACTAAAAATGGAAACTGCTGGATAACTAAAGAACTTTTTGGCCTGCAGTTTTAGACTTTGTAGGATGATTGGCTGTGATCACTAGATGACCCACTTTATTTTGAGGATCACTATCTCAAGACCACAGCGACCTTGAGATTGGAAATAGGGTCCACTCAGTCATTTCTGAACAATTTGACTTACCATCAAACTTAATAGAATAATTGCATATGGTCTGTAAATGGTTCCTAGTGTTTGGAGTCAGTTGCTCAGAGGTCAAGGTCACTGTGAAGGAAAGTGCCTGATGTCAAAAGATGAATACTAGTGTTTTGGGGGTCAAAGGTAAAGAGCACAATGACATTGAACTAAAAATCAGTTTTCTGATCAATGTCTTTAGAGCTTTCGGCTGTCGGATTTCTTAGGATGATTGCATATGGTCAGCAGCCGTTTGTTTTTGGTGTTAATACCACAAAGGTCAAAGTCACTGTGCTTGGGTATATGGCCTTTAAAGCTTCAAACTTCATATGATATTTGCCTGTAGTCAGTATGCGACCTTGGCTGTTTCAGAGATCATAAGGTCAAAGAGATTTGACAGGAAATTTTGTTACCAAAGAGAATATTAACACACATGCAATGAACTGTAAGAACATGAACTTACTTGGATATTTGAAGATAACTTAGCAGGCTTGAGAAAGACGTGTCTACATTCATAGGGTCTTGTTCAAAGTCAAAATATCTAGAGATTTTTGTTTTACTTTCAGAGGTCAGTCTATTTTATCATTTAAGTTTATACTGCACATTTTTACAGAACACAAATTTAGTCTGTTAATTCAGGATATGTCTTATAACTTAAAATTTGTTAACAAGACGGAGAAGGAAAAGAGAATAACAAATTTACAATGACTGACACTAAATGTCGAGGGATCACAAGCTTATATATCCAGCAGCTGATTACAGGCATGTTTTTGATGAAAACGAACATTTTTTACGCTGTATGAATTGATGCATTCTGACATTTACTACTGGCGTTCCTTGTTATATACCTTAGAAGAAATAGTTCGTAGATATCTCATGACTATTGTTAAATTTTAGAGCTTTTTTCCATACGTTTGAGAAAAGATGTGAAAAAAAGAACAGCAGGAAGTTAGAAAATAACGGAAAGTAATGTATCAGTATGTTAGAATTACGTAGAAATGAACAAGAATGTGTTACATATGAAAGATGTCATGGTAATAAAAAAGGATCATTTTACAGTCAAAATACCACTTCCAAATAAAGACTGCTGTTACAAAGCTTGTTTTAAACTAAGGTTAAAAACCATAATTAGAATCATTTGTTAGAAGACAGAGAACAGAGACTTCTGTTTTCATTATCCATCGAGGGTCATTACACAATCGAAAATTTCAAAAATTTGCTTTTTGTCTTTTTTGGAACTGTTGTGATTGGCTATTTTGTTATTTACCATTAATAAGTTCTAGAACTAGGCTTTAAACACGGTTTTATAGGTTTTTTTTTTTTATCTAGGTAGATCAAAGGTAGGATACTGCAGAAGGAGATTTTTATGAAATTATCTGTTAATTTTTCAACACTTTATACAGTAGTCTTGCATTTAATTAAGAAATAATATGATATCTGAATGAATAGAAAGGGGAAAAGAGGGTGTAAAATGACAGGTGGGAGGGTCACATATATTTAGACCTTTTAACATACTGGCCATTTTTCATATTTTCTGTTTTGTCTTCAGATTTTTCATGGATAGCCATAATTATTACAGCATGTGAGTTTTTCTTGGGTGTCTTTTTATGAAAGAATCCATTTGAAATAATGGTGTTTTATAAATGATAGACAAATTGATTCCTAACCTCCCTCTAGGGAAGTTCAGGGTTATGGGAGGGACCCGGTGACATTTTTTATGTCTTTAATGGCATATAATTCAAATGGAAGCAATGTTTTGATATTTGCCGATTTCTCGTACTGTAATTAAATTAAAAAGGTTTTAGCACCCCAATTTTTAGTAATTTGTAGGCACATATGAGAGTAATGAAGTTTAATGGATGTTTATATAGTGACTGCATTAAAATAATCCGTATGAATGTAATAAACGATACATTACTGAGCATGTTTGTTTATAGCTGGTGCGAGGCAGCAGGTTCTAGTTAATTTATAAGAATAATGGGGGCATGTTTTTTGCCAGTGCCAAATGTATTTTATGTCATTTTGTTTTTCGCACTTTGGAACAAAACATCTGATCTACAATGTCTCATTGGTGGAAGATAGATGACTTTCACAAGAAGATAGCCAGGTAAAAACTGAAAGAGCATAGCATTTTATAATGAAACTCCCAACAGCCTGTGGTGGGATTTGAACCTGGTTTGCTTGGCTGCTAGTCCAGTGCTCTAACCACTGAGCCGAAGAGTAGGCTCAGTTGTTAGAGCATTAGACGAGCACCATCAGGTTTTATTTGTCCCCTACCAGTAGAACACCAGAGAGGAAATCCCCTACCGGTGGAACACCAGAGGAGACTATATGAATGCTGTCTGTCTGTCTGTCCGCAAGTCTTGATCCTGCAATTACTCAAAAAGTATTCAAGCTAGGTTCATAAAACTTGGTATGTGAATAGAGGGCAATATGTAGACTTTGCACATACATGACTTATTCTTGTAGGTCAAAGGTCACTATTGAAGGTCAAATAAAAATATTTCTGCTTCATAACATTTATATGGATTGATGGAGTCAAACATGCTTGAAAGGAAAATGTTCTCTGAACAAACAACATGGAAATATGTTAGTAACCATACATGCCTTAGTTTAAACAGTTCATTTATGTTCATCAAAAACAGCATGGAAATGTGTTAGTAACCATACACACATTAGATGAACAGTTCATTTATATTCACCAAAAACAGCATGGAAATTTGTTTGTAATCATACATGAATGAGATGAAACAGTTCATTTATGTTCACCTAAAACAGCATAGAAATGTGTTAGTAACCATACACGCATTAGATGAACAGTTCATTTATATTCACCAAAAACAGCATGGAAATTTGTTGGTAATCATATATGAATGAGATGAAACAGTTCATTTATGTTCACCTAAAACAGCATAGAAATATGTTAGTAACCATACATGCATGTGATTAAACAGTTCGTTTAATAGTTCACCAAAACAGCATGGAAATATGTTAGTAACCATACACGCATTAGATGAACAGTTCATTTATATTCACCAAAAACAGCATGGAAATTTGTTAGTAATCATATATGAATGAGATGAAATAGTTCATTTATGTTCACCTAAAACAGCATAGAAATGTGTTAGTTACCATACACGCATTAGATGAACAGTTCATTTATATTCACCAAAAACAGCATGGAAATTTGTTAGTAATCATATATGAATGAGATGAAACAGTTCATTTATGTTCACCAAAAACAGCAAAGAAATATGTTAGTAAACATACATGCATGTGATTAAACAATTCGTTTATGTTCACCAAAAACAGCATGGAAATATGTTAGTAACCATACATGCATGAGATGAAACAGTTCATTTATATTCACCAAAAACAGCATGGAAATGTGTTAGTAATCATATATGAATGAGATGAAACAGTTCATTTATGTTCACCAAAACAGCAAAGAAATATGTTAGTAAACATACATGCATGTGATTAAACAATTCGTTTATGTTCACCAAAAACAGCATGGAAATATGTTAGTAACCATACATGCATGAGATGAAACAGTTCATTTTACAGCATAGAAATATTTTAGTAACCATATATCCATATATGAATGAGATGAAACAGTTCATTTATGTTCACCAAAAACAGCAAAGAAACATACATTTATATCGGTAACCATACATGCATGAGATGAAGCAGTTCATTTATGTTCACCAAAAACAACAAAGAATTATGTTGGTAACCAAACATGAATGAGATAAAACAGTTCATTTATGTTCACCAAAAACAACAAAGAAATATGTTGGTAACCATAAATGAAGGAGATGAAACAGTTTATTTATGTTCACCAAAACAGCAAAGAAATATGTTAGTAACCATAAATGAATGAGATGAAACAGTTCATTTATGTTCACCAAAAACAGCATGGAAATGCGTTAGTAACCATACATGCGTGGGGTGAAACAGTTTTTTCCACTAAAAAAAACAAGATGGAAATATGTTTTTAAAGATCAGCAGATTATTGATCAGAAATTTTTCATTGATTAACCCTTAGCCTGCTGGTGGCGAGTGATTCAGCTTTTGCGACCAGTGCAGACCAAGATCAGCCTGCACATTCGTGCAGTCTGATCATGGTCTGCACTGTTCGCTATTCAGGCAGTAAATTTTCAGTGAAAACCCCTTTGAATAATAAGTGGTACTGTCCAAATAGAAAGATGGACCAGTCCATTATAGAAATATAGCAGGGAAGGGTTAATTCCATTTTACTTTCATGCAATGAGAGCAAATATCAAATAGAACAGTAACCAAATTATACTGGTGCCTGAATAATTTCTCAATCTTAAATGATTTAATTATGTAATGATTGAAAATAGAAACAAAGAAATTAAGAACATTTGATGTATGTGAACCAAAATAAGCTGTGTTTTGATTGAAATCAACTGGTATTTTCCAAGGCAATAAATATCCATTTAATTTTGTTTTTAAATTTTCCCTGTGTCTGCTGGAATCATCAAGGCAGGCTTATCAGATAGTTGATCAAAGTGGCCAAATGAGTTTCTCTCCATTATTTTATATCTCTTGTTACCAATGCTGTGTGAATGTGTTAAAGGGGAACTCAGTGGCATTGGAAAGTACTTTTTCTTGCAGAATATTTTTTTATCTTTTTTTTTTTATTTTTCTTGAATTTGAATACACTCAAATTTGCTTAAAGTACTTTTTATTGTTTCACACATGTTAAAGAAATAAATTATCACAGATAATATTTTGTTAGCCTGTTATAAAGTTAATTTAAAATTTAATAGCTGAAAACTCATGTTGTACTGTCATCCATTATTTGGTATCTTTCTTCTGCATTAGGGGGCCTCCGTGGCTGAGTGGTTACGGTTGCTGACTTCAGATCACTTGCCCCTCATCGATGTAGGTTAGAGCCTCACTTGGGGCGTTGAATTCTTCATGTGAGGAAGCCATCCAGCCAGTTAACGCAAGGTCGATGGTTCTATCCATGGGGTGCCTGCGCGTGATGAAATAATGCATGGATGGGCACCTTTGGTCTTCCTCCACCATTAAAGCTGGAAAGTCGCCATATAACCTATAATTCTGTCGGTGCGATGTTAAACCCAACAAAATAAATAAATTCTTCAGCCTTATTCTGTAACAGGTTTTTATGAGTCACAGGATGGGTCTTGACCAAAACAAGGTCTTATTACACAAACCTCTTGCCAAATTTTACAGTGTTTTGCGCCGATAAAAACAAACTTTTGAATATTCACCAGTTATTATGTCCCACCCCCTCTGGGGGAGACATATTGTTTTTGCCCTGTCCGTCCGTCCGTCCGTCCGTTGAATTTTACAGTGTTGTGCGCCGATAAAAACAAACTTTTGGATATTCACCAGTTATTATGTCTCCCCCCCTCTGGGGGAGACATATTGTTTTTGCCCTGTCCGTCCGTACGTCACACTTCATTTCCGAGCAATAACTGGAGAACCATTTGACCTAGAACCTTCAAACTTCATAGGGTTGTAGGGCTGCTGGAGTAGCAACCCGTATTGTTTTTGGGGTCACTCCGTCAAAGGTCAAGGTCACAGGGGCCTGAACATTGAAAACCATTTCCGATCAATAACTAGAGAACCACTTGACCCAGAATGTTGAAACTTCATAGGATGATTGATCATGAAGAGTAGAAGACCCCTATTGATTTTGGGGTCACTCTGTTGAAGGTCAAGGTCACAGGGGCCTGAACATCGAAAGCCGTTTCCGGTCAGTAACTTGAGAACCACTTGACCCAGAATGTTGAAACTTAATAGGATGATTGTTCCTGCAGAGTAGATGACCCCTGTTTATTTTTGGGGTCACTCAATTTAAAGTTCAAGGTCACAGGGGCCTGAACATTGATAACCGTTTCCGATCAATAACTTGAGAACCTCTTGAACCAGAATGTTGAAACTTCATAGGATGATTGAACATGCAGAGTAATGACCCGTATCGATTTTGGGGTCACTCCATTAAAGGTCAAGGTCACAGGAGCCTGAACATTGATAACCATTTCCGGAAAATAACTTGAGAACCACTTGATCTAGAATGTTGAAACTTAATAGGATGATTGGACATGCAGAGTAGATGACCCCTAATTATTTTGGGGTCACTTTATCAAAGGTCAAGGTCACAGGAGCCTGAACAGTGACTTAAGAACCACTAGGCCAAGAGTGTTGAAACTTAGCGAGATGACTGGACATGCCAAGTAGATGATCCCTATTGCAGCCAACCATCAGTGTCTCTTTGACTTTCACTCCTGACCCCTATTGACTTCTTGCCTATAGGACTTTGCATTGGGGGAGACATGCACTTTTTTACAAAAGCAATTTCTAGTATTGATGAATGTTTAATAATATTTCTGGACTTGACTTTTCCATTTACCATTGCCAACTTTATGAACTTATTTTTTTGTCAGAAGGTGTTCTAATATCATTATGGTTTTACAAATTTTGTTTAAAACTTTTTAATATAGTGTGTAAGAGGTACTTTTACTTGTGATCTTCCACTACAATTATTGCTTTAACCGTTAACCTGCTTTGGCTTTGCGGCCATTGCAGACTAAGATCGTGGTCTGCACTGTTTGCTATTCAGTCAGAAAATTTTCAGTGAACACCCCTTTGAATAAGAAGTGGCACTGCCCAAATTGAAGGATAGACCAATCCATTTTTAATCCCCCGCCACAAGTGGTGGGGGGTTATAGGAATGGTCTCCGTCTGTCCTTCCGTCTGTCCGTAACACTTTCGTGTCCGCTCCATATCTCCTAAACCCCTTGAAGGATTTTCATGAAACTTGGGTCAAATGATCACCTCATCAAGACAATGTGCAGAACCCATGAGTCAGCCTTGTCAGCTCAAGGTCAAGGTCACAACTCAAGGTCAAAGGTTTTAGCCTTCCATTTTGTGTCACCTCTGTATCTCCTAAACCCCTTAAAGGAATTTTATAAAACTTGGGTCAAATGATCACTTAATCAAGACGATATGCAGAACCCATGAGTCAGCCATGCTGGCTCAAGGTCAAGGTCACAGCTTAGGGTGAAAGGTTTGAGCCTTCCATTTGTGTCCGCTCTATATCTCCTAAACTCCTTGATGGATTTTCATCAGACTTGGGTCAAACGATCACCTCATCAAGGCGATGTGCAGAACTTATGAGTCAGCCATGCCAGCTCAAGGTCAAGGTCACAACTTAGGGTGAAAGGTTTGAGCCTTCCATTTTGTGTCACCTCTGTATCTCCTAAACCCCTTGAAGGAATTTTATAAAACTTTGGTCAAATGATCACCTCATCAAGACGATGTGCAGAACCCATGAGTCAGCCATGCCGGCTCAAGGTCAAGGTTACAACTTAGGGTGAAAGGTTTGAGCCTTCTATTTGTGTCCGCTCTATATCTCCTAAACTCCTTGATGGATTTTCATCAAACTTGGGTCAAACGATCACCTCATCAAGGCGATGTGCAGAACTTATGAGTCAGCCATGCCAGCTCAAGGTCAAGGTCACAACTTAGGGTGAAAGGTTTGAGCCTTCCATTTTTTGTCTGCTCTATATCTCCTAAACCCCTTGAAGGAATTTTATAAAACTTTGGTCAAATGATCACCTCATCAAAACAATGTGCAGAACTTATGAGTCAGCCATGCTGGCTCAAGGTCAAGGTCACAACTTAGGGTCAAATGTTTGAGCCTTCCATTTTGTGTCCACTCTGTATCTCCTAAACCCCTTGGAGGATTTTCATCAAACTTGGGTCAAATGATCACCTCATCAAGAACTCATGAGTCAGCCATGTCAACTCAAGGTCAAGGTCACAACTCAAGGTCAAAGGTTTGAGCTCTTTATCTCCTAAACCCCTTGAAGGATTTTCATGAAACTTGGGTCAAATGATCACCTCATCAAGATGTTGTGCAAAATTCATGAGTCAGCCATGTCAGTTCAAGGTCAAGGTCACAGCTGAAGGTCAAAGGTTTACCCTTTCACTATCCAGCAGTGGCGGGGGATTTAGCTGTCTTTCAGACTGCCTTGTAGAAATTTAGAACATCTATCAAATATTTCCTTGTTTTGTGTCATATTCATTTTCAGCATGCCACTATGGCATTTGCTTGATAATCTTGATGTACAAATAGCAGTTTTGTGTCATAATAACATCACAGTTTCAGTAATCTTGTGTAACAGATTTGGTCATTTTAAACCTTAGCCTGCTGACGGCAAGTGATTCTGCCTTTGCAGCCAGTACAGACCAAGACCAGCCTGCATTTCTGCGCAGGCTGATTGGTCTGCACTGTTTGCTATTCAGTCAGTAAATTTTCAATGAACACCCCTTCGAATAATGAATGATACTGCCCAAATTGAATGATGGACCATTCCATTTTAGAAATTTAGCAGGCTAAAGGTTAGGCTATGGTATCAACTGAATTCACTGCTCCTGGCAGTAGTGTCCCTTTAATCAGAAAATGAATTTGGCATCAGATAAGCCTTAGCAACTTTTCACTTTCACGCTCAATATACAATGGGAAAGTTTTGTATCTAAACTTTGATTAATTATGAAAAATATGTTTTGATGAATTTAATGCATTTTAAGCTACCATTTATTAAAGTTAAACTGTTTTAACAGAAACAGTCAAGCTGATGAGCAGTTTTGTTGGAATAGTAAAACGTGTCTTCTGCTATGATAGTGCCTCAATATTTAATCTACTGCGGGCACCCTTCTGCGTTTTGTTTGAAAGAACAGAGAGCGACTTTCATCTTTCATTGTTGCCAGGGCTCCGGAAATTTTGGTAACTCAATCGGTCCGAAACGAAAATCCTGATATCGGCACTACCCCACCCACCGCATTCTCAATATTACACATTTTGTAAAACGTGATAGAGTAAAGAAATAAGCATGTCATTCATTAAATATGAGTTACCGGTCACCGCGAGTTACCGTACAATGAAGACAGTTATTCAGTGTTACTTTGTTTAAATTTTGATGTTTTTCCGAGAAAATACTTGCAAGGATAAAATTGCCGAGGCATTGACATGGCGCACATAACTAGTCTAAAAGCCAACGCACGTGACTTCGGTACCATATACACGGCAGATACTTTGTGATGTTTCCTCATTCTTTGATGGAATTCTATAAAATACAATGCGTCAAAGTGAATTACACGACATATATTCTCTGCTAAACAGCCTCAGTATTTTAAGAATACTCTGCCGCGGACCGAATGTGTCCGTTATGTGAATGCTGAGATCGAATTTCCCGCATGTACTAGTACCAAAAGATCACGTAGGTTGGCCATGGTTATTTCATTTCACTTACGTTGTACTTCAGTAAGCAACTAAATTTTTTACAAAATTTCATTTTGAAACGTTTTTTAAAAGACCGATTTGATAAACAGCGCCACCCCGGTTTTCTTTATCATTCGTGTTTGCCAGTCCATTTTTTTCTTTTTCTTTTTTGTACGGCCGGGTTGCAAAGACGATTTTCTGCACTTGTTTCAACTGAAGCCCCAAAAAATGAATCATGTAATTTTTTCTAATCAAGTAATTATAGAAATTATTTTTATCGGTTTTCCGTGTGATGTCTCATTAAATCAAAGACCTATAATGTACAATTGTATAGCCTTTTGAAATAAGCCATCCGTCGGATTCTAAATAAATGAAGTGGAAATGATTTGGATCCAGTCAGAAACAATTGGAAACCAGTCAAAAATGTTTAATACATTGCAGTCGGCTGTCTGTAAACATTAAAGGATGTGCCGCGCGAGCACTGATTGCGTCACGCGCTAATTACAGACCGATTATCAAAGTGACAATCAGAGTTTGACACGTTTATTGATTATCTGAGGATGCGACCAACAATTTCCTGCTTGACAGGTGATCGTGTTTTGAGATATCAGACCGAAATTCATACTTTTCTCCAATTTTACTGGACCGATTTTTTTCGTTTTTTCACTTCACGAATCGGTCTGAAAAGTCAAAAATCGGTCCAAAACCGACAAACCGGCAAATTTCCGAAGCCCTGATTGTTGCATATAAATATATATTTTAGCCCACTTTATTGTGAGGTGAGCTTGTGTGATCTCTTACTGTCTGTTATTGTCGCCATGAACTGTTTTCTGCAAGTGACAGGTCTCCTGGAACCATTTGATAGAAGTCAGTGAAACTTGCTATTGATGGACCTCTTTCAAAGGTGTTCAGAAGGTTCTGAACTTCAGGTCAGCCAGAGCTAAATCTAGAAAAATCTTCAAGTGACAACTTTATTGTTTGTTTTGTTGGGTTTAACGTCGCACCAACACAATTATAGGTCATGTGGTGACTTTCCAGCCTTGATGGTGGAGAAGGACCTCAGGTGCCCCTCCATGCATTATTTCGTTGCTAGTGGGCACCTGGGTAGAACCGCTGATCTTATGTAAGCCAGCTGGATGGCTTCCTCACATGAAGAATTCAACGCCCTGAGTGAGGCTTGAACCAACATCGATGAGGGGCAAGTGATTTGAAGTCATGCAGTGATCTTAAACATTTAGATATTATTTCACAGAAAAGTTCCTTGATGACAGTTACAATTTTTCCAATACCTGCCAGGTGTGGTCACTTTACGTTACAGATATATAGGGGAAACTTGAAAAATTTTACTTAAGAAATAATAAATCTGTTCCTATATTTTATCAGTTAATAAAATATGGGCAGGAGTTTGGATGCGTAATAATTAAATCACGAGTGTGCAGATTTCAGATTTCAGATTTTGGGGGTTTTTTTTAACCAGGAGGGAAAGGGGCCCAGGCCTGTGATTTGGAGCAAAAACAGCTCGGTGTTTGGGCAAAGGGGAATAAAAAACCTTATGTAAAGTCAGTTTTTGGGGAAAACTGCATAATTTAAAAGATATGTTCTGAGGAAGGACCCTATTATGAAGGGGATAAAACCCTGTGATATGCTTATGAAGACATATATATATATATTACAAGTTGCCTGATTGGAGGTATTTATCTATATATTCCATTGCATACAAATCCTTTTCAGGGACCTATCTAGCTACTTATGCTTTCAGTCATTTTCTGGCCATTGAATATAAAATAAAGAGTGGCCCGACTTTGAATCACGTGCCCCTGACCACTGTGGGATCGAGCCCCACTCAGGTCATCATGTGAAAAAGATATCCAGCTGGCTGACGGAAGGTAGGCCATTCTACCAAGATGCCAACTCTTGCCTGAGATGATGCCCAGAGGAGTACCTGGGGTCTTCCAGCACCATTTAAGTCTGGAAAGTCACCATATGACCTATAAAATTGTGTCAGTGTGACTTATAACACAACAAATAAATATTAAAATGTATTAAATAAAGATCTTGGTCAGAAAAGTTTATGAATTAAAAATAAAAGTATGCACATGCTAAAAATGAAACCAGCCGATCAGACCATTGAAAATTGCTATTCAGTTATCAATTTAATACTCGCCGGAGATATTATGACCAAGGGCAAATAGTACCCATGCCCAAAGAGTGATTTTGTTAAAGTTTTTGAAAACATCAATTTTATGTTCAAGATAATCAAACACAGAATGGTAATTTTCTTTGTATTACATGTTAAATGCGTATTAAAGTAGTGTTAAAATCCTTTCAGGCAACACATTTGATGTGATCACTTATCGTCTGTTGTTTTAGTAATTTTACTGCCTTTTTATTTTTATTTTTTTCCCTCCTCCTGTCAACATTTTTCTGCCCAAAATCCGAGTAACAAAAAAATAAAAAACTCTGGCCTAGTATGGTCATACACATATTTTTGCAGCAAAAAATCCCAGTTAGCAATCAAGAGCTTTCATAGTTCTCTTGTTATCAAAATGGTGTATTGTTAACGCTGAAAAATTACCCTTCATTTTAAAATGAAACTGACATCAGAACAAAAGCAGATTTTTTACAATTCAAAATGACTTCAAAGACAAAAGAATTTGTTAAGCAAAATAATATTTTTAGAAATACAAAATTTATGCTTAAGAGGTAATTGCATATACCAGCCCTATTTATCATTATTTCATATATGTCTGACATTGTTTTCCCTTTTTATTGAAGGAAAATGATGGTCATACCTTTTAAGGACTGTTTTGCATCATTATGCATTATTGATAGAGTTATCAGTTCCATTTGAACTTAATTGTAAAGCGAAAAGTGATACGTCTCTATTTTCCCCTGAAATTCATTCTGAAATTTTGTAAAATGCATTTCTAATTATGTTATTTATAGCTCGGAGTTGACAGTCAGTATGAGAAGGGACAATGGATTCATCTGGAATATCACAGGTTATGCCAAGGATATAACCTCACATAAAGTATAATCGTAGAAATGAATGAATTAATAATTCAAATGCCTCTCACATGACCTGTAGACAAAGGGCTGGAGAAAAAAATATTTGCCATAGAAGTCTGGTATTTCAAGATCTGTTTTCAGTATACAAGTAAATTGCATTTAAAATGGAACAATAGTAGATAGATTTTATATATACTACATTGACAGTTTCATGGTTACTGTTATAATATGCCTGTCAACACTGGCTTGGGGGTATCGGTGTCCTATGGACACAGTTCTAGTTTTCAAATGAGAGCATGTGGTCCCATTTGGGGGCTGCCACAGCAAAAAAAATAGAAAAAACTTTTGAGTAACTCTTAACAAACTGCTTGAAGTTCCACAAGGCTTTAAATTTTATGCTAAAAACACATGTAATAGCTGTTCAAATAGAGGTTTTGCATATTTACAAGGGTAATCACTACCTTTTATACTGTAAGTGAACTTTTACACTTAGAAATATAAAGGGAGGGAATAAAAAAAACAATGGATTCAATAAAACTTTGTACTATGTTAATCAATATTCAGATCTTTGACAAATATAAGAGAAAAGTATTATTGGAAATAGGATTCACTAAGAAATTAATATATTTTTGTTCATGACGGAAAAATGTGGCAGCCACATTTTAAGCCTTTAACGGATTTTCACCAAAGTGTTCAGTTATTTTGAGTGACAGCTTTAACCTCATTGCCAAGAACGTGAAGGGTTTTATATTCTCTTTATTGATGTTTACCTTTTTACATTTTTATCATAAATCTGAATTATTGAAAAATCTTGAAATTTTGTATCAAATTAATTATTCTAAAATGATACTGCTGGAGTGTAAATTAATTAATAGGCTATACAAAACACGTTTTCAACTGCTGTTACGAAGAAAGCACTCGATAGAGAGCATCTGTTCCTGCAAATACACTTAAAAATATTTTACATTTGTAATTCATATGTTATAATACATCATTGTATATTTGTAGAAACTGTTCTTTACATTTTCATAACGATGTACTTACGATTTTTTTGTAATTATGAAATAATCTCATTAACCGCACACAGATACAAACAAAAAAATAATAGAATGATAATTATAGCAGAGGCAACATCAGTCGAAATTTTTTTATATGTCAGGTAAATCACGTCATCAAAAACTATCAAATAATTATGGTTGAAGAATCACAAATGGAAATTTCATGTATTGAGTAATTAACACCTGTCCCTCATAAATTTGTGACTCTTCAGTATGGAGGTTTTATTTCTTTAATACCAGGAAATAAAAACAACTTTCACTTTATCTATTAAGTATTGTTCAAGTGCCTTAATGGGACCGTGAATTGAAAAAGTACTCTTCTTTTGTGGAGGTACACTTACCCCATTTCTGAAGTTATACTTCATAGCAAATGTTTATAAGTCAGCATTTAATGATTTCAAGAATTTCTGTCATAACTGTTAATAATAAAGTATAGTTATTTTATCTCCCTAATGAAGAGCAACTGAAACTGAAAACTGTTAAAAGATCTAAGACTTAAAACAAATTGAAGGTGAGCTGCTCCTGAAAAGAAAAAAAACTTACAGTTGAATCTTCTAGTTCCATAAAGCTTATTTTGTAGAAAGTTGTCTTAATGTTAAGTTGAGACCGAATGTTGAAACCTTTGCTTACTAAAAGCAGTTGTTATTTTTGTACAGTACTTAACTCCCTTTCATTTTTTCCTAGTCAATTAAGAAATGAAATTATTTTTAAGAGTTCTTTTTAAATAAATGACAGAATGATTTGCAAATCCATGAATAGCAGTGCATTTTGTGGTTAATTTGCAGATCATATTCCATTTCTCATTTTGAATGAATAAAAAAATCTTTTTTTTATATTAACAAGTTATTTCCTTTCCAATTGTTAACAAGTTCTTTTCCTATGCTGCACATTTTTTTGTTGTACTTTTATGTTAGAATCTTCTTCATGGTGATTTTGTTCACAAGGCAGAACATTGGCGATGTCATTATCCCATATCATGCTGGACAAAACTGATTCTGCCTTTGCAACCAGTGCAGATCATGATCAGCCTGCATATCCATGCAGTCTGATCATGATCTGAACTGTTCGCCATTCAGTTAGTATCTTTTTGGTAAGCACCCCTTTTAACAGTTAATGGTTCAGTCCAAATTGTAAGATGAACAAGTTCATTATAGAAATGTAGCAATTGGTAAGGGTTAAATGAACTTTTCCCTGACTACACTTTGACATCATCAGAAACAGCAACAGGTTATCACTAAGCTGCATTATAGTAATTTTAACACCTTTTCTTTTGTGGTTCATACAAGATGATAGTCATTATTTTCAAGGAACAAACAGAGAAAATATAAATATTTAAGGCGCATGCTAGAGTCTCTGTATATGAGATGAGCAAAATTTTTCCCAATAATAGAAGTTCTTCAAACTTTGGGTAATGAAGGACAATCATCTAAGGAACAAAAATATGCAATAAAAGTCATAGGTCACCAGTATTGAAAAAGAGTTATCTGCCCTTGAAAACGACATTTCCCCCAGAATAATAGGAAAAATCAGCTGCTATTCTCAATATTTACAACTCAGTGGTCCATCCACTTAGCTCAGTAGGGAGATCGCAGATCTATGGACCACATGGTCATGAGTTTGATCTTTGTGCAAGGTATAATTTCTCCATGACAATTGATAAAAGACATTGTTTCCGGAATAATTCATCTGCAACCTCTGATTTATGTGGGGGAAGTTTGCAGTTACTTGTGGAGGACAGATTAGCACTGATACAGAATGTAGGAACACTGGTTAGGTTAGCTGCCCGCCATTACTTAACTGAAATACTGCTGAAAAAAGGCACTAAACTTGAACTTGGGTGTTATTATTTTGTTTCTGTGCAAAACAAAGTCGTTCCAGAAACAGTCTGTACATTTTCTGGTACAGTGGGAAAAATATTCCCAAAGTTTGTTACGTACAGAAAAAAACAGCCTTTTTTTCTGATAAAGGGGGAGAACTGCTACCACACTTCCTTGTGTACTTACACATCCTCTTTTCCAGTGTTTAAGTGCTGCTGAATGTGAACCTTTATGATAATGTATTGAATGTTTTTTTGGTTCCCGAATATTTACAAACATGAAACAATAAAAGTGCCAGAGTGAAGAAGATTTGAGGAAATTAAGCATATAGTGATGGATTGAATCGGAGAAATAAACTTGAAGTAAAGAACTATACTCCCATCATCTGTTGTCTCGTAAATCATAGAGGAAAATTGACACCTGAATTACTTCCACACTCAATCATATGTCGAAAATATAGGAAAGGTACAAAAAAATACTACTCTCTCTCGGTGCATTTTACAAAATGATGAAATTATTATTTGCCGAGAATTTGCTATTAATGGTATTGAATGATCTTTCAGAAGTGCAGAATTTTCCTTTCGTCCTCAGTTTTTTTGGTTTTGTTGTATTGAAAACATCTTGCTCAGGATATTCATATGTACAAAGAAACTTTAAAACATTCCAGTGTTGATGAGTTGTAGTAATTTCTTTGATTTTAACCCCCACCCCCACTCCAAAATTTTTGTTTAAATGTCTTGTGTATTTGCAATTGAGGTTTGTAATGTGCACATACTCCAACAATAATTAGTCTCTGATCTCAGAAAAAAATTATCAGTTTCATATTTCCAAAATCATAAAAGCAATACAAAACACAAAATTGTTTTGTTGAAATGCTATGTATAATTAAACAGTTAATTTTGGATATCATCATTTTAGAAGTTTTTTTACATTATTAACACCAGTCCATCAGTTTTTTTTTCATTGAAATTCACTTAAAAACATTCCTACGTGGAGGTAAGAAGGGCTGTTTCGTATGATTAAAGAAAATGTTAATGTCTTTCAAAGAGAGACTTTAAGTTCATTATATTTGAGGCAATATACCAAATTTCATAACAAATCATCAAAAAGTTTGTAAAAATCTTGTATTTTATCATTTCAGACTGGCTATAATTAAGTTTATAATCCCTTCTTGATGAAGAATGATATAATTTCATTTATAAAATGTTCTTCATATAATAGGTACATCATTTTCATAATCATTTCAAGACTTTTGTTCCGTCTGTTTAACGTAAAGATGATTCAGAATTTTTTATTTTTCGTTTTGTAGCCTTTATGAAAACGTATAAATGCATTTAAACAAAAAACAGCAGGTGCACTTTGAAAATAACGGCACACTTACGTTTTATAAACTGCAGCGTTTAAGTCTGAAGGATTAGTGTAAATTGTCCTAAATGAATGATAAAACGAAAATGAGTTTTATCTTGGGATAGAATAAAAGATATGTGTGAGCAGAAAAAAATGGGGAGGCGGGGACAAAATTCGCGAAATTAATTTAAGCACACCTTGCGGGTATTTTTACAACTGTTTATTATGTTTTTCACTCATAAAGTTATGATTGTGGTTTATATTAGCATAGTTTATTGTCTTACAAGCTTAATGAGTCTTTCCCCTAATGTATATAAATTGTTCATAATGTGTTTTATAATTATATTAAATATACACATAAGAGGAGGAGATGGTTGAAGAAAAGACTCATCGGGAGCAATTTTGCAACATCCTCACAGAGGCTCTAGCTAGACGGTAGTGAAATACTGTGTTTGGATGTTTGGATCATTTTCTCCCTTGAATTTTGTCAATATGTCAATATGAAAGAAGGTCAAGGTCTCAAAAAACTTACGCTTCAATCCTTTTTTTAGTACTCTATACAGAGTTAAACCCGCCTTTGAGGAGGCAGAGTATATTGCTTTGCACCTCTTGGTCGCATCAATTGGTGTGTCCATCTGTCGATAAAGTGGACGGTTTCCTGCACAATAACTTGAGAACCTTCAGACTTTATAGCATGATAATGGGCTTATGAAGTAAATGACTCCTATTATTTTTGGGGTCAGTAGGTCAAGGTCACAGGGACCTATCCTATCAATCGTAGCAGTTCATCCAAGAAATAGTCCAACAATGTTACAAATATGCTTATTTCTTATTTCCTGTATTTCCAGGCATGTGAAAATTTATGATGTTGGTACATACCAAGTGGTGCACACACTCGATTATCCAGGTGCCATACTCAGTCTTGGTGTTACTGTAAGTATAAATCTAGATGAAATATCCTTACTATGAAGTTATTCTGTGTATAACCTAAATACATTATGCACATACTAGATTATCCAGGTTTTATAGTTTGTTCTGGTTTTACTGAAATATATATTGCAAGCGATTTATCCATGCTCTAAAGTCATTTTTGGTGTTACCCTTGAATATGCACATACTAGATTACCTGATTTTTGTTCTTCAGTCTGGTCTTACCGTAAGTATAATATTGCAGTAGGTCTTAGGTTGTTCTTGGTGTTACCTTAAATAGATTATGCAAACACTAGAGTATCCAGGTTCTATATTTAATTCTGCTGTTACTGTAAATGTCCAAGGTTTTACTCGCGTGTATAGTATACAAGTCATGTGCTGATAGTTCACACTTAAGGCTGAACACCACTAAATCCAGCTGTTCTTTATTTCATATAAAATCCACTCACTTCATAACGGTGTTTCGACATTTTCTAGCATATCAGATTTTCAGAGACTTATATTCCCATAAAGAGCTAGATCGCTACTTTAGAAAAACAAAAAGAAAAGGGGGTGTTAACTTTTATATAAGAAAACTACAGTTCGTTAAATACAACCCGCTGAATTTACTACTTTTCGCTTCTTTCAATTTCTCTTTTCGTGACATTAAATTCTTACGCCGCCATTTTTATCTAGCATGCGATAGGAACATGCCGATTTCATTACAATGCAAAGTGATACATACTGAAACGCGATAGGGTAAAAGTAAGCACATTGCTGCCGAGAAAATGCACTAGGAAAGGAAAAAAGATTAGTACTATTTATATTTGGACTACTTGTGACTAGACCTGCGGAGGCTTACATTCTATTTGGTAGTGATCAGCCTATAAGAGAAAATTTTTGTCTGATTTTTCCATGAATTTGCATTCATTCTCAAGGTACACCTATTTCACAATGATTCTGCTTTGTTTTGGTGCAAAATATTGAGAAAATGTAGAGAAATAACCATTCATTACAGGTCACCCCCATCCCCAAAAATATGCAAAATTTAGCCCTGTGCAAGCAATATTTCAATTAATTTTACCTTATTCGTGGAATTTACATTTACCATCCATTTAATCGTTACGATGTTTGTCATTTTCATTCAGAAACATGCTAATTTCAATATTATTTAGACAAATGAAGTGCTAAAATGCGAGAAAAGACATTTACTAGGTCCTAAAACGAACCAAAATAGTGCCACCTGGTCGAAAATTCGATCTAAATTCCAAAAACACAAGAAATTTAAGCGTTTTCAGCCATTTGTTACCGTTTTACATCATAAAGAATAGATTAATGGCATTTCCATTCATTTTCGAGGGCTTTCAGAAAATAACATGTATTGCCCCTTATAGGCTGAACACCACTAAATCCAGCTGTTCTTTATTTCATATAAAATCCACTCACTTCATAACGGTGTTTCGACATTTTCTAGCATATCAGATTTTCAGAGACTTATATTCCCATAAAGAGCTAGATCGCTACTTTAGAAAAACAAAAAGAAAAGGGGTGTTAACTTTTATATAAGAAAACTACAGTTCGTTAAATACAACCCGCTGAATTTACTACTTTTCGCTTCTTTCAATTTCTCTTTTCGTGACATTAAATTCTTACGCCGCCATTTTTATCTAGCATGCGATAGGAACATGCCGATTTCATTACAATGCAAAGTGATACATACTGAAACGCGATAGGGTAAAAGTAAGCACATTGCTGCCGAGAAAATGCACTAGGAAAGGAAAAAAGATTAGTACTATTTATATTTGGACTACTTGTGACTAGACCTGCGGAGGCTTACATTCTATTTGGTAGTGATCAGCCTATAAGGTATTACAGTATTTAAGTATAAGCATGCATACTTTTTCATTGTCAAGGTTTAAATTGTTACTAAAAGTATATAGCATTTGTACACTTATTTTGGTCCAAGGTGATACTGTAAGTATTTAATATGCATACACTTACTGGTTACTGTGAATATGTAGTACATATACATAGTACGTATTGTTCTGGTTCATGGTGTTTTGTAAGTATAAAGTATACATACACTTACTGTCTAGTCTCTGTTTATTACTGTTGATATACATTTTGCATATACTGGATTATCTTGGCTTTAGTTGTTACATAAGTATCATGTATGTCACAGAACTAAAAAAGAAATCTGAGCATAATGGAAAAGCTCATAGTGTTCTGACCCATATGTTTTACAAGTACACAATTTTTGCCTGCAAACATTTCCAAATTTGTCCTTTACATTTATAGGCAGATGACAGTTTACTAGCCGTTGGTACAGTTGAAGGATTGCTGTCGCTGCAAAGACGGAAACCCGAGGATGAAGTGACAGTAAAGAAACCCAAAAAGAAACCTGTCTCTTTTAGATACGGTCTCAGAGGGAAAACTATCATTCCTAATAAGGTAATACATTGAATCTGGTTGAGCTGATATTTTGTTTACAAAAGGCAGTAATTTTCTTGCAGTAATGGGTGTTTGTTTAGGTGATTCCAAAGTTGAGTGAACTGTATATTAGCAAGCCATCCACGAAGCTTGCAGACGGGGATATAAATTTGTGGGTTTCAACATTTGATATAAAATGAATAGGAATTATACATTTTCGATGGATTGATAAAACCACAAAAATTAGTCCCCACCTCTCACACAACCATCATGAATATTCACAGTGTCACAGTATTTGCCTGTTGTAACAGTATAAATAAGAAACTGTTTATTATATATATCACTGTATATTTTCAGGATGACTTTGTTGTCGAGCACAAGAAGAAAGAACAACTGGCCAAGTATGACAAATATTTCAAACACTTTGAACACAGTAAAGCACTTAATGCTGTCTTAGAGGTAAGTGGTCTTAATCTTAGATCCTTCATCCTTTAGAACATTTCCATTCATATATAATAAGTTAATTAATATTACTGTAGTAGAATTAGAGATTGTCTGTATTTAAATGCTGTGTAGATGTAATGCTGTTATTTGTCTGGTCTTTGTCTTGGTCTGTGCTCAAAATCGTGTTCAACATTGCATATGTCAGTTTTGAAGTTGTAAATCTGTTTATTACATCATTTAAAATACTTTAGAATATTTCTTGATGGCAGCCTGTCGGTTACAAACATCTGTATGGCTTCTGTACTTGAATATATGTTTGGGAGTGAAGTAAGTGACTAAGATATCTTTTGTAAACAATTATTAACATCAAAAGATGCAAAAACTAGGTATATTAATTAAGTGGTTTTGTTGAAATTTCAGCACAGGATTCGGCGGACTACGCCAGAAATAACTATAGCTGTAATGCAGGAGCTGATACGAAGGGGAGCGATTAAATCAGCATTAGCTGGTAGAGAGGGATCATCTCTTAAAGTACTTATTGTCTTCATACAGAAGTAAGTTTGGGCTCTAGTAAAAATTGCTTTTCAATTTGATAAGTGACTTATTATGTCTGCCTCCAACTGGGGGAGACATATTGTTTTTGCCCTGTCCATCCTTCCATCCATCCGTTCGTCACACTTCATTTCCGATCAATAACTGGAGAACCATTTGACCTAGAACCTTCACACTTAACCTTTAGCCTGCTGGCGGCAATGAAAATGCCTTTGCGACCAGTGCAGACCAAGATCAGCCTGCACATCCATGCAGTCTGATCATGGTCTGCACTGTTCGCTATTCAGTCAGTAAATTTTCATTAAACACCCCTTCAAATAATAAATGGTACTGCCCAAATTGAATGATGGACCAGTTCATTTTATAAATTTAGCAGGGTAAAGGTTAATAGGATGGCAGGACTTATGGAGTAGGCGACCCCTATTGTATTTTGGGGTCACTCCATCGAAGGTCAAGGTCACAGGGGCCTGAACATGGAAAACCATTTCTGATCAATAAATTGAGAACCACTTGACCCAGAATGTTAAAACTTGATAGGATGATTGGTCATGCAGAGTAGATGACCCCTATTGATTTTGGGGTCACTCTGTTAAAGGTCAAGGACACAGGGGCCTGAACATGGAAAACCATTTCCGATCGATAACTTGAGAACCACTTGGCCCAGAATGTTGAAACTTCATAGATGATTGTATATGCAGAGTAGATGACCCCTATTGATTTTGGGGGCACTCTATTTAAGGTCAAGGTCACAGGGGCCTGAACATGGAAAACCATTGCCAGTCAGGAACTTGAGAACCACTTGAACCAGAAAGTTGAAACTTTATGTGATGATTGGACATGCAGAGTAGATAACCCCTATTGATTTTGGGGTCACTCTATTAAAGGTGAAGGTTGCAGCAGACAGAACATGGAAATCCATTTCCGGTTAATAACTTGAGAACCGTTTGACATAGAGAACCTCCAAAATTCATAGGGTGATAGGACTTACAGAGTAGGTGACCCCTATTGTTTTTGGGGTCACTGCATCAAAGGTCAAGGTCACAGGGGGCTGAACATAGAAAATGCTTTCCAATCAATAACTTGAGAACCACTTGACCCAAAATGCTGAAACTTAATAGGATGATTGAACATGCAGAGTAGATAAACCTTACTGACTTTAGGGTCACTTGATCAAAGGTCAAGGTCACAGGGTCCTGAACATGGAAAATGATTTCCAATTCATAACTTGAGAACCAAATGGCCCAGAATGTTGAAACTTAGTCGGATGATTGGACATGCCAAGTAGATGATCCCTTTTGCAGCCAATCATCAGTGTCTCTTTGACTTTCGCTCCTGTCCCCTATTTACTTCTTGCCTATACAACTATGCACTGGGAGAGACATGCGCTTTTCTACAAAAGCATCTTCTATTTATGCCCCCGGCATCTACTGATGCGGGAGGCATATAGTGATTGTCCTGTCTGTTCTTCCGTCCGTACGAGGTTAACCAAATGGGACCGTTTCGTCTAGCATCAATACCCCTAACTAGAATGACTTGATACTAATGCAGATGAAACCTGTGACAATTCCTCATCTTCAGACTTCACCTGACCTCAGTTTGACCTTGAACTTGACCTCGTTTTGGACTTAGGTTGCTTTGTATCGACAAGGATGCCACCGGGGGCACCAAGCATTTATTGAACGCAGCTCCTTGTTTTTTTCTGAGTTCAAAATCACGTTTTCTTTACTTTAACTGAAGTAAACAATTTTTGTAATTTCCTACTTTACAATTTGAATCATCCAATGAATTAATTTTCATTGAAGGTATAGAGAAGTGTTTAATCCGAGAAATGTATAATCTGACTTGTTTCATATTGTGAATTTTTTAGAAATTTTTATTCAAAATTAAGAGTGGATAGTGCCAGTGGAATCTTTACAAAATTCCTGTAATGTGAAAAGATTTTTGAGTTGTTATAAAGTTTGTTGGCTGTGATATTTTATCATCTTGATGCCATTATTAACCTTTAGCCTGCTGGCGGCAAGTGATTCTGCCTTTGCGACCAGTGCAGACCAAGATCAGCCTGCACATCCGTGCAGTCTGATCATGGTCTGCACTGTTCGCTATTCAGTCAGTAAATTTGCAGCAAACACCCCTTCAAATAATAAATGGTATTGCCCAAATTGAATGATGGACCAGTCCATTTTAATTTAGCAGGCTAAGGGTTAAGTAGTTGCTCTCTATTGCAGGAATATATCAAATCCCAGATTTACCTCCACCTTGATTGACATAGCTAACTTGGTATTAGGTAAGAGTGCTTTCTTCTTCCAGCTACATTCTTACGTCTCAAAACCTTATTTTATAGGAGCAAGTTAAAATGATCTTTATTTTTGAATTTTTTTGACTACAGTGTCTTATATAAAACTGCTGCCTTATTTGTTTGCAAACCATCCTGACTTACCAACAGGACTGCAACCCTGTTCTGTTTCTTTCATCTTTTGATAGATGTTTAGCTTTTGACATATTTTCTCTTTCCTTTTAAAGTACACTTACATTTAGATTATTTCCATCCTTGAAAGAATTTTTTCCAGGTGGTTTGTGATTAACATACTTAACTTGCTGTCTTTTGATAGAAGTTCCAGTTAATTTTAAGTTTTTGTTTAACAGATAATTTTTACTGATTAACCTGATTTGACATAGTATTTGGTATTTATTTATAGTTTCTCTTTTAACTGGCATTGTCTAATGTAGAATGTTTATTTTCTACTGAAGAAAAATTAACTACCGCTAGTTTTTGTACATTTTCACAGATATCTACTACCCTCAGATAGGGACGTCCTCCGTTCTCGACACAGAGTTACATAAACTACGCGAAACCATCGAACAGGAAGTAATGTACACGAAGCAGTTACTTGAAGTGATTGGGGAACTAGATACATTGTTCTCGGCATCGCAACAGTTCGAGGCAATCAATGAAAACAGCAGTGCATCTCTTAAACAAGAAACAAATGATTTGACTTTAAAACCATCTCAGAGTGCTGAAGTATCTTGATTCAAAGAATGAAAAAAAAAAATAAAAAGGAAAAACCATGTTTAGTTTTGTTGTTGTTGTCCAAATTAGTGATTATTTTTGACATGTCTCTTCAACATTTATGCATGAATAGAATTTTGAACTTGAACTTATTAAATTATGATTTAATTAGGAATTTATACCAGAAGATGTTTTAAAGGTTTTTTGTCATTCTTACAACATTGGATTTCAACCAAACTTGGTTTATACTGTCATATAGTTTCAGTACCAAGTCTAGTCTAGAGGTGCCTCTCTCCAGTCTTCCAGTCAAATTATTTGTTTTCATTTTTTGTTGATTAGTTATGGCTGCATGCAATATTCTATACTCTCTAACTTTTGATAATTTCCCATTCTATTTTCCTCAAGACACAAGTCCAAACATTATTGGCCCACACTTTTATATAATAGAAATCAAAAGATAATACTAATTTATGATATTTTATACAGACACTGCTCTCTGATACTGTGATTTACATAGAGACGTGCCCTCCAAGTGTCTTAGTAGAATAACTCGCGTAATAGTTGAATCTTTTGTTTGATATAATTCTCTCTTTCATGCAATAATAAAAAATATCATTAAAGGACTTTCTGAGCACTGAAATATATATAATGTATTGCCAGGAAATAACAGAAGTAAACTTATGAGTTTTTTCTATAATTTGAGCCGTGCCATGAGAAACCAACATAGTGGGTTTGCGACCAGCAAGGATCCAGACCACATCCGCGCAGTCTGGTCAGGATCCATGCTGTTCGCTAACAGTTTCTCTAATTGCAGTAGGCTTTGAAAGCGAACAGCATGGATCCTGACCAGACTGCGCGGATGCGCAGGCTGGTCTGGATCCTTGCTGGTCGCAAACCCACTATGTTGGTTTTCTCATGGCACGGCTCATTTCAGTTTTCACTGCTATATATAGGTATGAATAATACATTTTGTATGAAAAAAGTATACTTTGCCCAAATATATTATATACACAGCATCTTCATAAATTACATACTGATAAAATTACATGAATGCCTTTTTTGCATGAGTTACATTGTAAATATGATACTTTTAAAGGCAGTGACCTCCAGATTTTTGCATAAAAATAATCTTTCTTTAAAACTGAAGTTTGGTCATATTATGAACACTAGAATATGAGTTTTTGTTTCTAAACTATCTTAAAAATGCCAAATCAAGGAAAAAAAGATGCCCGTGCTGAGAATCAAACCCGGGCCGCCATGGCAATAAAAACTTTGCCACTGTCTTTACCAATACTGCCATTTTCGATTTTCAGTGTAAAAATTAGTGAAAAAGAACTAATTCTCATGTGTTTCCATAACATATAGTCTGTCAGTAATTAAGTTTCAAAGCTTTCTTAAGAAATATAGCATTAATTTTCTGATACCTATTTTTTTCTGGTTTTTATTGTCATTCGATCTGGAAGCCAGTTCCTTTAAGACTTTAGAAAGGAAATTCTTTAACAACCAAAAGGAAAAAAAACAGTGATTCATAGCACTGAAATGGACATGTTCAAATTTGATAGTTTTTAAGGTAAAAGTACAGAATTTAAATGCTTTGACTTCAATTGCAGCAAAACGATGATTCATTTGTGAAGATTTTTGGGTATTATTTTGATAAGATAAAAAAAAGTTGGGCCATAGTTTATCGCCATGATTCATAGTGACTTTTGTCCAATTAAACCTCAATTAACATTGCTCATGTACACTTAATTGTTAACCTGTAGTCTTCTAATACCATTTCATACCTTTTTCTACAATTAGCATATTTCATATTGACAATCACTGAAATAAACTATCTCTGTAATTGGATGAAATTAAGTTTAAAACGTCTTTGTAGGGAATAAAATGTAAATTAAAACAATAGTGTTATATGATCTGATACTGTTTCAAGGATCTTTGATAATAAAGAGTGTTAACAATAGATAATAATTTGGTATTGTTGTATGAAAGTTATTGTCATCTTGGATAACAGTGAGGTTCTAATAATGAAAAAATTATGATTTGTTGAGTCACTGAAAAATATGTGTTCAAAATGTTGTCTTCTTTTTTCTAAGGCTTTACGGATGCTCAAATATGCTAATAATAAAAAATAATGAAAAAAATATGATTTGTTGAGTCATCAAAAAATATGCATTCAAAATTTTATCTTCTTTTTTCTAAGCTCTTTGGATGCTCAAATATGCTAATAATAAAAAATAATGAAAAACATATGATTTGTTGAGTCATCGAAAAATATGCATTCAAAATTTTATCTTTTTTTTTTTTAAAGGCTGTAACAAATGCTCACATAGGGGTTTATGAGGTCAGTTTAGATGCATCAGAATTAAAGTACATTGTAACTTAGTTCTTCTCTTGTAAATGAGCCGTGCCATGGGAAAACCAACATAGTGGCTTTGCGACCAGCATAAAAATGCTGTTCGCTAACAGTTTCTCCAATCCCAATAGGCGTTAAAAGCGAACAGCATGGATCCTGACCAGGCTGCGCGGATGCGCAGGCTGGTCTGGATCCATGCTGGTCGCAAAGCCACTATGTTGGTTTTCTCATGGCACGGCTCAAATAATTGTTAAATATATTCTCTCTATTTAAGGTAATGGACTGAGCAATTTCCGTGTGAATACATCTTCTGGTTAGGCACTTCAGCATTCTTTGGACATAAATATAGCTCAAGGTGCACATGGTTTTCTATAAAAGCAGTTAATTCAGATATCGCATGTGGAGTATATCTGTAATTTGCCATTTATCATTACAGACCCACTACCGCCTCGATAGCCAGGTGGTAGAGCATCCACTTTGAGTGTGGGAGGTCCTGGGTTCATTCATCAGCTGCGTCATACCAAAGACATAAATAATGGTACCAGTAGCTCCCTTGCTTGGCGCTCGGCATTAAAGTGGAATTTGCTTCTGTTCTCTCATGTCCTTGTGGTGATGGATTTCATAGCAATCGGGTGTTGAGAGTGATTAATATAAGTTGTAGAACTTGCTTCACAATCGACCTAAATAAATGAGTATAGATTTTTAGGCCCACTACCTTAAGATTGCTTATAGTTGTGATACAGTATCAGGCTGGATATTTAAGAGCATGATTATGAAATACATCAATCACAAGGTTACATGCTCATTCTGGTCTCCGTACTGCAAACGTAACATATCTGCTGACCTGAAAAATGAGCAAGTTATTATTATAGTAAGAAAAAAAGATAGGACACGACATTACAAAATTTGGACTAAAACTAAAGGAGAATCAAAGGTGCTCTTAACAACATTCAGAGTTAGTAGAAAAATTCAGAAGCTTCTAAGTGGTACTTCATATTTCCGGTAAAAAAGAGAAGATTAGACAAGTGTATAAAATGAAAACCAGTTGTTACACTTCACCTACAATAATAGAAAAAATGATTTGAGCCGTGCCATGAGAAAACCAACATAGTGGGTTTGCGACCAGCAAGGATCCAGACCAGCCTGCGCATCCGCGCAGTCTGGTCAGGATCCATGCTGTTCGCTAACAGTTTCTCCAATTCCAGTAGGCTTTAAAAGCGAACAGCATGGAGCCTGACCAGACTGCGCTGATGCGCAGGCTGGTCTGGATCCATGCTGGTCGCAAACCCACTATGTTGGTTTTCTCATGGCACGGCTCATTTGACTTCTGTGGAGGCATTTTGCTGTTGTGATAATTCTAGTTTATACAAATCTTAGAATATGAATTGAACAAGAGAAATATATTGAACCAACTGTCACTAACTTGAAATGAGAGTGAGCATGCCCTGTGCCTAGGGTTATAAAGACTAGTCCTGAAGACCAGTCTTAAAATAAGGCTTCTGATTGGTTGATTCTGAGCAGAGTCTTAAATTCAACCAATGGCAAGGCTGCTTTTTGAGACTGGTTTAGAAACTTGGTTTTATAACCTTTAGAATTCAATCGAAAGAACACAATAATTACACAAACGAGATACCAAAAATGTCAATTTATTAGTTTTCATTTCAGTTTTGTTGCTTGCATAAGTTGTATGTTCTCCATAATGCTTGGACAAAAGGTTGCATCCGGCCATCTCTAATGAATATGGTGAATAGGCAAGTAATTTACTGGCTGGATTAAATATCAATCATTAGAATACTGAAATACTGCTGATGTTCTCATAACCCAAACCAGACAAGGAAAGAGGTTCAACTTTGGATATTTTCATCGTAAGCAACAGGTTAATTGATGATAATTGATTGTTTAGAAATATATTTCCAGCATCCACACTTATTAACAGATGAAACAAGACTAGTATATCAGTATTCTTTTATGGAAAGTAAAATGTCACAGAATTGAATGAAGGGCCTCTCAGTATTGTACAATGATTGGAAAAAAAAGACATTTATATTCAGTATTCAGCCCATATAAAAACAATCGAAATTGATCTCTAAATCTCTAATTTGTGTAATTATTGATTTAGTATGTGATACAATTAAAATATTCTTCTGTTGTTTGCTTTCATGGGCCTATAGATTAAAGTAATACATTGTAATCACCTATTGAAGTAAATGACAAAATTATTGTTTAAATGAAAGCGAATTATAATGCGTATTGAAATTGAGGGAACCTTATAATTATAACAATACTGCTGAATCGTAAAATAAGCCAGATAAACTTTGCCTTCTATTGATTACATTTGAACTTGAGGGATAGGACTTTATTGTTTTGTTAATGATTATAACGCATTAAAAGTTACAGTTGGTCCAAGACTATTTTTGTGGTGGCAAAAAATCTGCGTTGCAAATTACAGTCAAATAAGTTCAGCGGACATTATAAATCGTGATTTTACCACGTGAGGAAAACAAATTAGATAATTTTAGAAATTTAAGAATTGAAATCCTTCCCTTTGGTTTTAATTATTATTAAATTGGTGAAGTTATTATACAGGTCTATTCTTTTTAACCTTTACATATTATTTAATCTTACTTAAAAGGGTAAGGTTTGTTTATATGAAAAAAAAAGCCTTGGTAGCCTAATGGTAGAGCACCCACTTCGATTGCAGAAGGTCCAGGGTTCTATCCTTGGCCCGTCATACCAAAGACTTAAAAAATGGTACTTGGGGCTCAGCGTAAAGAGGATAGTGCTAGGACTGGTCAGCCGGGTGTCAGTATAACGTGACTGGGTGGGGTATCTTGTCAAGTGTCTACTGTGTGATATTCCAGTGAGACAGCACTATAAAGTTGGGCATTGTGCTTACTGCTACAAGTAGACACCATCGTTTGTACGACTGAAAAAGACGTTAAACCCGAACACACACTTGTTTATATAAAAAGATATATTCAGGAACACATTTTCTAAATATTTTCTTTTCCATTTTTGCACAGAAAGATTTCATAATATTTTAGCAGCATTGACCTTAGATCATTTCAATGCTTATTTCAAGATTATTTTCTACTTTTAAATACACTGGATAGAATAAAGAATATATTTTGGATATACACAGCAGTCTTGACGACTGAAAGGAACAAGTGTTAGAAATATGAATTCCAACTTTATTGTATATATACATGTATCATATAACCATCCTTGACAAACCACAGTGTTGCTTTAAATATTAAGCATTTCTTATTTCAATTGGTGACTTTGGGTCCAAATGAATATAAGGCTGAACATGTACTTATTTTGAGGACAATGAATGGTAAAGCATCATCATTTTTTATATCTCCACATTTGGGTAGAAATATTTGAATTGAAAGTCAGACTATATGTAAAGGGTTGTTACCTATGGTCACTCTGCCTTTATATATACTAAACTAAGGGTACAGTTGCCCCCCCCCCACCACCCCACCCCGCGGTCCCCCCTCTTCCCTCTCGCACACCTCTAAGTATCAGCTGTAATGTTTCAGAGTGAAATAGAATGATAACTGCTGAGACATTTCAGAAGGGTGTAGCAGAAAGGTAGAAGGAACTTTTTATATTGATCAACAAGGTGTTGTGAAAATATATTTGTACTGCTGAACATTGAGCATTGCCAGTCCAGTCTCCATCTGTCACTAGGTGTTTTGAACACCCTTAAGATGGCGGAGCACACAGTGTTGATTAGTCAGTAACATGTCAACCTAGGCTGCCAAGCTGGTTCACTGCATCGAGCCACATCAGCTTTCTCAGAACCTTAACCTGCTGTCTTTTAGGTTCTTTCTTTGGTGCTCACAGCTTCCAGCATTCTCCACACTGACATATAGAAAGTCTGTATACCCAGCCTCTCTTTCTCTACAAATTTCAGCCAAGTTTTGGTATTTTCCTTTCTTGAGCTTGTACGCCTTGTCTGCAGTTTTCTTCCAGGGGACAGTAAGTTCCAACAACATCACTGGCCCGGAAGGCTTGGACCAAATAACTATATGATTTTGCTGGAGGGATATGTGGGTCACAACCTCAGGAAACTTAAGCTTCTTCCCTTGGGCTACCAACAATTGCCAGTTCTTGGATTCATGTCCAATGCTGGTACACGTTGATGCTGCTGACTCGAGTGCTTAACTGTGATTCTTTCTGCTTTTCAGCACAATTTAAAGAAAAGATTCTTTACCAAAATGCAGTCATAATAGGGACACCACAAATGATAAAAGTAAAAGAAAGAGGAAAGACAAACTCCATTTAATATGGTTATAACCGACAGCAAATTAAAAACAAGCAAAACCTACATTTGTGAAGTAAGGCAATGGGGTGACTCAATCTGTTTAGTTTAGTTTAATACTAATTTGTCTTAGCTCGATTGTGATGAAAGCTTCAAGCTTATTGTAACCAATCTCGTCCGCTTCCCGGAAAAATCAGTACTTGTGTCATATGAAAAGTCATGGTCGTGACCCTAGTGTGGGTCGAACCCACGACACCTGAGTTGAGCGGCCGACACCTTAGCTTTCCTGTTTAGTATGCAAACCTCACACTGCGCTCAACTTGAGAGACAAAACAAAAAAATATATAATCTTCAGGTCAGTCTAAGTAGGAATATAATGGTATAATACTAGCGGTTATTTGAAACAAAAGATAGAAGTTAAGTTAACATGGCATTAACTGCAAAAAAGTAGCAACCTCTTTTAACTGCTTTCCTCCGTCCGTCCTCGTCCCAGCTATGTCTTTTACCATTAAAATGAAAGTGCGTATTGACCGTGTAAAATATTAACTTTTAGCCTGCTGGCGGCAAGTGATTCCGCCTCGGCAAACAGTGCAGATCATCAGCCTCCGCGTCCGTGCCAGTGTAATAAAGTATTTCGACCCCCATAGAATAACGACCCCCGGTCATTATTTTATAGAAAATGTGACTCCTTTCCTGTAAAATATTGACTCCCCTTATAAAAAAACTGACTCCCTTTGAAAACTCTATTGAATAACGACCCCCGGTCATTATTCTATAGAAAAACTGACCCCTCCAAGTAAAATACTGACTCCCTAAAGATGACTCCCTTCGAATCTCATAGAATAACGACCCCGGTTATTATTCTATAGAAAAGGTGACTCCTTTCATGTAAAATACTCACTGCCGAAATTACTACATTCGAACTCTCATACAATATCGATTCCCGGACATTATTCTATTTAAAAAAGTTACTCCTTCCGTGTAGAACACCGGCTCCTAAAAAGACTGTCGACGATGATATCTATTAAAAAGTGATCCCCACCAAACCTAACGGACAATTTTACTAGATCTACAACTCTAATACCCTCCATTGCCAATAGTTAACATTTTGATTGTACTACTATTACTGGTGCCTCTACTTCTATTGCTATTATTACATGTACTTCTTCTTCTTCTTCTTCTTCTACTTCTGCTACTACTACTACTTCTGCTACTACTACTACAACTGCTACTACTGATACTACTATACCTGCTTCCACTAATACGTCTTGTACATCTACCTCTTCTCCTGCTGCTGTTGTTGCTGTCACTTATTCCTCTGCTGCTGCTGCTGCTGCTACTGCCACTGCCACTACCACTACCACTACTACTACTACTACTACTACTACTATACTACTACTACTACTACTACTTTCTATTGTTGCCGCTACCGTACTTTACTGCCACTGCTAAGTATTGCAACTTCTAATAATACTAAGTTCTATGCTAGCAGTTTCTTGTGCAGTTTTCTTCTGAAGAATTACTTCATACCGAAGTTTGCAGGGATTTTCCTGAAAAAAATGTATACACCAAGATACAGCGTCTAGAAATAGAATCCCTTTTCCCGTTGCGGAATGCTCTGATTTCTGTGTCAAGGGATGGTATCTGGGGCTAATGGTCAAACGTAAGGACGGACGGACGGCTGGACGGACGGACAAGGGCAAATCTATATGCCCCCCTCCCCCGAGGGGTGGGGCATAAAATGCAGCAATTAGCCTTAGATACATGAGTTATCACTAAATTTGACCAAATGACCGGGGGTCGTTTTTTTATGGGAGTCAATATTCTTCGTGAGGTTCAGTTTACTTCACGTGGGGGAGTCATAGTACTATGATCTGGAGGTCATAATACTATGACCGGGGGTCACTTTTTCTATAGAATAATGACCGGGGGGTCATTATTCTATGGGGGTCGAAATACTTCATTACACCGGCACTGTTCACTATTCAGTCAGTAAATCTTCAGAGAACACTACTTTGAATAATAAGTGGTACTGCCCAAATTGAATTATGGACCCGTCCATTTTAGGAATTTAGCAGGATAAAGGTTAATAATAGAAGCATGGTGAATCTTGGTCGAATTAGTTCATTCAGTGGAGAAAGATGGTTATTAAGTGCCATTGAAATAGAAGTGATTTGTATAACTTAATGCGTTTAACTTCAAAGATGATAGATCAAGATAACATTGTTGCGCATTAAAATGCGGTTTTCCATTTTGTTGAAAATTACAGGATATTAAATATTTTCTTATTACTAATATGTTTATTGCATGCGAAAGTGGCCACTTTTTCTATTAAAAATTCATTTGGAATTGTTACATTTTATTTCTAAATTGCTTTAATGGTTCTGCGTCCTTGATAGGTTTAATGTTTAACAATTAAGTGAAAATAATACACATTATTTTGACTAGGATAACGGTGACAGCTTTGAAACGGCAATAGCTTTGGCAGAACAAGAACTCGGCTTTCTTGTCGTCTGCTAACACATCGATTTTCATTTCAAGTTCAACTCATTTTTTCATTTTGAGTACCGCCAAAGAAATGATAATACCTTATGACCTTTATCAACTCTTGGCTTTCTTTAATTTATTTGCCACAGGTCAGATCAGGTACGGCAAAGTTTCAGTCTTACGTCCGCTTAAGTCCAGCCTGTGCTCATTTCCGCTAAGAGTCGGACTACTTTCTTCAAAGTTCAACGGTTCAATCATTTACCTAAACGCGAAGATTTCGACTTATTCCCGTGTCATCTTCGGTAGAAGCATGTGTGACTTCCCGCATATGCCTTGAATTTGTCCTGGGCACTTGGGTAGTTCGCCTGACTCGAAGGAACAGTTTGATTTTCACGATAAAAAAAGGCTGATCACTTCACCAGCTAACTTTGGATGTCAAAATGATGATTTTATTGTTGAAGAAAATTTTCTTTTCATATCTGATGGTAATCTAACTTGAACAGATGTTTGATTATTTATTGCTCACTTGGAATTCGTCCTTCGGTTTGAAAAATGCCACGGATTGGCATCGCGTTATAAAAAAAATAAAAAACCGAGTTCATTTATTGTGTTCGAAAGCTGAATTCCGTTCAATTAATTGGTTTCGATTCCCAATAGAACATTTTGTGATAAATCTGTTCCACCAAATAACAGCTTATCAAATTCAACGATTTAAAAAGTCATTGTTCAAATTAAAACTGAATCAGGGATTAGTCAGATAAGATCATAGCGTTTTTAGCTTCATCCGAGCCACTGGTTTTCTATGATGGTAAATTGAAGATCACTTTCATGACGAATGTGAAATCCTGCGCTTGAAAACGTACCTGCTCATATCAGTTTCATTAAAATAGATAAATCTTTAAAAAAAAAAATAGCACTGAAGTCTTCATTTCTCGTTCCTTGCTGGTGCATGACCTGTTGTGCGCATGATGCGACATACTGCAAATGATAAGCAGAGGTCTGAACGGCAAACAGTCGCAACTCCTTTATATAAAGAGTTACTTCTGTTTTCCGTTCAGACCTCAAATTATATTATGTTTTATAATAAAAAAAATGAAACTATAGGGGCTTAGCTAGTCATGGTGTATAATTTTATTGTAGGTCTACATAAAACGAGACTAACATACATAATGTACGCCCAGAAGACACGGTAAAAGTTGGAAGTGCAAGGACCATAACTGCAACATGAATATTACGACTTGAAAAAAAGGTAAATTTCGATCTGTAGCGATACAAACTGAATATCAACTCAATATCTGCATGTATCGGGGATTATAAACAGGCTAAATGTACATGAAACCTACTTGATCCCACTTCAAATAAATGTCCTTGTCCGCGTATGAACATCGGCATCGAAAAAATAAAGACACACTAAGTAATTCAAAGACATGCTCACGAAAATATACGTCAAACGAAAACCTAACGCTCTACAGACATAATTATGCATGTATTCAAGACATATGCATGTATTCAGCACAACACGAGAACCTACGAGCACAAACATCAAAGCAGGCCTTGAAAACTGCTGAGCCACAGATGCATTCCATCTATCCCGTAGGATTCAAAGTGGAATACGTCACCACGTGACAACAGTCTACAGTTAAAAGAACAACATGCCGTCCAAGGTATCAGATTAATCAAGTCATAGCCCGTTTTGATAAAACCTTACGTTATGATTATACCAAATACTGTCATTGCCTAGAATCTTAAGACGTTTGTATATAACGGCCCTACGATATACATTTGTACCTTGTCGCAGGACTGCCTTCAATTTAATCCGCATTATGATGCTTATAGTAGCCTTGCCGAAATATGTCTTAATAATAATATACGTTGAAGGAAGTCCTCAACGTGACAAATTTTATTAACATTAACCAAAAATTAGCTCAGCATGGTTAAAACTTTTCAAATTTCTTTAATCGGAGCAGACAAGGAGGCAAGCATACTAGACAAAACAACAACAACAACAACAACAACACTAGAACAAGGAGGACTGTGGTTGTTACTGTTGTATGCTGAGGTTTATTGTGTTTGGTACGTTTGTTGTGACGAAAGGAAAGTAAAAGTTAAACAATCCTATTAGTATTTTCATACCCTATACATCAATAGCTACATGTAACTTTTACTTTCAGCTGTGCATACTTTACTTTTCCCATCCTGTTAATCAGTGCGAAGTAATGAATTTGTTTAATTTCAGTTATTCCTTTTCAGACAAGATTTAATCTAATTATGAACGAAACATTCACAAACAATCGTCTGCATGATTTGTACTAATTAGCCGTATGTTAGATTAGTACGCTGTTTACGGACTACCTTTTTCTGCCTGACATGAGAAAAGGCAGCTAATTATGAGCTGTTAATCTATCAATTAAGAGAAAACAACATTCGATATCACATTAGCTATCTGTTTTTACTTTATACCTAAAATGTCACACAAGTTTTAATCTTTCATCTTTTCAAACATCTTACAAAGGAATAAATAAAGTGTTAAACGAATAAATACGCATTAAGTTCTTTTATTTTGTAATCATCGTTTGATCTAAAAACCACGTACAAAGACAGTTCAAATATAGAAATCAGCTATTGCTAGCGATTAGAAACCATATAAAGTGTCCATTGAACTGTAATTTTTATTTTGTGTGGACCCTTAAATTAGCCCCTTATATAGACACATCGCTGGCGCCTGTTGATTTGTAAATATTTTATTTGGAGGGATCATATATCTTGAAAGGGTTTTTATTTATTTAGAAAGTAAGACGGTGTCAGCGAGTTAAAATCGATCTGATCACTATTGTCTATACAATTTGGCCTCTTTACTTATGTTAGATGATGTTAGCGACCATTATGAGAACCTTTGTTAATCGTAATTTATATTAGGTCGATCGAATGAGAACTGAACAATCAGAGTCTGATTTCTTAGAAATCTCATACAAGATTCTGAATCGTTTCAATTATTAAGGAAGAACAAATGTCCCTTGTTCTAGTTCGTTCTTCAATATTTGGAATTTCACTTACATGTACATTCGTTAGCCAGTATTTTCAGTATGGTGCTCAAAGGATGAAACTGCACTGGCTCCCCAAAATATCCATTGCTGCATGTAACTTTATTCTACTCCTCTGCCACAGCGAATGCCCGGACTTCTCCCAAACCGTTATCAACGACTGCACTTCAATCACACTTGGTAATGAAAGCATTAAAGCATATTAATAGCAAACTGATTCTGTTCATGATAGGCAAATTCGCAACTATCCTGGCGGTCCCTAGCAATGACTTACGCGCATACCTTTTCGACGCCAAGCCAGACTGAGATGATACTTTTACAGCCACCATACGACTCTCAAAGACTGTTGTTTTGAAAGTCAATCAAACAGGAAGCATAGAACGTTCTTGGCATATGAGCCGTGCCATGAGAAAACCAACATTGTGGCTTTGCGACCAGCATGGATCCAGACCAGCCTGCGCATCCGCGCAGTCTGGTCAGGATCCATGCTGTTCGCTTTCAAAGCCTATTGGAATTAGAGAAACTGTTAGCGAACAGCATGGATCCTGACCAGACTGCGCGGATGCGCAGGCTGATCTGGATCCATGCTGGTCGCAAAGCCACTATGTTGGTTTTCTCATGGCACGGCTCATATATTTTATTCCGATCTTTTAGAACTGCGATTGATTCGTTGAAATCGCTGATTTGATTCCTGCAACAATCGGTGCGAAGTTTTAGACCAACTGTGCATATCAACACCATATTCTAGAATTTAATTTAATTAACTATTTATAAACTCTTGTACATTTTGTATTCTATTTCAAATATTCATTCATTGTAGATATGATTTACGAAAGCCGCACACATCGAAAAGTTATCAAAACTTAACTGTACAATTGAAGCAACAACTTGTGTATTGTCGTGAATTAATTAAGCATTTAAAGCTAATTGTTTAATTATAGACAGCGAGGGGTCTTCTTTTTTTGCCGAGAGATGATATCTTGATGAGAAAAGTGGAAGAAAAGCGAAGGAATGTCAAATTGTAGTGGGTTGAGTTCGGCTTTCAGATGTCTATCTACAGTTACATGCCTGTCCTCTTAATTTCACAGCAGTTTAGATCTTGAACTGATTTCAGTGCTTTAGAGCATTTCAATAATATGAAAATCGTAAACCATATTAAAAACCAGTTTGCATAACATGGGCTCTTACCAATAAATGAAAGAAAAACTGTTGATACGTTACACTACATGTAAGATGTATAGTAAGAAAAAAAAACTGATTTGAAAAACAACACCCTCTGAAAATGCTGCAATGAAAATTGATGTTGAGAAATTACCCGTATGTAGAAAAACTAAGCCAGAATATAACTTCTACATCCTTATCTAACTCGCTGTATATACAACATTCATTTAAAAAAAACCCCAAAAAACAACAACATGGAACTGTATGGGACTACTTCAAATACAACACTGGGCCGTCACTTCCTGTCCGAGTTGGGATGGGGTTAAATTACTGATATTACTGTTTCATCATATTTATATACATTTTAACTAGAGTACTGATAAGCCGACGATGGTGCTAATTTTCTGACAACGCGTGCACTTATTCCTGATCTCTAGGGTTTGTGAAATAGCGCGAAATTAGTAGACAGTGACTCAATCATAACAGTCCGTACATGTATTTTTGATATCATTTTGATAAATCTATGAGTGTGTGTCAAAAAAATAAATGTTAATTTTTTGGCTTTGATAATATTTAAAGTATTCTATTCGTTCCCCTTAGTCACCGATAATAACAGAGAAAAATGCATAGATTAAAGGTGTAAAAATTACTAGTTAATAATCGATTATGCCACAAAACTGGAATTGCATTTTTAGCAAAATGTTTAATGTCAAAACCGCAGTTTTCAATGAATTAAATACCATAATTATGAAAGTGGTCGTTATTTGATTCACAATTTATCTATTCACCGAAGAATCAACGTTCTTTTTTATCTTCTTCACATTGCTTTAAATTACAGAGCGTTCAAAAACAAAATAATCTTGAGTCAAATTGTGTCAACGGCGATAAAATCTAAAACACTGCCTCGTCCCTTTCAATGTGGCCTTAAACGGTGTGAGTTTCCAATTGACTTTCGACACGTTCTTTTCGTGTCTATTAATTATTTCATGAATCATTGATCGCGTTCAAGTTAACATTATAACCGACTCACTTAATTTCGGTTTTTAATAATTTTTGAATTGATATTATCGCTTATGAAATAGAAGTGAAAGAAATTTGAGAGGTGTTATGTTATAGAAGCACCGTGTTAAAGATAAACGGGTCCGATACAACAGAAATTTACTGAAGCGATTTTCACGAAAATAGTACAAGATGCTTACTGAAAAAAAGCATTTCTTTATAAACATATTACTATATATAAATTTCTGTGTACTGAAATGATGTCTTATCGACGTCGGGATAATCACTTCTTTTTCTTGGACATCATACCTATACGCATAACTGCTCAGTCTATGTCGAATCTCCCTCTGCCAGTGTCTTTTACAGTAAAATTTTTCGCAAATAGAAATGTTTTTGTCTACATTTACTGAAAAGTGGTAAAGTTATTCTTCTAAAATTCAGCTGGTCAGATACTAGTTCATGTGCAAGGACAGTGACTTTAGAACATATCTTGTGAAAAACAGACCCCCAACAGTTTGCAGGGTGTTTCAGAAGTACGCATACGATTGCTAGTAATTCACCCTACATGAATATCAAAAAAAGTATAGAATTGCCTCAAAAAGCTTCAACTCCTGCAGAACCTGTCTCCTATGAACTTCGTACAACTTTATTCAAAAGAAAATGTGTAGAGTAGAATCACCGTTCCGTTACAAGGTGTCCCTTCATTTACAATTAATATTTTACATCATTCTAAGGTTCTAAGAAGGAACCTAACATGTATCTAGATTAATTTGAAAATAACGTTGTAAATTTCCAGCATTCTGGGGAAAAACTCTGCCAATTGCTGGATATGAAATATATAATATATACTTTTCTTCCATACTGGGATTTTCCTGCGGAAATTACTTTTTTGCTCAGAAAATATTCTTTTTTATATTTTATTGGATCTTAATAAATCAAACGATTTTACTGAAAATCTTACAATTAAGTTCGATGAATTACCTAGAAATGATCGTTGTATCGAGCAATTTTCTATCTATAGAATCCTATCTGCATGTAATCGTGTAATGTGACCGACAGCTAGAACGGTCTCAATAAAACTGATATGGCTGCAATAAATATTTCTTGTGAATAAGGCGCCGGCAATTTTCATATCGAATATATTGATATTGTGATACAATCTAATTTTCGAAATGACAAACTTGTGTTTCATATGTAATAATATCAGTTTTACCACATTAAACTATTGGTATCTTTCCTATTTCTAAACATATCAAACGCATTTAACAATGTAACGAATTGCATGACACTTTATTGTCATAAATGTTATTTCAGTTGGATTTTAATCAAGCGTGGTAATAAATGGGAATTGTTAATATTTTACAGTAAAGAACAATTAGATATTTCTTTGTTGTTTTTATTCGGCATTCATAGATCTGTATCATAAATATGGGACACATTGTAGAGGCAGCATTCACATAAAATTGCACCATTATCAATGTATTTTAGTAGCACAATGGTGGATACAAATTAATTCCATTTAGAGCTATTGATTAACGGCCCTTCCCTTTTAAAATTAAATAAATACTTAATCATGAATCTATCTTCTAAAATAAAGACACAAGCAGAAATTGGAACCAGTGTGAAGCAATTCTCTTTAAAGCCTTAAAATGATACACGACAGACGGAATAGTGGATGAAAATTGAAAATCCTTTTAATTTTTGGGGAATCGATCTTGCTTAAAATTTAGCGCTATGATAGATTATTTCTCTTTGATAGCAGTGCGTAATTTTCATTATTTTGCTAACCTGACCGTAACACATGACAATTGCCATAAAATGTCAAATTTCACTATTCTTTTCAAATGATATTAGAGTTTCATATTAGGAATAGTGATTGGGCAATTTGTCCCATGTTTGGCGACTTCCAAAATAGACACTGCATCTATCAGCCTCTTTTTGTTTCCTTTGATTGTCCGAGTAATTTAGTATAGATAAATCATGGTTCTATGAAAAAAGTTCCCGAGCATCCCTTTAAAGAGAAGAACATTTAGTATTAAAGCACTTAATAAATCACTTTCTTTAAACAACATATGCTCACATAAATTGTAACACATTTATTAAAAAAGGCAGTTCGGCGGCGAGATTAAACAAACATATAATGGAGAAATAATAAAAAAACACCTTTTAATTCGATAAATGCTGTATAATATTATGGTTTGATATGCTATAGATTGTCAAAGTCTTTGGGTACTTGCTCTAGTTGGTATATTCCTGTAAAAAAAGATTTAAGGACGTATGCTAGAATTTGGTGCGAAAATTTTCCCAATAACAGAATTTCTTTAAACTTTGGATATTGAAGGACGATCATCTAAGAAACAAAAAAATGCAATAAAAATCATAGGTCACCGGTATCAAAAAAGAGTTATCTGCCCTTGAAACCGGCATTTCCCAAAAAATGACGTTTTCAAGGGCAGATAACTCTTTTTCGAATCCGGTGACCTATGATTTTTATTGCATTTTTTTGTTTCTTAGATGATCGTCCTTCAATATCCGAAGTTTAAAGAAATTCTGTTATTGGGAAAATTTTCGCCCATCTCATATACAGGGAATTCTAGCATACGCCTTTAACAGAATTGTAAACACTGCTGATTTACAAGGCACCGGAAAAAGAACATGAAATGCAGAAAATGTGGAAGGAGAGGTGGCAAAAAAGGAGAGGACGAATAAGCGGAAGAAGAAAAAGATGTGATGCAAGAAGATGGAGAAGAATAGGTTGAAGAAAATGAAGACAAAAAGGTGGAAGAAGAAGATGTGGTGAACAAGAAGAGATGAAAGAAGACAAGGTCAAAGAAGAAGATAAGGAGTAGAAGATAACAAGTGATTGTTGCAGAACATGAGATGGGAAACGGTGAAGAAGAAGACGGGAAGAGAAATTAGAATTTGTAGAGTTTTCAAAAAACTGTTACCACAATACTAGAAACGAGAAATATAGAACATTTTATTTTCACAGTTTTATTTAAATATTTCCTATGTATAGAATATATTTAAAGGCACTGCGAGCCTTTTCAAAAAAGAAAAAAAAAAGAAAACTGGTATATATCAAAACGTTCAACTTCCTTTATATTCAAAACCTCTTTCATATATATATATAAGCATTTTAGTAGGAAAAGAATTTCATTGAAATAAATGTGTTGTGAAAATTAGATTTTTCCATCACGCTAGTTTAAACAAAAGATATGAAAGATGTTATAATAAAGCACGCAACAGCGTTATTTTATTGGCAAAGTATATGGTTTTCATATCTTAATTCTATCTCCGATCGTGAAAACATAATAAAACATAATCTTTAAAACAGGAGAAATGTGAAATGTGACACTTATTGTTGATGATTTGGTAAAATTTTCTGAAATTCTTCAGATTTGCGAGATTACAACAGTAATCAGGGTTTATATTGTTCACTATATTATCAGTATCATCTGGAGACAGCAACTTCTTTAAATGGTATCATGTTTCCACAGGCATCCGTTTCTTTGTTTCAAGTAGATAACACTTTATAAGATAAAATTTAGATTTCAGCCTGTCCTCCAAAAAAGTTAGAATAATATATCCGGAAGATGTTGGCTTCTAAAAAAGTGCTGAACGTATATCTATCGCTCGTTTTGCTTATTTAAACATTTCATTCGCAATATGGAATATTGAATACAGATAATTGAGAACATAAATCCAATCAAACATGGTCACTCTTTTTGTCCAGTTTAACTCTTTCAAACTGTGAGACAGATCTTAACAAAGCCAAAGGCAGAATTATGTGACTGCACATGAAAGCAGTATTCAAAATGCTGTAAAAGGAAAATAACATTTCAGTTGGCTTATTTGCACCAAACAAATTAACAGGCACACACGCACGTGCGCACACACACACACAAACAAAAGTTTGTAAGTTTCGCCAAAACCGTATGAAGCATTTTGTCACACCTTTTTAAATTGGTTGCTATATTCAGAAACTGTCTTATCTTCTGTCAGGACGCTCCAAAGGTCAAATTGTATTGGAGGAAGGAGATGATTTAACTTACTCTGCTGCTTGTATATTAGCCAGTAGTCATACTTGGTGTAGAATTGGTCTTTTTTCTTCGAATTTTACGATCAATGCCAGTGAATTAAGACAAATATCAAGCGATTATGCCCGAAATGAGATGGATTTGTCCGATATTTGATCCGACGTTGATTCTGCGATCATCACTGATTAACAATGTTAAGCGCATTAGCACGAAATTTATTGACTTTGATAGTCGCTACCGTCGACTTAAATGTAGAAAATCTACAGTTAATTTGCCTCTTCATTGAATTAGGAAGATCATTAATAATTTAAACATTTCTTTAATTTTCTCATTTGACATAGATAAAACTTTTACCGCATTAATTTCTGTTTTTGTACGTCCTTCTTCCATCGTAAAACCTGCGCACATTTACAGGCTTAAGGCTTAAGGACATGTTAGACCCAAATTCATATCTGAATTTATGAATAACTGCTTACTGGTATATGTGTACAAATAAATTTAACATATAACAGTACTGTTTGCTTAAAGGTCCATAATGCTTAATTTTTTTTTTATCTCAATAACAAATGAAACAGTTTCCAAATAGATGTTACGCGTACTTACATGGTTAGAAAAACACTACTTTTAATATTGTACATGAACTGCTAAAGGGAGGTAATAAAAAACCAATAGATTCCATAAAACATTCTAGTATATTCACCAATATTCAAACCTTTGACAAAATTTAATGTTAAAGAAAGTAACTATCAGAAATAGGATTTAACCAGAAATTAATGTATTTTATGTTCATAACGGAAAATGTGGCACCTTTAATGTGGTGTACACCTAAAGCATGTATAGCTAAGCATAATATAAATATGTACTACCACTAAAATGGAAGTTGTTTTTTTCTTTTACAAATGACTGTTATATATGACATTGAATTGTGAATATAGCTCTACAAACGCATTGTTTATACATTTAGTAAAGTCAGTTCAAATGATGAAGATTTTCTTCATTTAAAGTAAGTGCCTGAAAATAAGCTATTTTAATGAAAGATGCTCAGTCAGTAAATAATTATCCTCAAAATTCAATTATCACTCAATAAAAAGAATAGGTTATTCAGCATCGCTCTCATTTTCCGCCTGGAAAGAGAGAAAACAGCATTTCGAAAAGGCATATCGTTATTTTACAGAATGCATACAAAGAATCTTTGAATATCTATAGATTTTTGTATATGGTTCATCAGATATTGGCGGGAAACAACATGCATTCTTATGGTACATTAAGTCATTCTAGGATTCGAGGATAAGCGAAGAAACCTGAAAGTTTCAAAGACTATAAGCCGTCAGGCGTAGTTGTTTACGAGGTACAGCTATTAGTTTACTTCCCGTGCACTTTTACAATTGCAACGTACTATTTTTTTCATTATCAAGACAGTATTCTACTGTGTATAATTAACCTCTGTTTCAATGTTTCAAATGTTTTTGTCAGCTTATTTATTGAAAAAAAAAAGAAAAAAAAAAAGAACCACAATGACTTTTAACAATTCTACAATAAACTGAAGTACCACTCAATATTTAATAGTGGACATAAAACAGTTTTGCTTGTAACAAAACGACACATTTATGAACAGGTGTTATAGTATATAACAGGTAGGATAAGTAAAGATGTAATTATATTGATCTATAGTACTTTTACCTAATTTATACCATTCATTTATATTTCAGCTCAGTGAAGCTCATCAGATACCAGTATGGTATTAAAATCATATGCAGTATACCTCTTATAACTTAATATATCAGTATCGTACAAGCAAAGACTTTGTTTGAGTCATTTCCTAGTTGTAGCCGAAAAATGTCAGTTGTTACCAGGTACGATGATAATATCGCATCTTTCATGCGCGCGGAAAGATTCTGTCTGCCTACCAGACTTTTTTATTTGTATTGGGTTGATCCTAAAAGTTAGTTAGCGATGATTCGATACCAATGGGAGAAGCTCGGATCTACAGTACTGGACAGATCCCTGTCCCTCACCATAATTATAAAAAGCCAATGATTAGTTTTAAACCTTACATGTGGACCGAATTATTCTGGTTTGCAGCCATGGAGACATGGTCAGCTGCAATCGTGCAGTCTGATCAGACGCACTGTGCGCCATCATTAGTTCTTTGTAAGCACTCCTGTACTGTCCAAACTGAAAGATGGTCAAGTTCAATATAGAAATTTAGCAGAGTAAGGGTTAATTTGCTTCATCCTGGGTAGGCCTTTGCCTAATAGCTATTGGAAACATTTTATATTTCTAGTAAATCCGCTATTTTACTGTTCAGGCATTTTTTACGCAGATTTTCTTCTTTCTTATTCCCCAAAAGTGCTAACCAAGTTTTGAAATATCCTTTATGACAAAAATAATATCTGAGCCAATTCCAAGAATTACATTTCCAGCTCACCGTCGCCTTTTGTTCTCAAACAAAAATTGGGAATGACGTCTATTAACATTGCCTTAATACATCATGTAACGAAATGGCTCCAAATTCCTCATCGTAATAGGTCAATCTAAAGACATTTCCCAATTGGATCATGGAGTTTTCATGTGGCAGAGTATTGTCACGTCATAAAAACATCATTATTCTCCCCAGATAAAATTCATATCAACGCTGAAATAGGAGTATTAACTGATAATGTTCAAATGACTGTTTCCTTATACGTTTGGGACATTCAGATCTGCCGGTGCCAAATGAAACATTTTGACCTTATAACTGGAAAATGCAATTTTGATTTCCTTTACACGCTATAGAGGCTTCCAAGATATTCACACTTTCGTATGAATTACAAAATAGATCAAGAATATTCCATTATAAATGTCACAAACGACTTTAGACAATTCCTTCGGGTCGCTTCTGTAATTGATAATCGGGATATTTATTTCAAGAATAGATTTGCATGCGCATTTAATTGACATGTTTGCTAGCACAGCAAATCGTAACAAATTGTAGCCATTTATCCTCGATTTAGTTTCCATGATAGTCTATCAATATATGGATCATTAAAGCAAATGATTTGAGAAAGTTGGCGTCCCATAGGACTCGTTTGGGAAATGATGTGGTAATGTAATATGGACATAAATGACATTATATTATTAAGAAATTATACTCGTAGAAGAAATAAAGTTACCAGAATCTTGATCTTTTGATTAATTATGACCTATAGCATGATTTACAACATGTTCTATGTATCGGCTGTAAATGGTCTCTTTAATGTAATAGTCGGCTGTCTGAATTAAATGGAAAGAGCAATTACTCGGTCATACTGAGTGACGGCTAAATATTCTCCCTGATATAAGTTACAGAATCTCTTTTAACAAGCAAAGTCTGCAACGGAAATTTCATTTCAGTTTAAGCTTCAGAATATGTTTAATAAGTGTGTTTTTTTAAGCGTATGGACCTTTGCCTACATTAACACGTGCTGCTGAACCATATTTTATCCTGCGGTGTCGAAAACCCAGGGGCAAATTGTGTTTGAACTGCCTGTCCATCCGTCACACTTTCCTGTGGCTTTCTCTGTCAAAAGTCGCATAATGTACATTGTGCAAAGGAAATTTTCATTTAACTTCAATCTTTGCGTAGCTTTCTTTTTTGTTTTGGTCATAAATTTTCACAGCATTTTCCCTGGTAGGTGAAGCTCGCGTTTGCGTTTATTACCTGTGATAATTTGAATTTGCCTGCTTATATTCTCACTGACAGTCAGATATTTCTCCAGAAATTACGTTAAAATGCACATCTGGATGACGTGCACCGAAAACAAAGAACAGTTCGGACGTATGAGAGTTTAAATTAAGTGTGTATTGCTGTTTCTACTTCAGTTATGACGTAATCGAGCCGCCAAGAAAATCGGACAATTCCGAAGAGATTTTGGCCAACGCATTCTGAAATATAAAAATTATGTATTAATACAACACACGTCATGGCCATGCTCAATCATCCTTGCCTCTGTGTTTTTTATGATAAAAACGATTCGCGGATGGCCAAACATTGCTAAAAGACTATAAAGGCCGAGAGTGAAAAAGAAATCAGTGAAATTACGTTAACGCCAATCCAGGATGCTTTGAAAGAAGACAGATTATTTACGGTGGGCGTTCTGTCGTGGGTGTTTCGCTTAAGCTAATTATTTTTACAATATTCTAAACGAACTGATTATGACTTATGTATTGTTTATCGCATTTTATGAAAAAAACAACAACAGTAATTTACAAATATGGTTAATATAAAATTGATGAATCATTCTGCTGAAGTAACGACGTCGATAACGTCAATGAAATGTGATGCCCGTGCGCCGGGATCTCGTTATTGACTGTTTTCAATGAGAAATAACTGTTGACAGTATGATTTGCTAATTTGCTAAGAAGTAAGAAGAAAGATGGGGCATTATTATTATATATTGTTTCTGGTTTTATTTCATGAAAGTATATACAAGCAACAGAAAAAATCTACATTATTTTTAACAGCCCTCGTACTCAGCTTTATACACATTATGAAATGGACATGCGCATATTGTAGGGACTTCCATGTCAGGATTTGTTTTGTTTTGTTTGTTTTTTTTTTTTTTTTTTTTTGTTTTGCTGAAGTAACAGCTCATTTTTGGACAACTACATCATCAATTGTGTGTTCAACTCCTCCTTCGGTTTCCATCTGACTGAAATGAAACTTGATATATATCACCAACACCTAGTAGAAATGCCTATTATGTTTTGAGCTTTGTGTCCGATTTGAGTTATACGCGGATTTTATAAACATTATTCAATCAAATATTTTAGGAGGGGTGTCATACAATGTTGATATCATTGTTATTTTTCATGTGTCCGTTTAGTTTCTTCTGGCGGCTTGCAGATATTTCTTTTGGTGGAGAAAAAAAACCCTGACCGACCGAGTATAATTTTAGGCACGATCGTGTACCAAGGCAAAACAGCAGACGCCTTTAGCCAGCTCGACGGAAGAATTCTATATTCCTTGCGATAGGAGGTTGAGGTGGGGGCAAGCGATTCGAGTCAGCGACCTTTATCACTCTGCGTGTTGTTTCGCGTAATAGTTACATTGTCACATGCGTATATCGACGTTTAATTTGTACGAGTGAGTGTGAAATGAAGAATGAAGAATTTTTTTTAACGGGCGTAATATGACAGTTCAAGGGAGGTAAATAGAATAACCATCAATAAAGTACAGTTTGAGAGTATTTCCCCCTATCCCGTATCCGCGGCTGAAAACGGTAGTTTGTGTATATTGTTTAGGAGGCATTGGCTAGATCTCAACCCCATGAATATTTTTGTTACAGCCGTCTTCGGAAAAAAAGAGAGACCTGATTTTATTTAGCTATAACGTGTTTAGATACAAATATGCGCATTCGTAAATAATTCAATATAGTTTCGAAGACCTTTTTGTCTACAGATGAATTTTATTATTTTGTCTTCCATGTTTCGGTTGTAGGCCGAGAGCGTATCAGTTTCAGAACGAGCTAAAACTTTTGTCCCATGTGATTTCAGGCCGAGTCCTCTTCTTCAACAATGAGTAAGGGATGCAAATTTAATTAGAAACCCGTGCGGCCATTGGCAGGGCTGTGTACCAATGCACTTACAGCTAGTATAACTAGCAGTGAGTACCCAATGGATTAGATAGCTGACAGTTGCGGTGTGTCCTTGGGCAAGACACTTGAATCACGATTGCCTCAGCCGACCCAGCTGTAAATGGGTACCAACAAATTGCTGGGGGTAAGGTATAATTGGTTTTAACTGTTCTTAACTGTTCTTAAATTAGGGTCACTCAAAAGCTCTACTGAGCTTAGGTTCATTGTTGCATAAAGCGACGGTAAATAAAATTTACCTTTACCGTATAAGTCTGACCTATTTACAGAAAAATATCAAAATTAATAACATTAGATCTTAATGGATTTATTATCAAAACATAACTAGTATACCAAGTACTAGTACCTCATACATTCAATAAACTCACATTAAAACAACATCATCTGCATGGAGACTTTTCACAATCGATATAAAATACTTTACCAACAGCCTCAAGGCTTTTGGCCAAATCATTTATATACAAAATCTTGCTTTAAACATGTGCTAACAGATTGGTTGAACTTCACAGAGCAAAATATGCCTCTCATGTCAACAGAGACACTATGTTAACAGCTTACACTTCCGCCTAGTCTCTTTTTTTGTTTGTTCTTTTTTTTGTTTTGGGTTTAAGGCCATTTTTCAATAGAATTTCAGTTACGTAATGACTGACAGTTAACCTAACCAGTGTTCCTGGATTCTGTACCAAAACAAACCTGTTCTATGCAAGTAAATGCCAACTTCCTCACATGAATCACAGGTGGAGGACAAATAATTTCAGACACAGTGTCTTTAATCAAATTCTCACTGAGAACACAAGCCCACCAGGATATCAAACTCCATAGATCTACACTCTCCCTTCTGAGCAAAGCAGTCTCTAGGCTACTAGCCAAGGAGTCTTTATTGTCAGCTGTTCTGTATTTTTCCCTAGAAACAGTTCGTCCCTAACTTTGATAATAATTGTACCCAACCAAAAACCATGTCTTTCATTCAAAAGAGTGCAATAAATTCTATAAACTACATGGGCAATAGCTGTGTCATGATATGAAAGCAGTTCGCTTGTATAACTTACATGGATAGGTTTGGTGAGCCTTATACAATACAAATGAAAAAGTGTTATCATCAATACATGTGTTACAAAGTTTGTGAATAAAATTGTTTCAAAGTTCTCCTGGTAACATCAGCTTTTATTATTTACATCACAAGAACATTTTCTTGCTGAAGTAAAAGTTTGAGAGAAAACACTTTCATTGGCAACAGAACTAATCATGTACTGACTCAAGATGATCTGTAACCAAAGGAGGATTGTAAAGTAAATAAAAAAATCTTGTAATCATTATGTTTTATAAAAATCTAAATAATTCATACACCTTCATACTTTTAGGATAATCACCTCTGGTCAGTAGATGACCCCTATTTAGTTTAATGGTCAGTAGGTCAAGGTCACAGTGACCCTGGAACTGAAAATGGTTTCAGTTCAACAACTAAAGAACACTTGAGCATACTGATATAGTGTACTAGATATAGTGCTAGAGATCAATCAATTACACAAGTAATTCTACCTGGTATTTATCAATGCACCTTAAAAGGAACAATGAACTAACTGACTAACTAACTGCTGATATATTATTTCAACAAGAGCTTGTCGAACACGAAATGCCCCCCTTGATGCATTCAGTAATTGCACAAGGAACAGAAATTATATGCTCACTGTAAACAGAAGTTCTACCATTCTGGTTTAATCTGACCTTGACCTTTAACCTAACAAGATTACGGAGTGATCTTGGCGCCATCCACTGAGCCATTTTTGAATGTTCCAAATTTCAAGACCAGCTCAAGGTCAAAATCAATGTCAAATTTCATTTCGGTACAAAACAATGTGTATGTGGTCCAAATTTGAAAGCTGTGGCTTGAGAAATGTGAAAGCAGGTCACTAGATCAATTTCAAGGTCAAAGTTCATTTCGGTAGACAGAAATATGCATGTGCTTCAAATTTGAAGGCTGTAGCTTGAGAAATAGGTAACAGGTAAAAATCAATGTCAAATTTCAATTCAGAACACAAAAATATGCATGCAGTCCAAATTTGAAGCCTGTAGCTTCAGAAATGTGAAAGTAGGTCACTATGTCAATCTCAAAATCAAAGTTTATTCCGGTACACAAAACTATGCATGTGGTTCAAATTTGAAGGCTGTAGCTTGAGAAATGTGAAAGTAGGTTACTAGGTCAAAATCAAGGTCAAATTTTATTTCGGAACACAAAACTATGCATGTGGTCCAAATTTGAAGGCTGTACCTTAAAAAATGTGAAAGTAGGTCACTAGGTCAATAACAAGGTCAAAGTTTTTTTCGGTACACAAACCTATGCATGTGGTCCAAATCTGAAGGCTGTAGCTTCATAAATGTGAAAGTAGGTCACTAGGTCAAGATCAAGGTCAACTCATGTCAAGGTTCATCTTGCCACTCAAAACTATACATGTGGTCCAAATTTGAATGATGCAATTTATGGACATGAAGGTTCTAAGTTTTTCCCTATATAAGTCTATATGAACCATATGACCCCTGGGGCGGGAACATTTTTGACCCTAGAGGGATAATTTGAACAAACTTGGTAGAGAACCACTAAATGATGCTACATTACAAAATATCAACGCCATAGTCTTTGTGGTTTGGACAAGAAGATTTTCAAACTTTTTTCCAATATAAGTCTATGTAAACCATGTGACCCCCAGGGCGGAGCCATATTTGACCCTAGGGGAATAATTTGAACAATTTGAGTAGAGGACCACTAGATGATGTCATATACATAATATCAAAGCCCTAGGCCCTGTGGTTTTGGACAAGAGGTTTTTCAAATTTTTTTCCTATATAAGTCTATATAAATCATGTGACCCCGGGCAGGGGCCATATTTGACCCCAGGGAAATAATCTGAACAATCTTGGTAGAGGACCACTAGATTTTGCTACATACCAAATATCAAAGCCCTAGGCCCTATGGTTTTGGACAAGAAGATCAGAAACCGTTTTAACTGTTCCTGGCCAATGTGACCTTGACCTTTGACCTAATGACCTCAAAATCAATAGGGGTCATCTGCTGGTCATGGCCAACCTAACTATCAATTTTCCTGACACTAGGCCCAAGTGTTCTAGAGTTATTGCCTGGAAACCATTTTACTGTTCCTGGTCACTGTGACCTTGACCTTTGAAATACTGACCTCAAAATCAATAGGGGTCATCTGCTGGTGATGACCAACCTCCCTATCAACTTCCGTGACACTAGGCCTAAGCGTTCTTGAGTTATCATCCGGAAACCGTTTTACTGTGCAGGGTCACTGTGACCTTGACCTTTAACATACTGACCTCAAAATCAATAGGGGTCATCTGCTGGTCATTACCAACCTCCCTATCAACTTTCATGATCCTAGGCTCAAGTGTTCTTGAGTTATCATCCGGAAACCGTTTTACTATTCAGGGTCACTGTGACCTTGACCTTTGACATACAGACCTCAAAATCAATAGGGGTCATCTGCTGGTGATGATCAACCTCCCTATCAACTTTCATGATCCTAGGCCCAAGCGTTCTTGAGTTATCATCCAGAAACGGATTGGTCTACATTCCGACTGACCGACAGACCTACCGACCGACATCTGCAAAACAATATACCCCTCCTTCTTCGAAGGGGGGCATAATTAAATGTCAATTTTCAAGGTAAATGTTAAAGAGTTTATTTTTTGTTTTTACGTATGATCTTTTATATGGTACACAAAATACTTAAAGTCTAAACTTCAGCTAAAATAGTAGATTTGAATTTATATCAAACTTCATAGTACAATGCCAGTAATCTGCAAATGATGCCTCATTTTTTGAGGTTAATATGTCAATGGTCAGGTCACAGTGACTTCAGGGAAGAAATTATTTCCATTCGTAACACTGCCTCCAAACTTCATAGGCTGTGTGTTATTGATCAACAGATGACCCATACAGTTTTTAGGGTCATATAAACCTGGAGACTGAAAATGCTCTCTGTTTAATTAGTGTAAAACATTTGGTTCTAGGGTCATCAAACTTCATGTGATGATTACCTATGGTCAAAAGATGACCTCTATTGATCTGAATTACAAATGGTACAATTAATAGCATTCTTGCACCTACAACCTACACATTTCAGGATGATTCTTTGTGGCCAATAGATTACTTATTTGATTTTGGAGGTCGGTTTGTGAAAGGTCAAGGTCACAAGCACAACAAGTCTTTTGTGATGATAATTCATTTGTGAAAGTTTGTCAAAGTTCACAAGGAAGTGCTGGGAACACATGCAAAAGGTTATCCAGACATAGACAGATGTTTACTACTGCTACTGGTATATTGCTTTTGTGGGGAACATCTGAAGACAGAGTAGCAAATACAGTTCATTGTATCGTAGATCAGGTTATAGATACCAAAACGAGTACAGTTGTATATGAATGATACAAAGTCTTTGAAGATTTCTGCTTTTCGTCATTTTGAGCATAAGATCCTTTGTTAACCAATTCAAATCCAATTTCCCCATTTCCAAACAAACCTATTAATGGAGTACTTGGAAAATATCTTCTAAAAATTGACGATTCCACGTTTGGTTCATCGTACAATCCTTCGCCCCTTCCTAAACAGGCAAACATGAAGGCAAAACTGTTTTCTTCCGGTAAACTATGTGATTTTAATTTTTTAATGCATTCCTCTGCACCAGCTGCATCGTCAATAGTTTCGTTTATTATTGCAGATGCAATCTGAACTCTATCACCTCCTATAGCTGCAAGTTGTATCAATGGGTAGCTATCACTGAAAACAAATTGAAAGGTAATTATAAGTTTATATTAAAATTCAAATTTGCAAATATGTAAAATTAGATAATAAATTTCTATAAATTTCATTTTACTCTATACTGTAGCCATATATATTTGTGCACTTTTCCAACCAGATCCTTTTACATTTCAAGTATCTCCCACAACTAGTAAATCCCATCAAAAAGATATTTTGAAACTTTTTAGCAACTGATGTTACACAGCATTTTTGGGAAAACTGAAGCAAGAAAGTCCTAATATTCCTGTATGGCTCATCTGACACAGTTCTTACTGCATATAACCTAATCTGACCTATATTTCATAGAGACAAACATTCGGACCATGTTCTATATCAGTCAGGTAGATCATTAACTAAGACTTTCAATGACTGAATCTAGTGACCTAGGTTTTCTTGCCCAGTTACAAATTTATGCTATATTTAAAAAAAAAAAAAAAAGACAAACATTCTGGCCAAGTCTCATGAAGATCAGGTATAAAATGTGGCCTTTTGAGTGTGAAATAGGTCTTTCTATGATTTGACCTAATGCCCTAGTTTTTCACCTCAGGTACCCAACTTCTTAACTTGTCACAGATGTCATGGACAAAGATTTATGATTATGTAGAAAATGTGGCCTCTGAAGTGTTAACAAGGCTTTTATGGTTTAACCTGATTTATAATGATCAAGCAGAAAATATGGCAAGTTTAAGACCTCCTGTAACCCTGGTCTGAATCTGACCTAGACTCATTGACAAAACATTCTGACAAATGTTTATAAAGATTAGGTCGAAATGTGGCCTCCATGTGTATTAACAAGGTTTTCTTTGATTTGTCTTAGTTTAAAACCTCAGGTGACCTAGTTTTGAACTTAGATTTCATAAAGACAAACATTTTGAGAAAGTTTCATGATGATAAAATGGAAAATTTGACCTCTGGAGTGTTAAGGTTTCTGCATGACCTGACCTAGTGATTGATTTAAAGTAACCCAGTTTTGAAAATGACCTAGATTTCATAGAAACAAACATTCTGACAAAGATTTATGATGATCAAGTAGAAATAGCTGCCTTCAGAGTTACAAGGATTTTGTATAATATGACCTAGTGACATAGTTTTTGACCTCATGTAACCAAGTGGATGGACCAGACAAGAAACACCTTTGACTTCTGAGTGTGACCTTGACCTTAGAGCTAAGGGTCTGGGTCTTGCACATGACACCTCATCTCATTAAAGGGAACATTTATGCCAAGTAATTTCAAAATCCCTTTACGAATGGCAGAGTTTTGGACTGGACACGAAACAGACCATGTTATCCTTTGACCTCTAAGTGTGACCTTGACCTTAGAGCTAGGGGTCCGGGTCATCCGCAAGACACGTCGTCACATTATGAGGAACATTTATGTCAAGTAATTTTAAAATCCCTTTACGAATGGCAGAGTTACAGACTGGACACGAAACATACCCAGTTAATCTTTGACTCCTAAGTGTGACCTTGACCTTGGAGCTAGGGGTCTGGGTTTTGCACACGACACGTTGTCTCATCATGGTAAACATTTATGCCAAGTTATCTAAAATCTCTTCATGGATGGCAGAGTTATGGACCGGACACGAAACAGACCATGTTAACATTTGACCTCTAAGTGTGACTTTGACCTTGGAGCTAGGGGTCTGGATCTTCCACATGACACTTAGTCTCAATATGGTGAACATTTATGCAAAGTTATTTCAAAATCCCTTGATGGATGGAAGAGTTACAGCCTGGACAAGAATTTACCGGACACACGCACAGAAGGACTGTGCGATTTTAATATGCCCACCTTCGGGGGCATAAAAACATTCTAACAGTTTTATGAAATGCATATTTTTGACTTAATCAAGGGACATAACTGGTTTGGCCGAGTGAAATCCTTCCCAAGCACAGTAAATAAAAAACTTCAGTAAACTTTTTTTTTAGAATTCTTACAATTGGTTTTATACATAGATTTTCTATTGAAAATTATTTCCTTTCAGTCATCATGACCATATGCATTTTGAAATTCTCCCATAAAATCCCGTCACTTTACGTATTAGGGTAGAGATTGTATTGATTTCTAAACTCACCAATTTCGAGTGAAAACACCCTCGACATAGGCCCCAGCAACAAGGGCTCCTGGCACTGCCTTCATCAAATCAAAACCATATTTCCTCGGTGTTTGAAAATCAGCAATCAAGTTGAGTATCACTTTAAAATCTGGGTTCCCTGGTTCTGATAAACTGTTAATATACTGCTGTAATTTGGCATCACTGTCATTTTCGCTAATGTCATCACTTATTTTAATGTCTACTCCATCATACTTTGGCAAGCACAGGAAAGAAACACCCCTTGAATCATTTTCAGCTTCAATACTCTGTCTACAATTAGTAGTTGTCCCTGAAATAACAAGTTTATGGTGAAACCTCTTGAAAACAAGTGAATGAAGTATTGCCATGCAATACAAAGTCCCCTACAGGAAGGCACCTAATTTTATAGTAACAACAAAGGGAAGTTAATCCTAAAAAAAACAAAAAATCAAAAAAGAATTCTGTATTTCTGTATAATATAAGTCCACTCAAAACTCTTCACCAGGAAGAGATATCATATTAAAGTCAAAATACACCTAAAAATTGGATGTCACATGAATGTTGTACCATAGGAAAGTGGTCTCGATTTTTCCCAACAGCCAGTAATAAAAAAGTTACAATATAAGCTATTTATAGTAAAACAAAGGGAAGTAATTCTAAAAACAAGGGTGCCTTATGGTGGTGAACATTTGTGCCAAGTTACATCAAAATCCCTCCATGCATTAAGAAGAAATGCTCCAGACAGTCATTCTTGAATTTGACCTTTCACCTCTAAGTGTGACCTTGACCTTAGACCTAGGCACCTGGTTCTTGCGCATGTCAATCCGCCTCATGGTGGTGAACATTTGTGCCAAGTTACATCAAAATCCCTCCATGCATGAAGAAGAAATGCTCCGGACAAAGTCATTCTTGTATGTGACTTTTGGCCTCTAAGTGTGACCTTGACCTTAGACCTAGGGACCTGGTTCTTGCGCATGACACTCTGTCTCATGGTGGTGAACATTTGTGCCAAGTAATATCAAAATCCCTTTAAGAATTGTTGAATTACAGACTGGACAGGAAAAAAGCCCTTTTGGCCTTTGACTTCCAAGTGTGACCTTGACCTTTCAGCTAAGAGCCCGGGTTTTGCGCATGACACATTGTTTCATCCAGGGGAATATTTGTGTCAACTGATATTTAAATCCTGTTTTGCATGACAAAGTTATAGACCGGACAGGAAAAAAATTCCAAGTAATATTGTAATCCCTTGATGGATGACAGAGTTATGGACCGGACAGGAAACAAACCCTGTTCATGCCATGTAAACATTTGACTGCCAAGTGTGACCTTGACCTCTGAGCTAGGGGTCTGAAAGTTGTGCATGACACATCGTCTTATTATGAGGTATATTTGTGCCAAGTAATATTAAAATCCCTATATGGATGGTAGAGATATGGACTGGACAGATAAGCCCTGTTGACCTCTGACCTCCAATTGTGACCTTGACCTTTGAACCAGGGGTCTGGGTTTTGCACATGACACATCGTCTCATCATGGGGAACATTTATGCCAAGTAATATTAAAATCCCTGAATGACAAAGTTATGGACCGGACACGAAATTGCTGACTGACGGACGGAATGACAGACGGAAAAGTGCATTCCTATAGTCCCCAAAACTGGTTTTCAACCAGTAGGGGACTAATAAAGAGCAACTACAGCTATCACTAAAGGTGATTAATATCCCCAGACATCGCCTTGATACAGAGAAAACTAGATGTGTGTCCATAGAACACTGGTGCTCTCCCACCTCTCTTTCCTGTCACTGTAAATAGTTTCATGACTAGGTGAAATATTTTTAAGATAACTAAAACATAAACTTTCAAGCATTTCATGTGCACTTTTTACTAAGTCAATGGTCATAACTCTGGTCTTGCAGAGTGAAATGCAAAACGAAATGCAGGTGCACAAACACACATGCTGAAAAAAATATTCCTAAATGGTCTCACGACTCTAGGTCAAATATTTTTTTTAGATATATGCAACACAAACTTTAAAGCACTTAATTTGTATTATTCACTAAGCCAAGGACCTTAACTCAGGTCTGGATGAATGAAATCTCAAACAGAACCAGGTGCACACTTCACATGCAATATAACAATCCTCTAATGTTTTATTACTTTTCAGTCGAACACTTTTTGAGATGCAGGCAGCACAAACATTTTTTTTAAATACTAGCAGACGGTCAATAAAGGAATATTTGTATGGAATCACTTCAATATTATGACAATATTTTTAAAGCTTCTACTACATGCATAAAATTACAGGGAAAACCTGCCCTGCCCACTGTTGGCCATGTTTTTAAAGAAGTTGAATGACCTGAATTCAGCAGAACACTTGTGTAAATTTTTTATAATCAAGCTAGCAGTTTGTGAATTCTCAAGTTTTCACAATAGCCATATAAGGAAAAGCTACTCTATCTTCTAGTGTTTTAACATAGCACAATCACTTGAAGGAATTTGGTAGATAATTCCCTAAAGGACATTTTGTGTTAAATCATTTTGACTTCAGGCTAGTGATTTTAGAGGAAATGACTTCTACAGTTTTTTGTTGACAACTAGCCCCGCTCCCTGGTGTCCATGTTTTTAAATAAATCATAATAAATAACTCGTTTAGGAGAGCTTCACGCAAAGAACACTGCTGTGGAATTATTTTGAATTAAGGCCAACAGTTTTAGAGGAGATTTTTTTAACTTTTCCAAATAGTCATACAGAGAAAACTAGCCAATTTCCCAGGCAGCCATGTTTTTTAACGGAACAGAATGATTTTGAAGAATCCGGTAGAGGCATATTTCAGTAAAGTTATTTTGAAATCAGGCAAAGGGTTTTTGAGGAGAAAATTTTTAAGTTTCTCACTGCCATATAGGGGATACTTGTCCACCCTGTAGCTGCTATGTTTTTTCACATATCAGAACATCACATATAGCTTGACAGAATTCGGCAGAAGATCACCAATGGGACATTTCAGTCAAATTGTTGTTTTGTCCACTGAAGACCATGTTTTTTAAAATATCAATATTGCTAAAAGGAAACTGGTAATAGGTCATTTGCAGATCCATGCTGTGAAATTACTTTGAAATTGGGCCAGTGATTTCTGAAAAAAATATTTTTAAAGTGATTTCTTTTGATTGCCATGGCAAGTAAAGTCTGCATGGATGACCTATGGATTTAATATGTAAGGGACCATCCATTAATTTTGTGCTTGGGTGGACTGAAAAAAAATTATAGAGAGAAAAGAAGTTTCTGTAATGTTACAGTAAGTGTTAACTTTTAACCAGATACCTTTCACCTTGTCTCCCTTAAGGTAGTTATGCATGTTTTAATCGAAATTTTTCTACAATATACATTTTGATTAAACTCTTAAATTTTTCGAAACTTCAGAATATACTAAGATGATTCAGCAAATAAAAAATGTAGGGTCATGTACTTGATTTTTTGCTAGACTGATTTGAACAAGAGCTCGTAGAACACGAAATGCCCCTCTTGATGCATTCAGTAATTGCACAAGGAACAGAAATTATTTGGTCACTGTACACAAAAGTTCTACTGTTCTTGGTCAAAGCGACTTTGACTTTTCACCTATTGACCTAAAAATCAATAGGGGTCATCTGTAGGTCACGCTAAACATCCCTATTAAGTTTTGTGATCCTAGACCCAAGCATTCTCAAGTTATTGTCCAGAAACTGTTTCATGTCACTGTGACCTTGACCTTTGACCTACTGACCTCAAAATTAATAGGGGTCATCTACTGGTCATGATTAACCTCCTTATTAAGTTCTGTTATCCTAGGCCCCAGCCTTCTCAAGTTACTGTCTGGGAACTGTTTTACTGTTCCGGGACACTGTGTCCTTGACCTTTGGCCTGCTGACCTAAAAATCAATAGGGGTCATCTGCTGGTCATGACCAACCTTCCTATCAACTTTCATGATCCTAGGCCCAAGCCTTCTCGAGTTATCATCCGGAAATTGTTTAATTGTTTCTGGTCACTGTGACCTTGACCTTTGACCTACTGACCTCAAAATCAATAGGGGTCATCTGCTGGTCATGACCAACCTCCCTATCAACTTTGATGATCCTTGGCCAAAGAGTTGTTGAGTTATCATCCAGAAACCGTTTTACTGTTCAGGGTCACTGTGACCTTGACCTTTGACTTACTGACCTCAAAATCAATAGGGGTCATCTGCTGGTTATGATCAACCATCCTATTAACTTTCACAATCCTAGGCCCAAGCGTTATAGAGTTATCATCCGGAAGTGGATTGGTCTACATACAGACATCTGCAAAACAATATACCCCTCCTTCTTCGAAGGGCAGTATAAAAATTGGGACCTCACACAATATTTCATAATAGGAGTCTATGGGAAAATCACAACTTTCATAACACTTCTGCGAATAGAAATTTTTCTACAATGTAGATTTTAATGAAACTTCTCAGTCGTAAATAAACATGGCCTATAATGTGATAAAACAAGTGAATGAAGTATTGCCATGCAATACAAAGTCCGACAGTCCCCTACTGGAAGGCACGTAATTTTCCCTACTGCAGTATAACATAATGAACTGATATCTGTCAATGATGTATAAACAATATTGTACTATATATACAATATAATATAACAAAGCACTTGGATTAAAATTTGCATATATAAAAACGTACAGTTGTTTTCATTTGGAATTTTTTTAGCCGATCATACAGATGTTATCATAAAAGTTATTTATAGTAACAACAAAGTGAAATTAACCCTAAACAAGAGGGCCAAAATGGCCCTATATCGCTCACCTGTTATCATTGCACTTAAGGACAAGAAGATCAAAGAATCATAATCCAGATCAATCAAAAGAATTATGAGACAATATAGTTAACATTTTCTTAAAGTTACTTCAAATAAAATTATTTTCAAATCAGGCCAGTAGTTTTATGCCCAAAGGATTACATCGAGCAAAATTTTGACTGATGAAGCCCAAAGGACAGGAACAACAAAGCTGCTATTAAGCCGAAAAGGTCAAAATAGCTAATTTTGGCCCTTTCAGGGGCCGTAACTCTGGAACCCATAAAGGAATCTAACCATTCCAAGAAAGGAACCAACATCTTGGTTCGATACAAGTTGTGTGCAAGTTTGGTTAAAATCAAATCATAAATGAAGCTGCTATTGCGCAGACAAGGTTTAAAAAGCTAATTTTGGCCCTTTCAGGGGCCATAACTCTGGAACCTGTTGCGGGATCTGGTCAGTTCCAGAAAGGAACCAAGATCTTATGGTGACACAAGTTTTGTGCAAGTTTGATTAAAATCAAATCATAAATGAAGCTGCTATGGTGCAGACAAGGTCAAATAAGCTAATTTTGGCCCTTTTATGGGCCATAACTCTGGAACACATAATGGGATCTGGTTGGTTCAAGAAAGGAACTGAGATCTTATGGTGACACAAGTTTTCTGCAAGTCTAATTAAATTCAAATCATAAATGACACTGCTATTGTGCAGACAAGGTCAAAATAGCTAATTTTGGCCATTTCAGGGGCCATAATGGGTTTTGGCCAGTTTTTGAAAGGAACTGAGATATCATGCCAATACAAGTTTTGTACAAATTTGATCAAAATTGCTTGCAAAATGTTGTCTCTATCTTGTTCACAAGAAATTGTGGACGGACGACGGACGATCACAAAAGCTCACCCTGTCACTATGTGACAGGTGAGCTAAAAAGTGTGCCTCATAGTGGTGAACATTTCTGCCAAGTTACATCAAAATTCCTCCATGCATAAAGAAGAAATGCTACGGACAAAGTCATTCTTGAATTTGACCTTTAACCTCTGAGTATGACCTTAACCTTAGACCTAGGGACCTGGTTCTGGCGCACGACAATTCGTCTTATAGTGGTGAACACTTGTGCCAAGTTACATTAAAATCCCCTCAATGCATAAAGAAGAAATGCTCCAGACAAAGTCATTCTTGAATTTGACCTCTAAGTATGGCCTTGACCTTAGACCTTGAGCCGGGGCTTTGGGCACAACATGTTGTCTCATCCAGGGAAATGTTTGTGCCAACTGATATTTAAATCCTGTTTTGCATGACAAAGTTAAAGACCGGACAGGAAAAAAATCCTATTGACCTTTGATCTCAAAGTGTGATCTTGACCTTAAAGCTAGGGTTCTGGGTGTTGTGCATGACATGTCGTCTTATCATGGGGAACATTTATGCCAAGTAATATTGTAATCCCTTGACGGATGACAAAGTTCTGGACCAGACAGGAAAAAAACCCTATTGACCTTTGGCCTCCAATTGTGACCTTGACCTTTGAGCTAGGGGTCCGGGTTTTGCGCATGACATGTTGCCTCATCATGGGGAACATTTGTGCCAAGTAATATCAAAATCCCTTCATGGATGGCAGAGTTATTGACCAGATAGGAAAAAAGCCCTATTGACATTTGACCCCCAATGGTGACCTTGACCTTTGAGCAAGGGCTCCGGGATTTGCACATGACATGTTGTCTCATCATGGGGAACACCTGTGCTAAGTAATATTGAAATCCCTTAATGAATGACACAGGACAGGAAACAGACCCTGTTCATGACATGTTAACATATGACTGCTAAGTGTGACCTTGACCTTTGAGCTAGGGGTCTGAAAGTTGTGCACGACACATTGTCTTATTATGAGGTACAATTGTGCCAATTGATATTAAAATCCCTTCATAGATGGGAGAGTTATGGACCGGACAGGAAAAAAGCCCTGTTAACATTTGACTGCTAAGTGTGACCTTGACCTTTGAGTTAGGGGTCTCAAAGTTGTGCATGACACATCATCTTATTACGAGGTACAATTGTGCCAAGTGATATTAAAATCCCTTCATGGATGGGAGAGTTATGGACCGGACAGGAAAAAAGCCCTGTTGACCTTTGACCTCCAATTGTGACCTTGACCTTTAAGCTAGGGGTCCAGGTTTTGCGCATGACACGTCGTCTCATCATGGGGAACATTTGTGCCAAGTAATATTATAAATCCCTTCATGGATAAAAGACTTATGGACCGGACACGAAATTGCAGACGGACGGAATGACAGAATGACGGAAAAGCGCATTCCTATAGTCCCCGAAACTGGTTTTCAACCATTAGGGGACTAATCAAATGTATAGGTCCGTGTGCTTATTTTTGAGATATTTGATCATAATTAAAGTGAACCACACATTTCAAGCTAATTTTAAAACATCATTTTGAATTATTTAACGTGTCAGATGTTTTAATATCATATTTTAATTTTAGAAAGATAGTAACAGTGCCATTGTAATAAATGTACTCACAGGTTGCTATTTATTCATAAAATTATTTCCATATCCGTACACCGAATCCATGCTTTATTCTACGTTTTCCGGATAAATGACCTTAAGCCATCACTTCCGGTTTATCAAACGTGCAGAACTACCTTAAAACTTACCAACGACTCCACCAGATTCTATGCCAAATAAACTGCATGACTGTGGTAACAATGAGCGAACAAAATCTTGATAGCTCTGTGTCCCGCGACAAGCACGTCCACTTCTGGTCAGCGCCGGGATAGTAATTTTTTCCAACAACAGATCTGATTCACATATCATAAACACAACATCGGGTTCTGTGTACTGTTCCTATCAGAGAGATTGAGATTTCAGGTGTACATAAAGACATTAGAAAGTACATTTTTAAACATTTAAACTGCTCCGCCAATATAACTTAGAAGCTGTGTGCATAGAGGGAAACAACTAGAAGTAATTTTTGGGCAAGAGAAATTTTGTGCTTCATTCAGTTTACACAATATCAAATATAAGACTGATTCAGGATCTAGTATAAACCTTTTAAACTAGAAGATACTTTTGTAGAAAAGCACATGTCTCCCCCTAAGCATAGCAGTAATAGGAAACAAGTCAATAGGGGACAGGGGCAAAGTCAAAGAGACGCTGATGGTTGGCTGCAATAGGGATAATCTACTCAGCATGTCCAATCACCATATGAAGTTTCAACATTCTGGATCTAGTGGTTCTCAAGTTACTGATCGGAAAGACTTTTCCATGTTCAGGCCCCTGTGACCTTATCCTTTGCCCTAATGACCAAAAAATCAATACGGGTCATCTACTCTGTAAGTCCTATCACCCTATGAAGTCTGAAGGTTCTTGGTCAAATGACTCTCAAGTTATTGACCGGAAATGGTTTTCCATGGTCTGGCCCATGTGACCTTAACTTTTAATAGCATGACCCCAAAATCATTAGGGGTAATTTACTCTGCATGTCCAATCATCCTGTGAAGTTTCAACATTCTGGGTCAAATGGTTCTCAAGTTATTGACAGAAATGGTTTTCCATGTTCAGGCCCCTGTGACCTTGGCCTTTGATGGAGTGACCCCAAAACAAAAACAATAGGGGTCGTCTACTCCATAAGCCCTACCATCCTATGAAGTTTGAAAGTTCTAGGTCAAATGGTTCTCCAGATATTGATTGGAAATGGCTTTCCATGTTCTGGCCCGTGACCTTGACTTTTATTAGAGTGACCCAAAAAATCAATAGGGGTTGTCTACTCTGCATGTCCAATCATCCTATGAAGTTTCAACATTTTGGGTCAAGTAGTTCTCAAGTTATTGATCGGAAATGGTTTTCCATGTTCAGACCCCTGTGATATTGACCTTTAATAGAGTGTCCCCAAAATCAAAAGGGGTCATCTACACTGCATATCCAATCATCCTATGAAGTTATTGATCGGAAATGGTTTTCCATGTTCAGGCCCCAGTGACCTTGACCTTTGATGGAATGACCCCAAAAGCAATAGGGGTCATCTACTCCATAAGCTTTACCAACCTATGAAGTTTGAAGGTTCTAGGACAAATGGAAGTGTGACTGATGGACGGGGCAAAAACATGTCTCACCCAGTGTGTGTGTGTGTGTGGGGGGGGGAGACATAACAAGAACAAGTGTCCCCTGTTGGGTGCTCAATAACAATAATCACTGTAGCAATAGGTTTTATGCTTTGTTTGTTTTGGGTTAAGCACCATTTTTCAACCGTATTTCAATTCATGTAATGGTGGGCTGTTAACATAGCCAGTGCTCCTGAATACTGCACCAGTACTAACCTGTTCTCCCCAAGTAACTTTCAACTTCTCTGTATGAACCTGAGGTCAAGACTGATTTAAGACACAATGTCTTCTATCGGATCATCACAGAGAAAATACATACCTAGCTCGGGGATAAAACTCACCACCCTAATCTGTAGATCTAGGCTCCCTTTATTGAGATATGTGGGCAGGCTGAATTAGGTTGTACAAGTAAGATTTCTATAAACATGTATATATACTTTTTCCCTGTTCAACTGTTCTAAATTAATTACAGTGAAACTCAAATTCACAAGGATGGAGCGTTTTTATTTTGAGATAACAAAAAATCGACTTTAAGTGATATTTTGTGTACAAGTTTTCAGGATAAGACTTGAAAATGTCTTTGAGATTGCCAGAATTTTGAAATTAGCTAGTTCGAGATATTGAGTTTAAACTATAAATGCATCTAAATGTAAATGCCAAGACCCAAATACAGAATAAATCCTACATATTACTTTTATCAATACAAATAGGATGTCTCTGTATTACCAACCTGCAGGAACTGTTGAGTTCCCTGTGTTATAGATGTAAAATCTTCATCACCTGCAGAAAGGCTAAAACATGTCCAAGACCGTGTTTTTCGCTTACTTTTCAACTTTTTCACAATCTTTGCCCAGAAAGCACAAACCCTGCAAGAAACAATTTTACCAATATGAATCATAAAAATACTGGATTTCACAGATTTAAGGTAGCTTTGCTGCTCAATTATGTTTACATTTATAATGCGTAGGGTTAATACTTAATTAAGTTTCCTGATATCTACTGAAGAAACACACTGCCGTGATATTTATTTCAGGAATAGGTAGAACAGAGTTGTGTCCAGCCAGATTTACAAGGTTTCTATTGAATTTTGACAAAATGCGACCAGATTGGTGTAAGTACTTATAGCAATGTGAAGAGAAAGTTTTTTCCTTCAAGATGCCGCCAGTAAGTCTATCTATTTTTGAATTTAGCAGAGAATCGGCTCTTAATCAAAATTTGAGTTTTTTTTTTGTTTCAAATCTTGCAGAAGATATTTTAAAGCGACCAGTGGGTATTTCTATGATTTTAAACAAGAGCTGTCAGTGGACAGCGCGCTTGACTATTTTCAGTGCTTGATAGTATCAAAGAAGTATAAATACACAGAATGGCAACTGGCTGTAATCTCGCGTGAGCTCGTGTCAGAGCGTGATTCGGCGTTATCTTACTAAAAACAAACATCGGCGAGCATGGAGTTACAATTTGTACCTTTAAAACTACATTTAAAATACATGTTAGCTTCTAAAACAAAATTAGTTTAATTTGAAATGGTCTTAAGACACGAAGTACACGGTTTTTTTGCCATCGAAAGAAGCGTGGTCATACAGTGATAATTATTTTACCGATGAATAATTGCTTCCGCATACAAAATAGCGCGTGGAGAAAGCGCCACTTCCGGTAAACGAGATCTCGTTTTTTTGTCACGGGAGGTTGGCGAGATTTGCTCTATATGCCTTTCAAGTTGCCAATCTATTTAATTTAATAGAAATTTAACAGACCTGTAAGTGGAAAACACGCATGAAGTTTAGAAGTATTTTGCCTACAAAATAAAGGTTTTCTCATTAAGTTAGGACATATAATGATTGTATTTAGAATGGGATTTCCAGACATGTAATTTTTAAAAAATTTGGTTTAAATTTGTATTTGAAGCCTCCAAAGTTAGCAACGCGATTTGCATCGCTGGTTATACAGTTCCCAGAAAAGTCGCAAATTAGCTATATAGCTAAATCGAGCTATAGCTAGAAATAGCTATAAAATCAACAATTATTGTTCAATTTATGTCAATATCAAATATAGAACAGTTATAATCGCATCCAAATGAATTATGAGATAAAAGACAATCACACAGAACGGAGATCTATGCAGTTTCAGTTTCAACGTTTCATGTTGCGACGTTGTTTTGTTTTTTGAGATGAGCGGGTACTCTTATTTAGTAATTTACACGCAAACTGATGACATCACATCTTAAGTTGTTCATTTGCGCGAGGAAAATCTTTAAGTATAACGAAAATCGGACGATAATGAAATTGGGACCGTCAACGATATCTGTGATCTATGTGGCAATGTTATCTCGCTAAACAGTATCGTCGGGTATCCCGTTCTCGAGCGTCACCTATTCTCGAGTTACTTCCCATTTCGCGCTGAAAGTGAGGCTATGACGCGTTTTGACATTAGGAAACCCCACTTCCATTGTAAACAAACGCTACTTTTGCACTCTAAAGAAAATGAGCAGCCTGCTGCGTATCAAGGTAAAATCATTATAACAAATACATAAACTGATGTAAAATTACCTGTTTTAACTAAACACTATTTATTCCATTTAATATTCACTCTGTATTTTATTAAACTCAACGTATTTTTCTGGTCTCTCTGCATCAGTGATGACCTACATTATGACTGCGTTACGTCACATAAAAACCACTACCGTACCGTATTATTTCTTATCTATGGAGTGGGTTCTGTGGAGTATACTGCCTTAAGACAGATGTGTGTTAGGCACATTTTTCTTTGATTTTCAGCTTCAGCCTACTTCTAAACAAGAGGGCCAAGATGGCCCTAGGTCGCTCACCTAAGAAACACACCATAACAGTGTAAAACATGTTTGACCTAGTGATTTCATGGAAACAAATATTCTGACCAATTTTCATTAAGACTGGACCAAAAAATTAGTCTCTTGTGATAAAACAAGCATTTTCTTAGATATGACCTAGTTTTTGACCCTAGATGACCCATGTTCAAACTCGACCTAGATTTTATCAAGGCAATCAGTCTGACCAAAATTCACGAAGATCAATTGAAAAATACAGCCTCTATCACATACACAAGTTTTTTCTTTGATTTGACCAAGTGACCTAGTTTTTGACCTCAGATGACCCATATTCAAATTCGACCTAGATTTCATTAAGGCAATCATCCTGACCAAATTTCATAAAAATCAATTGAAAAAAAACAGTCTCTATCGCATACACAAGATTTTTCTTTAATTTGACCTAGTGACCTAGTTTTTGACCTCAGATAACCCATATTCAAACTCAACCTAGATTTCAACAAGGCAATCACTCTGACCAAATTTCATGAAGATCAATTGAAAAATTCATCCTCTATTGCATACACAATGTCTTTCTTCGATTTGACCTAGTGACCTAGTTTTTGACCCGAGATGACCCATTTTCGAACTCGGCCTAGATTTTATCAAGGTAATCATTCTGGCTAAATTTCATGAAGATCAGTTGAAAAATACAGCCTCTATTGCATACACAAGGTTTTTCTTTGATTTGACCTAGTGACCTAGTTTTTGAACCCAGATGACCCATTTTCGAACTTGGTCTAAATTTCATCAAGGTAATCATTCTGACCAAAATTCATGAAGATCAATTGAAAAATACAGCCTCTATCGCATACACAAGGTTTTTCCTTGATTTGACCTAGTGACCTAGTTTTTGACCCCAGATGACTCATTTTCGAACTTGGCCTAGATTTCATCAAGGTTATCATTCTGACCAAGTTTCATGAAGATCAGTTGAAAAATACAGCCTCTATCGCATACACAAGCTAAATGTTGACAGACAGACGACAGACAGACGACAGACGACAGACAGACGACAGACGCCGGACATCGAGCGATCAGAAAAACTCACCTGAGCATTGCTCAGGTGAGCTAAAAAGCTGTCTTACGTCAGTATTCTCCCACCAGCATGACTAATGCATATAACCTGGTGAAGGACAGGGGTGTCTCTGTATACATGGCTGCTAAATTACATGGTGTCCCAACTTCAACCTTGCGTGATAGAGTTGACAATAGAGTCTCTATTGAAACTGTTAAGTCTGGACCAGAGCCAGTGTTAACCTTAGAGGAAGAAGCCAAACTTTGTGCTCATCTGAAGGAGTTAGCAGAGGTAGGTTATGGATATACCCGTGCTGAAACAATAGCATTAGCCTCTGACTATGCAGTTGCACTTGGAAAAAGAAATGTTGACAATCCCTTCAGCATGAAATGGTTTTATGGTTTCATGAAGAGGTGGCCGGAGCTGAATGTAGTTCGTCCGTCTAGTTTGTCAGAGCAACGTGCAAAGTGTGCCAGTGATACATGTATTTACAATTATTTCTGTGAACTTAACAGAATAGTCAGCAAGTATGCCCTAAGTGATAAACCACAGAATATCTATAACATTGACGAAAAGGGTATCAATACGGAATTTAAACCACCTAATGTAGTTGCAGGTAAAGCATCCAAGCCACAAGCTATCATGGCTGAACGTTCAAAAACTGTGACTGTCATTGGTGGAGGAAATGCTTTGGGCCAGAGTATTCCACCATTTTTTGTCTTTCCAGGGAAAGACTTGTAGATGGTCTTATGGACGGTAAAACTCCAGGCGCTGATGGTGTTATGACCAAAACAGGCTGGTCAAATACTGATGTGTTTAGAAAATATCTTAAAGATCACTTTGTTAAGTTTGTTCAGGGTAGAGATATGTCTGATACTATTCTTGTTCTTTATGACGGTCACAGAAGCCATCTGTCTGTTGATCTGATTGAATGGGCCCAAGATAATAACATTGTTCTGTTTGTTTTGCCACCACACACATCCCATGTCCTTCAGCCAATGGATATTGGTTGTTTCGGACCTCTTCAACTGAAGTACAGTCAAGAGTGTACCACTTTTGCACGTCTTAACCACAGGGTCGTAACCAGGTATGATGTGTGTGGTCTTGCATGCAAAGCCTATGCAGCCGCTTTGAACCCCATTAACCTACAGTCTGCATTTAAAAAAGCAGGTATCTTCCCCCTGTTGGATGGTAAGACCATGTGTGAGTCTCTGGGTACTAAAACAAAACCTTCAATGCTTTATAGTTGTACAGAAAATGATAAGGATATAGCTTTACCAAACAATGAGCATAATGAAACTTCAGTTAATGACACAAATGGTGGTAAGGATGAAGCCTTGCAGGTACCTGAACAGTTTTTTAGTAAACATAAAGGTGTTGTAGTTCAGAAGGTAACTAAAAAAAGAAGAAATGTTAACAATATTGTTGGTGGAAAGGCACTTGAAGGTGACACTGTTGAAAAACTAATGAAGTACCACCAAGAATCTGTAAAGCAAAAACCCCATGAATGTAAATCTGTAAAATCAAAACAATCTGTAAAACAAAAGAAGGTTTCAAAAAAGTTGAGCAAACCTTTCACTGATTTGTCACAGACTGCATGCAAACCACTTCCAGGACCATCACATATAAATTTAGCCTGTGATAGCAGTTCTGTTGCAAGTAACTCTCAGACTGACTCATCTGATGAATCTGAGGTTTGCTGTGTATGTAAACATTTTTATGTACCTCGTGAATTAAGAGATGGAACTCTGTGCATTACCCAGTGGGCCCAGTGTGATGTATGTGATCACTGGGTTCACTTGAAATACTGTACTCCTGTGAGAGTTGTAAGGAAAAATACTGAATTCAAGTGTAAATGTTGTTTGTAAAGTATATAATATGAAATGTGTGCATCAGAAATAAAATATTAATAGGTCAAACATCACTAGGTTAATTATCGTATTTTAATCTGAAACAAATTTGCATTTCCAGTACTGTATGGTATAGCATTTTACAGATCTATAAATAGCTCGAGAACAGGTGACGCCATTTTGGAAGCTGATTGTAAACATGCCTTTACAGTTCATGTGTTCCTGGTCTGAAATTCGAATAAGGCATGCTTTTTGTGGTCTATAATAAGAAATCAGATATTATATGATTGTCTGAACTAGAAGGTAAGCGTACTGTTGCATTGTTTATGTTGCTGTTCGGAGTTTGTTTGTTAGATTAACGAGAACTGGTAACGCCAGGATAGGGACATGATTTTGTGAAATTGTCTTTGACTGCCTAATTCAATGGATTCGATGATTATCATTTTTGCATACGATTTTCGGCTAGATTTATCTAGACAGCTAACCCGAGACTTTCTTTGGCGTATTTTTTCCCCGTATTTGTGTCGCGGAAACATATTACTAATGAAAATTTACTTATTTGAGACAAGTGACAGCTTACCTAGAACATCGATTAAGTTCCATCGCATTTAAATATTTCAGAATATTTTCTGTTAAATGCATAGTATTCGTTAGATGATGAAAGAATGCGTGAAAGTCGTCTGAACTTTCTTTATGATCGCCCGACGCCATTTCGCCTTGAATAAATTATGTCAAGTGACGTGACATGTCCGTATACATATAGGCTATATTACCAATAAAAGAAATTGTTCCTTGTGGTTATAACACACTAAATAGTTGTTGTTCTTTATTCTATATGAAACTGACCCATTTCCAATGACCGCAGCACACATCAGGACCCATTTTAAATTTCTGTAACTTACATTTTCTTGAAGAATATTGTCAGTGCTAACTAAAAATCAAAAGAAAAGTGGGGGTCATGTTTGATGCAAGAAAAATAATTTCAGTCAAACACACAAACTGCAAAATCAGCTAAAAAATGAGACCCCAATTTATACTGGTGGTGTATGATCTAAGTTTCCATGAAAAATTTTGTCATGTTGTTATTTCATTATGAAAATGCTACCTACATGTCAAGCATAGATCTGTCATGTGATTTTAGCAAAAAAATTGCAAAGAAAATAAGGAAAATAGCCCTACAGAGCAAAAAAACTGAGGACTATTTGTGTCCGCCATTATGCGACTACCATTTTTTTTCGCGCCATTTTTCTATTTAGTGTCTGTATGCCTATAAGAAAAACTTTTTTCTCTGACAGTGTGCCAGTTTCATTTGAAATGTACAAGAAACCCAAATGCATGAAGAAATACAATGTTTTAGCTTGATATCACCAGTTTCCAAGTTTTTACGGCATTTTCAGTACCATAAGACAAAGCATCAGATTTTGTCAAAAATAGCTGTTGCGACATAATTTTTAAGCAGTTACCCTAAATTCAGCCTTGTTTTGCCCTGTTTTGACATTTTCTACTCTGATCTGCATGCAAATTACACATTTAAACTGTTATATATGTTCACTTTTACCTCTGATGGCCAGAAAATAGCAATCAGTAGCCTATAAATATGCAGTTTTTGAAAAAAATACACCCAAAACAGTGAAAATGTGATATTTTTGGGGTTTATCCTCATTTTCAACAAAATTGCAATTAATTTATCATTTTCTATCAAATTCTAATCAAACTAGCCCATTCCCACCATCATCTGGCCAGATTTCATTTTTACCAATGTCATCTTATAGGTTATAACACACTAAATAGTTGTTGTTCTTTATTCTATATGAAACTGACCCATTTCCAATGACCGCAGCACACATCAGACCCATTTTAAATTTCTGTAACTTACATTTTCTTGAAGAATATTGTCAGTGCTAACTAAAAATCAAAAGAAAAGTGGGGGTCATGTTTGATGCAAGAAAAATAATTTCAGTCAAACACACAAACTGCAAAATCAGCTAAAAAATGAGACCCCAAATTATACTGGTGGTGTATGATCTAAGTTTCCATGAAAAATTTTGTCATGTTGTTATTTCATTATGAAAATGCTACCTACATGTCAAGCATAGATCTGTCATGTGATTTTAGCAAAAAAATTGCAAAGAAAATAAGGAAAATAGCCCTACAGAGCAAAAAAACTGAGGACTATTTGTGTCCGCCATTATGCGACTACCATTTTTTTTCGCGCCATTTTTCTATTTAGTGTCTGTATGCCTTGTTTCATATAAAATTCAGCTACTTCAGACCAATTTTGTTACAGTTTCTAGATTTTCACTCCGTCGTGGACCTATTTTCCACAAGATATCCATACATTTGCTTCAAGAAAACGAAAAGAAAAAGGGGTGTTGAATTGTATGCAGTGAAATGCAAGTCAACTGAAGTCTGGTACCCTCATATTGCCGCATTTCAGAAAGCGGTCCGCAGAATAAACACCCTACTTTCGTTTTCAAGTAAACGGAAAAAATAGGATCTATTTATTAGGGACTTCTTTCGACTACACCACGGAAGCACATTTTGGAACAAATTACTGCATTATAACCTATAGGCCTAACTAAACTAAAGGAACCACCAGCGTGGGAGCCATCTGGTCTAGTCGCGTAATGGCTGCCAGGTATTTGAACACTAATTTTTCACTTGGCATGGCAACAGAGGTCTAAACTGAGTCTAGTTTCTGTTTAAATTTCATTGTGGATGTATTTTTGACATTTTGGTTGGAAAAATGGGAAAGCAGGTTGTATTTGGTGAAGTCAAGCTCAATTTTAGTATGAGTAGTACTTCCAGGTCACAGCAGTGTGATTTTGATGTCAGTTTACAGTAAGCAAATGTGACCAGAGAAATCTCTCTTAGAAGATACATGACCCCTACTTTTCTCTTCATTTTATATCAGTTTTATCATAACTATTTAAAATGAGGTAAGCATTTGTTCTCTGAAATGGGTCTAGCTATGTTTGTTAGCTCTTTGAAAAAGGTCAGTTTTATATAGAATGTATAGGGAAAACTATTTAGGCTATTGTGACATATACCCAAACTCCAGGTCAGGCACTGCTATTGATTTTTCCATAGGCTTCCATTATAAGAAATGACTGTCACTTCACCCCAAAATTGCGAGCTGACAATTAAAATGTGATTCTTTTAATAAGATTAACATGTCAGACACTAAAAAGTAGTCATTTAAATTTTTTTAGTAATTTAAACTGATCCAATTTTTACAATTTCTCTTCAAACACATTTATCCCCTTTGTTGACAGGCATATGGAGGCCAAATGCCCACTGACACCTACTATTTTAAAAAAGACAATTAAAAAGTCAGGCATTCAGTCAGACACATTCCAAATTTCACAGAAAACATTGTATTGATTGATTTTGACACAAATTTTGTGATTGTTAATATTACCTTTTTATCCAATCAGCTTATGTCTCATTAACTCTTACAGGTTTCCCTGCTGAAGAAGCTTTCTGGCAATAGCAATATACAGTAGACTGAAGTCTTCAACATGACTACCAGCTCTTGCAAATCTGATTAGCTGTGAAACATAAATCCCATAATATATGGCACGGAGAACACCTCCATCAAGGTGAGGAAAATTGACAATATCAAAATGAAAGTCATCTCTCTTATCATATATTTTTGTACATATAATACCATTTAAAGGAGAGATGTAAATCTAAAAACGAAGCATTAGTATTATCATCATTGTTAACTTTTGTTAACTGAAGCTGGCTAGGATATATAAAAGCAACCATTGGAGCAAAGTACGGATTAACCATCTTTGATATATCGTCCAGATGGTGTGAAGTGCTGGTAAAGGCATTGAAGACATCTGCCTTCGTATCTGGCGATAAACTTAACATAAAATCTCTTTCATAGCAATGTAAAAATAAGTCTGCAACAAGTGACGTGCACTACGTTCCTATGGGAATACCAGTAACCTGTCAGCCAAACCTGACAAAAATGTTGTCTAATAAAAAAGGAGACGGTCTGACAAACAGCGTCACAAGTCCACATTTTGTAACGTTTAACAATACTACTAGCAAAAGAATAATGCTCTGTCATAATTACAAGCCAAAACATGTATTTATATTTGCTCTCTCTCGCCACTGCAGTTCTATTTATGACACGACAAAGGAAGACAACACATAAGCTGGATTGAACATGTCTGACTCTTGTAGAGCCAGACGATTTATTAAAAGGCTCACATTGATACCAAAAGTTACTAAATATTAAACCGGGTCAAGTTTTCCGTCTATTTCAATTTCCTATTTGTTGCTTTTAGTGTTTTTTTTTTGTTTATCTGTGTTGGGTGAGTTATCGTTCTTGAGCTCATTCATGTAGATCTCACTCCCGCGTTTTTACCTGAGTTGTCACCTGGGTAAGTTTCTACACAGTCTTTGTTGACCACGGAGCTTGTCAGATGATTTGGTCATTCAGTTTGTTGGTCGTGGCTACATATATCTTTGTGGAAGGGTTCTGTGATACTTCAGGTTCGCTTCTATTTGTCTTTAATGTATTTCTTGTAAATAATGTTCACAAATGAGTTATGCTTTATTTGTTAAAATGATAATTATTACGTAACATATATGTACTCTGTCATGTACATTTTGAATTCAAGATTGTATCATTGTTTTATATTTGTATGTACATGTATTTTGTAACTGTTGAATAACCTTGATCACTAAGTGTTTTATTTACCTTTTATTTAAGTGACTAGGCCGCTGATCACAATATACATGTAGGAGTAATATTTTGTAATTGTATTACCCGTAAATATTTGACTAGTATATATGCAGTGTTTATAACTATAGGTATACATGTATTTGAAGCTCTTTGGTTATGAATGTGTGTTTTGTTACAGGGCTTCTTATTTGAATACATCTCAACCACAGTACAGATCAGTTGTTGTAGTTCTTAGAACCCGTACCGCTGAATACAAGCTGGAGCCCAGTGACTTTCTACTAATTAAATAATACCACATAAAATTAATACGTGATGTATTACATGACTGACTTGAAGCTGGACAAGCCGAAAGTCCAAAATCAGTCCAACCAAAGAGGCGAGAGAGGGCAAGGTAAACAATGTGTTAAAATAATTTGACTAGGTGTGCTGACTAGAAACCATCATTATGGAGAACCAAAATGAAGTAGCAATAGTAGAAAGATTAACAGACTATGCGATCAATAAGTAACGTGTGCTTTGCGCACACTGGAATAAAGAATGCATATGCCTATGTGAGAGGTGCACAATAATGATACATAAGAACGAAATTCGTAAATATAGATACAAGTGAGACAAGAATACACAAGTGCTGACGATGCTGTCCTGTGTGACCATACCCCAATGATCACAGTTAACAAGCAATGAACTTACAATAAACGTCATTGTACTCAGATCGAAATAAATGGATTGCATAAGGTACAAGGTAAAACAATGATGTCACATAAGATGCAAGGTACACAGTAGCTATACAACACATGTGATGTGACAAAGATACTATGTGAGCAAAAACTGATAATACTTTTTGGCAAAAAAATTCATCAGGGTACATATGCGATCCGTAACAAAAATCCGTACTAAAGTTTTCTGTCAGTACAACCCCAATGTTCACTTGCACTGAACAACGTAAAACCTGTTCACATGAACAACGATAACGTATGATTGGTGAAAGTACAGTTTGTGTCGGCAGTAACATGACATGGCACAAATTAAGTTTGATAAACTGCAAACCAGAAATCTGGGGTCATATACAATTAAGAAATTTAGTAAAATTGTATATGTATTAACTGACTACATAAGACGGTCAATAATAAACATAGGAACATCTAAAAGTTTGCTGATATAAGCATATATATATAGAGATAAAACAAAAGAATGCGGTGCTGACCAAAATTTAAGTAAATGTGACAACCTTTACAACTACCAGTGTTTATAGTTACTTCGTGAACAGTGATAAACATACAAAAAGTAAATCGTTAAAGAAAGACTTCGACTTTGCTGACGTACTTATTCAAGCCAGTTGGCAAGATCCCGCCCACTGGAGCAGTTCAGCAGACGTCGGAGGGCACCCACAGGAGAAAATATCTCACTAGAAAATAGAAATGGAAAAATGTAGTTGCACTTTCAAATCTATAGATTCGCTTACTGTGTACATGCTTTAGAAAATGTAAATTATCTCAGATTCTAATTCTGATAATGATTAAGAAATTCTCAATTCTGAGGGCAGTTCCTACAATTAATCACCTTGCTCATGAAAATCAGCCTTTAGAATTAGGATTTTTCTTAACATAATTACTAGATGGTCAAACAAGACATTAATTTGTTAAAATAACACTTTGAATAGACGACAACTACCGATTCACTAAAATTTGTTCAAACATGTAAACAAAGGCACAACATACAGAGATGTTCAGCTCATCTAAGGCATTGAAAACGACATCCTATGTTATTGGTCTTACCAAGTGGTATAGTCAATGTAAACAATTACCACTCCTGCATAATGCTGGCCCAAAACTACTCTTTTCTTTTCATTCAAGATACGCCTTTGCTGACTCCTTAAAGCCATCATATTAAGAAAAGGTTACTAGTTACTAGCAATATAATACTGGCTCAAAACCCACTTCTCAATTATAATAAAAAAGGGTCATCTGGTGAAAGTTAATACAAACTAAGCCAAAGTCGGCGTTGAAGTATTTCAACACTTACAAACTAGCATCTAAAGTTATATATTAATTGATGATGGATACCGGTACTTACATTCGAAGCTTGATTATCTCTTTTACCTTCAAGTTTGTTTCTTTTGAGATGCAGTGCATCTAACCCACTTCACCAAATTTCAGTTATGTCAAAACACATTACTAGAATTTGGTACATAAGCCCAATGTAAATATTTTTAAGGTGTAAGGGGAGTCCCTTTCACAAAAAAAAAACGTCGTCTGCATCCTTCTGGAAATGGTACCTTAACAATCTCTTTAAGTCTTGTTGCATTATCCTGACTGCTTTTAACTTAGCCTGTGATATGCTACATGTGATATCAGCATTATTTTCACATCCCTTAAGATGATTCTACTGCTTCCTTAGAATGCAGCCTAAATTCTAAACTAAAGAAGAAATTGCTACCCGAATAAAGCAATTATTAAAATAATTTGAAGATCATAATTATACGCATTTTTTAGTTTTTAAAAAATGAATAAATAAATATCTATATACATGTATTTAATTTTTTACTTTGACCGCCTTAGTAAATGATTGTTGCTTTTGTACATTACTAAATCATTAAATTAAACATGCAAAATTTAACATATATTGCTTATATTTTTGTTTTGTTTTTGTTTGAAAGACAACAACTTCTCATTCAGTTTGTCTCATATAGCTTATATAGGATTTTGTTCGTTGGGTTTGATAATAAATTGCATCGGTTGATCTGTGACCCTCATGTTGAGGGCTGTTTGTACATTGTGTTAATGTAATTACTATCTTGTGCTGGTATTTCTTAAAAACATGCCATCTTGGCTCCCCGGGTCATTTGCAATGACGCTTTTGGCTACCTTTATATGTTGGCCGCTGTCGCAGTGAGCCGCTGTCGCATTGTCCTATGATGGGACATTATATTGTTGTGGTACCTCTGCAGCCATCTGCAATGTCCATTTATGCACTATGTGCTTTCGTAGTGGCTGGCCCATATTCATATAGATTGCTCAAAAACTAATATATCTGCCTCTACAATTGGCAGCGATTGTTATTTCTTCCATATTGTAATTCGTATATACATGTACATTGGTGTTGGCACTGATTGTTATTAATACCGCACTGTACATAGTACATGTTGTCACACGCCAAGTGCCTGTGTAGCAGCAAGGGAACAGTAAGGAAACTTTCAAAACAAGAAAATGCATTTAGGTTGTTCAATTTTAGGAAAAACTATTATCGAAGAACACATTCGCCATCATCTGAAACTACATTGGGCAGTATTGTTACTTTATTGATCCTTTGTCAAAAGAGGTTGGGTAAAAGATACATTTCACAGGAATATATTTTCACGCCTTTAAGATGGAGTGTGTTCAAAGGTACTTAGGACTGAAATTTGGATTGATGTGCTATAAATGTAAATACATTGCGTTTGGACATACCAGGATGTACATTATGATGACTGATACCTGACATATCGGGGTGTGTGTTAGGTAGCTAACATATAAGTTATCTTAGCTTGTATACTAGATGTTATTGTTGTTCCAACGTTTAGTCGTTACATAAAAGTTTAATTCAATTTGGAATATTCATACATAGTTTTCTATATATATAACTGTAAGAAACAAATACTGTTAATTAATACAATTATACAGAATTTAATAACAATACATGTACGTACATAGGTAATGTCTTGTTACTTATATTTATATAGAATGTAATTACAATACGTACTTAGGTAGCTTCTGGTAGATCTACCTAGTACTTTACATGTATGCATTTCTCTCAAGCAAATGTTCTTTTTCGATAAGAGCAATCAGTTTGACTTTAATAAGACTATGTGGTAGAGTATTATATAAAGCTGAGAAATCATATGTACTAATAGATGAAATTAAGTAGTTTTTGATTTGAATTTTGTCAAGTATGTCTCCGCCTTTCTTAACAGACAAGAATAGATCTATCCCAGAATTCTCATATAATTATCACAGTACCTTTTCACATATTCTTTGACAGCAGTGAGGCAGGATGTTAAACGTTTGGAAATATTAGTATGAGTACATAAACTAGAATCTGAAATGAAACGAGCCTTATAAGGTTGTTTATGTAATTTGGGAATCCAGTACATAGTAGGTATCCTGCTTGTCATTAACCATAACTCCAACAGAGGAATCATCAGTAATATGTTTAGCAACAGTATCATGCTCATTGGATGGAGTCTCAGCGTATGACCTGGTAATAGTTAATTCATTCTTTGAAATATTTATATATAGTAAGTTACAGCCTGGGAAGCCGTTGATAATATTCGTGCTTTGTCAGAAGAAATCATACCTAATATCTATGCATTAAAGATCCCACTTAATTTGCGCTAATTAGTGTTAATTGGCATTCATCGAGTTTCTGATATTATCAATTTGCAGGTAGTAAAAAGTTAGAAAATGCCAGACTGGATTTCCAGGCTAAGTAAGTCGTATTGGAATTACTGAAAAAATATTCCGAAGAAAAAGAAATCGATTGTTAATCAAATCTCCAGTGAAGTATTCTACGAACATTTGAGTAACATTAATGTAAATGTAGACGAACATGGCGACTTTGAGAATATCAACTTTGATCAATGAGATGCTTAACGCGCCGAATTCAGATATTGAAATTGAGAAAGCAATTAAATTGTAAAATAATAATAAGTCATCCTCAATATTTGATAACATTTTAGATGAGTATCTTAGGAATGCCCATCCCAGCATGTTACCAGTATTCTGCCATCTATTCAACGTTATTTTAGAATCTGGCATCTTCCCAAAAGTATGGAGTAAAGTCATAATTTTACCATAAAGAACAAACGTGATGTCAGTGACCCTGGTAATTACAGAGGGATAACCATATTGAGTTGCTTTGGTAAACTTCTCACTTCTCTATTGAACAATAGGTTAAACAATTTTCTAGAAGTTAACAATGTTTTATGTGAAGAGCAAGCTGGGTTCAGAAAACATTATAGTACTCTTGACATATATTTTCCTTGAAAATGTTGATAGTTATATATTTAGTAACAACAAAAATGTTCTGTGCTTTTATAGATTACCATAAAGCCTTCGAGTCTGTCAATCGTATAGCTTTGTGGTGTAAAATCTTAAATTACAACGAGGATGGTTTTTGCTTTGAAATTATCTTTAATATTTATGAAAAGACAAAATGTTGTGTTAACTCAAACGATACATTGTCAGAATTTAAAACTGGGAAAAAACAGGGCGAAAACCTATCCTCTTTCAAGATTTAGCGTCTCATTTCTTAATGGGGGATTTTAAGGCAAAATTTGCAGCAAAACTTGATGTGAGTTTTTCCGTTTTGACGTTACAATCTCTTCTCTGACGTTTTAAGCGTCAATCTTATTTCGCTGAATTTTATACCATTGAGTTGCATTTTCTGCATGCAAAATGACAATTATTTTGTATTTTTCATTTATATGACATTCATAATACAAGAAAGGAAAAATGCCGAGAGCGCTCGAAACTTGGCGTTGCGCGAAAAGTGACGTCAGGGACCATGTTTTTGACGCAATAGCACAAAAAAAAATCCTCGAACAGTATGGCGACAAAATAAAATCGGCACTCAATCGCATATATCCTGAATTTTGTACAGTATAAATTTCAGGACAATATTCGGCAAAGAAATGGGGCGCATTTTACCTTAATCAACATGTGACGTTGACATAAGTATAAAGACGTTAATAAAACTGGCGCACGTTATGAAAAAAAAAAAAATAAATAAACACAACGATTCTTTAAACGATAATTTTATTTTATTGGTGTCTTGAGCAGTGGCAAACATTTCCTACACAATGCCAAGGTTCTGGCATCGGGATCCATGTACAGTCCCGCATGTAGCGACGTCGCCGCCAGTGCAAAGTTTTCCTGGAGGAAAGAACAAATACTTTTCTCATGTTTGACATAGCTGTTTTTTGTTGTTTTTTTTTTTAAAAATCGAAACTTCGTTAACGCGGAGTTTGATATTATACGTATTATGTTTCGGCCACATGAAAATTATGACAAATGAAACACCGCCGTCTGCTCCTGAAAATTTTGCTCAATCTCTTTAAAATATATTTTTTATACTTTACTTGGATAGTTTACAAACTGGTTAATATGCTATAAAAAAATTCAAAAGGATTACTAGATTAAGAAAAAACGATAACTTTCACAAAATATAACTCATAATATTTTATAGAACTTTATGATTGTACCTCGAAAAAGTGTTACGGTTGATGTACAAATCAATCGGTTCAACCATGCTTAAACTGGCATCAGCCTTTCGAGTAATCACTATATATATGCAATAGAATCCTCTTGAAAAACATGTTCTGTTATACCTGACGACTGTTGAGATGAGACTACTGTTTGATCCACTAAATCCGTAAAATTGTGGCTTCATTTTACACTATAAGCCAGACCTTATCAGCGTTATACGAACATTTTTCCTACCGCACAAAATATAATTAAATCATGTTGAGATGAGCCCCGTGACATTTATGATTATGGGCGCATTCGGCATACAAACCCGTGTAACTCTGACTAGATCACCCGAGTTTACCTGAGTGACACGAGTAACATTTGTAGTCTGAACGCTTTATCGAGTAACTTAAAATGGCGGAGAACGTTACCAGTAGTATAGGCGTCGGTTTGGGGCCACGACTGCGCATGCGTGAGAATGACGTCATGCGCGGCGGCCATTTTGAATTCTATTTTAAGAATGACATCATCTTTCTATTTTAAGAATGACTTCACTCTGCTATTTATATCTCCCAGATGTATATAGAGCTGACTTATATACCTATCTAGGGCGTGATCGCGCACATTGAGGGTCAGGTGCTCAGCCCTAGACGGGGAGATAACATGAAAACAAAAAACTATATATCAATAATGTTTAATTAATAATCATATAGATTTATCTATAACGTAATATACATAGTATGGTAATCAAAGAACTTATTCATGATAAGCAAAATATTTATTATATTTTTAATTAAAACCATTAAGCTTTATTTAAGATAGCTACGTTAGAAGTAACGTTAACTGAAAATAAAGTATTACTTTCTTGCTTACGATGTTTCCTCCTTGGCGTCCACTGACCAAATGACTCCAATCATAAGTGTAATAGTCCTAAATGCGCATGCTCGGACCTGTTTTTACAATGACTTCATAAGCTATATTTAGATAAGGTCATGGGTGCATCAAACGTGATCATGGTCAGACTGTCTAGCGTGTGTTGATTTAAGGCCGGATAGACGGACAATAAAAAGTAAACATGTCAAAGTTAATCCCTTTAAAGTCGCCACAACGTCTGGCGTGTATTTATTTAAGAGCGGATACGTTAACAATAGCCTATTCAACTGTCAAATTTAATCCCTTTAAAGTCGCCACAATGTCTGGCTTATGTTGATTTATGGACGGATGCATTTACAAAGGCCTATTGATCTGTCCAAGTTAATCCGTGTATTGAGTACGGGAAGGGAGGTGACATCAGGTCTGGGTCGCATATGGACCGAAGTGCCTCTTTCATACCATCAATGATATGATGTTAAAGAACATTTTTCTTAAACAATTGCCAGCATTTTTAATGACCATCCAGAGTTTTAGAACCAGTAAAGGGCTTTTTTAAGAAGGTTGTAAAATCATCAAAATAAGACGTTTTACGGTCCATTTTTACATTTTGGGTATCTGACATTTTTGAAAAGCCCAAAGGGTGTACTTTACCATAAACTAGGTGCCAACCGGAAATGAAGTCATTAAAATTTCAAAGTCATCGTACAGACTCGGGACCGGTACCATTAGAAAGATCTTTTCGAGTAGGTTCAGAAAATATATACAATTACGGGTCTATCTCTATCCGTTTTCCAGATATTGAGGTTTAAACCAGAATCATTCATCCGGAAACACCTGGCTTCATGCCTTTATTATTAAAGATAACTTAGGCATGTTGGGTATCTAACCGAAGGTCTCGACTAGTACTATAAGTTGGTACACTCAAACCGGAAGTGAAATCAATCAGGCGTAAAATTCACATTTTCTGCGCGTCCCTAGACTCGAACCTGGTCAAGTAAGGTACCATTGGAAAGGTCTTTACAAGACGATTCGACACACAAGTACACACACACACACGCACGCACACATACACACGTACACGCACACACACACACACACACACACACACACACACACACACACACACACACACACACACACACACCCCCACACACACACACGCGCGCACACACACACACACACACACACATACATGCACGCACGCATACACGTACGCGCCATTAAACAATATATGTAACATCATCAAAATATTCAAACTTATCAAAATCATTCGGGCCTATTACCCTAGTACACAGATTGTGTCTGCAACTTCATTAACAGGTATCACAATAATATCTTCCTTTGTAACTTTACATTTGTCATCTTTAGTTATTACAACAACATCATAGTCTCCGAAATTGAACATGCCAGTTCCGCTACGGTGTAGATACTCCAACACATCACACAATATTTCATATATATAATTTGGAACATTTTTCCAGAATTTTGAATTAACAGAGTATACACTTCAATATAATCGTACAAGTCTATGCATGAAATTCAACCTTCAGCGGATATTAAGTATTAATATTTTTTGACTTGAGATCGGCTTAAGATAATGTATGAAAGAGAACTGGCCAATGTTGACACTAATACTTTGAAAACTGTAAAAGCGGATTAAATTTCGGTCAATTTTATGACTTTTAGGAGAAACTTATAGAAACGAGTATTTTGTGTTATAAAACTTTTATAGTCCTTTAGGATACTGTCTTAAGTACAGATAGGTTCTAGAAAGCCTATTTCGACCATTCTAGGAAATCGTCAAGAGTTTCAATGAACAGAAATACAGTTAACATTGAACAATCAGTTTTCCCCATTTCGTGACACACTTTCTATTCATCACTTCTGAGATGTTAATTTCATGTGATAGAATTCATAAAAATCTTTCATTTACATCCCCCATTCTCGATTCGATTTTCAACCGTTAAAGAGTAATGACGTAACAGCGATTTTTAAACCTTCTTTCTTAAACTTTGCAATAAACTCTTGAAACAGATAGCATTGGAAAGATCTCGTCGCATAGGTTCAGAAAATGTATAGATATTTACCTCTATCTAGATCCGTTCTCAAGATATTGGCGTTTAAAGATTGAAGTGACGTCATTGAAAACATTTTTGAGCGGTAAATTCAAATTTCGCAACCAAAATTTTCAAAATGTAATTTCTCCTCTATTTATGGACCGATTTTAATGATCTTGGTGTCAGACCAAAACGCTTGACGAGAACTAAGTGTTGGTAGCATACAACCGGAAATGAAATCACTCATGCGTAAAATATCGATTTTCTCCTTTATTACTCAACCGACTATACCCGTGTTTGGTATCCTACGAAAGGTTTTGACTAGTACTATTTCATTGTTTGCACTAAAAGAATATAGGATCACTCACGCGTAAAATGCGTCAAAGTAAGCTTACCTGATCCATACACTTTGAGATCAAAAATGACAATGAACGAATTCACAGGGTAAAGTAAAATAAATGGAGTCAGAGCAGCGTTCTGATTAGTCAGTAAAGGTTATAGCAATGCTCTGATTGGCTAGTGATATGACGCACTCTGATTGGTTTAATTCTCAAAGAAAGGCTAGCTTACATGTTAAAACTTGTCATTTCCAAACTGGAATGTCTATTTTTAACTAGCCAATGAAATCACTCCCCTTTTTACATAAGCCTTGCTTTGAAAATGAGTCCCTTCGAAACGTGTATATTAGAGCACGCTTTTAGTTAGTCAAATCAGTCTGACTTTAGACGTCAAAGCTTACAGTATGGAAAACTCTCGCCATTCAAATGTCATCATCAAACGACAAAAAGCAATCATCTTATGCACGATTATACTTATTGTTATATTTACCTTGCCTTTCGCTTTAGCGTTTGCGACTAAGAATTCAACTACACACGTAGATTATGAAATTAAAGTGAATAAAAACCAGACTGCCTGCCACTATATGAAACAGTTCGATATACAGCAAAACGTTTATATTACTGTCTGCAACAGAGATAGTGAAATCCTAGTGGATTTGAGACGTTTCATAAATCACACCGCAAGTATCATCGGAATACAACTTTACCTTAAGCAGTGGAAATCCATCATACAACTTCTTCCTAAAATCGACGCAGCCATCATTGAAGCACAAAGCATTCAGAATATTACAATTTGACACAAAGACTAGAAATACTATAAAAATAACAACAATCATTGCACCACCACCACCTCCTCCACCACCACCACCTCCCCATCCACCTCCTCCACCACCACCACACCACCACTACCACACCACCACCACCTCCACCACCACCTCCTCCACCACCACCACCACCTTCACCACCACCACCACCACCACCTCCACCACCACCTCCACCTCCACCACCACCACCACCACGTCCTCCACCACCACCACACCACCACCATTACTGACAATAATTCTGACAGCAAAATATGTTTTAAAAGCGTAAGAATGGCATTTAAAATTTGTAAGAACACAAAGCAGTGTCTTGTTGTATGAAAATAATTTTACATCTACTTCACAAATGAATAAGTGCCCTCTATGTCACCAGTCATTCTCTAGGCGCGACGCCATGCTGAGACATCAACGTAATAAGCATTGGAGTGACGACCACACTGACAGTTTTTCACCGCCATTACAAACATGGGACATCTCAAGAGAGACGACGTTTCAACATCCATTTTCTATGGTCGTTTCAGGACCAAGTGGTAGTGGAAAAACTGAATGGACAAGAAAACTGCTATCATCAAATCTTGTAAGACCTCAGCCTCAGCGTATCATATGGTGTTTTGGACAATGGCAACCATTGTATGATGAACTTCAGCGTGAAATCCTCGGTGTCGAATTTGTACACGGTATTCCAGACTACTTGAATGATTCCCAATATATAAATGTTAGTCAAAGGAACCTGCTGGTCTTTGACGACTTGATGACTGAAGCTAAATGCGATCAAAGAATTGCTGATCTCTTTACCAAGGGCAGTCACCACAGGAACATATCTGTCGTATATCTCACCCAAAATTTGTTTCCTCAAGGTAAAGCCTGCAGAGATATCGCTTTGAATACGCAGTATCTGGTGCTATTTAATAATCCTATTGATAGACAGCAAGTAGCTACATTGGCAAGAAGAATATATCCTTCGTCTAGTAACATCTTTATGAAACGGTTTGAACGAGCGACATCAAGACCTCACGGTTATTTGGTAATAGACTTAAAATCGAGCACCCCAGAACAACACCGTTTACGTGAAAACCTTTTCGAGGCGAACACTCCAGAAAAGAGAAAACGAACAGATGATGAATATAAACAAGAAGACTATTTCAATGGTGAAGGATACTTATCTGATAAACATGATGACAACGTTGAAGATGAGGAGGAAGATTCTGATGACCATGATGATGATGATAGTGATAATGAAACAGAAAATAGAAATAATGATACTTTTGTAAAGAAACGATCTTTGATCAAGGGACCTCCAGGTAAACGTAGAAAAGTTGAGATTATAGAAGAGCGATCACGCCGTGAGATATGGGATAAGCGTTTTCAGGATCCTCTCAGACAATCTATTAAAGAACAATTTAAAGCTAAAGTTAACAACTATACAGAACAAGGGCTCTCTTTTAAAGAAGCGTACCGTCGCACTGCTAATGATGAACTGCCTCAATTAAGAAAGAGACTGAGACAAAATTATGCCCGATTTCTAATTGACTTTTATGAGCTACAAAACGACCCTACTCAGCAGCAGATTCTACAGTCGGCTAAAAAACTAAGAAGTCAGCACGGCATGACTGTCAAAGAATCTGTTCGGCAAGCATTGCCCTTAGAAAAGACCTATTTGATGAGTTGTGGCCCGATCATAAAAGCAAAGAAGAATATTCAATGGATGATAATAAAGAAAGTGATGACGATCAAGAATCGGATGATAATGAATAAACGTTGTAAGAAGGATTGGCGTGCTTTACCTTTCATCATGTCAAAATGGGTTCCATAGAGGTATACGATTATAAACAAGAAAAATGGGTACCGGATAAACCGGACCCGGAAAAATGGATACAACACTTCAAAGACTTGAGGGACGGATATGTGTATCCTGATCATATGGGCCGTTACATCGTGGGTAGCGGTGCTCATCTTAGAAAAATGGCTGAACTAAAAAGAAACAAGAAAGAGAAGCACAAGAACAAAAAGGGGAAGATTTTCCCGTAGTAAAACTTGTGACACCCGTAGCCCAAGCGGTTGATATTGCTAGGTCGGAAATAAGACGGTCACGAAAGCATAGTGATCTAAAGCGACATAGGGATACATTGGACACACCTATGAGTCGTGATTTAGACAGCCCACGACGTAAGAAATATCGCGAAAGCATGACCCAAGATACTATGGATTGGAACACCTATACATTTTAAAATGAATAACTATGAACTCGAGGAAATGTTAAAAGAGTACCCTGTGACAATATGTGCTGCGGATCAACTTCAGATACGTAGGGGACAATACGTCATTTCAAATACAGACACGAGTCAGGGATCAGGAAAACATTGGGTGGCCTTTTATTTTCCAAAAAGGGGACACGACGAATTTTTCGATTCACTAGGTAATAGACCAGAGCACTACAAAGTTCATTTTGAGCAAGCGTTAAAGAAGCGTTATTGGATGAATTTCAGTCAAATACAGGATACAGATTCAAACATATGCGGGCTGTATTGCGTATATTACATTATGAACCGATGTTCTGGACGAAAAATGAAGGACATTGTAAAACCGTTTGATGTGTATTGCAAGAAGTTGAATGATGACTTTATTTTGTCTTATTTTAGTTGATACATGTAACCTGTATTAGTGATACAAGCTTTGGCAATAAAAGATTGAAAGAATAACATGTCTTTGTTATTTATAACCCATACGTTTGAATTTGGTTTGAAAGAAAAGATGAAGCGTCAGTAGATGTTGTGGTGTACACAAATAAAACAACATATTCCTTTATTGTATTTTATTTCTTCAACATCGCTTCACAAATTGATATCATGCCTCGCAATAAGCGTCTCTAGCAGTTCTAAATGAAAAATTGCATCAATAATATCTACAGATTTCGTAAGTAAAATAAGATTATGTTTATAAGTCTTCTCTTGGACTGGAAACCAATCGTATAGAAATTCTTGGCCACCACCTCGTATCGCATCGTTGACATAAAGCGCTATTTCCTCGTTCTCAGGCATATAAGTCATCCAGTTACTTTCACTGATCGCCTCAATACTCAAATTCATCTTATGAAATCGAATCATGTCGATCAAAGTGTCTTTAAAAGATATGAAAGTGCTCTTTTGCTTTAACCACTGTTTTGTGCCTTCTTGTGGAAGCTTTTGTGCTGTTATTTTACTAAGAACCATTCTATACGGCTCATAGTCCAACATGTAATATAACGGTATGTAGGGTGTTTCTGCGCAGTCGGAAAATATTTTTCTACAGAGATCCGATGATAACACACCCATCCTTTATTCGTTATAAAACTGTCTCTTTAGCCTGTCCTTCATACACATTTTGATCAACACAAATCAGCAAAAGATCTGTAAATATCTATACATTTTCTGAACCTATGCGACGAGATCTTTCCAATGCTATCTGTTTCAAGAGTTTATTGCAAAGTTTCAGAAAGAAGGTTTAAAAATCGCTGTTACGTCATAACTCTTTAACGGTTGAAAATCGAATCGAGAATGGGGGATGTAAATGAAAGATTTTTATGAATTCTATCACATGAAATTAACATCTCAGAATTGATGAATAGAAAGTGTGTCACGAAATGGGGAAAACTGATTGTTCAATGTTAACTGTATTTCTGTTCATTGAAACTCTTGACGATTTCCTAGAATGGTCGAAATAGGCTTTCTAGAACCTATCTGTACTTAAGACAGTATCCTAAAGGACTATAAAAGTTTTATAACACAAAATACTCGTTTCTATAAGTTTCTCCTAAAAGTCATAAAATTGACCGAAATTTAATCCACTTTTACAGTTTTCAAAGTATTAGTGTCAACATTGGCCAGTTCTCTTTCATACATTATCTTAAGCCGATCTCAAGTCAAAAAATATTAATACTTAATATCCGCTGAAGGTTGAATTTCATGCATAGACTTGTACGATTATATTGAAGTGTATACTCTGTTACTTCAAAATTCTGGAAAAATGTTCCAAATTATATATATGAAATATTGTGTGATGTGTTGGAGTATCTACACCGTAGTGGAACTGGCATGTTCAATTTCGGAGACTATGATGTTGTTGTAATAACTAAAGATGACAAATGTAAAGTTACAAAGGAAGATATTATTGTGATACCTGTTAATGAAGTTGCAGACACAATCTGTGTACTAGGGTAATAGGCCCGAATGATTTTGATAAGTTTGAATATTTTGATGATGTTACATATATTGTTTAATGGCGCGTACGTGTGTGCGTGCGTGCATGTATGTGTGTGTGTGTGTGTGTGTGTGTGTGTGTGTGTGCGTGCGTGTGTGTGTGTGTACTTGTGTGTCGAATCGTCTTGTAAAGACCTTTCCAATGGTACCTTACTTGACCAGGTTCGAGTCTAGGGACGCGCAGAAAATGTGAATTTTACGCGTGATTGATTTCACTTCCGGTTTGAGTGTACCAACTTATAGTACTAGTCGAGACCTTCGGTTAGATACCCAACATGCCTAGGTTATCTTTAATAATAAAGGCATGAAGCCAGGTGTTTCCGGATGAATGATTCTGGTTTAAACCTCAATATCTGGAAAACGGATAGAGATAGACCCGTAATTGTATATATTTTCTGAACCTACTCGAAAAGATCTTTCTAATGGTACCGGTCCCGAGTCTGTACGATGACTTTGAAATTTTAATGACTTCATTTCCGGTTGGCACCTAGTTTATGGTAAAGTACACCCTTTGGGCTTTTCAAAAATGTCAGATACCCAAAATGTAAAAATGGACCGTAAAACGTCTTATTTTGATGATTTTACAACCTTCTTAAAAAAGCCCTTTACTGGTTCTAAAACTCTGGATGGTCATTAAAAATGTTGGCAATTGTTTAAGAAAAATGTTCTTTAACATCATATCATTGATGGTATGAAAGAGGCACTTCGGTCCATATGCGACCCAGACCTGATGTCACCTCCCTTCCCGTACTCAATACACGGATTAACTTGGACAGATCAATAGGCCTTTGTAAATGCATCCGTCCATAAATCAACATAAGCCAGACATTGTGGCGACTTTAAAGGGATTAAATTTGACAGTTGAATAGGCTATTGTTAACGTATCCGCTCTTAAATAAATACACGCCAGACGTTGTGGCGACTTTAAAGGGATTAACTTTGACATGTTTACTTTTTATTGTCCGTCTATCCGGCCTTAAATCAACACACGCTAGACAGTCTGACCATGATCACGTTTGATGCACCCATGACCTTATCTAAATATAGCTTATGAAGTCATTGTAAAAACAGGTCCGAGCATGCGCATTTAGGACTATTACACTTATGATTGGAGTCATTTGGTCAGTGGACGCCAAGGAGGAAACATCGTAAGCAAGAAAGTAATACTTTATTTTCAGTTAACGTTACTTCTAACGTAGCTATCTTAAATAAAGCTTAATGGTTTTAATTAAAAATATAATAAATATTTTGCTTATCATTAATAAGTTCTTTGATTACCATACTATGTATATTACGTTATAGATAAATCTATATGATTATTAATTAAACATTATTAATATATAGTTTTTTTGTTTTCATGTTATCTCCCCGTCTAGGGCTGAGCACCTGACCCTCAATGTGCGCGATCACGCCCTAGATAGGTATATAAGTCAGCTCTATATACATCTGGGAGATATATATAGCAGAGTGAAGTCATTCTTAAAATAGAAAGATGATGTCATTCTTAAAATAGAATTCAAAATGGCCGCCGCGCATGACGTCATTCTCACGCATGCGCAGTTGTGGCCCCAAACCGACGCCTATACTACTGTTACCTATCAGTATATGCTAACAGTTCAAAGGCTTCTGAGCTGTAACAATGATAAAGAATGGTTACTACTTATGAGACATAAATGACTAAAATTTTCAAAAATAAACAGCTGATCAGACGAGACAGAATCCCTCGTATCAGAAATTATGTTGAGTTAGTGAACTATATGTTTATGTATGCGATATAGTGCTGTTAGTTCCGTGTATCTTACATAATGTTTGCATTTTTAATGACAATGAAATAAATGATTTTTGTGAAGAACCGAACCTAACCTAATAAGGATGTTTGATGATTATAATGAGGACAGCCTGTCTGGTATCGTTGTTAGAGATGAACTGGTACGACTTATGTCTGAGTGAAAAATCAGACTGGATTATTATCAATCGACTTTTCAGATTCTGGAATCAAGTAACACTTGAAAAAATGTTCAGCTCATATATATAATGTTTAATAGACTAGAAATTTCTATTTTATGTTAATTCATACTTTAAATTATTTCTGAAGCAAGAGCTACAACTTATATTAGTCCTCTTATATCTACATATGTCTCTACTAACCCGGTTCATTTCACATTAAAGGGTGTTTGATATAATTATTTTTTTTTATTGTTCTGACTGAAATTCATTTAAAGAAACAGCGGAGACCCTGATCCACGGCTACTAAACGCTAGCGCCACCACCGAATTGTGGTGATAAGGAAAAGAGCTATCGACATTTCCGTGGTGCAGCTATCGCCCGTTTCTATCTGTAAATACGTGAGTACAATTTATATTTTATCTTATATTTTTATTGATAGAACTTTTTTCGAAAATCGGAGAATGTAGTTCCGTGTAACAACACTTTTACTACAAGTTGGCTGTTATTTCATTTAAATATTATGCAAATTGTGGTGTCAGGAGCTTTTCTCCCGAATCTGACAGTGGCATATTTTCATATCGGCAAGTATTCGAACACCATTCCGATGAATAGACACACTATAAGAACATACCTGCGCATGCAAATGGTGTAGAAATGAATTACACGTATTCCCACACATCAATAAATTACGAAAAACACAGTAAAAAATTAAAACACGACTATTTTCGAAAGTGGTGGCGTTATCACTCAAGTGGTGGCGCTATACTGTAGTGGTGGCGCTGTTGTATATGATTAGTGGCTAATATATTCAATTTTAATATATAAAAATGTCTGTCTGCAAGCCACGGAAATTTCTACAATAATCGATGATATCAACCTATCCCACACTATACTAAAATTACGTTACTCAACAAAATACATAAATAAAATAATCTACATATATATGGATTCAGATTGTACATGTAAGCCCTAATTGATTAATCATATTTAATCGATTGGAATTGAAAATGTACTGTATTCACTTTTCAGAAATAATTGTGAAAGTAAGGTCTTTTGTTTACAATGACATGCAAACAACGTATAAAAACAAAGGGAAGTAACTTTCAGAATATTAATATAAAAATAAATTCTACACTGTCTTCAAATTATTGCCTGGACACAAATCTTCTTTGAAATAAAGGTATTGCTACTATTTTTCTTGACCCGAATAAATATTTACTTTGACTACATGTGTCCCAAGGGTCTGTGAGTATTTTGTTCTCTTTTTTTTTTTTTGGATAGAGAATGTTTCATAAAGGTAAATACACTATGATCGTGTTTTTCTTTCTTTAATAACATAATTATTTGCAGGAAAATTATCGATTAGAAAAATGTTGCGTTTGTTTTGTTCTGGACGCGTCAGCAGTTCGTATTATTGAATGTCGTAACAGCTCCACCACTACTGTATAGCGCCATCACTAGAGTTATAGCGCCACCACTTTTAAAAATCCTGGTATATTTCTTCTAACCCGAGATTCTATTATTCATGGTGTGTGCGTATATAATTATTTATCATTTCTGCACCATTTGCATGCGCAGGTATGTTCTTACAGTGTGTCTATTCATCGGAATGGTGTTCGAATACTGGCCGATATGAAAATGTGCCACAGTCAGATTCCGGAGAAAAGCTCCTGACACCACACTTTGCATAATATTTTAATGAAATAACAGCCAACCTGTAGTAAAAGTGTTGTTACACGGAACTACATTCTCCGATTTTCGAAAAAAGTTCTATCAATGAAAATATAAGATAAAATATAAATTGTACTCACGTGTTTACAAATAGAAACGGGCGATAGCTGCACCACGGAAATGTCGATAGCTCATTTCCTTATCACCACAATTTGGTGGTGGCGCTAGCGTTTAGTAGCCGTGTGATCACATGATCTGTTTTACGGTGTTCAATTTGTACTGGTTACCAAGACACATTTATAGGAAGAAATATATTACGAAAATGAATAAGCTCAACTCTGCTGACTGTCTCTATTCCCCCATGCTAATGAATTTTTTTGTTAATTATGTACCATAATTATGTGTCTGTGGAAAGATGGTTTGTCAGCAAGTAGGGAGGCTGAATTATTTACTTATAACTTCAACATCAATGTTTGGCTTCTGTTGTGGATTATTTGTCCTTATCACTCATTATGTGTTCTTAAGCCTAGATGTTTTTCTCAAAGTTTTCCCTTGTGAACATAGAAAGAAAACTTACAAGCTTTAAGAATCAGATCGAGAACCCTCGAAATATGCTTGACATGGATGTTTCTGTAAGAAGCTGATTTCTCAACATATGTCCTATTCAGCAGTATTTACAGATGGGGGCATGAATGCCAAAAGAGCATTTCAAAGTTACTCTGTATTTATAAAAAGTAAAAGGTTTTAAAAGAACAATGACAGCATGCTCCACTATTCGAAGGCAATTGTCAATATGAATGATTTTCGGTTCTAGAAATTAAATAATGATTCAAGGATTATTTGACTTGATTCTATGATCTAACTTAAAAACCGTGAATAGATATAAGAAGTTTTCAACCCAGATCCGCCCTTAGTTTTTAAAATTAAATTAAATTTTAACCGTCATATTCTTACTAAAAAGGGGCATAACTTTGCCAAAATTAAAGTAATTTGGCGGAACCTTGCTTTACAAGCCTGAAGACATGCGAGAAATGTTAACCCAATGCCCCCATTAGTTTTGGAGATAGTAATTTGCATACACACACAACAATATCTATGCACAAGAAAGGGGCATAACTTTTCCAAAATTAAAATTATGGGAATTGATTCTTTGACCTTCCTTTACATCACTGGAGACATGTATGGAAGTTTCAATGGTTTCTGAGATAGTAACTTGCATGCAAAACTTTAACCAGCTTTTTCTAAGTTTTAACAGTGGGGTATAACTTGGCCAAAGTTCAAGTAAGAGTTATGGAAGTTGATGCCATGTCCCATACAACATGGAAGACATGTGTGAAGTTTCAACCCAGTACCAGCATTAGTTTAAAAAAAACTTGCATGCAAAACTTTAACCCCTAAAAGGGGTCTGACTCAAGTAAGAGTTATGAGGCTTGTGATATGTTGATATGACCTTATTTTACAGACCCGTAGAAATGTGTGAAGTTTAAACCAAACATCTGCATTAGTTTAGATGTACTAACTTTCATGTAAAACTTAAAACTGCCTTTCTAAGTCCAAAAGGGGCATAATTTTGTCAAAATACATATTAGAGTAATGGGACTTGATCACCTGCGGTTAGTTAATGACCTTAAAAAGTAAAAATTGTTTTCAAAGCAAATGTCTATAAATGAGACCCAAAATTTACATAAGATTCGTTCAAGAGCTATCTAACTAGATTATTTTGGTAGGTCTGATGAGTGGAAAGACTTGTTTGAAGTTTCATTTCAATATCATCTGTGGGTATTGAGATAAAACCTTGATAGTAATTGCACTCACAATTTTACCAGTCTACCAACGACGGCATGTTTAAAGTGTTAATTATTCGGATACGATCACCCGCCTTTCCCAGCTTCAGGAGGTGGGTAGAATTCGGGTGACACAACTACTATCACCCGAGTTACACGAGTTATACTCGAGTAATACCCAGGGTGACTCGGGTTAGCTCGAGTATGTATGCCTAACACGCCCTATGTTACCGCACAAAATATAATTAAATATGTTGAGATGAGCCCCTTTAGCAGCTAATACTCAACTTTGTCTTACCGTTACTGGTCTAACTATAGTAAAGGAACCAGCGTGGGAGCCATCTGGTCTAGATATAGACGCGTAATGGCGGACAGGTTTTTGAACACTAATTTTTCACTTGACATGGCCACAGAGGTCTAAATTAAAGCTGGTTTCTGCTTAAATTTCATTATGGATGTATTTTTGACATTTTGGTAGGAAAAATGGGAGAGGAGGTTGTATTTGGTGAAGTGAAACTCAATTTTAGTATGAGTAGTACTTCATTTTATATCAGTTTTATCATAACTCTTTAAAATGAGGTAAGGATTTGTTCTCTGAAATGGGTCTAGCTATGTTTGGTAGGTCTTTAAAAAGTGTCTGTTTTATATAGAATATATAGGGAATTCTATTTACTGGTGTGTGACCTACTGTGTATCCGATACGGAAATATAATGGACGGTCACGTGGTAACTGATTGGAAGAGAAAAATAACTATAGAATACAAATATGTTGACTTTGATTAGTCTAGAATGTAAAAAAAACCCTGTATAATTGATGTGTACCTGTGTATGTGTCATGACTGCAAAGGCAAAAACCCTTTGTACAGTGAAGCCACCATCCATGGTCCGTGCCACACTTGGTCTCGCGGCAGTCAGTAACACGCGTACCATTCGCGCTGTAAACACACACTGAAATTGCAATTAAAAGTTTGTGCGACACTGCGGACTTGGTAGACCTTTTTTTAGAGGCGACCATTTGTGCGACGGTATGGTAGAATTTTTTTAGAGGCGACCATTTTTGCGACAGTATGGTAGACTTTTCTTAGAGGCTACCTTTTGTGCGACGGTATGGGGAAGGCATTAATGTTTCCACATTGAACGCACTATAAACCTAGCTTAAACCTGTCTTTTTCACATAAAGATCAATGCAAGTTGATTTATTTCATTGATGAGCTTTCATCAAACATTTGTACTATTGGAATGAAAATAGTTGATCATACAAAAATATTTACCTGCGAATGCAACTAGACAAAGCTACAGAAATCCTCATTTTAAGGCCGCCACGTAACCGTTACTTAGCTGTATATTGAATCTCGAATTCCAATTTAAGAAAGTTGACCGTCATCAGAAATGATAGGGCATTTACATCAGACTGTAATTACGGCACCATGTAAACACTGGTGAGACATTTGAAATTAATATACATATATTGATAACTTAAGTTAATTCTTAATATTAAATGATAAAAACTTAATAAATATTTAAAGAAAAAATGAGAGGCCCGCATAAAGGCCCGCATTTTAAACTATTTTTTTTAGAGTTACAAGTTCCTTTTATCCCCTGATCGCCATGACGCCCTTTGTTTTATCAAAACTAAAAACGAATTCTTACTGTAGGTCTGCAATTTATATAGCCGTACATGCGGTAGGAAGCATGGGATTTTGTTTAAAAAAGCAGTACGTACTGCATTGCCGACGGATTTTCAATATGCCGGCGGCATATATCTAAAGAAAACCTATATACGAAATGTAAATGTATTATGGTGAGCAGTTACTGCTGTATTCTGCACCGAAACTGTGGATTGGGCCGCATAGGTCACCGTCGGGGACAGCAATTAATGCACTATGTACAAACGAAAAACTGTATTTGGTAATTTTTCATGTGTCAGAAAATTGGCTAGAATCCTTGTAACTGCTGTCATTCAAAACGTTCGAATTCATTGATTCACGTCAGTATATTGCAGACATGTTTGATTAAGAAATACAAAAATGTAATACATATTGCATCGCCATATTGCATTGCCGAATGATTTTCAAGATGTCCGCGACAAACGTCCTAAGAAGGCCATATCATGAAAATTTAACATATTTTGGTGCTATATTCTGCACTGAAACAGTGATCTCGAGCCAAAATTTGGTCAAATTAGGTCATCGTTTGGGACTGAATAAGATACACTATGAAATGAGTTTTAGAAATTAAAGCATTATGTGCCGGTCAAAACTGTTTAAAATCGTAATTTTGGTCATTTATCAGGCTCGTACTGCTTTAATTTAAAACACTCAGGAGAGCTAAAAAGATGCATTGAATCATGTTGATATATTGATATATTGCTGTAATGTGTATTCAATAGACAGTACACTGCCGACGAATTTTCAAGATGCCGACTGCGAACGTCTAAAGAAGGCCATGTTTTATGCTCCGTTACTGTTGTATTCTGCACCAAAACGATGGATTTGAGCCAAGAACTGGTTCGCTTATGAGATACACAATGAAATCAATTTAGAAATTAATGCATTATGTGATCAATTTTTTTTCAAAATCGTAATTTTAGTCATTTCTCATGAGTCGTAAAATAGGCTCAAATCCTTGATCCTGCTATAATCGCATATAATTCACAACGTTTAGCAGGGCTTGAGGATGATTGAACCACGTCGGTTTGTTCAGTAAAAAGTACTTTTGATTGCTGTTGCCATGGTTTGGTGCTCAGGTACTGCTGAATATGATGTACCGAAATTATATACTGAAGCCGAGGTTTGGTCCACATAGGTCATTGCCGGGGAATGCATGAGAATTACGAAGAAATCAGTCTTTACAACTTCAAATAAAACTTCACTTGGCAGCACAGAAATTTAGTCGATCATGTTCGGCAGTACATAGAAATCGGGTACAGGACACAAGGTTAGCCTTTCATTTTTTCCGTTTTTATTTTAAACGCTATTTCAATGCAGGTTGTTTGTGTAATATAAAGCTATAAGGCAGACGCGTATCTACTTGGTGGGGAAATTTTAATTAAAACACGATTTTAAGTACTCCAGAATTGAATGTCTTCATAAAGCTACCACATCAATTTTTCTGTCAGGTATGATTTAATTAGAACAATGTTTATTCAGTTCGATCGAAATTGTAGATTAGCCCCTCAGACAAAAAATACTCTTCAGTTTCGTGATTCTACAACCACGTTTTTAAATGTCTAGGGGTCTTTTCCCACCACAGAATTACGAGTTGCAAATGGTGTATCACGAAATTCACTTTACATTAAGCCGAGCAAGCTCTTTGGCATGTTTCACACAAATATCAATAGTAATTTGAATATATATTTACGGACTACTTTTACAAATTGTATAACTGTTGATTTGTTGCAAAACACCAAGAAAGACGTTCTGTACTTTTGTGCTCAGTGGACTGGCGTTTCCAGTGATTTTACCGATTCTGACAACCCCCATGTAAGATGACTCTTGTGCTGTTATGGCAACTAACGATGCATGCCTTAATTATATATTATTTGTATAAACTTCACCAAAATCAAATCTTTATTCCATTAGGTATATTTCTCGATTAAAATAAAGTTACGGAGAAAACATAACATTACAAACAAATGATAAAACTAAACCGGAACTTTCATGTTGTGCGTCTTTGAAACGTACTGACGTCATTTCTGTTTACGTACGTTCGTTCCGGATTTTTTTACTTATAATATGCTTCTATAAGAAAGTGTGTTATAAAGAAAATATTTCGTTTTGCTTTATTTGTTCTATAACTTTTAAAATACGGTATGCAAGAAAAGTAATCTACCACCGGTTGTAGATGCACATGGGAATATCTGACTCTAGTGTAACTGCTTTTTCGGTATCTCGATACAGCCTCGTTACCGCCAAACAGTTATACCATCAAACGGGATATATCCCTTTTGTAGAGATAGAACCTATTTTTTTCAAAACATAGATATGAAGTTAAAAGCTTTGAAATGCATGCAAATGTTCATATATTTCTTATAAATATGTATATTTGTATTATTTTAACCAAAAATTGCATAGTTATGAGCATTTAATATTTTCATATAAAAGAAACTTTTTGATAAAGGAAATGTAAGTGTTTGTGGACACGTACAGCAGAAACATCAAAGGGACATAATAAATTCCATATTGGATATTTTCATTATATGTATTTCATTTTGCATTCAACAGTGATCTGGATTGCTGAACAATGGTCCATTATACTGTTCGCTAAAAATATAGAACATCTGGAACAGTCCAATAACCATAATAATATATGCTGTAACAGAATGCAAATATTTAAGCTCTGACCGGGACTCGAACCCAGGACATCTCACACCTAATGCAGACACTCTACCGCTTCGGTAAACAGCAGAGTCTATAGCCAGATAGTGTAAGTGCACCCATATATCTCTATCCGACTACATTACGTGTACTGGCAATGACATGTTCGGAGTACTCCAGATTATCAGTGTATTGACTTTGTTAGCTAACTACAATTTTCGTGTAAAGAAAAAATGTAGTCTACTTTTTTCAACATTTTAATCGGTCAAAACTGACCAAATTTCTCTGACATGTTTTTTGAAAGTATGAACGTACTAACTGGCAGTACCAGTGAAATATAGCTTAAACCGAACTTTTTAAATTTGTCATTTTGGCACAGGCGAACGGCGAAGACAGTGAGCTTTGTCCAAATTTAAGCAATATAATTTTACAAATTTCGAGAGGATTTCAATCGATAGGAAATTACAGATATTAACTGAATCACACAAAGTCAATTTAAATCCGCTGTTTATCAGTATCATGACTAACATCGACTGTCAGCGTCAAGGGTTTACATTTTTCCTCGTTACCAGTGCACGTTTATATCCAATGATATTTACAAAAAATCAAGGTACACGAAGAACTCTTGTACTGTCTCTACATTCTGTATCTACGGCCAAAAACAGATTATTACATTTGATGTTCACATACTTAACTTAATTAAAGTATACAGGATGAGAGTGTAAGGTGGCTGACTTTGAATAATTGACCCTTACTCTCTAATTTCTATAGCTCATCATCAGAGATGCAATATATTCCATTTAAAAAAAAAAAGTTTTTTTTTTGCGAAAGTTCAATGCTGTTAACTCAGCCGTGCCTGAGATTATAATGATCTTACATGCCTGCCTGAGTAAGACAGGGTTTTTCCTACCCGAAGGACAGTTTGGAATGAAAAACCGAGCGTTAGCGCGTTTTTTTATCCATGCTGTCCCGAGGCTTGGGAAAACAGCTGTCTTACACAGGCAGACATGCTAGAACATTTCAAAATAGAGCGGGATGACAAATAGATTCGGGTATTGCCTGGCATTATCTATATATTTCATGACGTCATAATAGAGCAAATACTATATGACGTCGCTTAAGTGCACGCTATTTTAGACAAAGATTTTCCCTAGTGAAAGACAGGAATATCTATCCCTGGCGCGTGCTCGGACAAATGTATACTTTCCCCGCTAGTTAGGCAAGAATGTATAAGGATCTTACATGCCTGCCTGTGTAAGACGGGGTTTTCTTGCCTACCTAGCAGGGAAAATATACATTTGTCCGAGCACGCGCCAGTGATAGATATTCCTGTCTTTTCCTAGGGAAAAACCTTGTCTAAAATAGCGTGCCCTCCGGTGACGTCACATAGTACTGGCACTATAATGACGTCATAAACTATAAAAAAAAATGCCAGGAAATACCCAAATCTGTTCGTCATCTCGATCTAAGCTGTCCCGAGGTTTGGGAAAACAGCCGTCTTACATAGGCAGACATGTTAGATATTTTTTCTTGCCTATCACGTTCAAAATAGATCATGGAGACAATAGTGCCAGTACTATGTGACGTCACCTAAGTGCATGCTATTTTAGACAAGGTTTTTCCCTAGGGAAAGACAGGAATATCTAGTCATGGCGCGTGCTCGGACAATTGTTTCCCGCTAGGTAGGCAAGAAAAACCCCTCTTGGACCAAGGTTATCTTCAGTACTTTTTATAAAGGTCCACACAACCTTCTAGCTCTTTCGACAAACTAAATAACATCTAACAGTCTGTTTTTCGGCTAGAAAGAAACTATTACACTATGATTACTGCTATGATGTGACCAAATCGGGTATGCTGACCTCGCGGTCAAACTTAAAATACAATAACAACAACAACAACAACAACAATAAATATCAAATGTTACCTAAGCACTCGTGCACTTTATTAAATAAAATACAAAATAAAATGACATCTGTCTTCAAACTTTTCGTTTACAAAAATAGTTTAACATAGTTCATATAATATGAAATAAAGTTTAAAGTTGTCAAAGTATTGTTCAAATGCAATCAAGTTAAAAAAACGACTGTTAAAGGGAAAGGCAATGTTGTTCTTATGTTGATTTCTTCTGCTAGGATTTCCTAAATCGTTTAAAGAAGTGAAAGAAATCTCAAAATCGGCTTGAAAATGAGAAAGTTATGAGGCCTAACTAAACTTAAGGAACCAGCATGGGAGCCATCTGGTCTAGTCGCGTAATGGCTGCCAGGTATTTGAACACTAATTTTTCACTTGGCATGGCAACAGAGGTCTAAATTGAGGCTAGTTTTTGTTTAAATTTCATTGTGGATGTATTGTTGACATTTTGGTAGGAAAAATGGGAGAGCAGGTTGTATTTGGTGATGTCAAGCTCAATTTTAGTATGAGTAGTACTTCCAGGTCACAGCAGTGTGATTTTGATGTCAGTTTACAGTAAGTAAATGTGACCAGAGAAATCTCTCTTAGAAGATACATGACCCCTACTTTTCTCTTCATTTTATATCAGTTTTATCATAACTCTTTAAAATGAGGTAAGGATTTGTTCTCTGAAATGGGTCTAGCTATGTTTGGTAGCTCTTTGAAAAAGGTCAGTTTTATATAGAATATATAGGGAAAACTATTTAGGCTATTGTGACCTATGAGCATTTAGATAATTCATCAAAATGGCGGCCAATTTGTTTCCATGGCAACAAAAACAAAATTGCGGATTTATTAAATTTCTAGATACATATTTGAACTGCATTAACTTCTTTCTGTTGAATAATTTCTCTACTTTTCCCAACTATAATGAAAGAAATTACCATGTTTTACATCTTACATGCTGAAGAAAGATATGAAATTAATCTACTTAAAAGCTTAAAAGAATATTTGCTTAATACAGAATTTAGCAGTGTGTAAATGACGTCATAAACACACTGAAATGACTGTCTCCATGATCAGCCATTTTCTTAAAGGCAAAGAAAATCTCCTATATAAGTGACCCCCCCTAAATACCAGACTTTTTAATCCCCAATATACAAGATCCTGTCTGGTCCAATCTGATAAGGGTCCATAAAACCCCTGTAGACTTGACATGTAGCCTAATTATTGTCAGAGAATCATAAATTTTATTGCCTACAGATAAATTGGTTATTTCCTGTGTTTTGCATTTTATTGATTGAAAAGCTGTTTTTTGTTGTTTTTGTTTTGTTTTGTTTGTTTTTTTTGTTTGTTTGTTTTTTAGAATGTACACAAAATTATTTTAATTGATGTTGAGTAATGACCCAGCCAATTAAATAATAACTCTGGCATGTATTTTGGGCAAATTATGCCCCCTTTTGGACTTTGAAAATTCTGGTTAAAGTTTTACATGCAAGTTTCTATCTCCAAAACTAATGCAGATATTGAAATTATTTTAATTGATGTTGAGTAATGACCCAGCCAATTAAATAATAACTCTTATAGCAAAGCAATTCTCACTCCTTAACCATTAAAGAATAACTTAAAACTTAATAAAAGAAATTAAGAAGTTTGTTTATTCAATGATTATGATCTTTTTATCAAAAGTAACAAAATAAAACCAGAAAAAATGATAATTGCTGGATTTTATTAGAAATTAAAGAAGCGTTCAGTTGCATTTTTTAATAGATAAAATGGAATAAGGATAGAAGGATTTTATATATTAAAAATGCATAATTCCCCTTGTATTGTCTAAATGATTCTTTTATGTATAAAAAAATCCAGCAATCTATGTGCCTGAATGCATTTTTAGCTCGACTATTCGAAGAATAGTCTAGCTATTCTACTCACCCTGGCGTTGGCGTCGGTGTCAGCGTCGGCGTCGGCGTCACACCTTGGTTAAGTTTTTGCATGCAAGTACATACAGCCATCAGTTAAAGGCATATAGCTTTGAAACTTATTTTTTCTTTTTCTAGGTCAATTACCAACCTCTCTTGGTCAAGTCCCATAACTCTGACATGTATTTTGAGCAAATTATGCCCCCTTTTGGACTTAGAAAATTTTGGTTAAAGTTTTACATGCAAGTAACTCTCTCCAAAACTAATGCAGATATTGATTTGAAACTTCACATGTGTCTTCGGGGTTATAAAACTAGTTGATAGCAGCAAGTCCCATAACTCTGACTTTCATTTTGGCCAAATTATGCCCCCTTTTGGACTTAGCAAATTCTGGTTAAAATTTTGCATGCAAGTACATACAGCTATTACTAAAAGGCCTATAGATTTGAAACTTATTTTTTCTTTTTCTAGATGAATTACTAACCTCACTGGATCAAGTCCCATAACTCTGGCATGTATTTTGGGCAAATTATGCCCCCTTTTGGACTTTGAAAATTCTGGTTAAAGTTTTACATGCAAGTTTCTATCTCCAAAACTAATACAGATATTGAATTGAAACTTCACATGTGCCTCCGGGGTTATAAAACTAGTTGATAGCAGCAAGTCCCATAACTGATATGCATTTTGGTCAAATTATTCCCCCTTTTGAACTTAAAACTCTTTTGATATTTAACCTTTTTGGGTAATATTTTCCTGCTTCTGGGACAATATTTCGAATAGTCGAGCTTGGCTGTCTTACGGACAGCTCTTGTTTATATTTTTGATTAAAAAAAAAAAACAAAAAAAAACAGCAATGGTGAAATTTAATTGTTAAAAAACTTGATTATTGAAAATATGAAAAAAGCACTGTTGTATCTTATCACTTTGTTTATTTAGCCCTAATTCAATCAAGCTTTCTAAACTCATTATAAAGGTGAGAACTGATTTGCTATGAAGGTGAGAAATATCACCTGTAACTTATGTACTGCACAGTAGCTTATTATGATAAACAGAAGCAAGTCTATCAATGGTCCAGTCTTGTGTATTGGCCCTTACAGCCAATATGCAGACCTTATCATTCCCATAGGCCACATACTTGGCATACCAGAATCAGTGTCTTTAAATTTCAAACTGTCATATCTTTTTCAACAGTGGTCCAATTCTAAAAATTCTTTCAGCGTTATGAAAGGCTTGAAGATGGCTTTTACATAAAATTAACTTAATGTCAGGCATTCCTTGCATTTCAAGATGTTATATTATTTATATGAAAAATACTTCTGAAAAAAATATCAAATATTTAAAAAATAGAACAAATGAACACGGTTAAAATTCTATAGTAATGATGATAGTAAACAGCTAATCAAACAACACTTCCAGGTTTGTCAGACAATTTCGGACAGAATGAATGTAGGTTATCTGTTGTGTATCCCCCACCGGAGGCGAAGTGATATAGATTTGGCGGTGTCCGTTCGGCCGCTTGTTTTTCAGTAAGTCCATGCTTGCGTGCGTGCGTCCGTCCGTCCGAAATTGAAAATGCTTATAATTCAAAACGTGTTTTACCTTATTAGCACATGACCTTTGCTCGTGTGTATTATCCCCCTTGACCCAGTAAATGAAGAAGTTTTCCTTGATTTTGTAAAAATAGGGATTTTTGACAGTATCTAAGTAATCTATTGATGGATCTTCATGAAACTTAAACTAAATACATAGATCACGATAGGGCGTCTAGCCATGCACAACTTTCGTCAGGATCTTCTCAGTGACTGCAGAGTGTTCGCCCTTTAAAATAATCGTTTTAAAGTTCATACATTCCTACATTACAAAATAACCCATTGATGAATCTTGATGAAATTTGATACAAATATAGATCATAGTGGGGTAGTTACGTATATGGAACTTTTGCCGGAATGTCTTAATAAAGTTTAGAGTAATTGCCCTTGAATTGTTTTAAAATCCTTAAATTCCAACATAAGCCAAGTAGCCAATTAGTAGTATTTTATTACTTTTAGTATTCAAAGATGAAACCTTCATCGCGTTCGGCAGGTGATACAAATTCACGGTAATTGCTTGTTATTTCTTTCTTAATCTATACACAACATTTTGGCAGCATTTTAAAAGAGATATATGGCATTTTCAGAAATGTTAACAAGCCTCATAGCACATGCAGTCATGTTCATAATTCAGCTATCATTTTTGAAAAAGTTCCATGTTAAATGCAAATTCAGTCTCACGAGATGCATGGCCCCTACTTTTCTTGGGTGTTTTGTTGTTGTTTTAAGGTAATTTATAAACATCAAACATATAATTTTTTTAATAATCCTGGCCATGCATGGCAGCTCTATAATTTGAACATACATGCTATATAGTGCAAAGAACAATTCTGTTTACTATCGCGCAACCCTTCCGATACAGGCGTTAAAAAAGACAATAGTTCGAATAAGAGGTGAATATTTTCATCATCCTTATTTTCGTTTAATTTGATATAAAAACGGATAAAAAAATAACAAAAAACAAAAACAACATAAGCATAATAATGAATCATTTGTTAACATTAACAAAAGACAAGTAATACAAATGCGGATATTAGTAACATTTTTGGAGAAACAAAATTATGGAAAAAAAATAATCCAGAATCTTCCTAGCAATGCTGAATTGTAGAAGTGAAATATTTATTATTACTTAAATTTAATAAAAAGAGGGAATTAGTACGCTTTCGCCATGATCGGACCTACATTTTATAAAAAATCTGAATTATCTACATATATATTTGCAGGCATAATGCTATAAGAGTTCACTTTACAAATCATATATATATATATATATATAATCTAGAAAACTCGGCTGGTCAGCCGTTCTACATCAAAAAATGGAAACAAATACTACCAGTCTTGAATAAGTACAAATGTATATCAATTATATATCTAAATGACATATTTAAATATATCTTTAAAAATATCCAAAAAATATGACAGAGATAAACTACTACATGTATTCATTTATTTTATTTTGTTGGGTTTAACATCGCACCGACACAAGTATAGGTCATATGGCGACTTTCCAGCTTTGATGGTGGAGGAAGACCCCAGGTGCCCCTCCGTGCATTATTTCATCACGAGCGGGCACCTGGGTAGAACCACCGACCTTCCGTAAGCCAGCTGGAAGGCTTCCTCACATAAAGAATGTTGAAACGCCCCGAGTGAGGCTCGAACCCACATCGATGAGGGACAAGTGATTTGAAGTCAGCGACCTTAACCACTCTGCCACGGAGGCCCCGAGATAAACCACTAGATTAATTAACAATTATATGGTCTAATGCACTTAACATATATTCTAACGCAGCACATGTGTTTTACGACCACTTACCAAAATTATACGGAAATACACTGCAATATTGGTACATATTACACAAAATATATATAATAACAAGTGAACCCGGAACGGGAACAAATATCGTAGAAATTATACAATGTCTTTACATACTCGCCTAGATTCCCTTAAATTTTAATAAAAATGTCACAAACTAGTTTCAATGTGAACGATTCATAATGCAAAACAATTCACAAGAGACGGTTAGATGAATAACGCCATTAACACTCCTGTATGACGTCAAAATTACGTCCCTTTTTACCTTGACGTCAGAACTATTAAATTACTTCTCCTTCTTCTATTGATATATACATTTAGACACACTGATGAGCAGTTCAAGGCGAAATTATATATATAAGCGAACAATTTATTTCCGTATTGGATAAAAAAATCCGTACTGAACGGTTAACATCTTGTTATTCCCTTTTTAACTCAGTGATACAAACAGTTCACGGATAAAATTTGTTGCTATATAGGCCTATCACCTGATCAATGGACTCGTACTAAAATGGAGTGTTGTTTATGTAGCAATCTTTATTTACATATCATCATTGTACATATATTTTATAATTGTAATATAAAACAAGAGGGCCAAGATGGCCCTAGGTCGCTCACCTGAGAAACACACCATAATACACCATAACAGTGTAAACACAGACCTAGTGATTGCATGGAAAAAAATATTCTGACCAAGTATCATTAAAATTGGAGCAAACACAAGTATTTCTTTTATTTGACCTAGTGACCTAGTTTTTGACCCCAGATGACCCATATTCAACCTTGACCTAGATTTCATCAAGGAAATCATTCTGACCAAATTTCATAAAGATCAACTGAAAAATACAGCCTCTTCTGCATACACAAGTTTTTTCTTTTATTTGACCTAGTTTTTGACCACAGATGACCAATAACCAAACTCTACCTAGATTTTATCAAGGCAATAAGTCTGACCAAATTTCATAAAGATCAATTGAAAAGTACAGCCTCTATTGCATACACAACGTTTTTCTTTGATTTGACCTAGTGACCTAATTTTTGACCCAAGATGACCCATATTCAAACCTGACCAAGATTTTATCAAGGCAATCATTGTGACTGAATTTCATGAAGATCAATTGAAAAATATAGCCTCTATCGCATACACAAGGGTTTTCTTTGATTTGACCTAATGACCTCTTTTTTGACCCCAGATGATCCATATTCAAAGTTAACCTAGATTTCTTCAAGGCAATCATTCTGACCAAAATTCATGAAGATTAATTGAAAAATACAGCCTCTATCGCATACACAAGGTTTTTCTTTGATTTGACCTAGTGACCTAGTTTTTGACCCCAGATGACCCATTTTCAAATTCGGCCTAAATTTCATCAAGGTTATCATTCTAACCAAACTTCATGAAGATTACATGAAAAATACAGCCTCTATCGCATACACAAGGTTTTTCTTTGATTTGACCTAGTGACCTAGTATTTGATTCCAGATAACCCATTTTCGAACTCGGCCTAGATTTCATCAGGATAATCATTCTGACCAAAATTCATGAAGATTAATTGAAAAATACAGCCTCTATCGCATACACAAGGGTTTTCTTTGATTTGACCTAGTGACCTAGTTTTTGACCCCAGATAACCCAATTTCGAACTCGGCCTAGATTTCATCAAGATAATCATTCTGACCAAATTTCATGAAGTTCAGTTGAAAAATACAGCTTCTATCGCATACACAAGCTAAATGTTGACGGACAGACAGACGACAGACAGACGACAGACAGACAGACAGACGCCGGACATCGAGCATTGCTCAGGTGAGCTAACAAGGTTAACAGCATAAAAGTACAATGCCACTCAAACATGGAATTATAAGAGATGGCTGACAATATCACAGCACAGAATAAAACCGAAACACCACTGCTATCCAGATATTACATTTTGATTTCTTTAAAACTATGATGTTTTTAAAACAATGAAAGTATAAAAAGGTGCTAACACGCATGAGTTAAAGAGATGGTAAATGACATTAAATATAATTCCGCTTTGATCAAATCAAAGTGAATAGGATTAGCAGAGAGGTATTCCATGCGAGATAAAAAGTACTTCAATATTTTCCCTAAATAAGAATTATTGACATTATTTACAACATTAAAACGCTATTTACAGAGTAAAAACTGACGTCTCTGTAGAATCATAAAACAGGTTTTGGCACAACTACGAATCATATTATCATATTATATTTACTAAGGAATATCAAACTTGTTTTGTACAAGACGGAAACACATTTGGATGATTTCATATCTGACAAAAAAGATCATATTGCTTTACCTTTTTTATATAAGACTAAACTGTGCTTTTAAAATTGTAAGTTTTAACCGTTCGCGTCTTATGTTATAAGATATGTATCAAAATGTTATAAGATATGTATCAAAATTATACACAAAATCTGTTGCTTTACAGTACATTTCTAAATATATTTACAGCAACTTTTAACTATATATTTACACTGAACGAATGATATACAATCAAATGGCACAGTGATGTGAAATATAGTAAATATTTACATACTCGATTTAATTCTACGTTTCAAGTTTCAAGTTTATTTTTAACATCAGGGCATATAATATAATCACATTGATAAACATATTGAACCAGTATTTATAAAGACAATGCTAAGTGTACAAAACAACAATACAGCATACTGTACATCCAAAAATAGAACTATATATCATTAGATGTAACTGTTTCTAGAAGTTACACATGTGCATCCAACTATGAGATCACTGTATTTTATGGAGAATGAAATTATCTTAACTGAGACAAAATGATCTTACAAAATAATGCTAGTTTAAGAAATTTTGTCTTAATATTGCAATACATAAGATCATCTAGTTTGAATGAACTAGGATGGTTAAAATAATATTTTAGCATGAACTTTTTTCTATTGACACTTAAAAAGTCATATTCAAATGATTAGTGAAATTCATCCCCTATTAAATTTTTGTCACAAAGCGCATATTTTCTTTCACATCTTTCAATTTTATAATGTCTCCTTTTCTCAATAGGTAAAGAATGAATCATAATTCTACATTTTCAAAGAGTTTTAGCTAAATTATATGGCAAAATATCTAAACACTTTTCAAAACAATAAATTTTTTTATACATGCGATACACAAGGCATTTAGGAGAGATGTCAACAGAGTTATTCCAATTTTGTACAAAGTGATCTTGCAATCGTTAATGTACAAAGGTACCAGAAACACCAATATGCCTGGCTTTCATATCGGGTGCGTGACGTCTTTCTAATATGTATCGTCGCTGCGGTTCGCTTTTTATTTATCTACATCAGTATTGTTATTTTTTAGGCTATTGAACAAATTCATAATATCCATATAATATTAATATATGTAGATAAGTATGGAACAAAAAGATTATTAGCCTGCGTAGAGAAATATGCACTCGATCCTAAGCGGAATGATATTGTAAATATGTAAAAAGTCCTGCAATATTTCCACTGCAGAACGTGTGCATATTTCTCGATACAATGATTTTTTTTACGTTTTTGGTACCGTTGTAAATAACAATATCATGTAATAAATCCATGTACAGTGAAATGTTTACTACGTATCCTTGATTTGATTTTCACAAAACTTTTCTAATATGTGATAAAATAGACTGAATTTCACAAAGTAAATGAGTGATATTAATGCAGAAACCTTAAATTAATAAAACCAAAAGGAATGTATGAGTCTTATATCATTTTACAAGTAAAATTATGTGCCTGACAATTTAGAAGTTAATGTTTATTAATCACAAAACGAAGTATCGAACACATACAAAACTGTAAACAAGCAAGTGTTAAGGCCTTGATTATGCACTGATCTGAAGTCAAGTTTAAAGTAGACTATATCAAAAATAAATGTTATCGTTGTAGGAAGTATGCTCCACTTGTTTAACAATGGAACATATAACTACCATCCCTTTCAAATATGAAGATACTCTTAAATCTTTCCGTCTCGTTGGATAAATTTACGTTTAATTATTTTGTAAAGTAATTAGTCAAATCAAGTGGAAATAGTTTCTTTTCTTTCACTGGAACAGCGAGACACATGTAACAGTCGATCTGTCAGGTTTTCTACTCATTCCCACCACACCGGCCTTACATACACTTTACAAAAAGTACCAAGTACTCCGCTAAACATAGGAATCTACATAGGCCAATTTGTAACTCTTATCTAAATACCAGTCTAATATTGGAATTGACATGAACCTTGAAACATGTATATATCATCAAGTTTTTGTGAAATGCTGATAAGCCATAAAATACATAATATGTGTCTACCGGCGCTCCCTTTAAGAAGCTTTCAGCCATAACATAATTACAATTAAGGGCCATTGGAAATAATTGTACAATGCAAATAACATCAGAAAGGAAACATGTTAATAGCCAAAAGTAAGTATTATTTTGACATTTTGCAAAATGTAATATTTAAACAAACATTTACTTACTTGTTATTTTCATAAAATTATGATATTGGAATTATAAAATGACATTTTGCTGGTCGAGATCACTGGCACCAGACCAGAAAGAAAATGCCTATGTACATGTTATACCTTACCCCTAGGTATTCTATAAGAACCATGGTCACGAACGGGAAAGTGCACTAACCCATTTCAATCGTACATTTCTCACCTAAAATGCGCAGTTCAATGAATGGGTACCCAGTACATTGAACAAGTGGTAATTTATCTTCCATCGTGCACCAGTCACATTGTCTCAATATTTCATATTGCACAGATACTCCACATATTTTATGCTTTCGTTAACGTTACAGAAAAAAACTTGCGTGAACTTCCCTGTTGAACATCCGGTCTAGAGGTCACAGCAGTGTACACATGTTAGGCGAAATGTAAATAAACAAAAACAAAATGCAAAATATTCACAGTTTTAAAATAAAACTCGAAATGATGAATGAAATTCATCTTAGATATGATTTTAAATTTGAAGTAATACATTAGTATACATCTGTACTGTTTATTTAATTCATATTGCACATTTATGCTGCATATACACATTTTAGCGTACACGTGTAGTTAAACGACGACTGACATACATTTTCACATCAGCCAATCAGAATGGTTTTGTAATCTAGATCGGAACTTCACTAGGGAAGTTCAACCAAGTGTTTTGTGTAACGTTGAAAAAACTATAAACTACGCGTTGTTTCCCTCAGATAAGAAATATTGAAGAAATATGACCGGTTCACAATGGAAGATAAATTACCACTTGTTCAATATCCATAGTACACATTTACCGAACTGCGCGTTTTAGGTATGAAATGCGCGATTGGAATGGGTAAGTATGTTTTCCCGTTCATGACCATGGTTCTTATAGTATACCTAGGGGTAGGGTATAACATGTACAGAGGTATTTTCTTTCTGGTCTGATGCCAGTATTCGAGATATATCTTCTGAATGTTTTAGTATATTTTCTAACTTAGAAAAGCATTAAAAAGATGTTGAGAATCAGGGTTTTACAATTTTATATTATTTGTACAATAACATCTACTTAGCAATTATGTTCAATGCATTTTATTTTGTAATCAAATTATATAGGAAATTCAAAACCTTCTGTTATTTGTAAAGTAATATTTGAAGTCACTACAGCAATCAAAATTTAAAATGAGTTTGAAACAGAGTTACTATCTGAATAACACTGCGAACTTATTTATAATACAATTACAATTTCAGACATACTTATACAATCAGCAAGGAAAGAAATGCGTTTGCTATAGAAGAAGAACATCACACAGAAGATAAATGTAATTGAATTATTCCCCTTGTAAAACTGGTTTCACTTTTAGCACCTAATGTAACATATTTATTTGCCGAATCAGACAGTCCAGCTAAAGCGCAGAGTTAATGTAAGACATTATTTTTTAAAAACCAAATTATCAATATCAAAATGAATTCATATTCTAAATATTAGAATAAAGAAAATAATAATAGCGATTATACTCGTATAGCAACGTATGACAGTAATGTCATTGACTACAACTGAAGTTGTAGAGAAAGACATTCATCCTGTCTAAATATAGAAGTTCTGCGTAATTATATTTGTTTAGGATTCTTTATATGTTTTGCCATTTCTGTATAGACTTCTTCCATTTTTTTTATTACACACCGTGAAATGCCGCTTTAAATTCCTCTCTTAAGATATTTCAGTCAAGAGAGAAATACCACCAGTCTTTCTTTGGAAATAATTTCATTTGAATTTTTGATAAGCATCGCAACCGTTTTCATTAATCGTCAAACTGACCTTCTTTAATACGAGACGGACATACTGTTTTTAAAGTTGTTTAGGTCTAAATCCAAAAGTAAGACCAATGACAATAGATTTGTCTGAAGTTATGTCTGTCTTAAAACATTATTTTGAAGCTCCATTACAACATCATTTATAGTCTTTGACTGATCAAGCATGAATCTGCTATCCAATTTGTAACCTGTGCTTTCTTGAATAAGATTGATCATCGTCAAAGTTGACATAGAGTCAAGCCCAAGTTCTCCCAACGATGTCTGTAGTCTCAACTGCTCAGTTGTACCAATGACTTTACTGAAGACAATCATCACATATTCCTCAATTGCCTTTTTTTGGGAAGCTTCGTCTTTATTCGCAAGAGATTGCAGGTCAAACACCATGGTTGAGCCTTTGAAATGTGTCTTGGCCACTGCAACTTCTTCTGTGAATATATTTTCTAAGATCAGACGTGCTCGCGCCATTTGTGCGTTGTCATGGTCTTCAGCGACCTTTCTCCAATTAACGTTTTGGTAAATTGTTCCCGTCAAATCAGCGAGTAATGCTTCTTGTAGACAGCTACGAATCTCTGGAACTGTCAGCAGTTCGTATCCTCTTTTTTTCAGGTTCTCAGTGAAAGCTGGCCAAGACGCCATTCCTACAGACAACGCACCCCAATGAATTGTTTGCCCCGCGAAACCGTTTAGTCGTCTCCATCTAATGAACGCATCCTGGAAACAGTTTGCTGCTCCGTAATTGCTCTGACCGGGAATTCCAATAAAACTGCTAACTGATGAAGACACGACAAAGAAGTCGAGCTGTGCTTTTTTTGTGACAACATGCATATTCAGTGTACCTAATACTTTTGGCTTTAATACTTTGTCCAGTTCTTCCTCTTGTAAATTAATTAATGTCTTTCCACTGAGAACGCCTGCACAATGAAAAACGCCTTTCAATGTTTTCAATCCACATATTCTTTCAATATCTTGCATTGCGCTTTCGAGCGAAGAAAAGTCATTCACATCGGCTTGCAAAGACAATATCAAGCAACCATTGTCTGTTTCCATTCGCCTCAATTCTTCGCCTTTTTCACTTGATATTTTTCTTCTGTTCAACGTTATGATATTTCCAGCTCCCATTTCTGATAATAGTTTTACAATTTCAAAGCCAAGTCCTGTTAATCCGCCTGTCACGATATAAGTGAACTCTTTTCCAAACATAGTTTTGAGAGATTTTCCAACTGGAAGTGTTAAGTTCTGGATATCCAACGTCCTACATGGGAACATATAATTGCCACTCTGCTGACAGGCTCCTTTCATGTCGAATCTTCCATACTTCTCTATTTCTAGAATTTCAATATTTTGTTTCAGCCATTTAGTTAAGGGCTTTATGATTTTACTCACGTTAATTTCATGGAATATTTTCTCCGGCTCTAAAATTATAATTTCTTTGCCTGACCATTTTCCTAAGAAAAACAATTTTGTTTGATCGAGAATATTTCTTTGAAGACATATCACTCGTTTTGAATTTTTTAGACAATGTGAAGAGACATCTAGTTCGCCTAGGGTAACAAAAACATCATGGTTTTTAAGTTTGCATTGTTCTGTTTCTTCGTTGATAATATGGAATACAGTTGATTGTGATTTCCATGCAACCATATTTTGCAGAATTTTGCCTACCAGTGGACCGCTTCCTTCTGTGTCGAAAAACACAACAGAATTTGCTTGTTTTATTTGATTTATTATTTCCCAACAAATAACAGAGGTATACAAGAGACCGGGTCTATAAACCGGGAGTTCTGCCAATGCTATTGTGGTTGATTTTGGAATAGTCATTTTAGTTTGAAGTGGTGCCGGAAAGAGTGCAATTACACTTTGATTTTCCACCCGTCCTATATACTCTAGTGCTAGTATTTTATGGCCATTATCATGGGTATCTTTCCAAATGTCACTGTTGAAGTGGCTTTCTTTTGTTGTTCGGTTGTTCACCGAAAGTGGATGTACACACGCTTTTTCAACTCTGATTTCCATCTGATTTTTCTTAGTCTGTAACGGTGAACAATTATCAGTTTGTACTAAGAAACAATCTTCCATGTACTTCGATCTAACAGAATTGACACTGAAGATTGTATCTAACTGATAAGAACATGATGTAGTCTTACGTAACCTTGGAACCATCGAGGATATTTTCCCTTTCATAAGTTCAGAAGCATAAACCCCGTCTTGTGTAACAATTATTTCTGGTTTTGCAATATCTATGTCCTTCAGCGTATATGAAATGTACTTCAACAAAACCTTGAAGGTTTTCGGCAAAGACGGCTGTACATCAACGAGAGTGGTGCTTCCATAAATAAATTCAGAATTCACTGAACGGACGAATCCCCACAGTTCCGCTCCAAATAGGTTCTCTGTTTGGGGTATTTTATCATCACGGACTTGAGTGTTTTGGGTGACAACGAAAACAGGACGTCTGTCATTTTTCTCAGCTTTACTTTTGAATAGTGCTGCAATGAAAAGGCAGTTATCTTTGATCTTGTCTGAAATAATGCCTGCTACTCCAGGGTCAATGTCTCTGCCAACATGGTATTCGTTGGCCAAAACCACAAATGTTTCAATGTTACGGTTTGATGCGTAGCAAAACACACTCTCAAAAAAGGAGCTCAATGATTGATTTTCATTCTTCCGAATGTAGGAAACGTCTTCAGAATTTACAAATTCTTCTGGCAATATGATTGATTCTGATAATATGACTAATGTGTTTGAATTAACGGCAATCTTGTCATTGACGGCTAATGGTTTCCAGATTTGTTCATATTTTAATAAACACGGCGCACGATTTTCTAAAGATCGTCTAGAGAAAAGAGTAAAATTCTTCAGTTCAACAACAACATTACCGCAGTCATCAAGCAGTAGTATATTGTAGTGCACGGAAAACATCGTTTCCAACACAACCGTGTTCACAACCTTTGTGTACACAGTCATATATTCTTTCGGCATCGAAAAGACAGCAACATCCTCAATTGCCACAGGAAGTATTGATAGCTTTTCTTTTTTAAGTAGCTTGGAAACTTCTGTGTCCAACTGCAAGGACATTGTACTTGTTGTTGTTTGAAGCATGCCATCAAGAAGGCAAGGATGGATCGTCATTTTCGAGGAGATTCCCAAAATATATTCTCCCACCTTTATTTTTGTTAGACTTTCGGTGCCATTTGTCAGGCACGTTTGCATAATTTGGAAGGAATCCCTGTATTCAAACCCATTTACATGCAGCTGTTGATACAGTTGTGCTTTACTAAGCCTAAGGAATTCAGATGACGTAATAGACGTTTTCAAAGCTTCTATATTTATATTGTATGGCTGCATATATACCTTTCGTTTAACCCATCCTCTGCATACTGCTTGTGAGCCATTGAAAACGTGAAATAGTTTACTAGTATCCTTCTCATCTGAGGAAGCTTCTAATATAATCTTCTTCCCCTCTTCAATTTGGACTGTTTTCAAGAATTCTACTGAAATACTTAATTGCATCGTATCAATCAACCAACCAACTCGTGCTATTTCATACCCAATATCAACATAAAAAGCACCTGGCAAAATGACTTTCCCTCTCACTTTATGTTCATACAAGAAGGACGTTGACTTATTCCCGATGAGAGCTCTTAACTTTACGCAACCATCCTTTGGTGGAAGGATTTTCAAGTAAGGGTGAAAAGACAAATTCGATGTCATTCCTTGATTTCTAAAATGAGCCGTTTGACTCCGATGTAGATTTGGCATCTCTTTGAATCTGTATGATGGAATGTCCGTCATTTTGGCGCTACATGTATGGAAAACATTCCAACTAATATCCATTCCTTGTTGGTATAGCAACCCGGTTGTTTCAATTAGTGTCTTTTCTTCCTTTTCCGGAACAAGTGAAGGGAACACTTCGAAATTTGTGTCGGCAAAGATGTTTTTAGCATGGGCCCTCAAAACAGGTCTTGGACCAATCTCTATGTAAATGTTGTACTTGTCCTCTTGAAACGCTGATTTTATGGCTTTCTCAAACTGAACAGGGCGTCTCATATTATCTTTCCAGTATGACGGAAGCAAAAGGTCTAGATCTAAATTACTGCTGTGTTTTGTTTCAAAAGTCGTTGATATCATCTTCACATGTTTCGTTTCCTTGCTCGAAGACAGCGAATGTCGCATCAGTTCTGCTTTCAGCTTGTCAGCAGACTCTTCAACTAAAGGACTGTGATATGCACATTGCACTTCGAGGTCTGTTACTTTTGCTTGGGCATATCTTGAAGAAATTTCTCTCTTTAAAGCTTTGATACCTTTTGAATCACCAGAAACAGTACAACATGTGGCACTACTAAATACCGCAATGGCAAGTGTACCAACGTGTATATTTTGTATGCATTCAGACATCTTTATCACTTCAACATTCTGGATGACTATCATTTCTCCTGGTGGAGCTTCTGCTAGGAATTTTGACCTATGATAAATAATTTCTACAGCTGAACGCATGTCAATGTGTCCTCCGGCAAAAGCAGCGGCTACTTCACCAACTGACTGGCCTATAACAATATCCGGGATCACTCCAATATGTTTCCACATATGGATCAGGCAGATCTGACAAGAAAATATCGCTATGTGAGCTAACAATGGGTCTTCTTCAATACCACTGATTCCATCACGAAATTTTCTTTCTATAGACCAATTGGTTAGTGGTTCAAGGCACTCGTCTATCTTCTTCAAGGTTTCAAGGAAAAGGCTGTGCTCCACAAGTCGTTTGCACATTGCGTTTGAAGCAGTGCCAATCCCACAAAACACGAACACAATGTTCTTGTCTTTCGTTAATGAGTCAAATGTTTGGGGGTCGCTTAAATAACGCTGACAACATTCAAGAAGGTCATCCTCTGATGTCGCTACAAAAGCTTTTCTTTTTTGTCGATGGTCACGTTTGCACGTGGAAGTGCACGAAAGAGCGTGTAGGTCATAGTTTTCATTACGTAAGCTTTCGTGGAAAGATTTTATATTTTGAAAGAGTGACTCGTCATCTGTAGCTGATAAAGTAATTATGTATGGGAATATGCTAGTACCTAGATATTGTTTTTGTGAAAATGTTACACTGTCGACTCGGCGATATAGGACCATTTCGTGTCGATTCACAGTGTGTTCTTCTACTATAACATGAGCATTTGTACCCCCGAAACCAAAACTATTGACACAAGCCATTCTTCCCTTACCGTCAACCTTATCCCAGCTTAGGGGAGTTGTTGGGACAATAAACCCATACATGCTGAGATTTAGTTTTGGATTTTCATTTTCCTTCGTATACCACAATGAAGGGACAATCAACTTGTAATTCATCATTAAGAGAACCTTGAAAAGGCCTGCAACCCCAGCTGCTGCTTCTAAATGTCCAACGTTTGTTTTCACAGAGCCTATGAAAGCTGAATTATTTCGCTGATTCGATTCATTGCTATTTGAAGAGAAGAACTCACCAAGAGCGTTTACTTCCACAGGGTCTCCTTTCTCTGTTCCAGTGCCTGCAAATAAAATACTAAGTGTATTTGATGCTTTAATGTACTAAAGTCCCATAGAAATGCAGGACCCTGAGCCTGTGATATAATGTCGAGTTGAAAATACAGCTGTGTCTGCATATTAGTATAAAGAACCGCGGTTATATTTCCAAATGAATTGTACACCACGACCACTTTGTACGGGTGGTATCGTCACGGCGACAAAAGTGAATTATTCCTACAAAAGTGACTCAATTCAAAGGTTTTTATCGTCTATTTCATAAAAATATAACGATTGATAATAAGGCGTTGGGGCAAAAAAAATTGTTTTCAATGACCTTTTGTAATGAATATTCAACAAGTTCTAAATACAATAAAAATAAATAATAGGCTATTCTAATAGTAGCTTGATCTATGATATTGTAATCGGCTCGAATGAACTTCGCCAAAGCTGGTTCACCCGATGATGAGTTTAACCCGGTCTGATAAATCTACAAGAGGCGAATATACATTTCAGTTCAAACTACTATTGTAATGACTTTTTTATCATAAACCTCCATGCCCTTAAAGTATGTTACCAATAATGATCCATACAGTAACGTCTACATTCATCTACAAAAGTCTTTACTTTTCAGATTTTATTTGAAAGGCATGTCCATTATTTGACTATATCGTGCTAAGATTGCTTAAAGGAGTCGGTACATGGATTTCCAATTAAGGTCGTACCAATATGTTTAACTGCGTTCTACGTGTAGTACTAAACAAACGAAATCAATTGATATCAGTCTATACCGCTTCGAATGTATGAAACGCTACATTTCAGATGCAGTCATAAAGGTAGACAAATTGTGAAACGATTCTTGTTTGGGAAATGATAATACAATCGAATATCGTTGTCGTTTCAACATTTTAGACTTTGCAACAAATCGATATGCAATTACATCTTGATAATCCTACAAAGGGCGTTAAGTCAGATATTTGTTTTATCTTAGGTAATCAAAGCCAAACATTTATGACTGGCCTAAATGGCTTATCATCATTCAAGTTTATTATTTTAAATATATTAAATATAATTTTATCTTGCATCAGTTTTGTATATATAATCAATTTCTCTATATCTCGTTGTGAAGTTTTCGCTTCTTGAAAAAGGCTGTGGTGTGCAATTCATTTAACGCAGTTGTACACGTATACGTTGTAAGTGTAAGCTCATACCTATCGTGTATATCTAATAAAACCGAAGTACAAAAATAACAGATTATTGCGCAAAGTATAACACTAGAATGTGTAAATAAATGGTGTAATTCGGCAAAACAGAAACGCGTGGTAAGATAGCTCACTACATAATTTGTAATAAATAGTGTTGAAACAAATGAATGTGTGCATACGGCTGCGGAGACATTATGTTTTAATCGTCATTAAGCAGATGATCTGGAGGAAATTCCTTCATTTTAATGATCATTTTGCGAGAATGACGACTTGAGATCTGCTTTGAAGACGAATTTTGTGTTTTGTCGTTTTTAATTAGCACAGTACATCCTACATCTGATTTATAGGTACTCGGGCGCTCAGCAGCATCGAACGAACTCAATGCGGATATTCATGTGATCTGGAGTGTTCCTCCAACGAACACATTTCTTCTCGGTTCAACCTAAAAATGGTAAGTTCTTCCTTATTCATTTATAAATCGAAAAGAACAGTATGCCTACGGAATGTGCGTTTCCTTGAGCTTCAAGAATACACCTTTCTTTTTAACATGAATCCATCTTGTTTTTTTCATGAAAGTCGAAAAAGTGCTCCGTCTGTTGTAAACCAGAAGGATTCTTTGAAGGAACTCGCTGTACGTTTCAGCTGTTTCACAGGAAAGCGGTGTAACTGACATACAAAATGTGTAAAAATACTTTCCTCCGTTCAATCAAAACATCTGTATACCTGGCCTGGGCGAAAAATATCTGTATAGAAAGGAACTGCTGTAGATTTTTTTCGGATGCATGCAACGAACGTTTTCCCCCAGAGTTCTTCGAACGAACATTTTTATCATGTCTTTCACAAGATGCAAGCTTTCGCAAGATATTACAAAATTCGCAAGATATTACAAAATATCCACATTAGATTGACGTTAAACATTTCTGTAAGCAGTCGTTTTCAGATGCACAGCGTAATGCAACCATGAAGATTGTAATCAGAAAGATATTAGCTGATGTGATTTAAAGTCCAAAGTCCAAAAACAAGGCATTTTCCATTTAAGCCGTCAATAACGAACACTTGATGTCTTTCACATGCGTATTATGTGAAATAAATTTTGATGATATATTTTTTTCTACAGGTAGGCATTTTGTTTGCAAATATTGTGGGAATATTGTGAGAATATGTCCAGTCTACATAAGGAAGACGGAAGACCTGTGGGCAAGAATACAGATTCTTGTTGTGGAAAGATGTTCTTTAACTAAACATCTCTGAATGAGCACAGAATAATACAGCTAAATTGTTATAATATATGAAATATCTTACTGACTGTGTATGAACATATCACCATATGTAATATTATTAAGGTATACAAGTGTTATATTTTTGTAGCTGTTAGATTTATAACTTAGCGTTATTGTTCAAAAGGTCGGAAGGTTAACATTACTATCTCACGAACTTACCACATTGTTAATGTTTTCAAGACTATGCTAAATTTTCTTTTCACGGCTACTTCGCATTCAGGGACGAAAACCTTTGAATGCCATATTTGTGGAAATTCGTGGACTTCGCGTGGACAGTTGGCCTCCCATCTGAAAGTGTACAAGGAACCAACATCAGAGTGCAACGAGTGTCACAGAAAATTCACTAATAGGTCTAACCTTTGTGATCATCTTGACTCACACAGAGAGACAAAAGACACCAGAGGTATACCGTCATCACCAAGGTACCGCAATTATACAAGTGACTTTTTATCCGTGTGTGTTCACGAATCAAAATGATCACGAAGGCCCGACCTAATAGTAAATTTCCTGTGACACCAATTGGAGTCCTAAATTGGTTCTTGTGCAATTTAATGTTTGAGGCCAACTGTTTCCAAGACTTTCTACAATCATGGAATTCAAAGTTTTTTGTCCCTGAAAGCGAAGCAGCCCCAAAAAGAATATCAAGCATAGTGGAACAATGTGGAAAGTTCGTGAAATAGGTATGTTAAACCTTTAGACTTTTTCAGTAATGACTCTAAATTATAAATCTAACATCTACAAATATTTCCAAGAAAATAAAAAGAATGGAAAACACTTATATACCTTCATTTTATTACATATGGTGATACGTAATTAAATGAATATATTTTTGTTGTTGCTGACTGAATCACAGGAATGTAAGAGTTACGATAAGGTCACAGTAAACATACAATCTGATTACCTCAGCCTTTATGCTACGCAATAGACTAACGAAGGATTCCGGAGATGGCCAAGGCTTCCCGATTGAGTAAACATACACTGTCAGTTTTTAATTCTTTTGTAAAATATCTATAACGTATGTTTTAACAGCAGTTAACAAAAGATATTACATCACTCTAAAATATCACAAAGAGGAAAGTTAAAACAAAATTGGATTGTCTTCAAAATGATCCACACAGTTGAAATAAATCAAATGAGAAAATAATCACAGTTTCTTTCGACAGTTACACACTGTTGAAATAAATTAAAGCGGGATAATTTTCAGTAAATCGCAAAGTTCTTATACACAGACAAAAGTATAACTATCACTAAGAGGTAGTTTTTTCTGTCTCTTGTTTTACAAAAAGTGGTCTTTATATTCTAGAGTTTAGAAACACTCAAGGTAGTGGTTTCTCGGACTATGATATAGAGGAGATTGACACTTCCTTTCAAACGTTTTCCAATCAAAGGTGTAATATTTTGTTATAAGACTGCGACTACCCAATTTGTGAATACTTACTCTTAATATTTTATGCCGATTGAAAAAGAATATCACAAAGAAACTGCAACATTTTGCATGATGACAAAAACAGTAGAAATACTTTATGAGAATAATATCTTTCAAAGGTGTAATATTTATTTATTTATCTGGTCAAGGCGAGATATGCCTCATTTAAATGTGAATAATTGATTAAATAACAATGATAATGATCACAAATAAATACACGAATTTCTAACCATTATACAAAAGACGAAACAAAAAATTAAATAATGTTCACATAGAAACCAGAACTTTTATAGAATGAATAGTTAAGCAAATTTTTATAATGTACTGTCTTATTCTTTTGCACCATAACATGTACATACACTGTCATTAAGTTATCTCATATATAATAACATTTAAGGCGTAATAACCTGTGATCATCCAGAGATGTTTATATCAAAAACAATTTCCCTCTACAGGAATCTGGACACCTGTCCACGCCTTCTTTCGTGCTCATGTAGACTGGACCTATTATTCGAACTCAATATTTGCAGACAAAAGGCATACATGCAGATAAAGATATATCATTATAATCATTAAACATAATGCGCATTAAGTGAGAAAATTCCATTTTTCAGGTGTGTGGACTTTGAATCACATCGGCTAATATCTTCCTGGTTACAATCTTCATAGTTGCATAACGCCGCGAATCTGAACATAAAACTTTTATTATTTTCAAATTCAGTTTTAAAACAAATTCAATATTCTTAAATATTTTAACTTACTGGGATGTCTGTGTAACACTGAAAAGCAAACAGCAGATTTCCACAAGTTTAAAACACTGAAACCTCCAAAGTCTCTGAAAATAACCAAACACATATAACCGATTGCTTACAGAAATGTTTAATTTCAATCTAATGTGGATATTTTATAGTATCTTGCAAAAGCTTGCATCTTGTGAAAGACATGATAAAATGTTCGTTAAAGAACTCTGAGGAAAACGTTCGTTGCATGCATCCGAAAAGTTTCTACAGCAGTAGTGATTGGGCGACAATCGAATAATCGTCGGCGTTGCATTCATGAGCGCGATCGCCGACTTCACTTTTCCCAGACCGATTAATTACTTGGCATCCTAAACGGATAATTTACTTGTTTCTGACCTTTTTCTTTCTGGTATTTACGGTTTTTTGGGACAATAACGCCAAGGGAAACTACTCTAAGTAAAAATGGCTTCCTCCAAAGTCTCGACAGAAACTGAGGTCTTCTGTGATCACCAAGATTTTGGAAGATATATGGCTTATACAAAATTAAACCACCAACCTAAGCTCTTGACATTAGTATGGCAGTATGCAAAGCATGCCGTAAGACTTAGGCAAGCATATTAGCAAAGGTATTTTCAATTTTTTTTATTTTGTGGGACTGAAATCATTCCAGTTGTTAATTAAGAATTCATAAACCGTTAATACTTTTTTTTGCTCCAAATAATTTAATAACACAATATCACTGGATAAGTCCCTGGTGAAATGAAGTTTACTATCTTCACAAATATTTTACTTTTATGCTGTTAACTTACTTGTGTTTATGAAGGGATACAATAGAAATAGGATATTTGATGTCCGTAAAGTTCATTTCTTAAGTAATGACATAAAACATACACTGTGAGGCGAACTTATAGATAAATGCAACTAGAGTAACCGATTATCCGATTATACCCGACTAATCGAATCGGTTGGCTTGTCCGATTATGCCGATTAATCGGTTGGCAAATCTAACCGATTTGCCCATCACTATACAGCAGTTCCTTTTTATACAGATATTTTTCGCCCAGGCCAAGTATACAAATGTTTAGATTGAACGGAGGAAAGTATTTTTCCACATTTTGTATGTCAGGTACACCGCTTTCCTGTGAAACAGCTGAAACGTACAGCGAGTTCGTTCAAAGAATGCTTCTGGTTTACAACAGACAGAGCACTTTTTCGACTTTCAGAAAAAAACGAGAGGGATTCATAACAAAAGAAAGGTATATTCTTGAAGCACGAGGAAACGCACATTCCGGGGGCTTACTGTTCTTTTCGATATATAAATGAATAAGGAAAAACTTACCATTTAGGTTGAGCCGGGAAGAAATGTATTCGTTGGAGGAACTCTCCAGGTCATGTGATTACCCGCATTGCAATGGAACTGCGATATGTAATAATGAAATGGTAGATATACTCTTTTTATGAGGGTTGAGGGTTTTAAGTCATCGAATCTTTTCGTGCTAATGACATCACAATTCGGTGTAAAAGTGGCTTTTACATGAGTAAGCACTAGCCTTGAGGGTATACATTAGCAAATAAATTTGCTATATGTTCTTTAACAATCTTCTGACAGCTGTTACACATAGCCAGGCATATTTTAAAAAGGAATTACTAGCCTTATGTTCTAAAATGACCTATAAACAGAAACACACCAAACAAGAAAAGTAGGGGGTCATTATCTTCCAAGAGAGATTTTGTCTGACAGGTCAACACCATGGAATATCTTCCTAGATGGCACGTAAAATGTGTGTATGAACACATGTTCAATAAGGTTTGTTTACATTAATTTTCTATAAATGCAAAAAAAGAAACTCCTTGGAAATATTACCAAAATGACAGGTTCACAATGAAATAAAAACAGAACTGGCTTACATAAAACATGAAAATGCCACTTTGACTGGGAAATAATTGAGGAATTTTACTTTCCGCAATTGTCCGACAAGCCCGGAAGTGCTGCTTGATTACCTATTTAGTATTATTGAACCTTGGGGTACCTATATTCATAGTATGCTGGGTTACAAATATCTTGTCCCATTAATTCGTTGAAATGTATAATTTTTGTTATGTTTTGACAATTAATCATTTCAAAAATAGCACAATTGACTTTCCAATCTACATTCAAAATTATTGATATAGATAACATGAGTAGAACCACGGAATGTCATCGGTTACTAAACAGAGTAATCTAGTATATCGATATCATATATAAACGAGCACACTTTCTAAGTTTTGGGAAAGGGGCAATTTATGCATTATATATCAACATTTTAAGGTACTGGTATTAATTAATAACATTTAACTTGGCAGTAATCATACTCATTTCACCAAACAATGGTACGGGGGGATAAAATAGATAGATTTATCACATATGCTTTTTACTTTTCCATTAAGCTACAACAGAACTGGAAACGTCGATAGGTTTTCCATATTGATGTCTACCTGCCCGCTTAGCTCAACAGGGATAGCACAGATCTACGGATCGCGGGGTCGAGTGTTCTATTCCCAGGCGAGGTGTATGTTCTCCGTAACGATTTGATAGAATACATTATGTCTGAAACCATTCGTTCTCCACCTCTGATGCATGTGTAGAAGTTTACAGAGTTGCGGAGAACAGGTTTGTAATGGTACAGAATCCAGGAACAGTGGTTAGGTGAACTGCTCGCCGTTACATAACGAAATACTGTATAAAAACGGCGTTAAACCCAAAACAAAACAAAAATATTTATTTCATTTCGGATGAGTGATGTTAATAACGTTTGTGGTTTCGTTTTTTTCTATTTGCGTCAGGATTGTCAATATTATTCAGACAATTGAACAAACATATTATCTATATAATATTGGTATGTTTGGAAATATATGCAATAAAAAGGATAATCGCTTAATTTCGAGAAAGATGCATGAGTTCTGCAGCGGAAAAATTGTGCGACTTTAGAAGCGCAGTATTATTCCGCTAAAGAAGAATCTCTTACCTAGGGACATCCTTACCTTGATAAAAACGACCATATCATATACTCGTTTTGCAACCTGTTGCTGAAAATTTATTTTTACTACGGAGCCCTTCTCAACATCGGAGTGCCCATTATAAAACAAAATTTGATAAAAAGGCAAAAATGTTTCACAATCGTTTGACCAAACAGAAAAATGAAAACCATACGAATACAATAAAAAATGCCATTCTATGGCAGACTGGCTTTCCTTTTCGATCACACCTCGCTGTTTTTACAGTATTGTTCATTGGCACATCTCGGTGTGACCTAAGAGCAAGAACACATGTCATAAGTCGGCCTGCCCACTAAGCTCAATAGGGAGAGCGCAGATCTTCGGATCGCAGGGTCGCGAGTTCGAGCCCTGGGCGAGGCGTATGTTCTCCGTGACGATTTGATAAAAGACATTGTGTCTCAAATCATTCGTCCTCCACCGCTGATTCATGTGGAGAAGTTGGCAGTTACTTGCGGAGAACAGGTTTGTACTGGTACAGAATCCAGGAACACTGGTTAGGTTAACTGCCCGCCGTTACATAACTGAAATACTGTTGAAAAACGGCGTTAAACCAAAAACAAAACAAACAAACAAAACATGTCATAAGTCGCTCGACTCATGTTACAAGCACCCCGAATTCTGTTAAAATAAGGTGAAATATTCATTATTGTATTGATTAATACAGGTGAAACACACAATATGCCTTCAAACGGTCCGGCAGTTGTCTTTCTTCCGACTGATCTTTAAAACCAAGACTTTTCTAAAGCTTCCACTTATTGACGATTGACATATAACATGCCCGCAGCCATATGCACGTATTCCTTTGTTTCAACAACATATTGGCCATACCAGTTTATTCACCTTGCTTTTCTGTGGCGCCGAATTCCACCATTTATTTACGTATTCTACAGTTAAAAATTGTCATTTTCGCTCTTTGTTGTTAACTGACAAAAACGTCAACAGCGGTAATATATAATTTAAAGAGCCCGAAGAAAAAAAATACGCGAACATGTACAAAAATCGATGAGCTCAGCATCATTGACTATCACTGACTTTATTACAAATAAATGAAACTAAAGCTATGAAATGAATGGTCTTGATAATTATAAATTTTTAGACTCTAATAGTTTTTTTGGTTTGGAAATCCAAACCCTTATTCTAACACGATCCGATTCATTTTCCTATTAAACAAAGAAGGCTGAAAACAGTGAATTATTATACAACAATTCAATGTTCCGACGTCACAATTATAACGTCACAGCGTCAAACGGCATAGCGGCGCGCTGGACTAGAAACCGATTAAAAACGGGCAAATATTTAATGAATGCCGTCAAGGATGTACTTTAAAGTCCTTGGTAACGTGTTAGAATCGAAATAATATATCTCATTTAGTGATTTGCTCTTGAATAAAATCATCGTTTGTCGTTCAGATGCGTATTATTATATCACTCGGGCTGCGCCCTCGTGACATAATTCCTTCGCATCTGAACTCCAAACAATGATTTATTCTGCGACAAATCACTAAATGAGATATATTTTTTTTAAATATATACATTTGTCTTAAAAAAAAATGATATGATTTTACACAATTGCTTTCGACTACTTTTAAGTAGAGCACTATTTAGACTCATTTACGTACGCATGATTAAGTAATGTCTCAACAATGATAAATTTGATGAAATATGTCTACAGCTATTTATACATTACCGTGAGCCTCAATGACTTGAATGCATGATTTGTCTATCTGATATGTTTCATATATATCCTGTAATAATTCCTTCTGCTGTTTCTTTGACGGTGCCGTTATTGGCTTTTCATTTCCACCATCTTGATTTGTTCCAGTATAGATATTGGCCCATACCTTATTGCCATCTCGCTCTGCCTGTTATAAGAGGTCAGGTAGAATAAATTTAAATTTTCTCAAAATTTCTGTATTTTATTATTTCATATATACATATATCACGGAACAAATACACCTAATAAGGATATGTCTTACTGATACAAATAAAAAGAAAGCGTTTTTCTTTTTAGGCATATTTGATTAGATTGATAATTTTTGTCTTTTGTTACGAAAACCCAGCGTAAAACTGATTTCCAAGTATTAATAATATTATTTTGGGAGTACTTAACAAATATCTGAGAAACAAATGCCATCATTGCTGTGAAGATTTGAGTTGTTTTGAACCATTATGAAACGTAATTTCACTAAAAATGCTCATTGCGCTTTATGTTTCAATACTTATCTACAACAGTTTACGGTTTACATTTTTTTACGTTTCTTACAACTGATATCAGTGTATAGACTCTCTGTACGCCCAAACAAAATCGCAAAAGACTAGGCGTTCAAAAGTCAAACTTTTTGCTGTCGCGGATGGCTTGGATTTTCTTTGTTTAGTTGGTTAATATCGCATACTGAAGTAAGTGTATTTTTTAATTTACATACTGTCTACGAGCTATTGTTTACGTGGATACCAATCACGCCTGATAAAACACATTTTATACTTAATTTCAAGTCAAATGACTTGTTGATTTTTGTTCGATTTTGTAATTAAACTATCAATTCTTTGATATATCTTGAGCTTTTGCAAAGAATTATAATCTTTGCTATTTCTTACGCATCGATAAATACTGGTATGGCTCTATGTAACAAATACATTTCAGGAAAATGTGTTTTTCAGAGACATGTATGCCGATTAAAGTCACACTATTCGATATATTACTGGCCCACTTATCTCTTTTTTTTTTTTTTTTAAAAATCCGGACTGTACGTTCAGTCGAAAAGCTGTACGCCTATTCGAAACTTCTTTTCATTCTTATATTCCAATGTTTGACTTTATTTTATGATAACCAACAGTTAAAAATGATAGTTACTTTCGTTTTCAGAACAGTCATGGACCATTTTAGATGTTAGTACAGCAGTTTTGATTCCAATTTTTGCATAGGTTAGTGATTATTAGTAAGCGTTTATCAAATGAAGTTGGTCTAGCGCGGTGCTGCCGCGCGACCAATTTAATTTGATAAATGCGTACTAATTAATAAACTCTAACATGCGTAGTGTTTGATCTTATTTTTTGTAATAATGACTAGATTCTTTGCACAGTTAGAAACATTAATCACTAACGCACCATTCGTGTAAATGCATATTTATGTGTAAACTCATGTGCATAGATTGATAATGAAATATTCAGAAGCGGTTCTGACACGAATTTCCTTCGCTAATTCCAAAATAACGGGCATATTTAGCCCGAAAGCTTCGTCTTTTGCTTTGACCATCTGTTTTTTTGGTGAAAATACGTTTTAATTTCAAGTGTCAATGTCTATTTAACGACTGTGTTGCAGAGAAATTTATCACACACTGAAAAAATATATACAGCAAGAATATTTATTTCAAATAGCCATGCAGAGAAAAACATAAAAGTACTTACTACCGACAGCTTCCAAAAATTTGAAAAAAAAAAAACCAAAAAAAAAAAAAACAAATGCGAACGCGCATTTTTTTTTTTGGCGACTTCCGTTTGGGCGTTCAGAGAGTCTATACACTGTGAACATGCAATACAATGATATTCATAAAAGGAAACCCTTTGAAGTTGTTGAAGATTGAGTGTACCAGTACAAGTTTATTTAACTTTTATACAGGGAAAAAAGGCATAAGGACGATTGATCAATTGCATCTGATTATTCTTTCACGCATAAATTAAACGTTCGTCTCATAAAATAACAGCTATGTTGTCTAATAGCCTTTAGAAAATAAAACTGCAAAGAGACTTTTTACTGAAAGTGTCCCTTACATCCTCTAGGCGTTTCAAGATCAGAATTCCACAGCCCTCCCCTCTTACATAACCGTCAGCTTCAGCAGTAAACGTTTTGCACTGGCCGGATCGAGACAACATTCGTGCTTTTGAAAGTGCCACAGACAAAGACGGATCGAGCAAAACATTTACGCCTCCACAAATTACTGTATCACATCTACCTGTCAATTAGTAAAAAGAACATGTTGACAAATGGCACTGTAACACACAGAAATGTTTTTCAAGTAAATATGTTGGTAGTTAGTTGAGAATAAGGCTTGCACTTTCGATAATGATCACTGTGAAGAATCACATGATCAAAATAATCTTAACCAGAATAAATTTATGAATTACATTGGATAAAATTGAAGCAACTTTTGCTGTAAATTTAAAATATATCATATGGCAACATAGATGTATCCTAAAACTACATAGATTTCAATCACAATCACTTCCTGATTATCTAGAACACTTCAAGAATTTGAGACTTCTTATTTTCTTTTGTGTTTGTAATTACAGAATATCTATCATTATTGTCAACTACGTAATAATCTAATAATTTTCATTAGTCATATGTTAGGCTATATTTGAACTTTATATATTATCCTGGTAGGATTTTTATTCATGTTCTTCAAAATATAACTTTTGTTCAGAGATTATTTTGATCATATGATTCCCCACAGTGATGATATAAACTTCAAGTTTTCGAAACCACTGAGTGAACTTGATTTTAACACTTAGTAAACACTATAAAGTACTTTGTGTAAACAATTATCTTAATACTTACCTAACATAAGTGCTTGACAACCTAAGTCTATAGATACAAGTGATGAGGAACATGCGGTGTCTATTGTCATGGCTGTTCCAGTCAAGTTTAGGGAATACGAGACTCGTGCACTGATTATACTGTTGTGCGATCCAGGAACAGTATAAGTACTATCTGCTGTACCGTCATTATCCATCACCTGAGTTTTGTAATCATCGGTCATGCAGCCTAAATGAATAAAATTACTTTATTTCTATTTCCAGACTTAAGGTATAATCACTAAGGTTAATTATTCAGCCAATGTTATATTGACAGTGTAAAATTATAGCGTTAAAACTTAACACTAAATTTACAGCGTTAAAACTTAACACTATCAAAGATTATCAAATGTTGTCAATATCTTAACCTGTTTATGAATGCTAAGTCTGTTTCTATGTAAACAAAACTACTGTTCATTTCTTACAATAGACCCTTTCAAGCCACATTAAAACATATTTTAATTCTTGATTAATTTTAACTAGATTACTTTACAATATATTATAAATCTAGAATATTGTCCCATACGTAAGCACTAAATTATTTGCCTTTCTAAAAGTATTTTGTTCTATTGATTATACAAAATAAGTTACCTATGATTACACTCGTTTTTGTATTATTTAATTGCTTTCTTGTTATACCGGCATCCTCTAGCGCCATATGTGTACAGTCAAGAACAAGCTTTTGCTGTGGGTCCATATATTTGGCCTCCTCTTCACTACATTCATGAAACTGGTGGTCCCAGTTTTCAATTCTAAAAGCATATTGAACATAATGGGTAAGTTCACATGAAAACTCTAGGGTAGAGTAGAGACCGACTCTATACTCGATAACCCATTTGAACGGTAAAAGTTAGTACACACATCATACATTCCCTGTTGAAGAGCTGAACTCTGCAAACACCACTGGCGTTGTAGGGTTTACTGGTTCCTTGCTTTTCATCACAAAGCTCAATGTGCAGGGAAAAAACGTTTTGCCTATTTCCAGGGCCCAACTTTTGATTGGCCGGTTACTTTACTGGTAGAAGTAGGTATAATGTACACAACAGCCTACCCTTCTCCAGATCTTCCATGTGAACTTCCCCAATGTCACATAAACAGTACAGTTTTTAACTAAAGTTATATGTACTTCGAATTTGTCTGATAAATATACATCAGTGTTGATTCTATTGACGGAAGAACTTCTTCGTTTTATTTTTTGAATTTTCAATACTATTTTGTCGTAATTTCACGAATTTATTTTTCTACGGACATAATCTAACCCTAACATATCCTTTTATCCTACCACTAACCATTCGGTCTGTCGAGTAACTTATCTTTTCATGGGGTTCTTCCTTTGCACAACAGGATCCGCCCTACTACTTTCCTTCATTTTAAACGAAAATTTTCGAATTCTCTACCGTAAAAAATCGATACATGCATTCTTTCTCACTGTTAGAAATATTACTAAATATGAAATCTAACATTGGATTAAATATCAAAGCATCTTATCTGTACATTTCGTAGATTATACAAGGGGGCAACTGAAGCAAATTTTCGAACAAAATTTGGAAAACGCAAAACGATGAATTTTACCAACAACAATATAATCGAGTGAGACTAAGTTTGACTCACATATTGTTGATGAAATCTGCGCTAATTAACTTTACAATTGCTAAATCAATACAGTAACAGGTTCAATATTCGGCAGCAATTAAATAAATCTTTCAAAACTCAAGATAAACAACCAATGCACTTTCAAGGTCGTTCATATGTCTGTAGATATGCATCAACAATGCATATGCATCAACAATGCGCATATGCTTAAAGTAGGCATATAAATCAATATGTATAAAAACTTAGTTTAGGACGTTAATATTTTTGATCAAAACTTATTTAAATGACGCAGAAGAATACATTTCTGAATGTTGTTTTTCTTGCTCTTTCTAGGGATCAAGTCGAGACGTGCAAATTCACTAAAATAACTGGAAAAATATATTTATGCGTTACGTCAATGCATGTGGTAATCAAGAGAGTAAGCAATAATTCCAAAAGGAGGATTTACTAGTAAATGATTTTTAAAAGGCAGGCTCATAAGAATATATGTGACTTCCCTTCTGCCTTTTTTTGATACGGTTCGTCTCCAAAATGTACACACGAATCATCATGGTCTTCTATACTTTTATTAAACTTCGTTAATAAAGTACACGGCCTAACATGTAGATCTTCATTTAATTCAAAAGAACTCATTCGCATCAACATATATTTTCTAAGCAGTTTGTACTAAAGTTGATACCTATCTAATATTACATTCCACTATACTTACCCATCAAGAAACCCGGCTTTGTCTGTGTACATTTTTCCAGGGCTATCAGGATTTGGATCATAAAAATGTTCATTGTTCCATCTATCATTTGGTGTGACTTCGACGCTGTTTATTCCTTCTCTGAGATTCTCCCAAAACTGTTCTTTATTATTTGCGCCAGGGAATTTACACCCAAATCCTACAACTGATACTTTTTGTTTCTGTCTCGACATCTTTAAGGAATCAGTAGAGCCATTATATCTAAAACAATATAGGCTAAATGCAGTTTTCATTTCAAATGTTTGATAGAACATTTTTGTCTTCATCTAGCTAGAGTTTAAAAAATATCATAGCATAATTTATGGCTGTAGTATATCATCAAAGTCACATGTTGATTTGAAAACATTCAGGAGCGGCAGAAGTTGTAGAATGGAAAACAGCCATGAAAATATTTAAACCTACAATGAACATGAAAACCTATGTAATAAGAAGCAAATGTTAAATATAGTTATTATTTGACATTTTTGTAAATGTCGTCGCATCGTAACAATATGCCGAAATAGCCACTGTCTGCTGAATAAGTTGATTAAAAGTTTATTAGCTTATGAGGATGGATTATCTTATGGTGTGGATGTGTAATTTAGTGTTAAAGAAGACATGAAACAACACTTTAATGAGTATATTTTCATGGCAATGTGTTTACAATTACATTCCCAAAGTTCTACCCATGATTCTTGAAAGACGAATATGAACGTCAAAAACTGCTTGGTTTAGAACCTGATACAACTTACATTTGATTAAATCATTTGTGAAGTACACAATTTTCTAAGGTATAAAACGCAGAAAAAACAACCGATGTCTCTCTTAGAATTTTAAACTTCTCTGTATTTTTTTTAATATAGTAAGGAAACATCTGTGGTTTTTGCAATGATTTTAAGTAAACTTATCTTCAAATAATAAGTTACTTGCCGGAAACGGTTTTCAATGTTCAGGTCGTTGTGACCTTGACCTTAATAAAGTGACCCCAAATCAATAGGGGTCATTACTCTTGTAAAGTTTCAACAGTCTAGGTCAAGTGTTTCTTAAGTTATTGATCGGAAATGGTTTTCCATGTTCAGACTCCTGTGACCTTGACCTTTATTAGAGTGACTCTAAAATCAATAGAGGTCGTCTACTCTGCAAGACCAATCATCCTATGAAGTTCCAACATTCTGTGTCAAGTTGTTCTGAGTTTATTGATCGGAAATGGTTTTCCATGTTCAGGCTCCTGTGACCTTGACCTTTATTAGAGTGATTCCAAAATCAATAAAAGTCATCTGCTCCGCAAGACCAATCATCCTATGAAGTTTCAACATTCTGGGCCAAGTGGTTCTGAGTTTATTGATCGGAAATGGTTTTCCATGGTCAGGCCCCTGTAACCTTGACCTTTATTTGAGTGTCCCCAAAGTCAATACGGGTCATCTACTCTGCATGATCAATCATTCTTTGAAGTTTCAAAATTCTGGGTTAAGTGGTTCTCAAGTTTTTGATCGGAAATGGGTTTTCCATATTCAGGCCCCTGTGACCTTGACCTTTGATGGAGTAACACCAAAAACTATAGGGGGTCTACTCCATAAGCCCTGTCGCCCTATGAAGTTTGAAGGTTCTAAGTCAAATGGTTCTCCAGTTATTGATCGGAAATGAAGTGTGGCGGATGGACGGAAGGACGGATGGACAGGGCAAAAACAATATGTCTCCCAATTCTGCAACTCTTTAGTCTATGAACTTCGAACGTCTTCTTTTTAATAATGTATCCGCCCTGACAGTGTAGCTGCAATAACTTCCTCATCAAGGTAGTGGAATAAATTATTAGTTGATTACTCGGTGTATCTCATTAATCGCTGGATACCGAATTAATTCTCTGTCATCCATCTTCATATTTATTCGTAAGCAGACGTGAGCTTTGATTGGTGCTATTTATAGAACTTGTTTCTGATTGGTCCAAAGCACTTAGTATTTTACAACACAAATAGTTGGTTCCCTTTAACTATTGTATATAATATTATGTGTGACCTAAATCATCATTCATCAAGGCAATCATTCTGAACAATATTCATGAAGATCAATTGAAAAATACAGCCTCTATCGCATACACAAGGTTTTTCTTTGATTTGACCTAGTGACCTAGTTTTGACCACAGATGACCCATTTTCGAACTTGGTCTTGATTTCATCAAGGTAATTATTTTGACCAAATTACATATAGATCAGTTGACAAATATGGAGTTATTCGACAGCCGAGCTTCATTACCAATAAGTTGTGCAAATCAATCGTTTTGTGATAACATCTTAATGAATCTAAGAACATGAAAATGTAGTAAGAAGTTACTATTTTTTTTAATTTAATTTTGGAACACTAACCAAGACTGAAGTTTGGATAATGTTCGTACTTTTGGCAAGGAAGCATGTAGAATTTGCTGACAAACAAAAACAGAAAGCTTACAAGCGTCATTTATACAAGAGAGATAAACCATACGTACACATAACAAGATCTCTTTATGGTTATTCCATTTAGTTAGTGCCGCTACTTGTAGTGTAAAGTGGAGAATACCCGTTGAGATATAAAATGTGAACTAAATATATCATTATTCTTAATTGATATTATCATAAGTTTGTACGAAGTTTATCACAAGTTCCTAATAATTTATTTTTGCCGGGCGCTGCGATTGCAATAACGGCAGTTATTTTGCTTATACAAGAAAGATAAATCGTGCATACAGATATCTATACGTTTATTCCTTAGACAGTGCGTAATTATTGAAGAAAACTGTTGAGATACATTTACTATAGTTTTAAACTGATATAATCGTAAATTTATCTCAAAATCATAATAGTTTAATTAGCTCTTTTTTGACAAAGATAAAGTCAGCCCGCCCGCTTAGCTCAGTAGGTAGAGCGTTGGTCTACGGATCGCGGGGTCGCGAGTTAGATTCTCGGGCAGGGCGTATCTTCTCCGTCACTATTTGATAACCGGCATTGTGTCTGAAATCATTAGTCCTCCACCTCTGATTCGTGTGGGAAAACTGGCAGTTACTTGTGGAGAACATGTTTATACTGGTTAGGTTAACTGCCCGCCGTTACAAGACTGAAATACTGTTGAAAAAAAAAAGTATTTTATGTTATCAGATTTTTCTTACTGAACAAACAAAAGTTTTTCCTTTTATCTTGTCGACCATAATTAAACAGTGTTTGTTTACAAAATACCATTGACAATGATTGTTCACGTTTTTACTGGCGACTGATTTTCAGTCTAAAGACCTGCTCAAGACCTACCTTTTAACCTTTATTGCCACTGAAAAAGCATGAAAATCCTGACTATGAACAGTGACGCCTGTCAAAATAGAGTTTATTTTATATAAAATTTGCGTGTTAAAGTGTGGCGCGTGGTCGTTATCTGTTACCTATTGTAATCATGGATTGCATACACACAATATAATTTGAATAGCCGTGAAGCTTGGCTTTAAGAATTTTGAATCGGTAGCAGTAAATTTACTTTTGAAAATAACCCTAGGTGCAGTGTTACTGATTATGGCTTATGCAAACAAGATTTATTTAAGTGTATTGAATAATTTGAGATCGTTGAGCCAAATGATTTGTCGGACCATGGTCTCCGATCATATTCATTTTGTTTGAATGGCACAAAAATACACTATTAGATGGTAACTGTGAGGAATGTGAAAGTATCAATTCAAAATATGTGTGGAAATCTTATTTGAATGAGCATTTCCTTGAACAATTAGAGAGTACTGATATTACAGAAAAAATCGCAGTCATAACCATTTCATCCTAAAATCCTCATGAAGAATATACATGCTCGGGTCAGACTAGGGGAGTGCTAGTAATGCCAATATTAAGCTATTGCAGTAAAGTATGTGGTTTCGCAAACGATTTATCTTTAGAAAGAGTCTATTTACAATTTTGTAAAAATCTTTTAGGTGTACAATAACACAAAAGGATTTTGTATATGGTAAATTGGATAGAACATCTGTGAAAGTTACACATAGTTATAAAATTATTAAATATTGGTTGAAAATTGTACAAACACCAGAAAACAAATATATTAGTATGCTATGTAATATGTTAAAAGCCGATTTTGAAAGTGATCACCGAAATATGAATTGGTGTTCTATGGTTAAAATGTACTACGTACGCTTGGGTTTTATGAAGCATGGTTGGAGCAAAATGTTGGTAATGATCATTTATTTTTATATTAGTTAAACAAAGATTAACATATAAAGTTATTCAAAACTGGCATAGCAAATAAAATTATTCTAGTAGAGCTTTGTCTTACAAACATATTGAGTCTTTCAATTTTCAAACATTTAGACAGATCAAGTCTGAAAATAGAATTGTGATAAAGAAGTTCACAATGCATTTACTGTTAGAAAGGAATATTTGTTTAGACATTAGGGCTAGAAATTGATGTACACAAGTATATATTTATATAACTTGTAAGTTACATAATTGTTTTACATGTTTTGTTAGTATGGAAATATTACTCCGGTTACAAAGACTTAGTCACAATGTTTTAAATATACGTTATTGCTTCATTGTGTTTGTGATTAATTATACGTATGAGAATAGCCAACATGTGAACCTTTTGAATTTCGTTTTCGATAAAGGTCGACTGTGATGTGGAGTACTGTTCCCAGCTAATACGCTAAATACACTTCTTGCCTCGTTTCAGAATTACATATTTTCCCGTTCCTTTTGATCTAATTATTTTCTAAAAGCCTTAATAATGTTTTAGTATATAATATTTTGTTATTGATATGAATGTAACCTTCTCCAAAATGCAATGTATGATATATATGTATTTGCAATTTTCACTACTCGTCATACATGTATTGGACTGTTGTCCTTATGGGCCTAATGGATTTAATAAATAAACTTGAAACATATCTAACAATAGAGTGGTACATAAATCTAACAATCTTGGTGATCATAATAATGATACTTAACTAGGGGTAATAGCTTTAAAAATAAGATTTATTCAAACAACGGTTCCCATAGTCAGGGTAATCCACCTGGTCGTGGTTGAGCTGGTAACAGAGATTTTCAGCTTACTTCGACGCGTACTGCGGACCACGGACTGCGAACTTACTATAGGGGTTTTCTCAAACTGTATATACATTTTTTATACAAAACTGAACAGCGGCATATTTAGCATGTAATACTATCCGAGAAAAGACAGTTATAAGATTTATTAATATCCTTTGTAATGTATATTTGAATTACCGATTTACATGTATTTTGTCTTACAAGCATTCTTAACAGCTTGGGCGCATTTAAAAAAAAATATCCTTTTATCTTTTATAGTCAATTTCGTGAGGTTCTAGCCAGTATTCGCTAGCAGTGAAAATGGCTGATTATTCAACGATCAACATACCTTTTATTCAAGGATTTGAACCAATGACCACCTGGTAAGGAGACAGACCCTCTTCCCCTGTGCCGCAAGAGGTTCGCCTGTTATAAATCAGGGAATCAAAACAACATATGTTACAAGTTAGTTGAATATCTGGCATCAAAGAATGTATATAGTGATTTTGGAAACATAGTTTCGTATTATTGCACTCGGGTCGCTGAAATGCTATTGTACAACGCACAATTTTGAATATCCGCGTGACAGTTTAATGCACCGCGGTGAAAAGTGTCTTATTTGGTATAATACATGTATATTCTGAACTATTTCACACCCTACAAATTCATTTCAATACGGTACTGAATTAATTCAGTTTTCCCGGTCACGTTATCAGGATATAAAAGATGGCTACATTGTAATTTTTTAAACCAATATATACCGTGAGTTTTCATGAGTTTAAATCTTTGTCCAAGTTCCCCAAAGCCGAGTAGTTAACATACCATTTGTATGCATGTGTTCGAAAAGGTACCCGACTAAAAAGGCTTTGTCAATAATGATAAAGGCTAGTCTCGACTATAAAGCTGGTTATATCAAATGACCACACAGATTTGCTCAAATGGTGTCAAAAATATAATTTCGTTGACAATTCTATGCATGTACTGGCCATACAACAGTTTTTGAATATGATCTGAACTTAGATCGACATTTTGACAGCCAGTTTTAATAGTACTTAAAGATTAAATTCCTGTTGAAACTGATAATCCATATTGAGTAGTCACTTTAAGATAGCAAATTTAAAACAACTTTTAACATGCAGTTCTGATATCAGGTTATGTAAACATGAAGAGGCTATTTCCTTTGTTTATTTCCAAACATGCTGATACACGATTCATTCAGGATGTTTTAGCTAAAATACGGTTATTTATTGGGTCTCCTTTCGACGGGGTTGAAAGATACATGTATGAACTTCCTGTATGTTTAGACAAAGTGTTGAACTAAATCATTCAAGATATTTCAATAAAACTTCTATTTTATCGAACAGTAGATACAATTATCAAAATTATTGAAAAACAATTAACTCTTTCGTACAGAAGTCTACGAGAACACGGTATTTATACTGTGCAACAAAAATTAAACGGACTTTCATTTCATTCAGAATGTTTTTTTGTTTTTTTTTTTTGTTGTTTTTTTTTTTTTTCACAATAATATTTTTTACCGCATTTTTACTTATATTGTTGTTAGGAAAAACTAGTCTCGGAATTGTATTGACGGACACATATTAAAACCAGGAATCGCCGTTATCTTCAAATCCATGTTTCAAGTTATATTTTTAATGCATGAACATATTAAGGTAAGGTATTATAGTAAAGTGGGTTCGAAACTTCGCATGTCATGTCGTTCGATTCGCGCGGAGGTTAAGTAACGCTAGAAATGTCTAAAAATATAAAAACGAAATTTTAAAGCATACGGAGAATTGAAGATCCTGCTTAACGCAAGTAAAATGCGACAGAGTATTTAGATCACATCTGAATATTGCGATTACGTATTTTAAATGTAGCCTGTTCACTGTCCATAAATTATATTTTCAAACGTAGGTATTGCATAATAGCAGATAATTATATCACAATACACTAATTTGTACAGTGAAGGCAAAAGTTACTACACATATAGGTAAAAGAATCATATATACTCTAAGTATGTTTTCTTTTTTGCGAACCTTTAAACATTTTGAGAAAACCCCTACTGTAAGTACGCAGTCCGCTGTCCGCAGTCCGCGTCAAAGTAAGTTGAAAATCTCTAACAGGCAGGACGTGGACGTGGCAGTAGCGGACGTGATAGTGGAGCTGATAATCAGGGGTGGCAACAGCAAGGAAGTCAGAGGAGGGGCGGTGCTCGGGGATGGAAGGGACATTAAATAAGAACAGCCTTTTGGAATGTGCATGGTTGGAGCAGTAATAGCTCAAGTGATAATTTTATCCTTAGAGATCTTTAAATCTTAACATTATTGGTACTGCAGAATCACATTTATTAAATTCTGAATATACATGATGTACTTAATTTTACATGGTTTGGTAATAACCTTAAGACAATTCATGTAAATGTTAAAAAGGGTTCTGGAGGAGTTGATGTTTTAATACGAAATTCCATTTTACATCGTTTTAATGTGTCGGTAATGAATGACCCTTGTGAAGATATATTTTGGTTAAAGCTCACACATAAATCCTATGATATTTGTCTCTTGACTTGTGTATGTTATCTCTCTCCCCCCCACCCCATCCCACCCACGAAAATTCTTCAAAGCAGGTGGACCCTAATGTATTTTATGACACTTTGTTGATACACTTGTACGAGTACTAGAGTCTTGGGCTACCATTTATTTGCGGTGATTTTGTCAGCTGCCGTGGAGATTTGGAAGGTTACATAGCAGGTGAAGACAATATTGTTGAGAGAGAGAGAGAGGTTGTTGATTTTAAAACAAATACGTATGGTGAATTACTAATAGTTTTTTAAATAAAAAGTAATTGTTGCATTTTAAATGGTCGGAATACAGTTTGTAATGGTTTAACGTCTGTATCAACTAAGAGGTGCACAGCTGTAGATTATTGTATTATACCCCATGAAAATTTGTCATTGTTCAACCAATTCTATGTACACAGGGTTCTTTTGTATCTAATTGTATCAGTTCTTCTAATATTTCTGATCACGTCACAAGATTTTAATATGGGAACTACATCTGGTTGCCAGTTCTTCAGATAATGAGAAAAATTTAAGCTGTCCAACAGTGGACACGTTTGATTGTTCAAATGCTGATCAAGAGGTTGACGGGCAAATTAACAATTGTATCTCTGAAATAGAACAAGGATATTGAACCCAAACTGATATTAACACAGCTTTTGAAGATCAGCTTTGAAAAAATTGCGACGAAAAAAAATACATTAATTGTTAAAATTAATTTCATATTGTATTTCGCACAACTTTCAACTACTGTTGCTGCTATAACTTCCAACAGTAGCAGCAGTAATAGTACTGTTGTTGCTAAAACTGCCGACAGTAACAGCAGTAATATTGTTGTTGTTGCTAAAACTGCCAACAGTAACAGCAGTAAATCTGTTGTTACTTATATAACTTTACAACAGAAATGGCAGTAATACTGCTGCTACTGCTATAACTTCCAGCAGTAGTAGCAGTAATACTGCTGTTATTTCTCTACTGCTAACTTCACGATTACACTTTTGTTGCTAAATATTGATGATGTGACAGTTCAGTTCTGTCCTTTTTAAACGTTTTTTCCTCCTGTATAGCTTCGATCACTGGCATGTCTTTAGATTCATAGCTGAGTTTCTCTCGGAAACGGGTTAAGTTTTCTTGTGCGAATATTCCATCGCCTATGCTTTTACGTGCTGTGTACACCTTTTGCCTGACCTTGGATCCGTAAACTTGACAATGACCGTAAGATTTGTAATTCCCTTGTGCTTGCCTAGCCTTTGACACTTATCCATGTCATAACTCGTCAGTTCGATACCCACGTCGCTAGCACGCTTTGTTACTTTAGCTTCAACAACCTCCGATGCATTGTGAGTTTGGATTTGTTTACGTACAGCTGCGGTATATAATACGGTATATAATGTCCTGAAAGCGCAAATCGTATTACGCGAACTTTTAAAAAATTACATTTTTTAGCGATTTTTTTTATAAGGATAATGATGACAGATCATTTGTTTGTTGATAAAAACTTATAAAAGGGACCTCAAAATTACGTAATTGTAGGTCCGGTAACCGAACATTTAGCCCGCCCACTAGAGGTTTTCTTTGCGTCATTTAAGTTATTTGCTCATAACTTATGAATTGCGTATTTTTCAATGAAATTATTGTACTTATGTGAAAATTAACATCAGATCAATATTTGTCTTAAAAGTGCTGCTGATTATAGAGGTAATTACTGTCTTTTTCAATGTTGAATATTGTGCATTAGGTGTGCCGATACAAATATTGACAAACAGATCGCAAACATGAACTGTTGTGTTACACTATTCATAAACAAATTGATCAAAAAATGCCTAGGGAAAGGCTAGGCTTGTAGTAAACGGTCGGATAGGACACATACCTAGACACTTATACATCATTCACATTTCTTATTAGGCACAGTGCAATTGGGTGCAGGACATTACGTACCCAAGCCAAACTGTATCCAGATGTATGTTGTCAAATAGTTGGACCTCTAAGTTTCAGACTGGGTTCTGAAACATTGGAAGGAACAGAAACAGATGTTTGATAGCTGCCGGCGAGTGTTAAATCTTATCCCTGGGTATAATTTGTTGGGTTTAAGGTCGCACTGACACAATTATAGGTCATATGGTGTTTTTCCAGCTTTTCATGGTGGAGGAAGACCGAAGATGCCCCTCCGTGCATTATTTTATCACGAGCAGGCACATGGGTAGAATCACCGACCTTCCGTAAGCCAGCTGGATGGCTTCCTCACATGAAGAATTCAACGCCCCAAGTGAGGCTCAAACCCACATCCATGAGAGGCTTCCTGGGTATAAGATCTGAAAGTCAATGTGGTTAATGTAGGGATTAAGATCCTTCCTATCTGTTGTTTTATCACAAGGTATTAATTTCAGTCAGTGTTTTCCATCTGACAGCTATGTCTTAACTCATTTAATGTGTAAGAATTATTGCAGTCTTTATGGAGGATAGTATTGGTCCCTTCCAAAAAAATGTTACCTGTAATTTACTGTAATTTTGCTGAATTACAAAGGCAAAGTTTTTTCTCAAGCAGCTACGACAAGCCCCAAGGTTCATCTTGAAATAAACAATACCAAGGTCACAGATATTTTTAAAAGTGACAGCTTCACTGAACAAGAGCTGTCCGTAAACAGCGTACTTCACTATTTGGCGATTTGACAGTAAAATGAATTTATGTCTCAATAGACCTCTACTTTAAAAGGAAGACACGCCAAAATATAGAAAGACCCTACTACTCAGAGAGATTAAAAGTCGAGTATGGAAGGGGTACTGACATTCTTTATTTTGATGGAACTAAATTATATCAGGAAAAACAATTTCTATTTATTTTTATTCATTTTTTTTAAATTTCATTTATCTATTTTATTTATCATCATAGCAGATGATGATGATAAAGATACTTTATCAGATGACCTTGGGTGTAATGGGCCCAGCCCCTGCACAGACTTTCTTTGTATGCTGGACAATATGTGAACTTACAATAAGGTATAAGCAATAGTAACAAAGATATGACAGAAAAACGAAGGCCCAAAGACTTTAACCTTAAAAATAACTTAAAATACAACACCTTGGTGACCTTGACCTTGGGTATAATAGACCCAGTCCCTGCTATACTTTGTTTGTATGCTGAACAATGTTAATGTGAAGTTACAATAAAATATAAGCAATAATAACAAAGAAAAACAAAGGCTGCCGAAAAACTTTAACCAAGAAAGCTCACGCCGACGCCGACGCCGACGCCGACACCGACACCGACGCCGGGGCGAGTAGAATAGCACCCCCATTCTCCGAAGAGTGGAGCTAAAAGGTTGTTGCGGTTGGAGGTAAGTCCCGGAATATCTGAAACCTCAATACAAAAATTATTATTAAATGCTTTTAAAAGTATCATTAAAGTACAAGTTTGATAGTTAATGTTTGAAAGTCTGAACATTGTTACTGTATTATATATGAATACAGAGTCTTCTTCGGCAAATGAGGTTTAAGTGTAAGCTAACTTCTGTTGAATTCGATACTTTATGCTTAAATCCTATAAAACATGAATGGTGATTTTATTTCTAGATGGATTGTAATGAAATTTCATTGCTGTTTTTTTTAATACGACAGCACCGAATTCCAAAGTTAGCTAAACTTCAAAGAAAAGATACATTTCAACATCTTCCACGTGCCAGAACTTTGGATACCTTGGCCTTGAAATTGACATCATCAAGATAATAACAGTTTTAAAAAGACCTTCAAAACATGTTCCATCCTAGACGGTGGGAAGTTTATAAAAACTGACTAGAAAATGATATGGACATGTGTACTAATGACTGAATTTCGATAAAAATCAATGCAAATATGTAATAAGGTACAGTTACCTGCCCTTCGTTACCCAACTAAAGGAAGTGTATCCGAGAGAAAAGATCCGGACGACTGAACCGCCACGCAGTGGTTTGTTGGTCAACAAACCAGCAAAGCACTACGGTCAGACAAATATGAGCACTTGGTGTAGGAGTCATGTCTTAATGACCTTAGCAATATTTGTAGAAAATGGAATTCCGTTTATTACGAAAAACAATTATCTCAACAAAAAATGTCATAATATAAATATTTTTGCTTTCTCTTGTTTAATTCATATAAAATATTAAAAGAGTAATTAGATTTTTTCTTATCTACAGCTCTTTGTACATCTGACTAAAATCATTTTCTCAGTAAACATTTATTTGCAATGCTTTAAAGACGAAACTTGGTCTGGTTTTATATTGACAGTACATATAGCAATTTGCAATTTAAATGTAATTCCATATTTCACAACGGACTTAGACCTTGAAACGTGCATTTTTGTATGAATTGCTTCAATAATCTTTAATGATAATAGCAATCGCATACTCGTGTCATAATTATTATTGATCAGTTAACAAAGTTAGAATTTCATATGATTCATTTGTACCTACCAGCATTTTGCATTAGTGGCATTTTTTTTCTAAATATAACTAGTTCTCATTTTTTTTCTGATTGGCAGTAAGCGTTTTTTCGTGCAACCGAAACTAAAAGTAAATCACTTACTGAGAAAGATCGATATACCCAAACGTACCGAATATTGCCCGGGAGAATTTTTTATCCTAGCTTCATGCAAAATAAAGGCAAAAATCAAGGGGTCAGATAAATTTTGCTTTATCTGGTCAGTGACTAGATAAAGCTTGGCGGACTACTTTTTGGATTTGTTTTAAAAGGACGCCATCTTGTTTTTGAGAATAACTGCTAAAAGGTTATAACACACTAAATAGCCACCACTATATATTCTATATAAAATGACAAGTTTTCACAATGCTGCAATACACACCTAGACCCATTTTAAATTTCTTTAGCTTACATTTTCTTGTAGATCTCCCTTTGAAAATGAATGCAATTTGTAAAGAAATAAAGATAAACAATTGCTGAAAACTGTGTTCCACCTTGTTATGCGAAATTTCACCACTCGCACGCTATTGCAAATGCATCAAAACGAACATGTGTAACTGTTCTTTGAAAATGGTGAGTTTTTAAAGGCGTTTAACTGTCCGAAAGTGGAGCCCCTTTAGGCAGCCCTTTTCCGGAATTCAATGTTTATATCAGTATACTGACACTTGTTTTGTAAAGTAATATACATGTTTTACATGTTGTTCAATTTTCATGTCAAACAACTCTTTCTTTCTATGATTTGGTGTTGTTTGATTTTTGTTTCTCAAGGCCTCCATCGAAACCTTAAGCCGTTAAATTTGGCTGAATCACATATAATCATTAAACGCTGTTTTTTCAAAAAACCCGTAAGATATTACATCAAATATACCACCAGCAAGTGCGGAATAGACAACCACACTGACAAAAACTTATAATTATGCAACTGTGATAAAATATAGAACAAAATTAGTGTTTAGTGAATTTTTTTTTGTTAAAAAAAAAGCTTATTTTTCAGTAAAAAATGGGAAAATTGTCTTTTTTTTTCATCTCAAATGCAATAATACTGCATATTTTTGCATTCTATAGCTAAAGTCATATCTCATGGCCATGGTATTCAAGTTCTCTCCAACTATTCATGTCAAAATGTAACTAAAAAGGTGTTGATACTGCACACCTGGTCTCTGCTCAAATGGAATGAAATGGTATCTAAGGATATTACTAAAGATCTTCAGATTTCACACCACACAGGTGATGGAGATTCTAAAGGTCATTCTGATGTAGACAAAGGTCAAGGAACTAAAACTGTGCACTTGAAAGATGTGAGGCACCTAGCAAATTCTCTAAAAAGGCAAATTAACCGGGCACCATTTAGTGACAAAATGTTCCGTGGTAAACAGAAGTCTAATCTAAAAACAGATTTGTTCTATCTATTAAATCTAGGTGTGTTTCAGAGCTATCAAGTGCACATAAGAAGTACAAAAGCAATTTGAAAGTAATAAACCATAAAATGCCTAATATAATTTCAGAAATAGTACTATGTTTCAAAGGTTACTGTGGTACCTCATGTTCTAAATACAGCTTGGTTTGTTCTGGCAACTACAGAAAAGCAAAAAACTATATGCTAGACAATGTCAGGCTTAAAATGACTGATGATGATGAGACTTTACTCAGGAAATGTATTGAAATTCTCCTTGGTCCAGAAAGCATAGAAAGAAACTAAATTTTTAACATCTACACAGAAATGTGAAGCAGTGAACAGATCCTACAATGCATGCTTGCCCAAAAATGTTACATTTCTCCGCAACTGCCATGGCCGTATCCATGGCCAGATTCTAAGACTAAATCATGGGCTTGCTGACACTGTTATCCTTAAAGCTAGGGTAAATGGTGTAAAACTGTCACATGGCTCTTCTGTTATCAGACACCTTTTAAGAACATAGTACTACGACAAGTTGCGTAAAACTACTAGGTACATATCGCGAGCAAGACGCAGTCGTTTTGCATCACGCCAGTATAGGTACAAATTACATACAGATTTACACTATTCAAAGGGTCTCACTGACCCCAAGCCTGAATTTTCTAGCACCCCACACCTAAAAGATCATGCTTATGCATAGAGTGTGATATTAGGATGAAATAAAGATGGTTATAAGTAAAATTATTGTGCTGCCTTGTGGCCAGCTGAGCCGGCACTGCACACATATAACAAGTTATATTAACCGCACAAATGTAAATAAGCCTTGTATAAGTTGTGTATATAATAGTGCTATATTTATCAAAAATATTATACAAAAATAGTAAACTACTGTATACCATAGAATACAGTCCTTGAAAGAAAACTCCCTAAACTTATGGCCTGAGCATTGGTCCCCACATTTCTGCTCAAATGTTTCGGGTTAACACAAAGAGAAAAATGGCATATATGCGACACGTGTAGGCCTTCGGGTATTTTTAAAATATTTCAAGTGGCCTGACACATAAGTCTGTGCTCATAATATTGTTTTCTGACAGTTTCTCCAGGCAGTTTTGTGGTTATTTTTTCATAGCTAGGATTTTTATTTACTGTCGTACAACCAAGCCATTTCCGACACCCTTTTTCCCCCACCGGTATAGAATTATCATTTATTTTTTGCTTAATTTTTTCAAAAATCAATTGTCTGGGTTGATGTGCAATGTTTACAAATTTTTTTTTATTTGCAGACGACAGAAAATTTTAGTAATTCTACCGGGTGACAATTCTTATAGGTTATAACACACTAAATAGCCACCACTATATATTCTATATAAAATGACAAGTTTTCACAATGCTGCAATACACACCTAGACCCATTTTAAATTTCTTTAGCTTACATTTTCTTGTAGATCAACATTAATACTGTAAAAATATCCAAAGAAAAGTAGGGGTCATGTTTGATGCAAGAAAAATATTTCTGGTCAAACGGACACACCGTAATTTTTACACTGAAATGACAATCACAATTTAGGGTAGGGGTGTATGAATAAATTTCACATGTTAAATCAGTTTGGAGTCTTTTTTCAACATGCAAATGCTACCAGTATGTCAAGTATAGGCATGCAATATGATTTCAACCAATATATAGCAATGATTTCAAGGAAAATCCTTCTTACAGCAAAAAAAAAACTGAGAACTATTTGAATCCGCCATTATGCGACTACCATTTTTTCATAGGTGCTCAGGCTATTTAGTGTCTGTATGCCAAAAGACATATTTAGGACGGATTACACCAAACCGGAAGTGACTACTCAGTGTTACATGTGAAGTAGTCCAAAATGTAGTTCCATGCTATGGATGAAATCTGGTATAATGAGTGACATGAGGAGGTGACAGTTAAATTTTTGGCTTATGTTTATTGCTTATAGTATTGAGAATAGATCTAGACCATTTTCATTGTAAATTTCTTGGAATAAGTTTTATTCTTTGCGAAAAATGTCTACCTACGCGTAACTGCTAAACGGCTGTTTTCATGGGGGCATTTTTAAAGGGTGATGTTTCTCAGAACAGATTATTTTTCTTATATTCATATTCATAACATGTCAATATTTTTCTATTTTTGATAAGAAGACATGTTATACTAAATGACCATATATGGTTTTCATATCATTGAAATGCTCTAAAGTGCTGAAAATGAGGTCTGAATGTTTTGTTATTAATATGAAATAAATAAGGACTTGAATTGGTAGAGTGTAACCTTTATGCAATTATTTTCATAAACACGCTTTTATTAGGTACGTGAGACCATGTCACAAATATGTTTTACGTGTATTTTAACAAAACCGTATTAATGCAATTATACTTTTCAAAAGTTTTACACGGAAACGTGGAAGACGGAAAGTGATCTGAATAGCGTTTGTTCAGAATTTGTTTTGTTCTGTCAGCCATATCTAGTAATAATTGCATCGATTGAGTTGTGAAATGAGAAAAATCCGGAAAACGGTATCCCTATTTTCATAGGGCAACGAACGACTGTGCGTCGAAATATAGTCTCGTTAGAGTCGTTTTTGGGGTGCAAGATTGGGACAAAACAGGCATTTTCAACTGAACTTAGGACAAAACTTCACTTGGCAGCAAATGAAAATTATTCTTTAATGTTCAGCAGAACAGAGAAGCCGGACACAAAGCAAAACAAGGTTAGCCTTTGTTTTTCGGCTCTTATTTTATAATATTTTTATTTTAAAGACCTGTTTGTGTAAATTTATGGTGGGGCGTATTAATTTCTGTGCAAGACAGACTCAGATCTAGTTGGTGGTAAATTTTGAATTTTAATCAAAAAATGATTTTAGATCAGAAGGTAGGATAATAGAACATTAGATTACTGTCTTATAAATTTAAATTTATTAAGTTCGTCTACGAAAAAATAAAAGTCTCGGCAGAGCCTAGACTTTTATATTTTCTCCGACTCACTTAATAAATTTACATTTATAAGACAGTAACCTAATATTCTCTATTTTCTGATCTTTATTTGGATTTGCAGTAAGTGGTTATTTCGTGCAACCAAAACTAAAACTCAATCAATTTCTGATATATTCTATTTATAGAAAAATCAATACACCACAAACGTATGGAGTACCGAATATTTCCCTGAAGAAATTATAAAACATCAGTCTCGAGTAAATATACTTAAGTTAATCTTATTGTAATTTACCTCACTATCTCAACTTTACCTTACTAGCTCACCGTGAAACTTTCATTGTGAGCTACTAGTGCTAGTATTAGTTCTAGTGTCGGTAGTCCTTGCGTCAACATTAACTTATATATGAAAACCTACATAAAATTATCATTATATATTACGAATTTTTTGCCATTATAGAGATTATTTCAGTCAAGTAATTTATTACACAGTAAGCGTTGATTAAAGACATGTATGTTATTAATCATATCTTACCTGAAAAGCCTGCTTTATTCTTATTTTTGTCAGAAAAGAAACAGTATTTCCAGTCTATTTCCACACATAATACAAATATAAAACTTGTTCCTTACATTTAAAAATGTCTATTTTCTTCCATTTTATTTATCTTTTTCATATAATTGCTGTATATATTTTTCTCCTACTTGAATGACATCTACATACTTAAGGGTCGCGGCTCCATGTCACTGAAGTTTTAAGTATAATGCCGGAAATTATTACGTAACTATTATGCAAATGGCATGATAAAACACAAGTCACCTAGGCAATTAAGACCCTAACTTAATTCACTGCGAAAAAAGAGTTAATATACGGGAGTGTACGGGATCCCGTATATTACCCATATACGGGAAGAAATACGGGAAAACTAAAATACGGGCGTGTACGGGGCTTGTATATTTAAAAGTCCGTATACTAATAAAATACGGATTTCCGTATACTATGAAATACGGAATTCTTAGTATACGATACCCCGTATATTATTGAAATACGGGAAATTCTAAAAAGGGTTATTCTGATCGTATACAACACCGTATATTCCCGTATATGTCTGGTGTACGGGAATACATAAATCCGTATATTACGAAAATACGGGACGTATATTTCCCGTATATGTTTCATATACAACCCCGTATATTTCCCGTATATTCTGGATATACGGGATATGTATAGTTTGTATATTTCGAAAATACAGGGATTTTTAAATTTTTCCCGTATATTATACTTCGTATACAACTCCGTATATTTCCCGTATATGCCGGATATACGGGATTTAAATAATTTGTATATTTCCCGTATATTCTTTGTATACAACTCCGTATATTTCCCGTATATTCTGGATATACGGGGTATGTATAGTTTGTATATTTTGAAAATACAGGGATTAAATTTCCCGTATATTCTTCGTATACAACTCCGTATATTTCCCGTATATGCCGGAAATACGGGATTTAAATAATTTGTATATTTCGAAAATACGGGACGTATATGTCCGTATATGCTTAGTATATAACTCTGCATATTTCCCGTATATGCCGGAAATACGGGGTTTAAATAACTTATATATTCAAAATTACGGGATGCAATCAATATGTGTAGTGAAAATTATATTCTCCGGCCATTTCAAAGGTCAAACGTTTTGCATGTTTTCGAACTTGTACGTGTATGTAGAATGAATGCCAATATTGAAAGAAAGAAATGTTTAATACTAATATGACATGAACTGAAAAAGCATTCACGGACCAAAACAGGTATAAATTTAAAATCAAACATGAATGAATCCATCATTTCATCTAGCGCGTTCCCGATTTATTTTAACTTTTAAATCTAAATAGCCGATTGAGAAAGAAAAGGATTAATCAATTCATCCCTATTTATTTTAGTGATAAATACATCCGTTGATCATCGCCATTGTAAAAATCTAATGCAAGCATAAATTAACTTTTTTTCTGCACATTTCCAACGCTTGTGCATACAATGCAAATATTTATAGAAAAAAAGAGGAATAATCCATTTATATTTTGTACTGAAAAAGTATATAAGACATGTATTGATACTTTACTTATGAAATCAATTCTAATATTTTTACAGACGAAAAATAATCGATATAATGTGTCTGCGTCCAAAGATTCGAACAAACGCCTTTCATATGAAATATTTTACTTTTTCTGTGCGCACGTGTTAGCTACCACCTGCGTATGTGGTAATTCACACGTGTGCGGGTGATAACTATCACGTGCGCAAGTGACAGCACGTTATACTACCATGTGCCCATGTGATAACTAACACGTGCGCACGTGTTAGCTGATCAATGAAAAAGCGTGAAAGATCTGCAATTTTTCTAAATGGATGTCTTTCATAAGGAAGTGTTATTTATAGTTAGCTGTAATTTACGAAGTAAGTGTTTCTTGTTTATGAAAAAAGGCTGATATCTCGATTAGTTTCAACAACTGCGAACGTGATAGCTATCACATGCGAACGTGTTAGCTAAGATAGTTATTACGTGCGCACGTGTTAATCAGCACATTCGCACGTGGTATCTAACAAGTGCGAATGTGGTGCTAACACGTGTGCACGTGATAAATAAAATGTTTCCTATGTCCCCTCTATTCCACTGTAGTATACACTGTGGCAGACTATTTTATTTCTCGTGGATGTAGGGTCCTTTAGTATTGACCTAGCACATGTGAATATTTCGTATATTTCCATAAATTCATTTTCAATGTCCAAACATAAATAGCGATACAAATATTACATATATAATTCTTAGTTGATATTATACTATCGCATGTGCAGGTAGCTGGGCGGCAAAGCGTTTAGCTGCCAATATCAGGGTAGTGGGTTCGAGTTTTGGCCATACCTTTTCCCCTAAATTTATTTGCAAACTTTCCACTTATTTGTCAAACGCACCGTGATATTTATGGTCCATTTATTAAAAGTTATCATATTCACCCGTTGTAAAAAAAGTCAATTATCTAAAATATTCTAGACAAAAAGAAAGATACATTACCAGTCACAAGCGTACTAAAAAATAAATACTTTAAGAGAAAAAATAAAATTCATAAAGATAAAACAGGTAGCGATAACATCACATTACTTTACTTTAAAGCAATGATAACCGTGGTAACGTGGATAGCGTGACACTGATTGACTGTATAAAATACAAATATTGCTTAAAATTAACGAAAACGCTCGAAAAATATTGGCAAAGATTAATGAGTGTCTTTCATTAAATCAACTGATATAAGCATTTACACTGATTTACCCATCTCCACGAAAATAAACTGTACATATAATTTCTGCCGAACAGTTTTACTGCAACATTAATTGATAATAATTGTATGCATATTAACTGAATCAGATAGATAGCCCATGTACCCTAAGCCTGGTAACCCAGTCTGACAACACTTTCTTAAACATATGTTTCCTAAAACCTTGGGAAATTGACAATTTTTCCCGAGAAACTCGATGAAATGCAATTATACACAAAATATAGCGCCAGCCAGCCAACTCACTTTCCAATTTTTGGGATTCCTTTATTGATACAATTGATAAAATTAGGTTATCCAATACAGTTAAGAGAAATCAATACCCCCAAAAACTTGGTGTTAAAATTTATCAAATTTTTAAATTTTTGTTTTGACAACCTAAAAAAAGATTAAAACAGATGTTTAACAGGTTTGAAAACCCGTCACGGCGATCTCTCCTATATCCCGAAGCGATAACATCTGGCTCAAGTGACCGCACGCGATAATCTGTATTGCATATTTCAGAGGGAAAGGAAGTCACGAGTAAGTACTTATTTGATTTATATGTTTTAATTTTTAATAAACTGATTTTTTTTGTGACAAACCAGACCATGAATTATATTTCAATTAATCGGAAACACGGGTTGCTTTTTATTGCTTTAACAAATTCAGAAGCGTCAAAAAGGTCAGTTTAATTTTGTAATCTTAATATAAAAAAGAAATTCAGAATAGCCGTTAAGTAGTTCATTCATTCATTCATTCGATTGATCATTTCTTCACAACTAATCATTTAACTATTATTTCATTCATTCTTTCATCCGATAGTCTACAAGGATGTCAGTCACCAAATGTTGATGTTGCAAGTGTTTGAAATAAAAAAATATAGTGCAAAAATCATTTGATGAATACCATTGGGGTTAAACGAGATTAAAGTTAAAAGGACAAAAACAACTCCAGATAGAAGTTTTATTTCGTAGAAGCTAGGTAGCCGAGGCTAGCTTTAAGAATGAATAAGGCGGCACGCACGTTCATTCATCCGATTAAAACTGGAATCTCGGAAAAGCATTAATAAAGTTAATAATTACAATCTTTTATTTTTAGAAAATGGGTACCGGTAATCTGACAAAATAACGCTTTTTTCTAGATGGCACTTTTGGAAAAAATTACAACATCTCTTGCCTCTGTCTAGAGAGAAAATGTTTTTCTCTGCGAAAATATCAGTGTCAGTATGAAGAAATTAATACTATTACAGATTATTTTATCTCTACAGACTTTGTAAGTCTATGTAAGCGGTTGTCATGCGTATTTTTTTTCTCAAAGTATTATATAAAAAAAGGTTGATAATAATAACAATTTATATTATGTAGAATTTGATTATTAATCTGAAAGTTATAAGAATTTTATAGTGACCTAAAATACATACATACTATAGAACTTTTGCATTACCAATTTTTAGTAACATCTTTAAAACCGATAAAGCGGGAGAACAAATAATCCAATTTGTCGATTTCCGTACAAAGTGTTGTTGTTGTAACACGGGGGTGGGGGTTGGGTGAATCGATAACTAATAGCTTTGGTCATTATATTTTTTTATCTGATGCATTTACAGGCAAACGGTTTACTAACGATATACTTGAATGAAGTTTAAATCAATATTAAAGTGAAATGCGGAACAAGTCGAATATGTATATAATACTTTATTGTCAAAATAAAAGTAATATTTAGTAATATGAATATGGTATCTAACATATTTAAAATCGTTACATATTATACATCTAAAACAAACATTTACTTTCAGGACCATACATGTACAAACAATAAGTAATTGCTGAGCTTAGTCTGTTATTTTAAATCGATTTTCAACGGACCATTTTGACATTTTAACAAATTAAAGTTGACGATATTTCCGATTGACTGGTACTTTTTCAGTTCTCTGTTTTACGCCATTTTACAGCTGTAAATCTTCAAATATGACCACAAACGTCTTTTTTTCAGCAGGGCGCAAAATGATGTACTTAACAGGTTAACCATAAAACCATAAAATTTAAAGTACCTATCACTTGTAGTAAGTGGGTTATCATATATTATGCAGTTTTTGAAAAAAATAAATGACCGTATTGGGAATGTCGAAAAGCGATTAAATTCTCTTGAATTCCTGGAAAAAAAAGTTGAAAAATTTGAGCTCGAGGTGACAAAAATTTGGAATTATTTAACGGATCAAAATACAAAATGCAGTGAGAGGTTGACGAACGTAGAAGACAAGGCAGAAAGTACTGATTTTAATCTTGGTATTGTAAATTCAAAGGTGGAGGAGTTACAAAGTAAAAATAAACAATTAACTGAGGATTTGGCATACGTACAGTCCCAGTCAATGAGGAACAATCTCATATTTGGAAATATTGAAGAGGCCCGTCAGGGCGTAAACGAGAACACAGAGGACTTGTTACGAGAATTTTTAGTGGACAAAATGAACATTGCTAAAGAGTTTGTTGAGCAAATGAAGTTTGAACGGGTTCACAGAATGGGAGATAAAGGAAGGGGTGATAGGAAGATTGTTGCAAAGTTCACTTTATTCAAAGACAGAGAGCTGGTAAGAAAATCATGGAAATCGTTAGACAAATCAAAATACTTTGTACACGAGCAGTTCCCTAAGAGTGTTGTAGATAAGAGAAAGAAATTAATGCCAATGGTTAAGGAAGCGAGAAGAAACGGACACAGTGCGTGGATAGCTTACGATATATTATATATTGATGGAAAATCACAGAGGGTAGACGTTAAGTAGGGAATCAAGGGGATGATTTGAGTATTTTGTCTTGGAATATTAATGGTCTTAGTGATGTGAAAAAAGGGAGTAGAGATTTTGTTAATACTATAACGCAGTATGATATTGTGTTCTTATATGAAACGTGGGCCAATAAAAGTAGCAAAATCGATATCGATGGGTATGAGTCCTATAATTTTTATAGAAAATTTCAGCACCGGGTTCAAAAAGAAGTAGTGGAGGTGTTGCTGTCTATTTTAAAAATATACTTAGAAATGGTATTGAAATTGTGCGTAATCACTTGGATACTTTTTATTGAGCTGTGTAAGGATTTTCCTTTTGAAAAAGATGTGTTTCTTTGTGGGGTTATCTCTGGTGTGAAGATTCGCCTGCATATAATGTTTGTAATGTAGACTTATTCGATGTGATACAAAATGACATATTTGATTTTGAAAATGACGGTGCTGTGTACTTAGTTGGGGACTGGAACAGTCGTGTCGGAACTAGAAATGATTTCATTGTGTGTGATGTTTATAATGAACATTTGGATCATGATTTGTATTTTCCGGATATACCCATTGCACGGGCCTCCGCCGATAAAAATTGTAATAGTTTCGGTTGTAGACTACTTGATCTATGTAAATCTACTGGATTGCGCCTAGTTAACGGTCGTCTTGGTCATGATCATGATAACGGTGCATTCACGTTTTATTCAAGAAAAGGGTGCTCTGTAAAAGACTATTTATTGACAAAGGAATGTTTCTTTTCAAGCCTCGGTGATTTCAAGGTGCACGAACTAACGGAGTGGAGTGACCATTGTCCTATTTCTTTTAACTTATATTGTAATAAGTTTACAAATGGATATTCGGGCACAGAAAATGAAACATTTACTAAATATAAATGGTCAGGGGATTTAAAAAATGATTTTCGTTCAGGGCTTATAGGAAAATTGAGTGATTTTAATTCTTTGCTAAATGGTGTAAACTTAAATGACAGGACATCGATTGATAGCTTAATACTAGATTTTACGACTATAATACAGGGCGTAGCTAATCCATTGTTTTGTAAATCTGTTGAAAAGAATAATACAGGTTCCTTTTCAGATAACCGGTTAACAAATAGAAATAAGGAATGGTTTGATTACGAGTGCATTCAAGCAAGGCAACGTTATACTGATGCACTACATGTTTTTAATAGATGTAAAACTGAAGTAAACAGAGAAGAGTTATTTTTGTTAAAAGGTCGATATAAGAGTATTATTAAGAAAAAACGAAGAAGTTTTGAATTGAAAAAAATGTCGCGCATAGAGAAACTTAGATTTACAAACCCTAGAGAATTCTGGAAATATTTCAAAGATCAGAATAAAACCACCAATAATATATCAGTTGAGACATTTTTCAAGTATTTTTCTGAGTTAGAAAAGATATTGCTACCACAATAAACCAGGAAGCTGAGAATTTTGAAGCTAATAATGATTTTAATTCGTTTGAAAATGCGGATGAAATTTTAGACCGACCTATTATTGTTGATGAAATTTTGAATGCCGTAAAATCTTTAAAAACAAATAAATCTCCGGGAAACGATTTTTTGTTAAATGAGTATTTTATAGAATCTGTAGATATTTTAGCTTCACACCTTTGTGATATATTTAATTATATTCTTGATAGTGGATTTTTTCCTGAACAGTGGACTCAAGGTGTTATTATAACATTACATAAAAAGGTAATAAAGATACTGTTAATAATTATAGGGGAATTACATTAGTGAGTTGTATGTCAAAATTATTTACAACTGTTTTAAATAAAAGAATTATGGATTATTGTGAGGAAAATAATTTACTGTCAGACGCGCAATTTGGTTCAGAAAAGGAAAATCAACCATTGACGCATTGTTCACTTTGTTAACTGTAGTTCAGAAATATATAAATGAAAACAAGCGTTTATACTGTGTTTTTGTTGACCTGAAAAGGCTTTTGATTCTATTTATAGAAACGCCCTATGGCTGAAATTATATAGATGTGGTATAAGAGGTAAATTATTGCGGATTATTAGGGATATGTATGGAAAAGTGAAATCATGTGTAAAGTCATGTAATAGTTATTCTGATTTTTTTGAATGTGCTATAGGGTTGCGTCAAGGGGAGGTAATTTCACCTGTTTATTTTCCCTTTTTATTGATGACTTAGAGCTGTTTTTGGAACAGGATGTAAACTGTGGTCTTAAAATCAACGATATTGTTTTAATACTGTTACTTTTTGCAGATGATATGGTTATCCTTGGAAATTCAGTTAAAGAAATTAACGAAAGTTTAAAATTGTTGAATGTATATTGTAAAAAATGGAGTTTAGAAGTTAATGTAGAAAAGACTAAAGTAATGGTGTTTCGAAAACGAGGTGGAATATTACATAATGAGGAATTTTTGTATAATGGTAGTAAACTTGAAGTTGTAAATGATTTCAATTCCCCTTTGGTACGGTTTTTAACTATACAGGAAACTTTGCATTAAATCAAGAACATTTAGTTGGCAAGGCCTTGAAAGCATTAAATACTTTATTATATCATTGTTTTAAGTATAAACTTAAACCAAAACTACTTTGTCAGCTGTTTGATTCCTTTGTAGGGTCTATCTTAAATTATGCATCAGAAATTTGGGGTTGTAGTAAATCTAAAGAATAGAAAGAATCATCTTAAATTTTGCAAGAAAATACTTAACGTCAGAATGAATACCTCTAATGCAGCTGTTTATGGCGAACTTGCTCGTTACCCTTTGTACATTTCGAGATATGTTAATATTATGAAATATTGGTTTAAAATATTGAATACTGACAATATTATTCTAAATGAAGTGTATAAAATAGCATATATTGATTGTATTAATGGAAAACGTAACTGGGTGACAGATGTAAAAAAACTTTTATTTGATTATGGATTCAATTATGTCTGGGAATATCCTCAAAGTGTTTCTTGTGACATGTTTATAATGTTATTTAAACAACGTCTGGTTGACAGTTTCATTCAAAGATGGCATGCTGATAAGCAAAATAGTTCTGTGTTAAATCTTTACAATAATATAAAACCAGTATTTAAATGTGAAACGTATCTAGATATTTTACCATGCAACTTAAGACATTTCCTTAGTAGAATCCGAGTGTCTTCACACTCACTACGAATACATACTGGCAGATATGGTATAAACAGAATAGAAAGAAATGAGCGTTATTGTACTTATTGCAACACACGTGATATTGAAGATGAATTTCATTTTATAATTAAGTGTCCATGTTATTCTGATATAAGAAAAAAATACATTAAAAGTTATTATTATACAAGACCGAGTATGCAAAAATTTATTGATATGTTAATGTCTGATAATAGATCAATATTACTTAACTTGGCGAAATATATTAAACTAGCTCTTACTCATAGAATATCATTGTTACACAATTAATTACATTTCATCCTCTGTATTGCTTTCTTTTCATCTTTTGTTATTTAGATGCAGCAACTGTTATTATTTGATACTGTATTACTTTCATAGTCATAGTGACATAGGAATTGGCTGTAAATTTAAATTTGTATGTATTTATGATGATGTACATTGTACAAGTCGAAATAAAAAGATTCTTCTATTCTTCTAACTAACTTCTAACTAACTAACTAACATATTTTTATGACCCAGCTTGAAACAACACTGACCGGATATTTCTTATCCCCAGGCAATATTGTAATACACAATGAAATTTAAAGGGTGATTAAACATTTGACACAATTAAATTATCTTATTTTTAGTGTAACTGTATGCAATCTTGGGGTTAAAATAAATTTAAGAAATAACGCAATGTTTTAACGAATACTAAAAAAAGGCACTGGCCTCCAGATCGTCCGACAAGAACAGAAAAAAAATATATAATTGAGCCGTGCCATGAGAAAGCCAACATACTCTTAGTTTTCGACCAGCATGGATCGAGACCAATCTGCGCATCCGCGCAGTCTGCTCAGGATCCATGCTGCTCGCTAACAGTTTTTCTAATTCCAATAGGCTTTGAAAGCGAACAGCATGGCTCCTGACCAGACTGCAAAGATGCGCAGGCTGGTCTCGATACATGCTGGTCGCAAACCCACTATGTTGGTTTTCTCATGGCACGGCATTATATTTTTTTAGATATATGGATATTAATGGTGTATAATTATGCTACGTATACTGACAGACTATAATGTTGCGGAAACACATGAGAATTAGATGTTTTAACTAATTTTTACGATAAAAATTGTATATTTAACGCGCATTAAACACTAAACCCTCCCTTGCGTTATAATTGGTAACGACAGTGGAAAACGTCTTTATTGCCGCTGCGGTCAGGGTTCGTTTCCCGGCGCGACCACACGTCATTTTATTCGTCATAATTTTCACATCATTTAATAGATATAATTATCAGTATCCATGAATTGCAAGAGTCCATTTTTTATAACTTTTAATGCGTGCATTTTTTTTATTCCAGGTTGACACAAGAGTTGTTTACTGGAATCAGAAAACGGGACGACTATTTATTTTCACGATAGAGAATATACTTCTGTGTGAAGTTTCTACTAGTTTGATCAACAGATGCAGACAGACAGCCCGGATGAGCCATTCGTTCTCAGTGACATTCGTAACAACAGATAAAAGCTTATACTTATTGAGATCAGGAAACTGAATATTTCCATGTGGTTCATCATTTGTAACCTGCTTACATATCGTGTTCCAGTACAGAACCAACATGCGTCTTTTTAAAGTACATCTTCGGACATTAGGAGGGGTGTACTGCTCTTTTTAGAAGACGGCAAATCGAAAAGCCTATAGCGGTAATCAGCATTCATGGGAATAACGAAAACATGTACAGACAATAGTAAAAGAAGTGATACTCAACTGATTTGTTGAGTCAACCGCGCAGAATTAAATGTGCGAATTGCTAGTTTTTCAATCAGAAATGAACATATAATAATATAAAGAAATGCTTGATGTTATTGATTACTCACATTTTAATTCTGCTTATTTCATTTGGACAAGAAATGAAAATGATTTATAACCGTTTGAAAAACTGATTTAAAAAGTATTTAAGTTGAATAAAATCTGACATGTCTCCAATTAATAACAATATGATTTTTTTCTCATACCCTGTCTTTGTCTTGCTTTTTTCTAACATACCGTATTCTGCTGTAGGTATCACCGACATTCATTTTGTCATCTTTCAGTGTGTGCCCATATACAAAATCAGTTTACATAAAAGAAAAATACGGGATTTGTATACTATACATGCATATACGGGAAAAGTCTGGTAAATGTATCTTTTAGAAATACTGGTCCGCGAATTCCCCGAATACGAAAACCAAATTCAGTCTAAATGTGACACAAATATGGAATCTGTATTCTCTGCATATCTTTCATAAACGGGGAAAAACCTGGCCCGTATATCAAAAACTACAGGTTCGTATATCCCCGTATATCAGATGCAAATACATTCCGTATATGACACAAGTACGGGATCCGTATATTGCGTATACCATGCATATACGGGACTAGTCCGTAGCCCGTATAATAAAAAATACAGTTTCGTATTTTCCACGTATATGACACAAGTACGGGATCCGTATATTGCCTATACCATGCATATACGGGACTAGTCCGTAGCACGTATATCAAAAAGTACAGTTTCGTATATGCCCCGTATATGACAAAAGTACGGGATCCGTATACTTAGTATATCATGCGTATACGGAAAAAATCCGAAGCCCGTATATTAGAAAATACAAGTCCGTATATGCCCCGTATATTAGACGCAATCACAGTCCGTATATGACAAAAATACGGGATCCGTATACGGAAAAATCCGAAGCCCGTATATTAGAAAATACAAGTCCGTATATTCCCCGTATATTAGATGCAGTCACAGTCCGTATATGACAAAAATACGGGATCCGTATACTACGTATATTCGGAATATACAGGCTCGTATACGTGTTCCGTATATTCTAAAATACGGAAAGTATACGGGAAAAAAAGTCTCAAGACCCTTCGAATACATGAAAATGAAACTTATGTTAAAGCAAGACACGAATAAACACCATTTCTAGGGATTTTTTAGGAAATTTCGTATATTGCATATATACGGGAAATATACATTTATGTATATTCGGCGTATACGGGATCCCGTATATGCATGACAAATATACGGACTTCCCGTATACTAGATGTTCCGAATACGGGATCGTATATTAGGTCCGTATATTTGTAATATACATCCCGTATACGCCCGTATTTCCGAAATATACGGGACCGTACACTCCCGTATATTGACCCTTTTTTCGCAGTGATTTCGAGGGTGTCCCTTGTTAGCGCGGATCATAAAGGTTACTGAAGCATATAAGATGGCTTTGATGTGACATACTTTAATGCCTTCGGTCATCAATGCCATAATAAGAACGCACTCGGATTAGTATATCACGTGGCGGAGCTGTTGTTTGAATTAAAAATAAACATTTCACATGATATCTAGTATTTTATAATCTATAAGAATATATTTTGAAACTTAAATGGACATTTCCTTTTAAAACGATGAAAATGTAGGTACAAAAAGTCTAAATTGGTAAGATATGAATCAAACCAAGGACTATAACTACATACTAAAGTAAATTATCCAATTTATTATCTCTTATGTTTACATGCTGGATCATTTTCATATCGAAAATGTATTGTGTGCAGGAGCCATTACCCGTAAATAAATGAAATAATTATGATAAACTTGAATTCCGCAAGGAATAGAACATCGTTCAACAACAGATAAAGAATGTAATTGTAGAACACCCTCCCCGCTATCCCCACCCCCTCCCTCTATTAACTCCCTGAGGCCGATATCATAACATATCTGCTGCGGCGAGATAAGAATTACCACCTAACGTCGAAGAACATTTTCTGATCTTATCACAATCTCACGCGCATGCAGTCAATTGAAATCATGCAGGGAATCATGGGTGATTAGAATAAATTAAAATAAACTTACAAAATCTTCGAAGTTTGAAAAATTATTTTGATATCCTATTTCATCCTTAACATATATCCAAATAGAAAAATATTTTCACTTCGAAATATTCACAATTTTAACGAACCTACTGTGTTGAAAATATTTGAACGTTTTTGGTTCGCTTACTTTTTCACATGTAAAGACATTGAATTCCAATAAATAGAAATACAATATTTACAAAGAATATTTACATAAGCACACTTAGAACTGACGCCCGTTTTTGTGTGAATGTCGACCATGGTTCATTTTGATGTATACATGTACACGTTTTGTGACATGCTGAGACAGTTAAGTTGTAATATTTACATTTGCCTTTGAAATATTATTAAATTTACAATCATATGTTTATGTAGTCACGTTGCATTTGTATTTTATAAAATATGTTTTGTTGTGTTCATGTTTTTCAGTTTGTATCGTATTCGATGTAAGTGTACGAATATTTCAGCCTTCCAAAACTTAACATTTTCCGACCATTCATTAAACTGATAATGGAATTTCATCGTCTGAATCATCATCGGACGGAACTGATATGTCAAAAGCTGCATGATAATGAATATTTTCTTTATTTTAAGAAAGATTTTTGGCAGACATTATTTTACTCCTTTGAAATACAGTATGAACGAAACACAGTGAATTTCGTCTTTACATGGCCGCATAATTGCAGACACTTATTTTAACATTTAGGAAAGAATTAGCACAATTGATAATTATAACATCTAAGAAATAATACCCAGTATGCAAAATAATTTTACTTTTGTCAAGATGATCAAAAATTAACAAGTACATGTCACAGTCAGCATGATCTCGTTGCCGCGACTAAACTCGTCAATCGCCGTCCTGGGGAGTCCTGATAACGCGCGTATAGTCGGATATCGACGCTACGGGGGTAGAAAATATAACGCCTATAGTCGCATTTCGGCCCCAGGGAGTTAAATCTGATCGCTGCATTCACCATCCGAACCACTTTTGATATTGTCAAATAAAACTTTCAAATTCAAAAAAATCAATAGAAATAAAAAGAAATAACTATTACTTTTTTTAAAACGCAATGAATTTGATCCAAATTGGATTATAATTGGAAACAAAATCAAAGGCTGAACTTTTCATTTTAAACCGTTCGACTGTTAATTATATTACAATCATCATGTAAGCTTATTGCGATAGGTGGTAAGTTCTGTGAGATCAGGTTAGGAAATAAAACAAAAACTTTATTATTACTTCATTAATACATGGAAAATATCTTCTTTTTATTTCATTTTTCCTAACATAAATCTGTCGAGATAAAAATTGTTGAAAAAAAGTTCAGAAGCAGATTAATCCACCGTTCTATTTCCGCACTACTTTTTTTATTATTTACGAGTATATCTCACTGTAAAACTAACAACCGTTTCAATACAAATGAAAAAGATCAGATAACTTTAGAAAATCAAAAGAGAAAATTGAAAATAGCATTTTCTATAGATTTTCAGCGTAAAGTTATCTTTATATCTTTCAAACTTGTTAAATGTTAAAGGGGCATACCGTATAACTAAGCGCAATTATAAATAACTTTAGAAACCATGTGTAAATAAATCATTGCATTAAAAGGAACAAATAGAAGAAACATCCAACATCACCAAGCAGTGTACGTAAAGTTTTTACTTAAGTTATGACATGAAGATAATATTCTATAATTCATATGTATCATCGACACTAGATTATTGTTGTACCGTGTGGGGGACAGGAACTAAGTGCATTAACTCCATATATAAGCTTCAGACAAGAATGGCAAAATTAATAAGAAACAATGAACCAGCCAAACCGAACTCTGTATCAAATGACCGAGCTATTTCAAATTGAAATACATGCTGTCATATACACTGACAAATTTACTTGTCACATTGTAAAATGTACGAAAAGACTGAAATTCGCAGCTGTGTTAAATACCGCTTGATATCGATTCAAAGCAGATCTTTGATGAATTGCGTAGTATATGTGGACCTCAGGCCATTTCAATGCGCACAGGTTTTAGGTGAGTTAAAGCTCTTAAAGATGGGAAATTATCTGTCGGAAATGGTACCCGTTCTGGTAGGCCTAAAACCTCTGTTACCAAGCTACAAAAGCTGTGGCCAAATAGGATGCGCGATTGTCGGTGAAAGATATAGCCAGTTGTACTGGCATAACAGAAGGCAGTATACAAACAAATCTGAAAAAAAGCGTTTGGACTCGAGAAAGGTTTGCGCTAGGTGGGTACCTCATTTGCTCACTGAGGAGCAAAAGAAACAACACCCTAAATGCACGGAAACTTTTTAAAACATACAAAGGTTGTGATGGTTGCGCTAGGTGGGTACCTCATTTGCTCACTGAGGAGCAAAAGAAACAACACCCTAAATGTGCACGGAAACTTTTTAAAACATACAAAGGTTGTGATGGTTGGGTTATTTCTAACTTGCTAACAGGTGGCAACTTGGATGCACATGTTTGAGCTACAGAGAGGGGCGATGAGATTTTTCTTAACAGATTATATGGATTCTTAAAATTGATTTGTTGACTTGATCTTGCAGTTATAAAATTTAAGGTTGTTATGAGTTTAATCAACTTTAACAAGAAAGGCAGATGTTAATTAGTAAAGTATGAACATATATAACAAAGCATGATTTTAGAGAAAACTTGCGATAGTGTTGAGTCTCTCAGCATTTTACCTAGACAGGAGAATCCAACGCTGTCATATAAGGGGCATGGTCCTTACCTCCAAGTACATAAACATGTATTCTCAAGCTTTTCAACCCGTTAACTACTACATAACTGTGCCTCCTTGGAAGATTACTTAAAAAATGTTTTTTACACTTTTTAATATGTGTAACAGTTTGATGATTAGGGTCTGATATTTCAGGAACAACCCCTCCAAAGTTACAGGTGGGTCAGACAGAGACGAAAGTTTATGTGCCGCCGATAGCAGCAAACAGTAAGGTTGGCTTCAAGGAAACTGTCGCAGCAGTTGATGAGGGTAAACATGGTTTATTTTTCTTTGATGGGGGGTGGGGGAAATCATACCAACATAGTTTAAATATTATACAGTTGCAGCTAAGTATCTTGAACTCGCTTATCTCAAAATTCTGGTTGTCTCGAAGCCTGTAAAAGACATTTAATTTAAAATCCCATTTCAAAAACTCGCCCACAAAATATCATTTTAGGTCGAATTTTGGTTATCTGGAAGTAAAATGCTCGATCACTTGGAATTTGAGATACAGAGTTTCAACTGTATAATAGACTTTCTGGTTAAAGTGTGGAGGTACCCCAGTAAAGTTTGTAATAGGTGATTCCAAGTCAGTGCTGTCGTGTACTAATACGGCAGACAATGCCTTTGCTTAAAATGTTCTGCACAAGTTAGTTATTCAGTTGGAAGATGGGTCATAAGACTGGAAAATGTTGAGATATGATTACTTGTGGTTTCATTTATTGAGAAAATAGTATAGGAGTAGACCTATTTTCACTCTGAGGTGTTAAGACAATTTTGATATCATCCAAAACTTTTAAAGGAGTAGTTCGGCCAGTATGAAAGTTGTCTTTCTGTACTGAAGACAATGCTAAAAGAAAACAGGAGTATTTGAAACATCAGGTCGTAAGCATATCTCATTGAGACAACAATCCTAAAGTGGGTGTATTTATATTTTGCAGAAAGTAGTACATGCAGGCTGACTGTCATACGAGAGGGAATGTATGGTACCCTGGAAGTTTCCTGGCAGAGTGGCTTCCCCGAGGGCCGGGTACCAGTTGACTTCACTGAAGGTACAATGGTACCAGACTCCAGCAGTATCAAAATACCACACGGAATTGATGAAAAAAACTTTACAGTTTCGGTAATGGCTTTTTTTCATTCTTTTTTTCCATCTCGGTATAATCCTTGTACTGTCCCTGAATGCCAGTTTTGTCGTTGAACCCTAAAATAGCAATAATGATAATCTGCATTGCACGCAGAAGTACAGTTCACTACATTAATTCTTAACTACTCTTCTGATGTTTATAAAGTGATAAAATAAAAAGTATGCAATGTAGTAACCCCTAATAATTGTTCGGATAGTGCTCTTTGCAAGGCAGAGGACTTATCATTCATTCTGTGTAATTCAACGACTGTACTGCTATAAAGGCACAGACTAAGTATGAATGAAAACAACAGACTTGCCAATATATCTTAACCCTTATCCTACTAAATTTTTATAATGAACTTGTCCAGTTTTCAATTTGGACAGTACTGGTTCGAGTCATAAATTCGGCCACTTTTTGCGGTTTTCATAAATATTTCTTTCTTTATACAACGGATTTGTACAAAATTTCTACCATATGTGCTTTAATACAAGCAACATTTATTGTTATCATTAACGGCCGTTTACAATATGGTAAACAATAAAACCGCGCTTAAAATAACGGACAGGTTTAGCCTCCACATTTTACCTTCTAGAGGTTGTAAATATTCGGCCACTTTTAAAGTTGGTTATATTTTCAACATTGTCTTGGAAATAAATCGATGCTACAGCCAAAATCGTCCTTTTTTTCAACAAACTGCAATCAAATTTCAATAGCATACCTCATGGGAAATATTTGCCAACAGAAATTTAAAATGCGCCTGTCATCCTTCTCACACAAGCATGACGTAGTTTAATTTTACGTCACTGTTTATCACACATTCTGGTATAAAACTGCCGTTATTGTCACTTTTTGGGGGTGTTTTAACAGGAGAGTAAAGAGATTCTCGTGCTCACATGCTGTTATAACACCTTTTTATTTATGCGCGTTCCGTGGCAAAGCATAAACGTATTACAGCCTCAAAACGGATAATTCAAAAGAAAATGACGTCAACGTGAATAAAACAACGTAGACATGGAAATTCAATGACATTGAGGGACAATATATTCATTTTCTTGGTTTTAACGCATTTTATGCTAGTAAGCGCATGTTCTTTTTGTTGTTTTAAAGTTTAGATTTGAATTAACCCTTGCCAGGCCTCAGCATAAACGAGCGCATGTGATGACGTCACGCGACCCACGAGACAAAATATTTGCAATATAGAGTACACAACTTTAGGGAAGGACAACTTTTTTCTACTCACCCCAACTTGTTGTTTTCTGCCGACTTTGTTGCTGACCCAAGTGCTTGTGATGACACATAAGTTCTCAAGCATCTGGCTCGAAAAAAAGCTTTAAAGTGGGTGGCCGAATATTTATGACCTGGCCGAATTTACAACTCGAACCAGTACCATCAACTGTTAAAAGGTGCGCTCATCAAAAGATACTGACTGAATGGCAAACAGTACAGATCATGATCAGACTGCTTGAATATGATCTGCACTGGTTGCAAAGGCAGAATCAGTAGTGTCCAGCATGATAAGGGTTAAATCCGCCTTACATTGTTTCATTTAATTGATAGCTGACTTCTGTCAGCATTTCACCAGCAACAAACAATTTTTTCTATGATCATGATAATGTTATTGAGATTTTGCTTGTATTAACTGTTAAATGTTTATTAAAACAGTTGACAGCAACATGGGATGTTCCGGAGCTGTTTGCTGTACATCTTCCAGTGGCACCCTCTACAACAGTCGCTGGAGGTTCAAGACTGCTGCAGGATCGTACTCAGGTCAATATTGAGCCGTACGGTCTGTTAAGATTTGCTGACAATTCTACAAATCCTTCAGTCTCCGAAATGTTTGGAAAGGTAAATGCATTTTTTTTTGTTCATGTCGGATATAGTCAACCACTGTTTCAATAAGCCATTTTAACATTGCTTTAATTGAAGATTAGAAAATTGGGTTTTTGTCTGAGTTTCATTAGATTTCATTTCATGCGTATTGTTGTCAGCTTCCAGATGCGTAGTTTATGAAAGAGTTATGGCACTTTGAAACTGGAATTGAATCAGATTTGTTTACCTTATTATGAAAGATTATTATAAAATTTTTAAGGTAACCTTTATTTAATGTTACAAATGATCAGCAGACAATTTGAGCCGCAAGCTTTTGTTTGACTAACAAAGTATCCTGTAGCAGATACTTTAGCGTATTTGATCTCCTTGTACAACCCTAAAGTATACCGAATGCCAAGCAAGGAAGCTACTCAAATATATCTCATGTCTTTGGTATGTTCTGACTGGGATCAACCTCTGATCTCTTCACCCGCCTGCTTAGCTCAATAGGGAGAGCGCCGATCTACGGATCGCGGGATCATGAGTTTGATCCTAGGGCATGCCTTATGTTCTACATGACGATTTGATAAAATCCATTGTGTCTGAAATCATTCGTCCTCCACCTCTGATCCATATGGGGAAGTTGGCAGTTACTTGCGGAGAACAGGTTTGTACTGGTGCAGAATCCAGGAGAGAACCTGCAGCAAGCCTTATTTTGTGTCAAAAAAGTTTATCATATTTTATATATTATTTTCAGATTTATCTCCAAGTACTGAGACTATACGGATCTCGGGGCAAAGTAGAAGCCAGGTACCGAGTAGAAGGTATAAGTGCGGTTCCCGAGTTTGACTTTAACACAATAGAGAACCATGCAGTTGCCATGGAACCAGGACAGACATCTGCTCTCATTATGATTGAGGTAAGAGATTTTTAAAAAACCTGTATTTGAGGGGAAAATGTGGATATTAGTACAATTAGAGCATTGCTTCATGTATACAGTTGAACCTGCTAAAGCGGCCACCTATACTGAACAGCCACTTGTCATGAGAAGCCAGTCAGCTATCTTATATATGATAAACAGTTGCTTCCCTTTAGAAGCCAGTCAGTTTCCAAAGTTAACTTTTTATTTTCAAATTTCAGTTGGTCTTAACCTTAAGCCTGCTGGTGGCAAGTGATTCTGCCTTTGCGACCAGCGCAGACCAAGATCAGCCTGCACATCCTGGCAGGCTGATCATGGTCTGCACTGTTCACTATTCAGTCAGTAAATTTTCAGTGAACTACCCTCTGAATAATAAATGGTACTGCCCAAATGGAATAATAGACCAGTCCATTTTAGAAATTTAGCAAGGTAAGGATTAAACAGCCGGATTGTTTTGCTCCCTTGGCTGGCTGCTTAATACAGGTTTGTCAGTTTACACAAACTGAACTTTTATGAATTAAGCTAGGTAAAGTATAAAGATGAGTACATGTGGCAGTTCAAGAAAACGTTTATTTTTAATTTCATTCAAACTTCTGTAACTGACAAAGAAAGATTTGATAACTTGTTCAGTGTGTCTTAAGACAAAATGTCCAATGATGTGTCTAATACTGATTTACTGTGTGTGAAATATGGGTTCTTGCTCAGTAATTATTGAAACTAGTTTTGGGGCTAAGAGCCATGATTGTCTTCAGAATGATACCGACTGTCAGAAGTTTTAAGACTGTTTTCCAAACTTTGCAGTATATCCCAAGACCGTTGCGTCAGAGTTTTAAATGTTACATTCTTTGTAATCTTTCAGAGTGTGATTTACATGTAAGTGTTTGTCATTTTCAGATTTTGCAGGACAACAGGCCAGAACAAGAAGAAATATTTCATGTAAATCTGACAGATGTTGAGAAGTTCCCAACTGACACAACACCCAGTAAGTGGCAGATTTCATATAATTATCATTGCTATTGAACTTCCACTGAAAAAAATGTGTTTTGTTTGCTCTGAGAAAAAAGTACAGATATACTGAACAGCTGTTCTAGTGTGTTAGGGGTGATGCTGCCTGGGCCCTCCCGCTTAGCTCAATACAGAGAGCGCAGATCTACGGATCTCAGGGTCGTGTGTTTGATCCCGAGGCAGGGCATGTGTTTTCCGTGACAATTTGATAAAAGGCATTGTGTCTGAAATTATTTGTCCTTCACAGCTGATTCATGTGGGAAAGTTGGCAGTTACTTGCGAAGAACAGGTTTGTACTAGCACATAATTCAGGAACACTGTTTAGGTTAACTGCCCGCCATAAGATAACTGAAATACTGCTGAAAAAATGGCATTAAACTGAAAACAAACAAACAAAAAGATGCTGCCTGAGCAGTTCTCGAAATTGTAAAGCTGTAATACCAGAATTTCATGTTTTGTCTTCGTTATGTCTGTCTATATAATAATGCCTAGTGTATTACTGGATATTTAATATGCTGTGTGCATAAATGAGTAAAATGGGTGCAGACAATTTCACGTAAGCATTAGATCAGCAACTTTTTATTTTTTTATCCAAAGCCAGGCTTAAACTAGCAATGGCTAATGGAAGTAATTTGACGACACTATAATTATGGTTGCTTAAAAACTTTATGAAGTGAATTATCTTCTGAATTCTACACTTATTTCTAAAAAATGTAAATCTTTTACTGGTGTTTTACTTGTAACTAGGGGTTTTATGAAAGGTGATCTCAGTTTCCATGTGAAACATTGGACTTTTTTTTCAAAGTAGCAAAGTAATGTCATGTGAATATTTCCAGTAAATTAAAATTATCTTATGTAATATGTTTGTAGGTATATCACCACGTATCAGCTATATACACCAGTCTTCCGTTGTCAAGATAGAAGAAAGCAATGATCCGTATGGTGTACTACACATAGAGCCGACGTACATAACTGTCGAGGAACGTTTCCAACAAGTCAACCTCACAATAAAACGTACAGGTAAAAAACTGCTGCATGTACAACTGTACTGTAAAAGCACATATTTTCGCTGGGTCAAATTTTGTGGATTTGAAATTTTGAGTATGTTCGCGGGGTTTAATATTCGCAAAATTGTAAAAATGGTATCCTACTTGAATCGGAATTATACCAGTGGTGAATATTTACGCAAGGATTAATTTTTGTGAGATATAGGGCCTTGCGAGTATAGCGAAAATTAAACCCTCACGAAAATTTCTGCTTTTACAGTACAATATAATGCAAAAGATGAACTGCACAAGTTCTGTTTTACAACTTTTTCACCGTTTACATGTTCGGGTTTGTTTCTTTCCATCACAAGTTGCTATTGGATTTAAAACATCAGATATTCTATTGTAAACAGTATTTATGTGACATAATTGTACATGTTAAAGTAAAAAATGTTGTAATATAACATAGTAAGTGTGGATCTGGAAACAGCTTTTGCAAAAAAAAATATACTAGACCTTCTCCGGTTGTGAAAAAGTAAACTGTCACTGAATTAAATTAGAAATACAGGCATGGACCTATTAATAAAAAAATTGGCAACAAATTCATGTAAAGTGGGAAATGTAGGTACAGATCTATCAGTTTGCCAGGGTAATGTTTAAGATATGATTATTTTTTTTTCCAAACTTAGTTTGTATTAAACACGCCCGCTTAGCTCAGTAGGTAAGAGCATTGGTCTACGGATCGCGGGGTCATGACTTCGATCCTCGGGCGGGGCGTATGTTCTCCGTGACTATTTGATAAACGACATTGTGTCTGAAATCATTAGTCCTCCACCTCTGATTCATGTGGGGAAGTTGGCAGTTACTTGCGGAGAACAGGTTTGTACTGGTACAGAATCCAGGAAGACTGGTTAGGTTAACTGCCTGCCGTTACATGACTGAAATACTGTTGAAAAACGGCATTAAACCCAAAACAAACAAACATAGTTTGTATTATACTAAATGTGTCATAACGTAAAAAGTACCTGAATAGAAATGTGACAGAAAAATGATAACAGGGGAGACAATAGCTGTAACTTAGGTCAGTAAGATCAAAAAGGCTGGTCTGTCAGTTTGTATACCATTTGGTTTCTGATCAATAACTGAAGAACACATGGGATTACAGCTTCCATACCTTGTAAGATGATTCCCTGTTGTTGGCAGTTAAGCTGTAATATTTATATTTGTGTTATGAGGAGCTGGAAAGTGAGCTTTGATAAGGTCAAAGGTCAAGGCCACAGTGACATTAAGACTGAAAATGATTTCAGATAAATAACTCCAGAATTGTTTTTACTGCCAAATGACTCCATTTGATGATTTGGTGTAGGATCCAAAATGTTTTTGGGGCTAAGAAGGACAAAGGTTAAGACTACAGTGACCTTCGGGTTGAAAATTGTGTTTAGTCAATTTCTGATGTATGCTTTGGCCTACAGCCATCAAACTTTATAGCATTATTATCTTTGTTGAGTAAATTACATGTACCTGTATTGTTTTTTTGAGGTCAGTGGACATGGTCAATGAAAATTACAAATCCGCTTACTTCTGACATGCCATCATGTGGGTGGGGGCTGTAATATATATTTCAGAAAAAAAATCTTGTACTAATTATATTTTGCAATTTATATCAGGCAAACCAAAAAATGTGAAAAACTGAACAGCATAACATGAGAACATGCATCTCATTCATTGAGAGATTGATGTTCCATATCAACAGTTTTGTTATAATTTTGAAAAGGATGAAAAGTAAAGATGGAATGAGGCATAAAATCATTGACAACGAAAATTAAACATAAAATATAAAATTATATATTGATATTATATGATGAACGACATGTTGAATGTGTATGAACTTTTCACACAATCATAAGGATTCTAAGTTTTATTATTTTTAATGTTAAATAAAATATGTACATGTCCTTATTTCTATACAGAAAACCTGACCATTATCGATTATCGGCTAGAGGAGAAATCTTCGAAATAGTTTGGTTATTTGTGAACTCTTGGACTATTTAGTATTTTGAGTTGAAAGAAGAATTAATTTGTTTACGAAAATTGTTGAAAGTTGTTAACATTACTAAACATGTATGTAGATATTGCACATTAGATTCTTATACAGTCGAGACTGTTTTAAGAGACCGACTTTGGGAAGCAGCGAAAAAGGTCACATATGTCAGGGAGTCTCTTAAAACAGTCTCACTTAACAGGATGACGCTGGTTTCATATATTTTTCCAATTAAAGTACATGAATATCGGATACTTATATATTGGCCTCTTTTAAGATAGGAGTGGAAAATGATTAAATACTATTGCTTTAATTGCATATTGATAAAATATAAATTTCAAATAATTTGCATCATTTGTATGATGTTGATAAAACAAATTTAAGCTCATGATCTGGATAGAAAATAAAGGGGAGCAGTAAAATATAAATGTTCCATTTGAACTATTTACACACTGAGGTTTATGATATTTATATTTTTGTGTACTAATTGTTCATTGACATTTATTCGATTATTGACTGCATCTTTAATCTGTGTTTACTTCGTCGTTTCCTGTTAAATACCGCCATATTTTTGTTTCACCAGGAATAAAGTTAATTTATGCACCGACTCCGAATTCTTCAGCGACTTTATACGCTGGTTTTCCCTAATCGAGCAATTCAATTGCCTTAACACGCTGTTCTAATGTCAAAACAGTTCTTTTTTATGTTTTTCATCAGCCATTTTTTGTAAACAAATAAGTTCTCGTCTCAAACAACTTCACGCGAGATAAAGAACGGTAACTCTATCGTGTAAAGTCTTGCGAGGGAGCGTCTCAAAGTCGCTGAAAACGGTCTAAATATCGATTCGGGAGCCTGATTTCACAGTCGCTTGTCGCGTAAGGCAGGGGGTTGCTTAATTCAGACTATTTTAATAGTAAATTGCGTCCGGAGCATAAAATAGGGTCGCATATGACAGGGAGTCGCTGAATTCAGGGGGTCGTTAAGGCAGTCTCGACTGTACATCACACATTGTGTTTGTAGTGGTGAAGCTGATTTCAAAACAGAGATTTCAGAGATTGTGTTTGCTTGAAAAGTTTTTAATACAGAAGTGCATTGTGATGTAATTACATTTCATTTGAAATGTGTTTTCAAAATAAGCTATAGTAGACATTGTATTAGAGACCAAACAAGGGACCATTAAGAAAGTGGTCTCTTAAGCAGTGATTTTGATAGGCACCATTTAGATTATTCTTTATTCAGAGATGTACAGGTTTTAGTGTAGGGGGCTGAAGCATTCTGGTGAACCAAAGTTGATGGTAAGAGTTTCTGTTTAATTGGGTTCGGTACAGTTTTCTATTGGATATTTTTCTTGATCCGGTAGTGGAATCAATGATGTAAGAAACTCCTTGAAAAACGATAATTTGATGCTTTTTTCTGTGCAAAGTTGGGGTTTTCATTTAAAATATTCTATAAAGCTTGCCAGTGCTATCTGATTAAGTTACCTTGGTTACTATTCTTTCAGCTTCTAACTTAATTGCTACTAATACATTTTTATGCCCCCACTTTGGGGGGGGGTGCATATAGATTTGCTCTTGGCCGTACGTCCTTCCGAGAATGTTGTGTCGCGCCTAGCTACAAAAGTATTTGACGTAGAGTCACAAAACATTACAGGAATGTTGGTCAGCATGTGTAGTTGTGCACCTGGGGTTTCGCGTCCGGATTCATTCAGTCATGTAGGAGTTATGGCCCCAGACTTAGTAAAAATTGGTCATTTTAGTGTTGTGTCGCGCCTAGCTCCAAAAGTATTTGATGTAGAGTCACAAAACATTACAGGAATGTTGGTCAGCATGTGTAGTTGTGCACCTGGGGTTTCGCGTCCGGATTCATCCAGTGATGTAGGAGTTATGGCCCCTGACTTAGTAAAAAATTGGTCATTTTAATGTTGTGTCGTGCGTAGCTCCAAAAGTATTTGACCTAGAGTCACCAAAGTTTACAGGAATGTTGGTCACCATGTGCAGTTGTGCACCTGGCGTTTCACTTCCGGATTCATTGAGTCATGTAGGAGTTATGGCCCCTGACTTAGTTAAAAATTTGTCATTGTAATGTTGTGTCGCACGTTGCTCCAAAAGTATTTGACCTAGAGTCACCAATGTTTACAGGAATGTTGGTCAGCATGTGCACTTGTGCACCTGTTCCAGATGATTTCTGTGTATTTCAAGTTTGGTATTATGAAAGAAAGTAAAGTTTTTTTAGAACATTATATATATGATATGTTATTTTGATCTTGATATTTATGTAAAGTCAAGATATATATATATTTTTTTTTTCCATGATAAATAGTATGCTTCATTTTACTTTGGTTAAATTCTACAAAAGCCATATCAGTGCCGTTTGATGGAGGCTGTTCAGTTGAATTCCTGAACATTTTGGCTTATCACCAGTATGGATGTCAGTAACAGTGTCATAAAAGTAGAAATAAAATTGGACCCAGAATCGAATCTTTGGGTACACTAGAAGATATCCATTTTCAAATCTGGTTACAGTTTAATACATTTGGTTCGGTTCTATTTTCAAGATGGGATGAAAACCAAATAAGAATACTGTGAATGTCAATAGATGGATCGAACATCATTCACAAACTGGATCAAACATATTTGAAATGTTGCAAAATAAAACTTTAATTTCTTTAACGTTATTTGTATCATATGTCATTGAATAAAGGGACTGGTTGTTTCTTGTTGAATCCACTTTTCAAAAACTGGATCAAGCAAATGTGATAAGAAGCATTACAAATATTTATGGACTTATCTTTGTGTCAGATTCCAGAGTACAGGGAGTAATGATCGATATAAGCCTTTGATGGATCAGATTTTTTAAATATAGGAGTTACGTTTACTTTTTTCACCAATCACCTGGAAAGTAGGATTTGTATTAAGGGGGAAGAGATAAACTTTTTATAAGTCTGATGTTGATCTTGAGTCATGGGATGGTGGAGATTTACTTTTGGAAGTAACTGATAAATCTAATTGTCAAACAAATTATTTTGTTAGTAATATTTTGGATACACTTTTGTTTTGTCTTTTTTTTTTTATCAAAGTTAGGTACTTTGTCATTCATTTTGTTAATAATACTTTTGAAGTATTCTGGGTTTTTTTCAATTTAGCTGGTTTAAGTACTTCAGCTCTTTTTGTCTAAAGGTGTGCCAATCATGTCCAGTGCTATAATTTTTTTTCCTTTATATAAATGCTTGTGTTGTCTTCTCAATTTACACATTTTGCTTTGGAGCTATGAAACCTCATTTTAACCTAACAGTTTCAAGTTTCTTCAGAATTACTTTGTTTTACAATGAGAATGTGACGTTTTTAGTAGTCAGTGTGACACTGACAAAGTTCTGTACTACCAGTCTACCAGGATACAAATAATTGTACCAGTTGCCTTTTAAGGCTGTACATTATTGATCAAATTTGGCTCTATCATATATCAAAAATTATTTGATTTTCCTTCTAAATTATTTAAGGTTATTATCACATTTCAGTACAAATATAAGTGGACAGTTATGTTGAATGAGTTATTGGATGATGAAATTAGTGCATCATTTATTATGATTATAAGTTGAGACTTGACTGTGCTTAACAGGTGCTGTTTGTTTCTTTAAAATGATGTTAAAATTATTAAAAGGAATAGTGGTCAAGGCAGATTGCTGCATAAGACAAGCTGAACTTATGTCAAAAAGTCAGTTTGGAAAGTAAGCTCTCTGGCTGTTTAATACAGGTTCCTGCTTAAGCAGGTTCAACTGTGTTTTGATTATTCACCTTTACTCAGCTAAATTTCTAAAATGGATTGATCCATCATTCAATTTGGGCAGTACCACTGTCTTGTTTATCAAAGGGGTGTTCACTGAAAATTTATAGACTGAATAGCAAACAGTGCAGACCATGGTCAGCCTGCATGGATGTACAGGCTGATCTTGGTCTGCACTGGTCCCAAAGGCAGACACTTGCAACCAGCAGGCTAAAGGTTGAGAGGTAAAGGAAATAGGTTGGGCTGTTATATGTATGATACACAAACACCTCTACATTTTTCAGCACCTCACTTTTTGAAGAGCTTGAAATATACTTTGACAAATTTAATTTTAGAACTTTAAAAGAAGTTGACCTATGTTTTTTAGGATTAGTGAATGAAGATAATACAGGTAAGGCATGTCTGGTAGGGGTCAAAATTAATGTATATTTCGAAAAGAATGAAGCAAAGTTTGATAATATGAACGTTGTCTATGGAGAATGTCTCTGTATGCATGGTGCTTTCTTACTAAGGTCTGGCAAATTATAATAATGGATATGAAAATGTATATCGATTATAGTAATGTTACATGTATATAACATATGTATGTATAAATGTTTGTGTAGCAATACTAATATTATCTGTGTATTTATATGTTGGCATGGCTTCTATTTTTTCTTACAGGGCAATTTATAATTGTATTTTTAATTGGTTTTATACATAAAACTTGGCAATCAACAAAGCATTCATAGTTAACATCATTGTAGCTGTAAAATACTTTCTGGCTTGCCAGTAATTTATCAGGAAAGGTGCTTATTTTCATCAAAATAAAATGAAGGTACAAAATTCTTAAAAGTTAAGTTAATGTTTGGAGAAAATGATTTTGTTTGAAACAGTCTTGCCCTTTTTTTAATGCAAAACATGAATTGCATATGTCAGTACTGAATATGAACAGGAAAATAACGAGTCCACAAAATGATTTATTACAGTAGATTACAGTTTGTTGTTTTTAGAGCATGGTGCTTAGGTTTTTAGCTTTTTGTCATGTGACCTTTGTCAGAAATGTTCCTTATTTGCATAAATAAATTTATCTCTTGGAAAAAAATGTTTTAATTAAATGAAATTTTTTTGAAGTCAGAGATATGAACATATATAAATATCATGATGGATCTAGTAGATAATCCTAATCTGTGAAAATATTGACTATTAAATAGTGGAAATGTTTTATATTATAGTACATACATTTCATTTACATACATTTTTAGGTGGTATATTTGGGACAGTGAGTGTTGTAGTCAGGACAGTGGGTGGGGGAGAATCGTGGACGTCACAGATAAATCCCAAAGAAGGTGACGGAAATGATACAATCAGGGAAATACTGTACAATAGAGATAAATTTACGTCTGCTTTATCCTCTGAGGACTATGTTGTTCTCGACACGTCTGTCACGTTTCAGGTAAGACTTATGATATTTAAGGTTTAGCAGTTGAATATCACCAAACTGCAGAAATATTTGGGAAACAAAAACACCTTTACCAAAAATGACTGGATACTTAAAATATTCTCCAAAAGTTGTCTCTCTTTAAAAATGAATGCCATTTGTTAAGAAAAAAGTAAATGTGTTCCAGTAAAATGTTTTCAGAAGATATTGTGTAGCAGTCATAAACAGTAAGATTATACTAATAAAATTTACTAAACGGTCAGCATTATATTACGGAAATACTGTTAAATATGGCAAAAACTCTACCAAAACAGACATAATGTCAAACATAATATCTATAGTGTTAGATAACCTTTCAGTTCTTATACCACTTTTTGCTAGAAAAAGTGAGTTGGAATAAGTAAATCAGAATTTGTATGTTTTTGTCTGAAGTAAATTTTCTAGTTATGGTAACGCTCTTTAATGTTTAACAGCAAGGTGAAACAGATAAGTTTGTAGAAGTGACAATTCTTGCTGATGATTTGGCTGAGCCAGACCAGACCGTCCTTGTTTACCTGACACAGCCAACAGGTGGCGCTAGAATAGCTGCTGGAGAGGTGGATGGTGGTAGAAAGGTAAATAAAAATCATTATTTTTTCGTTCACTTAATATGTACCCTGCTTTATTTCTAAAATGGACTGGTCTGTCATTCAATTTGGGCAGTACCACTTATTATTCAAAGTGGTGTTCACTGAAAATTTACTGACTGAAAAGCAAACAGTGCAGACCATGATCAGCCTTCATGGATATGCAGACTGGTCTTGGTCTGCACTGGTTGCAATGGCAAAATCACTTGCTGCCAGCAGGCTAAAGGTTAAATTATCTACCATTAAAGTCATCAGTATCAACTCAAGTCAATGTTTATCTGGATTTGTACATTATTTATGGATTCAGCGGTCTAGTGAATAACTGGTTACAGGTTCAAGCCATGCTAAGGCCAGGCTTGTATCACCTCATATCAGTACTGGTTTTTCCTTGAGACACACTTAAGTTATTGAATTAAGGTAGTGGACTCTTAATGACATTCCGTAATCAACTTATTCTCAGTATGAGAGTTTGGCAGTCTACTGAAGTTTTATGGGAATTTTTAAGTCGTGTGTGTATTCTGTTACTGTAACAGTAAAGTACGATGAACACCGATATACATAACAGGACTATGTTATCATATGGAAATTGCTAAGTGCTATTATGGGTCCATTACCTTAAGCTCAAAACTGTCTTCACAGCTCAAGCTGAAGATTAGCTAAACAACAACTAAAAGTAAATTTTGTGTAAAAAGTTGTTGTTTTTTTTGTTTTTTTATCCTTATTGGTCCATTTATCATTTGTGATATGGCTGTAATTAATGATAGAGTTCAACAGTGTCATTGGAAAATAGTGCCTGTTTAAACCAAGCTCGCGCAGTGGCTCTAATCATTATTGACCAGATGATGCCATTTTGAAGAATGATGGAAAATTATAAGTTAGTATTATATTTTGTATGTTCACCTTATTTCAGGGATTTGCTGTAATTACAATAGCAAGAAATGATTTGTCTAGTGGAATGATAGGGTTTGCCAGTGATTCTCTCCAGGTCACTGCTAATGAAGATGCCGGGCAACCAGCTACTCTCAGACTTGTACGCTCTCTGGCAATCTACGGACAGATTGAGGTAACTTCTATAAAAAACACATGGTCATTTACATGTTTTTGTAGTGACACATTTATCATTCCAAACTTTGCTTTCAAATAATTAAGAAATAATGTATAGAAAAATCTTTTTTTAACGTTATTAATGCACAATATAGGTTATATGTCCGCGGAATAATTTCATCGCACGTTAACATGACAAAGTTTTAGTATAAGCGTGTTTTAACAGAAACATGTGTATTAGAATTATTGTTACCATCCTTAAAACAATCAAATAATAGTTGTTTCAACTATTTCAGTCACAAAATACTCAACTTCCAACTGATCATAATAAGAAAAAAGAGGCTTTAGCTGAAAAGGAAAAACAAAAAAAAGAGCTTTTCTATTAATTGCTAAACATGCTGATTTATTAAAAAAGATATGAAAATTTATCATGTAATGCTCTTTCATGTAGATAACTTGGAAGGCAAAGGTGTCAGCGGAAAGCACGGAACCAGAGGACGCACTGCTAGGCAGACAACTTGAGACAACATCCGGCACGGCAACATGTCCACCACTGCAAAAACACTGCCTCTTCAATGTTACTCTCATTGATGATGAGGTTAGTAGAAATCTGTGATGAAATATGTAAAAATAATTTTAAATTTTGAGAGGAGAAGTATTGATTAAGTCATTCTGTTTATTAAAATGAAATTTAAAAATATCTCTTCACAGTGAAACTGCTATCAAGTCTGAGCAATTATTTTCAATTGTATTCTTGATTTGGTAAGTGACAAAATATCATTTTGTCCTAAGTTTGTAAAACTTACTGTATTGTCTATGTTTACTGTCAACAAAAAACAGTTTATTCTAGGACTAAATTTCATAAATTTACAAACCCGTGATAAGTTTTTTCCATTTAATAAATTATAATATCATGTAAACCAAAACATCATTCTTATTTAAGCATAGTAGATTCAATTCAGAATAAAATGGAGCAAAATGGTCATGTCCACAGTAGTTTCAATAGTTAGCAGCTATTGAAACTGAAAAATTCTCATGCATGGAGACAACCAAGGGCATATAATGAAGAAAACCAATCCCCGTTGTGCCCCCGATTATTTATACTTACCAAGCACGCTCCTCTCGTGCTATGAAATAATACCAGGTACCCCGTTGGTACCGTAATAGAACCAGGTACTCCGTTAGTACCATAATAACACCAGGTACCCCAATGGTACCAAAATAACACCAGGTATCCCAATGGTATCATAATAACACCAGGTACCCCAATGGTACCATAATAACACCAGGTACCCCACTGGTACCAATATAGAACCACTTGTGCAACGTTGTGTAATTCCTACTAAACCTGCTACGAAATATTCCTATAAAAATGGGGGAGTTACTATAAGAACGGCTAGCCCTTTTCGCTCTGGCCAGTTCTTAAACCAAAACCTAGTCCCAAAAAACTATAATGTTTTAGCCACATGAGGCCAATGCCTTCAAAGTTAACGGCTCTGACAGGCATGGAGACTCATGTGTATGCAAAAGAGATTTTAATTATTTTATTTAATGCCCCTGTTCCTATCTGATACCCTCGATCGCCTCCAAGCATAAGAATTTTCCGCAGACACAACAAAGAAAGGAAAAGAAGATAATGAGAAGTTGAATGAAAAAGTAATGATTGAATCATATAACATGCATCAATAATATCAATAGACATGTATTTAGCATGGATCAACAAATACGATTTTTTACGGTATTACTATAATATAGTACACATGAAGCTACACATAAATTGCTAGAGTTAATGTTTGTTCTATTTCAACCCTAAATTTATTTCAGTTCTCTTAGATATATGAAATATTTTCATAACATATATTCCAATATTGTCAGAGTTCCCATGGCACGTAAAATTAATATTTCACTCGAGACTGTAGAAAACTTGTACACATCAACCTAAAAGGCTGGCTTTCACACCACACTGAACTGCTACTGTAATGTTTATCCAGACAAGATATATTCACCAAGTAACTCCAGTTAGTTTGAGCTATTCAGTTCTGTATTGTTCCATATTTGGTTAACCACAATTCTGCAGCAGTTCAGCTGTATACGTAATTGATGCGATAGCTTACATGTCTCATTTGTGTGCTTCCTGCCCGTTAAACAATGAACTGAAATATATAAGCAAACTGGGCGACAGAATAATTATGACAATCTTTATTAAAACAAGGTAAAAATAAATCCTGGGTTTAACCAAATTAATATTAAATCTCGAGGGTGCGGTGGGTGGGTTTATGTTACTTTGACCTCTACAAAATCAGTTGTGCGCGACAAAGTGGTGGTCACATGACTTTTTATACCGGTTTCTATCCCGTGAAATATCGCGAATGTATCCATGGAAATGATCTAAGCGTCGCTTGGAATTATATATTACTTCCGTATATATGAAACTACCCTTCCAGAAAGAAATTGTAACCAGAATAAACTAGATTAATCAAAAATATTAATTTTTAATATTCATATTTATTATATACCTATATAAATTCTGCAAAAAATCTCTTGTAATTCACAATTAAATATGAACATACAGACAAAAATTCCGTATTGTACTTTTTGAATTCAGTATTGTAACATCCGTATTGTATGCTGTCGGACTATTTTCATTAATATGCATGACCCGACACATTTCTATAAAAAGCGCACATAAAAACTTCACTATGTTCCATTTAATATCGATAAACATTGAAGATTTCGTTCAAGAACAAAACAAGAATCAAAATGGTAAAGGTATATTATAAAAGGGTCATTATAACAGTAGCTAGATCTGGGACTTTGTATTCAGCTCGAGTGGATTTTGCAAGGTTGGTTCACACTCGGCGCTTGCGCTCCTCGTGAGATCCGATCTGGCAAAATCCACTCGAGCCGATTACTGCATCCCAGATCAAGCTACTGTTATAATAACCCTATTATATTAGAAATATTTCGCTTTTAATGACAAGCAGATCTGGGCTTGGGACCTCCATGACCAAGTGGTTGAAGTCACTGACTGAACCCTTACAGAAGCAAGCCTCTGTGGCGTACATGCTGCGTATTTGCTGTGTATATGCCGCGAACACAGTAGTACGCCAGAGGAGTACATTTTACATACACCGCATGCCGCGTACTATTTCGACGAGTACACAGCATGTACGCAGGAGGTCACTAGTACACTTCAAGTACGCAGCACAGACTCTGAAAATTTAAGGAGTACACTGCATGTACGCAGGAGGGACTTGTACAAGAAAATAGTACACTGCATGTACACCGCAGATACTTTGAACTTTGTGCAGTACACTTTATATACGCGGGAAAGACTTGTACAATTTCTTTTGGCATTTACACTTAGTTTTTTTTTTATAAGTTAAAGTCTGAAGTAAACTTCATATACGCGGGAGGGACTTGTTCATTTTCTTTTGGTGTTTATACTTTGAATTTTTTTAGGTAAAGTCTGAAAGACACTTCATGCAGGAAGGATGTGTACATTTTTTTTTTTGGAAGCAAGAACTTGATTTCCGAGTAACTTTTATCTTAATAGCATAGAATAGTTCAGATTACCAGTATTCTGAACAATAAAAATTTGTCTAACTATTTGCAATGTTCATTTGTGAAGCTTACATCTTTGTGATTTCTGAGCTGCACCTTGCATGCAGTGTAAAAATATATTCTTTTTATGCCCCCGAAGGGAGGCATATAGTTTTTGAACCGTCTGTCGGTCCGTCGGTCTGTCAGTCTGTCCGCAATTTTCGTGTCCGGTCCATATCTTTGTCATCAATGGATGGATTTTCAAATAACTTGGCATGAATGTGTACCACAGTAAGACGACGTGTCGCGCGCAAGACCCAGGTCCGTAGCTCAAAGGTCAAGGTCACACTTAGACATTAAAGGATAGTGCATTGATGGGCCTGTCCGGTCCATATCTTTGTCATCGATGGATGGATTTTCAAATAACTTGGCATGAATGTGTACCACAGTAAGATGACGTGTCACGCACAAGACCCAGGTCCGTAGCTCAAAGGTCAAAGTCACACTTAGACATTAAAGGATAGTGCATTGATGGGCGTGTCCGGTCCATATCTTTGTCATCGATGGATGGATTTTCAAATAACTTGGCATGAATGTGTACCACAGTAAGACGACGTGTCGCGCGCAAGACCCAGGTCCGTAGCTCAAAGGTCAAGGTCACACTTAGACGTTAAAGGTCATTTTTCATGATAGTGCATTGATGGGCGTGTCCGGTCCATATCTTTGTCATTCATGCATGGATTTTAAAATAACTACGCATGAATGTGTGACACAGTAAGACGACGTGTCACGGGCAAGACCCAGCTCCGTAGGTCAAAGGTCCTAAACTCTAACATCGGCCATAACTATTCATTCAAAGTGCCATCGGGGGCATGTGTCATCCTATGGAGACAGCTCTTGTTCATTTTGAATTAATCCTGGAGCTTTCTAACTTGGATAATTGGAAAGCCTTATTTGAACTTCGTTGCATTACATTTTGTAATATATGAAATAATTACCAAGATAATGCCTCAACAGCACCCGAATGAGAAGAATTAATAGCTCTCACTGTTATTTGAATACTCTTAAGCAAAACACCTTTCTATCATGTTTTATAAAGGCTTTAATGCTCATTATGTTAACTCATTAAGGCGTCACCAAATTAAAAAGTTGTTCATCGGATTTGCCGCTCGTATATTTTCCGAACGTTTTTGGCTAATTGCGCTGGCCCCATTGGAAAAAATCAATCCAAAATTTTTTGGTGCGCTACTTTTTACGGACGTAAAAGTGTATAAATGCTTATATAATTCCAGTCCTAGATTGTTCTCAGATGGATTTTAATCAAAATAAATACATACTACGCACACATCGTCTATAATAAATCATAACACTTATATTTAGTTGCATTAAAGTTGTTTCCCCTTGATGCAGTTACGCCATTTTCTTCAAATGTTTACCAAATTACATGCTACAAAAATTGATTTATTTCATTGAAAAGTGGATGAAGAAAAGCATACTAATTTATTTGATAACATCAATCTACATTATTTTGGTAATTTAAGTGTAAATACTTATTGATGCATGTCACTTATCTTTTTTCTGTTTTTTCCTGTCCAAATGATCAGCATTTGCATATGAAAGTTGATGGGGTAAGGAATTTACATTATCACAGCAGTTTCGCCACAAGAGTACACAGCATGTATGCAGCAGGAGTACACAGCATGTACGCCGCAGGACTCGGGCCAGGAGTACACAGCATGTACGCCGCAGGAGTACACAGCATGTATGCCGCAGGGGTAGTACACTGCAGGCTCATTTGCATGTGTAAAGTGTATGTGCCGCGTACATGCTGCGTACTATTTCCCGCATACTAAATTCCTCCAGCGTACATCCTGTGTACTATGTAGTCCACAGCATGTACGCAGCAAGTAGTACGCGGCAGAGCTCATTTGCATGTCAAAAGTGTACTACAAACGTACTATCGGTGTATGTGCGGTGTATATCCTGCGTACTATTTAAACAGGCTGGTAACATTGCCCGATCAGGCTTTCGACATAAAAACTAATATTTCTTGAAAAATAATGAAGATATTTCTTTCAAACTTGGTCCATTTATTAAGCATAACATATGAGGCATATTAAGGTAGAAATAATTTTGCTGCCTTCAGTTTTGTTAGAATTACTTCCCTTTTTAAGATTTTTATGATGCATGACTTTTAAAGTCCAAAAAATTATGTTTTAATGGAATGTTTAAAACAGAAAATGGTTCAATGGCTATCTATTGCTCCAAACTTGTGCGCCAATACCTTTATTCTATATATTTAGGGTTAATACTTTGTTTCTAGCGCAGATGTATGAACAATTGTGTTAGAACTAACATTTCTCTATAATGTTGTAGGTGAAAGCGCAGTAAAATGTATACATTCATGTACTAGCGCAATAATTTAGAGCATTAGAAAGCCATTGAACCCTTTTTTGTTTTAAACTTAGCATCACAACAGATCTTTTTTGGACTTCAAAAATTATGCGTCATAAAAATCTGAAAAGGGGAAATAATTCTACCAAATCTGAAGGCAACCAAGTTATTTTTATTTTAATTTGTGTCATGTGTTGTGCTTAATAATTGGACCAAGTTTGAAAGAAACATCTTCATTATTTTTCAAGAAATATTAGTTTTTATGTCGAAAGACCGATCGGGCAATGTTACCAGCCTGTTAAAGCCCTTGATTTCAGTACACATCATGTACGCATCATATACGCTGTATGTACACAGCAAGAGTACGCAGCAGGCCTTTTTCTTCTGTAAGGGAATCACTTGCCCCTCATCGATGGGGTTCAAGCCTTGCTCAAGGCATCAAATTCTTCATGTGAGGAAGCCATCCAGCTGGCTTATAGGTCAGTGGTTCTATCCAGGTGCCTGCCTATGATGAAATAATGCACAGTGGCACCTGGAGTCTTCCTCTACCATCAAAGCTGGAAAGTTGCCATATGACCTAAATTGTATTGATGCGACGTCAAACACAAACAAACAAAAAATCATCTTCAGTGTAATGATCAGAACCATTGTTCTGTAGAGATGTCTAGGAAATATTTAAACAATCTACATTATATAGGAGCCAGAAGAGGAAGAGACTTTTGTTGTACAGCTGGTGTCAGTACTGAATGATGCTAAACTTGACCCTGACGCATCTATAGCTACCGTTACCATGGAAGCAAGTGATTATGTTAGAGGACTTATAGAATTTACTGATGATTCAAGGTAAGTTAGCAGAGCATGATTTATTTGCCATTTGTTATATATGATAGCAGGCTTTATACATGGGCTTTGCTGCAGTATGAAATACCATATGTGGCAAATTATTGTTATCAACAGTACTGCAAAACTTTTTAAGCAATTTTAGTATAACTTAATCAAACAGCTCATACAGACATGTAGTGTAAGCCTTATAGGTGAAGGTCACACAGGTCAAAGATCATGGGTCATTTTTGGTCTGGTCAGTAACTTTACTTTGTATGGATGGATATTCAAGTAAGTTGACACAAACAGTCACTTTTACAAATTGATTTGGTAGATGTAAGACAAGGACCTGAAGCTCAAGCCACATTTGGAGATATAATATTGTTGGTAATTTTTTGTCTGGTCTGTAACTTATTTAGGCATATGTGTATATTTAAATAACTTGGCATAAATGTTCACCATCACAAAACAGTATGTCATGTGCAAAGATCAAGGTCACAGACACCAAAGATACCTTTTTTTATGATACATGAAATTACTTCCCTTTTATATGATAACGTACAATACAGTCATGTGTTTTTATATCAGTTTTCACCACACATTTGAAAATAATTTTATGTTTAAATTAAGATATTATTAGTATTGATATATATATAGAAAATTAACAATTATAGACTTCCAGAATTCAAACACAGGCTTAAGTTGTAATTTTATGGTATAATATTTTGATTGTAATACATTAGGTTGATCTGTAGTACAGCTCTGCATTGACTGCCACTGGTATCAATTTTCTCTGGTGTGTATTTAAAAACAAGTTTCAGTAGTACCATATGAACGTTATGCATTTCATTTTTAACTCACCAGAGCACAAAGTGCTCAAGGTGAGCTATTGTGACCGGTCATTGTCTGGCGTCCGTCGTCTGTCAACATTTGCCTTATGAACACTCTAGAGGCCACATTTGTGACCTAATCTTGGTCAGAATGTTAGTCTTGATGATCTCTAGGTCAAGTTTGAAACTGGGTCATGTGGGGTCAAAAACTAGGTCAGTAGGCCAGATCAAAGGAAAAGCTTGTGAACACTCTAGGCCACAATTTTTACTAAAACTTTGTGATACTTGGTCAGAATGTTTGTCTTGATGATCTCTAGATCAAGTTTGAAACTGGGTCATGTGGGATTAAAAATTAGGTCACTAGGCCAGATCAAAGGAAAAGCTTGTGAACACTCTGGAGGCCACAATTGTGACCCAATATTTATGAAACTTGGTCAGAATGAATTTCTTGGTGATTTCTAGGTCAAGTTCAAATCTGGGTCATGTGGGGTCAAAAACTAGGTCACCCTGTCAAATCAAAGGAAAAACTTGTGAACACTTTAGAGGCCACACTTTTGACTCAATCTTTATGAAACTTTGTCAGAATGTTTGACACTTAATTATTACTTCTGGTGAGCAATATAGGGCCCTCATGCCCCTCTTGTTTGTATTGATTACCTCCCTTTAATATGATCAAATATTTCACTATGTATTTTATCTTATTTTTTCTTGTCAGTTTAAAAAATGAAATCACATTAAATCTTTAAAATACAATTGCATCCACCAATCACAGATTTCCAGACATGCGTTTGCAAACTGCATAACTTGTACATGAATTACATGATATGTTACTGTTATATTAGTGATTGATATGCATTGCCAGTATGTTGACTCCCCCCCACCCCCACCCCCACCCCCTTAAAAAGATACTGTTTGCTTTATTGACATAATAAGAGTATGTTGTGTGATAAATGTTCCTAGGCAGTGGACATTGGTAACTTCTCTACAAATTCTAGTATTACTTGGCATAAGAAATTTGTTTTCAGAATTGTTTTCTTCAAGTTTTGAGTTTGGCCCCACCCCTAAAAAATACAGTGTTGAATATAGACCAGTCATATAGCTCAAACTATGGACCTGTGATTTATATTAGAAGTAATGTAATAAATGAGCCGTGCCATGAGAAAGTTAGAGATAGTGGCTTTGCGACCAGCATGGATCCAGACCAGACTGCGAGGATGTGTAGTCTGGTCAGGATCCATGCTGTTCGCTAACAGTTTCTCTAATAGCAATAGGCTTTGAAAGCGAACAGCGTGGATCCTGACAAGACTGCGTGGATGCGCAGGCTGGTCTGGATCCATGCTGGTCACAAAGCCACTATGTTGGTTTTCTCATGGTGCAGCTCAAATATAGATTAATCAAATTCCCTTCAAGTTATGTTGCTTGGACAGATCAGTTCATCATGTACTGTTTTGTTTCTGTATTTATTGAGTCAAGAGGTATTTATTCTTTCAAAAATAGGGATGTTGTGGTCAGTAGTTTGAAATCAAGTGTAAGACTAGGTGTCAGACGAGTCAAAGGTTCCAAATACAGGGTGGAAGTATCGTACAGAACAAGGCAGATGACTCGACAGGAGTTCATCAATGGGGTAACTGTTTCGCCAGCCAACGAGGGACAGGACTATGTCCAGCAGTCTGGAGAACTCGTGTTTGAGCCGGAGAGGCAGGAAATCAAATTCATTGACATCAATCTGACACCATTCCTTGCTTCACAAACTGGGTACCCAAAACAGTTCTACATTGAACTTGGAGGTCCTTCAAATGGTGCAAGGTCAGTATAAAAGTCTTTATATACACAAATTTATATGAGCCGTGCCATGAGAAAACCAACATAGTGGCTTTGCGACCAGCATGGATCCAGACCAGCCTGCGCATCTGCGCAGTCTGGTCAGGATCCATGCTGTTCGCTTTCAAAGCCTATTGTAATCAGAGAAACTGTTAGCAAACAGCATGGATCCTGACCAGACTGCGCGGATGCGCAGGCTGGTCTGGATCCATGCTGGTCGCACACCCACTATGTTGGTTTTCTCATGGCACGGCTCATATCATGTTGTATACTTTAAACCAAAAAGGTAATAGGTCTTGATAAAACTAATTTGTACTATATTTGTGTCCATTTGGCACATTTCAAGAAATGTTACAATGCACAGCGCGGAGCAGCATATTTCATTCAAAAGTAGATACTGCTTAATATGTACCATCATAAGTAAATGTACAGACATGGTTGTACTATATTAGAACAAACAGCTGGAAACCTGAAAATGCTCCTGCTATGATTTAAGTTGTTTATTTGTTAATTTTGTGAAATTATTGAAGTTATTATAACATAATGGCTTGTTTATAAAGCGAGGATGGAGGATGGGAGATGTTAAAATATTTAACCTGAATTTTAATCTGTGTATGATATCATTTTACAGTGTGAATCCACAAGCATCAAAAGCATTCATATTGATTACTGAACCAAAAGATCTGGATATATGGGAGATTATCAAGGATGCTGAAGACAAACCACTAAATGATGAAAATATTAGAGAGTAAGTATAAATAATGTCTTCAACATCTTGTGTCTATGTCTTTGTTGTGTTCTTGGTACAAACAAGTAGTTTAATTGATTGATTTATTATGTCTCCCCGCAAAGTATTATTTCCCCTCACTAGGGGGGAGACATACTGTTTATGCCCTGTCCGTCTGTTCTTTTGTCCTGTCACACTTCATTTCTGATCAATAACTGGAGAACCATTTGACCTAGAACCTTCAAACTTCATAGGGTGGCAGGGCTTACGGGGCAGGTGGCCCCTATTGTTTTTGGGGTCACTTTATTAAAGGTCAAGGTTACAAGGGCCTGAACATGGAAAACCATTTCCGATCAATAACTTGAGAACCACTTGACCAAGAATGTTGAAACTTCATAGGATTATTGGTCATGCAGTGTAGATGACCTCTATTGTTTTTGGGGTTACTCTGTTAAAGGTCAAGGACACAGGGGCCTGAACATGGTAACCCTAGAGCCTTCAAACTTTATAGAATGCTAGGATTACTGAGTAGATGACCCCTATTGTTTTTTGGGTCACTCCATATAAGTCTCAGAAGGTGGTACGGTCATTGCCCAGTTACATAATCATGCTCAAAAACAACTAGTTAGATGTTCTAGCTTACAGGCTGGTTAACTGGACAGAAGTTATGCAACTGAGTTTATAGACCAGTCTCAGAATGCTTCTTTGCCATTGGTCAATTTTAAATATGTTCGCAGATACAACCAATCATAGTAGTCTGTATATTAGCCACTTTATTGTGATTGCACAATATTAACCCTTAGCCTGCTGGCAGCAAGTGATTCTGCCTTTGTGACCAGTGCTGACCAAGAACAGCCTGCTGGCAGCAAGTGATTCTGCCTTTGTGACCAGTGCTGACCAAGAACAGCCTGCTGGCAGCAAGTGATTCTGCCTTTGTGACCAGTGCTGACCAAGATCAGCCTGAACATCCGTGCAGGCTGATCATGGTCTGCACTACTCACTATTCTGTCAGTAAATTTTCAATGAACACCCCTTCTAATGATAACTGGTATTGCCCAAATTAAATGACGAACCAGTCCATTTTAGAAATTTAGCATGGTAAGGGTTAATATAATGAATAATAATATCTATACTTTCAGTATAATTGACAAGCTGGATGATGTTATAAACACAAGTGAACAGGTCACTGAAGATCAGATGTCACTGACAGAGAAAATACTTGAGGACATTGTGGAGGAGGGACTCAAACGCAAGTAAGTTGGTCTTAGATTAAGGAACTACATGCTAAATATTTTAGGTGCTTTACCGGCAGTTTAATTCTTCTATTGTTGCTTTCTAAGTTTTCTTTGGTATTTTGGGTCTTGAATTTGATTCCCTAGGTAGGTTGTTCATGAAAATTTGAAAAATGTCACTATGATCTCTATCCTCTACTGTCACAATGTCAGATTTGGATTTTTTTTTATTCATTATAGGGAACAAGTTTATACTGGAAACAAGAAATATTGCTGGGGTAAATTGAATGCCTCAACAATTGAAGTGCTGGTAAAAGAAGTTTGAAAAAGATAACATCGAGACAGTCTTTTTTGTGCCTCTCTTCACACCCCTTCAGGATGTCCAGAACTCAATTTGTTAGCTAATTTTGGGCCTTTCAGGGGCCATAACTCTGGAACCCATTAAGGAATCTGGCCAGTTCCAGAAAGGAGCCAAGATCCTATGGTGATACAAGTTGTGTGCAAGTCTGGTTAAAATGAAATCATAAATGGAGCTGCTATTGTGCAGACAAGGTCAAAATAGCCAATTTTGACCCCTTCAGGGGCCATAACTCTGGAACCCATTATGGGATCTGGCAGGTTCAAGAATGGAACCAAGATCTTTTGGTGACACAAGTTTTATGCAAGTTTGATTAAATTCAAATCATAAATGAAGCTGCTATTGTGCAGACAAAGTCAAAATAGCTAATTCCGGCCCTATTGGGGGCCATAACTCTGGAACCCATTAAGGGATCTGGCTGATTCAAGAAAAGAACCAAGATCTTATGGTGACACAAGTTTTGTGCAAGTTTGGTTAAAATCAAATCATAAATGAAGCTGCTATTGTGCAGACAAGGTCAAAATAGCTAATTTTGACCCCTTCAGGGGCCATAACTCTGGAACCCATAATGAAATCTTGCCAGTTCCAGAAAGGAACCAAGATCTTATCATGATACAAGTTGTGTGCAAGTTTGGTAAAAATCAAATCATAAATAAAGCTGCTATTGTGCAGACAAGGTCAAAATAGCTAATTTTGGGCCTTTCAGGGGCCATAACTCTGGAACCCATGAAGGAATCTGGCCAGTTCCAGAAAGGAGCCAAGATCCTATGGTGATACAAGTTGTGTGCAAGTTTGGTAAAAATTAAATCATAAATAAAGCTGCTATTGCGCAGACAAGCTCAAAATAGCTAATTTTGGCCCTTTCATGGCCCATAACTCTGGAAACCATAACGGGATCTGGCCAGTTCAAGAAAGGAACCGAGATCTTATGGTGATATAAGTTGTGTGCAAGTTTGGTTGAAATAAAATTATAAATGAAATCACTATAGTGCAGACAAGAAATTGTTGACGGACGCACGCACGGACTGACGACGGACGAAGTGTGATCACAAAAGCTCACCTTGTCACTATGTGACAGGTGAGCTAAAAAACATTAATGTACAAGAAATGTATAATTTTGTATCCCCACAAAAAGTTTTGGTGGTGGTTATTATAGGAGTGAGCTTGTTGGTCGATTGGTCAGTCCGTTGGTTTTCATGATTTCTGGACAATAACTCTTCATAGGCTTGACAGATTTAAATAAACTTTTGATACACAGGTGTAACATCATAAAATACAGATCAAGTTTGGCTTTAAGGATAGTAGGTCCAAGGTCAAGGTCATAATGACCCAGAACCATTAAACGGTGTCTGGATCATATCTTGAGAATGCTTAGGCCTAGGATCATATATTTTTAGCTCATCTGATTTTTTGAAAAAAAATGATGAGTTATTGTCATCACTTGAGCGGTTGTCGGCGGCGGCGTCTGCGTCTGCGTCGGCGTTGCCTGGTTAAGTTTTATGTTTAGGTCAGCTTTTCTCCTAAACTATCAAAGCTATTGCTTTGAAACTTGGAATACTTGTTCACCATCATAAGCTGACCCTGTATAGCAAGAAACATAACTCCATCTTGCTTTTTGCAAGATTTATGGCCCCTTTTGTACTTAGAAAATATCAGATTTCTTGGTTAAGTTTTATGTTTAGGTCAATTTTTCTCCCAAACTATCAAAGCTATTGCTTTGAAACTTGGAATACTTGTTCACCATCATAAGCAGACCCTGTACATCAAGAAACATAACTCCATCTTGCTTTTTGCAAGATTTATTGCCCCTTTTGGACTTAGAAAATCAGTTTTCTTGGTTAAGTTTTATGTTTAGGTCAGCTTTTATCCTAAACTATCAAAGCTATTGCTTTAAAACTTGCAACACTTGTTCACTATCATAAATTGACGCTGTACAGCAAGAAACATAACTCCATCCTGCTTTTTGCAAGATTTATGGCCCCTTTTGGACTTGGAAAATATCAGATTTCTTGGTTAAGTTTTATGTTTAGGTCAACTTTTTCTCTTAAACTATCAAAGCTATTGCTTTGAAACTTGCAACACTTGTTCACCATCATAAGCTGACCCTGTACAGCAAGCAGCGTAACTCCATCCTGCTTTTTGCAAGATTTATTGCCCCTTTTGGACTTAGAAAATCATTTTCTTGGTTGAGTATTATGTTTAAGTCAACTTTTCTCATAAACTATCAAAGCTATTGCTTTAAAACTTGCAACAGTTTTTCACCATCATAAGTGGACACTGTACATCAAGAAACATAACTCTATCCTGCTTTTTGCAAGAATGATGGCCTTTTTTAGACTTAGAAAATCATGGGTAGGACAATATTTCTATTACACAAAAAAAATCGGATAAGCGTCAGCACCCGCAAGGCGGTGCTCTTGTGGTACAGAGGTTCAACATCATAAAATACAGGTCAGTGTTACTTTGAGGTCAATAGGTCAGATATCAACGTCACACTGACCCAAAACAGTTAAACCATTTCCGGACTATAACTTGAAAACGCTTGGACCTAGGATCATGAAATGTGATAGGAAGTGTAGTCATGACCAGCAGATGACCCCTATTAATTTTGAGGTCAAGGGTCAAGGTCCATATTATGGGGATATAATTCATCACTCCTGTGACAGCTCAAGTTTACTTTTAGTTTCTTGTATCTTCTGTTTCTTGATGATGTTTTATATACCTTCCCCAAAAGTGATATAAAAGTTTACCTAGTATTTCATTGTCCACAGGTAACATATGACCATACATTGACAATACATAATTATGTGCACAAGTATCCAATGGACACATAACTAGGGGAAGTAATAATTTGTAGATCAATGGATCAGTTTTAAATGTTTTATTATAAATCCTTTTCAGACTTCCTACACAGTTGATTGGTCAGTTGATTAACTTGCTGTGTAAGTTGCTGAGCCCAGACAAGAATGATGCTACTAGAGGGCGCTCTGAGCTGGCAACCATCATGGAAAATGTTGCATACATGCTGATAACTGAGGCAGACTGTCCTTCACCAGATCCACCTAAACTGTAAGCAACCTGCTATTTACTCTATCCCAAAGAGTGTTGGTAAATCATCGAAAATATAATCAGGTTTTTTAAATGAGCCATGCCATGGGAAAACCAACATGGTGGCTTTGCGACCAGTATGGATCCTGACCAGACTGCGCGGATGCGCAGGCTGTTCGCTTTTAAAGCCTATTGAAATTGGAGAAACTGTTAGCGAACAGCATGGATCCTGACCAGACTGCGCGGATGCGCAGGCTGGTCTGGATCCATGCTGGTCGCAAAGCCACTATGTTGGTTTTCCCATGGCACAGCTCAAATGTAAATAGTAAGATGCACTAAAATGTAATCAGGTTGTAAAATATAAACATCAGCATCTTTAAATGGAATGATGAAGTAATTAAGTTCATCAAATTATAATAAGACTCTAGTTATTATGTTTTAGATAGTTCATTTTCCATATGCACCAAGTCTAAAAAATGCTTCAGTTTTTGTAAACAACCAAATTAAAGAAACTATCAAATTGTTCTGTTTTGTAAAAAGTAAAATCAAGCAGACTGCTAGATGGTCTTACTTTGTAAACAATGGAATCAAACAAACTGTAAGATGGTTCTGTTTTGTAAACAGCCATATCAAACAGAGTTGCAAAATCCGCTGAATCTTTGAACAAATTTTAGTTCATAAATAACCAAATCCACTGAAACTTTTGTTTAATAATGTGAGGACCTTTTAAAAGCAACAATATTTTGTATATCATTGTAGTTTGTATATTGTTTATTTTAGACATACTAAGCAATGTCCCCATGCTAGTATTGCTGCAGGAAGATGGCCTCTAGGAAAGATTAAAGGATACCAGTATGCAGGACAGTAAGTGTCTCTAATCTATTATACATGTACATGTTATAAGGTTATACATTTGAAGACCAGTCTCAATATGCAGCCCAACAATTGGTCAGATTCAAAATGCAGCAGCCCAGCAATTGGTCAGATTCAAAATTGAGCTCAGAGCTAACCAATCAGCTGCTGGACTGGTTTCGAAACTCTTGCTTTTCCTTGTGATCAGAGAATGAGAGAATAATGTGGGTAGGAAATAAAAATGGAATTTGATAGTACTTGAGATTTAAAAGACGATAGCACCGATCTACGGAGCGCGGGATGGTGAGTTCAATCCTCAGGCTGGCCGTTTATTCTCCATGATGGTTTAATAAAAGACATTGTGTTTGAAATCATTTGTCCTCCACCTCTGATTCATGTGGGGAAATTTGCAGTTACTTGGCAAGACTAGTACAGGTTTGTACTGGTACAGAATCCAGAAACACTAGTTAGGTTAACTGCCTGCTGTTACATAACTGAAATATTGTTGAAAAATGGCGTTAACCCAAAACAAACAAAAAAAGTAGAAATGTATGTATGAGAAATCTTCATTGTTTAACATTTGCACTTTTGCCATTGTGTTGAAGTTTTCGCGCAAAAAAAAAAGAGACGAATATATGTTAATAGAACACTAGTTAGTTTTGAAACAGAATAATATCAGAAATAAGTACCACCTAATATGTAATCAAATAATTATTTCAAACATTATTTTCCCGCAAAATTGTTCCAAAAGAAAGGCCGTTTTAGTGTGAAAAGTCACATGTAATCTGAATATATGCTTGCAGGAGACAGGATGAATTTGTCATTCCAAAAGATCTGCCAAATGTTCCAGACAATAGAGATACAGAGGTGCGATATTATTATTTACACATTAAAAGCAAGTATCATTGCAAAAAAGGGAATATTTGTGGAAAGAAGGTGATAGCAGATTGTATAGATTTTATGTATGCTCTGATATGGGTTTAGGGTTGAATGATTATTCTTAGGTTCAGTATAGGTCAGTGAAGCTCACATAGACATTAAGAATTGATAAGTTTGACTAAACAGCTATAAAGAGCATTTGTGCCTAATACTTTTTTGCCCTGCCCTCTCCCCCTCCCCCATGCAGTTGAATATAGTCATTTCAGCATCCGTTCATTCCTTCATTCATCTATCTTGATTTTGCATGCCATCTGTAGGTTTGTCTTTCATAGATTGACTTGGCACAAATGATTATCATGGTATGATGCTTTGTACAATGCAAGAACTAGAAATTTATCCCATTTACTTTTTTGATCATCTCCCTTTACCAGTGTCCTTTCAGTATACTTTGAAATCATTAATATTCATGGGGGACTAATTTTTGTGGTTGAGATAATTCACGAAATTTGATCCCAATGAACAAGTAAAATTCCCACTCATTTTATGTTCAAAAGTTGATATCCACGAATTCATATCCCCACGTAATTGCCGTTTTGACCAAAACCATGCCCATGAAATTTAATGATTTTACAGTATTTTGTTATTCATGGATGGATTTTAAAAAAAAAATGGGCAACAATTATCAGCTTGACATGGATGTCTCTTCCAAGAACAATAACTCTGCTTACCTTGCTTTTTGAATTATCTCCCTTTAATTGATGTTCCTGTCCAGGGCAAAACACTAAAACTACTGCAGGGAATTTATATATTCAAATATATTTAGTACTATTATTTTTAACAGATGTTAAATGTTTAATTTTGGTTCTTTAAGTGTGAAGACTTCCACATGATAGAGTATAGCAGTGAGCAGTGGTTCCAGAGAGGTCCAAAGAAAGAACTCCTCAGTAACAAGGTAACACTGATGATATCCATGTCTAGTATTCTTCAAGTTTTGAATCTTTTGTTTTCTACAACAGTTTTTGTAAAAAGGTAGTTCAGCATACTTCCTTTGAGAACGTTTCATTCAAGATTTGTTGGAGGTAATAATATCCACTTTAAATGGAAGATTTTTATCCAACTCTGCCAGTATTGGTGATTTCAGGGTATTTTATATTTAATCTAGGAACGTATTCTTTCATAACCTTTATAGAATGGTGAGTGTGCATAAAATTCTGTTGACCCATATGTAGTTTATTTCTTTTTCATCCTTGGTGTATTTTGTTTGAAATATCTTGGTCATTATAATGGGAGAATAGTTTAAATTTTCACAGAGGATCACCTATTATGAGCAGATGCATGTAAAGTAATGGGGCTGTAGTTTCCAAAAGATACTTTGTTTTTCGTTTTAAAAGAAAAATGAGACTAAAAAGGGAACATGTAAGTGTTATACCAATACATTCCTAATCTTTGTAAGAAGGTTCAGTTTAACTTGCTACTTATATTGTATTTGACAGGTGATTTCATTTGGATTAAAGGGCCGTGATTCACAATACACTGACTTCCCAGTGGTATATCGCATACATAGTCCTGACAGACGTATAGCATCTAGTCGAGCAAAGTAAGATTTAACTGTACATACTTGATATTTTTCAGTCATTTGCACAACATTTAGATTATATATTTTAACATTTATAGAGCGCAAATAAGATTTATATTTTATTTGCTATAAAGACATGATGTTTATCCTCAAAGATTCTTACAGTCATGGGTCTCTTGACAAAAGGTATTTCATTTATCCGAATTTCATTTATCGCAAGAAGATATAAAGTAGACTCGGCAAAAATATATATGAGCCGCGCCATGAGAAAACCAACATAGTGCGTTGGTGACCTGCATGGATTCAGACCAGCCTGCGCATCCGCTCAGTCTGGTCAGGATCCATACTGTTTGCTTTCAAAGCCTATTGCAATAAGAGAACCATTAGCAAACAGCATGGATCCTGACCAGTCTGCGTGGATGTGCAGGCTGGTCTGGATCCATGCTGGTTGCAAATGCACTATGTTGGTTCTCTCATGGTACAGCTCATATATATAATGATCTTACCAAGTGGGGGATGATGAATGGGATTATACAAACTTTTCCACAACTTTGAGGACAACGAGACTCAGGAAGACCTGTGCCGAAACGCAGCCACAGAGAATGATAATAAACTTTATAAAGGACAATTCCTGTGGATATGTATTGTGTATAAAGGACTCTTATTTGGTTTTACTTTTTAAAATAAAACCAGTAAAGGAAGTATGCTTCAGAAAAAATAAGCATTTGTTTAAAACATCGTTTATTTAATTTTAGCATGTCTTACTGAATACATTTTATTATACCCCCACCAAACATGTTTGAGGGGGGTATATAGGAGTCAGTTTTGTCGCGTCCCGTCGCGTCCCGAAATCTATTATCTCAGTTATTACCAAATGGATTTGATTCAAACTTAAAATACATGTTCCACCTTATCACCCACATCATGTGACACAAGGTGCATAACTCTTGACACCAAGTTTTCATGAATTATGTCCCCTTTTACTTAGAATTTAAGGTAAATTTTGTTGTATTTTCACTATATCTCAGTTATTACTAAATGGATTTGATTCAAACTTAAAATAGATGTTCCACCTCATCACCCACATCATGTGACATAAGGTGCATAACTCTGACACCATTTTTTTTTTATGAATTATGCCCCTTTTTACTTAGAATTTAAGGTTGATTTTGATGCATTTTCACTTTATCTCAGTTACTACTGAATGGATTTGATTCAAACTTAAAATAGATGTTCCACCTCATCACCCACATCATGTGCCCACGTCGTGTGACACAAGGTGCATAACTCTTACACCAAGTTTTCATGAATTATGTCCCCTTTTACTTAGAATTTAAGGTTAATTTTGTTGTATTTTCACTATATCTCAGTTATTACTAAATGGATTTGATTCAAACTTAAAATAGTTGTTCCACCTCATCACCCAGATGATGTGACATAAGGTGCTTAACTCTGACATAAATTTTTTATGAATTATGTCCCCTTTTACTTTAAATTTAAGGTTGATTTTGATGTATTTTCACTATATCTCAATTATTACAAAATGGATTTGATTCAAACTTAAAATAGATGTTCCACCTCATCACCCACATCATGTGACACAAGGTGCATAACTCTGACACCAATTTTTCATGAATTATGCCCCTTTTTACTTAGAATTTAAGGTTAATTTTGATGTATTTTCACTATGTCTCAATTACTACTGAATGGATTTGATTCAGACTTAAAATAGATTAGATATTTTAGGTATTTTTCTAACTTTTTTATTATAAGTCCTATGTAAAAATAAAAACATTTTTCCGTGGTAACATGGGTCGGTAAGACACTTTTTTGTATTCACTTTTAGTGTATCTCTAATATTAGAGATTTAATATATTTACTAGTATTACTATACTAGTATTATACTAGTATTACTTATATGTGGAAGCCCAGGATGAAGTACTCCAAAGTATTTTTAAGATTCCTTATGGTTGCCATTCTTCTGTGACAAGACCGTATGGTGGGGGTATGAGTCACTCCTGTGACAGTTCTAGTTTTTTTAGGTGTGTGTATTATGACATGGGCTTGAATCAATGGGTTGACCTTAGTGACATATGTCAGGTCACAAATGACCTTGATCTTGGAGTTGATGATTTTGTTGACTGCTCATGCAAGCACTTGACCCACTATGCTGTCAAAGCTACGACCTCTGATCGTGGCCTTGTTGGATATTCTGTGTGGTTCTTCGTCTCTTGTTTCATCTGTATGGTAAGTACAAATGTATGACAGAAATTAGAGACAAAAGTGTATGATTTGCTTAATTTGAAAATGGATGTAATTCTGAATGCACAAAATGACTTTCGGTCCTTGTATTTACAATTTTGTAGTTGTTTGCAACAAAAAGTAGGAGATTTCTTCAGTATCACAATAAATGTCAGATCAATGAACTACAGCCATGCCAAATTGCAAGTAACCTTACAGTTGAAATACAGTTTCTGATTTTAATTTTAGAATATCTCTAAATCCGCTACAAGAATCACCTGCTTATGTCACTTCGCTGTTGGTGTTTACTTCAGAAAATTTAGTTTAACTGAAAGTCATTTTTGAAATTTTGGTTGTCAGTTTTGATAGATTTTTTTATGGACCTCACAATTTTGTTGTTTTGATTTTGAGAATAATGTCAAATTGTGTGTGCAATCTTCAGAGGAGAGTCTATTCATATCATTACACCAGTGTTGATTATTTGAATTTTTTTTCTTTCTAAACAATATATGAAGTAAATGTGAATATTTTGTAATAAGATATTTACATATTTTGGTCAAGAATGAGTACAATATGGTATGAAATATAGCTTGTGTTTTATTGCTAAATCTGAACATTGGTTTTGAAAGTTTGTATGATTTGATAACTTCAGCCCACCATCTTGTCATTTTCAGACTGGACTGCTTGCAGCAATTCTTGCCCATCATATATGCTCTGTCAGTGCAATGTTTAGTGCCAGTCTACTGATGCACATGTGCTTTGCTGCCATGGCAACACAAGTAAGGAAATTTCTTTACTGCTTCTTTCAGTTGTTTGCATGTTAAAATGTATATTTTAGTATGTTATAGAAAACAGAAGTTATAGTTGTTTGTTTTTGCTTCAGAATAGCTGAAACTTTTTATACTCAACCAGATATCAGTATCCAGTTCCAATGTTTTGACACTTATATAACTGGTAGAAATTGAAGGTGTAGGTGGAAGCTTTGTAACTTACTGAGAGCTCTTATAGAAAAAAACAAAGTAATGATTGAATTTTAATCCTAACTGTGGTATTATTTCAGATATGTTATGTAGTGGCAGCATACCTGAGCCCAGATGAAATTATTGTATACACTATAGGGGAAGACAATTATAGATGTATAGTGATGGGGCTGTTCCTTCATTATTTCTTTCTCTGTCAATTTTCATGGATGATGACACAGGTTTGCATTATTTCTATATCATTTTTAGCTCGACTATTCATAGAATAGTAGAGCTATTGAACTCGCCCATGCGTCGGCGTCCGCGTCCACGTCCCGATTTGGTTAAGTTTTTGTATGTAAGCTGGTATCTCCGCAACCACTTGTGGGAATGGATTGAAACTTCACACACTTATTCACTGTGATAAACTGACTTACATTGCACAGGTTCCATAACTCTGTTTTGCTTTTTTACAAAATTATGCCCCTTTTTTGACTTAGAAATTTTTGGTTAAGGTTTTGTATGTAAGCTGGTATCTCAGTAACCACTTGTGGGAATGGATTGAAACTTCACACACTTATTTACTGTGATAAACTAACTTACATTGCACAGATTCCATAACTCTATTTTGCTTTTTTACAAAATTATGCCCCTTTTTCAACATAGAAATTTTTGGTTAAGTTTTTGTATGTAAGCTGGTATCTCAGTATCCACTAATGGGAAAGGATTGAAACTTCACACACTAGTTCACTGTCATGAGCTGATAAGCACTATGCAGGTTCCATAACCCTATTTTACTTTTTTTACTAAATTATGCCCCTTTTTTGACTTTCTTATTCATTCAAGCGACAAGGCTGTTAAATAGTCGAGCGTTGCTGTCCTCCGACAGCTCTTGTTTTATTGATTCTAAATCATTATTATGAATTAGGGGACTAATTTTTAAGAGGTCATATTCAAATTGTGCTCTTGACTAAATTAAAACAGATGACCTTTATCTGTCTTGATTTAATAAAAACACATGACCTTTATCTGTTTTTTACCCTTTTTTGAAAAAAATTGCAGGCACTGGTATGTACTTTTTATTAGCTCACCTGTCACATAGTGACAAGGTGAGCTTTTGTGATCACCCTTCGTCCGTCGTTCGTCCATGGGTGCATCAACAATTTCTTGTCTGCATGATAGTGGTTTCGTTTATGATTTTATTTTAACCAAACTTGCACACAACTTCTATCACCATAAGATCATGGTTCCTTTCTTGAACTGGCCAGATCCCATTATGGGTTCTAGAGTTATTGCCCCTGAAAGGGCCAAAATTAGCTATTTTGACCTTGTCTGCACAATAGCAGCTTTATTTATGATTTGATTTTTACCAAACTGGCACACAACTTGTATCATCATAAAATCTTGGTTCCTTTCTTGAACTGGCTAGATTCCGATATGGGTTCCAGAGTTATGGCCCCTGAAAGGGCCAAAATTAGCTATTTTGACCTTGTCTGCACAATAGCAGCTTCATTTATGATTTGATTTTAACCAAACTTGCACACAACTTGTATCACGTGAAGATCTTGTTTCCTTTCTTCAGCTGGCCAGATTCCATCATGTGTTCCAAAGTTATGGCCCCTTAAAGGTCCAAAATTGGCTATTTTGGCTTTTGCAGCCATATAGAGACTTCATTTATGGTTTTATTTAATACAAACTTCTAAAATATCTTCAACAACAATAAATCTTGGATTCCATGACAAACCAGATCCAATCATAGGTTCCAGAGTTATTTTATATCTGATTACCTCCCCTGATTTTAATCAAAATGGATTTATATCAGTAAGTACTTACAGGACTTACTTGAAATTTCATTATTGTTATTCCTTGGACTGAGATGATCAGTGTAGATAACTACGGACTGATTTATGTCAAATTACCTCCCTTTATTTCAAATTAGAATTGTTATATCTCCATAACTAATCAAGATACTGGTCGGTGGTTCTACCCAGGTGCCCGCTCGTGATGAAATTGTGCACAGAGGGGCACCTGGGGTCTTCCTCCACCATTAAAAGCTGGAAAGTCGCCATATGACCTAAAATTGTGTCGGTGCGACGTTAAACCCAACAAAATAAAATAAATAAAATAAAATCAAGATACTGATCTGAAATTTCATTTATGTCAACAGATTTATTTGGCAGATCCTTCCTTTGTCCACTTAAAATTTTTTTTTTTAATTACTTCCTTTTACGTTACTATAACTGTACACTGTTTATGGAAATGTTACAGACCACAAACAAGAGCACCTCCTTGCGGGTGCAGATGCTCATCTGATTTTTTGTCTCTGTATAATAGAAATATTGTCCTACCCATGGTTTTCGAAGTCCAAAAAGGGCTATAGTTCTTGCAAAAAGGCACGATGGAGTTATGTTTCTTGCTGTACAGAGTCAGCTTATGATGGTGAACAACTGTTGCAAGTTTCAAAGCAATAGCTTTGAAAGTTAAGGAGAAAAGCTGACCTAAACACAAAACTTAACCAAGAAATCTGATTTTCTAAGTCCAAAAGGGGCCATAATTCTTGTAAAAAGCAGGATGGAGTTATGTTTCATGCTGTACAGGGTCAGCTTTTGATGGTGAACAAGTGTTGCAAGTTTCAAAGCAATAGCTTTGATAGTTTAGAGAAAAGCTGACCTAAACATAAAACTTAACCAGGCAACGCCAATGCCAACGCCGATCAAGTGATGACAATAACTCATCATTTTTTTTTTAAACAAGAAGGCCAAGATGGCCCTAGGTCTCTCACCTGAGAAACACACCATAACACCATAACAGTGTATACATGTTTGACCTAGTGATTTCATGGAAAAAATATTATGACCAATTATCATTAAAACTGAAGCAAAAACCTTGAGTATAAACAAGTATTTAGAATTTTAGATTTAGAAATTTAGCAGGGTAAGGGTTAAACTCTAGAGACGCAGCTACAAGGATTCTATAGAACAAGTCTGGTGAAGATCAGTCAAGTTGTTCATGAGCAGAAGTGATTATTTCTCTTTATTTTATCTAGCAGCCCCTTAAAAATAGGTCAAGCCAGACAGAGGTCCTTACAAGGATACTACTGACCAAATCTGATAAAGACCAATAAAGTGGCTCATGAGAAGAAGTCCTTAAAGATTTTTTCTATATTCAGCTCTAGCAGTCCCTAAAAGGTGTCAAGCAACACCATTTGAATAACTGCAACAATTAATCAAGTGGTTTGAAAGAAGCTTTTTAAATGTCTTTCCATTTTCAGCTATGGCAGGCACTAAAAGGGGTTAAGTGAACCATATGAAAAAAACTTTAGTTCATGCAAGGATGCTACAGAGAAAATTTTGTGAAATTCAGACCAGTAGATTCAGAGGAGACGACCACAAAGATAATGATGTAGGACAACAAATATGAGAAGATGGATGTTTGACCATCCAACTATAATATAAAGAATTAAAATATCTAAAATATAATACTTGAGAGGTGACAAATCTGAAGAGTCCATTTGGTGAGTCATTCTTCAATATTCCAACCCTAACTTCCTGTCTAGGTCCCAGTGCTGCACCACCAGTTACATTAACCAAACGCACATAAAATGTCTGAAATATAAAAATAGTTCAAGGTTAAGTACATGATCTAAGTAGACTAAAGCTGAAATGTCAAAGTTACCAGATTTGAATTAATAGCATACATACATGTAATCAAAATCTGCGATGTAAAAACATCTAAAATGTACTGTTTCATGTACATTTTTTATCTGTTAAGGTAGTGCATCCATAATGACATTCAGTAAGCTTAGGGCCGAGCACGAAACTACTGTATCTTGTTCATTATCTACATACAGTTACAACGGTTTTGTGCTCAGCCCCTTAAATTATCATTTTTAGTTCCAGTTAAGACAAATTTTCATGTAGATTAACATTATAAATGTATTTACCTCCAACTCCTCGGCCAAGTCATCGTCTAATATTGTGATCAGAATATCAGCACTCTCTTGGTCATCAGCGAAGTTTAGCGTCCCACTTAATGGACTGTAGTCCATGCTCGTAGCTTCCCATGGTGCAGCATTCCATGTGACAGTGATGGGACCAAAGAAGCCTACAGAACGGCTCACTCTCAGTCGCAGTGTCGAGTTTTTACCAAATTCTTCATATACATCAACTCTTCCTTCAATGTTCTGAGAAAATAAAAAATTTCAAACTGAATGTTAAGACAATATTCAAATTGTTAAACAACAACCTTATACAAATGTGTAAAATCACTAGCATAATTCTATCTATCAAAAAGCATTCTACAGAGTGGAGTAGTCTCAATTAATGAATGAGATCAATTAATTTCTGTGTAAATGAAGAAATCACAACTCTGCTAAATTTCGTCCTATCTTCAAAAGTGTCATTATTAAATAAACTGATGATAAATAAGCACTATGGACATGAAAGATTAAAGTATACTCACTGTTGTAACATCAAACTCGACAATACCCCTGGCATTATCATTCTCAGATATTGTTACAGTGACCACGTTACCAGGGATACGGATACTGGGTTCTGCTCCGGATCCTGGTGTTCCTCCTAACACACTCACACCTGTGATGTTCACAAGGAACATTTCTGCAGGTTCCGGCAAATCATCCTGTAATAAACATAAAAGGTTCAGTATAAATATATCATTCTAATATGCTTGTTTTTGTTAAAACACGGTTACGTTAAAATGATGTCCCGTTAACATGCGACGACGTCTGTAACAAAGAAAGAGCGCTTCTATAATTTATCTACTGTTTTACATTATGGGCATATTAGAACTGAAATAATGTATATCAAAATCGTGTTTTACTAAAATGAATACACTCAAAATCGGTTACACGCCGCCAGAATAATTCACTCGGGCTATGCCCTCGTGAATTATTCCGCAGAGGTATAACCTCTTTTTGTGTATTAATAACTTTAAAATACGATTTTTCTATTCATTATTTCTTAACTAAACTGATGAAACAAGATTCTTCTGCAATTTACATGTGGTGCTCCTTTTACAGAAATGAAGGGCCAATGTTGGCAGGCAATTGAGTGAATGACTTGAACTGAAATCTGTGATTTTGATGAATCTTTTAGTAAAATGATTTTAGATACAAAGAGCTTATTTAAATATAGTATTGTTTCTTCTTTTTTTAGAAGGCCTACCAAGTTTGTTGAACATAGGAATGTTTCCCATTACCTGTTTGATGACAATTTGAACTGGAGCAGACGTCGTATTTTCCTGTATGACCACCATACTGCCTGACTGTGATATAAAGTCTAGTCCAGACACTGCCTGCTGCTTCAATGGCAAATTGGTATCCACTGATGTTCTGTAACAGAGAGTTATAACATACCAGAAATAACTATATTTAAAAGTCCAATAAAGTTTCCTTTGTCAACAGAAATGAAGATACTGCTTTTAGAACAAGCCACTGTGATACTGACTATGTGTAATACCCCAGTTACACATACGGTGCGGATAGCTACGTCTAACCACGGATAGAAACGTAGTAATCCGTATCGATCCATACCTGAGCCGTACCTTAAAGTAGTAACACGTATCAATCCGTACCAGTCCGTACGGCTCAGGTACGGATCGATATGGATTACTACGTTTCTATCCGTAGCTATTTGTGCCGTATGTGTGACTGTGGTATTAGTAACAGCAAATATGTGAAACACGTATGTAAAATTACAGTCAAACTTCATTAGTTCTGACTCCAGTAGTTGGAACACCACCCTTCACTCGAACTCATCATCAGATCCCGGCAAAGTCCCTATGTTGTATACTCAAACAACCGATAACTTGAACACATTTTAGAGTTCTTATTGAGTTCGAGCAAACAAAGTTTGACTGTATAAATATTTAATGACAGAAGGAACATGTAAACTTGTTTGCCTTCAAACATGATCTTTTTGATAGTGACCTCAAGCATAATAGACTGAAAAGGAAATTACAAGGTGTCTCATGTATACAACTTCCTTTTCAGTTTTACTAAGCACCCAAAATCTTATATATAACAGATCTTAAATCAAAGAGGTAATTTGAGAACATGATTTTAAACTTTATTTATATCACCATGTGTTACACTGTTACACACTTTACACAAAAACCGATACTATTTCAAAGTCAGCTCTTAAATGTCAAAAAGGAAGCACTTACGTGTAAGTGACCTGCAGGTCACCAGCCAGTCCCTGTTCTCTAGAGATATATAGGATAACCACCTTGTCTGAGCCTTCTGGTTCCGTAGTTGTTACTGTAACCTGGCTCCATTTCACAACACCATACGGGGAATCATTTGCCATCACAATGAGTTTACCAATCTTGTTTTCACCTATACAGAAGAAACATTTCTTTAACCCTCACCCTGCTGAATTTCTATAATGAACTTGTCCATCTTTGAGTTTGGACAGTACCCTTAACTGGTAAAAGGGGTGCATACCAAAAAGATACTGACTAAATGGCTAACAGTGCAGATCTTGATCAGACTGCATGGATATGCAGGCTGATCATGATCTGCACTGGTCACAAAGGCAAAATCAATCGTGTCAAGAATGGTAAGGGTTAATCTTCTCTCAGTAGTTAGGGCCGCAAGAGGCTGAATCATTTTCTGCAGCAATACAGAATTATTAGTTCAATATTAATAAAGTTTAGGTCAGAATTAGTTATTTGCTTTATGTTCATCTAGAAAGAAACATATTTACACTTTACTACTGCTTGACAATTTTAATGGATATTGTGTTAAAAAAACATCATCATTAGCTTTTTTCATACCCAAAGTAAAAACAAAAAAGTATATCAACTTATGTATAAAGTGCACCAAAAAATCTCCACTACTTTCCATTTCTCTACAGGCCAACTGACTAAATTTTTTCTAATTTAACTGACTTTATCATTTTTAATTTGTTGTTAGTAAAATACAACTATTTCATTAGCTAATTTGTTGAAACAGATTTAAAAACAGAAAGAAAATGTCACACCAATTTGAGCACCCCGCCCAGGCAATGTTGTTCCTGTATCTACAACTTGAGTTAACTGTATATATGTCACTTCCTGTAGTTCTGCTATATCGTCATCTCTTATTGTTATGGATATAGTCGCCGTAGAATGACCAGTAGGAATTTCAATCTGAAAACAACAACATAAAAATTGTGTTAATGTTAGACAAGAAAATGGATTATACTGTGACAAAATTATCATTTTTCCATATCTAATTTTAAAGCCTATAAGTGAAGTAAAATTATTTTCAAATGTCTTTTACATAACGTATTGTAAGTATCTAAGTTTTATATGAATACTAGGCAAATAAATTCATAAATTAAATTCTAAGGCTTTTACCAGTCCTTCAAGTGGTGTGATATCATTAGTCCCATCATGATCTCCCGTAGCAACCCATTTTACCGTGACATGTCCGAAGAAACCTTGGTGACGTATAACATTCACCTCGACCGTATTATCTCGACCAGGTAACTCCTGGGCCAGTATCTCAAGTGAGTCCTGAAATGATCACAGGTACACGCTGGTCAAAAACAAGAAGAAATTCACATTTGCTTACCCAGATCTAAGAGTTTCTTTCTTCAACAGTAATTTATTCTGAATTTTTAGTGATGGCTCCTTATTTCAATGCTTCACTTGATTTGTATCTTCATTCATTGTTTTTGGAATAAAGTTATGTCTTTAACCTGTTTAAATCACTACTTCAGACAATTATGTTTGTATCTTCATAACTGAACACTATGGTTACATGAGCAACTGGGTGGAAATCAATGTTAGCACTTTGTGAACAGCAAGGATCCAAATTAGTGCAAGTCTACACGGTCTGTTTATCCCCACATCAGTCTATCCTGTTTTTTTTATCTACCACAGCACTTGTATTCAACTGATAAATGAACATCCACGCACACTGATCTGGATCCATACTTGTCGCAATACCCTGACATTGGTTTTGGCACAGCGACAATAAAATTCACCTCCAGCATACCTTCGTGTCAAGTTTGAAATATCAGAACATGCATTATATGTACCTAAAGTATGTCTGAAATTTAACACAATAACTAAATATACCTGCGCTATTTCAATAATGCCGTGAGCATTGTCATTTGACAATATGTTTACAGCAATTCTGTTGTTTACACCAATTTCAGCGCCCCCTGCTGCATTACGGAGAAATACATAGAATGTTTCTGTGTCCTCTGGTATGGTGTCTTGCATAACATAAACTGTGGTTCTTAGAAGGTCTTGACCTGCATCCATCGTCATGGTGACAGTACTAAATGTAGATATAAAGGTAACGGTGTCTTTTAACTAAACAAAAGTGAAGTTGGAAACATCATTTAAAGGGTTAAAAATGACAACATTATCTGTCCGAGATTGAAGTATGGAATCATAAGTTAAATATCTGTCAATGAAACTGTAAGTGTATCTCACTGATGACAACAACAATTTGTACCTAAAATATATATATATATATTTTTTTTTTTGAGGTCAGACAATTAATGCTTTGTTTGTTGGATAGTGGCAATGACAGCATAATTTTACTGACAACCTCTTAAATCTGCTTCACTGAAAAAGCAGTTCGCATGTCTTATGAAGATACATAGATATGCACCCTTCCTAGTTTGAACCCTGCACCTCAAGCATGAGCAGATCATGTCTTTTTCACTAACACTGCCCTTCCCTTCATGGTATTAATGCTTCCACTTGTAGTGAGTGAGTACATATTAGTTAGAACATGTGTTTTATAAAACTAACAACAAATTTTCATTCTGATAATTCAAATCACAGAAAATTCATATACCTAGGAGCATAGTCACTGTCCTTGACCTTGATCAGCTGATATATGACAGGATTGGTTGTTATGTTCTTCTCCGCAATAGCAATAAGATTCATTTGCCCAGCTTCCTGGGGGATGGTGATGGGTACCATACTAAGTGATGGGCGACCAGTCCACACAGACTGGAAATGACTAGTCTGGACATCCCAGGCAAACATTGCTGATAACCCAATAGTGTTTGCAAACATGGCATATACTGGAAAAATGAAAAAGATAACAGGTAAGACAGAAAGGAATAATCAAAATAAATAATAAAGATGTTTTTTAACTCAACATGAACCTTGCACAATATGTATATATTTATAATGCCTTTTACTTTTTCTTAACAACTTCTTTTACACATAATGATTAAATTAACCTTTAGCCTGCTGGTGGCAAGTGGTTCTGCCTTTGCGGCCAGTGCAGACCAACATCAGCCTGCACAACCAATCCTAATCAGTCAGTAAATTTTCAGTGAACTACCCTCTGAATAATAATGGTACTGCCCAAATGGAATGATGCACCAGTCCATTTTAGAAATTTAGCAAGGTAAAGGTTAAACTCCTCCATGGCTTCTTTTTTCAGATAGTGTTAATATATGCTATAAACATTTACCTAGTACTGACTACTGAAAAATTTGAAGTGCAAAGCTATTTTTATGAAAATTTCCCTTGTGCTAAACTTTTAAACCAAGGAGTTATTATTTTAATTGTTTGTTTTGGGTTTAACGCCGTTTTTCAACAGCATTTCAGTCATGTAACGGCAGGCAGTTAACCTAACCAGTGTTCCTGGATTCTGTACCTGTTCTCCGCAAGTAACTGCCAACTTCCCCACATGAATCAGAGGTGGAGGATGAATGATTTCAGACACAATGTCTTTTATCAAATCGTCACGGAGAACATACGCCCCACCCGGGGATCGAACTCATGATCCCGCGATCCGTAGACCAATGCTCTCCCTACTGAGCTAAGCGGGCAGGCTAGTTATTATTTTAAAACCATTTAATAAAAGTAATAGTAAGAATTAACAGACAGTGAGAATAAGATACCTAAATAACTGTCACCGAGTATATCATATGTAGCTTAAACAACTCATTATGGATATAAATTGTTACATTACATTTCAACTGTGTGAAAATTTAAATAGGACCAAAGAAAGAGAAAGACTAGGCAACACAACGTACTCCACTGGATAGAATTAAACTATTTTAATTTTAAACTACCGGTTTCGATCTAACATAGACCTTCATCAGGATTGTGATTAATAAAATTTTATAGATATAATGTACAAAAATTATAAGTGCTGGGAGATAAACTGAAAATGTTACTATAAATAGTAACATATGTTACTATTTTTAGATACTGTGTGAAAAGGAATAGGAGTAGAGATTAAATTCATGAATCAATAAGATTTGAGTAGCTTACCAGTATCATCAAAAGCAGTGAACACTTCCAGGTTTTCAACACGATTTGTTTCGAGCCGTTCATGTAGAAGGAATCCCTGTGAGGTGGTATCCCAGCGATATACATCCGATTTCTGTGGACTGCTTACTGTGTTGTCTCGATTATTGGCAACTATCAACAGGTCAAGGGAGCGAATTCTGACATGCTCCACATCAATGGCCCCCGTTGTTGATATACTCTGATACTGTGAAAACTTTTCAGTGGAGTCAAACTTGTATATTTTGGAACTAGAATAAAACATAAAACAAAACATGCCTGTTGTGTCTCAAACAAAAACTTCATAAGATCTATCTTTTATTTGCAGTCTTCTTTATTCAAGGGTATGAAACTTTTTGCAAGTTTCATGTATATTATAGGTAAAAAAAACAAGAGCTCCGCCAAGAGGGGCAATATACGCCCAAAGGGTTACATCAGAGGATTGGAGCAAAATTTAAAGAACTTGACTGTTGAAGCCCAAAGGACAGGAAGAACCAAGGGAACAAATTTCAAAAACAAGAGGGCCATGAAGGCCCTGTATTGCTCACCTGACCCAGTGACCTAGTTTTTGACCCTACATGACCCATATTCGAACTTGACCTAAAGATCATCAAGATTAACATTCTATGTTTCATGAAGATATAGACATAAATGTGGCCTCTAGAGTGTTAACAAGCTTTTCCTTTGATTTTGACCTAGTGACCTAGTTTTTGACTCCTTCTGACCCAGATTTGAATTTGACCTATAGATAATCAAGATTAACATACAGACCAAGTTTCATTAAGATATGGTCATAAATGTGGCCTCTACAGTATAAACTAGCTTTTCCTTTGATTTGATCGTGACCTAGTTTTTGATCCTACATGACCCAGATTCAAACTGGACCTTGAGATCATTAAGATTAACATTTTGACCAAGTTTCATGAAGATACAGTCATAAATATGGCCTCTAGAGTGTTAGGAAGCTTTTCATTTGATTTGATCTAGTGACCTAGTTTTGACCCCACCTGACCCAGATATTAACCTGATCTATAGATCATCAAGATTAACATTCTGACCAAGTTTCATGAAGATACAGTCATAAATCTGGCCTCTACAGTGTTAACAAGCTTTTCCTTTGATTTGACCTGGTGACCTAGTTTTTGACCCCGGTTGACCAAATATCAAATTCATCCAAAATTTCATTGAGGGTAACATTCTGATCAAGTTTCATTAAGATTGGGCCCAAACTGTGACCTCTTGAGTGTTAACAAGCTTTTCCTTTGATTTGACCTAGTGACCTAGTTTTTAACCCCAGATGACCCAATATCGAACTCGTCCAAGATTTTATCAAGGGTAACATTCTGACCAAGTTTCATTAAGTCTGTGCCAAAATTGTGACCTCTGGAGTGTTAACAAGCTTTTCCTTTGATTTGACCTGGTGGCCTAGTTTCTGACCCCAGATAACCCAATATCGAACTCGTCCAAGATTTTATTGAGGGTAACATTCTGACCAAGTTTCATTAAGTTTGGGCCAAAATTGTGACCTCTAGAGTGTTAACAGTCAAATTGTTGACGACGGACGACTGACGGACGACGACGGACACAGGTGAGCTAAAAATCTAAGTCCACAAAAAATATTCTTAGTCCACAAAACATCCTTACCAGGTATAGGTATGTCAAAATACACCTAAAAATTAGAGGTACCATCCATGTTGTACCACAGAAAAGTGGTCTCGGTTTTTCCCTATGGCCAATAACAAAAAAGTTTCAAAATAAGCTATTTATAGTAACATAAAAGGGAAGTAATTAAAAAATTTTTTTATTGTAAGTGAGCAAAATAAGGATCTGCCAAATAAAAACAAGAGCACTGCAATGCAGAGCAATATACACAAAACAAAGTAATATATCCTGAAATCCCGAAAATAAGCCGCAGCTTATTTCAAATTTTCGGAAGGATTTGGTGGCTTATTATCAAGACCGGCTTATTTTTGGTCCGGCAGACTTTTGAGTCATATATTCGGTAATGGTTTAAACCGTCGTATTTTTGAGTTCCGACATACTGAAGATACGGAGGTCATATTCTTAGTAAAAAGATCTACGTTGGTAAATATTTATACTTCCAACATACCTGTTGTATTACAATTTCTTTATGAAAATAATCCAAAGCAAACAGATAATTACCCATTAAACAGTTTTGTCTGGTCTAAAAAACAAATACACCTAGATGATTTCATTACCCAACGGGTATGAGTTACTTACACAATAGGTGTTAAACACTGCATTGTGTTATAAAGAAATTAGTAGAACTGACGTGACAACAGTTTGAGACAGTAATTCTATTGCTTTTAAAGTTTGAATTCGTCCAGGGTTTTAAAAATCAGCACAACCTGCATTGTTTTATGTGTTTAATTTTTTATTCCAAAGTATATTTTATTGCTAATATATGTGGAAATAAATCTGCTATGTATACGTTGGCAACTTTTGCTATCTTACATGGTGCCCTTACAAAGTCATTAATACTATTACAGATACAAATATATGGACGGCTTATTTTTGAGAGCGGCTAATTTATGAGTCTGCTTTGCCTGTAGCGAAATGATGGCTTATTTTCGAGACCGGCTTATTTTCGGGATTTCAGGGTATGACCTTTGACCCCTAATTGTGACCTTGATCTTGAAGCAAGTCATCCAAAACATGCACTCTGCATGTTGTCTCAGTGTGGTGAACATTTGTGCCAAGTTTCTTTGAAATCCTTCATGCAGTTCAAGAGTTACAGAGCGGACATGAAACAAACTGATATGACCTTTGACCCCTAAGTGTGACCTTACCTTGAAGCGAGACATCCAAAACATGCGCTCTGCATGTCGTCTTGGTGTGGTGAACATTTGTGTCAAGTTTCTTTGAAATCCTTCTAGGGGTTCAAGAGTTACAGAGCGGACAAGAAATTGCTAACGGACGGACGGACACCGGGGTTATAACATAATACGTCCCTTCAGGCATATAAAAAGGTTTTTAGTGTTTACTAGGTTTTTCTATGATTTGACCTAATAACCTGCTTTCTGACCCGTGTCAATGCAATTTCAAAGCTGACATAGATTTTATAGTCAAACATTTTGATCAAGTTATATATAGATCCAAAGAAAATCTAAGCCTCACAAGGTTTTCCCTCGATTTCACCTGGTGGTGTTTGTACCATGATGACCCACTTTCCTACTTGGCAAAGATTTCATGAAGACAAAAATTCTGATCATGTTTCATTCATATTAAGAAAGGACATGGCCTATAACTGTTACTGAAACCACAGTATTTCTATGATCTGAGCTAGTAACCTACTTTTTGACCCAAGTTAACCCTATTTCAAACTTGACCTTTATTTCATAAATACAAACATCCTGACAGGTTTCAAACAGAACAGGTAGAAGATACGACTTCTTGTGTTAACAAGGTTGATCTATGTTTTGACCTAGTGACCTAGTATTTGACCCAAGATGAAAGAGTTTCAAAAATGACCTACAACAGTTTTTAACATAAAATCTTGATTATTAAGCTAGGCATCTATGTCTTGCACACAAAACATACTGTATAGTTATGGTTAATGTTTCTGCCAAGCTACTGGAATACCCCTCCCCGCTTCAACTTTAATGATAGGGTCATAAAAATAAACTGTTATTTGAAAACTTACTCTAATTGGTAAGACTTCTGTACAGAATCATAAAAGTTTGCGACAGCCAGGAAAATTTTATCTTCAATTTCAAAAACAGCAAGGGAGCTGGCTCCCAATGTACGTAAAGTTGACACTTTGCTGAACCGTTTTGTCCCTGGTTCCCATCGCCAGATGTCAGTGTTCACTTCAGTGTTTCCACCATTGTCCTGAGAGTTTGCGATCACTATGTAGTGAATATTGTTGCGGTTGAAGTAGACAACATCAGTGGCTCCTCTGCTATCAAGGTTTTGAAGCTAAAACATATGTACACTTATTCAATGTACATGTTTTGTTTTTGTTGAATATAACAACTGTCCTTTCTAAATTTCAATGTAATTTCAGTTTTTTTCTCTTTTGCCTTTCTTAATCATTAAGAAATCACAGACAGTTGCCTTTGGCAAGACTCAATTAAACAGGAATAGATACTATCCATACCTAAGATCCAATTTCTCCTTTATCTCTGACCATTGAATTTTGTGTACAATTTCATCAAAGAACATTTTGTTGAAAATTAAAAAAAGATTTTCTTATTTACAGATGGCAGTAACACACATGTTTCAATAGATGTTCATTTCATCAATAAGCAAATAATATGCAGCATAAAGCTTAAGAAAGAAATACAATAATGCATACCACAATGAGTTGTCCGGTGTCCTCTACACGGTACAGTCTACTCTGCGCCTCGTACCTATTGTAGTTACCTTTATTTGTGATAACCAGGTACTGCACATTATCAATGACAAATGCCACTGACGATGAAATTCCATCAGTTTCAACAGTCTGAAAGAAGACAAAGTTGAATACAAGTTTACTGTCAAAACTTGATGCTATATCTACAGTCTGCCTTGCAATATTTGTCATATACTGTTGAAACTTGATATTTCAAACTTGCTTATCTTTAAATTCCCGGTATCTTGAAGACATTTTCAAAACGCTCAATCCCTTGGAATTTGAGATACTGAGTCTTGACTGTATTTTGCTTTTGACAGAACATGATATAGTTAAATATGTTATGACTCCTTACATAAATTGTCAGTCCAAAGTTTGTGCTATTGACTAGTCTACTGTGCACCACTCAAGCCAAAACTAGAAGAAAAAATATTTAATTAAGAAATAATAAATATGTGCCTATATTTTATCAGTTAACAAAATATGGGCAGGAGTTCGGATGCGTAATAATTAAATCACGAGTGATTTAATATTCGCATCCTAACGACTGCCCATAATTTATTAACTGATAAAATTATTGGAATATATTTATTATTTCGATTCTAACCAAGCAAATTCTTCGCATTTAACAGCACTACATTTTAGCTCGATATGTCATTTGGCTGGCCATATGCTATTATAAAAACCTCCCCGCAAATGGAAAGCATTGCATAAAACGGAATTTTCCGATATTCAGCAAATTTTAATTAAAGTGTTAAGTAGTTACTGCTGTAAAAATGTTATTTTCAATAACATCTAAGGTTGGATATAGAAATCAGAAGTAACTAGAAAATGCTTTTTTAAAAAAGCGCATGTCTCCCCCAATGCAAAGTCCTATAGGCAAGAAGTCAATAGGGGTCAGGAGCGAAAGTCAAAGAGACACTGATGGTTGGCTGCAATAGGGATAATCTACTTGGCATGTCCAGTCATCCTGCTAAATTTCAACACTCGTGGCCTAGTGGTTCTCAAGTCACTGTTTAGGCTCCTGTGACCTTGACCTTTGATCAAGTGACCTCAAAATAAATAGGGGTCATCTACTCTGCATGTCCAATCATCCTATTAAGTTTCAACATTGTAGGTCAAGTGGTTCTCAAGTTATTTCCAAAAAATGATTTTACATGAACAGGCCACTGTGACCTTGACCTTTAATAGACTGACCCCAAAATCAATAGGGGTCATCTACTCTGCATGTTCAATCATCCTATGAAGTTTCAACATTCTGGGTCAAGTGGTTCTCAAGTTACTGATCGGAGCTGGTTATCAATGTTCAGGCCCCTGTGACCTTGACCTTTAATGGAGTGACCCCAAAAACAATAAGGGTCATTTACTTTGCATGAACAATCATCCTATGAAGTTTCAACATTCTGGGTCAACAGGTTCTCAAGTTATTGATTGGAAATGGTTTTCGATGTTCAGGCCCCTGTGGCCTTGACCTTTAATAGAGTGATCCTAAAATCGTTAGGGTTCATCTACTCTGCATGACCAATCATCCTACGAAGTTTCATCATTCCGGGTCAAGTGGTTCTCAAGTTACTGACCGGAAATGGTTTTCAAGGTTCGGGCCCCTGTGACCTTGGCCTTTCACAGAGTGACCCCAAAATCGTTAGGGGTCATCTACTCTTTATGACCAATCATCCTATTAAGTTTCAACATTCTGGGTCAAGTGGTTCTCAAGTTACTGACCGGAAATGGTTTTCAATGTTCAGGCCCCTGTGACCTTGACCTTTAATGGAGTGACCCCAAAATCGATAGGGGTCATCTACTTTGCATGTACAATCATCCTATGAAGTTTCAACATTCTGGGTCAAGTGGTTCTCTAGTTATTGATCAGAAATGGTTTTCAATGTTCAGGCCCCTGTGACCTTGACCTTTGACGGAGTGATCCCATAATCAATAAGGGTCATCTACTCTTTATGACCAATCATCCTATCAAGTTTCAACATTCTGGGTCAGGTGGTTCTCTAGTTATTGATTGGAAATGGTTTTCAATATTCAGGCCCCTGTGACCTTGACCTTTGACGGAGTGTCCCCAAAATCAATAGGGGTCATCTACTCTTCATGACCAATCATCCTATGAAGTTTCAACATTCTGGGTCAAGTGGTTCTCTAGTTATTGATCGGAAATGGTTTTCAATATTCAGGCCCCTGTGACCTTTACCTTTGATGGAGTGACCCCAAAAACAATAGGGGTCGTCTACTCCAGCAGCCCTACAACCCTATGAAGTTTGAAGGTTCTAGGTCAAATGGTTCTCCAGTTATTGCTCGGAAATGAAGTGTGAAGGACGGACAGACGGACGGAAGGACAGACGGACAGGGCAAAAACAATATGTCTCCTGGGGGAGACATAAATACTTCATTCAAAGTTTATATATGTAGTTTCTAAAAATAGTACACGTCACCTACATGATGGCACTGAAACATACACGCCAGAACCTTGCGGCGGCATATAAACACGTAAACACTTGAGTCTGGAAGATTGGAACATGATGTCATGAATTATAATTTATTTACTATCAAAGTAGAATCTAGTTGACATTTGTGGTGCCTACAACGCAGAAATTGTAAACTATACACACGACCAGACATAGATGCACTGGTGTTGAAGTTGAAACTTACCGGGCTGAAACATTTTCTTACGGTAAAAATATAAACAAATAGATCTAAATTCATCAGTTAGAAATTGTTTATTTCAGAAAATTTGATGTACTTTTTATTACTACTACATAGCACTGAAAAAATGGAGTATTTAGTCGGCATATAACAGAAGCAGAGTAGAATCTCACAGTCATGTTACAATCGTAGGGTGGAAAGGAAGAGCTATATTTTATCATAGATTCATGTATAGGCAATTTCGCTATATGTTTATTTAGCAAATACTTTTGAAGTGTTGTTTTCCTGAGCTATATTTGAATTCTGAGGGATGCTTATTCATACCTGAATTGGTACCAGTTCCCCCTGCCATCTAAATAGTGTAGTGAACATCAGTGTTGCCATGTCGACAGCCCCAGTTGATCCTTGTGAACCAAGAGGTGAGGTCATCTCACCAACAACAGACGGTTTATGCATTAAAATGAATACTGTTTTGTTCATTGTAAAACTTGACCAGCCTTCCACATAAGTAGTTCCTAAAACCTGAAAATAAGAAAATCATCATAAAACACACAAGAGTGCCAGAATGTCACAATATAAGCCCATCACAGCAAATTTCTTTACACTAGCACCTGTATTTGCAAATGGAATTTTAATTTTCTAGTTGTTTACAATGTTTTTTTTTAGAAATTATTGTAATTCTTTTATTTTTCTAAGTCCACAAAAAAAATCCTTACCAGGCAGAGATACCTTAAAATACACCCAAAATTTGAAAGTAACATCAATGTTGTACCATAGAAAAGTGGTCTTGGTTTTTCCCTAGGGTCAATTATAAAAAAGTTACAATGTAAGTTATTTATAGTAACAACTAAGGGAAGTTAATCTTTAAAGAGAAAGAGAAAAAAAAAAAAAAAAAAAAAAAAAAATTACAAGTCCATACAAAAATCGTTACCAGGTAGAGATAGCTCAAAATACACCTCAGAATTGGATGTAACATGCATGTTGTACTACAGAAAAGTGGTCTCGATTTTTCCCTACGACTTGTAATGAAAAAGTTGCAATATAAGCTATTTATAGTAACAGCAAAGGGAAGTAATTCAAAAGAAGGGACCAGTGCATGACACTCCGTCTCATGATGGTGTACAATTGTGCCAAGTTACATCAAAATCCCTCCATGCATGAAGAAGAAATGCTCCGGACAATGTCATTCTTGTATCTGACCTTTGGCCTCTAAGTGTGACCTTGACCTTAGACCTAGGGACCTGGTTCTTGCGCACGACACTCCGTCTTGTGCTTGTGAACATTTGTGCCAAGTTGTATCAAAATCCCTCAATGCATGAAGAAGAAATGCTCCGGACAAAGTTTTCATTCTTGTATCCTTGATCTCTAAGTGTGACCTTGACCTAACCCCTAGGGACCTGGTTCTTGTGCATGACACTCCGTCTCATGATGGTGAACAATTGTGCCAAGCTACATCAAAGTCCTTTGATGCATGAAGAAGATATGCTCCGGACAAAGTTTTCATTCTTGTATCCTTTGACCTCTAAGTGTGACCTTGACCTTAGACCTAGGGACCTGGTTCTTGCGCATGACACTCCCTCTCATTATGGTGAACAACTGTGCCAAGCTTCATCAAAATCCTTCCATGCATGAAGAAGATATGCTCCAGACAAAGTCATTCTTGAATTTTTCATTCTTGTACCCTTTGACCTCTGAGTGTGACCTTGACCTTAGACCTAGGGACCTGGTTTTTGCGCACGACACTCCGTCTCATGATGATGAACAATTGTGCCAACTTTCATCAAAATCCCTCCATGCATGAAGAAGATATGCTCCGGACAAAGTCATTCTTGAATTTGACCTTTAACCTCTAAGTGTGACCTTGACCTTAGACCTAGGGACCTGGTTCTTGCGCATGACACTCCGTCTCATGATGGTGAACAACTGTGCCAAGTTTCATCAAAATCCCTCCATGCATGTAGAAGATATACTCCGGACAAGGTCTGTGGACGCCACCCGCCCGCCCATCCGCCCGCCAGGGGCGTTCCCATAATACGTCCCGTTTTTCAAACGGGCGTATAAAAATGTATCATACTAAAGGGTGTATGAGCATTACAAATATTTTGTTATTTATATGCTGATTGAAGCAAACTTCCATTCTTACAAGTTTAACATTCATTTTAAATGATACTGATGTAAAGGATGCATGTTAATCAGTATGAGAAGTATTTCAAAATTTTCAAGATTCTGCAAATATCAGAATTGTCTCCCTTATCAATGATGATTCATTTCAAATTCTCGCCAACAATTTGCCTTGTTTGTGAATCAGTTGTTGCTGAAAGTAACATCAACACTATTAGTCATACAACAACTTTATACGGTTGTGGAATACCGCATGTACTCCTCGTTTCAGTCTCTTTTGGGCATTGCCTGGGACATAGGTTTTACCACCAACCTCTCGTAAGCAGGCTTGACTGCTTCCTTAAATGTAAGAATCCTAAATCCCTAGCAGGGTTTTGAATCAGAGCTGTGAGTGGCTAGTTGTTTGAAGTCAGCCACCTTAAACATTCTTGGAAGCCCCTGTCTCTAGATCAAGCTCAAAACCTTTTTATTGACAGCCTTGTGCTCTCACTTAAAGACCTACCAAGACCTAGTGACCTACTTTTTTCTCCCAGAAAAACTTCATGAAAAATTTAGGCCCTTCCTGAATAAATGTATTTCCACAACTTCATCTGCAAACATATTCAGTCAATCTCTTTTCAGCATAGTTTTAAGAACATAGATGAATAACTATCTTACACTGTAGAAACAAAATGTGACTGAAATTTAACTACATACACTAATTTCTGTATATATTGCTACATTAATTCAATAAAATGTTAAGACATTAAACACATTGTCTTGGCATAATATATGTTACTGTCAATTTGTAACTAAGTACTTGTATATCTCAATTTTTTCGTGCAAATCACGTATAATTACCATCATGAAAATACAAAAGAATACAGCTATTTTGTGGCACATCTTTAACCAACCATGTGAACAAATTCTAGTGAAAGGACAAAAGTTAGTATACCTGTACTGGCACCAGATCTACATTTGAAATATCTGCGGTTGTGGTTGCGGTGCCAGGCTCTGTAGCGACGTCAACCGTCACCTGACCTTCCATTCCCTGGGTACGTATAATCTCAAAATGCAACATGCCTACACCCTCCTCTACAGATATCTCCCGCATTCTGAAATAGGGAACATGTAACTAGAACAGGACAAACTTGCACTAAATGTGAATTATGAATTTTGCAAAAAATGTTGGTTTTTTTTTTTTGTACAGAGCATTATCTATGAAAATATCAGCAGAACTACAACTTACAAATGATATGAAAACAAATAAAGAATTCAAAGCTTGAAAATAACAAAGGTAATAGTGTGGAGCTTGTTAAGTTTTACATTCTGCCTCAATGGCCTAAACATTTCAGCAAAGAACTCAAAGAAAGTGAAGCTAGAGAGTGAAAAGATATGACCAGACCTATAACCCTTTAACTTTGACCTTTGAGAAAACTATCCGAGTCCTGTGGCAATACTTTTGTTTGACTGAGCAAAATAATGCTGCAGTCAAAAAGACACCCTTAAATGACAATTAACCCCTGTGAACTTGACACTGGATATAGAGATCTCAATTTGTGTATGGCAATTTGTCTCATTTAGGCAAATGTTTCTTCCAAATAAAGGGAAGATTGCTCCATGCATGTCAAAGATATAGCATAGACATGCTCTTACTTACCTTTGACTCACTAAGTGTGACCTTGACCTTGAGATTTTGCTCTAGGGAGTGTGCATAACATGCTATCTCACTGCAGCAAACATTTCAGCTAAAACAAAGGATTGTCCAATGCATGTTAAAAGTTATAGCTTGGAAAAGCTCTAAAATGCTTAGTGTGACCCTGATCTTTGACATTGGGAGCCTGGGTTTAAGTGTGGTACTGCAAAATAAAAAATATTGCCCCATGCATCTTGAATTTATGGCAAAGACAAGCTCTTAAAGTTACATTGACCCTTAAAGTGAGTGAGTGAGTTGGGTTTTACGGCGAATCGACACAAAATGGTCATATCGCCAAGGCATTGACCCTTAAAAGTGACCTTGACCTTTGACATAGAGGCCTGTAGTTTTTGGTGAAACGAGGTCTAATAGAAGCAAACATTTCTGCCACGTCAAAAAAGGATTGCTCCATTCATGTAAAAGTTAGAGCCTGGACAAGATCTGAATGACCTATGACCAACAAGTGTGACCTTGTCCTTTGAGATAGAATACTGAGGATTGCACATAACACTTTATCTAATTGATGTTACACTTCTTGCAAAATTTTACGTGCATGTCAAACACTGTCACTTCAAAATTGGATGGAAGCAAGTACACACTAATGCATATACTGTAAACAGCCATTTTAATGATTATGTTGAGTTAACTGTAAGCGGGCATTGCAAAAAAGTACCCTACTTTTAACCACATGTGAAAGCAAGAATAGTAATAGCTTACTTTGTACTAGCAGCATAAAGACTCATGAGACCATTTGGTGAGTCATTTGAGTTAATGAGAATGGTTCTCTCTGTCTTGGTTCCAAGCTTGGCTGTGCCATCTGGTGCAAGTAACCTCAGCGTGAATCTCTCTGCATCCTCGGGCTCGTTATCATCAAGCACTGTGATGGTCAATGTTGTTGATGTCTGAATTTGTAATGTAATATTTGTAATATTTAAAAAAACAAGTCAAGTGTTAATAAATTTCACAATGAAAGGTGACGCAAAAGGGCTGGCTCCAACATTATAAAAGTAAACCCCAATCTCAAAATGCACCCTTGCCATTGGTCAATTTTAACACTGAGCTCAAAATCAACCAATCAGGGGTCTGAATTTTGTTACTGGTTTAAAATCCCATTTTTATAATCTGTGTCATAACCATAGTACAAAGTCATAAAACTTAACAAAGCAACAAACCGTTCTCTAAGAATTTGATGAAATAATCCTACAGGGTAGTTTATACAAATTTAAACTATCTTGAAAGTCATCACACAATACTAAAGATAGTCATTCGAAATTAGAATTCGGTCACAGTATGGGCTGTTTAAAAGTTTATCATTGATCGCGGGATAATTGTAGTAACATTTCCCCATCCCCTTCATGGTCCACTTCCTTTTGTTTAATATATATATATTCTGTAATTTAATCACCTTTTTTGACTGGTATGCAAAACTACAACCATGATAATACTATACATGTTATTACATGCTTATATCACCATGTCATGTTGAATTGAATTAGAGACCGTACCATAGCTCTTTGCATACTTTGATTTTTCAAACTAAAGTGATTTTTACAAGTGCACCGGTTACGATAAAAATGTAAACAACGGACTCTGTCATGAAACTTTGAAACTGAATGAATGACAGTCGATCTTAGTCATTTAACTGATTGACAGTGGAATGCTAAGACCTTCCATGGGTTGCAGAAAGATTTAGTTTGTAACTGTAATTTCTCATCAAATGAAATCCTCAGTCAAAACGGTAAAATAATTACTTTAATTTGGACAAAACTCACCGTCTTTGTGCGTTCCGAGCAGCTGCAAAAAGGGCACATATAAAAGATTCAGTGTAAGGAAATATTTCACTGTACTGTCCATTATAAGTTCAACACTGAACAACACGTCAGAGAAATTTGGGCAATTTTGAACCGATTAATGACGTTGCAGCTTTTGATTATATTTTTTCTTTACACAAAAATTGCCGATAGTAAAACAAAGCGAGTAACCCCGTATATGTCCTGAGTCAAAACCCGATTATTATTCCAGTTCAGCAATGTAATCCAGCAATTAAACTGCCTAGCTATTAGCACTGCTGTTATAGGGAAGTGGTAGAGTGTCTGCCTTAGGTGTGAGAGATACCTGGTTCGAGTCCCATTGAGCTTAACTATTTAGATTCAGCAAAGCATAGTTTTGCCTGTTAATAGACTGTTCCAGATGTTCAAATTTTTAGCACACAGTATCATGGATCATTATTTAGCAAACCAGATCACAGTTGAATGTTAAATCAATGCAACACCAATTAGAAAATATTTACTATATTATGTCCATTTGATGTTTATGCTCTCCATATCAAGAAGAGTTACATTTCCTTTGATCACAAAATACCCTCGTTAACATGAATATATTAATGCTCATAATCCGCACTTCGGTGAAAAATATTGTCTATATTTCAGTTTGGAGAATATATGGACAATTGTCTTCATTACAAAGCTTTTTAACTTCAAACCTATGATATGAAAAACTTAGGTTACTATCACTAATTGAATGATCCTTTCATTGTATGTCATAGATACAGTACGATTTTCTTCAAAAGTGACCCTCTTACCGACGTAAGAAGCCGTTTCGCTAGGGACGAACACCAATATTGTCCGAGGTAAGCCGAGATAAAATTGAGACGTCCTAGCAAAACGGCTTCCATGACTCGGTAAGAGGACACTTTTGAAGAAAAACGAGTAACATGTAACTGACTTATACGACATAAATTAATGAATGAATAAAAAAATTAAATAAATATAAATATTTTTTTCCAAAGATAACCATTAATTATTTATCGTGTGCCGTTCTTAATATACCTGTTCAGCTAGTGTATAAACCCGAAATATTCGTGATCTTCAAATTTCAAAACGGATGGCTGTAACATGTGTTTGTACATTGGTATACATCGCAACATGATAAACAAGTTCTTAAAAATGACAGGACCTTTTTTGATGAGGCAACGAACGAACAGACGAAATCCCTAGACCTCTTAGCGTACCATTCCCTGGCTGTTTACCATTGTAGCATCGAGCTCCGTTGCAGATGTGTCTTTTGTAAATGTATGTACGATATATTTTATCTGTTTTACAAATTAAAGTTTTAATTAAAACAGTTGATAGAGTTTTGTTGTGAATATAATCTTAGACTTCGAAAAAGGGGTCTATAATATATGTTAGCAATACACATCGCCATAAAAGTTTTAAAAACAGCCTGTTAAACGGGAAAGGCACAAAGGTAAAGTGAGCAAACTGTAGCTCACAAAAAAAATATTATACTAAGCTCACCGACCACATAATGCTCTTTAAAGATCGATGAAAGCCTGCTCATATTAACATTGAATACTCTCTAAATCACTCCTTGCTAAATATCATTGTGTATCTAACATGAACACAATACTCAACACGCATATCACCGGCAGAGGTTATTTATAACAAATAACAAATTGTTTACTTTTCTTGTGATAAATTAAAAATATTTAAGGGCCTATTTGTTTTCTTTTTTGGACCGTGTATCCTTCCATTTATTGGCTAATAAATTTTTTTACAAGTAGTAAAAACCACTTTATTCGGATAACATATGTGCTGGCTCAGATTTGGGCTTCTTTTATCACTTTAGATTATACAGCCATAATAGTGAATTTGAAATCCAATGACCTATAAAAGAAACAAAAAGGTAAACACATGGTCTTAATATTTGTTTTATTACACTTTTAAAACCCGAAACCTCGTACACCATATCTACTATAACGGCCGGTTCGGGTTTACCAGGTGGGTAAAACAAAAACAAAAACTATGACCTCATTAGGTCTAGAAAACAGTTTGTTTGGTTTTCGCTAATCTTTTTAGTAATCTGTGTTCCTTTCAATAAAGTTCGATTATTTCTGTTCTGTTGAACAAGATTGGATTTCTTGTAAATTTACGGTTACACAAGATTAATAGTAATTCTAATATGCTTGTCTCTGTTAAAACCAGCTACCCTAGAATGAACATTCACGTAACGGTGCGGTGGACGTTAACGTTTTGTTGCGCACCAAAAAGATCGCTACACATCTTTATCTACTGTTTAATTAATGGCATATTAGAAACGAAAAAATATATAGCAAACCGTGTTTTTAACACTATTTAACACTCGGGGCGGAAATAACGTCGTACAAATAAGTTTTGCGCGTGATTGACAGGAAAGCAACAGTATCGGATGGTGAAAGAACGAAGATGCTATGGCGAAGCGCGACCAAGTACGAATGGACTGTCACCATCATACTGCCGCGCACCCCTCGGACTGTCGAGTTATCGTCTACGTACTGTCGCGCCTTCGGTCATCGTACATCGTACCTTCGCCTTCCTAGGAGCATCGCTGGCCTTAACGGAACAAACCGTAGTTTTCACATGCGCGGCCACTTAATTTTTAATTTGTCAGGGATTGCAGATGTCAATGCTGACAGCGTCCTAAAGTTATCATTGCCTTTCTGTTTATAGTTGAAATTAATAATTATTTCTTGTGTTTTTTTAAAAAGATTTATTTGGCCATTGCAATTCTAAAATATTGAATACCTTCAACAGAAGCCAAAAATTAATTCACCTTGCAACTGGTACATTCTTCCCTCGGCACAAAAACGATTTTTCACGTGCAGGTAGTTAATTGATAAGTGCGTTCATACAAGACGTTCATTTATATAAGTACCGCTAACAACCGTAAGAAGACACATTAACCAACAGCCTACTGCTGGGGGTATAGTCGTATAAACTCAAACAACTGTTATGTACAAGTTTCGAGTTAATAAAGAATAAGTTCTTGTTCTTTCTGTTCTTCTGTTTCTGACAAAAGAACCGCTGCAAAAATCCTGCTACTCAATGTTATAAATAGAACAAAAATGAGTAATCATGGTGCTGGCTCTGTCTAAATTAACAAAGTGGATTGTAAGGGCTTTGTGATGTAGGGGAGGCAAACTATGAAAATGGTGGTACCCTTGCTCCACAAAAGTCAGTTAACTTGGAGAATCCAAAAGCATACGATTAATACATCTATATAAAAAATTTATAGATTTTAATAAACTATACAGGAAAATTGTTTAATTGTATTGTATGTAATGGTATTCATTAATTAATAGCCTGATATACGGTACAACTCTTAGGAACACACTTTACGACACTAACGTTAATAAACTGCTGATACCGCTGTATCTTCATACCCTTTTCCCTTAGTTGGTATAAAGAGTAAACAACCACTTTTACAGAAATATATATGAAAAGATTTTATTCTAGTTCAGATTACATCACTAACCAGCGCTCCTGATCTGATCAGGAGGATAATTTTGCTTTTTAAGACAGTTTTTATACGCGAAAATAGTGCCAACGGTTTTTCAAATCTCGTGTCTTAATAGTGCCTTATTTTATGGCAGGTTTTTAAAATAAAAGTAGCGAAGGTAATTCTGACTTTTATGTTATGTAATACGTCTATAGAATGTAAACTGATTGTTGTCTCTCTTTTAAGTCATTTATTGAATGACCAATAACATGCTAGAAATATGTCTTGTGAAAAATTGTAACATGTCTATTGGATGGACTTAAATAAACTGGTAAATTATATTCATGTTTGACAACAAAAGTACCTTAGTGTTTTTTATTAGCTCACCTGTCACGTAGTGACAGGGTGAGCTTTTGTGATCGACCTTCGTCCTGTCGTCCGCCCCGTTCCACAATTTTTTCCTTGTGAACACGATAGAGACGCACAATTTTGTATTTGCTTTTAATCAAACTTGCACACAACTTGTATAGGCATAATATCCGGTTCCTTTCGAAAACTGGCCAGATCCCATTATCGGTTTGCAGAGTAATGGCCCATAAAGGGCCAAAATTTGCTTTTTTTTTGGCTTGCTGAACACCTGCAACAACCATAAGACCACAATTTTCAATCAACTTTAATCAAACTTGCATACTATTTGTATTGGTATAATCTCTTCGGTTCTTTTCGAAAACTAGTCAGATCCCATCATGGGTTGCGGAGTTAAGGCCCTTAAAGGCCCAAAATTTGCTATTTTTTGGCTTGGAAAACACGATAGAGACAACCTTTTGCAACTTTAATCAAAACTTGCACACAATTTGTATTGGTTATAAGATCTCAGTTCCTTTCGACAACTGGCCAGATCCCATCATGGGTTGCAGATTATGGCCCTTAAAAGGTTCCCCCCCCCCCCCCCCCCCAACCGTCAAACTTTGCTATTTTTGGCTTTTGCAGCATATAGAGACTCCCTTTATGGTTTGATTTGATACAAACTTAGCAAAATAATCTTCCAACAATAATAAATTCTTGGATTCCGCGAGAATCTGTCAGATCCAATCATAGGTTCCGGAGTTACGGCCCCTGATTGACCCCTAACAATAGCCAAAGTTTAGTAAATCTTACCTTGTGCACACGATAGAAATGACCATTAATATTTGATTTTACCACACTACAGACAACTTAAGTCACAATAAATTCTCGGTTCATTTCGAAAACCTAGATTCCATCATGGATTCTAGAGTACATTACTGCCGCCTGACAGGGGCAGAAACTTTCTATTTTGGCCCTTCAGTCATATAGAGGTTTCATTTATGCTTTGATTTGAATAAAAACTTGCACAGAATGATTACTTAATGATCTCTAGGCCTTGATCGAAACTGGTCATGTCAGGTCAAAACCTAGGTCATCAGCCAGATCAAAGGAAAGCTTGTAAACAAACCTAGAGGCCAACATTTTATGACGCCCATGACCCTGTCATCATGAAACTTGGTCAGAATTTTATCTTGGTGATTTTTACGCCAAATTTGAAACTGATCACTAGGGGTCAAACCCTAGGTCACCCGTCAAATCAAAGGGAAAGCTTGTTAACACTCTTGTCATTTGATGTGCATAAAACTTGGTCAGAATGTTTTGTCTGCATGAATAACGAATGACTTTTTATTATCTGGTCATGTAGGGTCAAAAACTAGGTCACCACTCAAATCAAAGAATAAGCTGTTACACTTTAGGGAGGCATATTTTTTATTCTATCTTCATAATTTGGTCAGAATGTATTGTTATCATAAAGTTCTTAGACGATTTAAATCTGGTCCGTGGGGTCAAAACTAGGTCACTAGGTCAAATCTAGGAAAAGCTTGTATACCCTCCAGAGGCCAACTTTTTTTTTGCTCGCCAATCTTCCGAAATACTTTGTCAGAATGTATGTTTTTCATGAATTTATGACAAATACTAAATCTGGGTTATGTGGGATAAAAACTAGGTCCAAGGTCAAAAAATCCCCAAAGTTTTTTTGGTCCCAACCCTTAAGAAAAATTGGGTCAGAATATTTATCACCATGAATCACTAGGTTAAACAGTTTACAGTGTTATGTGTGTTACACATAAGGTGTGTTACACAGGTGAGCGACTTAGGGCCAGCCTTGGCCCTTCTTGTTTTTGTTTTTTTTTATTTTGATACACACTGCCGCTTTTGTTTTAACAGCCAGCTTCTGGTTCCATTATGTCGACCCCGTGCTTGCTCGCCATGTTTATGTATGCTCTTTCATTTATATCCTTCATGGGTAAATGATGGCGTGGCGGGCATCAGGTGGGTCCATTTGATAATTGAAGCAGTGTCCGTGTGAAAGACTTCAATATACCTATATACTGCAACCATGGGTGATTGTAATGGAGTGAAGACTTTATTCTCATACATTTATTTCCGCGAATAGCTATTACATATTTTCTCTTAACATCCACTGTTTAGAAAAAACACAATCGGAATCACACCAAACTTGGTTTTTGTAAATGGTTTAATACTGAGATATATCAGATTTCACCAAAAAATAAGATGTACTATTTTCTTTAATTGGAAAATTACACGTGTCTTTTAGGCAGTGATATGTTATGCATTGCAAATTCAATTGTTTAAATATACCAGAAGAAGTAGCAGATATTGACTTATTACTTAGACATCGTCCCCAAAATAACAGAACCTGTTCGGATATTTATTCTTGATTTCTAAACGTATATTTTTACCATTTTCCTATCTGGTGTAATGCCAAGCTGTTTTGTTTCAACAGAAGAGCAACATTGAATATACAATTATCAGCCTTTTCCACAGTTCACCAACATGCTTTAATCATCTCGATACTACTTGCATATCAGCCTACCACCCCCCTGTAATGACGCCATCTTTGTACTCTCGCAGTACTGTAATTGGATAGCCCTCAGGAGGCGGCTACCCTGTAGGTAAAAATTAAAAATTTCTTCCTATTGGAGATGACGTCATTTATTTAGGATCACTGTTGTATTACCTATCGAGTTTTAGGTATATAAAAAATGGTACATAACAAAATGATATGATAAAATTTGAAAGTAAAAAAAAAATTGATTTTTTTTTAAATCTTCAATATCTTTTTAATGTAGGTATGTAATTCATAATTGTAACAATAAATAGTCCAGCAAACAAATTCCCCCCCCCCCGTAAAAGAACTTTTCCCCATTTTTTGTGACTGTCAAAGGTCCTTACTGTTATATTTTGTTGGTTACTATAGAGAGATGAACACCAACAGTATGTTATTAAAACATGTTTTTTGAAGTAAGCATTAACAAAGAATAATCTTGAATCGTAGAGGCATGGACTATATAATTTATATGGAGTAACAGTAATCTAGTATGAAGAACATAATCATAAGGATGCTTGAGTTGTGTCCCTTTAAAACATTAGAATATGTAAATCCCTTTCTTTTGAATAAAAAAAATACATAGCTTAGAGACCGTACCATAGCTCTTTGCATACTTTGATTTTTCAAACTAAAGTGATTTTTACAAGTGCACACCGGTTACGATAAAAATGTAAACAACGGACTCGTCTATGGAAACTTTGAAACTGAATGAATGACAGTCGATCTTAGTCATAATACTGATTGACAGTGAATGCTAATGACTCCATGTGTTGCAGAAAGGTATTTAGTTTGTAACTGTAATTTCTCATCAATTGAAATCCTCTCAAACTGGTAAAATAATTACTTATATTTGGACAAAACTCACCGTCTTTGCCGTTCGACAGCTGCAAAAAAGGGCACATATAAAAGATTCAGTGTAAGTAATATTTCACTGGTACTGCCAGTTAGTAAGTTCATACTCTGAACAACACGTCAGAGAAATTTGGGCAGATTTGACCGATTATGACGTTGGCAGCTTTAGATTATATTTTTTCTTTACACAAAAATTGCCGTTAGGTAACAAAGCGAGTACGCCGATATTCCGGAGTTCACCGATTATTGTTCCAGTTCACGCCCTGTAATCCAGCAATAAATGCAAGCTATTAGCACTGCGTATAGGGGGATGGGGGGGTCGCCCAGGGGAGGGTCCGGGTTTGGCCCGGGCAACAAATTCGCCCGCAGGGGGGACGCCGATTTCGCCCGCCAAAGCCCCCAAAAAAAGTTTATTGGGAAAACGTTTTTCGATGGCCCCCAAACGGAGCTTGGGGGCCCAAAACAAGGACCCCTTTTTTTTTGAAAAAAAACCGGGGACCGCCCCCCTTTTCCCTCGGGTTTTTAAAAAATGGGATTTTCGGCCCCGGCGAAAAAAGTCCCCCGGGGCCCGCTGGCCCCAAAAAACGTGGCCAGCATCCAAATACGTTGCGTGAACCCCGCCCGGGCGGTATTAGGCGTTTTTCCCCTTGCCCCCCCGGAAAAAATTACGGCCCCCGCGCCCAAAGCGCGGGAAAAAAGCGGGCCCGGATCCCGGGCCCTGCCCGCGGGGGCGGCCGATTATCCGGGGTTTAGTTTTATTTTTCTTTCCCCCAAAAATTTTGGTGGGTGGCCTTTGGATTGTTTTGTTTTTGAATTGTTTTTTCCAGCAAAAAACTGCTAGCTATTAGCAATGCGTATAGGAAGTGGTAGAGTGTCTCCCCTAGGTGTGAGAGGTCCTGGGTTCGACCCCAGTTAGAGTTAACTATTTAGTTCTCTAAAGCTTTTTTTGTTTTTAATGACTGTTCCAGATGTTCAAAAATTTTTAGCACACAGTTATGGATCATTTTTAGCAATCCGATCAAAGTTGAATGTTAAAAAAAATTGCCCCCCAATTAGAAAAATTTCTTATTATGCCCCCCTTTGATGTTTATGCTCCCCCCTGTCAAAAAGGTTACATTTTTTTTGATCAAAATTTTTTCGTTAAAATAAAAATATTTAAAGCCAAAAGTCCCCCCTTTGGGAAAAATATTGTTTTATTTCGGGTTTTGAAAAAATATGGGGACATTTGTCTTCTTTTAAAAAGCTTTTTAACTTAAAAACCTATGATAAAAAAAAAAATTAGGTACTATCTCTACATAGTGATTCATTTTATCAAGGGCTTTTTTCTACCAGCACATACTTGAAAAGTAGTGTGGGGGCAAATTCAGTTTCCCCACGACAAGGTGGGTCTGTTACCCTTCTAGATAAATGTAAAAATACAGAAAAAAAAAAATTATCCAAATTTCAAGTTTTTCCCAAAATGTCACAAAAAATTTCCGCTAGTAATTTCCACAAAATTTATCTAATAAATGTAAGTGTTTTTGTCTAGGTTTTTCCTCAGCAAATTTTGCAAAAACAACTCATAAGTAGAATATCTCAAAGCACTGTTCAAAAAAATTATGTTTCAAAAATTTTTTTATTTGATAGTTATTCTTGAATTTCGCATTTTTTTATATCATAATTGACTCAATTTGAAAAAGTAAATATGTTAAACGTAAAAAAAATTTTTGAATACTTCTTCGCGCAAAATTAGCGATTAAAATTTTTTTTTCTCCTAAAAAAAAAAATTGCAAAAATGCAAGTCTATCCCAGATTGGTTTTCGTTTACGCCCCATACTCTAAAATTATTACCGGGAACCATGACAACTTTCCCCTTTTTCTCCTGTGGAGAGGCATTAGTTTACGGTGTATATAAAAAAAAGGGGGCGAGGAAATCCCCCCACTTGAATAGACCCTTGGGTCGGGACTGCCAATGCCAGACAATTAAAAAAAAAAAAAAAAAAAAGATTTTAAAAAATTTTTTTTTTTTTTTTTTTATTGTTTTTAAAAACCTATAGTAAAATAAAGTAAACTTTTTTTTAAAAAACGTTTACAATGTAAACGCCATTTTTGAAGTTTACAATGTAAACGCCTATTTTTAGTAACGTTTACAATGAAAAACGCTTATTTTTAGTAACATTTATTTTGTAACGTTTACAATGAAACGCATGTCACTTCCTTTTCAATTTATTTTAACATTAGGGGAATTTTTTTAAGGTCAAACTTTTATTTATAGTAAGTTTACAATGAAAACGCAGTCACTTTCATTATTGTTCAACATGCATCGTGAATGATTTCGTTGTTTATAAAAATTTTTTTGTCTTTTTTTAAATATGCATGTTCATTCGATACGGGTTTATATTTTTTCACCGGTTTTTTTAATTATCCGTACAGATTCCCCGGTTTAGGTTCACCCGATACAGTTTCGATGCGGTTATCCGAATTAAAATTTGAGTAACTACCCGCAAAAAGCGAAAAATGTTACTTCTGAATTTGAATCGTTATAAGGATGAATATAAAAAACATTTTTCCTGAATAGATAAACTTTAATTCTTTTTTAAAATAGATTTTTCCCGATCAGTGTCAAAGTCCTCAGCCTATATTTTTTTAAATTTACTGCCAAAACCAAGAATTAGACATTATTATCCCCCCGCCTAAAATATAAACTGCAAATTTTGGACTTTTAATGGGTTTATCCGGGTTCACCTATGGTCGGGCCCCCCCTTTTAATAAAAATTTAATATCTTTTAAATTACATTCCAGTTTTTCTGGCCACAAACACCCCCTTTCAAAGACACATCTGGTACAGCTAGTTTATATTCTTGGTTTATGTATATAAAATCTTTATTTCTACGAAAATTCCAAATTTTAAAAATCCTTTTTCATTTAAATATTCAGATCATTCATCCCTTCAATGTTGAAGTACCCAAGCCCCAAAACGGTAAAAATTTTTTTTTTTTTTTACATATGTAAAAAACTGTTAATTCAATAAAAAACCTCAGCCCACTTCCTCTAGCCTTTTTTTTTTTTTTTTTGTTTTTCTTTTAAGTTTAAAAATTATTTCGCTAAATCATCAAGTTTTTTTGTTGTAGAACTTTAGAACAATAGATTGTAACAGTATTTTTTTGTTCAGCAAATTGTGTTCTTTTTTTAAGAAAGCATTTTTTATTCTAAAATTTTTCCAATTTTTAAAATTTTTTCATCATAGTAGCAATTTTTCGCTTAGCGGTATTGTTTTTAGTATTACAGTAATTATTGGGGGTATTCAGTGATTGATTTCCCCTTGTTTATCCGATTTTTTTAATGCAGATTAAGATCATTTAATTTTTTTAATTTTATCATTAAATTCATTAATATCTTTTTTGTAAAAAAACCCTGTAAGTTTATTAACTCTTTGCTTTATATTGTGACTTGCTCAAAAATTATTATAGGTTAAAGTTTTTTTCTTCAAATTTTCTAGCTGATTATTAACGGTTTTAAATTTTGTTTTTAAAGTATTACAGTAATTAATTTCCCCTTGTTTTAACTGTTTTTTTTAAACAAAAAGTCCAGTTCTTTTTTTTATGTTCTTAAACTTTGCATTAAGCGGGGTCATATCTTTTGTAATTTTTTTGTAATATTACTTAAGTCTGCATATTTTAAATTTTGAGGTTGTAAACAATACTAACCTTTTCGAATTTGTTTTTTAAATAAATATTTTAAAAAATTTTAAATTTTTCTTTTTTAAAAAACCCTTAATTGTTCATGTCATCCCTTTTTGTAAACTGCCTTTTCCAATTCAGTTTATTTTCTCAATTTTTATTTGAAATTTAATTCAAATAAATCTTTATGCTTTTTTTTTCAGTTTTCGGGATTTAGTTTATTTATTTCTGTTCTAATTTCTAACTATACATATTTTGTAATTTTTTTTTTCCCAGCTTCATAATTTTGTTTTTTTTAGTTTTTCATGTTTAATTATTCTTTTAATTTCTTGAACTTGAGTGTATAATTTTTAAAAATTTGGTTCTAAATATTTTTTTTTATTTTGTCATCTGTCAAATCTATTTCTCTCATTTCTTTAATAGAATCAGCAAGTTTTCATTTTTCTTCAATTTTACCTTGTAATTTCAACTAAAAATAATGAATTTTTTTTAAAATTTTTGTTAATTCTTAAATATTTTTTACTTCTGTTTTAGGTTTGTTTAATATTTTAATATTTTCAAGATTATAGTCCTATTACACTTTAAAACTTTTTTTATACCAACCGTCTTAAAACCATCGGTGGTTTATCTGGATTTCCCCTGGGTTTAAATTTATTTTTTCCCTCCCATTCTAATCCCGTTCATTGGGGTTATAAAGTTCCTTATTTCTGTGAAAAAAAATGTTCCTTTTTTTTAAAGCTTTTTATTTTGTTTTTTAGACAAATATTTAACAATATCAAATTTAATTTTATTTTACACTTTCAGGTTCATTTATTTGTTCTATATTTTTTTAAAAACCCCTTTTATTTTTACCAGAAAAGTTTTTTTCAAAAAAAATTTCCCCTTGGTTTGTCAATATATAAGAATCATATTTTTGATTTTTTTGCATTAGCAAAAGTATCACGATAAAAATTTTTTTGTTTCACACAAATCATATTATTTTCTCTTTTACCTGGACTTTCAAATAAAATATAATGTGAACAGTTATTCGAATATTTTTTGGGGGTTTTTATAGTAAGATGATTAAATAAATAACACAACAGTTTTTGTGACGCCCTTGAATAAAGTATTTTGTTATTTCATTTGAATTTTTTTAACTTCACTACAAAACATCAAAAAAAACTTTTTTGTTTTTCTGATTAAAAGATTCTCACAAGGTTAAATTTTTGGTTGGGGGATCAGTGAAATTCAATTTTTCATTTGGATCTATTTAATTTTTTTGAAATTTTTGGCTTAAAAGTGGTTTTTTTAAATCTTAATTTGATTGTTGAAGTTTTTGCATCAATTTAATTTATCATAATAATAAGAGGTTTTCAAATTATGCATTAATGTATTTGTTTTCCAGATCCAGAGACCACTTTTTTAACTTTTTCAAAAACAAAATCTGGCTAAAAGGTTTTTTAAAAAGTTTAAAGTTATTGGTTTATCATTTTTTGTTATAATTTGGAATTTTCCTTTATATAATTAAAAACTAAATTTTAAAATTTTTATAAAATTATTTACAATATTTACATTATTTAAAATATCTTACTTTATCTTACATTATTATAAAAATGCAATAAAAAACAAAAAAGAAATAAGAATAAGAAAAAAAAAAATTAGTCGGCAAAGATGAGAGCCTTAGAGAAGAAAAAATGGAGAAAAAAAAAAAAAAAAGCTACAATCGGGTATTTTTAAATGAAATTTATAAACCAATTACGAAAAAAAAGAAAGTCAAAAAGAAACAATTATCAAGTCGAAAAAAGCATTACCTGGAATTAAGGAGAAATTAGCGTTCTTCCAAAAAGTTTTGCGATAAAATACATGAAAAAAGAAAAACTAAAAATGGCGGAGATAATAAAAAGAAAAAACCACCCCCGGGACACCACAGCCTTTTTAAAAACCAAACCGCGGGAAAGATACTAGGGGTTTTGGAAAGCCCTTTTTCCGGGAATCGACCATTAAACCCCCGAAGATCAATGGGTTTGGATGATAAAAGAGATGAGTTTGAAGACCAAAAAATTTTTCCAAAAGAAAGAAAAGAATTGGGGGGAAAAACCCCAAAAGAATTTATATTAAATTTTAATAAAGTATTGATTTAGTCTTTTAGATAAAAAAAAAATAAAACACACAAGAAGTGTTTAACTTTTTTCAAACAAACAAAAAACCTGATGAAAAAAATGACTAAAAAAAAGAAGTAGGGGTATCATGAACATGTATGGGAGAAAAAAAAAAAATTTGGGTAATGTTTGGTGCAATATCCAGAATGAAAAACCCCAAAGATCTTTTTTTAAAAGCAACAGAAAGAAATTAAAGCTAAGTCGAAAAATTTAACAAATATAGAGACGCAATCTTTGATATTCTAAAAACAGGAAAAAAAGTATATGGGAAAAGGAAAAGATACCAACCATTAAAGTTTTTTCCCCCCCCAAAAGGACTTTTATGGTAATTTTTTTTATTACTTAAATAAACTTATGGTCAAAACAAATTAATTGCTAAGGATGAAAAAACTGCAAAAGAAGTCTTTAAACTAAAGTAGTGTGATTAAAATGATTTGAAAAATAAAAGTTAACAATAATAAAAAATATTTCAGTTTTTTCAGGAAAAATATTTAAAAAATTTACAGAAAAGCGGGAAATTTGCCTATCAAAAAAAAGATCATAAATTTAAAAAAAAAGAAAATTAGAGGAAAAGGTTAGACGTTTGCCCATGAAACCCAAAAGAAGGGTTAATGATTGGAGTTTTTTTGTGGTTCAATTGATGCTGGAAATAATAAGAAAAAAACTAAAAAAATAAAGGTATTAGAAAATTTTTGCGAACTTAAAAATGAATTCACTTTTCCCAGAACAAATGAAAATTTTATATAAAAATTATTTTTTTTTGAATATAAAATGGAACAAAAAAATAGTTTTTAAGTTCTGAAACATTTAAAAAGATGATAAAAATAAACCAGTGTTTTTCCCCAACAGTTTAGTCGTTTTTTTAAAATTTTTGTAAAAAAAAAAACTTATTTTTTGGTTTGGAAGTATTAACACTGACCTATTTTTGGCTAAAAATTAGTGATGATACGAAAAAAAAAAAAAATTTCGTTAAAATAAGGTAAAGAAGGGAAAAGATATTATATTTAAAAAATTTTTTCTTACAGTTACACAGTTTTAAAAAATTTATAGGGAAACTTTAAAAAGTAATGTGTTTTGGGAATTTAAAAATCAAAAAAATTCTCCCAATAATTTGGAATTTTGATTTAAGTAGTTTTAAGTTTTTGTTTTAAAATTAAAAAATTTTTTAGTTGGTTTTAAAGAATGTAAAATTTTCTCTTGCTTGGATTTGAAAAAAAAAGATTGAAAAAATCCCGAAGGGGGGAACTACAACACCAAATAAACAACTTGTTTGATACAATTTACTTCATTTACTTTTGAAAATTTCACTTGTTTGGGTAATTTCAGTGATATTTCTATGTTTTTAATACTGCAGATTAACAAGAGCTTATCCATTTAAAAAAGAACCACAAAGAGTTGGATTTCTGAAATTAATAAAAAATATTTAAATAAATTTAAAAAAATTAATTACAGATGTTTTTGGTAGAATAATTAATTTTTGGGTTGAAACAAGTTTTACACTAATTTTTTAAAAGAAATTAATTAAAAACAAAGTTTTAAAACTTTAATTAAAAAAATTAAAAATTTTTTAGTTTTATATAATGTACAAAAAAGTTTATGAAAAAAATAAAGGAAATTTTTTTTTGTTGATGCTCACACGGGAAAAAAAATCATCAGGGAAAGGGTTTTCTTTGACCTTTAAAAATTGTTTTCAAGCGGATTTTGCTTTTTAAATTTTGGCACGCTGGAAAAAAGCTTTGGGGAAACAGCAGGAAAAAAGCAGCCTTGAAAGGGGGAAAAAAAAAAGGTTTGGAAACAGAAAGTTGGAAATTTAGGCTGATAAAATTGTTGAAAATTTAAAAAGAAACCCTCTCCGGCATTTGGTAATTTAAATTTTTGCAAAGGAATTAAAGAAAAGAATAACAGTAAAAATAATAAAAAATAAAAGGAGGAGGATTTTTTAAATTTAAGTTAATAGATTATTGTCAGGATCGGGAATTTCGCTCGGCAAAAACGTATTTAACAGTTTAAATTTTTAAAAAACAAATTTTTAACTTTAATAAAAAAAAAAGATTTAAACTTTAATAAAAAAAAAAGATTTAACTTTAAAAAAAAAAAAGATTTAACTTTAAAAAAAATAAAGATTTAACTTTAAAAAAAATTAAAAAAAAAATAAAAAAAAAATTTTTAAATACAGTTTAGAACAAAACAATTTGTGAAAGAAAAAAATTAAACTCCTATCAATTAGAAAGCATTAATATCGTTGGAAAAAATGTTAAACAAAAAAAAAAAAAACGGATTCATTACAATTAATGATAGAATTCATATTTTGTTTGGTTTAATGGTTATTTTGAAGTAATTTTTAAAAAAAAATAAGCTGGTGGTAATAATTAGATGATGATCAAATTGTCAAATTAAAAAAGCAGTTTCATTAATTGATCAGTTAGGGTTAAACAAAGGAAAAATTGTTTAGATTGTAATTAATTTACCCCAAATAAAAATGAAAAAAAATTTGTAAAAATTCTAAGATTATGTAGAATCAATGGAACAACGAAATATTTATTTAGATCCTACAACTGCTCCCTACTGCTGAAAATTCAGGTTTCAAATTTAGAAAAGAATTACTCCAAGGTGGTAAAGGGGTAAATGCAAAAATTCCATTAAATAAATTTCTTTTTTTTCAGGGTTAAAACTAAATTTTACCCCAAGCAAATTCAAAAAACCCTTTGCGCTGACGATGATGATGAATTAAAATTTTTAGAGCTAACTGTGATCCTGGTGGGTTTTGTAAAAAAAAAATTTTTCTAGGGGTTTCCCATTTTGGGTTTTTTAATAAATTTTGGGGTTTGATCAAATTGCTACTAAAAAGTTTTACAAAAGCAAGATGGTCACCCCTGGGAAAGATGACCAATAACTGATACACGACAGAGGGACAAAACTTTTAGAAAACGCTGGTGTAATAAAACCCAACATGTTTTTGTTTATTTACACCGCCCTGAAAAAAAAAATGACAAAGACAAAAATCCACTTTTTTAGATCCTTTTAAATTTTGATGCGCGCTGATAATACTTGTATTTTGGCCTTGTCGCTTAAATTTTGGTTTTAAGGTGTTTTTTATCCAGAAATAAAATAACAAGAAAATATCAAGAAAAATGATGATGTATTAAATTATTATTTAAACAAAATAAAAAGACTACCGGAAGCCTTTTAAATAGATTTAAATTTTTAAAGTTTGTATGGATTGTTCATTTTAACTTGAATATAAAAAAGGAAAAAATAAAACAAAGACCTAAGCAGATAAAAATTAAAAAAATAAATAAATGCTCGGCCCCGGGAGAAAATTTTTCCGGTTTACGCAATTTTTATTGAGAGGGAAACTTTTAAATAAATACTATTGGAAAAACTTGCATTGTTTTTTTTTAAAAGAACTTGCATTGTTTAAATAAAAAAAAATATAAATTAAAAAAAAAAAATAAAAAAAAAATGTCATCAAATTTAAAATTTAAAATTAAAATTAACCTTACAGATGGACAAAAGAAAAATTTTGCCGAGCCTACAAAAAAAAATTCCACATCTTTTAGTTAAAACAGAACAATTACTGGAAAAACTTTCCCTTTACATTAAAAAAAAACACAAAAATCAAATTAAAAATTTTTTGCAATAATAAGGGATTAGAAAATTTTCATTTCAAAAAGCCAAATGTCATCAAAAGGGCAAATGGTGGTTTTTAGGAGCCTTTAGGGGTGGTTTGTTAGGAAAAACAAATTTTTCCAATGGCAGCAAAAATAGCTCCAAAAAAAATTTTGCCCCCCCTTTTGGCATTGGCGCTTTGTCTGGGTAGCCAGCGGTTTAGTAAAATACTTGGAAAGGTATTTTGTTTTTTTGTGAGATTTTTGATATCAATATTTAAAAAACCTAATCAAAGAAAACAACTAGTAGGTTGGAGTGATTAGATTAAAACAAAAACAAAAAAAAAGACGGGGGTTTTTGGTAAAAGTTGGCTGTAGTCTAGGAATACCCTTTTATTCATCTTTGTTAAGTGGGGGAAAGGATTACAGATTTTTCTCAAACGAGACCTTCAGAAATTCCATGTAAAAAAAAAAAAAAAATTTTTGTAAAAAAAAAATAAAAAAATTTGTAAAAAGAAAATAAAAAAATAAACAAAACCCATTTTAAATTTGAAAAAAATTAAAAAATGGGTAAAAAAATTAAAAAAATAAAAACTTTTTGGGGGTATAAAAGTAGAAAATAAATTTCCCCAAAAGTAAAACTCCGGGCCCCAGGTCTACCAAAAAAATTAAAATTAAAATAAAAAACGAGTGTGGAATTATAAATTTTGGCGACCTGTTGGTCCGGAAAACATTTTGGGTTTGTTTTTTTTTTTTTTTCTTTTGAAAAAACTTTGTACTTTTACCCCTTTTGGGCTTCCTCCCCCGGGAAAAATTTAATTTATACCCCAAAAGTAAAAAACAACAATTTTCAATTCAAGCCCAAAAAAAAGTTGCTTTTTGGGATATTATTGTTTTTTTTCTTAAAATGTTACAAAAAAAAGTCCATTGTATATTTTTTGATAAAATACTAAAAATTAATAATGAAAACAAATGAACAAACTATTATAAAAACCCTTTAAAAAAATAAGGAAATTATTTAATTATTAAAAACCTGTGTTTTATTTAACTGGAATAAAATTTAAAATATGGGAAATTCAATAAATAAAATGAAAAAAATAAATAAAATAGAAGGCAATTAATAAGAAAACCTCCATTGTTTTAACAATTATACCCAAAATATGGGGGATTATTTCAATGGGAAACTGTAAATGTTCCCGGTTTTGTTCAGGGTGGTAATATTGTGGCAAAATTAAACAAAAATTTTCATCTTAATTATTCTTGTAAAGCAATTAAATTAGTAAAGGAGAAGCTAAATTACAAAAAATAAAAGAAAGAAAATGTAAACTTTAAAAGTTTTCGTAAAAAAAATAAAAAAAAAAGAATCATTCTATTTAAATTTGCAATGAAATTTTAAATGGATGTGCTTTTTTATTAAATTTTTTAAAGTTCAATATTTGTTAAAAATTTAGGTTCTTAATTTAAGTTTTTAAATTTTAAAAATTAATTTAAAATTTTAATTTTGAATTAATTTTGTTTAATTTTTTTTAAGAATAAACTAATGTTCAATACCATTACAAAAATATCTTTTTACATCATAACATGATAAGATGTTTTATTTAAACATAAAATGGAAAGATTGTGTTTATCAGAACGAAAAACTTTAAAAAGGGGTTGTTTGGGGTTTAATTAAAAAAAAAGTTCTTTGTAATTTTTTTTGAACTATTGTTTTCTTTAAAAACAAGTTTTTTTTAAATTTCCTTTACATTTTTTTGTTTTCTTTATTTTCTAATAAAAATTTAATACATTTACTTCTTAAACCACAAATTTAAAAATTTACTACACCAGCACTTCCTCTTTAAATTTTCCCAAATTACTTTTTTTTTATTATCAAAATAAAAAATTTTTAATTACTATCGTAATCACTATTTTCAAAAAAAATCTTTGTCCTTATAAAAATCCCCTATGCATCTTTTGGTTTTTTTTCAAACATAAGAAACAGGTATAAACAAAAATTTACAATTATCTCGTACTTTTCCTTAAAATAATTAAAATGAAAAATTTTCTTAAAAAATTTTTTATAAATCTAGAATGCACATTCCAACATAACAAGGTCGTTTTTAACAAACTTTCTTTTATTTTTAATCCAAAAAATTTTTTGTTAAAATCGTTGAACTAAAAAGAAGGTTTGGCTTTTTTTTTTTATAAAAAAAATTTTCAAAATTTTGGTTATTTAAATTAACCCTCTTGGCGAAATTTTTTCCCCTCGTTTTACCGAATACAGATTGTTCATTAACTTAAAAAAGTCCTTTTCAAATGAATTTTTTGTTTAGATCTTTTTTTGAGATTAAAAAAATATACTTTTTTAAACCCAAAGGGCTTTCGTCAAAAGTTAATCTTTATGTATTTTTGTTCTTTTAATCCTAATTTTGTATATAGTTTAAGATTTTTTAAAGAACTAATAATTTTGTTTTTTTTTATTAAAAATTGGAATAATTTTTTCATTACTTTTTTTCTATTTCAAATTCTGTTTTAATTTTTTACTATAAAAAGAAAGCCTTTATCTGGTATTTTTTAATTTTTTTTAGGAGCTAAAGGTAATCTTATGGGTTTTATGAAAACTTTTGGGTATTCAAGATCACATTCAACTATAAAGTTGTTTTACCTTTTGCAATTAATTTCTTGCATTGTTTTTCGGATATAAATTTAAAGTTTCCCGAGGGTAAAAAGGTTTACACATAGCCCCAAACCCTAAAGGTTATTTGGGGTCGAGGTACATAATGTATTTATTTTTTCTTTTGGATTAAATCTTTCATATTTATTGTTTTTCTTTATGTATCTGTTTGAAATTTAACTTTTTTCCCCTCTCAGTCCCTTTTCAATAAAAAAATACTATCAATCTTTATTAAATTAACTTAATTCCAGTCATTTTTTTAAAAAATTTATCCAAACTAACCCAGGACTACTAAAATAATACAAGGATCTAATTGTGTATCTAAACATAGTTTTCTAAAAAATTTTTAAAAAATCACTAAAAAAAATCGTCGTTTTTAAAAATAGATCATGATTTCTCCCATTGTTTTTAAATTTTTAAAATTTTTTTCCGAATTTTTAGAATGTTCGTATTCATTATCAGAAATATTGTTTCATTTAAAATTTAATAAAAAATTTCTTTAGAAGGTAATTCTGTTTTTTTGAATTTTTAAAAAAGAATCCATTAACTAGGTAAACACCTTTTTTCTTTAATAAATTAATGCTTTCACCTAAACTTGGATAAAAAATTTAAAAAACGGATATTTTTTACTGTTATTTCCAATGATTGAGACATTAATTGGAATGAATCAAAAAAGACCAAGTCAGAAATCATAAAGGGCCATTACTTCCAAAATTGTTTGGATAACATTAAATTTTTTTTTTGAAATTTTCCCATTTGTGCAAATAAATGACCGTCAAAACCTCTTAAAATTATGAAAAATAACAGGAATTTTGTGTGTTAGTTTAAAATTAAATTTCATTTTGAGGAGCACTTCCCCAAAATTTTCCCGTTTTATGACAATGGTCACTACTTTGATTGAATCTTTATATATTCTTTTTCACAAAAAACAAAACTTTGTTTTTTAAAATTTGGTTGAAACATTTTTTGACTTCTTTGTTCTTTTTTGAAAAGTTCTTTAAATATTTCTTTTACAATATTCCCCCTTTTCCCCAAGATTTTTTCAATAAACTTATAAACTGCATTAGGGCTCTAAAATCTGGGTTTGGTTAGTTTTTTTTATCCATAACAAAAAACAACTTTTTAAACCGAACCACAATCTATAGATTTTGATAGGTTCAGTAAATGAAGATTCGTTTATGGTAAAGCAGTTAAAACTTTCTTAGTTTTTTGATTAAAAAACGCATAAATTACAAAAGGGACTGCTAACCTTTATGATAATTTTTAAATTTTACTTTACTTCCCTCTTTTTTGGGATTTTAACACCCTTGGATACCATTAAAACTAAACAATTTGGTATTGTTCATTTAAATTTTTTCTTTAGAAAAATGTTGCGACAGCTTTTACAGAAGTGTTTTTTATTTATGTTTTGTTTTGTTTAAAAATTTTTTTTATTAAAGTCTTTTACCAAAAAGTTTTGGGCTACAGTCTTGAGGGTTTACAGTCATCTCAGTTTTTTTATTTTAAATTTTTTTTATTAGAATTAGCAACATGTCACATGTTTTCGTATTGATATTTGATATGTACAAGGATAAATACTATTTTTTTCATAACCAATATTTAAAGAATTTTATTTAAAACTTAATTTTTAGGTATTTGATTTTAATGTAAAAGGAAAATTTATTCAGTAAATCAAGATCGTTTTTATTTTTTTTAATTTGAAACCCTTTTTTAAAATTTTTTTTTAAGGAAATTTTTAAGCTAAAAGGCCCATCTAAACTTCGTTACTCATTCTTTATATTTTTTAATCCTTTCATTGAATTTTGTAAAGGTTTTGGTAATTCTAAAAACTTGAAGCAGCCAAAGGATATATTTATCTATTTATATAATAACTCAAAGACCTATTCTCCCCCACTTCCTTCAGAAATCCAATTACCAATTCTATTTATTTTTCATCAAAAGCTTGACGTAAAGTTTTTTTTATTTCGTTTTTGTTAATAATTCTAAAGCCTTTGATTGAAAAAAAGTGTTTAATATTGTATCAGTTTTATCCATTTTGCAAAAATTTTTTTTAAAACAACGTTTATTTTTACCCTTTTTTAAAATTTTAAGTTTAGATTTAAATATTTTCATAAAGTCGTTTTTAGTTAAAATAATTGATTCTTTGGATCTGTCCTTATGTAATTTTTAATTTCAAATTTTTTTATATATTGTTTTGTAGACTCTCAATTTCCTCTATATATTATATTTAAAAAAATAAAATTTGTTAAGCAAAAAAAAGGGTTAAAAAAAATAATTAAAAAAAATAAAGTTTTAAATTCTTTAAAAAGAAATAAAATTTTTAAAAATTTTTTCTTTTTCCTTAACTTTTGATATTCCACATTTTACCGGTTTTCTCCTTTGCAGCACATTGTTTTTTAACCCGAATTTTACCAAGGTCTTTAGAAGCTGCTAATTGCTTTTATATGTTTTTTTCATTTGTTCACAGTCGGTTACAATAAATTTTTTAGGGGTTTTTTTAAATTATTTGGTCTGGGACAAACACAAAATTTTTAAAACTAGAGGTTTTAGTACTCGAGGGTACGATTTTCTTCTTAGTTTTAGACAACCACAGTCCCCTTCAAATAAAATTCTTTTTTGAAGTAAGGGTCTATAAATTTTTAATTTACAAGACATGGTTTTTATATTCATCGCTAACTATTTGACAGTTTTTATTTAAAACATTTCTTCTTTTAAGAAATTTTTTAATGAATTTTTTCTGGATTCAATTTCTCCCCAAAGGCTAATAATTTTGACAAAATTTTTTCTATTACCTTTCTATTAACCCTCTATATAATAACTTATAAAAAAATCTCTAAAAACACACGTAAAATTTAATCAGCTCTTCTTCTTTTTTACTTTTTTATCCGTTAAAGTTTAAATTCCTTTATATACGTTTCAAAAGGCATTGAAAATTTTTTTTCTTCCCGCATTTCTAATAGTATTGTAAAAAAATCCCGAATAACTTTTTCTCTTCTTTTATTTACTTTTTCCCAAACGTGCTTTTGTTATTAGTTTTTTATTTTGTGATGAGGCTTTTAAAAAAAATTTTTTGTGTCAAATTTTTGCGTTTAAATATGGTAATTACTGAGGAAAAAGCGCCACAACTGCTACAAATATAGGAAAGCTGGAACAAATGCTAATGAGTGAACAACAAAAAAAACCTGCTGTAATAAAAATTTTCCCGGACTTACTCTCCCCCAAAATTTATAACTTTTTCTGTAACAGCAGCTATTTTTTTAAGTGAAAATTAAATTTATCTATTGTTTTATTCCATTATTAGAAAAATTAAATGTTTAGGGCCATTTTTATAAATATATTTTAAATTAAAATTTTTTTCAAATTTACTAAATGGTACCCAACTATTAATTTTTCATTGTAACCTTTCCTTTTACTAAAACTTGTTTTTTTTTATAGTCTCGTTAATAACTTTTTCTATTCTAAAAACTTCTTTTGAGTAGGTAAAATTCTTGTTCATAAATGAAAATTGAAATTTTTTCCATTTAAAACTTTAATGTGTATGTTCTGGGGGATTTGTATTATTAATTTTATAAATTTTAAATTTCCTCTGTCCCGTTTTGGGGTATATCCTTTTTTTAAAATGTCTTTTAAGTTGCTTAAACGAACTCGATCACCAAATTTTAATTTTTTTTACTCTTTGGTATCTTTAATCACCCTATAAATCAAAGTAAACGTACCCTTTTTTTAGTTTTTTTAGTTGGGTTTGGGGTCATTTTATACTAGAGTGTTTGTTTTGTTATATTTATCAACATACTGAAATTATCCCAAATAAGTATAATATTATTTGCTGTAAAATATTTCCCATTTTCTTTTTAAAACTTTATTTAAACTTTATTAACAGCCTTCCTTCATTAAATGTTGGTACTATTAATTTATTTTTATTTTAAAAATGATTCAAACTTTTTTTATAAAATTCTTTTTCCTTTATCACCCCTAAATTTCTGAATCGTCCTTCTAAAATTATTTTTTCAAATGCTTCAGTAACAATTCTCCAGTTTATTTTTTTAATGGAATAAACCCCAAACATATTTTTAAAAAAATCAATAACGGTTAACAAGTACTTTACTCCTTTATTATATTTTGAAAAAACTTCTGTCAACAAAACAGCGACCAAGGGATCATCAATAACATTAACAATCACTCTTCGTTTTAAAAATTTTTTTTTAATTGGTTTGTGTAAATTTTTTGCTAATTCTCGCTCCCCTGTGATTCTGGGGTATACTTACCCCCTTTTCCCCTTTTTTGATTTTGTTTTTGTCCCAACCCAAGTGTGTATTTCGTTTTAAATTATAGGTTTCCAACAAATGTTTTGCATCTTTTTTCCAAAAGTTTTTGATTTTGTTTTTTTTAAATTGGAAACATTTGTTATCAATGACCCCCCCCCCCCCCTTTTTTTTTTTCCACTTAAGCAAAAATCATGGTCCATCAAGCATCCAGTTATTGACGGGGGTCCTTACTAGGGGGGTTTCCTGGCCCCCAAAATTATACCTGGGGGTTAAACCTTTCTTAGTATAAGGAACATTGCTTTTTGGAATATTAATTCCCCCCGTACTTTTAACAAACTTTATTTCATTTTTCCCCGATGAACAAATGCCTTTATCATTTTTCTCCGTTTTTTGTTATAAACCCTAAGAGGATTTATTTATCAGTTTAATCTTCTTTTTTTCAAACAATATATTTTTTTCTGTAAAAATCATCTATATAATGTATTTAAAAATTTTTTAAAGACTAAAAAATGTGTTATTAAATTTAAAAATAATTTTAAAAACCTTTCATTTTTTCAAAAAAAATAATCTGCCAAAAGTTTTCCAAAAGTTTGTCAAATGGCAAACTCCACATTGTTGTCTCCGTGGCAGAAATTTTTGGGAGAAATTTTAAAAAATATGTTTTATCAAATTTAAGTACATTAAATAAATTTTTCCAACATTCTGCCAAAAATTTGCCCAATTGGCAGACATTGTGATTGCTGCCATTTGGGAGAAAAAAAGGGGGTTTTGATTGGTTTTTAATTTGTGTTTGCCAAAGTTTTGCCAAAAGTTTGCCAAGTTGGCAGACATTGTCACATTGCTGCCACTTGGCAGGATTTTGGCAAATATTTGGTGGAAGTGTTTAATCATATTTTACTATAGGTTTTAACAATAATTTGTTAAAATCTTTTTTTCTTTTTTTTTAATTGTCTGGCATTGGTCAGTCCTGACCAAGGGTCATATGTCAAGTGGGGTCAGATATGTCCTCGCACCATCCTTTCTTATACTACTCAGGTGGTCAGCGCGTCTTCATGAGCTGAGATTCAGTTTTGTGTTTCAATTTAATCTGGCTAGTTTAAATCATACGCCAAACAATCAGAAAAGTCTGAATTGCCCTTAATCTACAATTACAATTATGTAAAAACTACAATACTAAATGAAAACATATTAATTAAGTAGTCTTCTCATATGTTAGATTAATGAATATGTATAAACTATTTAGAAGTGCAGTATGTTACTTTGATATCAGTAAGTCTTATCTAATAGCACAGTGCATAATAAGATAAGAAGTCAGTTACCGTTCATTATACAACAGTTTGATCCACATGTAAGAACATAATAAGTAAATATAATCAACAATGTATCCTCAGCAACAAGTATTGCAAAAATATTTGTTTTCATAAAAAAAGAATGATATTTAAGAATGATATTAAACAGATATTGAATGACGTTGAGTTAAAGTTGGACATAGGCAGAATGAATATTTTAACAATGGATCCAGCTATAGAAAAGGGATTAGATGTTTTACAATATAAAGTGTCAAGACGTAATTAAGGCATAATTAAAAGGAAATGAAGTTCTTTATTTTTTCTTGATCTTTTTAAGATAGTTTAGAAAATTAAATATTTTAATTTTTTATGTCTCGTTCATTTACACACGTAAAAATTTACATACAACATAAAACAATTGTAAATGACCGTTCTAAATAGAACTACAAGAGACAATATACTTATTCAAATTTAACACACGAAATAAAACTTACAAATTCAAATTAAGAATTAGAATATAAAACATGTGTATTATATTCAACATGATTTATGAATAGAATATCACCGGCATAAAACTACATAAATGTTGACAGTGACTACATGTATACATATACGGATGTTGAGCGAATACATGAATGCGTGAATGTTGAGTAACTTACTGAGTGAGTACATGAATGTACGGTTGTATAGTGAGTACATGAATGTATGAATGTTGAGTAACTTACTGAGTGAGTACATGAATGTACGGATGTATAGTGAGTACATGAATGTATGAATGTTGAGTAACTTACTGAGTGAGTACATGAATGTACGGTTGTATAGTGAGTAAAAATGAATGTATGAATGTGAGAAACTTACTGAGTGAGTAAAATGAATGTACGGATGTATAGTGAGTACTGAATGTATGAATGTTGATTAAGTGACAGAAACAAAAACTCATTTTCTAATGTTCATAATAAGACCAAACAACAATTTTAAAGAAAGATCATTTTTAGCCTAAATCTGGAGATCACAACTAGGATTCAAAGTCTTGCACATTTGCACTGTGAAACTTGTTTTTAAATGAAAAATATTTTCTTTGTGGGGGAAAATGAAAGGAGTTGTGTGACTTTGCAAAAAAGGCACCAATACGGCCATTTTAACTCTGCTATATGACAAATTATAGAGGTGTAAAGCGCTAATATCTATCGAAGATAACTCCAGAATGACCACCAAAAAAACTTTTGGCTGAAATTAGCAGAAGAGGGTATTAATGACTTAAAAACCTTAAATCGGAAGATTTCGACCCGGCAAAAAATAAAATCAAGTTATATTTCACATCTCAAGACGCCCTGCTAACTGAATAAAAATTCTTTTTACAAAAACATTATCATATTTACCGTTTTCTTTTCAGTGATGCAGTGGAAATAAATTTACTTTTTTGTTACAAATGCTGTTGCTATAGCTGCTGTCCCGGTGTGCAAAAGGGTTTTTCAAAACAAAAACTCGGTTAAAAATAATTTTTAGACAGAAAGAGTTAAATGAAACTAAACTTTTTAACCGATAACCCTACCTCAAAGATCAAAGTCATACTTAGGGTCAAAGGTCAAAACTTGGTGCTGTTAGTCCTTTGACACCTGTCGAGCTTGACATGTTAACCCAGTCATCTAGTTTGAGAGTAAAAAAAATTCCTAAGATATTTTAGGCAAAGCAGAAGGAAAAACTGGCTGATATTTATCACCCGTCATGAATAAAAGAAGTATAAATCTGAAGTAAATTTAAAGATAGGAAAACTTAAAAATCACCGTGCACCAATCATAATTTAACATGTGCAATTTTATAAACATTATTCTACTAACATTTTACTCATAACAACTCAATATTTTTATGTCTAAGACATTTTAAGAAACAAAGAAATTGGCGGGTTCTATTGATGCCCTGCATCAAATATCGTCTTGTTTTTAAAATTTTGGAAATGCTTTCAAGGGACTAAATACTGAATTTTCCACGTGCATTCCAATATTTGATTTAAAATTGGACAGTTAATTTGATATCGGACTGCACGAGGAAAACGAATAGTATCACAATCAATTAACCCCATGTAGTCCCAATATTTAAGCAACAGTTGGATTCCATACAAATACATTACTGTAACCCACTGAAAGCAGTCCAATATTTTAACACAGTACAGATAATAAAAAAAAGAAAATCAAAATAAAAACAAAGTTTTTTGTATAGATCCTAATCAATATTGAAGTAATCGCAAACTTTTTAAAATAACATATTTTTGCATGCGTCGACGTAGTCTTACTCCCTAAACGACACCTTCATACAGCAACATAGTCATAGCCTCTATGCCGTATAAACAGCTGATCGCATGTATTGACATGCTGCCGTTTGACGTCATAGGCCACTCCTGTCAAAAAATGTCAATATAAGAAAGACAATTTAGAATGTGCAATGCAACTCCATGCAAGGATTTCGGAAAATTGTGTATAGAAATAAATAAACATAAATTGTCCTTCTTTATATTGAATACCATTTGAATCAGTGTAGATGCTTCTAATTTGCAAGAAAAACGTTTTCTTCACCGCTGTGATTCTGTCATGTTTTCAAACAGCGGCCGCCAGTTTAGGAATTTCTCTACATTGTAATGACGTCACAAATATGCAAATCACTGGGGTCAAACGTGCGGTTTCCCACGGGTTTCTTTGAAATTGTGGTGGGAAATGCCTGTCTGTTGTAGAACATAAAACCTTAACTTTATTTCTAAAGATAATCAGAAAATAGTGATGAATGTTTTTTTTTAAATCTGTTGTGTTACTATCAGGGTATGGTAAAAGTGGCTGCTCTTGATTCTTGATTGACCATAAATCAAAATGCCAGGGTCATAATTATGCGTGTAAAGAAAATGAGGCACTTAACGGGTTTATTGTTTACGATACGCATCTTACCAGTACCGTAAATTTATAAACAACTGAGGGAAGCATGTAATTGATTTTTTTCATAATATACTAAGGTGTTAGTTAAAACAAATTTATTTGAGCTCGATTGTGATAAAAGCTTCAAGTTTATTTGACCAACTCTCGAGTCCGCTTCCTGAAAAAGCAAGTCTACTAGTGTCATATATGAGAAGATGCGGTCGTGACCTCAGTGGGGCTTGAAACTATGAACTGCGACCGACACCTTAACCACTAGACAGCGCTCCCGTTACGAAGATGTTGACATCAAGTTGTTTTCCATCAGGAGTTTGAGTAACATGATAAGGGCAGGAGCAAGCGCTGTGTGCTCAAACTTCATAACCATTGACTCTTCGAGATCGATGTCTACGGTTAGAAATATTATATAAATTATTTATAAAGTAAATACAGAAATTGACATAACTCACCCCTACCAATTTATATCAAAAACGTAAAACTTGTTTCACCATTCACTTGTCTTAATGACAGTCAGATACGGACTTGAGGCCCGGATCCAGCTCGTGCTCCCCCCTCCCCCAACCTCGTTGACTGAGAAGTGACCTATACTCATTATATTAACTCAAAATGCACCAAAGGCCACCATTTCATGTCTGTATTTCAAAACTTCACAGGGGAAGAGCCCCCTGATCCCCTATAATTAGAGGGATGTCTCACCAGTCTGTATTAAAAAAATATCCAGGCGAGAGACCCCCTAACCCCAAGCCCCTTATATGGGCAGAGGTCCCCTCCAATACCTACCGACTGTCGGCGCTATGCGCCTCGACGGTGACGTCTTCGTTATAGACTGGTGCATAATTAATTGTAAATTGTGTTTACGACACAGGAACGCTAATTTAAAGCATATTCGTCTGAGAGAAGCCGACTGTTTTTGAATACTTCATCCAATACCAGAATAAGAGTAAAATTAAAACACATGTTTCCGTGTGTTAACATCTGCAGAATCATCAATGTCTCATGGACTCGGACATAAACAATCCCTCGGGAAATTGCAAATAATATATATGTAATATGATTAGAATAAACTTGCACTATCTCTATGGAAATTTCCGTTCTCTTAAAGTCATACTTGTATACTAACATTTTCAAATTAGGACGGGAAAATCAGAAAACTTAAAATTAAATAAGCAGGCGGTCATTAACGAAGGGGTCGCATGGAAGACACGTACAGATTTGTCGCCAAAATTTTGAGGTAACCAATAGCTAAAATGGTACTAAGAATTACATGTCTCTCCCCATTCTATGAGCAAGACCATGTTGATCGTCGCGGAAAACATACGCCTCACCCGGGACTCGAACTCCCGACCCCGAGATTCCTTGCCCCAAAGACGCAGAACTTTGAGGGAAAGTGAGCGTCCGGGCGTGTATATGTGTGTGGGATGGGGAGGGGGAGGGGAGTAGTCGTTAATACCACTGACTTAAGTGACTTCTGTTCAACATGAAAATAAGTTCAGCTGTACAGTAATTATTTTTTATAGTTTCATTCTTAATAACCAATACATTTATTCAACGTCCTAGATCTACAAGAAATTAAACATCGATGTTTACTTGTCCCTAAGTTTTCATATTTTCATTTTTTAAACCTTACTGACTCATAATTTATTATACTATGCACATATGTGTAATATGTAATATTACGAGTCGAAAATTGAGTAAAGGCATGATAACGCATAAAAAATTGTTTCCAGTATCCCGACCTACCCTAAATTTTTGGTCCGACCCTAAATGTTTTTATGGCCTTGGAGAATGCACTTTTTATGCTTTAAACATGGTCAGTGATGTTAGAAATCAATTTACTGATGCTGATACTCTAGCGGCATAACTCCTTTATTTGTATTCATTTTTTGACCAAAAAAAAAAAAAAAATTCCGAAAAATCTCCCTTAATAAAAAAATCCAAAACAAAAATCCGACCTAGATCTACCTACTCTAATATTTTTAGCATGTTACCGGAAACAAATATTTTTCTTAAGGCAAAACTATAAAATACAATTTCTTTATCAAGATGGCAGGCCCGTAGCTACACTGAGGCACAGGGAGGCCGGTGCCTCCCTGTTTTTCTGCCAAAATTATGAGAAAAAAGGATATGTTTTGAGTCACCATCTTAAAAGGCAAAACCGAACTTAGGCACTATTATTTCATTTTATTTTGTCAAACTATTTTCCGCTATTTTTTTTTTTAATATCACGAATAATTACACTATACATGGTCGTAGCGAGAGACTAAATTTTACCGAGGCAAACGAGTATGTGCGTTTGTTCGTGGTTATTCGGTAAATTTGAATGGTGAAGTCAAAGCCCCGACGGGCATTAATTTGGAAGGTTGTGTCCCAAACTCCTCCATATGGGATATATGATATGAAAAACACACTTTGTTGCCCTGTTTTTATATTAAAGAGAAAAATTACCCTTTCACTCCCCAATCTACCCCGGGTACTAATACCGATTTATGGTTTGTAATGTGTCGCTTTTGCGATGGAGGTCTCGGATGCAACACGGGACTTACCTTTTGGGAGATGTATGTCTATAATATTCTTCTTGATGGAGCCGCTGATTTATCTTATACGAGTAAAATTAAATGTAAAAATGTTGAAACAATTTTCCCTAAAATCAAAGTTCCGTCTAATGTTGCTCTCATGCAGAAAAGGTTTTCTATAAAAAAAAGTTCTTCTTTCATACAATGACAAGGATGTTGCTACAAAGACTGGATATCCAGAGGTAAGAGAAAAATGCGTTTTAACAAATTGTTTGAAGGGTGAAATTAAAATAAAAAGGTTGAAAAGACATTCAAATCCATACCAGTTAATGATTACAGCATAAATGGAGTTTCATCAATTGATCACAATAATCCATGTTCTACCTATCGTCTGCTTCAACAAGAATTTCGCGCTTAATATTCTTCAAAATAAATGAAATTCTAACACGACCAGCGAAAAACCTACATACATGTAGAGAAAAATCTATCTCGGGGTATTCATCAATAAACCACCCTTGAACTGTGCTGCACGCGCTTCGTGTTTTGGCTATTCCAGCTATACACTGCGTGTTAAGTTTTATGAATGAATCTGCAACTTTTAAGTTTTGTGGGAGGAAATTTCAACAGCCAAATCCAGGTGCGTAGCACGAAGTGTAGTTCAGAGCGTAAAAAGTAGTTTCCATTTTTTCTAACACTGTTTAGAGACCGTACCATAGCTCTTTGCATACTTTGATTTTTCAAACTAAAGTGATTTTTACAAGTGCACCGGTTACGATAAAAATGTAAACAACGGACTCTGTCTATGAAACTTTGAAACTGAATGAATGACAGTCGATCTTAGTCATAATACTGATTGACAGTGAATGCTAATGACTCCATGTGTTGCAGAAAGGTATTTAGTTTGTAACTGTAATTTCTCATCAATTGAAATCCTCTCAAAACTGGTAAAATAATTACTTATATTTGGACAAAACTCACCGTCTTTGCCGTTCGACAGCTGCAAAAAGGGCACATATAAAAGATTCAGTGTAAGTAATATTTCACTGGTACTGCCAGTTAGTAAGTTCATACTCTGAACAACACGTCAGAGAAATTTGGGCAGATTTGACCGATTATGACGTTGGCAGCTTTAGATTATATTTTTTCTTTACACAAAAATTGCCGTTAGGTAACAAAGCGAGTACGCCGATATTCCGGAGTTCACCGATTATTATTCCAGTTCACGCAATGTAATCCAGCAATTAAACTGCATAGCTATTAGCTACTGCTGTTATAGGGAAGTGGTAGAGTGTCTGCCTTAGGTGTGAGAGGTCCTGGGTTCGAGTCCCAGTTAGAGCTTAACTATTTAGATTCTGCTAAAGCATAGTTTTGCTGTTAATAGACTGTTCCAGATGTTCTAAATTTTTAGCACACAGTATCATGGATCATTATTTAGCAATCCAGATCAAAGTTGAATGTTAAATCAAATGCACCCAATTAGAAAATATTTACTATATTATGTCCCTTTGATGTTTATGCTCTCCATGTTCAAGAAGAGTTACATTTCCTTGATCACAAAATTTTCGTTAACATGAAAATATTAAATGCTCATAAGTCCGCACTTCTGGTGAAAATATTGTCTATATTTCTGTTTTTGAGAAATATATGGACATTTGTCTTCATTTCAAAGCTTTTTAACTTCAAACCTATGATATGAAAAACTTAGGTACTATCTCTACACTGTTGTTTCAAGTATGTCGTGTTAGAATCGAAATAACAAGCTCCAATGTGTGATTTATCGTAGAATAACCCGTGTTTTTCGTTCTTATGCGGCCTTCGTGATATATTCTTACGTATAAGAACTCAAAACACGTGTTATTCTACGAAAAACCACACTTGGGAACTTGATATAAGTCTGATAATTCTTCAAACATGTAGGAGTAGGAGACCGAAAAAGATGCAATCTAAATAATTTGCGCAAATGATTTATAACAGTTTTTATGAAGGGGAGGAGGTGGAGGAATGTGGTGTTTAAGACCAGAAAAATCAACCTGGCTACGGTCCTGTATATACGGAAATACAAATCTACAAAAATACAGTTTACTGATACATGCGCAAACATTGACACAAGCCTCATACCTTCGCCTGATATGTTTTATTGCTTCTTTCGATATTTGATAGAATTAAGCCCAGCTCTAGCTGAGAAAAGTCGAGCGTGCTGTCTTTGCTGTCTTACGGACAGCTCTTGTTTTTATTGAGCTTTAATGTAATTTTAGGTCGTAAGATATATCAGTTGATTAGCACCTTTTACACCATCTTGGTTTTAACACTGTAATTACATGTACATGTGAGAGGTAGTCATAGTGTAGTATACAAAATTGTCTTATATTTCTAATGTATTTAATGACTGTGTACAGATGTTTAAATTAGGACTGGGACGATTACTCGGTTAATCGGATCCGGTTCGATTACTATGTGAAACCGGTTTCAATTTTGCAAAACCGCTAATCGCTATAAATAAATATCACGAATCGTACTTTATCTTTATATATTTCTAATTTCTTTGACCAGCACATTGACCCACAGTATATTTCCGCTAAAACACATCAATCAATATAATCATTAGTCTTGGATTTGCCCGCCGTAAAATATTCAAATTGAAATACACAAAATATGACTAATTAAATTAATCATAAAACTGCTTGCAAACGATGAAGTCCGTAAGTTCCTAATGAAGTCAGCTGCTGGAAGTACCTTGATACGGTCATCAGGAAAGAAAAGAGCATTTTCAATATGGCGGCCGATTAACCGGTTCGATTCGATTCATACAAATGATTAACTGGTTTCAAATTTTGAAATCGTCCCGGCCCTAGTTTAAATATGCTAATTCTTTTATGTATCTGTAATGAGGCTACAATAAAGACTAAATATTCGATATTTTACCCTTTTTATTTTTTAGGCTTTGTCATAGTTTCAAAGCCATATGTAAAACAGTTTACACTACATATGAACTGGTACGGAAAACTTAACCAAGATTTTACGTTAAAAGGGGCCATAATTCGGTCAAAATCCTTGACAGAGTTGTTTACTCTAGCCTAAAACTTGACATGGTAAAGGTACACAAGTGTTGAAAGTTTCAAAGCTATATGACAAAAGGATTTGTCAAAATGTGAATTGATACGAAAAACTTAACCAAGGTGTGACGACGACACCGTTGTGAGTAGGATAGCTCTCCTTATTCTTTGAATAGTCGAGCTAAAATGAAATTTAAGGGAGACATTTTGCACACATTTGATAAAAATATAATCTATTAAACTGTAATAGAGTTATAGAGTAAATCCTGCCTTCGCGATCAAATGTATTAAGTAGCTAATCAACAGCAGGACTTAAGCAGCCGTCTTTCTTAAGCAGTTACGCTGAGTCACTCCCTTTGATGGCTGTTTAAGATAGGTTTGCTATAGTCCCACTCGACTTTGTTTGCTAAAAGAGTAAGAACGCAGAAACTATTGTTTTGAATGGAAAGTACTTCAACATTGTTTTGTTATATGGGCAACACCCTCATCCTTGGCCCTGATACTACAATTTGGGAGCTTATTTGAAAATGAAAGGGGAAGATCAAAGTTTGAATTTGGTATCTGCAATGAATTACTTAATTTGTTTGACACAAATATTATGGATATATTTAAAGCTATGAAAACTAAAAGTGCAAAAGTTTGAGGCTGCTGTCTGTTTCTATTATTCGAACGGAGTTATCAGGTGCTTTTTATTCCTATTTTATTTCACAAATTCAATGACACTGCAACTTATGCCCATATTACCAAGTAATGAGATCCAACCAACTAACAACTAAAACGGCATAAAAAGTTACTTTGCGGCATTCATTACGCTTCATACATTTTAAGATCATTTTTTCCACGGTATTGTATATATTGTTTCATTTAGCGTGTTTATATTACGATGCAAATGTAACTTAATATGTAACATCCTTAACTCCAAAACTTGATTTAGTATTACCGGCTACATTTGGTAAATCGTTTGAAGATTATTTAAATTTCTTTTCTTTACTTGCGTGTCTGAATCATGAAATGATATCTTAAAATGTCAACCTGACATCAGTTTACTGTTGTTGTTGTAAAATCATTGGTTGAAAATCTTTCACTGTATAAATTAAACTTCAGTAAAGAATGTGAATGGGATAGTTTTTCTTGTTTTTATATATGATATATGATATGGTTCGAATAACATTATACCAAGCAAGCAAACATGACCATATGCCTTTAAATTGGCGTTTTAGAGTGACAATAATCGCAAATAGGTTGGCTGTTTCAAAAAGTAACAAAAATATGTTTGAAATGCAGAAACACGCACGAAATGGCATCCTAAAAAAATCCCAAGGGAGCATGCCCCTGGACCCCCTACCAAATGCCTCCCTATTTTTTTTACCTCTGGCTACGGGCCTGGATGGACTGCTTCTTCAAAACGGAACTCGCCTCCTCTATTAAAAAGTGAGTTGTAATATATTTCTAGACAACTACGTAATATGTCTATGTTACAAATAAACTGTCCGGAGAAAGAACCCTGACAAATTGACAATCTATTGTAGAAGTTCAGTATACTGAGTACAGTATACCCGAATGCGCCTCCTGTAAATTTGCATGAAGCTCTCGGCCTTCTTACGTCATTTGTCTAATACGTCACCCGTTTCGAATTGGGAGAAGTGAAAGAGTAACAACAAGGACGCGAACATAGAGAATAACCATATTCTATTTATTTATTTATTAAAACTGTTGGAAAAATGATTGCTAAAGGAACTGGAAATAATTCAATAAGGATACTAAACTACAGGTTATCTTTGAACCATGCTTTTGGAAATGTTATATTTATGGTTTGGGAGTGAGAGGTTGGGACTAGGGGAAGGGAGACAATTCTGTGCTCTGATCAAAGACCTTAGTAGAGGATTTGTTTCCCTTGCCTAATATTCTGAGGATAACATCCGAGTTTTGCCGATTGTGAAGAGAGGAGAAAAAAAGTAAAATGTGTTGAAGCATGCTGCGATTGTTTTCTTCTTTTTATGCATGAACAAGCTAATTCCCTACATTCTAACATGGTGGAGAATCCGAAGGACATACTTTGAAACTGTTTTATTACGTTTTTCCCTTGAACTTTTCATCAAATGGACATTTTTGTGCGGAAATTGTCATCTGAGTTTCGACCACGTTGATTTTCGGCAGGACGCCATATTGAAAACTGCAAAGTAAATGGGACAAATATTATTAACTGTGGTTGCAGTGTGTGTCATGAATTCCTCGAACAATCTGTTCATGCCTGTGGCTGCTGAGTTTGATCCCAACGGTTCCTATTTATGTAATGGCACAGGAGGTTCCCATCCCTTCACTGACATGTTTTTTCCCGGACAGCAAAGCACTCCATTTCATCCACTGGAGCAACAAAGTGTGCAACCTACCATTTTGGTACAGCAATCGCCTGTAGTTACAAACAAGACTATAAATCATTTTAGTGGATTTACTCACGAGGACGCTTCTAAATTCTTGTCTGAATTTGAATCCTACTTAACTCTGTCATCGATAGACCCAGGATCACCTCGTGCCGTAGCGGCATTTCATCTGCATTTGACAGGACCGGCAAGAATATGGTTCAACAACTTGCTGTCAAAAGACAATTGGCAAACAGTAAAGGCATCATTTCTTAATGAGTACTGTAATATTCTACAGAGCCCTTCGTTGATCGCCGAATCTGTAGCATTCGACATCTTAAGTTTATCTCCAACACAAGCTATTGAAGATTTCCATTCTATTGTTTTGGACAAGGGACGGAAACTTGATAAATCTGAAACAGACATGTTGAACAAATTCATTGGAGGGTTACCCCCTCAACTCGCATTTTTTGTACGAGCGGGTCGTATTCACACTTTCCGTGAGGCTCTACAGTCAGCCAAAATTGGGGAGGCACACGGTTATCGACAGGGATCTGCCTCTGTTATTATTCCTACTCCTAATCAAGTGGTTTCTGACAATTCCAAATCAGTTAATGTTGTCAGCGGTATTGATGGCAATATAAAAACTCAGTTGGAAAAAATCAACAAGCGACTAGATGATTTGTCTTCCAGACATCCAGGTGTTCAGCATGAACCATCTTTTCCTAATTCGCGGTTATCTAACAGTAACAATCCGCATTCATCTAACAGTAACAATCCTCATTCATCTAACGGTCCGCGTGTGTGTTATAAATGGTATGGGAAAAATCACGTGAAATCAAAGTGCAACTGGTCAGGACAGGGGGAACCTTCTTCAGATGATCAGTGTCAATTGTGTTCGCAGTTCGGTCATATTGCATCTACATGTATAACTCTCGCGCAATTACAACCGCGTATACAGACCTGTCAGCTTTGTAATGATGGTAACCACACTGCTTTACAGTGCCCCACTTTAAACGGGACGGGCCTGGGATTGACGCGCACCTCCCAGGCTTAGATAAGAACTGCACCAATGTTGATGATCAGCGCACAGATTCTAGCATGATACATAATTTTATGTATTTGTATTGTTGTATAGGTCAAACACCTGTAACTGCTTTATTAGATTCTGGCAGTTCCATTAATATTGTCTCTCAAGAATTTTATGATTCTTTGCCAGATTCTTGTAAATCAGATTTTCAGATATGTGAAGAGAAGATATATGTTGCTGATAATAGATCTGTTTCTGTAAACGGAACTGCCAGGGTCAAATTTCGTACAGTATCATCAGCAAAATGTCATGATATTTTTGTATATATTTTCAAGAATACATCACATCCTTTTATACTGGGTATCCCGTATATGCAACAAAGTGGTATTGTTTTAGATTTTAGGAAAGCTTGTAACAATACAGTCAAAACTACTACTAAAATAGTTTGTGACCAATCTACTATTTTACCACCAAATTCAGGGAGCACTGTGTCTGGTAAATTACATAAGGACATACAGATAGGCATGCAGGGTCAGTGTTTGGGACATAGTGATATGACAAATAAAGGTCTGTTAGTATCCAAAGCATTGATTACATGTTTAAATCATCACATGGTTCCGGTAAAAATTCTTAACCCTACTGCGGAAACAAGTTTTGCGCCATCACCTAGATGACTTATTGCAACAGGGTATTATTGTGCCAGTTGCTCCTGAGGAAAGTGTTCCGATAACGAGTCCGATAGTACTGGTCTCAAAACGTAATAAACCAAAATTGAACCCACATGATATAACGCCTCAACAGAGTTTGTCGTCCTTTCGTTTCTGTCTAGATTTTCGTTATTTAAACACGCAGACAGAAGAATTTCGGTATACAATACCAGACCTCCAAGAACTGACGGAATCGTTTGCGGAACACTCTCCAAATTTTTTCACTACAATTGATTTGAGTCAAGGTTATTTTCAAATGGGTATATCATCTGACTCGACTAGGTATACAGCTTTTAATACTCCATATGGTACTTTCAAATTTTTGCGTCTACCAATGGGTTTAAAGCAAAGTCCGAGCTCTTTTCAGTTACTGATGGACAAAGTACTTACTGGACTCACTTTTGAGTCTGTTTTATGTTATTTAGATGATATTTGTATAATGTCAGATACTTTTGAACAGCATATTGTAAAGTTACATGAAGTTTTAAGTAGACTTGAGGGAGCTGGTTTAAAGCTTGGATCAAAAAAGTGTAAATTTGCCTTTAATAAGTGTGTTTTCTTAGGTCATGAAATATCAAACAAGGGTGATCGTCCGCCAGCTTCAAAGTTAGAAATTATACAGACTTACCCAGTACCTAAGAATCAGAAAGAACTCAAACGTGCTTTGGGACTAATTGGTTTAGAAAGTTTATTTATAATTGTAGTGCTATAGCTAGTCCTTTGTATTATTTGCTTAAAAAGAATGTTCCATACAGGTGGACTTCGGAGTGTGAATCTAGTTTTAAGTTACTTAAAGAAAAATTAGTGACGTCAGAAGCTTTAGCATTTCCACAGTATGACTGCGAATTTCGAATAGCTGTGGATACTTGTTGTAAAGGTATTGGTTATATGTTGTATCAGTATGACAATGACGGTATAGCGCGTGTTGTCCGTTTTGGATCAAAAGGTTTAAGTAAGTGGCAACAGTCGTATGGCCCCACAAAACTTGAATTGTTAGGTCTTGTAACGGCAGTTATGGACTGTGCTTCATACGTCAGAGGTAGACATTTTGTTGTGGAATGCTTTAAAACCTCTTTTCCAAAAGAAACTCAAAGGACAAATATTTGAGCGATGGCTCGCGATATTACAGCAGTTCGATTTGGACATTGTGTATAAACCAGCAGCAGCAATGGTTGTCCCAGATTCACTTTCACGTAATACTGCGTATCCTGAAGTTTTAAGTGCTAGTCCAGAAGAGGATGACCCGTACTTCCCATATGTTGAGGAGAAACCATCGCGTCTGAGATTGATAGGTCAGAATACGGTTAATATTAATCCGATAGTGAATCATACGACAGTATTACCAATCCGAGATATTAATGATATAGTATATGATGCTGATACTGAAGACAATATACAGACTGCTAAAAAATCTTTAAAAAGAAAAATGTGTCGCGATAAGAGACCGAAACAGTTTATTGTTAAGCAAAACATTGAACACGAATTGAATGGAGATGTGAGTACTTTACACAACTGTTCACAGGATCTACCAGTGCCACATACAGTGGGTACATTTAATGATTCTGAAATTAACTCATCACAGTCATCAAACCATAGTTCTGATGAAGATGAACCTTTTCTCTCCGGGAGTACTTATCACAAGGAAACGGACTCTCAGACTAGTATCGGTGCTGAACAGCCAAAAGTAATTCAGGATCAGACAATTATTCTCTCAGATCTTGATAAATCTCAATCTTCAGAAGATGTTTCAGTAATAGATTCAAATCCACGGAATGGGAATACTGGTATACAAACTGCTTTAAATGAACTTAACATGACATCTAATAGTATACACGATAACCAGTATGCTGATCCAGAGTTACAACCGATCATGGAATATTTATCCACAGGAATTTTGCCCAGATCTCAGATAAAATCGCGACAGATTTTACTTCAACAGACAGATTACGTGTTAATTGATGGAGTGTTGTTTCATGCTCGAGTTTCGAAAGCTAAGCGGACAACATTATTGAATCAGTACCAACTTGTTCTTCCTAAGACTCTCATTAAGACAGTGTTGAAATTGTACCATGACTCACCATTAGCATCTCATTCTGGGATACAGGACACAATTGATAGAATTAAAGATACTCACTATTTCAGTCGGCTCGCACAGATAGTGAGTGATTATATTCGTTCGTGTAAACAATGTCAGTGTCGTAAAGGTATAAAGTTACAAACTAAAAATGCAATCACTTCTTATCCAATCCCTAGTGAACCATTTTCGGTGTGGCAAATCGATCTGTATGGTAGTCTTCCTACAACTGTTAGAGGAAACATGTATATTTTTACGGCTGTTGACATGTTCTCTAAGCTCCTTTATGCCGAGCCTATTCCAAGCAAAGATGCAGTTACTGTTTCAGAGGCAGTGTCTGAAATGTTTACCCAGTACGGAACCTGTGATACTTTGATTTCAGATCGGGAAACGGAGTTTACTGCAGCAGTTACTGCTGAACTATGTCAGATGTTACAAATTCAACAACAGTTCACTCCCAGTTTTGTTCACCATTGTTTAGGTGCGTGTGAACGCCAACATCACACATTAGCTACAAGACTGACACCATATATGAATGAGAAATGTAACAACTGGGATCAAGTGCTACAAACAGTTGTGTTTTCCATGAACAATTCTGTACATTCTACTTTGGGATACTCGCCATTTGAACTTGAATATGGACAAAGACCCAAGTTCCCGTTACGCCCTAGTCATTACCAATTAAATCTGAAATCTGCTCCTAAGGATATTCACGCGTACCTGGAGCAGAAAGAAAAGCTCCTCACAACAGTAAGAGACGATATGAAATTGCATGTTGAGAAGGCAAATGCAGACATGCTGGAACGTTCAAATCAGAAAACTAAGATGTTACAGTTGAAGACCGGTGATTATGTCTATTTACATGATTTGCCCACAGGATCTGCCAGGAAACTGCAGAATTATTACTCTGGACCATATGTGGTAAAAACTGTTACAAGCCCACACACCGTTACGTTGGTAGATCCACAAGGAAAGAAAACTTTTAAACAACCAATTCACATAGACAGATTAAAATTAGCAGCTATCCATCAGTCCGAGTCTGTTAATTTTTTCAAAGTTGTGACATGCGCACCTGATGTAGAGATAGTACCTAAGTTTTTCATATCATAGGTTTGAAGTTAAAAAGCTTTGAAATGAAGACAAATGTCCATATATTTCTCAAAAACAGAAATAAAGACAATATTTTCACCAGAAGTGCGGACTTATGAGCATTTAATATTTTCATGTTAACGAAAATTTTGTGATCAAGGAAATGTAACTCTTCTTGAACATGGAGAGCATAAACATCAAAGGGACATAATATAGTAAATATTTTCTAATTGGGTGCATTTGATTTAACATTCAACTTTGATCTGGATTGCTAAATAATGATCCATGATACTGTGTGCTAAAAATTAGAACATCTGGAACAGTCTATTAACAGCAAAACTATGCTTTAGCAGAATCTAAATAGTTAAGCTCTAACTGGGACTCGAACCCAGGACCTCTCACACCTAAGGCAGACACTCTACCACTTCCCTATAACAGCAGTAGCTAATAGCTATGCAGTTTAATTGCTGGATTACATTGCGTGAACTGGAACAATAATCGGTGAACTCCGGAATATCGGCGTACTCGCTTTGTTACCTAACGGCAATTTTTGTGTAAAGAAAAAATATAATCTAAAGCTGCCAACGTCATAATCGGTCAAATCTGCCCAAATTTCTCTGACGTGTTGTTCAGAGTATGAACTTACTAACTGGCAGTACCAGTGAAATATTACTTACACTGAATCTTTTATATGTGCCCTTTTTGCAGCTGTCGAACGGCAAAGACGGTGAGTTTTGTCCAAATATAAGTAATTATTTTACCAGTTTTGAGAGGATTTCAATTGATGAGAAATTACAGTTACAAACTAAATACCTTTCTGCAACACATGGAGTCATTAGCATTCACTGTCAATCAGTATTATGACTAAGATCGACTGTCATTCATTCAGTTTCAAAGTTTCATAGACAGAGTCCGTTGTTTACATTTTTATCGTAACCGGTGCACTTGTAAAAATCACTTTAGTTTGAAAAATCAAAGTATGCAAAGAGCTATGGTACGGTCTCTAAGCTATGTATTTTTTTTTATTCAAAAGAAAGGGGATTTACATATTCTAATGTTTTAAAGGGACACAACTCAAGCATCCTTATGATTATGTTCTTCATACTAGATTACTGTTACTCCATATAAATTATATAGTCCATGCCTCTACGATTCAAGATTATTCTTTTGTTAAGCTTACTTCAAAAAACATGTATTAATAACATACTTGGTGTTCATCTCTCTATAGATACCAACAAAATATAACAGTAGAGGACCATTGACAAGTCTACAAAAATGGGGAAAAGTTCTTTTACGATTGTTGCTGACAATTTATTGTTACAATTATGATTACATACCTACATTAAAAAGAAATTGAATGATTTAAAAAAAATCAATTTATTTTTTTACTTTCAAATTTTATCATATCATTTCGTGTTATGTACATTTTTTATAACCTAAACACGATAGGTAATACAACAGCTGATCCTAAATAAATGACGTCATCTCCAAAGGAGAAATTTTTAATTTTTACCTACAGGTAGCCGCCTCCTGAGGCTTCCAATTACAGTACTGCGAGTACAAAGGAATGGCGTCATTACAGTGTTAGCTGATTATTCATGTAGTTCGACTGATTAAGCTTGTTTGGTGAACTGTGGAAAAGGCTGATAAATTGTATATTCAATGTTGCTCTTCTGTTGAAACAACAGCTTGCATACACCAGAATAGGAAAATGGTAAAAATAACGTTAGAAACAAGAAAAAATAACAGAACAGGTTCTGTTATTTTGGACGATGTCTAAGAATAAGCTCAAGATCTGCTACTTCTTCTGGTAATTAAACAATGAATTTGCAATGCACTACAATATCACTGCATAAAGACACCGTGTATTTCCAATTAAATGAAAATAGTACATCTTATTTTTTGGTGAAATCTGATATATCTCAGTATTAACATTCTACAAAAAAACCAAGTTTGGTGTGATTCCGATTTGTATTTTCTAAACAGTGGATGTTTAAGTGAAAATATGTAAAAGCTATTGCGGAAATAAAGTATGAGAATAAAGTCTTAACTCCATCTACACATCACCATGGTTGCAGTCAAATAGGTATATTGAAGTCTTTCACACGGACCAACTGCTTACAATTATCAAATGACCCCACTGATGCCCGCCACGCCATCATTACCCATGAGGAAATAAATTAATAGCATACATAAACATGGCGAGCAAGCACGGGGTCGACAATAATGGACAGACGCAGGCGGTAAAACAAAAGCGGCAGTGTGTATCAAAACAAAAACAAGAGGGCCAAGATGGCCCTAAGTCGCTCACCTGTGTAACACACCATATGTGTAACACACCATAACACTGTAAACATGTTTTACCTAGTGATTTCATGGAGATAAATATTCTGACCAATTTTCATTAAGGTTGGACCAAAAAACTTTGATTTGACCTAGTGACCTAGTTTTTTATCCCACATAACCCAGATTAGAATTTGTCCAAAATTTCATGAAAACAAACATTCTGACAAAGTTTCGGGAAGATTGGAGCAAAAAAGTGGCCTCTAGAGTGTATACAAGCTTTTCCTATGATTTGACCTAGTGACCTAGTTTTGACCCCACGTGACCCAGATTCTAAATCGTCCAAGACTTTATGATAACAAACATTCTGACCAAAATTTATGAAGATAGAATAAAAAATATGCCCCCTAAAGTGTAAACAAGCTTATTCTTTGATTTGACGTGGTGACCTAGTTTTTGACCCTACATGACCCAGATAAAAATTCATTCGATATTTCATGCAGACAAACATTCTGACCAAGTTTTATGCACATCAAATGAACAAGAGTGTTAACAAGCTTTTCCTTTGATTTGACAGGGTGACCTAGTGTTTGACCCCATATGATCCAGTTTCAAATTTGGCCTAAAAATCACCAAGATAAACATTCTGACCAAGTTTCATGATGACAGGGTCATAAATGTGGCCTCTAGGTTGTTAACAAGCTTTTCCTTTGATCTGGCCTGATGACCTAGTTTTTGACCTGACATGACCCAGTTTCGATCCAGGCCTAGAGATCATTAAGATAATCATTCTGTGCAAGTTTTTATCAAATCAAAGCATAAATGAAACCTCTATATGACTGAAAGGGCCAAAATAGAAAGTTCTGCCCCTGTCAGGGGCAGTAACTCTAGAACCCATGATGGAATCTAGGTTTTCGAAAGGAACCGAGATCTTATTGTGACTTAAGTTGTCTGTAAGTGTGGTTAAAATCAAATATATAATGTCATTTCTATCGTGTTCACAAGGTAAGACTTACTAAACTTTGGCTCTTTTAGGGGTCAATCAGGGGCCGTAACTCCGGAACCTATGATTGGATCTGACAGATTCATCGCGGAATCCAAGATTTATTGTTGTTGAAGATATTTTGCAAGTTTGTATCAAATCAAACCATAAATGAAGTCTCTATATGGCTGCAAAAGCCAAAATAGCAAAGTTTGGCCTTTTAAGGGGCCATAACTCTGCAACCCATGATGGGATCTGGCCAGTTTTCGAAAGGAACTGAGATATTATACCAATACAAATTGTGTGCAAGTTTGATTAAAGTTGCAAATGTTGTCTCTATCGTGTTCACAAGCCAAAAATAGCAAATTTTGGTCCTTTAAGGGGCCATAACTCCGCAACCCATGATGGGATCTGACTAGTTTTCGAAAAGAACCGAGATATTATACCAATACAAATAGTATGCAAGTTTGATTAAAGTTGATTGCAAAATGTGGTCTCTATCGTGTTCACAAGCCAAAAAAAAAGCAAATTTTGGCCCTTTAAGGGACCATTACTCTGCAACCGATAATGGGATCTGGCCAGTTTTCGAAAGGAACCGAGATATTATGCCTATACAAGTTGTGTGCAAGTTTGATTAAAAGCAAATACAAAATGTGGTCTCTATCGTGTTCACAAGGAAACTGTGGACGGGCGGACGACGGACGAAGGGCGATCACAAAAGCTCACCCTGTCACTACGTGACAGGTGAGCTAAAAAACACTAAGGTACTTATGTTGTGAAACATGATATATTTACAGTTTATTTAAGTCTCATCCAATAGACATGTTACAATTTTCACAATGCACATATCTAGCATGTTATTGGTCATTCAATAAATGACTTAAAAGAGAGACATAAATCAGTTTACATTCATAGACTTATTACATAACATAAAAGTCAGATTACCTTCGCTAACTTTTATTTAAAAACTGCCATAAAATAAGTACTATTAAGACACTGAGATTTGAAAACCGTGGCACTATATGCGCGTTATAAAAAATGTCTTAAAAAAGCAAATATCCTCCCTGATCAGATCAGGAGCGCTGGTTAGTGATGATAATCTGAACTAAGATAAAAACTTTCATATATATTTCTGTAAAAGTGGTTGTTTACATCTATATACCAACTAAGAAAAGGGTATGAATATACCAGCTGTATCAGCAAGTATATTAACTTTAGTGTCGTAAATGTGTTCCTAAGAGTTGTACCGTATATCATGCTATTAATTAATGAATACCATTTACATACAATACAATTAAACAATTTACCTGTATGTTTTTATTAAAATCTATAAATTTTCCTTATATAGATGTATTAATCGTATGCTATTGGATTCTTCCAAGCTTAACAGACTTATGTGGAGCAAGGGCTACCACCATTAACATAGTTGCCTCCCCTACAACACAAAGCCCTTACAATCCACTTCTGCTTAATTTAGACAGATCCAGCACCATGATTACTCATTTTGTTCTATTATATAACATTGAGTAGCAGGATTTTGCAGCGGTCTTGTCAGAACAGAAGAACAGAAGAACAGAACATATCTTTATTAACTCGAAACTTGTACATAACAGTTGTTTGAGTTTATACGACTATACCCCCAGCAGAGCTATTGTAAAAGTGTCTTCTTACGGTTGTAAGCGGACACTTTATAAATAGAACTGTCTTGTATGAACGCACTCTATCAATTAACTACCTGCACGTGAAAAATCGTGTGCCGATGGAAGAATGTCCCATTTCAAGGTGAATTAATTTTTGGCTTCTGTTGAAGGTATCAATATTTTAGAATTGCAATGCAAATAAATCTTTTTAAACAACACAAGAAATAATTATTAATTTCAACTTATAAACAGAACGGCAATGATAACTTTAGACCGCAGTCAGCATAGAACATCTGCAATACCTGACAAATTAAAAATTAAGTGGGCCGCGCCATGTGAAAACTACGGTGTTCCGTTAAGGCCAGCGACTGCTCCCTATGAAGGCGAAGGTACGAGTGTACGATGACGAAGCGCGACAGTACGATGACGATAACACGACAGTCCGATGGCGGAGCGCGACAGTATGATGGTGACAGTCCATCGTACTGTCGCGCTTCGCCATCGCATCTTCGTTCTTCACCATCGTACTGTTGCCTTCCTGTCAATCACGCGCAAAACTTATTTGTACGACGTATTACCGCCCGAGTGTATAAATAGTGTTAAAACACGGTTTGCTATATATTATTTCGATTCTAATATGCCCTTAATCTAAAACAGTAGATAAAATGTAGTAGCGCTCTTTTTGGTGGCAACAAAAACGTTAACGTCACCGCACGTTAACGTGATGTCATTCTAGGGTAAGCTTGTTTTAACAGAGACAAGCATATTAGAATTACTAATAATCTTGTGTAACGTAAATTTACAAGAAAATCCAATCTTGTTCAACAGAACAGAACATAACCGAACTTTATTGAAGGAACACAGATTACCAAAAAGATTAGCGAAAACAAAGAACTGTTTTCTAGACCTAATGAGTGTCATAGTTTTTGTTTTTGTTTTACACACCTGTAAAACCCGAAACCGGCCGTTATCGTAGATATGTGTACGAGGTTTCGGGTTTTACAAGTGTATAAAACAAAAAATAAGACATTTGTTACTTTTGTTTCTTTTTATAGTCAATGATTTCAAATCACTATACTGGCAGTATAAATCAAAATTGATAAAAGAAGCCCAACATCTGACGCAGCACAAAAGTTATCCGAATAAAGTTGTTTTACACACTTGTAAAAAAAAATTTATTAGCCAATCAAATTGAAGGAAACGGTCCAAAAAAGAAACAATAGGCCCTAAATATTTTTAATTTCTCACAAGAAAAGTAAACAATTTGTTATTTGTTTATAAATAACACTCTGCCTGGTGATATTCGTTTGAGTATTGTGTTCAAGTTAGATACACAATGATTTAGCAAGGGTGATATTAGAGAATAATCAATGTTAACATGAAGCAAAAGAGCATTATGTGCTCAGGTGAGCTTAGTAATAATATTTTTTTTGTGAGCCTACATAGCTCACTTTACCTCTTGTGGCCTTTTCCCGTTTAACAGGCTGTTTTTAAAACTTTTATGGCGAGTGTATTGCTAACATATATTATAGACCCCTTTTACGAAGTCTAAGATTAAATTCACAACAAACCTCTATCAAACTGTTAAAACGTAATATTTGTAAACAGATAAAATATATCGTACCTACATTACAAAAAGACACATCCAGCAACGGAGCTCCGATGCCTCAATGTAAACAGCCAGGGATGGTACTAAGAGGTCTAGGATTTCGTCCTGTTCGTTCGTTTCCTCATCAAAAAAGCGTCTGTCATTTTTAAGAACTTGTTTATCATGTTGCGATGTATACCAATGTACAAACACATGTACAGCCATCCGTTTGAAATTTGAATGCACGAAAATTTCGGGTTATACCACTAGCTGATACAGTATATTAAGAAAGGCACACGATAATAATTTAATGTTTATCTTTGGAAAAAAATATTTCTATTTATTTATTTATTTATTCATTCATTAATATACTCGTCGTATAAGTCAGATACAGTTACTCGTTTTTCTTCAAAAGTGTCCTCTTACCGACGTATGAAGCCGTTTTGCTAGGACGTACACCAATTTTATCCTCGGCTTCACCTCGGACAATATTGGTGTTCGTCCTAGCGAAACGGCTTCTTACGTCGGTAAGAGGACACTTTTGAAGAAAAACTCGTACTGTATCTATTACATACAATGCAAGAGATACATTCAATTAGAGATAGTACCTAAGTTTTTCATATCATAGGTTTGAAGTTAAAAAGCTTTGAAATGAAGACAAATGTCCATATATTTCTCAAAAACAGAAATATAGACAATATTTTCACCAGAAGTGCGGACTTATGAGCATTTAATATTTTCATGTTAACGAAAATTTTGTGATCAAGGAAATGTAACTCTTCTTGAACATGGAGAGCATAAACATCAAAGGGACATAATATAGTAAATATTTTCTAATTGGGTGCATTTGATTTAACATTCAACTTTGATCTGGATTGCTAAATAATGATCCATGATACTGTGTGCTAAAAATTTAGAACATCTGGAACAGTCTATTAACAGCAAAACTATGCTTTAGCAGAATCTAAATAGTTAAGCTCTAACTGGGACTCGAACCCAGGACCTCTCACACCTAAGGCAGACACTCTACCACTTCCCTATAACAGCAGTAGCTAATAGCTATGCAGTTTAATTGCTGGATTACATTGCGTGAACTGGAATAATAATCGGTGAACTCCGGAATATCGGCGTACTCGCTTTGTTACCTAACGGCAATTTTTGTGTAAAGAAAAAATATAATCTAAAGCTGCCAACGTCATAATCGGTCAAATCTGCCCAAATTTCTCTGACGTGTTGTTCAGAGTATGAACTTACTAACTGGCAGTACCAGTGAAATATTACTTACACTGAATCTTTTATATGTGCCTTTTTGCAGCTGTCGAACGGCAAAGACGGTGAGTTTTGTCCAAATATAAGTAATTATTTTACCAGTTTTGAGAGGATTTCAATTGATGAGAAATTACAGTTACAAACTAAATACCTTTCTGCAACACATGGAGTCATTAGCATTCACTGTCAATCAGTATTATGACTAAGATCGACTGTCATTCATTCAGTTTCAAAGTTTCATAGACAGAGTCCGTTGTTTACATGTTTATCGTAACCGGTGCACTTGTAAAAATCACTTTAGTTTGAAAAATCAAAGTATGCAAAGAGCTATGGTACGGTCTCTACCTGATGTGGTTACAGTTTCAACCTCTAGTCAGACGTTTGACCTAGAAGCTGAACCTACAGCTCCAGTAGTTAGACATAGTTCTGCCGAGTCAGCAGATGAACTTGATAACTTACAGGGACTCGTAAAAACTTTGCCGAAAGGGCCGGAAAAGCAAATAATTCCAGCAGAGTCTATTGCTCGTAGTAGACCAAAACGCATAATAAGAAAACCTTCTCGTTTTCAAGATTTTACTTCTTTTGAGAAAACAGACTCAAGTTCATATTTGTCTTCGGGGGGGTGTAGTCATAAAGTCAAACGTGTTTTAGCACAAAGAAAAAGTCGGAATGGTACACAATATTTAGTACAGTGGGTAGGTGAACCAGCTCAAAATGCTCAGTGGCTTCCTGGTTCGAACCTTCCTCTCAAAACACGTAAAGCTATACAATCTAGGCCACCACCTTTAGTCTAGGGAGCATATTGTTTTAATTAAGTGTTTCTAATGTTCACATTTAACATTTTCTGTTGAAATAGAGCTACATTTGTTTGACATTCATATAATGTATCATTTATATACATGTTTGGTGTAATACATTAGGCTTGATTAAGCTTACACCAGTGTTTGAAATACCTAGTAGGCATAAGTTTCCTTGATATTTAACATGTCTAGTAGCAAACTCTTTCTGTACATGTATTGTTGATGTATTAGGAGTTAAAATGCAGATTTTTTTTTATCCAGGACATGGACTTATTTTTTTTGCACAGTACCACACATTTTCAATGTAGTTGTTTTTGGACAGGAAAATACAGTTATTTCCAAGATCTTTCATTCCATATTTTTTTTGTACTTTGTATCCATTAGGCACATGATTTTCAGTATTGAATTTTGCATTATTAAGAGATTTTGAGTTCATGTTAAAGTTTAGAATTTTATGTGTTGGATATATATGTACGTTGTACTTTGAGGTAAAGGTTTAATTCTGCTGTTTATATTTTTCTGTTGTAATACAGAACCATTTGAGTCTAGTCAGTTTTTTTCACAACATGCAGATTATGGTACATTGCAGATATCCCTATTGTTAGGTTTTTGCTAGAATATGGAGCTTAATATTGTAAAGTGTTATACATTGTACATAAAGAGGTATAGTAATGATGTTGGTAAAGTACTACTAAATTTCATTTCAAAGTTTATATACATGTACATAACTTGAATGTTTTTGTTACAGTTTAATGTTCCTAGTTGCCATAATTTGTATTATTAGTTTGAAATGGTTGCCAGTGATAGTTCAGCTAGTCCAGATTTTTTTCTGTCATGACAAGTATATATTGATGTCAGAATCTGATTAAGATATTGTAGACCTTCTGTTTTTAACCTGTAAGTGCTGATATTGGCAGTATATCAGGGCACAGTATTTTTTTTTCAAGCTTGTGACACAAATATATGAGTCTCTCATATTAGAACAAGTACGGAATTAATAATTGTATGATTGCCAGATTACGTGCTTGTATGATACCTTATAGACTTTAAAAGGGTATTAAATTTATGAGATACTCTACAGTTTATGGATTTTGTTCACTGAGGTCTGGGAAACACAGTGATGATTTAACGAACTTCTACCATTAACCTAACACTTAGGGTTTATGGGGTTGATAGATATTTTTATCATATGATTGTTTTCCGATTAGTGGTTTATAGAAAGATTCTAGTGGGTTTGCTATCTAGAATATTGAAGAAACTTTTCTGTTTAAAAACACAGCCTGTCTTGTATATTTTTCGTAGAAAAATCAGCAGACAGATATGTTTGTTTCTTTTTCAGAAATGTAATTACAATATGTATGAAGTTTTTGTAGTTTGGACACAAGTTAAGTTTTTCATTTTTCAGACTGCTTTAAATTTTGGCTCATAACTGATTATAATTATGTTCTAGAAAATTTTTAAGGTTTTGCCTTTGGTGAACATATGATATTTGTCTACATTGGTCTGAGGCAGTATGACTTGTATCTTTTCAAAGAGTACATAATGTATGTTAGTTAAATTCCTGGCCAGGATAAGTAGTATGTATCTGTGTATAAATCTAATAATGGATAAATGTGGGAAAAGTATAGGTATATGAGACTTAGGACTTTGTGGATTTGTACCATATTGTGATTTTGAATAGTACATTAAATAGTTGTTTTAGTCCTACTCTCTCACTCGAGGTAAATTTGAAGTTTCCAAATTTAAATTTAAGGGGGCGCATGTTATATTTATGGTTTGGGAGTGAGAGGTTGGGACTAGGGGAAGGGAGACAATTCTGTGCTCTGATCAAAGACCTTAGTAGAGGATTTGTTTCCCTTGCCTAATATTCTGAGGATAACATCCGAGTTTTGCCGATTGTGAAGGGAGGAGAAAAAAAGTAAAATGTGTTGAAGCATGCTGCGATTGTTTTCTTCTTTTTATGCATGAACAAGCTAATTCCCTACATTCTAACAGAAATGATGTTGAATTCAATGAATCATCGTTTCAAGAGCATGGTGCGATCGGTACCTGGATTTCATCGAGATGATCGACGAAGTCAGATTTATGATGTTGTCGAGGAGACAGACAATTAAAATGAAATTTGTTTGTGAATTGTAAATTTTGGAGGGATCACAACTTTGGAGGATTAACAGTGAGTCAGTTTACCTTATAAATGTTCATATTTCTTTTTAAAATAACTTTTGTTTATCCAGAACAGGACAATTTCGCAACTATCAAAATTAGTTTCGAGCCGCTCGTGAGACGTGGAATTTGATTCATTTCCCGTAATTATCCCGCGACAATGCAATAATTACTTAACATTTTCATTGACCTACCTAATTTGCATATTTCCCATGATGCCTTGTGGTCAAATTCAACATGGCGTCCCGCATCGATTTGGATGCGCGATTGATACGGAAAAACACAACTAAAAGTAATCATCCGAACATTGCGGAAAGGGTCGACTTCATAGAAATGTAGAAAAAGTGGCAATCAGTTAGCGAAGTAAACAATTTTTTGGCAAAATTCGTATATAGAACATACATTAGCTGAAACCTTATATTGCATATTTTTGAATGGAAGGGAATAGAGCTCTGACTGAGGCCCGATATGGGTAGCCGAATTCAGAGCTCTATGTATAGATCTAAGAGCAACAATTTCCCTTGAAAGTATTATTTAGGTTTCCAGTTTTAAGAATTGTGCAAGAACTTGATCTCTCTCTGCATAAAAATCAGTTTTATAAGACCAATGATGATAGTTCTGAGAGACTGTACTGTAGTAAATTCCTATATTTTGCGACGAGGGATTGCATACTAGTCATACAGTCCCAAGTCCTCTATATTGAACAAAGCGATACTGCTTGCATTAACTTTGACAGTAAAAGATTAACTAATTGAAAACAAATCAACCATAATAATTCGGTAGTGCTTGTTTTACGTTTTACTACATTTTTAACAGTATTTCAGTCACAAAAATAATAGTAATAATTTACGAATGTTGAGTGAATAATTGCATCCTCATACATAGTCCATTTTTTTGTTATGTCAAAATCCACATTTCCGAATTTTATCCGTACATGGAAGGAAAAAATTAATGCTTACACGTTTCTGAATGTTCATGTAAACGCCTGCAAATTATATTTTTGTTGTGAGTATTGAGAGGAAATTTTAGCATTAACTATAAGAATTATCTACCGTTATGTTCAGAGTTCATGTTTATTTGAGTATAACATTCAGTGTACCTTCAAGCAAAATACTGTGGAAAAGGTGAAACATATTGTGGTTTTCTATGGAATGTCTGGCGAATTTCTAAGTAACCATTCAAAACGATAAATGCTTAATAATTTCAGTGACTATTCTAGGTCCTCCTAACACATTTTATCCAGTACCCTAAATTTCCAATCGATATCCGTATTGGGAAAAAACCCAGAAACAAGTTGTTCCTTTCAAAATATAAACGTTTATAGCACCCTGCGTATAACAGACTGCCTTCATTTTTTCTGTGTCTGAAGCATTTGTTCACATTTGTTCAGACTGCCTATTTGAAAAGAAAACAAAAGAAAACCTGCAAATAAGGTGCCCCAGTTTTAAACACATGCACTTACATGAACCTTAGTTTTGTCGCAATGTTTTTGAATTTTGTACTCGTGTATTCTATTTCATTTTATGCTTTCGGATGAAATACTGAGATATAAGTGAAACATATATTTAAATTGATAAATTCAAAGTGAATAATATCAAATATATTTTACAGTACCCCAGTAGAGATTACTTTGAATATATTTCCCCTTAGGGTGCCTCAGGCAGTGTCACCCATTGCGATAATAACTTATATAAGAGTAGCTTCGTGTGCATAAATAAAATTCATATTGAAATAAAGTTTTTCTTAGTTTTAAGCTTCCGCCTCGCTATTCGCCGTGTATTAACCAGTTAACAGAAACGAAAATAATATCATTTAGTATGGTTTGGACTTACCAGTAGCTGTATCCGATAATATATTGAAAGCGTCTGTTCTGAAAGTCTTCTTGCACTAAATTTTCTAAATTTTACAAAAAATTATAATTTTATGAAAGAAACTGTCTTATCAAATTAACTCTACTAATAAGAAAAATTCCGGGTTTAGGTCAAAGTGAATCAACCAACACAGCTTCTGATTGGTTGAAAATGTATAGGGAATTCCGAGGAAATATTTACAAAGTAAAGTGATCTCCCATTGGTTGAATATCTGTTGTATGTGTTTTGAAACTGTTTTATTTCATGAATATAAGTTGTAAACAATGTTTGATGGCCAAAAAGAAATTGAATGGTGCATTTTGAGTGAGAAATATGCATGTTTAATCAATGGGGTATTTTCATGAAAAATAAAAAAAGTTCACTGCCGGGCAGAGGGTTACCGGCTTCCGGGAGAAAAAAGTGCCCAAAAGTGATGGTCAACAGGTATATTTCTTGGTGTTTTCTGGTAGGTCTTGGATAGTTCTTTCACCCTAGGTGGGTGAGATTAAAAGTTTAAATGTTTGTAAAGGGTCATAACCCAAAACGTTACAATGTAAGCCTATGGAAAAGCGGTTTGTTCACTTTGACCTAAAGGTGGAATTTCTGAAGTATAGATGTTACATTGTTTGGGGTAATTTTTTTACTTTTGGATAGTTTTTTGCAGACGAAAGTTATACAAAATGTCCACTATAGAGTCACAAACTAGATTTAATGAAAAATTAAGGTTATCTATTGAAAAAAAAAAAGCAAAAAAGGAGTCAACAGCCTGGGATGCATAAAGTGGGTGGGGGCTTGTGACCGGGATGGCTACGGAATGAAAAGAGTTACCCGGCCAGGCACAGTTCCACATTTAGAGCGTGTTCATAGAATTGTACATGTTTTATATACCGGAAAGAACATACCGGAACCCGACATGTATGGAAATAGACTGGACTGTTCCCACAAATATTCTGACTAACTCTCATGAGTTTCAAACTTAAAATGTGGTCTCTAGAGTGTTAACAAGATTTTCCTTTCATCTGGCCTACTGACCTAGTTTTTAATCCCACACGACTTAGTTTTAAACTTGACCTAGAGATGATCAAGACAAACATTCTGAACAAGTTTCATAAAGATTGGGTTACAACTGTGGCCTCCAGAGTGTTAACAAGGCAAATGTTGACGGACGACGCACAACGAAGGATGCCGAACAATGACCGGTCACAACAGCTCACCTTGAGTACTTGGTGCTCTGGTGAGCTAAAAATAAGACAAACATTCTGGCCAAGTCTCATAAAGATGAAGGAGAAAAGGTGGCCTTTTGAGTGTTAATAAGGTATGATCTAACCTAATGACCTAGTTTTTCACCTCAGGTACCACACTCCTGAACTTGTCATAGATGTCATGGACAAAGATTTATGATGATCAAGTATAAAAAAAATGATCTCTGGATTTATGACTTAACTTGTGTAATAATGATCAAGCAGAAAATATGGCAAGTTTAAGACTTCATGTAACCCAGATCTGACTTTGACCTAGATTCATAGACAAACATTCTGACAAATGTTTATAAAGATCAGGTCGAAAATGTGGCTTCTAATGTATTAACAAGGTTTTCTTTGATTTGTCTTACTTAGGTGACCTAGTTTGAGTGAAAACACCCTCCACATAGGCCTCAGCTACAAGGGCACCTGGCACTGCCTTCATCAAATCAAAACCATACTTCCTCGGTGCTTGAAAATCGGCAATCAAGTCGAGTATCACTTTAAAATCTGGGTTCCCTGGTTCTGATAAACTGTTAATATACTGCTGTAATTTGGCATCACTGTCACTTTCGCTAATGTCATCACTTATTTTAATGTCTACAGCATCATACTTTGGCAAGCACAGGAACGAAACGCCCCTTGCATCATTTTCCACTTCAATACTCTGTCTACAATCAGATGTTGTCCCTGAAATAAGAAGCTGATGGTGAAACCTCTTGAAAATGAACATACACAACTAGAGCTATCACTAAAGGTGATTAATATCTCCAGACATCTCCTTGATACAGAGAAAACTAGATATGTGTCCATAGGACACTGGCGCTCCTCAAACTCATTCTTGCCACTCACTGTAAATGGTTTCATGATTCTACGTGAAATATTTTTAAGATAACTAAAACATAAACTTTCATGTGTATTTTTTACTAAGTCAAGGACCATAACTCTGGTCTGGCTGAGTGAAATCCAAAACAGAAATCCAAGTGCACAACACATTCTTTGTAACAATCCTCTAATGTTTTATGACTCTAGGTCAAATATTTTTTAGATACATGTGACACAAACAAGGCAATGTATACTTTTTACTAAGTCAAGGGCCATAACTCTGGTCTTGCAGAGTGAAATGCAAAACGAAATGCAGGTGCATAAACTCACATGCTGAAAAAAATATTCACGACTCTAGGTCAAATATTCTTTTCAGATATATGCAACACAAACTTTAGAGCACTTAATTAATTTGTATTATTTACTAAGCCAAGGATCGTAACTCAGGTCTGGATGAATGAAACCTCAAACAGAACATCAGGTGCACAACTTCACATGAATATAACAATCCTCTAATGTTTTATGACTCTTTAGTCAAACACTTTTTGAGATGCAGGCAGCACAAACATTTTTTTTTTAAATACTAGCAGACTGTCAAAAAAAGGAACATTTGTATGGAACTATTTCATCATCATGACAATGTTTCTAAAGCTTCGACTATTTACATACAATTACAGGGAAAACCTGCCCTGCCCCCTGTTGACCATGTTCTTAATGAAGTTGAATGATCTAAATTCGGCAGAACACTTGTCTAATTTTTAGCAGTTTGTGAATTCTCAAGTTTCCACAATAGCCATATAAGGAAAAGCTACTCTATCTTCTAGTGTTTTAACATAGCACAATCATTTGAAGAAATTTGGTAGATAATTCCCTAAAGGACATTTGTGTAAAATTATTTTGACTTCAGGCTAGTGATTTTAGATGAAATGACTTCTTGTCACAAATTGACATACGGGCCTTATTTTATATGTATTGTAAATGCAGGTATTGCATCATCTTTTTGTAAATTTTTGAGTTATTGAGGTAAATGTCAGATTTTACGCATAAAATACCTCTCATGTTTTTCTGTATTTCATAACTTAAATTTCCATGTAAATTTCATTAAATTCTGTTCAGTAATAAGAAAGTTGATATTTTATAAACTTCAGTAATTTATGTTTTTATCCCCAAAACCACTATAATGGGCCTCAAATTGTCAATTTAAATTCGCGCCAAAGTAGTTAGATTCCCCGGCTATATCGTGAATCCCGTGAAAATGACAATAGTCGGAGTCCACGGCTTAGCCGTGAATCCCATGAAATTTAGTATTTGGCGGGACATTACCCTTTAAATAGACTGGACTAGATATGCCTTGCGCACACCACCTTCCGACTTTATAGACGAATCTATGTCTGAATTATTTTCTTGCTAGAAATTTATGCTCGATCGAGGTAAGAAATTTATTTGTTAGATTTTTGTATGATTTTTGCATTACGATTTTTATTTGGTAAATTTTTGTTCATTCTACAGAATTCTGTAACATTTACTTTTCGGCATATGATTTTAGCTAGTTTCGGTATGTCAGGATAATTTATTAAATTTTCAGACTTTTGTAAATTATTTAGAAAGAGGAGTCTAAATGTTTCGTTTATATAAGATGTAAAATTTATACTGAAATTTGTATCGTGATAATTGTAAAGCACTGTTTCAAAAACTTATGTCAAACATTTTGTTAATTATGGAACGCCATTACTGCATTGTATTGTTATGTATAAATCTATATGGCAAGTCTAGTACTGTGTATGTAATATATTATTGTAATTTGTAATTGTGTGCCAGTCTATAGCACATCTAATTAATGTCCGTTGTAGTGTATGGCATTAGATATTCTATGGATGCCAACTCTCATATAACGTTTGATTTACATTGAATTTTGTTAATTTGTAGTTGTAAATAATGGCTGCAGTTTATCATGTCCGTATCTATAATGTTTCATCATATACTTTTCATATTTTTCTCATACTTTAACTTTAGTCTTTTAAGTAAGTATTTTTTGTAATAATGGAAGTAATAAGTGACGTATTTTAATCATATGACGTATGAACTTAGTAGCACATATGTTTTGTATAAGTAGCACGTATTATTTATGGGAGCCTACGGAGGTATGGTGTACCCAAAGGAGCAGTTTTATGCCCTGACTTATTTGTTTTGCTATGGTGCTTACCATATGTTATATATTTTAGCTTCTTCCGCCAGACGATTTTACCTGGTGATGTCATAACCCGGAAGTACAATGCCCGAGGTTCACTTGTCTTCACTCGCCTGGATGTGATATTCCCAGCGCAGAGCTTACGTCCCATGGTTGTGCCGTAAACCGCAAAGACGATGATTTTTGTTATCCTCTGAAGTCAGCTCAGGGATGCAATCACCTACCACCATAGGGAGCCAATACGGAATCAACGTATTCACGGTTTAAAGGGACTGAATTTAGAGATCTGTTTTGTTTGTGCTACTTAAAGTTCACAATTACATTAAAGACCTGTGTCACGTCAGATTAGAATGGAAGTATAAGAACTTTTGTATCTAGAGATACTGAACTTTTTTTTTTTCTTTCTTATAATCAGTTTTTTTTTCTTTTCATATCTATTCATTGTTAATAATCATCTTTTGTAAATAAATTTGTAAATATTGTAAAGGGTGTTGATTTGTTCTGATGGTTACTGTCGCCGGTACGGCCTTTCCTGTCACAATGGTGTCAGAAGTGGGATTGGTCGACCAGACACAGTAGCTATTCGAACATTATTAACACCCATTTAACTGCAGCAATAATTTGTATAGATTCCTCTTGTTTTGTTCTATTGTTACACAAATAATAGTTTTATTCATTTTTCAGAGTGACGTCTTACCTCAGACAAGACAAGACAGATCCGTAGCTTCAGCTAACCAGCTTTAGTGGTCACAGACTGATAGACAGTTGCTTACGACACTTGGATTCTGGGGTGAGTTCGTTCCTTTTATTTTTCTTTTGGGTTTATTTTGTGTCACTCTTTGATTAAGCCACCATATATTTGTGCTGAGAGTGACCGCCCTTGACAAGGAGAGTTATCCTACTCACTCTTAATTGTGCGTCGCCCTACTTCTCCCAGTGATCCTATTTTGTATTAGTGTACTGTATATATACTAGATACAGTATTTTTTTGTGTGTGTGCGTGTTAGCAAGCTTGCATATACTTTTAACCTACTCTTATGTTTTAGTGCTACACTGTTGTGTTATACCTATACTTTATCTTAGGATAAAGCACTTTGGTTTATTTTTTTGTTTTATTTGTTACACTAAAGTGTTAACACTAGTTACAGTTGATTGATATTTGATAAGGCTAGGGTATTGTTGCAGCCTACTGTCACTGTACTTTGTTGATTGTTGCCTATGCAACCTCGATTGACACATAGTACTGTTGCGCAACTTAGTGTATTATTATTTTAGTGAGGACGTTTGGTGTAGTATATACGTAGAGTATAGTATTTTGTTTTGGCTCCAGTGGTAACTGTAGAGCTTTAGTGTAAACTAGTGTAGTCTAGTATTCCCTCACGATTGTTTCTTTAGTGTCTCAGGTTGTTATAGTTGCTGTTGTACTGTAGTGTTATATAGTGTTAACGTAGTGTAATCATGACTAGTGTAGTAGAGTTAACGAAGGTAGGACAGGAGTTAGGTTATGAAGGAGAGGAGTTACGTAACTTTGTTAAGGAAGAGCAGGCTAGGGAACGTGAGGAAAGACATAGTAGATTAGAAGCAGAGAAAGATAGATTAGAAGCAGAGAGATTAAGAGTAGAAACAGAGAGAGAAAGAGAGAAGGAAAGGTTAGAAGCAGATAGGGAAAGATTAGAGTTAGAAGTTAGGTTGCAGAAGGAAAAGATAGAATATGAACGACGTAGTAGCTTAGAGGCTGAGAAGGAAAAGTTAGAGTTAGAACGTAAGTTAGAACTAGATAAGTTAGAAATGGAAAAGGAGAAGTTAATGTTAGCTAGGAAGTTAGAAACAGAGAAGGAGGAAGCAGAAAGTAGGAAATTAGAAACAGAGCATAAGTTTAAGACAGACTTAGAAAAGATGAGTAAGAAAAAGGTAAAGGTTAAGATGTCTCCCTTTGATGAGAAAATTGATTCCATGGATGCGTACTTGAATGTGTACGAAACGTACGCTGTTGCGCAGGATTGGGATAAAGAGATATGGTCACTTAACTTACCGTTCCTTCTAAAGGGTACGGCAAGAGAGGTTTTTGATAGGCTTCCGTTGGAAGATAGGAAGGATTATGATAAACTGAAAGCCGCTTTGCTACGTCAGTTCGAACTCACTGACGATGGCTATAAGAAAAAGTTTAGAACTGAGAGGCCTCGGGATAATGAGACCTTTGTGATGTTTCTAGCCAGAATAAGTAGATATTTAGATGGTTGGCTTAGATTGAGTAAGGTAGAGAAAACGTACGAAGGATTGTTAGATTTTATTCTTAGGGACCAATTTTTTAGATGTATGTAATAGAGAACTATACCAGAATTTGAGTAGTAAGAGGTTAGTTAAAGCTAAGGATGTAGCAGAAGATGCAGATTTGTTTGCAAAGACTCGTGGAGGTCCCAAGTATGTCGTGAATCGAACCAATAAGGACCGGAGCTATAAACCATATGAAATACCTCAGAGACAGTATCCTAGTAGTCGTAATGTAGGCACTAGTAATAGAGGTAGTAGCAATGTTGCTAATAGAGGTAGAGGTTTTCAACCCTTTGGTGTACTGAAGTGTAATAAGTGTGGTTGAATAGGGCATAGCTCATATTACTGTAGGAGTGGAAAGTACGGCGGTAATAGTGCCAATGCAGCAGCAGAGTTAGAGGTAGAGCAGGAGCAGGAAAGTAGTAAAGGGGAGAATAGAAATAGTAAGGAAAATAGAAATAGAGGTAGAGGCCGTGACCGATCTAGGAGTAGAGGTAGAGGAAGAAATAGAGATAGAGATAGGAGTAAGTCAAGTAGGTCAGAGAGTGGAAATAGTATTATAGAACTAAGTGATGTAGAGGAGTTAGGTATGCTTAGTGTAAGTACATGTCCTACAAAACCCGGTACTTGTAATGGTAGGGATGTAATCGCTATGCGGGATACAGGTTGTACATGTGTGATAGTGAAACGGGACTTAGTAGAAGCAAGTCAGTTTTTAGAGAAAACCCGTAGATGTAAGTACATAGATGGGAGTGAACATAGGCTAGATGTAGCTAGAATAGATATCGATTGTCCGTATTTCAAGGGTACAGTAGAGGCGTTGGTTGTAGATAATCCTACCAATGATGTTATAATTGGTAATGTAGAGGGAGCTGTAGAACCTCAGTTTAGTAGCTTAGCGTCAGCAGTAGAAACTAGGGCGCAAGCCAAAGTTAAGAAGCAAGTAAAGCTTAAAGTTCCGTCTCAGATTTTAGATATATCTAGAGAGGAATTCTTAGAAAAGCAACAGAATGATAGCACTTTAGATTTGTGTAGAAAGAAGGCTGAGGAAGGTACGATTAAGCAGTGTAGAGGTAAAGGTTCAGTTAGGTTTGAGATTAGGAATAGATTGTTATATAGAGAGTATACCGCCTAGAATTTAGACAAAAGTAGACAGTTGATTGTACCTAAATGTCTCAGAGAAACTGTGATGAAAGTTGCACATGATTCGTTACTGTCAGGCCATTTAGGTATAAGGAAAACTAGTGATAGGGTATTAGGCGAATTTTACTGGCCAGGAGTAATGGCAGAGGTTAGGAGGTACTGTCAGTCATGTAGTATTTGTCAACGTACTATAGCTAAGGGTAGAGTAAGTAAAGTTCCGTTAGGAAAAATGCCTTTGATTGATACTCCGTTTAAGAGAGTTGCCGTCGATATCGTTGGTCCGATCGAACCTATGACTGATAGGAAAAACAGATACATTTTGACTATGGTAGATTATGCTACTAGATATCCAGAAGCTATAGTACTACCTAGTATTGAAACTGAGAGAGTAGCAGAGACATTAGTAGCTATGTACAGTAGATTAGGAGTGCCAGAGGAAATGCTTACCGATTGTGGATCGCAGTTTACGTCAGAACTTATGGCAGAAGTAAGTAGGTTATTGTCATTAAGGCAGTTAACTACAACACCGTATCACCCTATGTGTAATGGTTTAGTAGAGAAGTTTAACGGTAGTTTGAAGCAAATGTTGAAGCGTATGTGTAGTGAGAGACCTAGAGATTGGGATAGGTATTTGAATGCTATGTTGTTTGCTTACCGTGAAGTTCCGCAAGAAAGTTTGGGATTTTCTCCCTTTGAGTTACTTTACGGTAGAACAATCCGTGGACCGATAACTGTGCTAAGAGAGTTATGGGCTGGTAAGACGGAGAATGATGAGGTTAAAACCACTTACCAGTATGTTATGGATTTGCAAGAAAAGTTGGAGGATACGTGTAAGATAGCTCAGCAACAGTTAGCAAAAAGTAGTGCTAGATACATGAAGTATTACAATAGGAAGGCTAGAGATAGGAGGTTTAAGGCAGGTAGTAAGTAATATGTTACCTACGAAACATAATAAGTTGTTGTTACATTGGAAGGGTCCTTACGTAGTAGTAGAGGTAGTAAATAGACTAGATTACAGGATAGATGTAGACGGAAAGTTGAAAACGTTTCATGCAAACATGCTGAAACAGTACTGTGAAAGGAAGGATGATAGTAAGTCTATACCAGATAAGGGTATTTTAAGTAAGGTTGGAGCAGCTATTGTAGAGGAGGATCAGAGAGATTATGACAGATTAGATCCGAATGAAAGTAGTGATGAGTTTTCAAGTAGAGTAGAAAAGGATATAGTTTTGTGTCCTATAAAGCAGGGTACAGAAACGTACAAAGATGTAGAGGTAAATCCAGAGTTACCAGTAGCATGTAAACAGGAAGTAGTAGATTTGTTAGAAAATTTCTCAGATGTACTGACAGATATTCCTGGAAATACTAACTTAGTTGAACATGATATTCAGTTGTCAACTACAGATCCGATAAGAGTAAAGGGTTATCCTATTCCTTTTCATTCACAGCCAGTAGTGAAAGAGGAAGTAGATAAAATGTTGGAGTTGGGAGTAATCGAACCATCAAATGCTCCATTTTCTTCCCCTATTGTCCTCATAAGGAAAAAAGATAACAGTATAAGGTTCTGTATAGATTTTCGCCAGGTCAACAAACTGACGGTTTTCGATGCTGAACCTATGCCAAACATGGAGGAGATGTTTTCAAAGCTATCTAAGTATAGATACTTTTCTAAACTAGACTTGAGCAAAGGTTACTGGCAGGTTCCTTTGTCTGAAAAGGCTAAACCCATGACTGCTTTTGAAACCCCGAAAGGTTTGTTCCAGTTCCGTAAGATGCCCTTTGGATTAGTTAACGCACCAGCAACGTTTTGTAGACTGATGCGGAAGGTTTTGAAGGACCTAGGGCACTCAGATAGCTTCATAGATGATATCCTGGTGTATACAATCACATGGCCAGAACATGTAATAGCTCTTTCTGAGTTGTTAACCAGACTAAGAGAGGCTAAGTTAACCGCAAAACCGACTAAGTGTTTTATAGGTTTTCAGAAGTTAGAATGTTTAGGGCACATGATAGGAGATGTCCAGACCCTTGAACCAGTTCCAAATAAGGTACAGGCTATACAGGATGCCGAGAGACCGAAAACCAAGAAGGCAATACGTTCATTCTTAGGTGTAGTCGGATTTTACAGAAAGTTTATCCCCAATTTTGCCGCCATTGCAGTTCCGCTCACAGATTTGACGAAAAAGGGTCAGCCAAATTTTGTAGAGTGGGGTGAAAGTCAAGAAAAGGCTTTCCAGACTTTGAAGGCTAGCTTAATGGGTCCGCCTATTTTGAAGTTGCCAGATTTAGATCAGACTTTTATATTGAGAGTAGATGCTTCAGATTTAGGTTTAGGCTCAGTATTGCTTCAGGAAAGTGATGGAGAGAAATTACCTGTAGCGTATGCTAGTAGGAAATTGCTACCTAGGGAGCAAAAGTACTCAGTGATAGAGAAGGAGTGTTTAGCGATAGTATGGGCAGTAGCTAAGTTTCACCGGTATTTGTTCGGTAAAGACTTTGTATTAGAGACAGATCATCAGCCGCTCACTTATTTGAATAAAGCGAAACTTAGCAATTCCAGGCTGATGAGATGGGCATTGGCATTGCAGCCATATAGGATCAGTATCAGAGCAATTCCTGGTAGAGAAAATGTAGGCGCAGATTATTTGAGTAGACTGTAGACAGGTGGCTATATAATATGGTGTACAGATAGTGACAGCGTGTTTTTTTTTTTTTTTTGTTGTGTTTGCTATGTGCAGTATGCCAATTTGTTTTCATTTAAGAAAATTATAAATTTTCTTTTTAAGGGGGGACGTGTGTCACAAATTGACATACGGGCCTTATTTTATATGTATTGTAAATGCAGGTATTGCATCATCTTTTTGTAAATTTTTGAGTTATTGAGGTAAATGTCAGATTTTACGCATAAAATACCTCTCATGTTTTTCTGTATTTCATAACTTAAATTTCCATGTAAATTTCATTAAATTCTGTTCAGTAATAAGAAAGTTGATATTTTATAAACTTCAGTAATTTATGTTTTTATCCCCAAAACCACTATAATGGGCCTCAAATTGTCAATTTAAATTCGCGCCAAAGTAGTTAGATTCCCGTGAATCCCGTGAAAATGACAATAGTCGGAGTCCACGGCTTAGCCGTGAATCCCATGAAATTTAGTATTTGGCGGGACATTACCCTTTAAATAGACTGGACTAGATATGCCTTGCGCACACCACCTTCCGACTTTATAGACGAATCTATGTCTGAATTATTTTCTTGCTAGAAATTTATGCTCGATCGAGGTAAGAAATTTATTTGTTAGATTTTTGTATGATTTTTGCATTACGATTTTTATTTGGTAAATTTTTGTTCATTCTACAGAATTCTGTAACATTTACTTTTCGGCATATGATTTTGGCTAGTCTCGGTATGTCAGGATAATTTATTAAATTTTTCAGACTTTTGTAAATTATTAGAAAGAGGAGTCTAAATGTTTCGTTTATATAAGATGTAAAATTTATACTGAAATTTGTATCGTGATAATTGTAAAGCACTGTTTCAAAAACTTATGTCAAACATTTTGTTAATTATGGAACGCCATTACTGCATTGTATTGTTATGTATAAATCTATATGGCAAGTCTAGTACTGTGTATGTAATATATTATTGTAATTTGTAATTGTGTGCCAGTCTATAGCACATCTAATTAATGTCCGTTGTAGTGTATGGCATTAGATATTCTATGGATGCCAACTCTCATATAACGTTTGATTTACATTGAATTTTGTTAATTTGTAGTTGTAAATAATGGCTGCAGTTTATCATGTCCGTATCTATAATGTTTCATCATATACTTTTCATATTTTTCTCATACTTTAACTTTAGTCTTTTAAGTAAGTATTTTTTGTAATAATGGAAGTAATAAGTGACGTATTTTAATCATATGACGTATGAACTTAGTAGCACATATGTTTTGTATAAGTAGCACGTATTATTTATGGGAGCCTACGGAGGTATGGTGTACCCAAAGGAGCAGTTTTATGCCCTGACTTATTTGTTTTGCTATGATGCTTACCATATGTTATATATTTTAGCTTCTTCCGCCAGACGATTTTACCTGGTGATGTCATAACCCGGAAGTACAATGCCCGAGGTTCACTTGTCTTCACTCGCCTGGATGTGATATTCCCAGCGCAGAGCTTACGTCCCATGGTTGTGCCGTAAACCGCAAAGACGATGATTTTTGTTATCCTCTGAAGTCAGCTCAGGGATGCAATCACCTACCACCATAGGGAGCCAATACGGAATCAATGTATTCACGGTTTAAAGGGACTGAATTTAGAGATCTGTTTTGTTTTTGCTACTTAAAGTTCACAATTACATTAAAGACCTGTGTCACGTCAGATTAGAATGGAAGTATAAGAACTTTTGTATCTAGAGATACTGAACTTTTTTTTTTTCTTTCTTATAATCAGTTTTTTTTTCTTTTCATATCTTTTCATTGTTAATAATCATCTTTTGTAAATAAATTTGTAAATATTGTAAAGGGTGTTGATTTGTTCTGATGGTTACTGTCGCCGGTACGGCCTTTCCTGTCACACTTCTACAGCTTTTTGTAGACAACTAGCCCCGCTCCCTGGTGGCAATGTTTTTTAAACAAGAGCTGGTAGAACACCAAATGCCCCCCTTGATGCATTCAGTAATTGCACAAGGAACAGAAATTATTTGGTCACTGTACATAGAAGTTCTACCGCTCAGGGTCAATGTGACCTTGACCTTTGACCTATTGACCTCAAAATCAATAGGGGTCATATTCTGGTCATGATCAACCTCCCTATTACGTTTCGTGATCGTAGGCCCAAGCCTTCTCAAGTTAACGTCCGGAAATGGTTTAAATTTTCCGGGTCAATATGACCTTGACCTTTATCCTACTGACCTAAAAATCAATAGGGGTCATCTGCTGGTCATGACCATCCACCCTATCAACTTTCATGATCCTAGGCCTAAGCGTTCTTGAGTTATCGTCTGGAAACCATTTAACTGTTCCAGGTCACTGTGACATTGACCTTTAACCTACTGACCTCAAATTAACTGGGGTCATCTGCTGGTTATGACTAACCTCCCTGTTAACTTTCATGAATCAGAGGTCAAGACTGATTTAAGACACAATGTCTTCTATCGAATCATCACAGAGAAAATTCACAACTAGCTTGGGGATAATAGACATTTGCGAATTAAGTCTACGTGGACTGTGGACACCTAAGACGATAGATTTTTCAAGAGGACCGTCTCAATATAATTCATTTATATTATGGGCGGTAGGAAAAACAGTTTATAACGGCAATAGGGTTTGCGTTATCATATCATCACTATGCGGTAGGTGATATAAATTCGGAGGTGCCTGTTTTTAGCTCAACTTTTCGAAGAAAAAGTAGAGCCATTGCACTCGCTCCGGCGTCGGCGTCGCCGTTTGTTAAAGTTCTTGATAAATGTCAAATATCTCTGTTACTATAAAAGCTATTGACTTGAAACTTATAATAATCATTTACTATCGAAGTCTGCACCAGGAGAAATAATCCCCATAACTCTGATTTGAATTGATAGAATAATGCCCCTTTTTGAGATAAAATTTCTGGTTAAAATTTGGATAAAGTCAAATATCTCTGTTACTATCAAAGCTATTGACTTGAAACTTAAAATAATTATTTACTATCAAAGTCTACACCAGGAAAAACAATCTTTGTTACTCTGATTTGAATTTTGACAGAATTATGCCCCCTTTTTAATTTAGAATTTTTGGTTAAAGTTTTTGATAAAGTCAAATATCTCTGTTATTATCAAAGCTATTGACTTGAAACTTAAAATAGTTATTTACTATCGAAGTCTACACCGGGAAAAACAATCCCCAGAACTCTGATTTGAATTTTGACAGAATTATGCCCCCTTTTTACTTAGAATGTTTTCTTTTAAATTTTGATAAAGTCAAATATCTCTATTACTATTAATGCTTTTGACTTGAAACTTAAAATACCTTTTACTATCAAAGTCTACACGCGGAGAAACAATCCCAATTACTCTGATTTGAATATTGACAGAGTTATGTCCCATTTTAACTAGGATTTTTTTTTAATGGCAAAGCTCTTATTCAGATTCAAGCACTGAGAAAAGTCGAGACAGCTCTTGTTCCGTGTTTCTGTCCATCAGAGAGAAGTTATGCTACACATATCGCCAAAAGTATTAAATCGAGTCATGCGCTCTGCACGTCGTCATAATGTTGTGAACATTTGTGCCATGTTTCATTAAATCCTTCAAGCAATTCAAGAGTTACACATCGCACTCGCATCAAAATTATATGACCTTTGACCCATAAGTGTTACATTGACCTTGTAGCTAGCCATCCAAAACATGCGCTCTGCACGTCGTCTCTATGTGGTGGACATTGTGCAATGTTTCTTAAAATCCCTCAAACAGATCAAGAGTTACAGAGCGGATACGAAACAAAGTCATATGACCTTGACATCTAAGTGTGACCTTGACCTTAAAGCGAGCCACCTGCTACAGGCGCGCTACACATCGTCTTGATGTGGAGAACATTTGTCAAGTTTGTTTAAAATCCTTTAAGGGGTTCACGAGTTACAGAGCGGAGTCGACAGGAAATTGCTAACGGACAGACGGACAGACAGACAGACAGACAGACGGCCAGATGAACACCTGTTGTATCCCAAAATACGTCCCCTCGGGCGTATAATAACAACAAAGAAATGGAGACGTACGCTATTACGTTTTCTACAGTTTTCACAATGGCCTACATTTTGATCCCAGCTATCCCAGTTTAGATTTTTTCATGTCGGACGACGACGAAGATGGAATACGGATACACTGCAATCAGACTAGCACATCTTTTCAACTATGACGCAGATGCTCAACTTATAATATTAAAGAACATTTTAAAAAATGTGTTATCACGCTAGATCAAATACTTTTTGCGATATGTATAACAAAACATTTCTCTGGTGAACAGACGTACGGAAAGACAAATCCAAACCTTATCCCGTTCTGTGACATAATAAGCCAGACCTTACCATCGTTATAAGAATGTTTTCCTACCAAACATAAATTAAAATTATCATGTTGAGACGGTCCCCTTGAAAAATCGATAGTCTTAGGTGTTCACAGTCCACGTAGACTTAATTCGCAAATGTCTATTATTCAGATGAAGATCAATACAAGTATAGAATCTAGGAAACTGACTGTTTTACATAAATGAAAGACTGTCAAGTAAATGACATAAGACCGACTAAAATTTCTGCAGTGCAAACTATGTAATAATACTTAAAGAAATGAAAATGTCAACCGTTAATTTGATACGGATTAACAATATTCAGCAAATAAGAACGTTTTTCAGAAATCGAGAACTGTGTTTTGACCAGTTTCCCACCCATTACCACTACTTAAAAACTGCCTTTAAAATGAAATATGTTTAAACTGTTAATCTTATTTCAGGCACGTCTACATACGTTATCAAATATATCACGAACATTTTACTAGGATATTTTTTAAAATAAAACTTTGTCATTTATGTTCCATGTTAATTGTACGGAAGAAAAATAGTCACTATTTTTTTTTTTTTGCTATATAAAATGTCCCGTTTCATGAAAGCATTCTCCACTCAGAAATCTATGCCCGTTTCAATTTTCAGACAAATCTCAAGACCTGTGTAAAATTGAATGTTAAAATTTTACAGCAAAGTCGTTTTTCTGTCAATTTGAAGATGTGTAAACCTGGTAAAAGCGCACTTTGTTTTTAAATAAGCGATAAAATTATTTACGTAGTCTATCTCGCGGGCACCATTAATGACATGCACTGACTTCTCATGCATGTGTTGCATTGATACGGTCGCTTACATACAGCCTATAAGTTAAAATTCAATCTCTGATTATTGCGGAAGTGTGTCGGCTCTATAGCTCAGTGATTAGAACATTGGACTAGCACCCGAGCGAATCCCACAACATGCACATGGGATTTTTCGTTGTAAAACTTTTCGTGTGAACAGTAGAAGAATGTAATTGTTATAGACCTCTTACGTGGTCCAGAAGGTGTTTATAGACCTTATCGAAACAAAGAAGCCGGTAGGTAAGGATGGATAAATACATGTATTAGTCAACTTGTGACGTTGACATAAGTATATGATGATATTTAATAAAAATGGCGCACTTTATAAGAATTAATAAACACAGACAAAGGCTATTTAACGATAATCTTTATTTTATTGGTGTCTTGAGCAGTGGCAAACATTGTCTACACAATGCCAATAGAGATTAAGGTTCTTGCATCGGGGTCCATGTACAGTCTCACATGTAGCTACGTCGCCGCCAGTGCAAGGTTTCCCTATAGAAAAGAACACATTTAGATTTTCTGATGCTTGACTTAGCTTTGTTTAAAAGTGACGTGGTAAAGATTTGAAACTCTTTAATAACGCTGAGTATGATGTTCTACCGTATAATGTTTCGGACATGAGGAAATTATGATAAATGAAAAAAAAAAACACTCACTATTCCTAAAAATCCTTAGCAGAATACCTAATTTGTTTAGTTTGAAGCATAGTTTAATACTATACTTAGATACCTTACAAAACTAGATACACTAGAAAAAGTTCAGAACAGACTAGTTAACAAAAAGATAACTTTCACAAAATGCAATTCTTATGATATTTTAAAGGATTTTATGAATTGTTCCTTGAAAAAGTGCTAACAAATCGATTTTATAGTTGTAACTAATTGCTGCACAAATCAATATTCAACCGTGCTTAAACTGGCGTTTCGAGTAAACATTATTTTTGAAAAACTGAAATGAGCTTATTCTATTTGTTCCACTACATACGTAACAGTTCATTTCGTGATTTTTGGCTTTATTTTGCAATATAAGCCAGATTTAAGCAATGCTATATACACATTTTAGCTCGACTATATGAAGTGTGGAGAGCTGTTCTACTCGATCGAATTTCTACTCGATCGGATGCCAGCGCCGGTGTAATGAAGTATTTCGACCCCCATAGAATAATGACCCCCACGGTCATTATTCTATAGAAAAAGTGACCCCCCCGGTCATAGTATTATGACCTCCAGATCATAGTACTATGACTCCCCCACGTGAAGTAAACTGAACCTCACACAGAATATTGACTCCCATAAAAAACGACCCCCGGTCATTTGGTCAAATGTAGTGGTAACTCATGTATCTTAGGCCTAATTGCTGCATTTTATGCCCCCACTCGGGAGAGGGGGCATATAGATTTGCCCTTGTCCGTCCGTCCGTCCTTCCGTTTGACCATTAGCCCCAGATACCATCACTTGACTCAGAAATCAGAGCATTCCGCAACGGGAAAAGGGATTCTATTTCTAGACGCTGTATCTTCGTGTATACATTTTTTCAGGAAAATAACAATTCACAATACGTTCACAAAACACACCAGTGTCAATAATCCCTGCAAACTTCGGTATGAAGTAATTTTTCAGAAGAAAACTGCACAAGAAACTGCTAGCATAGAACTTAGTATTAATAGAAGTTGCAATACTTAGCAGTGGCAGTAAAGTATGGTAGCGGCAACAATAGAAAGTAGTAGTAGTAGTAGTAGTAGTAGTAGTAGTAGTAGTAGTGGCAGTGGTAGTGGCAGTTGCAGTAGCAGCAGCAGCAGCAGCAGCAGCAGCAGAGGAATAAGTGACAGCAACAACAGCAGCAGGAGAAGAAGAGGTAGATGTACAAGACGTATTAGTGGAAGCAGGTATAGTAGTATCAGTAGTAGCAGTTGTAGTAGTAGTAGTAGAAGTAGTAGTAGTAGTAGTAGAAGTAGTAGTAGTAGTAGTAGAAGAAGAAGAAGTACATGTAGTAATAGCAATAGAAGTAGCGGCACCAGTAGTAGTGGTAGTAGTACAATCAAAATGTTAACTATTGGCAATGGAGGGTATTAGAGTTGTAGATCTAGTAAAATTGTCCGTTAGGTTTGGTGGGGATCACTTTTTAATAGATATTATCGTCGAAAGTCGTTTTAGGAGCCGGTGTTTTACATGGAAAGAGTAACTTTTCTAAATAGAATAATGTCCGGGAATCGATATTGTATGAGAATTCGAATGTAGTAATTTCGGCAGTGAGTATTTTACTTGGAAGGAGTCACTTTTTCTATAGAATAATAACCGGGATCGCTATTCTATGAGATTCGAAGGGAGTCATCTTTAGGGAGTCAGTATTTTACTTGGAGGGGTCAGTTTTTCTATAGAATAATGACCAGGGGGTCGTTATTCTATAGAGTTTTCAAAGGGAGTCAGTTTTTTTATAAGGGGAGTCAATATTTTACAGGAAAGTTACATTTTCTACAGAATAATTATTCTATGGGGGTCGAAATACTCATTACACCGGCGTCCCTCCGCGACCGCATCTTGGTTAAAGTTTTGATGCACTTTGTCTTTATCTTTGTAATTACTTGACGAATTTGTTTCAAAGTTAGAATAGTTATTCCTCATGAACATCTACATCTTATGGCACAAGGTCGATAACTCTCGCATCAATATATTATTAATTATCTCCCCTTTTTACTTAAAATTTTAGGTTAAAGTTTTGTGCACTTTCACTCTGTCTCAGTTATTACTCAATTGATTTGATTCATACTTAACATAGTTGTTCCACATCATCATCCACATTATGACACAAGATCCATAACTCTGGTTCCAATATTTCATGAATTATACCCCCAATTTACTTAGAATTTTAGGTTAATTTTGATGCATTTTCACTATATATCTATCATTACAGAAAGGATATGATTCAAACTTTAAATAATTGTTCCTCATCATCACACACATCATATGATACAAGATCCATAAGTTTTGCACCAATACTTTATGAATCATCCCCCTTTTAATTGGAATTTTCAGGTTAACATATAGGTGCACTTTCACTCTCTCATTTATTACAAAATGGATTTAATTCAAACTTAAAATTAATTCAAACTTAAAATAATTGTTGCACATCATCACCCAAGGATCATAACTCTAGCACAAATATTTTATGAATTATGTCCATATTTACTAAAAATTCCAGGAAGAATTGATGCACTTTCACTCTGTTATTACCAAACGAATTTGGTTCAAACTTAAAATTATTATTCCATATCATGCACACCAAATAACCCTTGCGCCAATATCTCATGAATTATGCACCCCCCCCCCCCTTTTACTTGCATTTTCAGTTTAATTTTGATGTATTTTCACCGTATCTTTGTGATTAGAAATGGATTCATCCACATTGGCGTCATTAAACACTCAGTGGCAGCTCAAGCTTCCTCATATGTGCCCAGTTTCACTATCCAGCATCTAAATAGTCGAGCGCGCTGTCTGCTTTGACAGCTCTTGTTTCCTACCGTCGCACTGAGTCACATAAAAGGATTCAGATATGTTTAGATGAGCCCCTTGAAATATATAGCGTTCTAGCAGTTTTTATACTCAGCTGTGTCTAAATTTGCAAATGATTTTATCGTTAAGTTAACATGGAGATTTAATGTAAGCATTTTGCGCTAATGGTTATTGGTACAAATAGGGTACCTGGCTATTTGGTTTATCGGTTTAATATGGTACAACGGTGTACCATTATTTGGTACAAATAGGGTACCTGGCTATACGATTTACCGGTTTAATATGGTACAATGGTGTACTATTATATTTGGTACAAATAGGGTACCTGGCGATTTGGCTTATCGGTTTAACATGGTACAACGGTGTACAATTATTTGGTACAAATAAGGTACCGGGTTATATGTTTACCGGTTTAATATGGTACAAGGGTGTACTAATATTTGGTACAAATAGGGTACTTGGTAACCGTATATGGTTTATGGTTTAATATGGTACAAAGGTACTATTATTAGGTACAGATAGGGTACCTGGTAACCGTATATGGTTTATTTGGATACATTATGGTACTAAGGAGTGCCATTGGTTTAAAGGTACTAAAGGGGTACCTTGGTATACTGGATATTTGTTTACAGCGCAATAAGGTTAGGAAAATAAGTTTTAAAAATATGCCCTCGGTCGCTTCCCAGCGCGAGACTTTACGGCTCTAGCAAAAGCTGACATGACCAAGTATGCTCCATATCTCTTTAATCTTTATAAAAAATTGAAAACAATATATTATGTTTCTAAGAAGCTAATTATTTGAAGCTTTGTGAAAACTTTTACAAATTTATAATAAGTAAAGGATTGAAAAATCGGTATGTTGTTGTTTTGAAATTTCATCCTAGAATAATATGCACAATCCACAAATCTATTCATCCGTGTGCATCATGTTTTTAATTGGTATGCACTTGTTCTTCATGTATATAGCTGAAATAAAATATTCACAAATAATTTGTTATGCAGTGAAACATGAATAACACAGTAGCGGAAATTATGGTCAGATTTGATTTAGTTTAAATAATATTTCAATAACATTTTTTAAAGGCAGAAACATACTTGAGTAAAAGTTTTAATGGCAGGAATCTTTGATCAGAAAGATACTAATATAAATTATTTCTTTAAAATAATTTCATTTATTTCTTGAGAAATAAGTTTGTTAGTTGCTAAGGAATCGGGATTAATCGGCCTTTATCATTCAGTTGAACTGGTTCTCGTTTTATCAATACAGTACTGATGTGCATGTTCAGCGAGCCGAGAACACAGCCAGTTGTTCAATATAAAAGCAAAAAGCCCGTGCAGATTTCTCACATTGCATCTGAAAGGGCGAAAAGACCGTTATTATAAACTGACTGACAGATTTCTCACTGTTCTTCTACACATCGTTCGGTAAAGATAAACTTGAAGTACATGTAATCTTAAAATTGAGATGCCGCATGAACGTGTTAGACCTAAACGGCAAGGCTGGGAAAGGAAGTACGAAGGTCACAGGCAAGAGCTTTTCATCAGTAAGACGAACAAAATCGTAAACAACAGGAATATCACCATAGGACGAGGGGAGAGAAACAAAAGGCCGGCTGGGAAGAGGTGCGGAATCAGATACCTCCACATGACCTTGGGAGCACGAGGGATCAGTAATGGTGCAAACGTTATTGAAAAGGAAGAAACAGACAGTTGCAAGATGATGCTGGTGGGTGTAATAATAATATTATTGATTTATAAGTATTTTACATGGTTCGGGTATTTCACAAGACTATGTCATTGTTAGAGGTAAAAATTCAAGGAGAGTGTGGCGATGTAAGTGTATAGGTCATTTATAGTAGCTCGTCTGTATGGCCAGCAGGTCTAATATTGAACAAAAGGTTACAGTCTGTGGCAAGATGCGCAAATCAAATCATACCTTCAGTAAGCCTTACCAGTGTCTTATTGGCGGCACATCTGCATTTCTCCCTTGAGCAGATTTTCAGAGATGAATATATCAATCTGGCGTTATTGGTCAAAGGGGGCAATTTAGTTATCAAAACGTTTTTAGTAAGAAAGACATTTTAAATTGTCTACCGACAGTCAGATTATAAACACCCAGGCAAGATTAATTCTATATGCAGTGGTCTAAAGCGTTCATTATTTATGCGTCGATATATCTAAGTTCAGAAAATGCTTTGTTACATGTACAAGTTTTAGCATGGCGTGTGCACGGTGGGCAGTTTCGGTTGCGTCGGGCAATATCGCCCGCATCCTGGTCCTAAAACATAATAGACTTGTGGCAGCGATGTATGCAGGTTACGACGCGGCGGAAACGGTTCGGGCGAGTACACGTCACTGCACGTGCAATTACTTCATTAATATTCAAATTTCTCATATGTAGCACATACTTCGCTCCACATTCGGGAGTGTCCTGTAGTCAGTATAACCTTTCAGTAAAGTATCAAAACTCAAATCCCGGGATAATTTGCAAGTAGAGCATTTCAGAGACCTTTTACTGGTCAAGATTTGGGTCGCGCCCGGAGATCAAATGAAATTTCGTCCCAAGAGCTCCAATACTTAAATCAATCTAAGCTCTTTAAAAAAAAAAAAAAAAAAAAAAAAAATATCGATATAGTTAACTTAGCAAATTCGCCGGTCAAAGTAGGCTATATCGACCCAGAATAACAGCTGTCAAATTTCTAAAATAAGTCAAGATCTAGGTCAAGTGACTTGACATAAAAAAAAAAAAAAAAAAAAAAAAAAAAAAAAAAAACGCAAACGCATACCGTTTAGTACGTTTAATAGTCTTCTCTGCTAACACAGGCACTGGACTGACACAGAACGTTTTATTTTGATACAGCACTTCCTTTTGGGGAATCGATAACATTGCGAAATTTACTAGGATTTAAAGATGCGCCACAAAATACCTGTATTCTTTTGTATTTCCATGACGGTAATTTTACATGATTTGCATGAAAAGATTGAAATATACAAATATTTAGTAACAAGTTGACGGTGACATAGATTAGGCCAAGGCAAGGTGTTTAATGTCTTAACACTTTATTTAATTAATGTAACAATATGTACAGAAATTAGTGTATTAAGTTAAACTTGATTTCGAACACATTTGGTTTCTTCAGTGTAAAGTAGTCATTCTATGCTATGTTCTTAAAACTATGATGATAAGAGATTGATTGAATAAGTTTGCAGATGAAGCTATAAACTCATTTATTTTAGGAAAGGCCTTAATTATCCATCATAGCTGTATATTACCTGTAATTTAAGAATGATTTTCATGAAGTTTTCTTGGTTAAGAAAAAAAAAAAAAAAAAAAAATGAAGGTTACTAGGTCAGGTCGTGGTGGCCATTTAAGAATTCTGTGTTGAAATCATACATGAATCCGGGCAAACAACAGAACTATCTAGACGATTTTATTGGTGGTGGTTTTACGACACAAACTCGTTATACGGGCGGCTTTAAATGTATTTAAGAATTTGATAGCAGCTGGCAGACGAAAAAACGTAGGCACTAATGATTTTGGGGTTCAGAGCTTGATTTGTAGGCCTATAGATGGTGGTCCGAATTCTGACCACTACACTTCAGAAAGTAAATTAAAAAAATATAGGAAGTCTGTTTATTTAAAAGCCAAAAAAAAAAAAAAAACCCAAAAAACACATATGTGTGTAGACTGTTTCGTCTCTGCTTCATCCGACTCATTCTGTTGGCTTAGCAAGCCTATTACAACATAAGGGTTGAGATTTGTTTAAATTTAACAATGTTACTAGGATTCTTGCTATATTACAATCTGTATACCCGTTTTTTAGGACTATTTTTGGATTCCCAAACAGGGCGAACAGTTGTTTTTTTTTTTTTGTTTTTTTTTTTTGTTTTTTTTTTTTGGTAAATGTTTAGGGTGAATGTTTTGAATAAAGGTCATTGGTGTCACGCAAAGTTGCCGGACACGTGTCATAAATACGGCATAACTTCCGATAGAATTGTTCTAGAACTATTATATTATTCCCCATTTATCTAGGGTACCGGCCTGTCGAATGAAGAAATCAAATTCAGTGGCGATATATGTCTGGTGCCTTCATTTAAATATTTTATTCAAAACCAATCATGTGCCTTGTCGTTTTAATGGCATTTGAGATGCCCTGCTTCGCCTTCGGATTGAAAAATTTAAGACATTCTTTATTTAGAACAAAGACGTATAAAGTACACATTTTATTTTTATAGTTTTTTTGTTTAGAACTGGTCGGAAATCTCTACCGATTCTCTGATAATGTGTAGCACTGCTTTTAAAAGCATTTGAAATATTCCGTCAATTATAACCGGTAAAAGTATAGCCTATACTTAGTGAATACGTCACTTTATTCATGACGTATGGTTTAGTGTAAGAGTTCTCAACACACTTTATCATAGTTTAACGTTGCCGATTTATCATTTGCATTATTTTCACTAGTATATGAGTGTGTTTTTTCGTTGTTATTAATAAGTAATCTATTACAGGGTTGTCATACAGAATCAAATCCACTTTTGCGGCGGTAGATATATACCTATTTTATTACAGATTTATTATAACTACAAATAAAGTTTGTTTACAGTTGTTTTCACATCGGCCTACTTTGGCAGGGCGCTTATTCAGATTAAGTGTATTGGTGGCTTCAAGCGTCGGCCGGGTCCGCTATTTAGGGAACAGGCTGACCTGACTTTTACGGACAGTATTTGGTTATACGTTTAATAAATTCTAAGACAAATCAGAAAGAGCATCTTATTTTGTTGAAAATACAAAAAGAAACCAGTCTAGTTTGCCCATAGTTCAACTAATTTAACACGATTCTAGGAAATATTAAGATCCTCTTTTTCTTATGGGCAATATCCCCACCCGAGTCAAACATTCGAAAGACCATTTGAAATAGTTTAAGCAATTTCCAAAAAAAAAAAAAAAAAAATGTTCATTGCTACCGACGCTTTACATGCTAGAGGTTTAAAATTATGCAAATTATTTCACGATTTGGACACGAATTCAACTTAAACTTGTACGTGTCAAAAGTTGATTGATTTAGGTAAGAATATTAAGTAATATCTAAAATTATGAATTTACCGGTGATTTGAAACTATGTATGTACTTTACACGATTGACGTTTACCGTGTTTTCACGCAAAATGTGCAAGAGATAAAACAAACTTTTCATGACTATACCCTTCAAAGTTTTAACGTCACAAATAGCCGAACATCGAATTACTTTGTTAAGGCCTATTTTGCCCAAGAATTTTACGGTTAAACCAAATCACATTATATTTTGTTATGCCACAGCAACCTTTTTCCGGTAAAATGGGGTTCTAGATTTATGCTATTGGAGATAAGTGCATCAATACACTAAGTTTGTCCTGTACGTACTGTTCCGTCAGTTTCCGTTCAGGCAGGGTTACAGACTAATCAAAATTGTCCCTTAATTAAGGCTTCTATTAGGTTTGGCAGACGGATGAACTGCCCATTCGTGTTAGAAATATTACAGTATTTTTCGGTAGCACCGCGTGATATTTTCGACTCGAGTGATCGGCTGGCCGTGTGGATTGAATGTTTACCTATATTTTATGCATACGCTATAATTTCTTTCGCGCGGATTCATTGCATTTTGCTTGAGATTTGTCTCGGCTACAGAGATGCTTAATAGAAACTTGTAAATGTCGAATCTTTCTTTGTGTTGATTTTTGGGGGATAAATTTTTGCAAAATTTATTGTGGCGGAAAAAATCAATAAATCGAGAGGAGACGGGACGCCTGGTGCTTATTAAACAGCTTTCTAGCACTGAGTGTTTGGCGGTAGCCCTTGACTTGCTTCGTGGCATCGTTTTGGTGCGGAGCCGTGGTTAGCTGAGGTCTACTGTCATACATTCGGGTGTGGTCCGTGTGCTGGGTGCCGTCTGCGGTTTTTAGGGGTCATCGCATCGCGTGTTGTCTCATGCTTGCGCCTGGTCTCCTCTCGCTTGAAGATAGAGCGGCCAAAAACATGCCAACTTAACTTTTCAATGTTTTCTCAGATCTGTTGATGCATTTACCTTAGCAGATGTAGAATATATTAATTTAGAAATCAAGAACTTCAAGTCATTTGTTCGTCATAATGTGTTATATGATCTTAAAATATTTAACAGTATAACAATGAGGAAAATAAAAGACATAGGATGGTACATGTTCTTATTTTATTTCGAGTAATATGAAATAATATAAATTATTTCTTTAAAATAATTTCATTTATTTCTTGAGAAATAAGTTTGTTAGTTGCTAAGGAATCGGGATTAATCGGCCTTTATCATTCAGTTGAACTGGTTCTCGTTTTATCAATACAGTACTGATGTGCATGTTCAGCGAGCCGAGAACACAGCCAGTTGTTCAATATAAAAGCAAAAAGCCCGTGCAGATTTCTCACATTGCATCTGAAAGGGCGAAAAGACCGTTATTATAAACTGACTGACAGATTTCTCACTGTTCTTCTACACGTCGTTCGGTAAAGATAAACTTACCCTCCCGCCACACCCCTATAGTTGCTAATGTAGTAATTTTTATGGTTACCTAGTTTTTGGTTAAAGACCTGACATTCAGGAGAAATTTGTATCAGATTTGCTGCTTTTTGTATTATACTTTCAGGGTACAGATTTCTTATATGGCATTTACTGAAGCTGTCAGTGAGCTGGTAGTGCAACACTGTGAAGTCTCCGATATCCCAATTATAATCATACTCAAAGAAGTTACGAATGAATGTTCTGTTGTAGAAGCCAAGTCGAAGGAACTTCAAAGTACCGTATATACTTCCTGGAAATGAACTTTTGGATCGTTCCCGATTTATGGAATTCAGGTGTATTGTGTTCATAAATAACAGCATTCGTTGGAATGTTTTAACTGGAACTGTGTGCTTTTTTAGGATATCGGAAATTGAATTAATGTTTAAGATATTCTCTTTAAAAAGAATATATAGGAAAAGAAATTACATGAACTTGTGTATTACATTAGCTTAATTATTTTCATTTATATCTTAGCTTATTTATATATGATAAGGCTCACTGACAGTTATTTCTGTTAAGTAACTTTTATGAATCTGTAATTACAGTGTATACCTTAAATGTTAGGATTGTCGCTCAAATAATGTTGAATAGGGGATCAGGCGAGATACCGAGTTAATTAGATTGCTAAACAATAACCGGTTGGGTGTTTTTTCATTGTTTTGTGGCGATTTATACGGTAGACGCTGAACTAGAGATATATCTATGCGTTTGGTGTGGTGAATTTTATTCGGAACAGTTCAGTGTAATTAGCGTTGTCGTCTTTCAGTTATGGACATGGTCCGCTCAGCTTTGTGAAACTATGTATGCCTTTATCGGGGCCTATCACAAAGACATTGTTGTCTTAAACAGTACACCAAAGGTTGTTCATTGCAAAAGATGCACTTTGCTATTTAAGGTTGTTTGACCTGAAGTTGCTTCGGGTCACTAGGATTTCGTCCTTATAGTACTGGCGAATCCTAGATTGCATTGCGTTGCGTTGCTTGCTTGTAAAGTGGTTGTAGTGTACCACTATAGGCTCTGGTGATGCCTAGGTTGCTTTGCCTTTTGCGTAGTGAAGCTTCTGTAGTGAATAACTACAGTATTAGTGAAGCATATGTTGTGTTGCGTTTTTGCTAAGTGAAAACACTTCGTCTGTGGTGCATCACTGGCGATGCCTAGATTGTTTTGCGAAAAGAAGTGTCTGTAATGCATCACTATGGTACTGGTGAGCTCAGGTTGCATTCCGTTGTCCGTAGTGCTTCACTGTAGTGTTGGTGATGCCTATGTTGCGTTGTTTCTTGCGATATGAAATGTCTGTAATGCATCACAATGGTACTGGTGAGGCCCTGGTTGCATTCCGTTGTCTGTCCGTTGTCTGTAATGCTTCACTATAAAGTTGGTATGTTGCGTTGCGTCTTGCAAGGTGAAGTGTCTGGAGTGCATCAGTTGGTGTTTTGTGTGGTAGGCCCAGTAGGTCCGTTTTTTAGTTTTACTGGCTGAAGCATTGGGCTGTCTCATAAATATTTAACGCGTGCCGTTTTCGTGGACAATAATGCCAATATTGTCGTTCTTGTTTTTAGCACAGACATATATTAAACAGCTTTCTAGCACTGAGTGTTTGGCGGTAGCCCTTGACTTGCTTCGTGGCATCGTTTTGGTGCGGAGCCGTGGTTAGCTGAGGTCTACTGTCATACATTCGGGTGTGGTCCGTGTGCTGGGTGCCGTCTGCGGTTTTTAGGGGTCATCGCATCGCGTGTTGTCTCATGCTTGCGCCTGGTCTCCTCTCGCTTGAAGATAGAGCGGCCAAAAACATGCCAACTTAACTTTTCAATGTTTTCTCAGATCTGTTGATGCATTTACCTTAGCAGATGTAGAATATATTAATTTAGAAATCAAGAACTTCAAGTCATTTGTTCGTCATAATGTGTTATATGATCTTAAAATATTTAACAGTATAACAATGAGGAAAATAAAAGACATAGGATGGTACATGTTCTTATTTTATTTCGAGTAATATGAAATAATTATTATATTAGTTCCAAAATGTGTTGAGCTGCAACTGCCAAATGGTATACTGTAAAATCATTTGATTTCGTGGGCATGAAATTTCGTGGTTTTGGTCAAAATGGCAATTTCGTGGGGATATAAATTCGTGGATTTCAACTTTTGAACATAAAATGAATGGGAATTTTACTTGTTCGTTGGGATTAAATTTCGTAGATTGACTCAACCACGAAATCCACGAAAATTAGTCCCCCACGAATATTAATGATTTCACAGTAACTATAAAATCATTTAAAGGTCCAATACTAAGGAAAGTGAACATTTTAATTTCTTTTAAAAAGCACAGAAACTATTTCATTTTATTGGAAAATGAAAGTTGGTATGTAGAAATTCGAAATAAATCGCAGTATATGTACAATTATTTTTCTATGAAGTATGAAGAAAGTTAAAAAGACCTGGGAGGTCATTCTGTCGATTCATTGAAATTTCAACATAATACACATACATTTCTTTGAGTTCCAAAGACCTTCTGTAAATTTTGACCTGCCAATCTTCATTATTTAGTGTCTTGCAGAAGTCTATGCACTGGCTATGAAAAAAATTGCCAACTCACTTTCCCTTAGTAATGGACCTTTAACTGTAGTTGTCCAGTCCTGGTAACCAAACATTGTTCACAAACAGTAAGCTTAATTTTTATACACCCTTGAAACAGAATGTATTTTGGGAACACCTGTGGTGGCAGATTGGCAGCATCCACTAATGTTGTCCGCTTGCCAACATGAAAGGTCTTATCCAATTTTCACCAGACTTGGTCACAATCAAATTCAATAACAGGTTTAATTTGCACATTGGCTTATGCCCCTTGATTACAAATATTACAAAGTTGACAGTATCCATTCTTTTACTTGTCAATGAGTCAATGAGTAGTTCATATCCAGTCTTCAGTAAACTTGGGTGTATGATATCTAAGCTATGTTTGATAGTCAGCTTGATCCTTCAAGTCTTTCTGAAGTTATGGTTCATGAATTGCTCAAAATTAAGAAAATTGACAGTGGCCTTTCTTTAAATTGAGCAGCCTTTTAATTAATTTTTTTACCAAACATGGTCACAATTTTGATGGGCTTAATATCTGAGACCATTTATATTTTGGTAACCAGCCTGTCACTATGAAGTAATGGCCCTTGAATTAGTCAAAATTGGGGAAATTGACAACTTGTTTGTGCAATAAGTAAAGCATTTTAAAAATCAGAAGTCAGTTTGCTGTGACAGGCATATATTGTGACAGTTTGGCAGTTTAAAGGCAGACAATATTGCCAGTTTTATGTGAAATTATTTCTAAGCAATAAGAACTGTGAGAAATCCTTCAGTCCTATTAAAATTCTTAAAACTAGCAGGTTTGGTGTTGGGCCCAGTAATTTGGCTGTAATTGATATACCGGTAGCTTCTATTGATTATGATAAAGCGAAAAACTATATATACAGTCTTTGTACTGATTTATCAGCATGAAAATTTCAACTGATTACCAACGCTTTAGGTATTGGGGCATAAGTATGTGTGATAAGCACAATCAGTTGCCCCTATAGACCACTCCTAAATAATAACAGAAAAAAACAATTTAAAAAATGTCTCCCTAGAAGGTAAAAACCTTTATATAGCATTATGAGACAGAACAACAAATACAAATATTGCAATATATCTTTTCTATCACATAATGTAAGGTAAATTGAGAAAACCAACATAGTGCATTTGGGGCCAGCATGGATCCAGACCAGCCTGCGCATCCACGTAGTCTGGTCTGGATCCATGCTGTTCGCTTTCAAAGCCTATTACAATCAGAGAAACTGTTAGCAAACTGCATGGATCCTGACCAGATTGCACGGATGTGCAGGCTGGTCCTGAGCCATGCTGGTCGCAAATGCACTATATTGGTTTTCTCATGGCATGGCTCAGTTCTTGTTTTTCTGGCAGCCTGGAAAATCGTCTAAATTGTAAATAGAAAGAAGAACATGACACAGCAGATGCACATATTTAGCTCACCTGTCACAAAGTGACAAGGTGAGCTTTTGTGATCACCCTGTGTCCGTCGTCCGTCGTGTGTCCGTGCGTGCATCCGTCCGTCCGTCAACAATTTCTTGTCTGCATGATAGTGGTTTCATTTATGATTTTATTTAAACCAAACTTGCACACAACTTGTATCACCACAAGATCTCAGTTCCTTTTTTGAACTGGCCAGATCCCATCATGGGTTCCAGAGTTATGGCCCCTGAAAGGGCCAAAATCAGCTATTTTGACCTTGTCTGCACAATAGCAGCTTTATTTATGATTTGATTTTTACCAAACTGGCACACAACTTGTATCACCATAAGATCTTGGTTCCTTTCTTGAACTGGCCAGATTCCATTATGGGTTCCAGAGTTATGGCCCCTGAAATGACCAGAATTAGCTATTTTGACCTTGTCTGCACAATAGCAGCTTCGTTTATGATTTGAATTTAATCAAACTTGCACAAAACTTGTGTTGCCATAAGATCTCAGTTTCTTTGTTGAACCGGCCAGATCCCCTAATGGGTTTCAGAGTTATGGCCCCTGAAAGGGCCAAAATTAGCTATTTTGACCTTGTCTGCACAATAACAACTTCATTTATGATTTGATTTTAACCAAACTTGCACACAACTTGTATCACCACAAGATCTTGGTTCCTTTCTTAAACTGGCCAGATTCCATCATGGGTTCCAGAGTTATGGCCCCTTAAATGTCCAAAATTGGCTAATTTGGCTTTGCAGCCATGTAGAGACTTCATTTATGGTTTTATTTGATACAAACTTCCAAAATATCTTCAACAACAATAAATCTTGGATTCCATGACAAATCAGATCCAATCGTAGTTTCCAGAGTTATTTTATATCTGATTACCTCCCCTGATTGTAGTCAAAATGGATTTATATCAGTAAGAACTTACAGGACTTAGGCCACACCAAATTGATAAGTTGTTCATCAGATTTTTTTCTGAAAAAATTGAGGCGGCGAGCGAAAAAATAATTTAAATATTTTTTTGGGGTTTTTGAGAAAATCAGGAGCGAGCGAAGAGCGAAGAAATAAAATTGTCTTCATTTGGCTGTCGATTGACTGATAAAAACCTTAAAATAGAATGTACAACCCTTTCAAATTAAAAAGTAAGTCCCCAGGGATTGAGAAAATCTGACCTGCAGAGGCACAACAAAGCGAACTCGTGAAAAAAGGGTAATAACATTGTCATACAGTACACTGTAATCAAATAATGCATGCTTTTGGCAATGCTCTTAGAAAATATGTAATACAAACAACAATGCATCCCCTAACACCATACTTATCACATACATATGTGACTTGAATATTTACTGCCATGAAAATGTAGCATTTTTAGCTGACTTTACAAAGTTTTTGATACATCAAATGTCTCTAGATATTAAAGCTTTTGATTAGAAACTTAGAATTACTGTCAAAGTCTAAACCAGGAGAAACCATACTCTTAGTCTGAATCTAGACAGAGTTATGCCCCTTTTTAACATAGAATATTTTTAATTAAGTTTCATATAATGACCAATAGCTCTGTTACTTTCAAAGCTTCTGACTATTATGCCCCTTTTACTGGCAAAGCTCTGATTCAGAAAAGTCGAGCATTATCAGTGTCTTATGTACAGCCCTTTTTCTAAATTTAAACTTCCATAACACATTAAATTTGTTGAAACAAAGTCTCAATTAAGGTCTGAAATGGAGATTAACGTGCATTAACAATAGTCTACTAAATGATTGGAAAATTTGAAAATCGAAACTGTTCTGAAAACAACTCGTAATGTAAATTCCTTACCCCACCAACTTTCGTATGCAAATGCGGCCTGCAAATGCTGATAATTTGGACAGGGAAAACAGAAAACAGATAAGTGACATGCATCTATAAGTATTTACCCTTACCAAAATAATGTAGATTGATGTTATCAAACAAATTAGTATGTTTTTCTTCATCCAGTTTTCATTGAAATAAATCGATTTTTTGGTAAACATTTGAAGAAAATGGCGTAACTGCATAAAGGGGAAATAACTTTAATGCAACTAAATGTAAGTGTTATGATTTATCCAAAGAGCTGTATTTTATAATTCTTTGATTTATCATAGACGATGTGTGCGAAGTATGTATTTATTTTGATAAAAATCCATTTGAGAACAATCTGGGACTGAAATTAAAACCATTTATACATTTTTACGTCCGTAAAAAGTAGCGCACCAAAAAATTTTGGACTGATTTTTTTCAATGGGGCGAGCGCAAGCCAAAAACAAAAAAAAATTATTTTTTTTGTATTTCTGAAAATATACGAGCGGCAAATCCGATGAACAACTTTTTAATTTGGTGAGCCCTTATTTGAAATTTCCTTATTGTCATTAGTTGGACCGAGCCAATCAGGGTAGATAACTATGGACTGATTTTATGTCAAATTACCTCCCTTTATTTCAAATTAAAATGGGTATAGGAGAGATCGCCGTGACGTCACGCGTTAACATCTGTTTATCTGGTGGTTGGCAAAACAAATGATTTTAACACCGTTTGCGTATTGAATCAGAATTTTTAATTCTTAATAACTTTTTTGCTCATTTATGGATTTTCAAAATTCAAAAAGATTTGAAATACTAACAATCTTCATATTTTTGTTTCCAAATATCTTTTTTCAATGAATAACCGTTTTAAATGACATATAATTTTAAAAGCGGCGTAGTGATTTTCACAACCTTTAGAAAAACAGTGTAAGTTAAGCGTTCATAATTAATCCATTTTATTTCGAAATAACAATTAAGAGTAATCAATAAATTGCTTGTTTTATAACCTTTCCATTGATCAAAAAATTATTTATGTAATTTGTGTTTTAAGAAAGTTTAGACCGTTAGAAAAACATCACTGTTTACAAAAAACATGGACGGTCGGCTTCTGCCCACCCGATCACTGTCTTATCAGTTCTAAAAATAGAATTTGTATACAAACACGATCTCTCCTATATCTCCATAACTAATGAAGATACTGATCTGAAATTTCATTTATGTTAGCAGATTTATTTGGCAGATCCTTCTTTTGTTAACTTACAATAATTTTCTTTTGAATTACTTCCCTTTTACGTTACTATAAATAGCCTATTTTTAGTAACTTTTTTATTATTGGCCGTAGGGAGAAACCGAGACCACTTTTCTGTGGTACAACATGGATGGTACCTCCAATTTTTAGGTGTATTTTGACATATCTGTACCTTGTAAGAATTTTGTTTTTCTTTTTGGTTAAATTTCTTTCCTTTGTTGTTCCTGTCCTTTGGACTTAGATATTTTTTCTGAGGACCTTGTCCTCAAGTGCAATGATAACAGGTGAGCGATATAGGGCCATCATGGCCCTCTTGTTTTAACCTTTAGCCTGCTAAATTTCTATAATGGAATGGTCCATTCAGTTTGGATAGTACCATTTATTATTTGAAGGGGTGTTCAGTAAAACGTTACTGACTGAATAGCAAATAGACAGACCATGGTCCATGCAGGCTAATCTTTGTCCGCACTGGTTGCAAAGGCAGAATCACATGCCGATAACAGGCTAAAAGTTAAAGCATCGTTATTTTTTCATTTATTCTTTTTCAGTTGATACTTCTCCAAGTCTTGGGTCAGAATCAGAATCCTATGGGCAGATAATTATAAACTTGAATGACAATGCTAATGGTGAACTGGTGTTATCTCCCTTGTCACAACCAGTACCTGAAAACCAGACAGATCCATTCCTGTTTGTAACACGGTTTGGTGGAACTTTTGGTCAGGTAAGTCAAATTGTCTGATGAAATGATGTGAATCTTATGGGCAGGTAATTATGTGCCAGTTTTGAGCTGGTGTTGTCTCCCTTGTTGCAACCAGTACTTGAAAACCAAACAGATCCATAACTATTTGTAATACTGTATGGCGGAGGTTTTGGTCAGGTAAGTCAAACCATGTGATGAAATGTTATTGAAACATATTTTATTTGTTAAGCATTTTACAATATGAGATAAAGCTGTCATTTTTTGAAAAGATGAATTGAAACTATCATTTAGGTTTACTATAAAGTCAAATTTCAATATCACTTAAAATGACAGTGTACATTTATTTGACATTACAGGTCGCCGTCTCAGTAACTGTAACTGATGGAACGGCAAGAGAAGGTCTGGATTATGTTCTCTTGTCTTCACAAGTAGTACTAGAGAGGGGTCAGAAGTCAGCTGCTGTACCATTACGTATCTTAGATGATACAGTACCAGAATTTTCAGAGACATTTACAGTCCGGTTAGACCAGGTGTTCGGAGGTGGGGTACTTGGCACAGTGACCAGTGCCACTGTTATTATTGATGAGTCAGATGATCCTAATGGAGTTTTTGGTATGATTTCTCTGTACCATACACATCGGTTCATAGGATTTTTTGTCGAGCCCGCTTGCGGAAGCGAAGACATAGTTGTCCAAATGGTTGTTCGGTGTATGTGCATGCGTCCGTGCGTGCGTCTGTCTGGATTTGTTTGTCTGGACCATAACTTTGACATGCATGGAGTAATCTTGTTTATATTTGGCATGAATGTTAACCTCTGTGAGATGGAGTGTCATAAGCTAACCGCAGGTTCCTATCTCAAAGGTCAAGGTCACACTTGGAGGTCAAAGGTTAAATTCAGTAATGACTGTCCGGAGAATTTCTTCTTCATGCATGGAGGGATTTTGATGTAACTTGGCACAGATGTTCACAACCATGTGACAGAGTGTCATGTGCAAGAACCAGGACCCTAGGTCTAAGGTCAAGGTCACACTTAGAGGTTAAAGGTCAGATACAAGAATGTCTGTCCAGAGCATTTCTTTTTATATGTCCGAAGGGACGTATTATGTTATGACGCTGGTGTCTGTCTGTCTGTCCGTCCGTCTGTCCGTTAGCAATTTCGTGTCCGCTCTGTAACTCTTGAACCCCTTGAAGGATTTCAAGGAAATTTTACACAAATGTTCACCACACCAAGACAATGTGCAGAGTGCATGTTTTGGATGTCTCTCTTGAAGGTCAAGGTCACACTTAGGAGTCAAAGGTCATATCAGTTTGTTTCGTGTCCGCTCTGTAACTCTTTAACCCCTTGAAGGATTTCAAAGGAACTTGACACAAATGTTCACCACATCAAGACGACGTGCAGAGCGCATGTTCCGGATGACTTGCTTTCAGGTCAAGGTCACACTTAGGGGTCAAAAGTCATATCAGTTTGTTTCGTGTCCGCTCTGTAACTCTTGAACTGCTGGAAGGATTTCAAAGAAACTTGGCAGAAATGTTCACCGTATTGTAACGATATGCAGAGTGCATGTTCCGGATGACTCGCTTCAAAGTCAAGGTCACACTTAAGGGTCAAAGGTCATATATGACTTTGCTTTGTGAATATTGCTCTGCATTGCAGTGCTCTTGTTTTTATTTGGCAGATCTCTTTTTTGTACTTACAATAATTTTTTTTTTTAATTACTTCCCTTTTATGTTACTATAAATAGCTTATTTTGAAACTTTTTTTATTATTGGCCGTAGGGAAAAACCAAGACCACTTTTCTGTGGTACAACATGGATGGTACCTCCAATTTTAAGGTGTATTTTTACATACCTGTACCTGATAAGGATTTTTTTGTAGACTTTGAATATTTTTTTTGTGGACTTAGATTTGTTTTTTGAAGTTTTCCTTTTGTTGTTCCAGTCCTTTGGGGCAACAACAGTCAAGTTCTTAAAATTTTGCTCCCATCCTATGATGTAAGCCTTCGGGTGTATATTGCCCCGCTCTTGTTCATGCATGGAGGGATTTTGATGTAACTTGGCACAGTTGTTCACCATCATGAGACACAGTGTCATGTGCAAAAACCTAGAATTACTTCCCTTCGTTGTTACTATAAATAGCTTATATTGTAACTTTTTTATTACTGGTCGTAGGGAAAAGTCAAGACCACTTTTCTGTAGTACAATATGCACGTTACATGCCATTTTGAGGTGTATTTTGACCTATCTCTACTGGTAAGAATTTTTGTGTGGACTTAGATTTTTTTAAAGATTTACTTTGTTGTTACTGTAAATAACTTATATTGTAACTTGTGCAATCATTTTTTATTTGGCATAAATGTTTGCTGCAATGAGACAGGGTGTCATGTGCAACTCCTAGTCCTTTTGACAGCTGGCGGGCTCGACATGTTGCCCGTGGGCATTTAGTTTTAAGTTTAATTCTGCATTATCTTTACTGTTACCATGTACACTAAAAAATTTCAATACCAGTTTTGTTTGGACTTAAGATTTCATTAAAGATACAGAGGTAGTTCATGTTTGGTTCCAAAAATTGATCAGTATGAAATAAATCATAATGCTTAACATTTAGATGGTTTTTGACCATTAGGTTTGGTAAAGTATCTTTCTGAAATTGTGCACATTTGAAATTTAGGTCGATACAGCTGAAAGTCTGATGCTCTTGACAACTGTTTGAATTGATCTTACTAATAAACTAGAGATGCTTTTGAGAAAAGCGCATGTCTCCCACAACTGCCTTGTTTGTCTGGATTGTTCAGACGAGTGGTTCCTATGAAAAACGTCTAGTTTCTCTAGATGGACTAAATGAGTGGATCCATAGATGGTCTGGACGAGTGGATCCAATCAGTAATTCAAGGGCCATAAATCAAAAGTGCCTGGGCGGATCTGGCTAGGTATCGAACTTGGCCGAGGTCTTATGGTCAAACACATTTTATTCAAGTTTGGTGAAGATCGGATGAGAAATGTTCGACAGACAGACAGACACACACACAGACACGCACACAGACTGGAGTAAATCAGTATGTCTCCCACACCACTGTGGTGGGAGACATAATTACCACAACCTATGAAGACACCAGTCCAGTAATAATGTTCTGTGAAATAATTCATTTTTGTGGGGAACTAATTTTTGTGGATTTCTTAGTTGAGTCAATTTGTAAAATTTAATCTGAAGAGAGCAGTAAAATTTCATTCAACATTTTATGTTCAATAGTCAAAATTCACAAATTTATATCACCATGAAATAGCCCTTTTGGGCAAAACAATGTAATTTTATACCTTGAAATTTAATAATTTTACAGTGTCTGACAGAAGCAACAAAAGCTTGCTTCAAAATCATATACTTTAAAGTGTAAGTTTCAGAAACTTCACCTGTGTGCTAAAGTAAAACATAGAGAAGTTGTGTAGCTAAAGTAAAACATAGAGAAGTTGTGTAGCTAAAGTAAAACATAGAGAAGTTGTGTAGCATTGATGAATCATGGTCAAGTGGTTATGTTCTCTGACATTGAATCACTTGATCCTCACCAATGTGAATTAGAGCTTCACTCGAGACATTGAATTCTTCATGTGAGGAAGTCATCTAACTTACTTACAGAAGGTCTGTGGTTCTACCCAGGTGCCAGCCAGTGGTGAAATAATGCACAGAGGGGTAACTGGGGTCAGCCTCTACTATCAAAGATGGGAAGTTGTCATATAACCTATAAATGTGTCGTAAGATGTTAACCCATCACCATCCCTCAAAAAAAAAAAAAAAAAAAAAAAAAAGAACCACAATGATATTGCAGCTCTTGTAAAAGAAGCTGTTATGACTTACTGCTGACTATTACTAACTATTGGTTGTTACTAATGTAAAACAAAGAGAAGTCATTCTACATTGATAAAATACTGCTGACTATTACTAACTATTTGTTGGTATGCTTCTAGAATTCTCTGTGGAAGGTATATCTGTGGAGGAACCTGAGAATGAAATACTAGATGTGGAAATAACTGTACAGAGGACTGGTGGAACATCAGGGGTGATTACATTAAACTGGGAGGCCACATTTGATGGTAAGTAGCAGACTATTTGAATTTTACACTGGTTATTGGTGTGGATTGGGGTATCTGGCTCAAATGGCAACTGCTTTTGCAAAAATTCAGATGAGCCAATTTGATGTATTAGTGCTCACATCCACATCTGCACCTTGATTTTGATTTTCACTTTTTCTCTGTTATTACTTGAATATGCTTCAGACTTAAAATAACCTCTCCTCATCATCACCCATATCATGTGACTCATGGACTGTAACTCTCACGCCAATATTTTATGAGTTATGCTTCCATTTTACATGTAATTTCTAGTTAAAATTTTGGTGCACTTTCAAACTTGTCTTTGTAATTCCTAATTGACCGATTCAACCTTAAGATAGTTGTTCCTCATTGTCACCCACATGTAACAGAAGGGTTGTAACTCTCACACCAATATTTCATGAATTATTTCCCTTTTTTACTTAGAATTTCTGGTTATAGTTATGATGCAGTTCTACTCAGTCTCTGTTATTACTCGATAGGTTTGACTACAGAATAAACATCCAGGAGTATTAATCAATCCTGTGCTAGCTCTGCCTTCCTCATATGTGCCAGATTTCACTGTCAAGCATTGAAATAAGCAAGCATGCTGTCTCTAACAGGTCTTGTTCTTATAGTAGCATAAGAATTTAATTATATATCTATAAATGCAGGCTTTCTTTCCTGCTTTTTTGACATTTTACTAAAATCCCTTAAACTGCAGATCAAGGTGATTTCTTAAAAAAAACCTAGTACTTTTTCTCCTACTTTTAGATTAAGATAAAATGCAACTATGATATTAAATTATATGATTTTTATGCCCCCGAAGGGAGGCATATTAGTTTTCAACTGTCCATCCGTTCGTTCATCACAACGTTAACTTTTTGCATGAAGGCCAACGTTAACTTTTGCATGAAGGCACTTTACTCACGAACGACTGCACCCAGGACCTTCAAACTTCACATGCTGATAGAACTTATTGAGTTTATGATTCCTACTGACATCGGGGTCACCAGGTCAAAGGTCAAGGTTAACTTTTTGCATGAAGGCACTTTACTCGCGAACCACTGCACCTAGGACCTTCAAACTTCACTTGCTGATAGTACTTATTGAGTACACGACCCCTACTGACTTTGGGGTCACCAGGTCAAAGGTCAAGGTCACAGGGGCCAATGTTAACTTTTTGCATGAAGGCACTTTACTCGCGAACCACTGCACCCAGGACCTTCAAACTTCACCTGCTGATAGTACTTATTGAGTACACGACCCCTACTGACTTCGGGGTCACCAGGTCAAAGGTCAAGGTCACAGGGGCCAATGTTAACTTTTTGCTTGAAGGCACTTTACCTGCGAACCACTGCACCCAGGACCTTCAAACTTCACATGCTGATAGTACTTATGGAGTACACAACCCCTACTGACTTTGGGGTCACCAGGTCAAAGATCAAGGTCACAGGGGCCAATGTTAACTTTTTGCATGAAGGCACTTTACTCGTGAACCACTGCACAGAGGACCTTCAAACTTCACATGCTGATAGTACTTACTGAGTAAACGACTCCTATTGACTTTGGGGTCACCAGGTCAAAGGTCAAGGTCACCAGGGCAAAGGTCAAGGTGCTGCGGGGGCATTTGTCACCATTAGTGACAGCTCTTGTTTTTTATGAATTTCCAATCATTTTCTAGTTTTTGTTTTAAGCAGAGTATGTTTGGTTGAAAATACTATATAGTTGCCTCGGGGTGTGCAAGAAATGCATATTCATACTTTTGTTAGCCATAGCACATAATTATTGTCATTAAGAGATAACTAATTCCTACTTAATGTATTATAAAGTTGATGCACATTTTGTACAGTCAAACTTGTATTAAGGGAATCAAGAGAGAGACATAATTTGGCTGATTAAGGCAGGTGGCTGCTTTAAGACAGAATGATATTGAAACAGAAATGTTCATTTGGGCTATGCCATGTGAAAACCAACATAGTGCTTTGCGACCAGCATGGATCCAGACCAGCCTGCACATCTGGGCAGTCTGGTCAGGATCCATGCTGTTCGCTTTCAAAGCCTATTCCAGTTAGAGAAACTGTTAGTGATCAGCATGGATCCTGACCAGACTGCGCAGATGCACAGGCTGGTCTGGATCCATGCTGGTCGCAAACGCACTATGTTGGTTTTCTCATGGCGCAGCTCATTTGTGAAGTAAGATGACTGGCTACTTAAGACAAGTGGCTGCTTAGTCAGGTTCAACTGTATACAGTTACAGAAACCAGTAAAGCTTCTGAATGATCCAGATTTATTTCCTGTCATGATTTTAGTCTCTTTTTATTTCTTAGTTATAGGACATACAGTCAAACTTTGTTCACTCGATTATTTAAACACCACACTTTGCTCGAACTCATTGTTCGGTTCAGGCAAATTCCTTTATAATGTAGTTTGTTTGATGGTTTGAACTACCAATAACTCGATCAAAGTTTGCTAGTTCCATTGAGTTGGAAGTTGGAGCGAACCATGTTCGACTGTAATTATTGCCACTTAAAGGTACTTAACTCCCACATTACAGGTAGCACAGTAGTAGATGATATCACACCAACGTCTGGTACTATATTCTATGTGAGCAATGAGGCCAGCAAGAAGTTCCAGATCTCTGTTCTGCCAGACGACCATCCTGAAGGTCAAGAGGTCAGTGAAATATCTTTTTTACACAGTTTTATAAAATCCATATTAAATTTTAGAAGAAATGAGCTATTCTGATGTAAAACTTTTTTTAAATTTATTTGCCATTTATTCTTATGTTCTTGATAGATTGATCATGATAAAATTGGGGCCACTGTGTCCAAGTTGTTAAGGTAACTGACTTCAAATCACCCATAGATGTATGTTCAAACCTCAATTGGTGCCTTGAATTTTTCAAATAAGGAAGCCATCAGTAGTCAGTGGTTCTGCCAAGGTACCAACCCTTGATCAAATAATGCATGGTGGGACACCTTGTTTTTAGCTCGACTATTCAAAGAATAAGTAGAGCTATCCTACTCACCACGGCGTCGACGTCACACTCTGGTTAAGTTTTTCGTACCAGTCCACATTTTGACAAAGTCTTTTGAGTTAAAGCTTTGAAACTTTCAACACTTGTTTACCATCACCATGTCCAGTTGTAGGCAAGAGTACATAGCTCCATCAAGCATTTTGGTTGAATTATGGCCCCTTTTTGACTTAGAAATCTTGGTTAAGTTTTTCGTACCAGTCTACATTTTGACAAAGTCTTTTGAGATAAAGCTTTGAAACTTTCAACACTTGTTTACCATCACAATGTCCAGTTGTAGGCAAGAGTACATAACTCCATCAAGCGTTTTGGCTGAATTATGACCCCTTTTGACTTAGAAATCTTGGTTAAATTTTTCGTACCAGTTTATATTTTGTGTAAAGTGTTTGACATATGGCTTTGAAACTTTTATAACTTGTTCAGTATAATAGTCTCTATCAATAGGCAAGAGTACATAACTCTGTCATTTTTAGCTCATCTGATTTTTTGAAAAAAAATGATGAGTTATTGTCATCACTTGAGCGGTTGTCGGCGTCGGCGTCGGCGTTGCCTGGTTAAGTTTTATGTTTAGGTCAGCTTTTCTCCTAAACTATCAAAGCTATTGCTTTGAAACTTGGAATACTTGTTCACCATCATAAGCTGACCCTGTATAGCAAGAAACATAACTCCATCTTGCTTTTTGCAAGATTTATGGCCCCTTTTGTACTTAGAAAATATCAGATTTCTTGGTTAAGTTTTATGTTTAGGTCAACTTTTCTCCTAAACTATCAAAGCTATTGCTTTGAAACTTGGAATACTTGTTCACCATCATAAGCAGACCCTGTATATTAAGAAACATAACTCCATCTTGCTTTTTGCAAGAATTATTGCCCCTTTTGGACTTAGAAAATCAGTTTTCTTGGTTAAGTTTTATGTTTAGGTCAGCTTTTATCCTAAACTATCAAAGCTATTGCTTTAAAACTTGCAACACTTGTTTACCATCATAAGCTGACCCTGTACAGCAAGAAACATAACTCCATCCTGCTTTTTGCAAGATTTATGGCCCCTTTTGGACTTAGAAAATATCAGATTTCTTGGTTAAGTTTTATGTTTAGGTCAACTTTTTCTCTTAAACTATCAAAGCTATTGCTTTGAAACTTGCAACACTTGTTCCCCATCATAAGCTGACCTTGTACAGCAAGAAACGTAACTCCATCCTGCTTTTTGCAAGATTTATGGCCCCTTTTGGACTTAGAAAATATCGGATTTCTTGGTTAAGTTTTATGTTTAGGTCAACTTTTTCTCTTAAACTATCAAAGCTATTGCTTTGAAACTTGCATCACTTGTTCACCATCATAAGCTGACCCTGTACAGCAAGCAACATAACTCCATCCTGCTTTTTGCAATAATTATTGCCCCTTTTGGACTTAGAAAATCATTTTCTTGGTTGAGTATTATGTTTAAGTCAACTTTTCTCATAAACTATCAAAGCTATTGCTTTAAAACTTGCAACAGTTTTTCACCATCATAAGTGGACACTGTACATCAAGAAACATAACTCTATCCTGCTTTTTGAAAGAATGATGGCCCTTTTTAGACTTAGAAAATCATGGGTAGGACAATATTTCTATTATACAAAAAAAATCAGATGAGCGTCAGCACCCGCAAGGCGGTGCTCTTGTTTTGGCTGAATTATGGCCCTTTTTGAACATGGAAATTGGTTCTGTTTTGTATATGTCCATGTTTTGTCAAGACTATTTGACATATGGCTTTTAAACTTTAAACACTTGTTTATCATTATGATTTCCATCTGTAGGCAAGAGTACATAACTCTGACAACTATTTTGGCTGAATTATGGCCCTTTTTGGACTTCAAAATTTGTTCAGTTTTTTTACAAGTCAGCGTTTTGTCAAAACTATTTGAATGTGGCTTTGAAACTTTTAACACTAGTTTATCAACATGATTTCCATCTGTAGGCAAGAGTACATAACTCTGTCAACTATTTTGACTGAATTATGGCCCTTTTTGGACTTGGAAATCAGTAAATTTTTCATACAAGTCCATATTTTGCTTAACATATAACTTAACATATTTGCCATCATGGTCACACATTGCCATTTAGTGCAAGACTAATCGAAATCCACAAATACAGGAACATATTTTATGCCCCCGAAGGGAGGCATATAGTTTTTGAACCGTCGTTCGGTCTGTCGGTCTGTCAGTCTGTCCGCAATTTTCGTGTCCGGTCCATATCTTTGTCATCGATGGATGGATTTTCAAATAACTTGGCATGAATGTGTACCACAGTAAGACGACGTGTCGCGCGCAAGACCCAGGCCCGTAGCTCAAAGGTCAAGGTCACACTTAGACATTAAAGGATAGTGCATTGATGGGCGTGTCCGGTCCATATCTTTGTCATCGATGGATGGATTTTCAAATAACTTGGCGTGAATGTGTACCACAGTAAGACGACGTGTTGCGCGCAAGACCCAGGTCCGTAGCTCAAAGGTCAAGGTCACACTTAGACGTTAAAGGATAGTGCATTGATGGGCCTGTCCGTTCCATATCTTTGTCATCGATGGATGGATTTTCAAATAACTTGGCATGAATGTGTACCACAGTAAGACGACGTGTCGCGCGCAAGACCCAGGTCCGTAGCTCAAAGGTCAAGGTCACACTTTTTCATGATAGTGCATTGATGGGCGTGTCCGGTCCATATCATTGTCATTCATGCATAGATTTTAAAATAACTACGCATGAGTGTGTGACACAGTAAGACGACGTGTCGCGCGCAAGACCCAGCTCCGTAGGTCAAAGGTCCTAAACTCTAACATCGGCCATAACTATTCATTCAAAGTGCCATCGGGGGCATGTGTCATCCTATGGAGACAGCTCTTGTTGTTTAATCCATTTTTTTGTTTTGTCTGAAAATCTATGGAAGTATTTTGACCCCATTCTTCAATCAATTCTTCGAATAGTCGAGCGCGCTGTCATCCAACAGCTCTTGTTTTTTGTTGGGTTTAACATCGCACCGACACAATTATATGTCATATGGCTAAGGTCACTGACTTAAATCACTTGCCCCTCATCGATGTGGGTTCAAGCCTCACTTGGGGCATTGAATTCTTCATGTGAGGAAGCCATCCAGTTGGCTTACAGAAAGTTGGTGGTTCTACCCAGGTGCCCACTGTTGATGGAATAATGCACGGAGGGGCACCTGGGGTCTTTCTCCACCACCAAAGCTGAAAAGTCGCCATATGACCTATAATTGTGTTGGTGCAACGTTAAACCCCCAAAAAAAGTGTCTTCCTCCACAATAAAATCTGGAAAGTCACTATAATTGTGTAGTTTGGACATTAAGAACAAAAAACATGATAAAATTACTAAGATGAAATGTCAATTTTCAGATGGTGAAAAGATTTAAGGAGTCTCTATTGGATATGCTTGCAGTGAAAATGGAACTTAAAATTGTTTCTGGTTGACCTTTGGAGAAAGCGCCAAATGACCAGTCATAGACTGTGTTAAAGAAATTCTGTTGGGTTTTTTTTTTTACCAAAATGGCATTTTGTTTCATAGCTCTTGCACAATTATTATATAAACTATGTCGCTTTGTGCTCTTTTTGTCTTTTATTCAAATTAAAATAGTTATTATGCCCCCCTTCGAAGAAGGAGGGGTATATTGTTTTGCAGATGTCGGTCGGTCGGTCGGTATGTCGGAATGTAGACCAATCTGTTTCCGGATGATAACTCAAGAACGCTTGGGCCTAGGATAATGAAAGTTGATAGGGAGGTTGGTCATCACCAGCAGATGACCCCTATTGATTTTGAGATCTGTATGTCAAAGGTCAAGGTCACAGTGACCCTGATTAGTAAAACGGTTTCCGGATGATAACTCAAGAACCCTTGGGCCTAGGATCATGAAAGTTGATAGGGAGGTTGGTCATCACCAGCAGATGACCCCTATTGATTTTGAGGTCAGTATGTCAAAGGTCAAGGTCACAGTGACCAGGAACAGTAAAATGGTTTCGGAGCAATAACTCCAGAACGCTTGGGCCTAGTATCAGGAAAATTGATATTGAAGTTGGTGATGACCAGCAGATGACCTGTATTGATTTTGAGATCATTAGGTCAAAGGTCAAGGTCACATTGGCCAGGAACAGTTAAACGGTTTCTGATCTTCTTGTCCAAAACCACAGGGCCTAGGGTGTTGATATTTGGTATGTAGCAAAATCTAGTGGTCCTCTACCAAGACTGTTCAGATTATTTCCTTGGGTCAAATATGGCCCCACCCTGGGGGTCACATGGTTTATATAGACTTATATAGGAAAAAACTTCGAAAAGCCTCTTGTCCAAAACCACAGGTCCAAGGGCTTTGATATTTGGTATATGACATCTAGTGGTCCTCTACTAAGATTGTCCAAATTATCCCTCTAGGGTCAAATATGGCCGCATTAGGGAAAAACTTAGAATCTTCATTCCGTAACCTATATCATTCAAATTTGGATCACATGTATTGTTTTGAGTGGCAAGATGAACCTTGACATGAGTTGACCTTGATCTTGACCTAGTGACCTACTTTCACATTTCTGTAGCTACAGCCTTCAGATTTGGATCACTTGCATAGGTTTGTGTACCGAAACAAACTTTGACCTTGTTATTGACCTAATGACCTACTTTCACGTTTTTGAAGGTACAGGCTTCAAATTTGGACCACATGCATAGTTTTGTGTTCCAAAATGAAATTTGACCTTGATTTTGACATAGTGACCTACTTTCACATTTCTCAAGCTACAGCCTTCAGATTTGGACCACATGCATAGTTTTATGTACCGAAATGAACTTTGACCTTGAAATTGATCTAGTGACCTACTTTCACATTTCTGAAGCCACAGCTTTCAAATTTGGACCACATGCACAGTGTTTTATACTGACTGAAGTTTGACCTTGAGCTAGTCTTGAAATTTGAAACATTCAAAAATGGCTCAGTGGTGAGCACCAAGATCACTCTGTGATCTCTTGTTAGGTTAATAGGTTAAAGGTCAAGGTCAGATTGAACCAGAATGGTAGAACTTTTGTTTACAGTGAGCATACAATTTCTGTTCCTTGTGCAATGAGAAACATTAGCTTGTTACTTCCCTTGAATTGTTGTATGATAAAGCCCAAGGATAACCAACTATTACATTGGTCCCTTTCAGTTGGATTCCTCTGACTTTTTCGTTATTACCTTTATCCAAGATGTTGCGGTTGGTCAAAATAAATATGCTTTTTATGAGTAGGTTTCTAAATAAAATAATTAATCCTGCCTAAATTTAACAGAGGGCCAGTAAGAGAAAACCTGTCCTTAATCATTTTCCAATCCAATGAAATTTAGTATAGATATTGCTTTTGAAAATTACAAAGAAGTCAACGATAAAAACCGAGGAAGGACCTATCTACATCTTGGACATAATCAGGGGAAGTAACTGACTAATGTTTCCCATTACTGAATGCATCAAGGGGGGCATTTCATGTTCGACGAGCTCTTGTTCCACATTATGGTTAGTCACATATGACATAATTATGCATTACTCATGCAGATATATTTCATGAATTATGTCCATTTTATACTTTGTTAATGTTTTTATATACTTTTACTCCACCTATGTTATTTTTAAATACATTTTAATCATCCAATATAGTACATTTGAGTCATTAAACACTCATTGGTAATTCTATTTTACAATCAAGCACTGAAATAGTTATGTCTGCTTTCTCTTGTGACAACTCTTGGTTTATTTTGTGCATTTTATATCAAAGTATGGTAATTAGAATAAAAGTATGTCAAGCTATTGTAGACTTTAAATAAGTTTTTTATTGTAGATACACTAAATTACCATAGTACGGTAATTTAAATTTGTTGATCAGATTGTTGTATGACTACTGTATCATCAGATATATTTTATGTGGGTGTGTAGTGCAGTGATTTTAAGTATCCCTTTCATTTAATGAATAATATGCACAATCCACAAATCTTTTCATCCGTGTGCATCATGTTTTTAATTGGTATGCACTTGTTCTTCATGTATATAGCTGAAATAAAATATTCACAAATAATTTGTTATGCAGTGAAACGTGAATAACACAGTAGCGGAAATTATGGTCAGATTTGATTTAGTTTAAATAATATTTCAATAACATTTTTTAAAGGCAGAAACATACTTGAGTAAAAGTTTACATGGCAGGAATCTTTGATCAAAAAGATACTAATTATCATATTAGTTCCAAAATGTGTTGAGCTGCAACTGCCAAATGGTATACTGTAAAATCATTTAATTTCGTGGGCATGAAATTTTGTGGTTTTGTTCAAAATGGCAATTTCGTGGGGATATAAATTCGTGGATTATAACTTTTGAACATAAAATGAATGGGAATTTTACTTGTTCGTTGGGATTAAATTTCGTAGATTGACTCAACCACGAAATCCACGAAAATTAGTCTCCCACGAATATTAATGATTTCACATTAACTATAAAATCATTTAACTGTAGTTGTCCAGTCCTGGTAACCAAACATTGTTCACAAACAGTAAGCTTAATTTTTATACACCCTTGAAACAGAATGTATTTTGGGAACACCTGTGGTGGCGGATTGGCAGCATCCACTAATGTTGTCCGCTTGCTAACATAAGAGTTCTTATCCAGTTTTTTCACCAGACTTGGTCACAATCAAATTCAATAATAGGTTTAATTTGCACATTGGCTCTCGAGTTATGCCCCTTGATTACTAATATTGCCAAGTTGACAGTATCCATTCTTTTACTTGTCAATTAATGTAGTTCATATCCAGTCTTCAGTAAATTTGGTGCATGATATCTAATTTTATCTATGTTTGATAATCAGCTGGATCCTTCAAGTCTTTCTGAAGTTATGGTTCATGAATTGCTCAAAATTAAGAAAATTGATAGTGGTCTTTCTTTAAATTGAGCAGCCTTTTAATTAATTTTTTGATCAAACATGGTCACAATTTTGATGGGCTTAATATCTGAGACCATTTATATTTTGGTAACAAGCCAGTCACTATGAAGTATAGCGAGTAAGATATGGAACAAAAAATGGCAAAGATGTTCCCCTTTGTGAAGAAAGCACCAAATTTTGCATGAAATTACTTTAAGGTATCCCAAATCCTACAAGAGGAGGAGACACGCTATATCTGCCCTGGAACCTCCTTTTAAATCAGTTTAAAAAAGGAAGGTAAAAATGTCTTGAAAATAATAATATTTTTTCCTTTAAATTGAAATTTATCTATTAAGTAATGTTTCATATGATCTAAACATGGATAACATATGACTAGCATAGCCAAACAACCATTTGGTATTGACAATATACAAAGTTTACCAGAAAATACTTTTATTTCTCAAGATACATACTAAAAAGGGAAGCAATCAGATTTTACTGTATGTTTAATTTCAAAACTGCGTGTGAAAAGATGTTTCTTATGAAGAAAGAATGAAAGTTGTATTATAAAGTGTTATAAAGTATACTGGATCAGAAATGGACTACATATACGATTTGTTGGCTTGAATAGACCAAAACATAAGGCCCCAAAGGGGAACTACCTTTAATTTATTTCAATTAAATATATCTACAACAATTTCAAAAATGTTAATTCATAACCTTAACCAATTATAACCCTTGACACAAAATTTATTCAATTATATTTTATACACACTCAATATACATGACTCAAGAAAAATAATATGAGGTTCTTAAAGATGAATTGTTAAAAATCACATTTTAAGGGCATATTAATTTATTTCAATCGTTAAAATATCATATTTCTGAACTTAACATAAGTAAAAAAACAGAATTCATGGATCAAATGTATAAAATATCAAAAAAGTAAAAAATATTCACATGTTTACGTCCATGAGTTAACCTATATATCTGTATTTTTTTATTAGGGCAATAGATTTATATAAAAAGAGAGGTCCTTCAATGGATCATTTTTGTATGTTACATAACAGTATAATATGACATAATCATGTTTTCAAATCAAATGACTCATCCAAAGACCCATAAAATAAAAGAAACTGATATTTACACCCATTCAATAGATATCTAAGAATTGTAACAGGTTTCTCAGTACTTCTCTAATACATTTGTTTGACAAATTTATATTTCTTATACATGAATGTGTTATTGCACTGGCATTCAATTGGTTCTATGAAGTGTACATAGTAATGAAAGTCAAGTGTCATTACTGGTCAATCCAGATTCAACAGTATACAGACACTAAACAGAAAACTGACACGGAAAAAAGCATGGTAGTTGCAAAATGGCGCATTCAAAGAGTCCCCTTCTTTGCTCTGTAGAGCTTTTTTCCTTCCTTTTTTACATTTTGTTTGCTGAAATCACATAACAGATCTATCCTTGACATGTAGGAAGCATTTTTGCAACAATATGATAGCATGACAAATTTATTACGGAAATGTAGGTCATACAATTTGGGGTATCATTTTTAGTTGATATTGTAGTTGGTTTGTTTGACTGAAGTACATGACTCCCATTTGATGTTTGTTTCAGCACTGACAATATTCTTTAAGAAAATGTAAAAATGTAAGCTACAGACATTTAAAACGGGTCCTGCTCTGTGCTGTAGCCATTTGAAATTTGTCAACTTTATCTAGAATAAAGAAGGCCAACTATTTAGTATGTCCATACCTTAATGTCTCTCCACAAACATGGCTTCATATTGTGAACATCAGGTAATTTAGATGTTTTCATGCTGTCTATTTCCTTTAGGAACTAGAATTTTATCTGGCACCATTTACTGACTTACAGCTTGATACCTTTGTTCATAACATGACCATGTACTGCTCCAAAAGTTTGAAGTCACAACATGTGGTGCACTAACTGGTATTCGAAATGGTACACATTTGTTTGCCGTAAATGCATAAAAACAAAACCACAAAGGCATAATGTTACGAGCAACCAACACTGATACACACTGTTACTTTCTATAGTAAAACAGTTTGCTAGTTGTTAGCTGTAGCTTCATTTGGCCGCTTCAAACAGTTCTGGTACATGCTGACTAATTCCGTAGTAAGCCGTCTTTTTGGCATAAAAACAAGGAAAAAAATCCAACAGGAAAAGACACAAGAAAGAACGTAGACTTAAAGCTAACATTCTTTATAATGCATTATCTGGTTGTGATACTGTCTCAATACGTTTGCAGAAATATCAAAAATTCAAAATGAAGCCAGAAAATATATTTTCTTAAGCAATTAGACGTATTGAAAGCACCCCCTGAGAGATGTTCACGTATGTAGCAAATATCATTGTATCAAGCAGGTTGTAGACAGGCATTTATAGCATACATTGACATTGCTAATCCTGTCAACTAGAAAAAGTCAAGAGAACTGGTACTTTGCTTTAATTATGTAATACACTTCATAATTAGCTGCAGCTATAAGTTGAAGGAAACTCATCAATGTAACTACAAGAATACATACAAAGGCAGATATAAATGTATCACGTCAATCCTGTGTATTTAGACATTTTGAAGACATATGTGCTAGAGAGTAAAATACTGGCAAACCTATTACAGTTTTAGTTAAATATTGATAGGGTTGTTACGCCTAAAATTAAAAGCTGTTTGTTTAGGGTAACCTGATTTCAACTTTTGTAAGTTCACAAAAAATGCTTGGGACATTACCCTAAACAAGCAATTATTCTAGGACTTATAACTGCGCTACTGAGAGGTATTCCTAACACTGTATTGGACAAAGAGCACATATCAGCTATGATTATAAACTAGGACGGCTAGTATGTTTTAAGGAGACATTGTTTATAAAAAATCGATTAATCTTTACCTTAAAAATTTTACATCTAACTCTATTTGGTATGACCCTCTTTATTTCTGTATCATATTTTCATCTTAAACTATTTTTATATGTAACTATTTGCGTTCTTGAGGTGTCTGCAGTAAAGCACTGCACTTTAGAAATGTTTATAGTTATAAGCTCTGTGGAGGGGTTCAGTGAGAGAGACCGTCTAGTGGTAAAGGTGTTGTCAGATCAATAGGAAGGTCGTTGGTTCAAACCGTACAAAGGTTAATCTATTATATATTAATAATAAATACCACAATACATTTAGTTCACATTCCATTTTCTTTTGTTGTAAAGAAAGCATTAGGATGATCGTATGCTTTAGCTTGAAGTCATTAATTGTCTTGAAAAACATATACATTATGTTTTGTATAATACGTTTAAATTAGATATTGAATTACAAGAAAAATACAAAATAACCCCTTCTATAGCTGCTCTTTTGAATGCTTAATAATATGCATAGGGAAATCAAACTATCGGTACCCCATGTAAGTATAAGTACTGTAAAATCGATTATATGAATTACAGTATGTAGTACTACGTATATGTGAACTTGTTTTATAAAATACCCTTAATGAACCTCAAAATGTAAAGAATGTTTAAATAATATTTTGATATTATTAAATATTAAAATTAGTTTTGTTTACCTGAGTGATATAATATTCACACTTAAAAATAAAGACATCCTGTAAATGAAATTTTTAAACAATTTTCCCCCTTTTAGGGCCTCATCTATGTCATTTGTTAGTGTCCTATATATCAAATGTGTATAAAATGTAACTAAATAAATATTATGTAAATAATAGTTACTTATTTTGGTTTTAAATTAACCTTTTGGACATTGCTTTCAAAAATATATGATTAAAATAAATATAATATAGGTCCCTTTTTGGGGCCTCATTTTAAGCTAATTGAGGTTAGCGAACTGCGTGTCTCCTCCTTTTTTTGGATTCAGCATACTTCAAAATAGTTACATACAAAGTTTGATGCTTTCTTCACAAAAGGAAACATCTTTTTCCTATAACCTACTCACTAGTAATGGCCCTTGAATTAGTCAAAATTGGGGAAATTGACAACTTGTCTGCACAATAAGTAAATCATTTTAAAAATCAGAAGTCAATTTGCTGTGACAGGCATATATTGTGACAGTTTGGCAGTTTAAAGGCAGACAATATTGCCAATTTTATGTGAAATTCTTTCTAAGCAGTAAGAACTGTGAGAAATCCTTCAGTCCTATTAAAATTCTGAAAACTAGCAGGTTTGGTGTTGGGTCCAGTATTGGCTGTAGTTGATATATCTTCTATTGCTTATGATAAAGCAAAAAACTATACAGTTTTTGTACTGATTTATCAGCATGAAAATTTCAACTGATTACCAACACTTTAGGTATTAGGGCATAAGCATGTGTGATAAGCACAATCAGTTGCCCCTATAGACTACTCCTAAATAATAAGAGAAAAAACAATTAAAAAAATGTTTCCCAAGAAGGTAAAAACCTTTATATAGCATTATGAGACAGAACAACAAATACAGATATTGCAATATATCTTTTCTTTTTTATCACATAATGTAAGGTAAATTGAGAAAACCAACATAGTGCATTTGTGACCAGCATGGATCCAGACCAGCCTTTGCATCCGCGCAGTCTGGTCTGGATCCATGCTGTTCGCTTTCAAAGCCTATTACAATCAGAGAAACTGTTAGCAAACTGCATGGATCCTGACCAGATTGCACGGATGCGCAGGCTGGTCTTGATCCACGCTGGTCGCAAATGCACTATGTTGGTTTTCTCATGGCACGGCTCAGTTCTTGTTTTTCTGACAGCCTGGAAAGTCATCTAAATTGTAAATAGAAAGAAGAACATGACACAGCAAATGCACATATTTTTAACCTTTAGCCTGCTAAATTTCTATAATGGTTTGGATAGTACCATTTATTATTTGAAGGGGTGTTTAATAAAACTTTACTGACTGAATAGCAAATAGACAGACCATGGTCTATGCAGGCTAATCTTGGTCTGCACTGGTCGCAAAGGCAGAATCACATGCCGCTAGCAGGCTAAAGGTTAAAACATCATTATTTTTTAATTTATTCTTTTTCAGTTGATACTTCTCCAAGTCTTGGGTCAGAATCAGAATCCTACGGGCAGATAATTATAAACTTGAATGACAATGCTAATGGTGAACTGGTGTTATCTCCCTTGTCACAACCAGTACCTGAAAACCAGACAGATCCATTCCTGTTTGTAACACGGTTTGGTGGAGCTTTTGGTCAGGTAAGTCAAATTGTCTGATGAAATAATATGAATCTTATGGGCAGGTAATTATGTGCCAATTTTGAGCTGGTGTTGTCTCCCTTGTTGCAGCCTGTACCTGAAAACCAAACAGATCCATAACTATTTGTAATATGGTATGGTGAAGGTTTTGGTCAGGTAAGTCAAACCGTGTGATGAAATGTTATTGAAACATATTTTATTTGTTAAGCATTTTACAATATGAGATAAAGCTGTCATTTTTTTAAAAAGATGAAACTATCCTTTAGGTTTACTGTAAAGTCAAATTTCAATATCACTTAAAATGCCAGTGTACATTTATTTGACATTACAGGTCGCCGTCTCAGTAACTGTAACTGATGGAACGGCAAGAGAAGGTCTGGATTATGTTCTCTTGTCTTCACAAGTAGTACTAGAGAGGGATCAGAAGTCAGCAGCTGTACCGCTACGTATCTTAGATGATACAGTACCAGAATTTTCAGAGACATTTACAGTTCGGTTAGACCAGGTGTTCGGAGGTGGGGTACTTGGCACAGTGACCAGTGCCACTGTTACTATTGATGAGTCAGATGATCCTAATGGAGTTTTTGGTATGATTTCTCTGTACCATATACATCCGTTAATAGGATTTTATTTAAGTTTAATTCTGCATTATCTTTACAGTTACCATGTACACTAAAAAATTTCAATACCAGTTTTGTTTTGACTTAAGATGTCATTAAAGATACAGAGGTAGTTCATGTTTGGTTCCAAAAATTGATCAGTATGAAATAAATCATAATGCTTAACATTTAGATGGTTTTTGACCATTAGGTTTGGTAGAGTATTTTTCTGAAATTGTGCACATTTGAAAGGAGAAGGTTCACTTTTGCCTCAAAATGGCCTAAAATCTGAAAGTTTCTAAATGAAGTAAAAACAAGTTTACTCTCATCAAGAAGTATTCAAATTGCACAATATAATTTACAATATATTCGTTATAGAAGAAAATATTTGACATAACTGAAAATACGTTTACCATTATGGGTATGGGAAACCTTCAGTTTTTAGCAGAATTTTTAAACAAATCTGAAATTTTCACTACGAGCACAGCTGTCGACCATAATCAAAAAATGACCATATTAAATTCTGTGAAAGGAGCTGGACCTATGGTCAAAATATTTTTGTGGTCCTTGAGTGTGCTCACTACTAAAAATGTTCTTATGTGACCTAAATATGGCAAAAAATGCTCATTTTCTTAAATATCTGTGATTTCAGCAATATTCAGTGATATGTGTTGAACAAAATAATAAGTCTGTTTATAAAAAACTTAATTCATTACAGTAGATAAACATCTGGTAGCAAACAATATATAGTTTTTCAAATGTTAGCCAATTTGAAAATGTTTAAAATTGCATAGGCCATAATAAGGCTTAAGTGAACTTTGTCCTTTAGGTTGATACAACTGAAAGTCAGATGCTCTTGACAACTGTTTGAATTGATCCTACTAATAAACTAGAGATGCTTTTGAGAAAAGCGCATGTCTCCCACAACTGCCTTGTTTGTCTGGATTGTTCAGAGGAATGGTTCCTATGAAAAACGTCTAGTTTCTCTAGATGGACTAAACGAGTGGATCCATAGATGGTCTGGATGAGTGGATCCAATCAGTAATTCAAGGGCCATAATTCAAAAGTGCCTGGGCTGATCTGACTAGGTATCGAACTTGGCCGAGGTCTTATGGTCAAACACATTTTTTTCAAGTTTGGTGAGGATTGGATGAGAAATGTTCGACTTAGAGTGCAGACAAGCTTTGTGACAGACAGACACACACACAGATTGGAGTAAATCAATATGTCTCCCACACCACTGTGTGGTGGGAGACATAATTACCACAACCTATGAAGACACCAGTCCTGTAATAATGTTCTGTGAAATAATTCATTTTTGTTGGGAATTAATTTTTGTGGATTTCTTAGTTGAGTCAATTTGCAAAATTTAATCTGAAGAGAGCAAAGATTTTATGTTCAATAGTCAAAATTCACAAATTTATATCACCATGAAATAGCCCTTTTGGGCAAAACAATGTAATTTTATACCTTGAAATTTAATAATTTTACAGTGTCTGACAGAAGCAACAAAAGCTTGCTTCAAAATCATATACTTTAAAGTGTAAGTTTCAGAAAACTTCACCTGTGTGCTAAAGTAAAACATAGAGAAGTTGTGTAGCATTGATGAATCATGGTCAAGTGGTTATGGTCTCTGACTTTGAATCACTTGATCCTCACCAATGTGAGTTAGAGCTTCACTCGAGACATTGAATTCTTCATGTGAGGAAGCCTACTAACTTACTTACAGAAGGTCTGTGGTTCTACCCAGGTGCCAGCCAGTGGTGAAATAATGCACAGAGGGGTAACTGGGGTCAGCCTCTACTGTCAAAGATGGGAAGTTGTCATATAACCTATAAATAAATATAAGATGTTAACCCATCACCATCCCTCCAAAAAAAACAAACAAACAAACAAACAAAAATAATATTACAGCTCTTGTAAAAGAAGCTGTTATGACTTACTGCTGACTATTACTAACTATTGGTTGGTACTAATGTAAAACAAAGAGAAGTCATTCTACATTGATAAAATACTGCTGACTATTACTAACTATTTGTTGGTATGCTTCTAGAATTCTCTGTGGAAGGTATATCAGTGGAAGAACTGGAGAATGAAATACTAGATGTGGAAATAACTGTACAGAGGACTGGTGGAACATCAGGGGTGATTACATTAAACTGGGAGGCCACATTTGATGGTAAGTAGCAGACTATTTGAATTTTACACTGGTTATTGGTGTGGATTCGGGTATCTGGCTCAAATGGCAACTGTTTTTGCAAAAATTCAGATGAGCCAATTTGATGTATTAGTGCTCACATCCACATCTGCACCTTGATTTTGATTTTCACTTTTTTTCTGTTATTACTTGAATATGCTTCAGACTTAAAATAACATCTCCTCATCATCACCCATATCATGTGACTCATGGGCTGTAACTCTCACACCAATATTTTATGAGTTATGCTTCCATTTTACATGTAATTTCTAGTTAAAATTTTGGTGCACTTTCAAACTTGTCTTTGTAATTCCTGATTGACCAATTCAGCCTTAAGATAGTTGTTCCTCATTGTCAACCACATATAACACAAGGGTTGTAACTCTCAAACCAATATTTCTTGAATTATTCCCCCTATAATTTCTGGTTACAGTTTTGATGCACTTTTGCTCGCTCTGTTATTACTAAATGCTACTTAAGACTGGCTGCTTAGTCAGGTTCAACTGTATACAGTTACAGAAACCAGTAAAGCTTCTGAATGATCCAGATTTATTTCCTGTCATGATTTTAGTCTCTTTTTATTTCTTAGTCATAGGACATACAGTCAAACTTTGTTCACTCGATTATTCAAACATCACACTTTGCTTGAACTCATCATCAGGTCCAGGCAAAATTTCTTTATAATGTAGTTTGTTTGATGGTTTGAACTACCAATAACTCGATCAAAGTTTGCTAGTTCCATTGAGTTGGAGCGAACCATGTTCAACTGTAATTATTGCCACTTAAAGGTACTTAACTCCCACATTACAGGTAGCACAGTAATAGATGATATCACACCAACGTCTGGTACTATATTCTATGTGAGCAATGAGGCCAGCAAGAAGATTCAGATCTCTGTTCTGCCAGACGACTTTCCTGAAGGTCAGGAGGTCAGTGAAATATCTTTTACACAATTTTATAAAATCTATATTAAATTTTAGAAGAAATGAGTTATTCTGATGTAAAACTTTTTTAAAATTTATTTGCCATTTATTCTTATGTACTTGATAGATTGATCATGATAAAATTGGGACCACTGTGTCCAAGTTGTTAAGGTAACTGACTTCAAATCACTCATAGATGTATGTTCAAACCTCAATTGGTGCCTTGAATTTTTCAAATAAGGAAGCCATCATTAGTCGGTGGTTCTGCCAAGGTACCAACCCTTGATCAAATAATGCACGGAGGGACACCTTGTTGTTTTTATACGCCCGTTTGAAAAACGGGACGTATTATGGGAACGCCCCTGGCGGGCGGATGGGCGGCTGGGCGGCGTCCACAGACCTTGTCTGGAGCATATCTTCTACATGCATGGAGGGATTTTGATGAAACTTGGCACAGTTGTTCACCATCATGAGACGGAGTGTCGTGCACAAGAACCAGGTCCCTAGGTCCAAGGTCAAGGTCACACTTAGAGGTCAAAGGTCAAATTCAAGAATGACTTTGCCCGGAGCATATCTTCTTCATGCATGAAGGGATTTTGATGAAAGTTGGCACAATTGTTCATCATAATAAGACGGAGTGTCATGCGCAAGAACCAGGTCCCTAGGTCTAAGGTCAAGGTCACACTTAGAGGTCAAAGGATACAAGTCATGAAAACTTTGTCCAGAGCATTTCTTCTTTATGCATGGAGGGATTTTGATATAACTTGGCACAAATGTTCACCACCACAAGGTGGAGTGTCATGCTTAAGAACCAGGTCCCTAGGTCTAAGGTCAAGGTCACACTTAGAGGTCAAAGGATACAAGAATGAAAACTTTGTCCGGGGCATTTCTTCTTCATGCATAGAGGGATTTTGATATAACTTGGCACAAATGTTCACCACCACAAGACGGAGTGTCATGCGCAAGAACCAGGTCCCTAGGTCTAAGGTCAAGGTCACACTTAGAGGCCAAAGGTCAGATACAAGAATGACTGTCCGAAGCATCTCTTCTTCATGCATGGAGGGATTTTGATATAACTTGGCACAATTATACACCATCATGAGACGAAGTGTCATGCATAGTTCCCTTCTTTAGAATTACTTCCCTTTGTTGTTACTATAAATAGCTTATATTGTAACTTCTTCATTACTAGACTTAGGGAAAAATTGAGACCACTTTTCTGTAGTACAACATGCATGTTACATCCAATTTTGAGGTGTATTTTGACCAATCTCTACCTGGTAAAGATTTTTGTGTGGACTTACAATTTTTTTTTGGATTTTTTTTTTTTTTTATAAAGATTAACTTCCCTTAGTTGTTACTATAAATAACTTATATTGTAACTTTTTTATAATTGACTGTAGGGAAAAACCAAGACCACTTTTCTGTAGTACAACATAGATGTTACTTTCTAATTTTAGGTGTATTTTAAGGTATCTCTACCTGGTAAGGAGCTTTTTTGTGGACTTAGAAAAACAAAAGAATTACAATGATTACTAAACAAGCACAAAATTAAAATTCCATCTGCAAATACAGGTGCTAGAGTAAAGAAATTTGCTGTGACGGGCATATATTGTGACATTCTGGCACTCTTGTTTTTTGTTGGGTTTAACGTTGCACCGACACAATTATAGGTCATATGGCTAAGGTCGCTGACTTAAATCACTTGCCCCTCATCGATGTGGGTTCAAGCCGCACTTGGGGCATTGAATTCTTCACGTGAGGAAGCCATCCAGCTGGCTTACAGAAAGTTGGTGGTTCTACCCAGGTGCCCACTGTTGATGGAATAATGCACGGAGGGGCACCTGGGGTCTTCCTCCACCACCAAAGCTGAAAAGTCGCCATATGACCTATAATTGTGTTGGTGCGACGTTAAACCCCCAAAAAAAGTGTCTTCCTCCACAATAAAATCTGGAAAGTCACCATAATATTATGGCCTATAATTGTGTAGTTTGGACATTAAGAACAAAAAACATGATAAAATTACTAAGATGAAATGTCAATTTTCAGATGGTGAAAAGATTTAAGGAGTCTCTATTGGATATGCTTGCAGTGAAAATTGAACTTAAAATTGTTTCTGGTTGACCTTTGGAGAAAGCGCCAAATGACCAGTCATAGACTGTGTTAAAGAAATTCTGTTGGGATTTTTTTGTACCAAAATGGCATTTTGTTTAATTTATGTGGTATTTTATATTATTGTACTCTGAAGCTGGAAGAAAGTGTTCTAGCATAAAGTTACTTATTATTTACTATGGGCAGGATTTCAAGATAAAGCTGACATCAGTAACAGCTGGTAGAATTGGGACACGGGACGTGTTTACCTTGTCAATCCAGTCCAATGATAACCCACATGGTGTCGTAGAGTTTGCACAAACACGGTACTCAGTAGAGGAACAGTCCACTGATTCTCAGGAGACACTTCTACTCTCAAGAACGTAAGTTTACCTGTACTGTATTTTTAATTTACATACAATATGTGGGAATTCTTCTAACAAAGAATTTCAGAGTTAAACTTCCTGTCCTACTGATAGGCTAGAAACAAGGTATTTTCCATCAAGGTTCTGTAAAATCATTTCTGTTTGTGGAAGACTAATACATGTATTCATGGGTGAGTCAATCCACTAAATTCAATCCCAATAAAGAAGTAAAATTCCTAATCATTTTATATTCAGAAATTGAAATCCACAAATTCATACCCCCGGAAAAATGTTTGTTTTGCCTAAGACTACAAACTTTCAGTGCTATATTGTTTTTGAGGCATGGACATAAATCGGGGGGCTTAGAGCGAAACTGGTCTATCTGCTTCTGTTTCTATATACAGATAGACCAGTTTCGCTCTAAGCCTTCGAAATTTAATATAGTAAACAAAGCAGGATACAGTATCTCATTTTGATAAGGCATTTTCCGAAATTACTGTTTTGTTGACCCTAGCTTTAATTTGTTTCAACCTTTGACTGTATTTAAACTATTAGTGAAACAATAAATCAACAAACATTAATCAGTTTTTTTTATTCCCAAGTCATATATATTTTACTGTAATGAGTTGAAATCTTAAATTTCAGGGGCGGTAGTTTTGGACAACTGCGTGTATACTACATGACTGCTAAAGTTATGTATGTACAGGATGATGTACTTGAAACTGGAGATGGTGTACTAAATTTCTTTCATAGTCCGCGGTTTGGTGGGCGAGGTACTCAAGGCGAGGATATTCCTGTTCTTCCTACGGAAGATCCTGTAAAGGTACATAACTCTAAAGCTTTCGATTTATTTATTAACTAAACTTGGTCCATATGGGCATCAAAGTCCTAAAATCATGACCACATTCAAGGGAGATAATTATAATTTGTGTGGGTGCACAGGGACTAGATTTGCTGTTATTTACCACACACAACAGTTCTTGGCCCATTTTCAAATCATGGAAGTAGTTTTGCCTGAGATTGAGAAATAAAATGAGTCGTGCCATGAGAAAACCAACATAGTGCTTTTGAGTCGATCGAGATTCGCACATTCTGGTCAGGATCCATGCTGTTCGCTTTCAAAGCGTTTTGCAATTAGAGAAACTGTTAGCGAACAGCATGGATCTTAAACAGACTGTGGGGATATGCAGGCTGGTCTGGATCCATGCTGGTCTCAAACGCAGTTTGTTGGTTTTCTCATGGCGCGGCTCAAGAAAGTGCTTGGGAAGTTCCTTGTACCAAAATTTTGACATTAAAACCATTTTCTCCTGTAAATTGACCAAAATTCTCTGAGTCAGTTGCTGTGGTTATTTATGTCTATGCTGAGCTGTGCTGTAAAATGTCTGGTAGAAATTTGATACTCAATTTAAAACAAAGATTTGGTTACTGAAAGAGAAATTAATATTCATCACAATAATGTTTGGTTACTGAAAGAGAAATTAATATTCATCACAATAATGTCATATTATACTTACTTCAAGCGAAAAACTCTTTGACAATAAGAACAAGGCTGGCAACTAGATTTTCAGATGCAATGCAAAAAGTTGCCAGTTTAGAATTTCTCTGATATAAGTTTTCTGCTTTTGACTGACATGTTTAAGTAGTTATGTTTATTACTATCTTTTTTATACAGGTGTGTGCTGTTGCATGTTTGAGGAAGATTTCCTGCAGTGCCTTTGAGGTATACTTCTTTGACAACACAAGATCATGTACACTGCATGACACCACTGGCTCTCTGCAGATAATGTCCTCTAGCTTTCAGTACTATGAGAAAGACATAATCAAGGTTGGTAATAATAGTCTTTTGATGTAATTTCCCTGTTTATATCCTGTTTAATGTCAAATTCCAATGGTAATTTTGCCGCATTTGTTTTCGTTAAGATGTAAAATAAGTATTTCATTGTACTTGGATTATTACAATGGGGATAGATGGAACCACTGGTATAAACTTTTTGTCACAATTTGATCCAAAGTTGTAGCAAAAATGAATCTTTTTCAGACAATTTCTTCAAAGTTTTTAATATGTCTTAGACTTATTTGTCATCAATTTCCTGTGGGGAAGCTGTATATATCTGGGTGAAAAAAACATTTGAGCCATGCCATGAGAAAACCAACATAGTGGGTTTGCGACCAGCATGGATCCAGACCAGCCTGCGCATCCGCGCAGTCTGGTCAGGTTCCATGCTGTTCGCTTTTAAAGCCTATTGGAATTGGAGAAACTGTTAGCGAACAGCATGGATCCTGACCAGACTGCGCGGATGCGCAGGCTGGTCTGGATCCATGCTGGTCGCAAACCCACTATGTTGGTTTTCTCATGGCACGGCTCATTTAATGATGAACTAGAACAAAACATGTTAACCTTCACAGGGTTTATGAACTCACATTTCCTGTTTATCAACACTCATGAAATGAGTGTCTCTAGGTAACCAGAACCAAGTTATGGAAGAGAGATTTTAGTTCAACTCCCGATAGTAATGATATTCACCAAATATTGCAAACACTAATAACATAGAGGTTTTTGACTGTTGAGTTTAGGTTATAATTTTGAGTAATCATTAAAATAATATGAGCCGTGCCATGAGAAAACCAACATAGTGGGTATGCGACCAGCAAGGATCCAGACCAGCCTGCGCATCCGCGCAGTCTGGTCAGGATCCATGCTGTTCGCTAACGGGTTCTCTAATTGTAATAGGCTTTGAAAGCGAACAGCATGGATCCTGACCAGACTGCGCGGATGCGCAGGCTGGTCTGGATCCTTGCTGGTCGCATACCCACTATGTTGGTTTTCTCATGGCACGGCTCATATTCATTTTAGGCAGGGGAGCTAACTGGAGTGGATGCGACCCCAGGAGATGATTACACAGTTGTTACCAGTGGTTACGTTCTTATAGAACAAGGTGAAACTAGCGGTGAAATCCCAGTTACAATCAAGGCTGACAGTATACCTGAACTCGATGAAAAATTTGTCGTCGTGTTGACTAGAGTTGATGTTTCTGGTGAACCTCCCTCAGCAAAAAACACGCCGTATCTAGGCGAGACGAGAAATGCTACGGTTACTATTCTGGCGAATGATGATACATATGGAGCTTTTACAGTGTATAGCAATAGTCCACTGTCATCAGAAAATGGTCATGTGATACAAGTTGAAGAGAAAGAAAACCTGGCTGTAGAACTTATTGTGGAAAGACAAGGTTGGTGTTGTACACATAACTTGCGTAAAACTGATACATATAATTTCTGAATTAGGTTTACTGAGACAAATTTTGATATTAAAATGTTTTGGATATCTTTATATGCATATACATTTTATTTTAGATTGAGAGTATTTCACTTAATTCTTCACAAACTACCGGTTTAAATTCACATTTGGTATAATTATGTCATTGATGTTTTGGTGTTTTCATTAATTATGCTCTCTGCAGAACTGTTTACCTGTACTTCCTATGATGAGTTATATTGCAAAATACAGTTACTTTGAAAATATTTATACAGGTGGAACTATTGGGGAAGTGTCTATTGACTGGTCAGTAGATCTAGCTGCCAGCACGGCAATATACAATGTTGACTTCAGAGCTGACGGAGCAACTCTCTCTTTCCTCCCTGGAGATACTAGAAAATGTTAGTATATATATACAAACAATAAGTTTTTATCGCACTACGGTATTTGTGTTTCATAGTATAGGTTCAGTTTTGAAACATTTATCCTAAGAAATCACTGTTACAATATAGATAAAATAATGTGAAATCATTAATTTTCCTGGGGTACTTATTTTTGTGGATTGTGTGGTTGCGTCAATACACAAAATGTAATCCCAAAGAACGATCAAAGTTCACATTCTTATGTCTTGATAAGTGGAAATCAATGAATTTATATCTCGAGTGAAGTAGCCATTTTGGTATGATCTCTAAAATTTATACCACAAAACAGAATTATTTCACAGTAATGTATGAAAATTGGCATATCTTAAATATAATACTATTAGTCTAAGAATGAATGTGCATTGAATGAAAGAGTTTTCTTCAAACTTTACTTAATTATTTTCAATCTTTTACTTTCAAGTAGAAATGGCAGCATTTAATTTTTCCAGTTCCAAAATGAGTTGTTTACACACTTGATTATGAAAAGCAAAGCAACTTTTAAAAAATGATATTTTCCTGAATACAGCGAATTTCCAAACCAGGTGTTGTAATTTCCGCTCTTTTTCATAGATTTACATCTTCATTTTTATCAGTACTCATAATTATACTTTCTAGTAATCAGCGTAACAGTGCTCGATGACACACAACCAGAACTTGCCAAAAATATTGTGGTACGATTGAGTAACGTTCAAGGGGGAGCAACTATTAAATACGACAATGCCACTGTTGTGATTTTGGAAAATGATAATATTGCAGGAGTGATCTCCCTTAGTACAACATCGCTGCTTGCGGAAGAAGGTGAATTTTTCCTTTCATAAAATATGTCTGTAAAGTATACCTGTTCCCAGCTGTAAAACATATGATCATGTCCCAATGTAGGTGGAAAATTTCTGTTTAAAAAATGAAAAAAAGTAAATCTTTCCATGCTACAGTAGTGAAAAATGAGTTTGATTGATATAAACTTGTCATAAATATTATTTACACAGTTATGGAAATAAAAGGCAGGTGCCCTATACTAACTGTCAAATGTTAAATGCCAAATACTTAATACTATATGACATATACTTTTAATATGCTAAATGCCAAATACTGTCTGTCAAATAGCTAATGGTTGTAGCTAAATGGTATATGCTAATTTTCAAATTCTTTAACAGTATGAGTTATTGATCTGTGTCTCATAAACTGATGAATGTAACTTTTAATTATTTGAAAATATCATAATATGGTTGTACCCATCTTAATGTGAAGCAAAAACATGCTCTACAGGTCATGTGAGTGTGTGACCAAAACTGTTTAAAATGTTTAGAAAAAAGTATTGATGAATAAATATGACCAGGGGAGATAATTCATGCCCTGTGAAAGCTATCTTACTGAAAACCAGTCTTCTATGTACGTAGAATGAATTATGTCTTACAGGTGACACAGTGAGTGTGGATGTACTGCGGTCTCCCTCTCAGTTTGGCACAGTGACAGTGAACTGGGAGATACAAGGTCTTGGGGGTCTAAACCCCTCACAGAGTTTCCAAGTCTATGAAGGTTCCCTAGAATTTCTGCCTGTAAGTTGTGAACATTTTTATCACAGGCATGCAAAATTAGACCTTCCCAGATATATGGAGAAATATATTGATTTTGTTTTGTCTGTCCATCAGTCCGTCCTGAGTCTGAGAAGTTTGACTGGATTACTTCTCTGAAACTGCTATTGGGATTTCGACTAACCTATGTATAAATGATTACTACCTGGACAAGTTTTTACAGTCAACATTTTCTGGGTGAATGACGCACACAGACAGTTTATTCTTATTTTAATAACAAGATTTTGTTTTCGATTTAGATTTGTTATTTGTTGCATGATGACATTATGACTGGTTATGGTTATGTATTGTCTTAAAAAAAATTAGCACCACTTTGCACCCAGTATGGATCCAAATCAGCCTTCAAATCTGTGCAGTCTGATCTGGATCAACACTGTTTTCTTATAAGTTGCATAAAAGTTCTGACGCTAATGAAAGAACAGTATTGATGTAGGGATAAATAAACAGTATGGAAGCACACAGATCTGGATCATTGCTGGTCACAAAGCCCAAATTTTTATTTTTTGCACAATGGCATTCAAATGTTTTTATTTGCAGGGTGAGAATAGGAAAACTGTAGTTCTGGATGTACTAAGAGATAACATACCAGAGCTGAATGAGGAATACCAGTTATTTCTAACAACTATCAGAACAACAGGTCAGTGCATATGTGTGTCTTGGCTGTAATTCTTTAACATTTGAAGTCTTGGCCTGAATTCATTAACATTAAATTTTGATGTCTGTGCTCAGTTTCATTAACATTTTGATGTATGAGCCTGAGTTTATTGATATTTAATGTCTGCACCAGAATTCATTAACATTTGATGCCTTGGTCACAATTTATGGAACTCATTAACATTTGCATTCATTAACATTAAATTTTGATGCCTTGATCAGAATTCATTTACATTTGATACCTAAAATTAAAACTCCAAATCACTTAGAATTCATTTTGCTGTTACATCTTTTTAAAAGACATCTATGATGTTGAAAATCTGCATACAAATTGTAAGAAGTTACTCTTTTGTAACAACATTGAATGGTAAAGTCAAATAAACGGGACATTAGGCATGTACTTAAGTAATCAAACACCAAATATAGAGTATTTTTCAAAAGTATAATATATATTTGTTAATGAATGTTATGTTACAGGTGTAGGGATCAGTGGTGCAGCTACATTTGATCCATTATTACGAACAGCCAGTATTACAATAGAAGGTAGCAACAATCCACATGGAGTTGTCCAATTTGGTAGTGATTCTCTCAATGTTAGAGTGAATGAAGCCACAGGCACGGTCAATATACAGGTGGACAGGAAGTTTGGAGACATAGGTCAGTATAAAGCTATACATAGCTTATGTTAACTTGTTAAAATATCTCAGACAATAAATAAATTTTGATTTGATTTGATTTGATTAAATAGGAAGGACTTTCACAATTCAAAGACTCCTAATGCCTGTGTTTGAAATGTGGCTGCTACGCAATTTGTTGCAAACATAAATATGTCTGTTTCTTGTTAAGTCCTATTTTCAGTAATTGTTTTCTCATATATTTACAGAAGGTTTGCGATTATTGAATAACAAAGTAGAAAATAATGCTGATTCTACCATTTTTTATTATCTCCCTTTATGGCTCTAATTGTGTAAGTTCATGTGTAGCATGGAAAGTTGTGAATTTCTTAACATTTGATTATCTTTAAACAATTTTGTTATAAACTTAAAGCAGGAATATTACAAATCAGAGATTAGACTTTTAAAGCCCCAACATTTACTACCCTGGCAGTAAGTTTTGTAGGAGGAGCCTATCAAATAACAACGCTACTCTAGGCTGTCTGTTAGCTAAAAATAGCTCACTTTAAATGATTCACAGGCAAATGTAAACAATGGTCAGTTGAAGAAGAAATTTGAACTAGTTTGCATGTTTTGATGGTTAAAAACTATTATTATCCATATTGTGCATCCATATCAGTATCAGTCCTATGAAAAATTGAGTCAAGACTAGCATTCCTGATTTTTAATCTTATGTAAATTTAACAATGAAACTCAAAATCAAACATTCATTTAACTAAAATTCTGTCATTACTGGCTGGTCCATTAATTGAGATAACCTAGCAATAAATGTAGAAATAATAAACTATTAAAGTCTGGGATGCAGAACAATACACACAAATTAGCAAGTGCTGCTGTAATAAGGACTAATAAAAATGATAAGCTATTTGAAATAATATTTATCACCGTATGTCTGTTATTAGTAGTTCCCTATTTCTTTAAAACATTTTTTATGATATGACATATAAAAATATAACTGTAGAAATGACTATGATATTCTATTTGGTTTAAAAATTCAAAATTACTTTCTGGAGAAGTTTTGCAATGCACTCTAGGTGTTAATTCCATTGATACATATGAAGCCTTCTGACGATCAAGTTTGTTGATAAAATTAACCACGTGGGAATTGTTTACATTCTGTTTCTCCAGGGTTCATGACCTCATTAGCTCCTCCCGGCAAATTCAAATTTTTGGCAGTTAGGTTTAAATAATTTTTTGAAACTACACTTCAGCATTTTTTGTTTTAAAAAATAAAAACACCAATTGATAAAGAATATTTCAGTGTGTATTTATGCAATTTTTCATAACTTTTTATTCAGTGGTTTATTTAAAATTTTGAAAAAGGGCTCTCTGATGTGAAACATGCATAATTTATATAAAAACCTGCCCCAGCACCATCTTGTGGCTTTTATATGGCAGTTGGGGGTTTAAACTTAAGATGCTTATATATAACTTCTAAATATGGTCTTAGCCTTAAAAACCATTGCAATGCACCTGGGGTTTCGCGTCCGGATTAATCCAGACATGTAGGAGTTATGGCTCCTGACTTAGTAAAAAATTGGTCATTTTAATGTTGTGTCGCGCATAGCTCCAAAAGTATTTGACCTAGAATCACCAAAGTTTACATGAATGTTGGTCAGCATGTGAAGTTGTGCACCTGGGGTTTCGCGTCCGGATTCATTCAGTCATGTAGCAGTTATTGCTGCTGACTTTGTAAAAATTGGTCATTTTAATGTTGTGTCGTGCCTAGCTCCAAAAGTATATGACCTAGAGTCACAAAACTTTACAGGCATGTTGGTGAGCATGTGTAGTTGTGCACCTGGGGTTTCGCGTCCGGATTCATCCAGTCATGTAGGAGTTATGGCCCCTGACTAGTAAAAAATTGGTCATTTTAATGTTGTGTCGCGCATAGCCCCAAAAGTATTTGACCTAGAATCACCAAAGTTTACAGGAATGTTGGTCAGCATGTGTAGTTGTGCACCTGGGGTTTCGCATCCGGATTCATTCAGTATTGTAGGAGTTCTGGCCCCTGACTAATGTCATGTAGTGGGGGCATCTGTGTCCCATGGACACATTTCTAGTTTTCTAAATTATGCCCCTTTTTCGACTTCGCAGTTTTTGGTTAAGTTTTTGTATGTAAGCTAGTATCTCAGTATCCACTAATGGGAATGGATTGAAACTTCACACACTTATTCATTGTCATGATCTAACATGCACTGTGCAGGTCCCATAACTCTACTTTACATTTTTACAAAATTATGCCCCTTTTTTTGACTTAGCAGTTTTTGTTTAATTTTTATGCCCCCACTTTGGCGGGGTCATATAGATTTGCTCTTGTCCGTCCGTCCTTCCGTCCGTCTGTCCGTCCTTCCAAAAATATTGTGTCATGCGTAGCTCTAAAAGTATTTGACGTAGAGTCACAAAACTTTACAGGAATGTTGGTCAGCATGTGTAGTTGTGCACCTGGGGTTTCGCGTCCGGATTCATTCAGTCATGTAGAAGTTATGGCCCCTGACTTTGTAAAAATTGGTCATTTTAATGTTGTGTCGCGCCTAGCTCCAAAAGTATATGACCTAGAGTCACAAAACTTTACAGGAATGTTGGTCAGCATGTGCAGTTGTGCACCTGGGGTTTCGCGTCCGGATTCATCCAGTCATGTAAGAGTTATGGCCCCTGACTTAGTAAAAAATTGGTCATTTTAATGTTGTGTCGCACATAGCTCCAAAAGTATTTGACCTAGAATCATCAAAGTTTACAGGAATGTTGGTCAGCATATGCAGTTGTGCACCTGGGGTTTCGCGTCCGGATTCATTCAGTCATGTAGGAGTTATAGCCACTGACTTAGTTAAAAATGGGTCATTTTAATGTTGCGTCGTGCGTAGCTCCAAAAGTATTTGACCTAGAGTTTTTGGCCCCTGACCTGGGAAAAAATTGTCATTTTAATGTCATGTAGTGGGGGCATCTGTGTCCCATGGACACATTTCTAGTTTCTATGTAAGCTGATATCTCAGTACCCACCAATGAGAATGGATTGAAACTTCACACACTTGTCCACTGTCATGAGCGGATAAACACTGTGCAGGTTCCATAACCCTGTTTTGCATTTTTGCAAAATTATGCCCCTTTTTAGCTCACCTGTCACATAGTGACAAGGTGAGCTTTTGTAATCTCCCTTCGTCCGTCGTCCGTGCGTGCGTCCGTGCGTCAACAATTCCTTGTCTGCACGATAGTGGTTTCATTTCTTGAACGGTTCCTTTCTTGAACTGGCCAGATTCCATTATGGGTTCCAGAGTTATGGCCCCTGAAAGGGCCAAAATTAGCTATTTTGACCTTGTCTGCACAACAGCAGCTTTATTTATGATTTGGTTTGTAAGCTGATATCTCAATACCCACCAATGAGAATGGATTGAAACTTCACACACTTGTCCACTGTCATGAGCTGATTAACACTGTGCAGGTTCCATAACCCTGTTTTGCATTTTTGCAAAATTATGCCCCTTTTTAGCTCACCTGTCACATAGTGACAAGGTGAGCTTTTGTGATCACACTTCGTCCATCGTCCGTGCGTGCGTCCGTGCATCAACAATTCCTTGTCTGCATGATAGTGGTTTCATTTATGATTTTATTTTAACCAAACTTGCACACAACTTGTATCACCATAAGATCACGGTTCCTTTCTTGAACTGGCCAGATCCCATTATGGGTTCCAGAGTTATGGCCCCTGAAAGGGCCAAAATTAGCTATTTTGACCTTGTCTGCACAACAGCAGCTTTATTTATGATTTGATTTTTACCAAACTGGCACACAACTTGTATCACTACAAGATCTTGGTTTCTTTCTTGAACTGGCCAGATTCCATTATGGTTTCCAGAGTTATGGCCCCTGAAAGGGCCAGAATTAGCTATTTTGACCTTGTCTGCACAATAGCAGCTTCATTTATGATTTTATTTTAACCAAATTTGCACACAACTTGTATCACCATAAGATCTTGGTTCCTTTCTTGAACTGGCGAGATTCCCTTATGGGTTCCAGAGTTATGGCCCCTGAAAGGGCCAAAATTAGCTATTTTGACCTTGTCTGCACAATAGCAGCTTCATTTATGATTTGAATTTAATCAAACTTGCACAAAACTTGTGTTACCATAAGATCTCAGTTCCTGTCTTGATCTGGCCAGATCCCATAATGGGTTCCAGAGTTATGGCCCCTGAAAGGGCCAAAATTAGCTATTTTGACTTGTCTGCACAACAGCAGCTTCATTTATGATTTGATTTTAACCAAACTTGCACACAACTTGTATCACCACGAGATCTTGCTTCCTTTCTTCAACTGGCCAGATTCCATCATGGGTTCCAGAGTTATGGCCCCTTAAAGGTCCAAAATTGGCTATTTTGGCATTTGCAGCCATATAGAGACTTCATTTATGGTTTTATTTGATACAAACTTCCAAAATGTCTACAACAACAATAAATCTTGGATTCCATGACAAATCAGATCCAATCATAGGTTCCAGAGTTATTTTATATCTGATTACCTCCTCTGATTGTAATCAAAATGGATTTATATCAGTAAGTACTTATAGGACTTATTTGAAATTTCATTATTGTTATTAGTTGGACTGAGACAATCAGGGTAGATAACTATGGACTGATTTTATGTCAAATTACCTCCCTTTATTAACCAGGTTTTCAACGAAAACCTGAGTTATTAGATTGGGGTAGATGTCAGTCGGGCGGGCGGGCGGCGGCGGCGGCGGCGGCGGCGTCAAACTGGTGTTTCCGGTCAATAACTTTTGTTTCGGTAAAGATATTTGAATAAAACTTGGTATGTATGTAGCTTATATCAAGACAAAGGCTGGGATTGATTTTGGGGTTTCTGGGGTCAAGGTCAAGGTCACTGTTACTTAAAATAGAAAAAGGGTTTCGGTCAATAACTTTTGTTTCGGTAAAGATATTTGAATAAAACTTGGTACGTATGTAGCTTATATCAAGACAAAGGCTGGGATTGATTTTGGGGTTTCTGGGGTCAAGGTCAAGGTCACTGTTACTTAAAATAGAAAAAGGGTTTCCAGTCAATAACTTTTGTTTCGGTAAAGATATTTGAATAAAACTTGGTATGTATGTAGCTTATATCAAGACAAAGTCTGGGATTGATTTTGGGGTTTCTGGGGTCAAGGTCAAGGTCACTGTTACTTAAAATAGAAAAAGGGTTTCCGGTCAATAACTTTCGTTTCGGTAAAGATATTTGAATAAAACTTGGTATGTATGTAGCTTATATCAAGACAAAGGCTGGGATTGATTTTGGGGTTTCTGGGGTCAAGGTCAAAGTCACTGTTACTTAAAATAGAAAAAGGGTTTCCGGTCAATAACTTAACTTAGGAATGAGCTATCATGATGAAACTTGGTGTATAGAAAACTTACATAAAGTTGTAGCTTGGGATTGATTTTGGGGTTTCTGGGATCAAGGTCAAGGTCATTGTTACTAAAAATAGGGTTAGGTTAGGGTTAGGGTTAGCATATCTTCTACATGCATGGAGGGATTTTGATGAAAGTTGGCACAATTGTTCACCATCATGAGACGGAGTGTCATGCGCAAGAACAAGGTCCCTAGGTCTAAGGTCAAGGTCACAGAGGTCAAAGGATACAAGAATGAAAAGTTTGTCCGGAGCATATCTTCTTCATGCATAGAGGGATTTTGATGTAACTTGGCACAATTATACACCATCATGAGACGAAGTGTCTTGCGCAGTTCCATTCTTTAGAATTACTTCCCTTTGTTGTTACTATAAATAGCTTATATTGTAACTTTTTCATTACTAGACGTAGGGAAAAATCGAGACCACTTTTCTGTAGTACAACATGCATGTTACATCCAATTTTGAGGTGTATTTTGACCAATCTCTACCTGGTAAGGATTTCTGTGTGGACTTACAATTTTTTTTTTTGTATTTTTTTTTTTTTTTTTTTTAAGATTAACTTCCCTTAGTTGTTTCTATAAATAACTTAAATTGTAACTTTTTTTATAATTGACCGTAGGGAAAAACCAAGACCACTTTTCTGTGGTACAACATAGTTGTTACTTTCTAATTTTAGGTGTATTTTAAGGTATCTCTACCTGGTAAGGGGTTTTTTTGTGGACTTAGAAAAACAAAAGAATTACAATGATTACTAAACAACCACAAAATTAAAATTACATCTGCAAATACAGGTGCTAGAGTAAAGAAATTTTCTGTGACGGGCGTATATTGTGACATTCTGGCACTCTTGTTTATTCTTATGAAAAGTGTTGAAAACCTGGTTTCGTGGCATTGACGCGTTTCTTGTTTCAAATTAAAATGGGTATATCTCCATAACTAATGAAGATACTGATCTGAAATTTCATTTATGTCAACAGATTTATTTGGCAGATCCTTCTCTGTTTACTTACATTATTTTTTTTTTAATTACTTCCCTTTTACGTTACTATAAATAGCTTATTTTTAGTAAATTTTTTTTCTTTTTGGTTAAATTTTTTCCCTTTGTTTTTCCTGTGCTTTGGACTTTGATATTTTTTCTGAGGACCTTAATGTCCTCAAGTGCAATGATAACAGGTGAGCGATATAGGGCCATGATGTATTCATTCAATTGACAAGGCTGTTGAATAGTCGTTTTAGTTTCAAGTTATAAGGTTTCACACAATAGTTATGTATTAAAAATAAAAAATGAACATTTTTTTGTACATCCTTTGCAGTTGTTTTATATGTGCTAGCCCAAATTCAGAAATTTCAGTTTAATTTACATTATCATTATGAACTGCTGTATTTAACATAACTTGCATCTTCTCTTCTTTTCCCCTAGATAACTGAGCCAGCTGAAAGTTTCACCTTGACCTTGAGTGAGGCCACCGGAGGAGCTTTAATTGGTCAGAATTCTACATGTACTGTCATCATCAGAGAAAATGACTATCCTGTATATTTTCAAGGTAGGTAATTTCGATAAAACAAGGGAGAGAATTTGATGTTTTTACCTTAAATGTTTTTCTGCAACATTCATTTACAGGTATTGTTGTTTGATTGCTGTTCAAAAACATGTACATATAAGGATTGTCAGGATGCCATTTGTAACATCACATCCTTTGATCAGTAGGTGTTTGGTTAAAAGGTGTTTTATATATAAGATATTACAAACACTTCACTGTATTGTATTGCAGACATTTAAACAGTTTAATGCGGAATGTATAACAAATATTTAAACCATGCACATGGAATATGTGACAGATATTTAAACAGTTTATGTGGAATTTGTTACTGCTGCTATTTTAACATTTTATGTGGAATATTTACAGACATTTATGCAGTTTATAGGGAATGTGTGACAGGCATTTAAAAAATCCATGTGGAATATATAACAAATATTTGATGCGCTTTTCAGAGCTAGCATACGAAGTGGAGGAACCGTCACAGACGTCCATTTTTGTTCGCCGTGATGGACCTACAGACGATGCTGTCACCCTGAAATACCAGACTATTGATGGTACTGCCAGTAGTATGTCCGGAGACTATGAACCCAAAATAGCAGGGCAAGTCACCTTTAATACTGGAGAGGCTCAAAAAGAAATACTAATACGCGTCCTGGATGATTCTGTTGCAGAAGGACCTGAGACGTTTTACCTGCAAGTCTATGATATCATAGGTATGTACTGTCAATACAGAAGAGTAGAATATTTACATTGAAAAATTAACGGGTTTTTGTTTCCTGAACTTAATGTGTGTTCATTATCCTCAGTACTATTGTATTTACTTAATGTTGATTGTAACAAAAGTTTGTTTAGTCGCTCTTAGACTAGTCATTTTTTTATGCCCCCACTTTGGGGGGGGCATATAGATTTGCCCTTGTCCGTCCGTCCTTCCAGCCGTCCGTCCTTCCGAGAATGTTGTGTCGCGCCTAGTTCCAAAAGTATTTGAAGTAGAGTTACAAAACTTTACAGGAATGTTGGTCAGCATGTGTAGTTTTGCACCTGAGATTTCGCGTCCGGATTCATTCAGTCATGTAGGAGTTATGGCCCCTGACTGTAAAAATTGGTCATTTTAGTGTTGTGTCGCGCCTAGCTCCAAAAGTATTTGACGAAGAGTCACAAAACTTTACAGGAATGTTGGTCAGCATGTGTAGTTTTGCACCTGGGGTTTCGCGTCCAGATTCATTCAGTATTGTAGGAGTTATGGCCCCTGACCTAGGAAAAAATTGTCATTTTAATGTTTTGTCGCGCGTAGCTCAGAAAATATTTTACCTAAAGTCATTACAAAGAACTTCATGCCTGTCTACATACTTCTCAGACCACAGCATAGTCATCGTTGAGTTCAAGCAACATTAAAATGCGGTGATGGACAGGTATCTAAAAATCTCAAGAAAGCATAGATCTGTGTCCTTTGTCATGTAGTGCAGGTTAAATGTATGTGAAATATATGTAAGATATAATCCTGTAAGTAACTTATAAACTCAACATATGTGACTAATAAGCCATATGTAAGTGACTTTTATGTTATACATGTAGCATAAGCCACATATAAGTGACATACAAGCCACATATAAATGACATAATTAAATGCTTTATATATGTGACATATAAGTCCCATATAAGTTACATATAAGCCAAATATAAGTGACATATAATCTACATGTAAGTGACATATTAGCCACATATAAATGACATATAAGCCACATGTAGGTGACATAAACTGACATGTAAGTCATATATAAGTGACATAAATGCTGCATGTAAGTGACATATAATCCAAATGTAAGTGACTTATAATCCACATGTAAGTGACATATAAGCCACATATAAGTTACATATAAGCCACATATAAGTGACATATAAGCAACATACAAGTGTCTAGATTTCTTTCGAATAGCCGTTTAAACCTCATTTAAAAAAAAATGTGGTAAACTTAGAAAAAAAAGAATTGCATACTTGATATATTTTACAGGTGATGTGGTCTTCAACAGTACAAATCAAGTCAACATAACAATTCTAGATAATGATGAAGCTTACGGTATCTTCCATTTTGCTGCTCCATTCTCACAGGAAGTGGAAGAAGGCAGCAGTGTAAATTATGCGTGAGTTTTTTGAAATGTCAAAATTGTGCCTAAAGGAGGTACTACAGTTTAATTGCCATTTGAACACTTGTGCTTCACTGAAAGTTGTGTTAGACTTTTATTCTATTTGTGCCTTCTTAGTACTAAGTTAATAATATTATGTGTTTTAACTGTTGAAGATTTTATGTTTTAATAGTCATTCTTACAATTTTGCTCTAGATTTCAGTTGCAAATACATAATTATCTTTTTTTTTTTTCTTTTTTTTTTTAATGAAAACCATTTTCACTTATGTCCTAAGTCAGAGAATTCAGGGAACCATGGGTTAGATTTAAACAACTCTTTCAGGTCTGAAAACTCAGGTTTTTGGAAACAAAAAAAGGTGCCATCCATACCCTTACAGAAGCAAGCCTCTGTGGCGTACATGCTGCGTATTTGCTGTGTATATGCCGCGAACACAGTAGTACGCCAGAGGAGTACATTTTACATACACTGCATGCCGCGTACATGCCGCGTACTATTTCGATGAGTACACAGCATGTACGCAGGAGGTCACTAGTACACTTCAAGTACGCAGCACAGACTCTGAAAATTTAAGGAGTACACTGCATGTACGCAGGAGGGACTTGTACAAGAAAATAGTACACTGCATGTACACCGCAGATACTTCGAAATTTATAACACTTATATTTAGTTGCATTAAAGTTGTTTCCCCTTGATGCAGTTACGCCATTTTCTTCAGATGTATACCAAATTACATGCTACAAAAATTGATTTATTTCATTGAAAAGTGGATGAAGAAAAGCATACTAATTTATTTGATAACATCAATCTACATTATTTTGGTAAGGGTAAATACTTATTGATGCATGTCACTTATCTTTTTTCTGTTTTTTTCTGTCCAAATGATCAGCATTTGCATAAGAAAGTTGGTGGGGTAAGGAATTTACATTATCACAGCAGTTTCGCCACAAGAGTACACAGCATGTATGCAGCAGGAGTACACAGCATGTACGCCGCAGGACTCGGGCCAGGAGTACACATAATGTACGCCGCAGGAGTACACAGCATGTACGCCGCAGGAGTACACAGCATGTACGTCGCAGGGGTAGTACACCGCAGGCTCATTTGCATGTGAAAAGTGTATGTGCCACGTACATGCTGCGTACTATTTCCCGCATACTAAATTCCTCCAGCGTACATCCTGTGTACTATGTAGTCCACAGCATGTACGCAGCAAGTAGTACGCGGCAGAGCTCATTTGCATGTCAAAAGTGTACTACAAACGTACTATCGGTGTATGTGCGGTGTATATCCTGCGTACTATTTAAAGCCCTTGATTTCAGTACACATCATGTACGCATCATATACGCTGTATGTACACAGCAAGAGTACGCAGCAGGCCTTTTTCTTCTGTAAGGGTAATGGAAAAGGTATCTCTTTTTTCTAATAACTCCTATAATAATATTATTATTATATGATGATTTAATTTTACTTTATTTTTAGTATAACAAGAGATGGAGGAACATTTGGTGGTGTTGAAGTTTTCTATGAACTATTCCATACGCTCACAAATGAGAAAGCGTACAATGGTGGAGATTTTGTGGTTGCCGAGGGTCTGAGTGAACGGTTTGAAAAAGGGGAGAGAACAAAGTATATCTCCCTTAGTCCACGCGATGATGATGAACCAGAAAATGAAAGAACGTACACCATATTGATAACCAGAGTAGAGGGTTTGTATTTACTTACTATATTACCGTAAAGTCAGATATTTTTGTGAGACAAAAAATTACCTGTCGTTAAAATTCAAATTTAGTTTATATGGTAGAATGTTTAAAATACTTCCCCAAATAGTTAAATACAAATATAAGACTATTCACAACAACAGTAATGACTCTTTAATGATTCTTACTTGTTTTAATTGTTCACTAGATGTTTCAGTTTGAAAAGGCATCAGTTGTAAGGCCCTAGGATGGTTGTTCAGTCGAGTTAACCTTTTAGAGTTTGAATTAATGCATGGTGGGTGGGGAGTGGGAAGCATCTCTTTAATCAGTAAAATATGGTGGAAGCCCTTGTTAGGACTTGAAACTCTAAGAAAAGCTATGGTAACTTGAGTCTTCCCATTAATAAAAAATTCTCCTAAAACATTGAAAGAATGAACAGAATAAAATGATTAGGTAGACAGAAAAACATTTTTATTTGACATTTGTTGAATTTATACTTTTCCTTGAAGAAACTATGAGCTGATTATTGAATTCAGTATTTTCAATTTTCAGTGTTTGATGGTAGGACAGACGTTTCACTTGCAAGGATCGCTGATGTTGACACATCAGCGACTATTACAATACTGGCCAGTGACAGCCCAAACGGGAAGTTTGGTTTCCCGGTAGAATCACAGGCAGTGAGTATAGCAGAAGATTACTACCCTGGTATGGCAAGCACTACCCAGGTCAGTTTGAAAGTGGAGCGACGGATGGGAATCTTTGGTACTGTGGAGGTTTGTACATGCATCTTTATATTCAGTTACTTTCCAAATTTTCCTACCATTTTCTTTTTGCAATGGTTGATATATTTCCCCATTTTTTCAATACTTTTTTGTATCAGTTTCCATGCAAGGCAGATCCGTTTTTAGCTCACCTGCTCAGGTGAGTTTTTGTGATCGCTCGATGTCCAGCAGCTGTCTGTCTGTCTGTCAACATTTAGCTTGTGTATAGAGGCTGTATTTTTCAATTGATCTTCATGAAATTTGGTCAGAATGATTGCCTTGATAAAGTCTAGGTCGATTTTGAATATGGGTCATCTGGGGTGAAAAACTAGTTCACAAGGTAAAATAAAAAAACAACCTTGTGTATGCGATAGAGGCTGTATTTTTCATTTAATCTTCATGAAATTTTGCTCAGAATGATTGCCTTGATGAAATCTAGGTCGAGTTCTAATATGGGTCATCTGGGTTCAAAAAATAGGTCACTAGGTCAAATCAAAGAAGAACCTTGTGTATGCAATAGAGGCTGTATTTTTCAATGATCTTCATGAAATATGGTCAGACTGATTGCCTTGTTGAAATCTAGGTCAAGTTTGAATATGGGTCATCTGGGGTCAAAAACTAGATCACCAGGTCATATCAAAGAAAAACATTGTGTATGCGATAGAAGCATTATTTTTCAATTGATCTTCATAAAATTTGGTCAGAATGATTGCCTTGATAAAATCTAGGTTGAGTTTGAATATGGGTCATCTTGGGTTAAAAAATAGGTCACTAGGTAAAATCAACTAAAAACTTTGTGTATGCGATATAGAGGCTGTATTTTTCAGTTGATCTTCATGAAGTTTGGTCAGAATGATTGCCTTGATAAAATCTAATTCAGATTTGAATATGGGTCATCTGGGATCAAAAACTAGGTCAAAGAAAATACTTGTTTAAACTCAAGAGACCACATTTTTGGTCCAATCCTAATGAAAATTGGCCAGCATATTTGTTTCCATGAAATCACTAGGTCAAACATGTTTACACTGTTATGTTGTGTTTCTCAGGTGAGCGACCTAGGGCCATCTTTGCCCTCTTGTTCAAAAATATTCACCGAGTGTAAGTTGAGTGGGTCATAATGTTTTTACTTTATATGAATTATGTCTTACATGATTCTGCCTTTGCGACCATTGCAGACCAAGATCTGCCTGCACATCCTTGCAGGCTGATCTTGGTCTGCCTTGCCGGCTGATCTTGGTCCACATTGTTTGCTATTCAGTTAGTAAAGTTTCAGTGAACACCCCTTCAAATAGTAAATAGTATTGCCCAAATTGAATGATGGAACTGTCTATTTTAGAAATTTAGCAGGGTAAGGATGAAAGTATGGTACTTGTGATACTGATGAATCCATTCTTCATGTAAAAATCTGAGAATTTAATTTTCATTTCAGGTGATGTGGGAAGCATATTCTGACAGGGTTGCTGGGGGATTGCCAAAAGTTTATGACCTTATTTTCCTGGGAACCATCCCATCCAGCTTAATGCTGGTACCCAGTCTTCGGAGACCAGGAACTGGAACACATGTTGTCTCATTCTCAGGAAACTCAGGTAAATTGTGCTGGGGACCATGCATTTAGTCTACTTTAATGCTGTTTAGGTCCAGCTTGAGAACAGAGGGAACCATTCTTTCAGACTTAATGCTGGTACCTAGGCTTAGAGTTAAGGAACTGGAACAAATGTTGTCTCATTCAAAGGAAACTCAGGTAAATAGTGTTGGGGAACATTCAGTCTACTATAATGCTGTTTTAAGTTCAGTTATATAAGACAGGGTACCAGTCCTTCAAGTAACATGCTGGTACCCAGCCTTCAGAGACCAGAGAATTTTATTTATGAAAACTCAGAAAAACAGACTGAATTTTCCTGCATATAGATTTTTCTCTGAGAGTTATATGCTGATGGTTTAACTATCAAGGCAACCAGAGTTATGACTATAAAAATATAATCTGTAGTTATGGCCATCTATTGGTGATTAAAAGTTTATATTTTAAACACTCACTCTCAACCTGGATGCACAAGTTTAGAAAACTGTATGATGTATGTGTTAAAATTACTAAAATTATCTTTTAAAAACTTCTTGAATAAGCAAGATGTGTTTATGATATGTAAAAATAATGAGTGTTTGCTAAAAGGTTGGTATTTGAGACATTGTGTACACAGACTTATCATAGAAATATAGAGACAAGTACAAATGTACTGCAGGTCATTGAGATGTCCCCTAGTGGTTGAATGTGTGCCTGTCTAGAGACGCCAGCCAGGGATTTAGATCAGCAAATGGTTGAATATCTCACTTAAGCTATATCGTGTGACATTATGGTGATTTTTTGTCACAGAAGCAACCTTGTGATGTTATTTGTCATTTCTTATCCATTCAACAACAGTTACTGTAGTCGTTAACCATCAGCCTGCTGGCGGCAAGTGATTCTGCCTTTTTGACCAGTGCAGACTGATCATGGTCTGCACTGCTCGCTATTCAGTCAGTAAATTTTCAGTGAACACCCCTTGGAATAATAAATGGTATTGCCCAAATTGAATGATGGACCAGTCCATTTTAGAAATTTAGCAGGATAAAGGTTAACAACTAGTACTGTTAACATATTTTTTGAAGTTCTGAACAAGAACAACTGAGATCTGAGATCAAAAATGGAGAAATGACAAAATGTGTAGAAACATTAACCCTTGCCCTGCTAAATTTCTATAATGAACTTGTCCATCTTTCAATTTGGACAGTACCATTAAGTGTTAAAAGGGGTGCTTAACAAACAGATACTGACTGAATAGTGAACAGTGCAGATCTAGATCAGACTGCATGAATGTGCAGGCTGATCATGATCTACACTGGTTGCAGAATCAATCATGTCCAGCATGATAAGGGTTAAGGACTACATACCTTTTACATTCATACCAAGTAAAATGATTTATTTTTGTATTTTGAATATTTCAGCGGCCTTAATTCTCATTCACAACTTTTTGCAACCACCAATGGAAGAAATAGTGGATGGATTTAGTATCAGTGCCTGGGTCCAGCCCTTTTCTTTAACAAATGGCTACATCATGGCTAAGACAAACCCAGATGGTTCCCGGCACTTCTATACCCTCAGAATGGCCACCAACAGTCTACAGACTAACCTTACTTTTGGATATTCCATCACAGGGTCAAATGTAAGTGATAATTTTGTAAAAGCATTATTTTATTTCACCATATCATAGGCCATATGTTTATTTACCACTGTGAAAAGTTTCATTAAAATCTATATTGTGGAAAAAAAATTCATTCGCGAAATTGTTATGAAAGTTGCGATTTTCTCATAGACACCCGTTATGAGAAATTGCGTGAGGTTCAAATTTTTCAAATCAGTCTAGCCAAAAATCAAGTACACGACCCTATCTTTTTTATTTGCTGAATTTTCTTAGTATGTTCCAAAGTTTTGAAAAATAAAGTTTAATCAAGTTCTACCTTGTAGGAAAAATTTTGATCCGAACATGCAGATGGACCTTAAGGGTCCTTTAGGGTACACAGTAAAAAGGTACATTGTAGAAGGGAAAAATGAAAAACTGAAATACTCTTTGTTTAAGGTCCTAAAAGGTACATTGTAGAAGGGAAAAATGAAATACTCTTTGTTTAAGGTCCTAAAAGGTACATTGTAAAAGGGAAAAATGAAAAACTGAAATACTCTTTGTTTAAGGTCCTAAAAGGTACATTGTAAAAGGGAAAAATGAAAAACTGAAATACTCTTTGTTTAAGGTCCTAAAAGGCACATTGTAAAAGGGAAAAATGAAAAACTGAAATACCTTTTGTTTAAGGTCCTAAAAGGTACATTGCAAAAGGGAGAAGTGAAAAAAAAACTGAAATATACTCCTTGTTTAAAAGCCCTTTTAGGTGGACTGTAATCAGGTATTTTAGGGTACAATGTCACATGGAAAAATGAAAAACTGATATCCTCTTGTCACAAGGCAATGACCATTTCAGATAAACTTCAAGTTCAGTTATTGTGTGTCAATGTATTTTTTCTTTATTCTTATTTTTTTCTAAATGTGTCTATAATTCCTGTTTTTGCATCAAATGTCAGATCTGTAGAGTGTGTTTATAAACATGTTTGTATACAAAGCAATGTTCCACAATCACGCTTTTACATTATATAGAATATATGTTACACAAAATATGATAAAACATAATATGACCCAAAATGACTTCTCTATTAAATAACAAATTTAATTATTACAATTTCCTTAGATTATCATTTTTAAATGTAACATCTTTTTTTGTCAGATATTTTCTTTGTTTCTTTAGCAGTTACTTGGTTGCCCAGTTGAAATATACAGGATTTCAAAATCAAAACCAGAGTTAGACTTTATTTTCCTGTGATATTTTTGTTGCTGAGCTAAAATGTGACGGTGGCTCTTATTTGCAGACATACGGTAAATGTACCAGACTGGCTTTATTTAACCTTTACCCTGCAAAATTACTAAACTGGACTGGATCATTCAGTTTGGGTAGTAACCAGCTGGTAGAACCACTTATTACTTTTAAGGGTGTTCACTGAAAATTTTCTGACAGAATACTGGTAGTAACCAGCTGGTAGAACCACTTATTACTTAAAAGGGTGTTCACTGAAAATTTTCTGACAGAATACTGAACCGTGCAGACACTGATCAGCCTGCACATGATCTTGGTCTGCACTGGTCTCAAAGGCAAAATCTCTTGCTGCTAACAGGTTAAAGACCATTGTAGTCTCTGTGATGCTTTGATAGAAGACATTGTTTCTGAAATCATTTATCCGTTTTCTCCAATTAATGGACGATCTATGTATGAAAAGAATTGGAACCACTGCCTTACCCTTGCATGAACGTAAGAGGCGACAATTTTATAGGGTCTTAACACTTGGTTTTGCTGTAACTCTGTGATTCCAGCAGGTATGCAAATTTTGATTCCATACCTCATGTTTTTATTTCGATGTATATGAGATGTGAAACCAAAATTTGTAGTCGTGTTTGGCGCCATATAACCTATACTGTGTTGGTGTGCCATAAAATCCAAATAAATAAGTATTGATAAGTTGGCAGTTACTTATGGAGAACAGGTCACCGTGGCCCAGTGGTTAAGGTGACTGCCTTGGGATTGGGAGGTTGAAGGTTTGAGCCCTATGGGGAGCGTTCGTCCAGGGCATGTTTGTTGTAGAACTTGTTCCCAAAAGGCCGGTTCGTGAGCTGCAAATAAGTAAAATGAATGGTTACTGACTTCTACCCACCTGACATATAGTGGTTAGAGTTGGGAGGTAATTAGTACACACCATAAAGGTGGAGGTAACGGACAAATGGTTTCAGAAACAATATCTCTTAAGCCAAATTGGCTGGCCCTTTCAATAGGGTTGACACTTTAATAAACAAGACATTTACCTTTACCTTTACTATTACATACTCCAGGAACACTGGTTAGAGTAAAGGAAATACTGAATAACTGGAATCCAAATGGCAATTTTTTAGATTGTCCTTGAAAAAAAATCTGAAATTTCAAATCATTTCAGTGTTGGGATATAGTGACAACTGAAAGATACACTGTGTAGAAATTATTATATGGGCAGCCGTTTCTGGTAACTGACTAAAGTTAAAAAAATTGCTTTCTTTATTTGAATGGTTAAATTGACTGTGAAGCTTAGATCAAATATTTATATATATGAATTTCCTCAATATTTGAAACTTTATTTTTACAGGGAATACAGGTTTGTTTTATCATGTTGTTGTTGTTGTTGTTGTGTAGAGTATGTGATCAAATGCTTGTCTGTAACACTTGACTTTTTAAACTTGCATGTGCATGTATGTGACTTATTATTAACAGCTTTTGATCACTGTTCATTTACATAGCTAATAATTACATGGAATTGTAGTGCACCAGTGTCCTGTATGCTTTCTTAATGAAAAATAATTGTGTTCTTGTAGAAAGTAACAGTAAATATGAAAATTACAAGTTATTCACATGCATGTTGTGTGTTTTGTCTAACACCTAGGATACTGATAGTTTTCTGTATTCCAGATAACATGCTGTGAATTTTGTTACATATTGCACTCTTGTCACTATTTTCACTTGTGTTTTGCAAAAATTTGATACAATATTTATTTTGATAAAATGTGCATGTTAATTTCACGGCAAGTGTAACATTTTTGAGCTGCACCTTGAGAAAACCAACATAGTTCATTTGCGACCACCATGGATCCAGACCAGCCTGCGCATCCGCCCAGTCTGGTCAGGATCTATGCTGTTCGCTAAGGGTTTCTTCAATTGCAATAGGCTTTGAACACAAACAGAATGGATCCTGACCAGACTGCGCGGATGCGCAGACTGGTCTGGATCCATGCTGGTCGCAAATGCACTATGTTGGTTTTCTCATGGTGCGGCTCATTTTTTCTTTAACTGTTATGTCTTTCAACATATTAGCCAATTTATTTTCTGCTTTAAGGCATAACGTAATGGAAAAATATAAATACATTTATTCAAAACAAGTACAGTATTTTTTTTTTGTTGACTAAGGGAAACTATCAAAGTAATCAAAATTTATAAATCTTTTAAGAGTTATCTTTTCTTGACATGATTTTTTTCCCCTTTTAGGAGAATGCATTTGAATATGTGACATATCAGCGTAACATAGAGGACACTATGTGGCATCATGTTGCTGTGACAGTGGATCAGGAAACAATCAACTTCTTTATAGACGCAATTATCATAGGCTCTCGACCTCTTGCCACTTTTCAGACCATCATAGATAACTTTGGTAGTTTAACGGTCGGAGCCAAGTACCCAGGAAGCGATCAGTTTAGCGGCTATTTACAGGATGTGAGAGTCTACAACAGGAAATTTACTGATGCGTAAGATGCAGTTGTTTTTAGCTTGACTATTCGAAGATTAGGGGAGCTATCCTACTCGCCCCGGCGTCGGCGTTAGCGTTAGCGTAGCATCACACAAATGTTAAAGTTTGTGTACCACCCCAAATATTTTCAAAGTCCATTGAGATATTGCTTTCATATTTTGCATACTTGTTTACCATCATGACCCCAGTCTGTAAAAAGGATGAGGCAACTCTATCAAGTATTTTGACTGAATAATGGCCCCTTTTCGACTTAGAATATGCTTATTGTTATGTTAAAGTTTTACTCATTGCTTATATTATACTATCAAGCACTGAGAATAGTCGAGCGCACTGTCCACTGACAGCTGCTCTTGTTACATGTTGATTTGACAAGAGAGAATTAACAAATTTTCTGTTTAAGATTTATTTTTTACGATTTTGCCAGAAAGAGTTACCAGTATTTGATACAACAGTTTAAAAGTTATATATTTAATCTAAACCTGTACATTCTTATCACTGAAATGTATATGATTTTATAATTTCAGTTCTTATGATGATATATCGTAAAAATGTAAAACAGTTATAATGATTTTAGGAAATGTTAAAGACAAGAGAGAAGTTAAAACAAATGTAAGCAATAAATATTTATAGACTGGATGTTCTGTATATTTATTATAACTTGTTTTGATAAACAACATTATAAAAAAAATTTTTCAGTGAGATTCTAGAGTTATACATGATGCCAGCTGGTCTTGACATCACCCCTATCTCGGGGTATATCACATACCCCACCGCTTCCCAAAACGGAAATATAGATATACAATCTATACAGGACAGCGAGGAGGAAAGTGACGAGAGATTTACTGTTCGTCTGCTTGCAGCAAAGGGTGGAGCTTCACTTTCTCTCAGTGACAATCTAGCCACTGTAACAGGTTTGTAGACTTTCATGGTACTTTTGGACTGTGAAGGTATCAGTGTTGGTCTTCTGTTTTGTTAAAGCTAAGTTGTCTAATGCTTGATAAAATTTTTGTAGTGTATTGTATATTTTAATACATTAAAGTGATAATGTGTATCAAATGAAATAATTTCAGCAGAAACATCTAATGGTTAAAGATTTGTGTGTTTCAATATACTGTGAAACCATTACTATTCCTGGGGACACTTTTTTTGTTGTTGTGTCAATCCACAAATCATTATCCCCACAAAATAGCTGTTCCTGACAAAATCCTAACATTTTGTGCAAAAGTTTCTAGGCCAGAGTTTTTATTTTCAGTGTTGAAAAGTGACAATGCCAATGGGTTGTTTTCTTTTCCTCAACAATGTCAGCCTGCACTGCCAGCTACAGAAAGCACGAGCATCACGTGCACAATAGCTCGACAGCGTGGAGATGATGGTCAGGTGATCGTAACATGGGCAGTTTATCAGTTGTTTTCTGGTCAGTTCACTCTAGCATCGGAAGACTTTGTAGAATATACAGGACAAGTTGTGTTTGAAGCAGGTGATAGATCAGAGGTAAGAACTTTCAGTGACCCCTTTCTGATTGATGACAAAACAGTCATTGATTTGGTCAGATTTCAAGTAAAAAAAAAACAACATGTAAGCAGTTATTACATGCTTTTAATTGGTGTTTATGTTATAATATACCAGTTCTGTCATCTGAAGGGGCTGCCGTGGCCAAGTGGTTAAGGTCGCTGACTTCAGATCGCTTGCCCCTTATTGATGTGGGTTAGAAACCTTGCTAGAAGTGTAGATTTCTCCATGTGAGGAAGCTATCTGGCTGGCACACAGGAGGTCAGTGGTTCTGCCCTGGTACCTGCCTATGCCTGAAATGATGCTTGGTAAAGCACCTTAGGTCTTCCCCCACCTAGCCTGCTGGCGGCATGTGAGTCTGCCTTTGCGACGCAGGCTGATCATGGTCTACACTGTTCGCTATTCAGTCAGTAAATTTTCATTGAACACCCATTTGAATAATAAGTGGTACTGCCCAAATTGAATGATGGACCAGTAAATTTTAAAAATTTAGCAGGCTAAGACCTAAATATGTTGGTGTGCCTCTAAACCCAACTAAATAAAAAAAACAACACAGAAGTTCTTTTATCTGTGGAATGCACAGAAGATTGCTGGTCTGGCACAAGGTATTTTGGAGTTACCGTGGTTTAGCAGATGGTTACATGAACGGTCTGTTCACATGATGTAATGATGTAGATACAGGTTTAAATTTCCAGTCTTTTTTTTTGAAGGAACGTAGTAACTATTTGATTCTACTTTTCTTCTCTGTAAGTAATGAAAAAGAAAATGAAAGCATATGAAAGAGACTGTTGATACATGTTTTTTATTATAGGCAGTCATTTTACATCTGTTTTCATTGTAGACATTCAGTGTGCAGCTTAAGGCTGATGGAATCCCAGAACCTGAAGAGGTGTTTGAGATAAGACTTGTTAATGTTACCACAGAAGATGGCACTGTGGGTACTACAAACATAAGTGGGGCCAGCATTGACACGACCTTGCGCAGCTCAGTGGTCACGATGAGAGAAAATGACTTCCTAAATGGATTGTTGCAGTTCTCGACATCTCTGATACCTCCAAGGCCAGAAGATCCCTTCATACCACCAGCGCAGGAACGACCTACCGTGAGTGTTATTTCTTGTTTATCTGAATGTTGATTTTGACGTTAAGTTAGTGGACTTGTAAATGACAGACAGAAATTTCCATTTGCTTACATGTTCTCAGTTTGTTATTTCGGCACTCTCAAGTATGAAAGAAAAACTGGGTGCTTATAAATGCTACATTATGAGTCGGGGAAAATGCCGAAACGTCGAACAAAAATACGTAATCACATTGTCATTACAGGTCTGCCACTATAAGTTGAGTAACCTGATGTATCTAATGAAAATGTGTATTTTAACTATATTTAGAATTTAACCAAACATGCATTTGCCATTACATATTCACTTCATTAATATAAGGCAAATTTATGGAAAGGTAACATCTTACTATTTCAAAGTTTTTGAATTTTGCAGAAGACAAAGAAAATTTAATGTGCTAGTATTTATTACACAATCTTTATACATCTCAAATATATGTATAAACTCCTATCATTATGTAAATAGGGTCCAGTGGCAGGCGGTTATGTCTAAAGACAATTTGTTTTAAGGATCTATATCAGAAATTTGGCATCCGTTTCTGATTCATGAAAGAAAATGTAGCCAGTTACTTCTGTAGAACGAGTAAAATCGGTGCTTGTTGAAGTGGTAGTTAGTGATAAGCCGAAAAATAACAATAACCAACAGACAGACATTAGTTTATTAAATAAAATCAGTGAATTAATTTTTAAAATTTTATCTCCCTTTTGTATATAGGTAAGAGTAGCCGAGGAGGCTGGGATAGTTCGCCTCCTAGTGGTGAGAGCACAGGGCTATCAAGGGGAGGTAACTGTTGAGTGGAAGACAACTGATGGTACTGCTAAAAGCTTTGGAAAAACACCTCCAGATTATTCTGTGAGCATACATTTACTTTGTTACAATTAGTTTTAGCTCATCTGATTTTTTGAAAAAAAGTGATGAGTTATTGTCATCACTTGATTGGCGTCGGAGTTGGCATTGGCGTTGCCTTGTTAAGTTTTATGTTTAGGTCAGCTTTTCTTCTAAACTGTTGGAGCTATTGCTTTGAAACTTGCAACACTTGTTCACCATCAAAAGCTAACTCTGTACAGCAAGAAACATAACTCCATCCTGCTTTTTGCAAGAATTATGGCCCCTTTTGGACTTAGAAAATATCAGATTTCCTAGTTAAGTTTTATGTTTAGGTCAACTTTTTTCCTTTACAGTCAAAGCTATTGCTTTAAAACTTGGAACAGTTATGCGCATTAAAAGCTGATTCTGCACAGCAAGTACCGTAACTCTGCATTGCTTTTTGCAAGAATTATGGCCCCTTTTGGACTTGAAAATCATTGGTAGGACAATATTCTATTATACAGAGACAAAAAAATCAGATGAGCATCTGCACTCGCAAGGGGGTGCTCTTGTTATTTTAAGACATGGATGCTAGAGTGAGGGAGTTTCACTGTACTATGAAATTCTTATTAAATGAGAGGGATTAATATTCATATATTTAATGGGTTTTTATAGGCCTGTGAAACAGAACGTATTATGGGAATTCTGCTGCGGTATGCACCAGCTTTCACTAAAGTTTTCTGCTCTCTAACAGAAGCTGTTCTTATCCAGTGTTCACCAGACTTGGTCACAATGTTTATGGTCATAATGTATTGGCCAACTCGAATATCAGCTGGATTGTCCCAGTGGCTCTGGAGTTATGGCCCTTGAATTACTCAAAATTGCTAAAGTTGACAATGTCCACTCTCTAACTTTAGAGGTTCTTATCCAATGTTCACTAAACTTGGTCTCGATATCAGTAGGCATAATATCTCAGCCAAGTTTGACAACCACAGGATTGTCTGAATGTCTAGAGTTATGACCCTTGAGCCTCTGCTCTCTAACTTAAGAAGTTCTTATCTAATGTTCACCAAATTTGGTCAAGATGTTTATGGGCATAATATCTCAGACAAATTCGATAAATAGTCCGATACTCACAGTGAGTGATGAACCTTTAATTACTTTAAACTATGAAAATTGACAGTGTCCACTAAATAAATCAAGCAATTCTTATCCAATGTTTACCAAACTTAGTCAGAATGTTTATAGGCATATTATCTTCTCCAGATTGGATAACCAGGCAGATACTCTTGTCACTCTTGAGTTATGGCCCTTCAGTAAGTGAAAAGTTGTCTGGTAAATAAGTAGAGTGTTTTAAAAGTCAAGTAATTTGCTTTGATGCTCGCATTTTGTGACAGCTTGCTAATCTTGTTTCATACCTTAGGCTAGAATTAACACCCAGTACACAGCTATGGTCTTCTAAAATTTGAAATCCATGAAATTGTATTCTTGTGAAGCAGCTTACTTCTTGCCAAAGGCGAAAAGTTGTCAATGAATTCAAATAGGCGTAGACTTTAAATTTTGTATGTCCACGGTTGGAGTGTTTGTGTACAACCTGTAAATTGTAGCATTATATTATGCAACACAGATTTTATATACAGATCATGAATTTCTTTTTATTGTATACTTGTATGAATTCTGTCAAAAATACGGCTTGTATTTCACAAGTAAATACGAACAGTCTGAAAAAAATCGGTATTGTACCTTTTGCATCGTATGTTGCTGGACTACTTTCATTTAATATGCATGACACAGTTCTATAAATTGCACACACAAAAACTAAAGTTCAACCGCATGTTTTGAGCCGTGACGGAATGATACACTTTTTCAATTGGGTTATATCAATATTCGGTCCATACCTGGCTGAAAAATCTCTATAGAGTAAGTTGGTATGTATGTTTTATTTACCATGAACTTGATTATATCACTGGCGCAATTGGTAGAGCGTAATGATTACAAACCGTGAGGTGCGAGTTCAGGCCCAGATTACAGCCGTATTTTTTCTCTAGTATACAGATTATTTTTATTTTATCTTAGTCAAGAATCTTTGAAGACTCTTTTTAAAAACCATTTTGTATATTTTGATAATAATGTTTGACTTATTTTTTTTCATTCTTTCCATACTTTAAATATATTTTGCTACTTTTATTTCAATTTAATTCATGTCGCATAATTTCAACTTCACTTGCTGTGTCTGCTGACGACCCTTCAGCTGTTTTAGTCAGTGAACTGCACAACTTTCTCATGCAGTGTTTATTGAAACAAATGGTTAAAAACAAGTATGCCCACGGGCAGAATGTCGAGCCTGCCAGCTGTCAAGCATGACCTTGACCTTAGACCTAGGGACCTGTTTTTTGTGCATGACACTCCGTATCATAATGGTGAACATTCTTGTCAAGTTACATCAAAATCCCACCTGCATGAAGAAGAAATGCTCCGGACAAACTTAGTTTGATCTTTGACCTCCAACTTTGACCTTGACCTTAAAGATAGAAACATGGGGTTTGCACTTGACACTCCTTCTCATTGAGGTAAGCATTCATGCCAAATATAAACAAGATTGGTCCATGCATGTCAAAATTATGGTCCAGACAAAATCAGACAGACACATGCACAGACGCATGCACATATACCGACCCGCCAAAAGTGATGACTAAGTTGAGCTCACCGTCAGCGGGCTCGACAAAAATTTAGAATGTGAACTTACCAAGGCTCGAACCTCGAAAAGTAAGTTTGTTAAGCCAACGCCATATCCTTTGGGCCATGCATTTGTTTACATTCATCGATAACTTATACCACATTACTAATTGTATTACATAATTATATGCTCCTACCCTTTTTTGGCGAATCAACTGTCCTGCATAAATTAGTCACGGCTCAAAAAACGTGGTCGACTTGTACACTCAGTTAAAATAACATTGATAAACATTGAAGATTTTGTTTGATAACAAAATAACAAACAAAAAGGTAGAGGTATACAATAAATGGGTCATTATAACAGCTTAGCTAGATCTGGGACTTTGTATTCATCTCTCGCAGATTTTGCCAGGTCAGATCACACTTAGCGCTTGTGCATCTCTCATGATCTGTCCTGGCAAAATCCAGTCAAGCCGAATACAGCATCCCAGATCAAGATAGTATTATAATAACCCAATTTTATGAGATGGAAAACTTTTCAGTCACAGTTGCATCATGTTATACCTATTTAACATATAGAGTTATAATTGGCAGTAATTTCATCTATGAAGTGTTGGTTTCAAAAAGACTTTATACACGATTTGTTTTGTGTGCAATACATTTCTCACATACAAAAAAGATGGATTGTGCAATAATTTTCTGGAGGAACATGCAAAGAATTTTTCACTCACAATGTTTTGTTATGCAACATGTTTCTCAACAGGTTTCCCCCATATAAAGTTACATTATGCAATGATTCTTTCATGATATAATGCAAAGGACTTCTCATTGTCAGTGTGTTATTATGCAACAGGTTTCTCACATATAAAGTTATATTTATCTGTACATATTTGATCATGCCAGAGTAGGCCATCCAGTTTATACATCATAATGCACTGCAGATTGGTGTCCAGTTGATCGTTCGGTTCGTGTACTGCCCATTTCGAGTAATTGATAGGTGCCGGACTGTCAGTGTTCATCCACATCCATTTCTTTATTTTGGTCATGTATGTTCCACTTGTCCACCAGCCCTTGGCATTACGAATCTCTGTATGATAAGAATAAATACAAAAGAAATATATACATGTATATATTATTTTCATAAGCATTTTTGATGTACATTTAATATAATTTTCCTGTTTTTAGTTTTGCTTTTAGGGCCCAACCCATAGGCAGGAGCCCTATCGTAATCACTCTGTCCTGACCTGTTCTGTCCTAAATTTACTTGTGTCATTTTTAGCTCGACTATACGAAGTATATGGAGAGGTATCCTACTCAACCCAGCGTCCGCGTCCTTCCGCGTCCCCACCTTGGTTAAAGTTTTTTTTACACTTTCTCTTTTTATACGCCCGTTTGAAAAACGGGACGTATTATGGGAACGTCCCTGGCGGGCGATATCTTCTTCATGCATGGAGGGATTTTGATGAAACTTGGCACAGTTGTTCACCATCATGAGACGGAGTGTCATGCGCAAGAACCAGGTCCCTAGGTCTAAGGTCAAGGTCACACTTTGAGGTCAAAGGTCAAATTCAAGAATGACTTTGTCCGGAGCATATCTTCTTCATGCATGGAGGGATTTTGATGAAACTTGGCACAGTTGTTCACCATCATGAGACGGAGTGTCATGCGCAAGAACCAGGTCCCTGGATCTAAGGTCAAGGTCGCACTTAGAGATCAAAGGTCAAATTAAAGAATGACTTTTTCTGGAGCATATCTTCTTCATGCATGGAGAGATTTTGATTTAACTTGGCACAATTGTTCACCATCATGAGATGGAGTGTCATGCGCAAGAACCAGGTCCCTAGGTCTAAGGTCAAGGTCACACTTAGAGGTCAAAGGATACAAGAATGAAAACTTTGTCCGGAGCATTTCTTCTACATGCATGGAGGGTTTTAATATAACTTGGCACAAATGTTCACCACCACGAGATGGAGTGTATTGCGCAAAAACCAGGTCCCTAGGTCTAAGGTCAAGGTCAAGGTCACACTTAGAGGCCAAAGGTCAGATACAAGAATGACTTTGTCCGAAGCATTTCTTCTTCATGCATGGAGGGATGTTGATGTAACTTGGCACAATTGTACACCATCATGAGACGAAGTGTCATGCGCAGGTCCCTTCTTTAGAATTACTTCCCTTTGTTGTTACTATAAATAGCTTGTAACTTTTTCATTACTAGTCGTAGGGAAAAACCAAGACCACTTTTCTGTGGTACAACATAGATGCTACTTTCAAATTTTAGGTGTATTTTAAGGTATCTCTACCTGGTAAGGAGTTTTTATGTGGATTTAGAAAAACAAAAAAATTACAATAATTACTACAAAATTAAAATTCCATTTGCAAATACAGGTGCTAGTGTAAAGAAATTTGCTGTGACGGGCGTATATTGTGACATTCTGGCACTCTTGTTTCTCATTATCTCTGTAATTACTTGATGGATTTGTTTCAGACTTAAAATAGTTATTCCTCATCATCACCCACATCATATGGCACAAGGGCCATAACTCTCATACCAATATTTTATGAATTATCCCCCCTTTTTACTAAGAATTTCAGGTTAAAGTTTTGATGCACTTTCACTCTATCTCAGTTATAATATTACTATATTGGTTTGACTCAGACTTAAAACAGTTGTTCAATATCATCTCCCACATCATATGACACAAGGTCCATAATTCTGGTACCAATATTTAATGAATTATCCCCCACTTTTACTTAGAATTTCAGGTTAAAGTTTTGATGCACTTTCACTCTATCTCAGTTATTACTAAATTGGTTTGATTCAAACTTAAAATAGTTGTTCAACATCATCACTCACATCATATGACACAAGAGCCATAACTCTTGCACAAATATTTGATGAATTATCTCCCCTTTTTACTTAGAATTTCAGGTTAATGTTTTGGTGCACTTTCACTCTATCTCAGGTATTACTAAATGGATTTGATTCAAACTTAAAATAGTTGTTCCACCTTAACACCCACATCATATGACCAAAGGTGCATAACTCTGGCACCAACTTTTTATGAATTATGCCCCTTTTTACTTAGAATTTAAGGTGAATTTTGATGCATTTTCACTATATCTTAGTAATTACTAAATGGATTTGATTCAAACTTGAAGTAGTTGTTCCACATCATCACTCACATCATATGACACAAGGTGTATAACTTTTGCACCAATATTTTATGAATTATCCCTCCTTTTTGCTTAGAATTATACTTATATAGTGTTTTGATACACTTTATCTTTATCTCTCTTATAACTTAATATTTTTGACACAGACTCAAGCTATTGTGCAATATCTTCATCCACCATTGGAGTCATTAAATACTCCACTGACAGCTCCAGCTTACTCAGATGTGCCCGTTTCACTATCCAGCATTGAAATAGTCGAGCGTGCTGTCTCCTGTGACAGCTTTTGTTGTTCACATAATAACTCCAAAATGAGTTTTGTTGAACTTTCACAAACAGCAGAGGAAATGCAGTATACAAGAACTATAACTCTTATCATGCTTTCTTTTTTATTATCTCCCTTTACCGGTATTTAATTAAAATGTCTTGGTCATAACTGAAAATCATTTAAACTATATAGAAAGATGGAAGACATTAAGGGAAACTGCTTTGCATTGGATAACACTATAACAACTATATTTAATAATTTTCAAATTATCTTCCTTTTTACATAAATTTTACTTGTCCAACGCATTATTCCAGAAGTACTGCATACATTTCAGTGAAACTTGAAACATAGAAAAATACTTCTGACCAAATTTAGAAAGATACTATCAAGCAAATTTGAGCAGAACATTCATATAAAAATATCAGATTATGACTATTCAAAGAATAGGTAGAGCTATTTGATAATTGTAGTATTTAAAGACAACAAGAAATAACTCATGCGTGCAAGTCGTCTGCTACTTAGAGTAAGGTAGTTCCAGTTAACAATCAAAAGTTCATTACAAGATAGTTACAGTACATAAATGAAAAATTTGTAGTTCACCAAAATTTATGTAACCCTTAACAACTGAATTAAAATACAAACCTGGATTATTTTGAATTTGAAATGAAACGAGGAAATGTTCTTTGAGAGATCCTAGTGCCACCAAACCACTGCCCATGGCTGTGCAGTATTCCCTAGCATCATACCATGTGGTATTGAAAGTTGAGAACATGTAGCAATCTGTCCAATCATCATAGCTCACAAATCCTTCTGGACAACGGTTTTTCTTCTTTTCATGGCCTTTCGATGTGACACTCTCTACCAATGATTCTATTCTTCTTGCACCACGTAGAACCCGTTTAGATAGATCTTTCATCTCCTTCACAAGTTTGTTTTCCAATTTTTCAAATTCAGACTCCAGTGTAGACATTTTATCTACCATATCACTGATTTCATATCCATTTTCCTCTGACCTTTTTGACCTTGACTGTAACCTTGATTTACTTTGACAATTTTCGTTGCTAGGCAACAGAGTTAATTTGTAGTTACAGTTATCAATATTTAATTCACATGTTGACTCTGTATTGGATAATCCAAAATATGATGAAATTGTACAAATAATCCACAAGAAATAAAGACCACACATATTATTCATTATTTACAGGAAAACAGACCAGTCTGCTCCACTAAATAAGATATATTTTCTCCCACATGAAATAGTAAACTTACGGCATGAACTCGAGTCAAAATATTTCATCAAAATATTCATCCATTGGTACAGATTTAAATTAATCTCTTTCCCTAATAAATAAGAAAGGAAAATGAATTTTCAAATCCTTTCATCAGTTGTACAATGTCGTGATTTAAATAAAATCAACAACTTTTGTATAGAGGGAAATTCAACTCCCTGAACTCACAATGAACACTGAATGAAATTAAGACATGATTAACATACACATCTGGTTTACAAATCAAATTTGTATTGAAAGAAGCTTAAAGGCATAAAAAAAATTCTAAAATGCGGTAAAAATTAAGAAAGGTAGTTTTCACTTAAATACAGGGTGTTATTAAAATTAGGTTACACTTTTTTCAATCATTTTTTTTTTATTTTATTTATTTATATGTTATTTATTGCTGTCAATCATTGATGAAAAGCAGTGCCTTCAAATAATGAGATAATTATGTAATGTGGAGTTGTAATTATCATTATACCAGATGCAGTTTGAGCACTTTTTTCATGATAAACACAATCAAAGATGGATGGTCACCAGGCAGCCACTAAGGGTGCCAAATTCATCCTTTACCTGTTCCACAGAATGATCTGGCCAGAAGGGCAGAGCATGAGAAAACTCATAGAACAAAGAGGCAGATATCTTTTAATACTTGCCTTTCTGGCTTATTTAGCCCAGCTCTTTGTGAATAGACAGCCTGGTTCTTTAAGGTGCCTGGTTTATAGCACCTAAAAATATGAAGCCGTCTTTCCTAAGAAGAAGCAAATTCTCAGAAATGTCCATTGACTAGACAGGGATTTTAGTCCTGGACCTCTGGTTTCACAGTCAAGTATGCTACCTCTAGACCCAAGGCCACCCATGATGCTTTTCATACTTGAAAATTTCAACATTTAAAATTTAAGGAGGTCCTTTGATATTTATATCACAAAAAGAATCTACCGTCTGGATCATATTATCCAATTTTCTTTATTGTTTACGAAACTGCAAGTGCTAGCATTGGGAACTAAGAGTGTGCCAACTTTATATTAGAAGTTATATATTCTTTATACTCTCAAACATTTAAACAGACAGAGGTAAGTTTGTTTTTTTTTCCATTCATTTTATATTTATAACAGAATATTCTTTCTTGGTGGTAGATTGAGAGAAGTATAGTAGTCGCAACTTGACCGCGATGGTTGACCTTAGGCTGATTATTCATATCGATTATTTCATTATAGAAATCAAGGGTGCTTAGGGTAGCCGTGTATATTTATATGGAATTAGTTTGTATACAGTGCAGTATCAAAGTATATATACTTACATTTGATCAGTTAAAACCTTCCAATACATAATTTATATTTACACAAATTTATAATTCCTTTTTCTCGTGCAGCTGGTGTTTTACCTACACTTCTTTTCAATAATAGGTTGTGCCTCATTATGTATTATAATGCAAAGGTCAACCATCGGGGTCAAGTTGCGTCCACTATACTATAGTGATTAAGGGGAATGCCAATGGTGGTAGATTAAGGGGTACTCCAGTGTAACAGTATACTCTTTGTGGTGGTAGATCCAAGGGAACTTTTTTTTTAATTTTTAGGTTGTTTTTATATACTGTAACTGTTGCTTAGTAACAAATATGTTTTAAAGCAAGATACTGCATGGGGTGTATTCTTAAGAAAGTTTTAATTTTACATGGATGTGAACAACACTTTATTGTTTCTCTAATGTTTTCTATGCAAAAGTAACATTCTTGATGGTGAAGATTCTGGTCACTATGTACATGTTGTACATTTTATATGAAAAATGTTGAAAGTTTTTAAAATGTCTGTAAAAAGGTAGAAGGAACTCTAAATATTTTAAATCTGATAATGTTGGAATAATATCAAAAGTGACTAAAAGAAAAAATGCTTCCAGTCCGGGGAAGTGGTACAATGGTTGAGGGAATTGTTACAGCTGTGAGAGAATTGTGAACAAGTGTGACTCAAATGTTACAAGTGTGACACTGCTTGAAAACTTGTAACACTGCTTGTAACTCCTATCCCTTTTGTAAATTATAAATTCTTTTAGAATTTGAAGTTCACATGCAATATAAAAGACAAAAAATGGCAGAGTCTACCTTGTATTTACATACAGCAGAAATGATTTAATCTTTAGACATCATTAAGCCTAAATCTTCGGAAATCAGTTGCTGTAGATAAAGAAAATGATAAAAGATTTGCTCTTACAAAATTTAAAACAACAACAACAACAAAACAAGAAATTAATTGTTACATGAATTAGATTTCAAAATCAGTGTCTTTTTATGTACAAATTTCGGAGCATACGTTATACTTCAGAAGAGGGAGTTAATATATTCATGTTGATCTGAAGGGTAGTTGAATGGTCTCACTGTAGTAGATAATAGTTGCACTGTCAAGTAGTTGTTACTGTGAAACCTGTTTGAATGTTCACCACTTGATAAAAACTGCTTGTATAAAAAAAGGTTAACCTACAAACAGTATAATTTTGCCAACAGTTAACATACACTTTGTCTTTTATTTTTGAGAGGTTTTTATGGACTGGTTCAATTGTATTTCATTTCCCTATAAATTTCAGGCTGCTGTTGGCCGCATCACTATGAGAGATAGTGAGAGATATGCTTACATTGACATCACAATTATTGATAATAACATACCTGAAGATGAGAAATTTTTTACTGTCACACTGTTAAATCCCTCGGGTGGTGCGGCACTGGGGATCGGGTCTGAAGTAACTGTTGTAATTGAACACTCGGACGGAGCCTTTGGGGTGTTTCAGTTTAAGGAGGACTCCAGACAAATTCAGGCACAGGAAATGGGGGACAGCAGTTACAATATAGTTGTTCTACAGGTAAGCTGGTGTCATTTAAAAAAAAACCTATTTTGGGAGTATACCAGTTCTGCTTGTGTCGTTTCATTTTGCATTTTTGTCACCATTGAAACTTAAAAAACCAGCAATTAGTTTAGTATTGTTTTGTGATCTTAAATTTTCCATTAATAAAATGTTTCACAATACCACAATTTTTCCTTTTGCAAAAACAAAGATTCATGACCTTTGTGATATTTTATACATCCAGGACATTCTGGTTTTTGGCAGTTTGAGATTATGGAAGTTTATAAGCAAGTAAGAACTGGTTATAAATACAGAAATACTGACAGTCTTACAATTGGCCCCTACCTTGACTTACAGTTTAAATTAGATCCAACAAAAAAAAAAGGACTGAATACAGTTTTATTGAATTAAATTAAAATACTGATAAACTTTTCAACAGATGGAGCGTACAGGAGGCAGCATCGGTGAAACTGTTGTATCATGGGAGGTACAGAGTGATAAAAGCAATGATATTGTAGACCATAGCGGCAATGTGACCTTCAGCCATGGACAGCTGACCGGAGATATAGGGTTAAAGGTCAGAGGTGATCCTCAACCAGAACTTGATGAATTGTTTGTTATACAGATTACTGCAGTGTCCAGGGTATATTTTTTAAATTCTTTACTACAGTGTAGGCTAATATGTTTTAATTTGTTTTACTGTCTGATTACAATCTCAGATTTTTTTCAATGTGAAGCTGTCTACAATTCATACACGACAAAGTCAGTCCAGCAGATGACAATATTTTCCGTAACAGCTTCCGAGTACTTACGGATAACGGCGGAAGAAGCCGGAATTTTTAAGAAATGTTCACTGTACATGTTAAAATGCAAAAAGGACCAAACAAACCATTATAAAATTTAAAATAAATTACACATAACGAAAATTGAATAACTTTTCTACATTTTTAGGGGAATCGATTTTTTGATTATTTGCGGAAAATATCTCATTTTATAAGTTTTTTTTTCCTTCTTTATACAGGCAACTTTATCGATTTTCCGATAGACCGATGTTACTAAAAGTTGGTAATGCACTAAGTTGGTTTTCTCATGGCGCGACTCATATGTTGTATCGATAAATGTGTCATTCTATATACTATTAGTATTACTTAGCCACTCTAAGTATGTTGGCCTTTTTTTAAACTGATGCCATTTTCTTATTATTTAATATTTTTCTATTCTGTTTTCTTGCATTATCTGACCGAAAGTCGGAATTTAATGGTCGCAGAGGTTTAAATACATTTTCTGATAAAACAAAATATCTATTTACGAATGCACTGTATGAAATTTTACAGGTAATTTATTGCAAATCGACTGTTTTTGTATGATTTTGTGTACTATTTACATTAATATCTCATTAAAAATGCTCTAAGATTCGAGTTAAGGAGGTAGGTTACCTTTATATTTGTATGTGCGCATGTCCAACCGGAAGCTAGCTTGACGATTTACGACGACGTTTTACGACAAACTAAATGTGTTTGTATAGTCATTCTTCTGAAAACAAATCATAGACCTGTCTTCGATCTGACGCTTTATGTTTAATAATGCAGAAAAAATGAATAAATTGCCGCAGAAACGCTTCAAAACAATGTTGCCTTAAAATGACATCATTGACGTCATGACGTTACGTGTCAGTTACCGCGCAAAATTAATAGCTTTTATCTTGAAAGTACGGAATTCTGTGCATTTTCTTTATTCAAACTATTTTCAAATAACCATTATTTGCTGAAATTTTTTTTATGAGTCTTTTGCTCTGAATAATAATCAATATTTTGCTTCTTTTATGTAGTTATTAAAGAAACGTTATGCGGAATGTAAGAAAATGGATGATGGTAACCAATGTTATTTGGAATATAGTTGGGTGAAAGGTTACTTGTTACGGCCATTTTCAAATAAAAAATCTCGCAGTTTGATTTGTAATACTATTTTACAGGTTCCGTTGATAATTTGTTACTTATATACTAAAACTAAGATCTAAAATTGTTCAAATTTCTGTAGAAAATTGTGGTTTCTTGAATTGAAAATTGATGTTACCATGGAAACGAAGCCCGTGACCTATGTATCTAAATGTTTAAAAATTTAAAGCGTTGACACTAGTCTATTTAAGAAACACAGCTTCGGCTTTTTATTTTCCATTTCAACAATTTTCCATGAGAATAAAAGTAGCATGCTGAACGATTTTTCATGAAAAATACCAGACGAGGGGTACTGCTGTAAGTATTCTAAGCTTAGAAATTTGTTTGAATAAATGCAGATAACACGAAAATAGACTTACGTTAGAAATAATAAAGTTTTAAAGCTACATCAGCTAGAAAGATAATCTTATTCAATATTATTTTATAAGAAATTACGACAAAAAGCAAGATATAAACCATTTTAAACATCTCTGTTGCCGGCTACTTTAAATTTTAAAGAAAAATGGGTACATGTATAGTGTTGCATTTTGCAAAATTATTCCCCAAAAAATTTTTTCTATGTTGGTCTTTAACGAAGGGATGAACCCGTCAAAAACCCTATTTTTTTTTCAAATTTTTTGAAACTGAGAGAAAATGCGTTACCAGGGAAACACGACCCCCCGGACATATAATTTTAATTTTATTAGAAAGCACGTGCATACGTAAAATTATGATTATGCTGCCCTCTACGGATTCAATAAAACAAAATACTTAAAAAAGTGAAAATTCCGTATTTTCCTTCTTTTTCAATATAAAAAACCCTTCGGAGGGTCATGTCTTCAAACCGGATAAAAATTGAATTTAAAGGGACAGAGACAACGAAACGAGATTTTCCCTGTTAAAACTTAAATTTTCACGAAAACAAAAAGAGGGGGTTCAACTAATTTGTTTTACCCTTATAAAAGAAAACCCCTCCTTAAGTTTATTCCTATCGAAATTGAACGTTTGAGCGAAATTTTTATTAATGAATGCTCTTAAAACGCGTTTTCTGCGTACGTGACCCCCTTTTCCCTTGTAGGGGGGAGAAAAGAAAATAACCACAAAAATATTATTAAACCTTTGATAAAAAGACTTAAAGGTCAGTGTCAAAAATGTTTGAGGTTGCACGTTTTTATTGCACGGACAGAAAAAAAAAACACACCCAAAAATTTTTGATTGGAATTTTTAAAGATCAAAAATTTATGCTTACTGAATGGAAATGGCTGGGGGCCCCGGTAACCGTCAGGACAGGCTGAGGCCCGGGAAATTTAAATTGAATACGAGGTGCATTTTTTTAATAGCGATCGTCTTTCCCGGGGGTTAAAGAATTTTTAAAAAACATCTTTTTTCTGTGAGACCTTTAAAAAATAATCGGGAGTATGAAAACATTTTTTTTTCATCCCTGTAAACAAGTCTGCTCTTTGTAATACTTTTTTTTTGTTTTTTTTCTTTTTTTATTTGTTTAGCTGCGCTGGTATTGGGGACTGTTTCCATAAAAAAATCAATGTGGCCAGCGAAATATGAATTTTGACCCTTTCCCAGATCGGGTGGGGCGCCTGGTTTGATTCAAAAAATTTAGATTCGTATTTTTTAAAATTAAAAGGGGGCCAAATTCAAACCCCCGGTGTTAAATTTTTGGAAATGCTGGTTTTTGGCTGAGTTTTATTTATTGTAATGTTTGAAATGTTATAACCCCCCCCCCCCCCACCCCCCAAATTATGCAAAATTTGCCAAAAAAATAAAAAAATTTGAGATTTATTTTTAAAAATTTATTAAATTTAGTCAGCGCGTTCCTTACTTACACTCTGATACCCAAAGGGGAAAAATCCCAAGTAAATAAAATACTATCACTCTATTCAATACATATACCCCATTCTTTTTTTTTTAAACAAAAACTTTAAAAAATTTTAAAACTTTAAAACCAATAAAACATAACATTATATCGTACGTTTGTTGACGTACACGGTTTATTTATATTTTACACGCCACCCCTATGCAAAATGTGTCATAGAAAAATTCGATAAATATGCTTATTCTATTTTCTCAAACTTTGAAAATTATACCACTACCGTTTTACTCTATTTTTTTTAAAATGCTGTCTTTTTTTTTCTTAATTTTTTTTTCAGATTTTTTTTTTTTTTGCACTTTATAGCCAAAAGTCTTTTTTTAATGATTATGCCGTTTAAATTAACTTTAATATGTATAAAAAGAATTTCGATCGCCTGTATGAAATTTTGCGTTTGAATTTAAAAAAATTCAACCGTTTTTCTGTGATTTTATTATTTTAAAGTTATTATTTTATAAAAATGATCTAGCAACTACGTTTGGTTTTAACGATAGAAATTTCAAAATAATTATTTTAAATAAATGTTTTACAGGGAAGGCCCCGTCCCTAAATTGCGAAAAAAAATTTTTATTTAAAAAATTTCCCTGTTTCCGTTGTTTTTTACGTTTGTGTAGACGTCTGATGTTTGGATCCCCATCGTATGGTTTTTTGGTGGGTTTTCTAGTGATGCTTTTCGTCCGGGGTGTTTATCCCACCATAGGTCCCATAAATATAAATTAATTCGGGCCCAAACTTTAAAAAAAATAAAATAATTGTTTTTTTCTTTTCATGTTTTTATTCCTTTTGTAATAAAAAGAAAGTTCGATCTATAAGGATTACTAGCTTAGCCTGCATGACGGGTTGTCTGGGGGACAGTAACCGAACATTAGACTAAGTGGGTTAGGACCCCGGGCCACTACTATTGAATGGATGTCGGCTAACAAAAAAAACATTCCCCGAGGTTCATAGAGAGAGTGCAAATAGTTTTGACTACAAAATTTCAGAAGGTTTACTTCATGAGTAAAGTATTTTTTCACATTTATTCGGTTTTTCTTTATTTTCGTCAATATATTATTAAAAATACGCAAGTCAAATGCAAAAAAAATTTTAACAGGGTTTTATGTTTTGGGGAAGAGGAATAATTATTTTTTTAAGCAACCCCTGAAACAAAAAAAAAATTTGACTAACTTAACGTCATAACCTCGCTTTTATGTGCGACAATATTTAGAAACAGCCGCCCAAAAACTTTTTTAAAAGACAAAATTTTTGGGTTTGAAAGACAAAAAAAGTAAAAATGAGACCCCCAAAAAAATTTTTTCAGTTTTTTTTTTTTTTTTTTTTTAAAAAAGAAGAAATTTTCCACACTTAATTTCCCGTTGGAAAATATCGATGTTTTCGGGTTTGTGACTGGCATTTCCACCCTTAATTAAGTCGCCCCCTCCCTTCTTAGTCTTTGTAAAGTTAAGAAATTCAATTTTTGTGTAATATTTTTTATATTCTCTACATACATCAAAAATGTCGGAAAAAGTCCCCCAAAAATTTAAGTGCATGTTCAGAAATCGTATTTTTGAGAAACAAAATGCAAAAACCCCTAAGTCCTTCTCACTAATTATCCGTTTAAAAAAGTGACACAAATAACAGTAGCTGTGACGCGGGGGGGGTATTTTTGCCCTGGGCGCTTTAACGCGAGATTATCTCTATTTCCCATTCTGTGTTGTTTTAAATACGTTAATTGCAGAGGGTAAAAAAAAAAGGGGAAAAATAGAATTGCTTTTATTCATAAAAATTTGCAATGATTTCGCTTGCAATATGGGTTAAATCAAGGAATGAATTTTATGCAATGTTTAATGTAACTTCTACGGAATCTGCCCTAATGACAAAATAATAATATAATAATTATAAAAAAAAAGAAAAAACGAAGTGATAGTCGAAGCATTTTCCCAGCGTTTTTTTATTGCAAGAAACGGCGGGAAATATATTTAAAATGGAAAAAAACAGATTACCTTTTGTAGAAATAATGTACATTATAAATTCGTCGGGGTCCCTTTCATTTTGATGAGTTATAAATGAAGTCACAAATTAGTAACATTTGAAAAATAAAAACCGGGTTTTAGGATTAAAAAAAAATAAAAATTTTTATTTTTAGAACGATGGAGGCCCCTTTTGTTCTTTTGTAGGTATTTAAATACCTTCGTTTTTACTGAGAATATTTACTGATTTTTTGTACGTTTTATTTTTTGAGTTAAGTTTAATCCGAATACGGTAATTTACTGTATAAGTTTAAAAACAAAAATATGAAATGTTTTCCCTCCCCAAACGATTGTACATTGTTTTTACTTCTTTTTTTATTGTTGTTCTTTTTTTGAACCTTTGCTCTCATTAAAATATTTTTGAAGAAAAATTTAACTTGACAAACTTTCATATAAACCTTTTTTTATGGTTGGGAAAAATTGTTTTTGTCAGGTTGTATTTTTTTACAAAATATTCCCCACAGCTCCATTGATAAAATTATTAAACCCCTATTGAGGAAATTTTTTTCTTTGTTAGGTAAAATAGCTTTACCCAAAAAAACCCCCAAAAAATTTTCGTAAGCAAAAAATATTTAAATTGTTGTGAACTTTTGAATGATAGTTGACATTTAAAAACATTTCTTTTTCATTTCGATTACCCTAAATAATTGATTGCGAAAAACATTTAAATAAATAAACTTGCTGAGTAGAAAAGACAATACACAGACTTAATTCCTTTACTTTCCCGACTAAAAGGGTTTTAATAACCTTTTATACATGAGAGGTGGATTTACTTTTTGTCTTTAACCGTTTGGCTGAAATAGAAAACCTTATAAAGGGGGTGGCAATTATGGGTAAATTAAGTATAGTATTGTGCGAAAGTTTTAACGAGAATGATCTTGGCATTGTTTTTGGGGTTTTTGGAACGAATTTTTGTCCGATTTAAAAAATATAGATAGTTATTTAACCCGTGAAGGGAAAGTTCGTCTTCCCCCCCCATTTATTGGGGGAAATCACTAAAAAAAAAATGAATATGAACAATTTTTTTTCCCTACAAAATTTTAAACATACAAAAATTTTAATGATTCCTTGTTATTATTTCGGGAAAGCGGTGACCATAATTTGCTTAAAAAAGCTTTTTAATAAATTTATCTACAACGGTTAACTGGATAACGTATGATAACAAGGTATTTCACTAATAAATGAAGTATAAATTGATCGGAAAATGTGAGAATTTTCCTTTTAATATTTAAAAAAATTTAAAAAAGCAAGATTTAATGCTTGTTTAAAAAGTTGCTTTATGTTTTTAAACTTAAATTTAGAGGAGATCTTTTATTTTGAAATATTTTATAGGTTTACTGGATTAGGGTGTTCGATTTGTTGAAATTGTATAAATGTTAATTTTCTATAATATAATTATTATATATAAAAATAATATTATATATTATTAGGGAGGATTTTTATAAAAATAATGGGAAAGAGTAAGTCTCGAATTCATAATAAAGGGCGGGGTAAAGGTTTTAAACCCACCCCTGCACAGCAATATTAATTTCTATCGCGTATTGGGGAATACTTTAATGCCCATAAAAGGGCGACACATACAATCACGCGACACCGAAACGACCACGAAATTGCCCGGGGGCCGGACAACAAAGTAAAAACGGCACCGATTTTAACTTTTAAAAATTCCCCTTGCGCGCTAGGGTTTGGCAAAAAATTTCGAAAAAAATTGAGTGTTCCCAAAACCCCGAAAGAAAAAACGAACTGACTTATTGGAAAATGTGGGGAATTGTCGCATGTCGAAGTATTTTTTTGAGGGCGCACCGCAATAACGGGGACACGCAGAGAAAATTTACACGGTCGACAATGAAAGAACCATGTATTTTAACATTTGAATGGGTTGCCCTGAAAACGCGCAACGGATTAAGCGAACCCCAAAAGTAAAACGACCACAACTTTTAACCAGACACACACATTCAATGCGCCACGAAAAGGGATTCAAGTTTAAAGATTAAAAGTTAAAAGTGGAATTAATATTTTTTTCAAGTAAAAATCAAGTTTAAATGATGGTATGTAAAAAAGGGTGGAGGAAAATATAGTTTTTAAACCCAACATCCCAAAAACTTTCTGTTCCCAGATAAAATAATAAGTTTCGAGATATGACTTTCTTATTTTGGCGGGACGTTTTTTTAAAAAAAACCCCCAAACGAAAAGCGGGAGTTGCTTTCCTTTATTTTCAGAAATTTCCCTTTTCAGGTAAGGGAGGTCTTGCGAGAAGATTAAAAAAATATCTATTTTTTTATCGCGATTTTTATCTTCAAATACTAAGCGGCATTATCAAAATTTAACAACTAATTGCACAGAAACTAAAAATTGCTTTTATAGAACACTCACCAAAACACACTATGTGCAGTATTAGAGCGCATAATGCCACTTTAAGGGGCAACGACATCGAAGGAATTGTCACATGCGGGGTAATTTAGGGGAGATGTTTTAATAATTCCTTTTTATTTCAATATTTTAAGCTTTAAAAAAGTTCATAATTTGTAAACTACATGGAAATATTTAAAAAAAATGGCAATTTTCAACGAACCCCAAGGGGGTTTGGCTAAACAGGGTTTCATGATGTAAAAAAAAAAAAGCCCGAAAAAACCTTTTTTTCCTACAAAAAAGGATTTAATCAATAAGGCTTAAAAGCTACACATTTTGGGAAATATAAAAATTTCTATGGAAAAAAAATATTAGTTTTTGTTTTGTCCCTCGACATCTGCAGATTGTTAGGGGGGATAATGCTAATCTTTTTTAAAAAAAAATTTAAATTTTTGTAAAAAAGCGTTAAAGAAGGTATAACTAAATTCTTTTTAAGCTTGAAAAAAATTTTTAATCGAATATAAAAAAAATTTTTTCTGAGGACACGCCGTCGGGAACATTTTTCGAACTTTTCCATTTTTTGGGTTAAAATATTAGCCCTAAAATAGGAAAAAGGCTTATAAAATTTTATTTGGGGTAAAATAAATGCAATTAAAAAATTTTTTTTATAGAAAGTGACAAAAACGAAAACTTATGACAAAAAGACAACTTGTTCGCCGTCTGAATGTAATTTAGGATAAAAGCTTATTTCCGTCTTTTTTGACGGAAAAAATCCGTGGGTTTTTTTCCAAGGATATCCCAAAAATTACAAAGTTCGCAGTTACAATCAAGTGTAAATGTCGAACTTGAAAACAAAATGTTTTTAAAAAAAGTTCAGCCTATGGGTTTTTTATCCCAAAAAAAATCCAAAGGGGGCAAATTTATTGTATTCAAAAAAAACAATAATACAAAAAATAATTTTTATTTCTGTTTTTTTTCGAAATTTTAAAATTTTAATTTTGGGGCCCCCCAAAACCAAAAAATTTTTCCCCCCCCAAAAGGTCAAGCAAAGTAACATTTTTTAAAAAAGGGAGGGGGGGAGGGGGAGGGGGTTTACCTTACATTTTTATCTGTTCTATTTTTTTTCGGAATTAAGTTTATCACAAATTTTTCTAAAACACGGAAATGACTTTTTTGCGGCCCGGGGACATTTTCGATATGAGAAGATCCGATGAAAACAAAAAAAAAAAAAATAGAAAATTTTTATATAGGCATTTTCCTTTTTATTTTTAAAGTTATAGTCCTTGAGTTGATTATATTTTACGAATTTAAATTTTTTTAACTACGCTTTCATCCTTTTAAAAAGGGGAAAGTCCTTAAGTTTCCAAATAATAGATCATATTTCTTTTGATTTTAGATACTAGATACACGTGAAATGTTTATTTTTTTTTTTTTACAAAAAAAGCTCCGCCCCCGGTATATTTATCCGGATTCCTTTTTAAAAAAGCAACCCCAGTGAAAGAGCCGCGACCCCCTGTCATTCAAGTCGGAAAAAAAAATTGTTATATAAAACCCATTTAAGTTTGGGGGGAAAAATAGATTTTATGAAAAAAATATGAATTTTAAACGAAGGGCAAGTTTTATATTTGTTGAGTGTGGAAAAAACTGGAAAAAACTTGTTTTTTCTGACGAAAAATAAGAATAAGCAGACTTTTAAATAAGTATGTTTAATTAAACACATTTCTTTAACAAAGTAACTGTATGAAAATTTTCTTTAATGAAAAACTTTTTAAAGACAAAACAATTCGAATAGATGATAATTTTATGTAGGTTTTCTTAGGGGGAAGGGCTTTTGCCACACTTTAAAAAGGGGATGCCCGTTAAAATCAAAACTCCCCCGGGGTTTGCATAGTTACCAAATTTTTGGTAAAAAACACCCATACCCAAAAAAATTTTGGTTTTTAATGCAAGACTTTCCCGTTGTGAAACATAAGTGAGATCTAGGCCATTATAACTCCCGGTTAAAAAAAGGAAAAAAGTATTCATGCGTTTACTTCCACGCATGATATCTAACTCGAGGGCACGACATTTATTTTCGAAAGGCAGAAAATTTTACCTCGGGGGGCGCGAGAATTTTTCTTCGTGGCATATTATGTCCATTCGAGATGTGAACATTTTTATTTTACTTTTTTTTTTCTTCAATGAAAAAAACCCCATTACCCGAGAACTAAAATTTTGACTATCGAAAACTTTCAACCTTTTTTAACACGTGACCAAAAAGGGAAAATGCCGTTAGGTCATGTACCGTGATATTTGAATCTCATATAAGGGCAAATTAGCTTCATGGCTATTCCAAAAAGAAATTGGGGTCTTTGTTAATATAAAACAGTACTTTAAACAATTTTTTACAGTTTTAGATGTTCACTCTGCGTAGACCCATTTTTCCCCAACATATCCATACTTTTTCTTCGAGAAAACGAAAAAAAAAAGGGTGTTGAATACCCTTTGTATGCGTGAAAGCAAGTCAATGAATCAGGGACCCCCATTTCTCTGCATTTTAAAAGCGGGGCCCCAGAAAAAGCACTCACTTCAAGTAAAACAACCGAAATCTGCAATACTGCATGAAAAAATTACTTTTATGTAAAATTCATTTCACAACTGAATGCCATTTGGGGCCCCGATTTCGGCAAATGTGCGAAAAAAAAAAAAAGGAAAAACGAGGATCTATTATCGAACTTCTTTGCTACTTCAGGAACACTTATTGTACGAATAAATGTATTAATAATCGTTTTGCCCAAAGATTTCCCCCCTTTACCCAATAATTTGTAAATAGTCACTTTTTTGTGTGTACACAGGGAAAACCGCGCTAAAAAATTTTTTTTAAAAATGTTTTTAAAATTAAAATTTAATTTAAAAAACATTTTTTTAAAAAAAATCTTGTACAAAAAATTTTTTTTCGGTATTATAAAAAAAATACTATATGGGCAGCGTATGTGACACGGTATTGTCAAACCCCGAAACAGAAAAGTCCCCACGCGGCATTTCGCAACGGGTTTTTGGGGCATTTTTGTCCTGGGGTTTTTACAAATTCAATTTTTCACGCATGTTTTTTCTGTAGATATTATATACGATTGCGAAAAACTATCTCGACAGTAAAAGACATTTTATTTGAGCGCGACATCTTAGTTCAATCGCACAACATCCAACATGAGAGCAATGACATTTTAACGCCGCCCCCGACATGTTAATTCGAACGCACGAAATCACGTCTCGATCACTTTTAACCTATATCTACGAAAAAAGTATGATAATGCGTTAAGAAAGGCCTTGCCCGAGAGATCCAACCCAATATTTGATAGAAAAAATGGCAAATGATTTATAGCAAGAAGGTAAACGCACCGACTTGAAAGCCCCGTGCCTTTTTTCCAAATGGACTTAATCTGTCCATGAAGTATTTGTGTACCAGTGAATGTGGAAAACGAATGATTTCCGCAAAGTGATAAGGGGTTTTAAATTTTGTGTTTGAAATTTTAGTAAAGTCATAAGGCGATTCCCCCAAGCGAAAATCGTGTTGTCCTCTTTGCATATTTCAAAACAGCAGGGGGCCTTATATTTTACAAAATTTTAGTTTCTTGGGAAATTTCCTCCTAGTATCACATTATCAATTACTTTCCAAAGTCCTTAGTCATCTAAAAACCCCCCCACAAATCAATTTTGTTTCTTAAAAATTTCTTTTTTTATATATTTTAGATTCCTGTATCTTTTATTAATAACAATATTTCATTATTCCCCTTCATTCCTTTCCCCACCTTTCCCCCTCCCCACACACGCCTCAAATGCAGACATTTCCCTCCCCCTATCACCCAAGGGGAAATTTAAAAATCTCCCCGTCACAAAAACTTCCCCATTTCAAAATAAATTTTACCTTTTTCTTGGGACCTTTTATCAAAACAGCCAATATAAAGGGAAGGTGGCAAGGTCCTGTCTTTCAATATGTACAAGGAAGTAAAATTTAGATAATTAACATGTTAAGAGCTGTCTTTAGAAAATATACATGTAATGAAGTTAATTCCCTTGGGCTTAAAGCTAAACCCCAAATTTTTTTTATTGAAGATCAACTATTTAAAAATTTATTTAAATACAGTCTTAGTTTTCTGGCATTTTCGACATAAAAAATTCATATTACGATATTTCGTTACAATTCTTTCAAAAATTTTTAAAGTCAAAAATGCAACTTTAGTGGAGATGATTTTGCGGGAAAACGTTTGCAAAAAGGGGGATGCAACATTTAATTCATTCTTTGGGTTTAAAATGTACTTGCGACATTTAAAGCTAGGCGAAAGTAAATTTTGCAAAGTAATTACGTTTTTTTGGGCCCTATTTTAAAGCGGATACGTCTTCCTCAGTGAAAAATCAAAAAGTTTGGGACCGTGTTTGTGGAAAATACTTTTTTATTCTATAAAATTGACGTAAAAACATATGTTCTGATACCTGAAAAAAAAAATATGGGCATTATATGACCCTTTACATTCGTTAATAGCACATTCAACACGCCCCCATTTATTTCCATACTAAACAAAGAAGACTGAAAATGTTTTTTATTATTCAAAAAAACATCGATGAGTCAGAATCATTTGCCAACGTACCCCTAACGGGCATGTTTAAAGAAAATACTGGGGCATGCAAAAATTTTTGAGAAAACTTTAAAAAAGAGACGAAATTTTAATAATTTCAAACTCAAAAGTATAATATTCAAATTTCTCGCCATGTGTGGCTGGTTTTTTTTAGTGAAGCGCCCTTTTACCCGGTTTTTCATGATGTGAGATAAAAATGATGATGTGATGATGAAAAATAAAAATAATAAGAGATAATAAAATAATAACTTGGTCATGCTAAAACCAATTAAATACAATTTCCCCGCGAAACGTGTAGGACATAGTCGATTGTAAAATAAGGTTTCCCCTTCCATTCATAAACAACAATTTAAGGTTATCCTCCCAAAAAAAAGTCCTGTGTTTAAGTACGTATTTAAAATAATTTCATATAAATAAACAAATTGCCCGATGCATTAAAAATTCGCTTGCCCGAACTTAAAATTTCCCAAAAAATGCGCTATCTGCCTCGATAGGTATCCTGAATTTAAAAGTACGACAGTGACGTAAAAATAATGCGGGGCATGACGGCGACAAAAACGCATTATAAGCCCGGGGGGTGATTTTAGGGTATTGCAAAAAGCTCAATATAACATAGCATGTTGCACAAACATTGATACAATTTTTTTTTTTTTTGTTATTATAAAAAGGATTCACAACATTTCCGGAAAACTTAAATACCCCATGTTCGCAATTAAATTTAGAAAAGATTAAGAAAACTTTAAAGCGCTAAAATTTCTATTCGGATTTTTTCATTTCTTGTGCGGGGTTAGATTATCCAAGCCTAAAAAAATCCCGAGTCAAATAAAATCAAAGATTAGATCTGGATAATAAATTAATATCGTATTTCATATTAAACGAAGAAAATTACTTTTTTAAGTAAATCGAGAAATTATGTATTGTTTAAACAGAAAAAAAAATTTGTCAAGATTTCGTTTTTTATGATATTACAATTAAAATTTCACAATTTTTTTTCAAAAAAAACAAAGGGGTAAAAAAAATACTTTTTTTCCACTGAAAATCAATCAGAATTTTTCCCAGTAAGGTGAAACAACCCCATGTCAAGTTTGTGCTGGATTTAAATGTCCAACACAAAAATTAAAATCTTCTCTGTTTGTCAGTATTTTATTTCATGTCACAAAAAAAACAAACTTCCTTTAAAATTTTTGAGAAATAAATTTAAATTTCCATGGCAAAATCTTGCCATGCAAACACCAGGTAAAAATTTTTCCATGCGAATTTTCCATGGGAAAATTTCCCTGCAAAATTTCCAGGGAAATTGCCTGGCAGAATTTTATGGGAAAAATTTCCTGGCCTTTTTTTCCATGGCAAAAAAGAAAATGAGTTATCGAATTTTAAACAACATATTTCTACCCAAAACATTCTTTGGAAAAAAGTTTAAAACACTTTTTTTAAAAAAATGAAAAAAAAAATTTCCCGGCAAATTTTTCCATGGCAAAATCATGAATTTTTTTTGCCATGGGAAAAGACAGATTTTCCATGGCAAAACCCCTTTTGCCATGGCAAAAGTAATTTTCTGTACTGATTAACAAAAAAAATAGTAAGATATCATTAAAAATTTCTTTTTAAAATGGGGGTTTTAAAGAAAAAATTTGGGAAAATTTATTTTTTGTAAAACGGTAAATATGGGCTGAAATTTTCAAATACCGGCGGGCAAAAAAAAAAACCCGGGGGCTATTTATGTTAAAGGGCTAAAAAAAATCATGAAGAAACATTTACCCCACTTAATATTAAATTTTTTTTTATTTTGCATGAACCCTTTGGACCCAAAGGGCGCTGACGGAAATTAATTTCTACCGCTCACTGCCCTTTTGGTATGTGAATCGAATCCGTAAATATTTTTTGTTGTTTTTAGCAAAAACGTTTTTTTTTTTTTTTTTTTAATAAAAACTGTTGGTAGTATTTTAGTAGCGAGTTAAAATACTTTGAACCAACTATCCGGGATATTTTCTTTCATAATTGTAAATTATTCTTTTATTGTATGTCTGTGATTCATTATAAAACGTGTTTTTGTCCTTCTATAGAAAAATGCCGATGATGTAGATTTCGTGTAAGCTTACAGTCACGGAGTACTATTTATTAATTGTAGAATTGACTACACTATATGGGCATGTAGCAATACTAGGCAACACGTGCGCAAGGTATAATTATTACAGGCTGACGTACTGATTTGTATAAAAACATATGCGCACGTATTTACATATAAATAAGACTAGTTATAAACAAGGGAATACCGGGTGCTTTTATTATCAGTAACTATAAAATGTACCTGTATCGAAGTATTAAATTTTAACTACCAAATTTCCAAAGTTGAGGAAAATCATGTATTACTTGATGTGTGTGTTAAAATATCTATTGTTATTTCAAACATAATGTTTTAAAAAACACATCTGCTAACGATATCCCATTTTCAGGAATTTTATTTAAGCAGTGTATTTCTTCTGTCTATGAAAATATTTTTCCATGTTAACTGCTGACAATGTTTAGCAGAAAAAAAAACGCATTTCAAAGGTATTCACAGTGGTCCTCACTCTCTTCATCATACAGGATAAGAAATAAGATTTTCACACATTTTCAATCCTAATATACAACAATCTTATCTGTACCCAAATTGAGACTAGTAGCCCCTTTTATAATTATCCAAAAATACTTCCTTTAATACTTTTGTAAGCAAAAGTCAAAACATTACAGTTTAGTTGATATTATATCTAATATTGAGTGCAAAACCAGGCGGGTCTACAAATAATCTAGTTAGGATTTCAGTGTTTACATATTGTTAATGAATCGCAGTTATTAGAGACTTTGTAAAATTAGTCAATTTTAACAGTCTTAAATAAAAGATAAGTCTACGGTTTATAGTAATTTCCTTATTGAATGAAACAATACAGATTATTCAAAATAATGCTAAGTGTTGTTTTCTCGCTGCACAGATATTTAAAACTCTTGTTTCACAGTTCTCGTGTAACAGTTCGCATGCTGAACAGGACGTAGTTTATTGTTTAATGGAATAATACCCTTGAGAAGAAAATTGATATGCTATAACAGTGGTGGGATATACGTATTTTTATAACTACGTATTGAAAACATAATAGAAATGAAGAAATTTGACATCTTCAATTGAAAATGACATGATAAAAAGGAACCAGGAAAGTAAGGGATCGGCTCATCGGATCGCTTGAATGGCATGAGCTTTGCCCAAGTTCATTGCCTGAATTCATTTGCCACAAACATTTTTTAAAAACTTTTAAGGTTTCTTAACATGAAAAAGCTGTCTAGAAAATAAATGATACTCATATGAATTTATGGCAATGTACCAGTAGGATCTAGTCAAACGTAACGAGATAAGTTAATGCCTCTTCAATGGGAAGTAGTTAATACTAAAAATAAAAATAATATTCATTAATTACTATTGTTGTTATTATGTATAGTACTTTTGATCCAGTCAGCAGTACACTTGATAATTAGAGCCATATATGCATCTAGAAATAGTGCTTTCAAGTTTAATCTTAAGTTTTATTTAATAGCATGTTTACAACGAAATATCACATCGCATGAGAGCTTTGATAAATTTACATGCATAATGTGTTGGCTATTTCGCCATTATTTTCGCACAAACTGAACTCGTACAAAACAAGTATTGCAATTGTTAGTCCTGGTGGTATAAAATAAAGGGGCGTGACGACCTACCATCTGGCGTCATGCATCCGCGTTTATCGTATTGATCTACATTTCATGCTGAAAGAGATATTAGAATGGAAGAAATTGATAGCAAACCCGTGTTTGAACACTATTTATACACTCGGGTTGTCATTGTGTCGTTTGATAAACAAAATACGAATTAAGCAAGTAAAACTGATACCTCCAGCAAACCAGAAAACGATAATACACTACGTTTCAATTAAATTGCTAGAAAACAAAAAGAAAAAACAAATTTTGAGGTTAAGTTATGAAACGGAAATAGTTTAATTCTCAAAACAGAAATACATTTCTTAACATGAAAAGAAATTTTAATTCACGAAATTCAATATAAAAATACTGAAAAACATATTATTAATCAGCTACACTAATAATATATTTAAATGCGAAAATGGTATTCTCAAACACATGTCAATTTTATGTTTGTTTCAAACTTTTATTTCTGTATAATAAAATAACCAAATATTTGCATTTTGGTATTTATATTCAAACATAATGTTTACATTAAATGATTTATTTTTGTCACAAAATAAGTGCTCTTGTCCTTCACTTATGATAAGAAATACAGTTCATACAATTTGCATTACTTATGTTAGAGAAGTAGAGATATACTATAACGTGTTAGAGAACTAAATATTGATTTTTCGTTTTTTGTTTTTCCGTGGCAGAGAACACACTCACTAGAGAATTGTAACTACAATTTGTATCCTTGCTATCCTTGGCTCACAATTGAATATCTCAATTGAACCTTTAATTCATGTTCACTTCTGTATATCTCTTTGCCTTTTGGTCCTCTATCCTATGATTTTTAGCCGATCCCATTTAATCTCACGAGCGCATCCCATGTTTTTCTAGGCTGCGATGTTGAAATAATTTGATAATCTAAATAGATCTGAAGAGCTTTCATTATTTCATATGAAGGTAAATGCAAAACACTCAGTTGATGATTTGTGATGAGATAAAATTTGATTTTGATGGAAAGATTTTTTACCTGTTAATTCAATTATTGAGCTACATGTATTGATATTATATCACTTAATATATACACAGTTATATGTCGTATCTTATACGATTCGTAAAATTCTGTTCATAAAACATGACCTCCGAAATTAAACAATTAGCTGGACATGCACATCATATTATCAAACAGTTCAAATATATGAAATGGCTGATACTTTACATGATGAACTATTTGTTTCAGTAGAACCTCTCATGTATTAACGTGAGAAATGTGGTGTACAAAGAAGTCAATTCACGTAATGTTAATGCACGATTTTAATTTTTGCAAATGCTTTTCGAGGGACGGACATATTTATCTTTGCGCAGACGGAAATCTGGAATATGTGTCGTTTTTTAAAATAATTACCTCTTTTTATAGCATATAAACAAATCCACGAATGGATTGAACGCGTGTTATCTATGCGATTGTTTGTTTGTATATTTGTTTTCTTTGAACAACATTAGTGTTTTCGGGAAATATCAGTCTTCATCAAATGTCTCTCGAAATTCATAAAAAATGAAAGCTTTTTACTACTATAGTACTCGTCCTAACAATGTATTCATATTTAAAATAACCCGAATGATTAGCCGTCATTCCTGAAATTGTGTTGCTGATGATCAAGATTTTTAATGATGTTTTAAAGAACGAGAAAAAATTATCTTTTTGATAGTCTTCTCGATTTCTCTGTTTAGTCTCTGTTACAAACATTGCCAGGGTTTCCTGCAGACGTAAATATACCAAATTTAAAACAATTTTACATTGTCCCGACAACGTGATACACCAATAGAATAATAGAAGGCGTTTGAAAAAAAAAAAAAAAAAAAAAAAAAAAAAAAAAAAAAAAAATATATATATATATATATATATATATATGCAGTTAGAAGATGTCCTGCAGAAAAAAAATATATATAGTGAATATATCTTGTATCAATTATATTTGTGTAAATTATTAGTTATACCTCTCAGAAATTATGTGTATCATAGTTGGTAGTAATATGATATACCCGAATTATCAGCTAAAATAACACAAATACCAACTATTAAAGAAGATATCGTTGTTTATACGAAAAAGGCAACGATACAAGTCAAATAATTTGTTTGTTTGTTTGTTTGTTTGTTTTAGGTTTAACGCCGTTTTCCAACTGTATTTCAGTCATGTAACGGCGGACAGTTAAACTAACCAGTATTCCTGGATTATGTACCAGTACAAACCTGTTTTCCTCAAGTAACAGCCAACTTCCCCACATGAATCAGAGGTGGAGGACTAATGATTTTAGACACAATGAAGTCAAATTATTTACCTCTATATGTCTTCCAATACAATATAGGCATATTTTGTTTTCTAAACCAATTCTATTTGCAAAATGTTTCAAAAGATATGTTCACTGTCATCAAGATGAATGATTTCTACGGATAAATTCAAATACTGGTTAGTTTAACTGTCCGCCGTTACATGACTGAAATACAGTTGGAAAACGGCGTTAAACCTAAAACAAACAAACAAACAAACAAATTATTTGACTTGTATCATTGCCTTTTTCGTATAAACAACGATATCTTCTTTAATAGTTGGTATTTGTGTTATTTTAGCTGATAATTCGGGTATATCATATTACTACCAACTATGATACACATAATTTCTGAGAGGTATAACTAATAATTTACACAAATATAATTGATACAAGATATATTCACTATATATATTTTTTTTCTGCAGGACTTCTTCTAACTGCAGCATTAATATATGTATATATATATATATATATATATATATATATATATATATATATATTTTATTTTTTTTTTTTTTTTTTTTTTTTTTTTTTCAAACGCCTTCTATTATTCTATTGGTGTATCACGTTGTCGGGACAATGTACATTTTTTTAAATTTGGTATATTTACGTCTGCAGGAGCCCCTGGCAATGTTTGTAACAGAGACTAAATAGAGAAATCGAGAAGACTATCAAAAAGATAATTTTTTTCTCGTTCTTTAAAACATCATTAAAAAATCTTGATCATCAGCAACACAATTTCAGGAATGACGGCTAAACATTCGGGTTATTTTAAGTATGAATACATTGTTAGGACGAGTACTATAGTAGTAAAAAGCTTTCATTTTTTATGAATTTCGAGAGACATTTGATAAAGACTGATATTTCCCGAAAACACTAATGTTGTTCAAAGAAAACAAATATACAAACAAACAATCGCATAGATAACACGCGTTCAATCCATTCGTGGATTTGTTTATATGCTATAAAAAGAGGTAATTATTTAAGAAACGACACATATTCCAGATTTCCGTCTGCGCAAAGATAATATATGTCCGTCCCTCGAAAAGCATTTGCAAAAATTAAAATCGTGCATTAACATTACGTGAATTGACTTCTTTGTACACCACATTTCTCACGTTAATACATGAGAGGTTCTACTGAAACAAATAGTTCATCATGTAAAGTATCAGCCATTTCATATATTTGAACTGTTTGATAATATGATGTGCATGTCCAGCTAATTGTTTAATTTCGGAGGTCATGTTTTATGAACAGAATTTTACGAATCGTATAAGATACGACATATAACTGTGTATATATTAAGTGATATAATATCAATACATGTAGCTCAATAATTGAATTAACAGGTAAAAAATCTTTCCATCAAAATCAAATTTTATCTCATCACAAATCATCAACTGAATGTTTTGCATTTACCTTCATATGAATAAATGAAAGCTCTTCAGATCTATTTAGATTATCAAATTATTTCAACATCGCAGCCTAGAAAAACATGGGATGCGCTCGTGAGATTAAATGGGATCGGCTAAAAATCATAGGATAGTGGACCAAAAGGCAAAGAGATATACAGAAGTGAACATGAATTTAAGGTTCAATTGAGATATTCAATTGTGAGCCAAGGATAGCAAGGATACAAATTGTAGTTACAATTCTCTAGTGAGTGTGTTCTCTGCCACGGAAAAACAAAAAACGAAAAATCAATATTTAGTTCTCTAACACGTTATAGTATATCTCTACTTCTCTAACATAAGTAATGCAAATTGTATGAACTGTATTTCTTATCATAAGTGAAGGACAAGAGCACTTATTTTGTGACAAAAATAAATCATTTAATGTAAACATTATGTTTGAATATAAATACCAAAATGCAAATATTTGGTTATTTTATTATACAGAAATAAAAGTTTGAAACAAACATAAAATTGACATGTGTTTGAGAATACCATTTTCGCATTTTAAATATATTATTAGTGTAGCTTATTAATAATATGTTTTTCAGTATTTTTCATATTGAATTTTGTGAATTAAAATTTCTTTTCATGTTACGAAGTTTATTTCTATTTAGAGAATTTAACTATTTCCGTTTCATAACTTAACCTCAAAATTTGTTTTTTCTTTTTGTTTTCTAGCAATTTAATTGAAACGTAGTGTATTATCGTTTTCTGGTTTGCTGGAGGTATCAGTTTTACTTGCTTAATTCGTATTTTGTTTATCAAACGACACAATGACAACCCGAGTGTATAAATAGTGTTCAAACACGGGTTTGCTATCAATTTCTTCCATTCTAATATCTCCTTCAGCATGAAATGTAGATCAAATACGATAGAACGCGGATGCATGACGCCAGATGGTAGGTCGTCACGCCCCTTTATTTATACCAACCAGGACTAACAATTGCAATACTTGTTTTGTACGAGTTCAGTTTGTGCGAAAATAATGGCGAAATAGCCAACACATTATGCATGTAAATTTATCAAAGCTCTCATGCGATGTGATATTTCGTTGTAAACATGCTATTAAATAAAACTTAAGATTAAACTTGAAAGCACTATTTCTAGATGCATATATGGCTCTAATTATCAAGTGTACTGCTGACTGGATCAAAAGTACTATACATAATAACAACAATAGTAATTAATGAATATTATTTTTATTTTTAGTATTAACTACTTCCCATTGAAGAGGCATTACTTATCTCGTTACGTTTGGGCTAGATCCTACTGGGGACATTGCCATAAATTCATATGAGTATCATTTTTTTTCTAGACAGCTTTTCATGTTAAGGAACCTTAAAAGTTTTTAAAAAATGTTTGTGGCAAATGAATTCAGGCAATGAACTTGGGCAAAGCTCATGCCATTCAAGCGATCCGATGAGCCGATCCCTTACTTTCCTGGTTCCTTTTTATCATGTCATTTTCAATTGAAGATGTCAAATTTCTTCATTTCTATTATGTTTTCAATACGTAGTTATAAAAATACGTATATCCCACCACTGTTATAGCATATCAATTTTCTTCTCAAGGGTATTATTCCATTAAACAATAAACTACGTCCTGTTCAGCATGCGAACTGTTACACGAGAACTGTGAAACAAGAGTTTTAAATATCTGTGCAGCGAGAAAACAACACTTAGCATTATTTTGAATAATCTGTATTGTTTCATTCAATAAGGAAATTACTATAAACCGTAGACTTATCTTTTATTTAAGACTGTTAAAATTGACTAATTTTACAAAGTCTCTAATAACTGCGATTCATTAACAATATGTAAACACTGAAATCCTAACTAGATTATTTGTAGACCTGCCTGGTTTTGCACTCAATATTAGATATAATATCAACTAAACTGTAATGTTTTGACTTTTGCTTACAAAATTATTAAAGGAAGTATTTTTGGATAATTATAAAAGGGGCTACTAGTCTCAATTTGGGTACAGATAAGATTGTTGTATATTAGGATTGAAAATGTGTGAAAATCTTATTTCTTATCCTGTATGATGAAGAGAGTGAGGACCACTGTGAATACCTTTGAAATGCGTTTTTTTTTCTGCTAAACATTGTCAGCAGTTAACATGGAAAAATATTTTCATAGACAGAAGAAATACACTGCTTAAATAAAATTCCTGAAAATGGGATATCGTTAGCAGATGTGTTTTTTAAAACATTATGTTTGAAATAACAATAGATATTTTAACACACACATCAAGTAATACATGATTTTCCTCAACTTTGGAAATTTGGTAGTTAAAATTTAATACTTCGATACAGGTACATTTTATAGTTACTGATAATAAAAGCACCCGGTATTCCCTTGTTTATAACTAGTCTTATTTATATGTAAATACGTGCGCATATGTTTTTATACAAATCAGTACGTCAGCCTGTAATAATTATACCTTGCGCACGTGTTGCCTAGTATTGCTACATGCCCATATAGTGTAGTCAATTCTACAATTAATAAATAGTACTCCGTGACTGTAAGCTTACACGAAATCTACATCATCGGCATTTTTCTATAGAAGGACAAAAACACGTTTTATAATGAATCACAGACATACAATAAAAGAATAATTTACAATTATGAAAGAAAATATCCCGGATAGTTGGTTCAAAGTATTTTAACTCGCTACTAAAATACTACCAACAGTGTTTATTACAAAAAAAAAAAAAAAATACGTTATGTTGCTAATAACAACAAAAAATGATTTACGGGATTCGATCTCACATACCAAAGGCAGTGAGCGGTAGAAATGTGAATTTACCGTCGAGCGTACCGTTGGCGTCCAAACGGTTCATGCAAAATAAACAAATATGAACTATTAAGTAGTGGTAAATGTTTCTTTCATGAGTATTTTTTAGACCATTTAACATTAGAGCAACGAAAATAAATCTTATTATTTTAATTATTTCCTTTAAAAGTGAGAGCGTACACTTTTAGCTTTAATATAATGTCGAGGAGTAGTTAGCTCTTGTGTAAAAAAATCGAAAGTAACCATCAAACTTTTAGTTTCGCCTTTAAATAACACTAGCAAAATAACAAAAAAACTCCTTTGTGTGTCTTTGTTGATTGGTTCCCTAAAGGTTGCTTACAATTGAGAAAAAAGTTGAAATTGAACATGACCTTGATCGCGTGTCAAACTGCCTTTTTCTTAAAACGCTAACTTTTGTTAGTATATTTTCCCAGTAAAAAAAAAATCAGCGTGATAAAAAGGTTCCAGTCTCAAAGAAAAGAGGGCATGTAGTATGTAAATCGCGTGTGAAAGCAATTAATTGTGGTTTTTGGTAATTTAATCGTAAGAATCCTGCACATATCTTACTTTTAATGTAAGTATTGATATTTTTAAGTCATAGTTTTAATTTATATGACCTTTGTTTTAACTTTTAAAGGTTTAACTGTACAAGGTTCATGTTATAATTATCAAGTGAGGAAGGGGCTGTGGGCGGTGGGAGCAGGCATTTGTCGTATATTATTACTAATCGTATTTTGACATTATTTAAATAATACTTTAATATTTATTTTGACGAAATTAAAGGTATATAACGTATACGGGATGTTTTTCAAAAGTGTTTTATCCGACACGAAATAATGTCATAAAATATATTATTTTAATGTGTAAAAGGTATTGCTCCCAATATTCCTTAAGTGCGAGAAAACATCCCACATATGTTCAACAGTTAGCAAAACCCCATGGTAGAAAAAAAAAACACACCATCGAAAAGATCAACTTTGAAATCATACTAAGAATTCATTTTAAGATATGTAATAGGAAATAGGCAATGGGCAATTATTTCCCTATGAGACCCAAATCGTCATAACATCAAATAAAACTTCTGGATTTACAAACTAAATCCAGAGACATGTGTACAGATATTAGACAGAAAGGCAAAATCGTTGATTATCATGTTATCTCAGCAAATGTGGGTTATCACGATAAAATATATGCTTAATTGATACAGCAATGAATCAACAAACATTGTACCGAAAAGTAAATAGTATTTGTTTGTATTCATCAATCAAAAAAAAATCCTAAAACAAACGATCAAATAATTTGCTAACATATGTTGTTGTTCTGTTCCAGTGACAAATCAGACTTTTTACAAATTGTATTATCTATCAAAGGTTTATCTTACTATAGAAACCATATTTTATCTGCCATTTAGACAAAAATAATTTTAATTTCATTTTAACTACCATCACAATAAGAACAATTAAATCCTGACGTAAATTGCATGCATGATTGTGAAAATTCGAGTGTGTTAACGTGAGGCTAAGTGTTTAACACGCAAACATGCCAACTAGCACCAATTTAGCGGACATATGTTACAAAATGGCATTGACAAGACACAATGACAAAACATCATAACAAAAACTTGGTCATTAAGATATTAACTACAAATAAACAAATTATTATTAGAGCAAGAACAGAGTTAAGTCCAAGTAAACGAAGATATACACGAACTTATGACCACTAAAACCGTAGCATTGTTACATATTTACAATTACAAATATATTATCTTATGTGTTTGTCTCTGATTATTATCCTTAAATAGTTGAAGGAAATTACTTTACCCCAATGTTACAGTGTGTACGCAAATGTGTCCGCCTAAGACATAAATCTGTATGATACTCCTAAGTGTGACTTTAATCTTTGTCCGTGATCTTTGTTTAATTTTTAATTGTTTGAATCAATTCATCAAAAATGAAATTCACAGAGATATTCTATTTTCAAATTTGCACACATTTCAGGAACATGCTTCTTTTAGGCAGGCAAATGTATTCTAAATGCTTTCGAGAACTAAATTGGAGTTATGTTTACCCGATTGCGTTATATGTGTAGCTGTAAAGGGCTAAAGATTTCACATCGATATGTTTTTCAACTAATGTAGATGTCCTCAAAAATATATCTTATAATTTTATAGCATCATTTTCAAAATATTCACTATATTTATAAATGATGCTGTTTATCAGTTGAAAAAAGACACACACTGCATGAATTTTGGTCTTTTATACAAGATTAAATATTATTCACATAACATGTAAATTTTGAATGTATTTAGACCAAAGTGAATATAATGTAAATGAAATTTTGAAATTAAATTTCAATTTAGTTTACGTTTATTTTTCAATGAAATTCCCAAATTTCCTTTGCATTTAAGATACTCTGAAATATTATGAATATTCTGATTTAATTTCTGTTTTAGGACAATAAATCTGATGATTTATTTGACTTTATTTGACTTTCGTCAATCTTTATGCAAGTATATTTTGAATGCTACTGATCGAATTTCACAAAATATCTATATAAACAGAAATATAATTTCCTTAAATTTCATACAATCCCAAAGTTATAGATATTTCAGAAAGATAAATCTGACGATTTATTTGAATTTTTTGGAGCTTCATACAAGTATATTGTGAATGACGTGGACCAAATAGAAAAAAAAACTGTCCGTATAAAAAGAAATCGAATTGAAAAAAATCCGAAATTTAATGAAAAAAAAAAATGGAAATAAATAAATATTTATGATGATTTATATGAATAGAGAGAGCCTTGACACAAGTAAAGTTGAAGGGTGCCCGCTCGTGATGGAATAATGCACTGAATGGCACCTGGGGTCTTCCTCCAACATCAAAGCTGGAAAGTCGCCATATGACCTAAAATTGTGTCAGTACACCCAACCATAAAAAAAAGAAAAAAGAAACTGACTGAACTAAATAAATATTTAGCACGGGTTTTGATATTTTTTATATCTCTTGATAATTACCTTTCAAAAAATCTGAATGATATTTAATGTTATAGTTAATACTTTTTTCTTAAAATTTTAACATTATATTACATTTTTAAAATATTGCTATAAGTGATATTCATGAAATGGGTAACGGAGCGAAATATATATGTAGGTCTCATATCGGTGGCTAGTCCCACAACGGTGGCCGATTTCCCCAACGATGGCCGAATTGAAAACATAACGAAGGCCGATTTTTAAATTCCACAACGGTGGCCGATTTCCCCAACGATGGCCGAATTGAAAACATAACGAAGGCCGATTTTTAAATTCCACAACGATGGCTGATTCCACAACGACGGCCGATTTATATTGTTAGTCACAACGGTGGCCAGTCTATAATCGTAAAGACGTTACCCTCATTGTTAGCGTACATTAGCGTAACCTATTTAACCGTTTTGGCGTTACAAGGATTACTTGGGGTGTTTGGGTTACAGTTTTCATACATCATGTCGTTCCGATAGTGGAGAAAGAACGTATCGGTGAATCATTCATTCTAATTTAAAATTGATCTTAATTAAAATCAAATTAGTTATCAGACAGTGAAATATATTGCAATGTCCGGATACAATTGTAACACGTATACATTATTTAGTTTTCAAACGTAACGGTAATTTTATTTTTTATCTTTTTTTTTTTTTTTTTTTTTTTTTTTTTGGCATTTTTGACACGTGTGACATTGCGACTAGATTAAAGTATACACATATATCAAACGCCAAAATCAAAGTCAAAATGGGACAAAAACGTACTATTCCAAAGGTTGAATTTATGTACTTTTTGTAGAAAAAAAAGCATTATAGAAAGTCTACAATAGTTAAAGAAAATACCGAACTTTTAACAAATCCGGTCGCGGAAAGAAATAAAATCTTACGTTGTTAGTTGGGTAGGTATTTTGCTTCCGGTTTGTTACAGGAAGCCTTGAACAGCAAATGACTGAAATGACGTAATATGTTTTGGACGTCACGTAACCGAGTCTTCTTATTTGGCAGAAAAAAATAATTTGATGAAGTTACCAAGACGTTAAATAATGCGCACTGGTAAATTCTGTTACATCTTACATGACGTTTTTCTGATGTTTTCTATTATTCTATGTCGAATTAAATTTATACTAATTATCTAACGTAAATGTGATCACATTTACTAGCAGGGCGATTGTTTTGCCTTTCTGATGATATAAGAATATAAACAACCATATTTCTAAAACGAATTTCATGAAACAGTCAATTGTAAGAAATTTACAAATTCCCGATGGTCCCCAACAACGTACGCAACGTCCAAATGTTTGCGAAATTGACGTCATTCGTAAGCAAACACACTGACGTCATGATATTTTGACGTCATAATTAGCCGCACGCTTTGATGTTCATTATCAAAGATGGAGGATCAATCTCCCGACACCTTTCGGCTCACAGTAAAAAAAAGAAAACCAGTGACAAAAGACCTAAACCCTGAATGGTTCTGGGCTGAATTTGATCTAATTACTACAGTAGCCCAAAAGAAATCCAGCAATCCCAAATGGGGACCAAAGAAACTGTCAGAGTTAACAGACTGTAATGAAAGGAAAATAAAACAAATCCTAGAGAAGTATTTTTATGATAAAGATGAAAATAAACTTTATCGAAAAAGCCAAGACAACACTGAAAGTCATAGGCAATGTGTTAGGAAACCGCAGTTGATAAGTTTGTTGCAGAAGAATCACGAAATAGACCACAGGAAACCTGACGCCGTATATGAAAGCTTGCGGAGGCATATATTTCCGATACAGAGGGAACACGTTAAGACAATTTTCAAGACGGAGGTATGTATCATGAAGTATACAATTCTGCCTTAATATCAGTAAAATGTCAGGAAAATTTGTGCTGAAAACAATGAACAAATAAAAACAATAGGTCACAAGGCTTGTATTTGTGAAAGTTTGTTTTGAAAACACCCACAGTTGCTTAAAATGATTTTTCAACATTTTCATAATTTTTCGTTGTTTTTTTTTTTTTTTAACTCCAACCAAAGTAGAATCTATGCATAAAGACCACCGAATAAGGTTTATTCTTTTTACTAATTTAATCAGAACTTATTTCATTCATTGTCATATTTGTAATAAAATATTATTACAATAAATCTGGTTTCACATTCACTTTTGTAAACTTTTATTCAAAGGAAAAAACACATAACTTAAAGAACATATTGTTGAATTTTGAAAAAAAACTGTTTCTAGAAATGTTTTTTCCTATTTTCATTATGAATAAACAGTTGTATTGTGAAAATAAAAATGACAAAAAAGTATGGGTCAAACTGAAATTAGTCTGTCCACCTACGGTTTTACATCATCACGTGGTTCTGTTGTTTCAAAATCATGGTTTTTATTGTTTAGACTATTAATCAGCCATGCAGTTTCGAAGAAAATAATGTAATTTTCGTATGCTTCTGAAGACACACTTTATGTTGAATGTTTGTGTTGTATGGAGCACTCTAAAAGGGTTCCGTACAATTCGGAATCAAAGAAAAAATTTCTCCGCCATTTTATCAGCAAATTGTTTTATATTTTTTCACAAGACAGTATCATCATTTTTACAAATTCTGAATTTAGAGAAACTGCTTTCTTATTATCAGTGTTTTGATTATTTGCTGCAATCTTTTTTGTATTGATCCAAATGTGCAGAACTACCTTAACTTGAGCATTTATATGCAATGTTCAACATACCTTGTCAGAATGTATATTGGCATTAAATACTGGGCGCTCTGGAGTTATGTTACTAAAGTTACAATACTATGAAATTTGATACATACTTATAATTATTATTGGGTAATCTCACCTGAATTACATAAAACTGATACTTTTGATAACTCGCATTTCTAATAACACGTATTATTGCTTATATGTAGCATAGTTTCTTTTACTTATAATAATTCAAAAACATCTGTTTAGAAATAAATACAGAAGAGAAAGGCGTAAAACAATATAAGCACAGAATGCCAGTCTTTACGTCATTTTATAATTCATATGCAAAAACTGTAAAGGGTACATTGAAGAATAAATGCCATTTTTTTCTGTTTCATGCATTTAAATAAAATATTCTTTGCAGATAAAATGCCACCAGTGTAACTGTGCTGCAGATTTACCAAAGACAACAAGATCCAGAAGACCTGTACCAGCGACATACCCAAACAGCAGATGGCAAATTGACTTGAAGAAGATGCCTGCCTGTAGAGGTTACAACTATGTTTTAAACATAGTAGATTGCTACTCGAGATTTGGGTTTGGCAAAGCTTTGAAGAGCAAGACATCAAAAGAAGTTGCCAAGGCCGTAATCAGCTTTATATACATGTACGGAGCTCCTCGAATAGTTCAGTCAGGTAAACACGCATTAAACATATTTATATAGAGAGCTTCAAAATGAAGAATTTTTGTGCCCCACTCCCACCCCCGTCCCCATGATTGGTGGGGGCATATAGATCTTGTCCATCGGACCGTGCGTCCGTCCGTCCTTCCAACTTATGTAGGAGTTATGGCCCCTGACTTTGTAAAAATTGTCAATGTAGTGTTGTGTCACGTTTAGCTCCAAAAGCATTTGACGTAGAATCACACAACTTTAAAGACCTAGAGTCACCAAAGGTTACAGGAATGTTGGTCAGCATGTGTAGTTGTGCACCTGGGGTTTCGCGTCCGGATTCATTAAGTCGTGTAGGAGCTATGACCCCTGACTTATTTTGTTTTTTAATTTTTTTCATTAAATAAAACCAGACTTCTTGTCCAGACTTACTCAGAAAACATTAGAGGACTGTTTTATAGCCTGTGAAATGTTCTTTTAAGGTATTTACTCAGCTAGGCTAGAGTTATGGCTAACTAAGTGAAAAATACACATACGGTTCTTAAAAGTTTGTTTTGCAAACATCTTAAAAAATATTTAAAATGAGTCATAAAACCATGTTGCAGTGTGTGGGGGGAAGGGGGTGGGGAGGCGCCTGTGTCATATGGACACACATCTAGTTTTTGAATATCTTTTAATTAAATATTTTTTTCTTAAATATTCAAGATGAGCATCTGTTTAGGATGACTTTATGGCAAAATAAAACTATTTGTGTCCATACAAACTCTACAGCTCTTTGCAATGAAAATGCTACTGTGGTAACGATAACATAAATTTTCATTTATATAAAAAGCATTTATCATCTCGGTTTCTCTGTTGGTTCGAAACATCACTCAGGTCGTTGAAACCTTTCGTTTGAGGAAGCTTGGGTGGTTGGTAATTCCACAAGACCATACGCCTAAAAGACAGATGACGTTTATGCCTGTATGTGACTTTAGATTTGTTATAACATGGTCTGATTCATATATAACAAGTCTAAAAGGTCTTTACGTTGCAATTATTACGTCATAGTATCAAACAAAAGTTATCTGACAACACACATTACTAATGTACAATCCGTTTTTTTTCTGCATGTTCTTTTTTACTTGTGAAATAACATCTGTATCTTTAGCAGAATATATTAGGTTTTATATCTGTTTTACAAACACAGTTTATAACATTGTTCATTTAATCGGCCTGTCTGACACAACTAGTTCGCAATGTATAAATCAAATGTATACTAGCAATTTTGTTTAGATAATGGTAGAGAGTTTAAAAACTCTGATCTGGCTGATGTTGTGATGGAGTTTGAAGCAATACAGATGCATGGAAGACCCTACCATCCACAGTCTCAAGGAAGAGTAGAACGGTTCAATAGAACAATGACTGATTACTTCAGGCATAAGATGGTCGATGAGAGGAACTGGGTTTCACAGTTACCCGAATTTTACTACAGTTACAATAACAGAATACACAGATCTACCAGGCCTTCAACACCGTACCAAAAGTTTTTTAAAAGGCCAAATTTTGCTACACCCGTAGATGATAAGGTAATTGTCTTTTGTTTAATGTTTACTCGAATGTTCTCAACAGTGATGAAAACATCATGTGGAATAACCCTGAAATTTAAGAAACATCATTAAATCAAATTGAAAACTTGGATTATTTTGTACATGCTTTTGAAGATATAACTAGATGTTGAAATTCATAACAGTACTCAATTCTTCTATTTTATTTCATCATCAAGGTTCCCTATGCATCTCTCACAGCAGAAGAGAAGGAATTCTTAAAAACGGCGCATTTAGACGTAGAAGGCGATACAGAGGATATTCATCATGATGACGTGGTCGATAATGTGTTTGTTGCAACTAAGGCTTTATCTGGTAACCTCAAAATTGAATATTTCATTGTTCTTTAAAGTCCAATTATTAATCTTTTTATGTATAAAAACAAAAGAAGAAAAATACAAAAGATTAGATTATCTTTTTAAATAAATTTATGAAGATAACCATTTATGAAATATGTTTAAAAAAAAAAAAAACATCAAAAGAATGTAGGGATAACGCATGTTTTTCGTGATGTTACACCTGCAGAAGGGTACTAACGGATCCCGAGGAAAAATAACATGCGCTAACTTTCACGTTGACGTCGTTTTTAATTGAATTATCCGTAATACGTTTACGCTCTGCTATAGGTGTTATAACAGCACGTGAGCGCGAGAATCTCTCTTTTAACACACATTTTCTCTCCTGTTAAAACAGGCCTCAAAAATACAAGATCAGCAGTTTTATGCTAGAAAATGTTTAATAAAGAAATGTGTGTTGTATTTAGTTTTATCACATGTTTGACGGCACGGCATTGTAATAAAGCCATTACATAACAACAATACGCTAGTGTAATAAAGCGTTGACGTCGACGTTATTTACAGTATCGGGCACGTTGGTCAATTTGACTTATTTATATAGTGGAAGGAAGCAGATTTTGTTTATGTTTCGGCAGGAAAAGCTAACATGTGATAAAAAGAATATTGTATTTGTAACTTTTCACATTGATAAACTTGTTAAATAAAATTGATAAAATGCTCGGCAGAGCCTCGCATTTTATCATTTTATTTAACTAGTTTAATTTATATTCGATATGAAGAAGACACGCATGTAATATCCGCTATGTAATCGCATGATGCGAGATAAAGTAACAAATTGGTACAAAACTTTAGATTCTTTTCTTATGTGTATTTAAAGCAATACATCGAAATGTAAAGTTCTGAATTACTGGGCAAAGATATTTACAATTTCAGTGCCCGCTGAGATGTGTATAAATTAAACATTTATTATCATCACTTCTGCCCATTAATAATGTCTACCAGAGGAGATTTGTTTCTCAAATGTTACCAGCTACTCTCATTTGCAGATATGGAAGAAGTATATGGAGAGGTGGCGGAGGCCGGTACTAACAGCGAAGAAGAAATTAGGTGTAAGTACACAGTTTACTTAAACGTTTTATCTTCAAACCCTAACTGAAGCGTAATGTTTTATGAAAATGTCTGACAATAATGAATTGTCAAATGAACATAATAAATCACCGATAACAAATTTTTTTTAAAAAAGAAAGAAAACTTAGATCTAGTACATGAAATTAAAGTCGGCACGCGTTTTCCTTGTGTGTCTGGTCTCGACAGTTTCCATTATGACCGGAGGATGCAGAAATCTCACCTAAATTGCATAGTTTCATTACCGGTATAACACTTTCTTGCTATACCACACAAGATACCATCTGCATGTAATTATGACGACGTGGAGTCCCCCGTAGTTTGAGAGAATAGTCTATAGTTGCTACCAAAGTCGAAATTAAAACAGTTTAAATGAAAAAATAATGCTTCTGTAATGTTTTAGTTTGGCATTTAAAACGTAATTTTTGCTTAATTTTTCAGACACAGTTTTTGTCGAGAGCGAAATTAGTATGCATCCGGTGACTGAACGGAACATAACTGGTATTTAAATCTATGTTACTGTCAAAGTTGAATACAAAACTACCTGTGTTAAAGAACTACATTCAATTCTGTAATACCAAAATGATGCAATGGCATTATTCCATTCCAAACCGTTAATCGTTTCACTCCCAATGATTAAACATTAAATTGAACATATTAACCAATTTATGTGCGAGCATTTTTTACATGCGTACGAACAAGTTTGCAACAGAAACCAGCTTTTTATGTCACCCTTTAGTTGCAAATAGTGATCGAAAAGTAAATTACATCATATAAGCTGATTTTATATATTATTTCAATTCTTAAACTTACGCAACAGCATGTTTTATTATCTCCGCCGCTTACCTCTTTTACATGTTATGGATTTAATGAGTGTTATAGCATTGTAAAGAAATCCTTTTCTTTAGGAAGTCAAAGGTCAGACGGTATTAAATACAACTGGACACCAATTTCAATGCCAGCACTAACACCTGTGCATCTAACACCTAACGCAAATTGCACAGAAAAAACAGTAAAGCAGGTAAAATATATAAATTATTGTTTTATTGTTGTAACAATACAAAGAAACAAAAATTTCAGTAACATTTTTTTATCCTCATATTATAGTTTGGCCTTGTTTTACCATCCATAAAACATGGGTTAAAATAGCTTAAGAAACTAGCCGTGCTGTTTATATTTAATCAATTTTAAGTAATTTTGTACTCATTACGCCTGTTTTTGTCATTTCTCCTTATTTCTTCCTAGATATATGACAGAGAGTCGCCGATACCACGGACTGAAACATCCCGAGGAGAACAAAGAGACATTGTGGTAAGACAGTTTTAATACGAAATTAAACTGATTAAAATGAAAACAAAATCAGTGAAATGTTATATTTTAACGCGTTTTTGCTACAAATAATTTCTTAAATAATGTATTGAAATTAGCGTGGATAAGCGATTGACTTTAATCATTGTCAAATATCTAAAGAATAAGCATGCGAACTTATACATGCATGTTCTGTTTTCGCGGTAACTCGGAACAGTCTCGTTTTCACCTTAATTTTAATTATTATTATGTTTTAACAGTTAAAAGTATTACAAGTACAATTGGTTAAATAACCATTTTCACAAAACTTTATTTTAAAGGTATATGATAGCGAGGCGCCTATCCCACTGGCAACAGGAACACCAGAGGAAAGAAATTTTATCGTAAGAGCATTTTTATAACATTTCCTCTGGGTAATAGCTCTAAATAATCATAGTCTGCCAATGTCGCTTTAAAGTGCACCAGCCCTGTATGATAACCTCTTAGTCTTATCTACATGTAGTTTGAATTACTCCTTTCACAACTGTTGACGTATAGAACGTGTCAGTTTTTTATTTAATTCTGTATAACATAAATATTACCAAATAGAATCAACAACAAACTTGACTGAATTTGACAAAGTTCAACGCGTATTTCTATTATTTATATTTGAAGTAAAAAAGCAAATTAGCAATATTTAAAAATATATTCTAGGGAGTGAAAGAAGATGTCGAGCCAAGGGAATTTGAAGTGGATAAGCCACAGGGAACAGATCTAAATGTAAGGACACATCATAAACGTATTGTTTTACGTCATTACAAAAAAGTATGTCTGCTTGGTAAAGCGCTGTTTAAATCTAGCCTACACGAATCATAGTTGGAGGAATAATGAATTTAGAATAAGTTTTTAAGTTATACATTACTATACCCGTTCATCAAATAACCCGACCGGTATTTAAGTTATTTTCAGTTTGACTCTACTATGGATAAAAACAAATGTTCATGCATTTTAATTATTAAGTAAATGTCCTTTTTCGATGAAATGCTCTCTGCTATGAATAGCAGTCCACGCCTGTCATACCAAAAATGTTTTCAAATGGACGTCTTAAGAAGGGAAGTAGTGTTTCGAACAGTATGATTTTTCAAGTATCAGACAATAGCCGCATATGAAATGGAATTTAAAATGTGTTACAAATGGCATACATGTTTTAGAGACTAAAAGCAATTATCATTTTCACCATATCCGCCTTTAGTAGGAATACATTGAAGGGCTATAATGCTTTTCTAGTAAAGGAAATTTGTACGACAATTGTTTAAGACTTCTCGGTGTACAAACACAGCAAAAACAACAAATGTACAATACAAAAAGCAAGATAAAATGTAACACTTAATTTCAGTTTGTTTATTTTCTGTCTGGTCGGCGGCGCAAACAGGATCATGGTCTATTAGACTTAAAGCAAAGATCACCATAATGTCTTACGTTTTAACTACCCGTAAATCATAACTGTGTTTCTAAACTGTTTAATGTTGACTTTATAAAATTCATGTTTAGATTTTTTGTTATTTTTCTTGTTAAACAGCTAACAGTTAATGAATACATTGAAAAATGGAGGAAGCGCAAATCTGTGGAAAATGAAGAAAACGCTGGAAATGAATCAGTGAGTATAAATACAAGCTTCTTTGATCGTAATAACCTAATTAGGTTTTCCCTTGCCAGTGTTTCACTAAGGATGGTCAAATGTAGAGGGCAACTATTATTGAAGATTGTAATTTCGTTTCACTGCAATAAAAGTGACATTATCAAAGAAATGGACAGTGTTTCACGTGTACTATTAAAACTGAATTAGAATAAAAGAAAGAATAGATGATATTTTAACATCAATAACCAGTTGAAGAAATAATTTTGAAAGGTTATTAAAGGAAAATTTATGAGCTTCTAGTTCTGAAATAATTTAAAGCAAAAGAGTGTTTCAACACTTTTGTTTACGGGGACCGTCATACGACGCCCTAGGGTGGTGGAACCTAAGCTAGAGATGGTTTGTACATATCATAATCTATTTAAGAAGCAAGAAAAATTTGCTTATTCGATTTGCCTATGCAAAAACATAAAGTTATCCTGCATTTATCGAAACATGTTATTGATGTGCTTCATCGTGACGTAGTCGTCTTGTGAGCTATCTACACGGCGTATGTGGAAAAAATAATAAGAACGTTAAACATTTATTATGTGATAAACAAAAGAAATGAGGATAAAACGTAGTATGTGCCTCTATATGTCACCATTAGAACAAAGCTTAAGAAACGTAAACTAATGTCATACGTAAACAGAATGTTCAAGTATTGATGATTCAAACAACATCATTGATTAACTCACTAATGTTTCCTACGCTTATTTGGTGTATAGGAAAATTACTCTTCAACATCGATCTTTTCAACAGGCACTCGTATTGTAGCCAAGCGTCACATTCATCAAATCTTGCTCTTAGATGTATTTCATATCTGAATGCAATGCATGATTTAAAACACACTAACTTTAACTGGTTAATTTTTGGCGTATAAATTTGTCTGTGCGACGAAAATACATTGCGTAAAATGTATCGGCTGCGGTATATGTCACGTGAGCCGTGTTTTGTACTTATTCCTTTCATAAAATAATTGCAGGAGAGGAAAAGATCTAATAACAGTCGCGTTGACAGGAAGGAGCTACATAGAAGAATGTTTCCTCTGGAACAGTTTAATGACAACCTGCTACATGACGACATGTATTGCCCGAATGCAGGGGAAAGTGTGTATTACCGATTGAATCCTGCCCTCAGTGCCGGGACAAGTTGTTTCAATACTGGATTTTATCGTCCTGGAAAATGTGTTGGTGTCAAATACACTGACACAGGTAGGCTTTACAGAATTTATGATGACAGGAATGGAACAGAACACACACTCAACAGGTTTCAAATCAAACAAGCCTGATTTGTACATAACATTGTCAATAAATAAATATATTTTTATGCCCCCAAAGGTGGGCATATTAAAATCGCACTGTCCTTCCGTGCGTGCGTGCGTCCGGTTAATTATGTCTCCCACAACATAGTGCTGTGTGAGACATATTGATTTACTCCAGTCCGTGTGCCTGTGTGTGTGTGTCACAAAGCTTGTACACGCTCTAAGTCAAACATTTCTCATCCGATTTTCACAAAACTTAAACAAAACTTGTTTGACCATAAGACATCGGCCAAGTTCGATAACTAGCCATATCGGTCCTAGCATTTTGGAGTTACGACCCTTGAATTACTGAAAAATCAGCCATTTTACTCTTGTCCAAACTCTAAGTCGCACATTTCTCATCCGATCTTCACTAAACTTGAACAAAATGTCTTTGACTATGAGACCTCGGTCGGATGTGATAACTAGTAAAATATGTTCAGGCATTTCGGAGTTACGGCCCTTGAATTACCGAAAAATCCGCCTTTTTACTCTTGTCCGCTCACTAAGTCGAACATTTCTCATCCGGTCTTCACCAAACTTGAACAAAATGTGTTTGGGCATAAGACCTTAGCCAAGTTCGATAACAAGCCAAATACGCCAAAGCACTTTTAATTTATGGATCTATAGGGGAAGTTGTGGGAGACATGCGCTTTTCTCAAAAGCATCTCTAGTTCTTGTCCGGGCTGTAACTCCATGAATGGATTTTCATATAACTTTGCAAAAATGTTTACCATAATGAGACGACGTGTCATGCGCAAGATCCAGACCCGTAGCTACAAGGTCACGGTCACATTGAGAAGCAAAAGTTTTTTTTATCTGGTTCATAACTCTGCCATTTATAAAGGGATATGAAAATAATTTTAAACAAATGTTAACCATATTGAGAATGTCTGTCACGCTTATGACCCGGGTCTCTTAGGTCAAAGTCACAAAATGATGTATGATTTTTTACGCATACAGCTGTATCATTCTTGGGCGAGCTTTGTGGGCATTTGTCATCAATAGTGACAACTCTTGTTCAAGACTGAAGTGGACATAGTTATTTAGAAATAATTTATAGCAAAAGAGTGTTTTAACATTATTTATACACGATGGGTGGTACTGCGTCAGGCGTAATAATTTTCACGATGGCGCAGCCCGAGTGAAATTAAATGTACGATGTATTACCGACCAAGTGTATAAATAATGTTTAAACACGATTTTGCTATGCATTATTTAGATTCTAATATACCCTTAATTTAAAACAGTAGATAAAATACAGTCGCAACAAAAACACTGACGTGATCGCACGTTAACGTAACGTCATTCTGGCGTTCGTATGTTTTACCAGAGACAATCTTATTAGAATTAAGAAATAATTTATAGCAAAATAGTGCTTTATCTCTATTAATACACGATGAGCGGTTAACGTCGGGCGTAATAACTTCCCGGGTGTACAGTGACAAAGCACTGTTTTGTTATAAATTATTTTGATTCTCATATTGTAAAATTTATATTAAAAAATGGAAATGTTTCTTCACGCAAGCATGGCGCCAGTAGAAGGTATTTGTTAAAACACGCCAGGACCGGAAACGGTAATACGTCTTGCGGCAGAATTCAGTCCGAGCGAAAATTATTGCGAATTATTCAGCAATGCGAATAACTAATTTAGTATGTGTATAAATTAATCAAAACATTTTAGTAAGTGTATAAATTAATCAAAACATTTGTGCAATGTGACATTTCGTTTAAAACATGTTATTAAGTAAAATTCGTGAAATTTGAAAGGACTATTTCTTGATGCGTACTAAATATCACGTTGGCGTGATGTCAACATAACATCGTTGTGATGATTAAAGCATTGTTAGCCATATTAGAATACAAAATATTGCATTTATTTAGCTGGTTGACAGTGTGTAGTGGTATGTTTGAACACATGATCTTTCTAGTTATTACGTTTTAACTTCCAGTAATTTGCCTCATATGCATGTTATCGATTTTGAAAATTTTATTCATCATATTTCAGACGTTGTTGCCGTTTCTAAGCAGATATATTTCCCTACATCCGTACATTTTTAAGATATGTCTACATGATATTTTGCATGTTAATGAATAAAAATCATCAATTCCAAGAATTAAATATGGTGATAAATAGAGAATATTAGGTAATTGTCTTTCTTTACGTATTTCTATCCACGAGTTGGACATTTTTTCATCATAATGTTGACAAAACACTTCCTTGCATAAAACCTACTTTTTGAACGGATACGCCAAAGTATTTACGGGAGAAAAAACGCGTGCAATCGATGTAACTAACGTGCTGAAAATGCATGATTTTTATTTTTGAAATGCTTTCCAAGCTTACACTGCGTATTTCTGCGAAAACTGACATTAGTATCTGCGTGTTGAAATGTGTTCCAAATTTATGGGTTCGATACTCACTTATGCAAGAAAATAGGATGAGTTATAAATGTTTTAAGTACGGTTATCTAAACAGTAATAGAAACTGGCATTATAGAATGACATCTCTTATGAATGTGTATGATTGTAATGAGTTTGTATACATGGATGTTCCTTTGCCTAAGTCTAATTGTATTACTAAGCTTAAAGATACATGTTTAAGCAAATATCAAATATATTGAGAATTCGGTGAATACAATTAACGTCGAACCAGGAACTATTGGCTTTGGAGGAAATAAGCTTAGGACTTTTTAGAAATATAATGTTTTTCAGCCCATTAAACCCAAGGTCAAGGTCACCGAGTTGTTATACGTGGAATTATTTCCATGTTACTGTTAAATAGCCGAAGAGTGTATTTATGTATGGTACTATATGTGGAATATTGAAAGACTATAGTAGACAATTATGTTTTAAAGGGAGTTTGGTATTAATCAGTTTATAACAGACTGATCTGTTATAATATTTGTTTTTCTAAAACCATTTCTATTAGATACACGTTAGTGGTGTTTTTTTGGCCTTTCAGTTTTGTTAATGTAATTGTCCAGTTTTATGTCAGTTTTTCGGCCATTAAAAGCCCAGTTTCTCAGTTTTTACACATCATATTGTTCTTTTTTTTAACCTTTCTTAATACAATAATAGTATATGATAGAAAATTTGTGATGTGTATAGAAATTAATTCAGTCTCCAATAATTCTTTAAAAGAATGGTCTTGCATATGATTTTATGTTTGTATTATAATGTAATTGCATGAAGTACATGTATGCAAGAATGATACGTAAATAAAGATATGTTCGTACTCACTTCTTCACCTGTTTACTCCCCTTCTAAAAGTGGGTCTCGATTCAGTTTTTTTATAGATAACCGTGATTGTTAAACTTGCGTGATTGTTTGCTTTTAGGATATTTTTGTTTAGTACAAGTTATCATTCTTGAAATTATGCACCTGTATACGAAAGTTTTAAGTAATATAAGAAAAAATTAGTAATGTTATCTTTTAATAACGAGAGATAATAAACTCACAAAAAAACTTTTGAATGTGTTTTTTTTATCTTTAAAGTGTTACACAGTAAGAATCCCATTCTGGAGACGTTGGTATATAAATCGGTCACCGTTGTGGAATTTAAAAATCGGCCTTAGTTATGTTTTCAATTCGGCCATCGTTATGGAAATTGGCCTCCGATGTGGGACTAGCCAATGATATGAAACTTTCATATATAATAAGTTATGTGTTTCCTTTCTGTCTCTTTGGCTATGCCGTAGTAAGATGCGTTTCCAGATTCATGTAAATACTTTAAATAACTGTAAAAGGGCATGTTTCATATCAAACATGTTGCTATTGTGAAGTTTACAAACAACATTTTCTTCAATATAAAAAAAGGGTAATGCGTGTCCAAGAAGAAATATCACTGTTAATCTAATTTCTTTTGTTCTGTTAGAATGCTTAATTTCACTATGTTATTTCAATAAAACAAAGAGTCATTTTAATGGGTGTTTGAAGCACCCCATCTGCAATAACATTCTTCTACAGTATATTCATTTATGTGCACCGGTTGTGTTTGCTTAGCTACTTGCTTCAAATTTGTCTAGGTATCTGTTGTTTCGTTTTTTAATATTATATATATATATATGTCTTTTTTTTCCTTTTAAAACATAATATTGTTTTGTATCTGGACTTGATTTTCATTTTTCAGTTTACCTAGAATACAGAATTTACGAATTGATTACTGCATTGTAATTCGGCTTAGTTTCTCAACAATTTGCCATTCAAAATGGCGTTCATATTTAAAATGACGGTTCGCTATTTTGCACAACCAGAAACCACAGCAAAATCATGTAAACATAGTAACAAAATTGAAGATATCAGATGCCTTTAAACTGAATTTCAAACTTAGAAAGAAACATTACATACCGACATCCAAATTCCAAACTTTTTGTTTACACGTCCAATGGAAAGGGATTGCAAAGATGCTCTGAAGAAGAATCACTGGGCAAAACGATGTACCCGACCCTCTCAGTTTTACGGATGAAAAGGTTACGTGTGTGATAGGTTAAATCCAACCAATTATATTGAAGTATTCGGGTGCAAGATAATGGATGTTATACTGGGTCCCGTTTGATGAGAGTATAAAATAGAATGGTTACGTATGCACTGTATAAACTCAAATATTATCGCAAACAAAATCAGTGAAATAACACGAAAATCAATAGCATCCTTAAACAGTTCATTAACTTCTTTAGAAATAAGTCGTAACATTTGCACCAAAACTACTTCATATGCTAATAAGGCAAAATCTAGTATCTACCACCTAAAACCGTAAATATCAAGACGATCTGTATTAATCTGTTAACATTTCTGTTTTTTGAAGTTTTTTTTTCCAAACTCTACGTAATGACTCAACTTGATTTTGTTAACACAAATCACATATTTTGATCAGCGCTTTAAACTTCTATTGCTTGTCTGATAAATAGAAAAGAAAAATATATATATATAAGAGCTCCAGCCGTAAAACATGTTGACTATCTTTTGATAAGTATTTACTTTTCATTGGCTTTTGTTATGGTCGTGGGCATTTTAGTAATAAGAAAATTTGAATTTCTTGTTGAAAGTTTTGTTTCGGTCAATTTTCTTGAAACCCATATAAATCATACTTTTGAAATCTTGTACACTTGTCTTTAAATTACATTCTTGTACTTATAGAAAGTGTAAATGTTGAGCTCTGCTGAACCCGGGGCTAGATGGCGTGAAGCTATCGTCCATGAACATACTCAATCAAACCGAGCCTGCAATATATTATCTATGTCGCGTTGGGCGACCTGCGGTTTTCCACATGTTTATTCTGTTATGTGAATAACTGTTTTTCCACATGAAATATTCATGGATACATTTTTTTATTTTAAATATTTATTTTTTATTAAAGTAATGTTCTTCAGATACTGTTACATTTTTTTTTTCTTTTTTCACACAGTTTAATAGACAATCAATTGAGAAAACACGTTGCATACTGTTATAATTTTTGTCTTAAAATCTGCTATAATTGTCATGGCAAAATATCTTATCTGAATATACTATGTTTCTACATGGTTTTGCTACACAGCAAATACGCAGCATGTACGCCACAGAGGCTTGCTTCTGTAAGGGTAGGTATTACAAATCAAACTGCTAGATTTTTTATTTGAAAATGGCCGTTACAAGTAACCTTTCATCCAACTATATTCCAGATAACATTGGTTACCATCATCCATTTTCTTACAATCCGCATAACGTTTCAATATAACTACATAAAAGAAGCAAAATATTGATGATTATTCAGAGCAAAAGATTCATAACAAATATTTCAGCAAATATTTGTTATTTGAAGATAGTTAAAATAAAGAAAATGCACAGAATTACGTACTTTCAAGATAAAAGCTATTAATTTTGCACGGTAACTGACACGTAACGTCATGACGTCAATGACGTCATTTTAAGGCAACATTGTTTTGAAGCATTTCTGCGGCAGTTGATTCATTATTTCTGCATTATTAAACCATGAAGTATCAGATCGGAGGCAGGTTCATGATTTGTTTTCAGGAGAATGAATATACAAACACATTTAGTTTGTCGTAAACATCATCGTAAATCGTCACGTTAGCTTCTGGTTGGACATGCGCACATACAAATATGAAGGTAACCTACCTCCTTAAACTCGACGGGACAAACAAACTTTGTTATCGGTAGTTTGAACCATTGAATAATATACATTATATAAGTATTTTGCCTGGACCCTGACAGTGAGCTCACGGCGAGGGTGGGTTCCAATTATCCAACTTCGAGAGAACACAGTTCTATTGTAATATTATATAGTTTAAGGATTTTATAAGCCTAACTCACTAAATAAAGTTTTAACGTTTCAATACCTTGGTCTCAGCCTGGTTATATTCATAAGAGTATTTGATTTGTTCACTGTCAACATCATTTGAGCCGTGCCATGAGAAAACCAACATAGTGGGTATGCGACCAGCATGGATCCAGACCAGCCTGCGCATCCGCGCAGTCTGGTCAGGCTCCATGCTGTTCACTTTTAAAGCCTATTGGAATTGGAGAAACTGTTAGCGAACAGCATGGAGCCTGACCAGACTGCGCGGTCCTGCGCAGGCTGGTCTGGATCCATGCTGGTCGCACACCCACTATGTTGGTTTTCTCATGGCACAGCTCAATTTTCTTTGTTTCTTACTCTTTATGTTTAAGAAAGGTTGCATGTCAAATGAAGAAGCTTATTAAAGTGAAACATGATTTACAAGACTGTGCTTTTTTTCAAGTTACATAATCACATTATCAAAACACATTCATAGACTTTCATATCTTTTCTCTCAAATGTATTTTTCTTCTTGCAAACTGCAAGTACAATCAGCGACAAGTTACAAGAAAGTAAGACTAACATTTGTTATGCTAAAAACGCCATAAGCATCGTCATTTGCCTGTATTATTACAGTAGCCATATTTGGTATTGTCACATCTGTTCCTGAAGTTATCGCCTGTAACGTAAATGTGTAAGTTTCTTCTATCTCTGGTTCACTGTCATCAAACACCATAAATGTTACGGAGGCAACATTATCGCCCCCTGGAGCAAATGCTGCAACTTGACTGCTGCCCACAAAGTCTTGATCTGAGTTATCAACCTGTTATGAAAGTTAAGATAATTAAATCTAAAGCATTCTGAAAAGAAATTTTCCTTCTCAAATATCATTATCTGTCAAGACAGTCTGGCAGTTCTTTCAATAAAGTTTTGCAATAAAAAAAGAATATTAAAATCCTCAAATTAGAATGAAATGTAACTCGACTCGTACATTTTCTCGGACATAAATTCTAAATAAAGGTGTACATAAAGAAAACATATTTTTCTGACTAACACCAATGGGTGCTGTTCTTCTCATTTAGTCACAGTAATAGATAAGGTCATGTTGCAGTATCAGGCCTTTCTATAAAAGAAAAACCAAATATCGGTATGTGATTCTACAGGAATTATGAAAGGCCCAAGTACAGAACATGGGTATGACTTCTACTGGGCTTGACCTCTTGGCCTTAACCATTTAGCAAATATACCAACCCAGTTGTTTCAAGAGTCTAAGAATAAATCTTTACTTACCCTGACAATTGCATTGACAATCTGTGTAAGAGTGCCAGTATGTCCTATCCTCAGACTGAACTGGTTCCCCTCACTGGCTACCACTTGTGTGTCAAGGAAATAAACCAATCCTCCATTACAGGGTACCAGGCATATAGAATACATCAAGGTCAAGGTCAAAAATACATCTGTTTTCATCCTGTAAATGAAAAAGGTATAACGTGGTTTAACGTCACAATTTTATAGATAGCTTTTCAATTTCCTTTCCTTATGTGATCATACATAAATAACAAAAATTAAAACTGGTATATAAAGCTTAACAAGAGCCCCGCCAAGTGGTGCAATATACGCCCGAAGGGTTACATCAGAGGATGGGAGCAAAATTTAATGAACTTGACTGTTGAAGCCCAAAGGACAGGAACAACAAAAAGAAGAAATTCCAAGAAAAACAAACAAATTCGATGAATTGGTATCCCCCGCCGAAAGGGTTTGTGACAAGTCAGGAATGGCAAAAAAATATATGCAGCAAAAAGTTAAGATGTTACTAAGAAGCAAATAATTTCATTAGTCAAAATCAATTTAACAGAAAATGAATGCTATTTTTTGGTTGGGGGAGGGGGTGGGGCAGCGGGGGTGACCGGGTGAGGACACAAAACATCAATAATTATTGTCATTGATCAACGATGTTGATTATAAATATTGAAATATTGATGGAAAATTAAAAATGAAAAAAATAAAATAAAAAAAATGGGGGGAGGGGTAGGGGTGATGCATGATCGGGGTGATGGGCATGACTGGGTGGAGGAGTGAGGTGGGGGAACAGTACAACTTTGCATGTTGATAAATATTCATGGAAGGTTTGAAAAAAAATAATAATAAAAAGGAAAGATTCTACCAATTGGTTGGTTTGTTATGTACAAATCTGTAGATTTTCAAACAATTAAAGGGCAATAACTCTAAGGGAAATTGACCAATCAAAAAAAGAAACTTGACGGGCATCATCGCAGTATGTTGGTTCATGTTTAGTTCAAGTTTCATGAAATTCTACCTGCTAGTTACTGAGAAATAGCTGCAGACGGAAACACGGACGCCCGCACGGACGGACAACGCCATTTTAATACCCCCCTCCCGATTTCATCAGCGGGGGATAAAAAATTCAAAGTCCACAAAAAATTCTTACCTGGTAAAGTTATGTCAAAATACATCTAAAAATTGGCTGTACCATCCACATTGCCTCAGTGTGGTGAACATTTGTGCCAAGTTTCTTTGAAATCCTTCAAGCAGTTCAAGAGTTACAGAGCGGACACGAAACACACTCTTATGACCTTTGACCCCTAAGTGTGACCTTGACCTTGAAATGAGACATCCAAAACATGCGCTCTGCACGTCATCTCAGTGTGGTGAACATTTGTGTCAAGTTTCTTTGCAATCCTTCAAGGGGTTCAAGAGTTACAGAGCGGACACGAAATTGCTAACGGATGGATGGACGGACGGGACGGACAGACAGACGGACACCGGGACCATAACATAATATGTCCCTTCGGGCTAAATAGGTCTTCTCTATTATACCAATGGAAAATATGAAAGATATGGGATGATTCCATTTTTATTCATAAACAGACTGTAGTTTGTGAGTTTAAATCAGTCAAAGCAAAATTCACAGTGCTGCTACAATGGACCTTAGATGAAAGTCTCGCTTATCTGTTTAAACTGGCAGGGTGCAACAGCTATACTCCTATGATAAACTTCTGAAGAGCAAAGAAAGGAGCTATAAATGGTTCTAAAGACACTCACCAGATCAGGACGCTCAGAGCTTAAATATTGTCATGTCAAACTGTATCATTAAATAAATGAAGATCAATAACTTTAAAGTTTTTTTTTTTCTATTTTACAACAAACTGGACAAACTTTACAAGGGTCCACACATCAAACTGCAGACCAAGTTTGGTGTAGACCTGTCAATTGGTTCAGAAGGAAGTTAAAGCTCTAACAGACCCTAAACAAGGCCAATCAGATCAATTTGAACAAACTTGAGAGGTTCATTTGAGAAAGCAACAGACCAAGTTTGGTGAAGATCCATAAACTGCTTCATTGTTTAAAGGTTTTGTATTTATGGCTATGGTAGCCTCTCAAAGGGACAAAGCAAAATGAATCAAATAAATTTGATAGAGGGTCATACAAGAATCCTACAAACAAAGTTTGGTGGAGATCCATAACATTTGTACATCAGAAGTTGTTTAAAAGCTTTTTTTTATGTTTAGCTATCATCATCTAAAGAGACCAAGCAAAAAATTATAACAAGTGTCTTCAAAGAGTCATCAAAGACTGCTACAGACCAATTTTTCTGAATATCAGTTAAAAGGTCTACGAAATTAAGTTGTTATTAAGGTTTACATATCTATAGCTCTGACAGTCCCTTATAAGCTGCAAAGCAGAACTATTGGCACAAAACTGAGAGGTCAGCAAAAGAGTATTACAGATCAAGTTCAGTGAAGATCCAACTAGCGGCTTATTAGAAGTTGTTAAACGTTTTTAATTTTTTTTTTTTTTTTTTTTTTGCTTTGGTGGAACCTGCAATGTGCCAAACAGAACCATAAGAGGGTATAATATTATATGTAGATACGCCCTTATTGCGTTGAACCCTCGAATTATTATTTACTTTAATTTAAATTTTATTATTATTTTATTATTTTAAAATTTATTTTCATTTAATTTATTTTTAAAATTTAATTTATTACTTTATTATTTATTATTATTTAATTTATTATTATATTATATTAAATTGAGATTAGTCCGGTATGCTACAGACCCAGTCTGATGATATTAAATGGTTCATGAAAAGAAGTTTTATAAAGACTGGTTTCTATTTTCAGCTGCGGCAGATGTTAAGGCTGATCTTTCCTGGTTGCAAATGCAAAATATTTTTTTACCAGCAGGCTAATTCTAAGGTTAAAAAAAAGATGCTGGTGTGAATTATAGCCCTTAGAAAAGGCCAGCTATATTAAGTATGTTTATGCCTTCCAGTGTCACCAACTGTCAGTGTTTTTCAGTAAATTGATTAGTTTATTGTAATTTTAATACTTATTGTTATCAAATAATGGACTTACATGGCATTTATATCTGGGTGACATATGTTACTTAATCCTACAGAATTAATCCTACAGAAATATTTCTATACCTGTCTGATTTATGTCAAACAAGACTGCATAATAGCTAGATTGCATTTCAGCCGCACTATGAGAAAACCAACATAGTGCAGTTGCGACCAGCATGGATCCAGACCATCCGCACAGTCTGGTCAGGATCAATGCTGGGTGCTATCAGTTTCTCTAATTGCAATAGGCTTTGAAAGCAAACAGCATGGATCCTGACCAGACTGCGCAGACTGGTCTGGATTCATGCTGGTCGCAAATGCACTTTGTTATTAAAGCATCTTTTTTGCTAACTTTTGTAAATATACCGAAATAGTTTAGCCATACATTGAAAGCTGAATGTGCACCTAGGGTCCATTTCACAATAGTTCATACGTTTCATCTGAAGTTCTATCATAAGTATAGTCTTTTAAACACATTTGTTTCACAGATTATATTCTTTTAACAAGGTGTCATCAATTCATTTTAAGGTTTAGAAGTATATCACCAAAACACAGAAATATTTTATAAACGAATAACATCGTTACCAATATTTTACTTAACCATTACATGTTCTGCTGTACTGACTCGTACTGAAAATATTCTGAAAAAGTTGTCCCCCTTTGAAAATGAATGCCATTTGTAAAGAAATAAAAATAAACAATTGCTGAAAACTGTGTTCCACTTAGTTATGTGAAATTTCAACACTCGCATGCTATTGCAAATGAATCAAAACAAACATGTGTAACAGTTCTTTGAAAATGGTGAGTTTTTGAAGGCATTTGACTGCCCGGAAGTGGGCCCCTTTAGGCTGTCTTTTTTTCGGAATTCAATGTTTATATTAGTATACTGACACTTGTTTTGTCGTTTTTGTAATGATAGCGTGTATATTACTCTACAAAACAAGTGTCAGTATACTGATATAAGCATTGAAATCCGAAAAAGGACTGTTTATAGGCCCCACTTCCAGACAGTCAAGCGCCTTTAAAATCTCACCATTTTCAAGGAACTGTTACACATGTTTGTTTTGATGCATTTGTAATAGCGTGCGAGTGTTGAAATTTCACATAACTAGGTGGAACACAGTTTTCAGCAATTGTTTATTTTTATTTCTTTACAAATGGCATTCATTTTCAAAGGGGGACAACTTTTTCAGAATATTTTCAGTACGGGACAGTACGGCAGAACATGTAATGGTCAGGTAAAATATTGGTAATGATGTTGTTCGTTTATAAAATATTTCTGTGCTTTGGTGATATACTCCTTAACCTTAAGACAAATCTATCTTATTTTTGTTTGGCTCATATTCTAAGAATAGCCAGACAGCTGAAAAAGGTGTATGATAACTACCTTACTCACAAGTTGTGTGCAAGTTTGATTAAAATTGATTTCAAAATGTGGTCTGTACTGTGTTCACAAGAAATTGTGGATGGACGGACGGCAGATGAAGGGCGATCACAAAAGCCCGCCTTAAGTGACAGGTGAGCTAACAAAACATTACACTATATACATAGTTAGGTCAAAATTATATTGTTCAAAAGGATTGGAATACTATATGTAAGGCAGAAAAAGTCAAAAACCAAAAGCATCAAGCTGAAAAGTTTCTTCTACAAAATTATAAGAAACAAAGACATTAATGCCTACAATACAAAACAGTATTCCAAAACAATCATTTGGGGACCAAAAAAATGGGGGGGGGGGGGGCAGCAAATGTCCTGATCCCAAATAATCTGCTGACTCCAAAAGTAATTTGGATGAAAATTTTAGAATTCTCTTTCTCCAAAGATTAATGATCTAAAGAAAGTAGCCTTTTACAAAACAAAATAATACAATAAGCCAAAAGAAGTCAAAAATGTTAATTAAACTAGAGATGCTTTTGAGAAAAGCGCATGTCTCCCACAACTGCCCCTATGAAAAATGTTAGTTTCTCTAGATGTTTTAGACGAGTGGATCCAATTAGATGGTCTGGATGAGTGGATCCAATCAGTAATTCAAGGGCCATAAATCAAAAGTGCCTGGGCGGATTTGGCTAGTTATCGAACTTGGGTAAGGTCTTATGGCCAAACACATTTTGTTCAAGTTTGGTGAAGATCGGATGAGAAATGTTCGACTTAGAGAGCGGACATGAGTAAAAAGGCCAATTTTTTCGGAAATTCAAGGGCCGTAACTCTAAAATGCCTGGACCAATTTGGCTAGTTATCCAACTTGGCCGAGGTCTCATGGTCAAACACATTTTGTTCAAGTTTGGTGAAGATCGGATGAGAAATGTTTGATTAAGAGTGCGGACATGAGTAAAAAGGCCAATTTTTCGATAATTCAAGGGCCGTAACTCTAAAATGCCTGGACCGATTTGACTAGTTATCGAACTTGGCCGAGGTCTCATGGTCAAACACATTTTGTTCAAGTTTGGTGAAGATCGGATGAGAAATGTTCGACTTAGAGTGCGGACAAGAGTAAAAAGGCCGATTTTTCGATAATTCAAGGGCCGTAACTCCAAAATGCCTGGACCGATTTGGCTAGTTATCGAACTTGGCCGAGGTCTCATGGTCAAACACATTTTGTTCAAGTTTGGAGAAGATCGGATGAGAAATGTTTGATTAAGAGTGCGGACATGAGTAAAAAGGCCAATTTTTCGATAATTCAAGGGCCGTAACTCCAAAACGCCTGGACCGATTTGGCTAGTTATCGAGCTTGGCCGAGGTCTCATGGTCAAACACATTTTGTTCAAGTTTGGTGAAGATTGGATGAGAAATATTCGAATTAGAGTGCGGACAAGAGTAAAAAGACCGATTTTTGGTAATTCAAGGGCCATAACTCCAAGACGCCTGGACCGATTTGGCTAGTTATTGAACTTGGCCGAGATCTTATGGTCAAACACATTTTGTTCAAGTTTGGTGAAAATCGGATAAGAAATGTTCGACTTAGAGTGCGGACAAGCTTTGTGACAGACACACACACAGACACACAGACAGACAGACTGGAGTAAATCAATATGTCTCCCACACCACTGTGTGGTGGGAGACATAATAAATGTCTAAATATTTGCATGTATTATGTACTATATCAATAACATAATTTACATCAGTTTACAATCCCAATTAACAAACAATAGACCAGAATACTGTACCACCTGCCCAACACTAATTAGATATTGTACCATTAACATATGCTAGAAATGAAATAGTTTCTGGCATGCCCCTTATTTGAAAAAAAAATTCAGTACACAAGCTAACATTGCTACAATTGTCTTTGTTAAAATATATCATTGAAAAAAATTCATATACTAACCCCTACCCTGATAAATTTCTATAATGAACTTGTCCCTCTTCAATTTGGGCAGTACCATGAACTGTTTAAAAGGGTGCTTACTAAAAAGATACTGACTGAATTGCAAACAGTGCAGATCATGATCAGACTGCATGGATGTACAGACTGATCATAATCTGCACTGGTCACAGAGGCAGAATCAATTCTGTCCAAAAAGTTGATAACTGAAGCACCATCATATCATTCTAAACAAGAAGTTGATATCTGAACATTTTTTCTTATTCTGAGGGAGCTTCACACCATAGGGCATTTATGTAATAGGGGTTGTTTATACACCTTTTCACCTCACAATTTTTTTTTAATCATGCATTTTCCCTAAAAATTGACCTTACATCAGGTTTATTTATTCCCCTTTTATTAAAGGTCTCAAAACTTTTAAGAAAAGACTTTTTATATCAATTTTCTATATGTTCGCATATTTTCACGGCTTCTTTACTCTGTTTCGCCATTATCTGGTCAAATTCTCATATATAATGGATACCTAAATTCATATTTTCAAGATTTTGTTTTTATATTAGAGGTTAAATTTTACATATTTTTTTTAGTTTTAGATGATATTCAACAGTATTTCATTTACATTTACATGTTTCATTATTCTTTGAAAGTAACTGTAAACTTATCTAAATCAAAATTTGCCTTTGGACTTTGAGATTTGAAGTTTTGTACTCTCACTGGTAAACAAGAAAATACCCAGCATATCTTAAGAAATATAAATCTATATTCAGGAGTTAGTGCTTCTTGTATCCAGGTAACCATGGTTACTATAGTGAATAATTAATGACGATAAACAGATTAATAAAGAAAATCGTGACCCAAATTAATTGACTTTTCTACCCCTTACCTGACTCAGCCCATTAATAATGTATACAAACATGTTCCAAAAACAAAGTAAAATTTAACATAACAAACCATTCTATATCAAAATGCATTTTGCTAGTGCGTTTATGGATGAAATAATTTAAATCGTCGAGAAACACGAAAGAAATAAAATATGCTTTTTGAACATAAAAAATAAAAATATTTTTCACACAGATTTAACATTTTGTTCTGGTGGTAAAATGTTTTTCTATTTATATATTTTGTTCATTCAGTGAAAAATATTTCCTTTTACTAGAAATTAATTCACTTCTTTATGTCATATATTAAGATTTTTCAAAGAGTTCTGACCACTTTGTTTAAACTACCTCTCTTGAACAGGTCTTGAAAATGGAAGGCAACATTCTGACAATGTAAACTGTCTATGACGTCACTGCTATTGGTCAATATTAACTGTCCCCTTGTTTGTTTGTATGTAAACTTATTTAAAGTCGCCACTGGTAACCCATGTGGGCGACTCCTCTAGACAACTGTTAGTTATGTTAGTGGGAGGATAGTGGAAGATACAGAAGACACGCCTATTCCAGAAGCTTCCCTGTTTCTTTAGCATGCCAGGTGTATAGCACCCATACATGGGACTTTTATCCCAAAACTTTTTATCACTAATGACTGTGTTCAACCAATAGAGATACCTATAGAATTTAACAATAATCACTTTTGTATCTAGGATATAGAATTAAAATATTAATTTGTTATTAAATGTTCAAATGTCTTATTCAGGAGTTTTCAGCTGAATGTGGATGTTCTTAATTATCATTTACATATACAACTGTTACTTCCTGAAATGACAAGCTTATTTCAGTAACAAACATCTCACTGGCTTTTAACCCTTACAATGTTGGACATCTTTGCAGTCTGATAAAGATCTGCACTGTTCGAAATTCTGTCAGTACCTTTTTTGGTAAGCACCTCTTTGAACAGTTAATGGTATTCCAACTGAAACATCGACAAGTTCATTTTAGAAATTTAGCAAGGTAAGGGTTAAGTTTGTAAAAATTTTAAATGGGTAACTTAACCTTTAAGAAGGAAGCATCAAAAACTAACAGTTATATGAGCCGTGCCATGGGAAAACCAACATAGTGGGTTTGTGACCGGCATGGATCCAGACCAGCCTGCACATCCGCGCTGTCTGGTCAGGATCCATGCTGTTCGCTAACAGTTTCTCTAATTGCAATAGGCTTTGAAAGCGAACAGCATGGATCCTGACCAGACTGCGTGGATGCGCAGGCTGGTCTGGATCCATGCTGGTCGCAAAGCCACTATGTTGGTTTTCCCATGGTACGGCTCATATAAATTCAAACTTGAGGCTTTACAAATCTATCCTCTTTCTATGTTGAAAACCTGACTCAAGACAGCAAAATACAGGAAAATCAGATAATTTTGGTGATACAGTAATTGAATACTTTGGAAAATATTCATAAAACTTCTAAAACAAGAAAAAAGTTAATACTGATGTAGAAAATACATACCTTGTAAAATCCATCATATCTTCAAATTCAAAACTTCTACTTCAGTTTCTATTTTGGATGGGTTTTCTTAACATCCCTTTTTATCCATATTTGTTTAATCCTAAACTGTCATATATTGAAAGCAACAAATCCGTAGAACACAAGAATATGAAACTAAATGGTTTCAAAATACCTTCAAAGGAAAACAATATATGTGACAGACAACATATTGTATGAGTAAACGTATAAATGTCAATACTGAGTAATCATTCCTTTGCTTTGTCAGTGAAGGGTGCACAAAAACATCTGTTACCCAATATTTTCTTCCATTGATTTCTTACACCTCTTACTTAACTTATTCAATTTATTGATGTTTCTTGACTTTGTAAACCATACCATCTTGGGCCTATTCAATTATTCATAGTTCATTAATTTTCAACCAGATTCTTAGCACCCTCTTCTCTTATGGTCATGTGATATAGAATAGGTCATGTGACCTTTTATTAACATCATCTGACTGCTTGATACATTCCAATGAAATGAGGGTTTGTGATCAAAACTGTTCACAATTAATAGCTTACTAAATCTATTACATACTGATAGAATATGTAGTACCATACTGTATGCAAATTGCTGTGTGTTTTCACAACTATATATTGATGCATAGAACATATGGTAATTCCTATAAAATGCTGGAAACATATATGTTACATTTTAATAACACTTTATTGCTAGAATTTTGAAAAGTCAACTTTTAAGTTGCCAGCTGAAATAACGTTGGAGCTTAAACTTTAATATAAAATCCTCTTATATAATTTATAAAACATTTTGAATTTTAAAGCAGTCTTTTTCTGTATCAGAGCTGGAACAACCGATACGTATTAGACCTTCCTGATCAGAGCAATCCACAGATGCACGGAGGGAAATTTACAAGCATGTACCCTACCTGCCCGCTGTGGCCTTACATAATGAATTAACATTGCAAAACATACAAATGTCAATGTCACATGCAAGATAAACTTGCATACGTCCATACAGTTAATATTCTCCGTATTTTAAAATATTTAAGAAATAATACATAGCAATAGTGTGTTTTGATTAATACCAACATGAAGAAGGGGTTATAGGAGAGATTGCCCTGATGTCACGCATCAACACCTGTTTATCTGGTTGTGGGCAAAACAGATATTTTTTAATCGATTGTGTATGGGATTGGAATCTTTGATTTTTAATAACTTTTTTGTTCATTTATGAATTTTAAAAATTCAAAAAAAAATTGAAATGCTTATGATTTTCATATTTTATTATTCAAATATCTTTTGCAAATGAATAACTGTTTTAAATGACATATGATTTTAATAGTGGCATAGCGATGCTCCAAACTTTTAGAAAAAACACTGTTAGTTAAGCATTCATAGTTATTTCATTTTATTTCGAAATAATAATTAGAAGTCATCAATAAATTGCTTGTTTTATATCCTTTGCAATGATCAAAAAAATATTGATATCATTTGTTTTAAGAAAGTTTAAGCTGTTAGAAAAACATCACTGTTTACAAAAAAACATGGACGCTTGGTGTCTGCCCACCTGATCTTTGTCTTATCAGTTCTAAAAATAGAATATACAATGGATTTGTATACAAACACCATCTCTCCTGTCAAATACTTTCAGGAGGATAAAGCCCAAATGATTTTTTCTGTGTGGTATATAGAGGATATTTGTTTGTTTTGAGTGAATATGGAATATATCTCACTGAGAAGTGAGAAAAATTTAAATAGCGCTCGTGAAAATTTTTTCTCACTGGAGGTGAGATATATTCCATATTCACTAATAAACCCCAAATTTTCTTTTTATTTTACGCTTAATTACGTTGAGATGTGCATTTTGCAACAAATTTTAATCTCAGCGCGGGAAACAGACGCACATGAACAGACATGACGTCAGACGTGTTGTGACGTTAGAAAGACGCACACAACATAAAGTTCCATTTTATTTTATTTTTTGCTGCATAACGTTATGAAATTCTACTACTAACTAATTTGAATCGAGAAATATACTATAAAGAACAAAGTGCGACTACAATTTTCATCCTGTTTTAAGCAAATAATTAAAAATTCATACACAATGTACAAGTAGATCAGCATTTACAGTGATTGATATGCAGCGAGTGATATGGATTATATCTCACAGACAAAAAACACAGTAGCTTATTTCATCGGTTAGCATAAAATAAATATAAATTTCTGAGGTGTTTAAATGAAATAAATGACACTTGAGCTACATCACATTTTGTTTCTAACTACTTTACAAGCAAAACTGTGGAACAAAGAAAACTGACATGACTTCTTGGTGCCTGCAAGCATTTAAGCCATCACAACAACACTGGGGCCAAAATACATTTGTTTAAAATGAGGCTGCCATATTTTTTGTTACAAGCATAAAATATATTATTTTCTTGTTAAATACTATATTCGATAACTGTTTTCTTGTCATAGGTTTGAGTTTTTGATTAACACAGTAGAAAGTATTAATGAATCCACTGTTTTGATTACCTCCCTTTATGGCTTAGACTATATATGGGCATGTGTAATAATGAAAGTAAGATCTCTGTTTAGACTTTTTTTCCAAAAAAAAAAAAAAAAAAAAAAAAAGCATTATGGGAGTACAAGGTTCTGACCCACACCTTTAAAGGGAATTCCTATAGTTTTTTATGCGCATCTTTCTGCGCAGCCGACACTTTCTATGGAAAACTGAACTGAAGTCAACATTTGTTGAAACATGTTACAGACAATCTTAAATATGAGGAATCTTGAATGAAATAACATTTTTGATAAGTTTGATCAGTAATCAAATGTTGATACTGGTTTATGTTGTATTGACAAGTATCATGCCTGACAGGTATCTTGCTATTTTTGTGGTTGTGTTTTCACATCGCATTTTAGTACAAAGACAGTGTTGTTCATATAATGTAAGATATTTGACTTAGTATTAATAAGACAATATCACCTTTCAGATTATTTAGTATTCAATTATAGAAAGAATTAAGAATTTTTAAAACTTTTTTTAACTTCTAGCAGACATACATGTAATCAATTTGGCCAGGTTCGCGCCATTTTCCGTCCGAACAGGTGTTGTATTCTAGCGGTCTTAACATAAAATTTAGCCTGGTGACCCATATATTTTTAGCCTTTTTTATGCTCACAATACTATTATCTATACACAAGAAAAACAGGAAAAAATTCTATGAAAGAGTTTTTTCAAAATTTAAAATAATATTCTTCACTATGGGTATTTTTCATTGAAAACAGTTCACAAAAGTAAATATGAAACAATATTTTTTTTTCATTTGTAGCCATTATTGTATGGATAGAGTATTACAAATATGACTATGATATCAAATAAGTATATAAGAAAGTCTGTAAATAGAAAAAACTGTATTGTGCTGTCTTGATGTATATTTTGGTTGTTATTTATACAAAAAGCAGAAAATTATGAAAATGTTGAAAAATCGCTGGCAGTTTCAGAAACAGTGGGTGTGTTCAAAACAATTTTTCACAAAAACAAGCCTGGTGGCCTATTGTTTTTATTTGTTCATTGTTTTCAGCACAAATTTTCGTATCATATAATTATGTGAATTTAAAAAAATTCTATGAAAGGAAAAAAACTATAGGAATTCTCTTTAAGGCTTTACACAATCAGTCCCCTGCCTATATAAGGGATATGATAGAAGTGTATAAGCCAGTCAGAAACCTAAGACACACTGTCACCGGTTATGTCAAAAACTAAAACCATGATGTATGGCAACTGCAGCTTTTCTTCTCTGTGCCAAAGCTTTTGAACTCCCGCCCCGTAAAGATCATGAAAGCTCACTTGCTAGCTGCTTTCAAAAGCCTGCAAAAAACTCACTTCTTTGTACAACATTTCATTAACTGACTGATACATTTTTTGTTCTGTTCATAAAACTGCGTAATACAGTATTTTATCCAAGGGTCACTTAAATACTTTTAAATATGTATGTATATGGTTCTTTCTTTTGAATGCGCATTTGTTTGCATTGTTTGCAATTTATTCTGTAAAGCACTTTTGAATATGTAAGTGTGCATGAAAAGAGTGCTACATAAATGTGGTATAATAATAATAAGAAGAATGTCCAATGACAGCATGCTGAACTGTTCCAAACCACTTTTACATAATACTTGCTTACATACAAAAATGTTCTAAAGGCATTATTCTATACAATGCAAGGCACTTAGTAACTTAGAAAACTAAAACTAATCATTTCATGATACCAAAGACTTGCACAAAAGTTTGAAAGCATTCCATAGTGCCCTAGAAACCTTTCACCAAAATTCAAAGTTCAACAGGGGTATAATTTTGAAAAAGTATGAGCTTCAACATTTCATCAAATTTTCATGTTAAAAGGGGCATAACTTTGACAAAATGTGACCAAAAGTTGAGAGAAATATTGCAGGTAGAGTTATGTATCTTGTCACATTCATGTACACTGTCACTATAAGCAAGTACAGCGTTTTTAGCAAAAATATCTTTAGTAACGAAGAAGATATTGGACTCCATATAAATCTTTAAGTACATGCCAACACGAGTGCAATAACCTTTCTTACCTGAAAGTAAATCTTCCAAAATTCAATGGATAGTTTAGTTACCAGCAGCGGATTATAAAAACAATTGAAAATCTTGAAATTCCTACCAAATGTATGATTTATTCATAGGGTCATCACTGCTAAACTTATCAAGAATTTTCAGCAGGGGAGTGCATCCCTGCACAGTCATATTGTATGCATATCTTACACATGCATGCATGCACATAGTACAGAACCTGAAGCAACAAGAGCTGTCTCCATAGGATGACACATGCCCCCGATGGCACTTTGAATGAATAGTTATGGCCGATGTTACAGTTTAGGACCTTTGACCTACGGACCTGGGTCTTGCGCGCGACACGTCGTCTTACTGTGGTACACATTCATGCCCAATAATTTTAAAATCCATGCATGAATGACAAAGATATGGACCGGACACGCCCATCAATGCACTATCATGAAATATGACCTTTAATGTCTAAGTGTGACCTTGACCTTTGAGCTACGGACCTGGGTCTTGCGCGCGACACATCGTCTTACTGTGGTACACATTCATGCCAAGTTATTTGAAAATCCATCCATGGATGACAAAGATATAGACCGGACACGAATGCACTATCATGAAAAATGACCTTTAACGTCTAAGTGTGACCTTGACCTTTGAGCTACGGACCTGGGTCTTGCGTGCGACACGTCGTCTTACTGTGGTACACATTCATGCCAAGTTATTTGAAAATCCATCCATTGATGACAAAGATATGGACCGGACACGAAAATTGCGGACAGACTGACAGACCGACAGACGGTTCAAAAACTATATGCCTCCCTTCCGGGGCATAAAAACACAGTTTTAAACAGAGTACAAAATGATGCATTTATTTAATATAATATTTATTGAAATATATATCTGATTACAGTAACAATTTCATACAAAGCAAGTTTTATTTCCATAGCTTTTATCTTAGCAAAATTGAGGAGTTTTTCATCAAAATACAACAAATATATACCAGAAATAATATCTACATCAAATGCCCTTATACATGTAAAATACAGATTTAGTGCATGGATTATACAGTCAACAACCAAATGAATTGCCCAGCACTTTTCCTTAACCATACAAAATAACAAGAAACCTAAATAATATAATGCAGCATAGTTTATATGAGCCGTGCCATGAGAAAACCAACATAGTGGATTTGCGACCAGCATGGATCCGGACCAGCCTGCGCATCCACGCAGTCTGGTCAGGATTCATCTGTTCGCTTTCAAAGCCTATTACTATTAGAGAAACTATTAGCGAACAGCATGGATCCTGACCAGACTGCGCGGATGCGCAGGCTGGTCTGGATCCATGCTGGTCGCAAAGCCACTATGTTGGTTTTCTCATGGCACGGCTCATATAAACATAGTTTGACGTACTGAACCATCCATTTCTCTGTTGCAAAATGTCACCAACTGATTCAATGACCATTTTGAATTCAAAAGTCAATCATCTGTTAGCTCTAGTCATTAGCAATGCAACCTTAGACATATACATATATATAAAGATATATAACTGAACCACAAAACAATAAGGGTAATATACAGCTGACTTCCAGAAGGTCACTGGTTGTTACCATGTGTCCAACCATGGGTCAAAGTAGTACCCTGGGTCTTCCTCAATACTGGAAAGTTGTAACATGACAACAGACTGCAGTTTATCATAAAATGTATCAAAATGCAAAAACATTCAAACCAAAACTCTTTCCATCTAATTAAGCACATCAGTTTCTATTATTAGCTCGATCTCTAACAATCTGAAACTCACTATTATCACTGAAAATTGCCATTTAATTCTGTTCAACATTTCATTCCAATATATTGTGGTAGGCTAAAATCAACATGACAATTTCATTCAGTTCAGTTTAACACATTTAAATATATACCTATGAGAGCTAAAACATAATTCAACTCAATCGTACATGATTAAAAATACATTTATCAGCACAAAACTTCAGTCTAAAACAATTACATATGAGCCGCACCATGAGAAAACCAACATAGTGCATTTGCGACCAGCATGGATCCAGACTAGCCTGCGCATCCGCACAGTTTGGTCAGGATCCATGCTGTTCGTTAACGAACTCTGTTGGTTTTCTCATGGCACGGCTCATATACACTGGAGTTCAGAACTTGACTCAATTCAGCCCAACATAATTACAGATCACCACATCAGTCAGTTCATTTTTCATAAATACACATGATCTGTTTCAGTTAGGATAAATGTAAAATACAAATCTAACAAAATTACTCATACACATATCAGTACAAAACATTACTCAGTTCTGTCTAACACAGTTAAATGAATTCTTTGTCAGTTCAAAACTTCACTTTTCATTCTAACAAAAATTACACATAATCTCATCAATAAAAGACATTAATCAGTTTAGACTCATGCAATTACACAATATATATCACTTCAAAACTTCACTCCATTCAGTCTTACAAAATTTAATACACATAATTTTATCTGTTCAAAACACTACACAGTTCAGTCTAACACAATAACACATACACTTAAATGTTCAAAACTTCATTACACAATTACACATAATCTATCAGTTAAGAACTTCATTCAACTCAGTGTTAAACAATTACACAAATATAAGTTCAGAACTTCTTCAGTTCAGCTTTACACAATTACACAAAATATAAGTTCAGAACTTCATTCAGTTCAGTGTTACACAATTACACAAATATAAGTTCAGAACTTCTTCAGTTCAGCTTTACACAATTACACAAAATATAAGTTCAGAACTTCATTCAGCTTAGCCAAACACAATTACACATAATCTTATCAGTGCCAACCTTCATTCAGTTCAAGTCAAACACAAATGCTAAACAGTTCAAAGTATAATTCAGTTCAGCCTTACACCAGTGCTCCAGATTATTATTTTTACACTGGGAGTAAATTCACACTGTTTAGAAAGCATGATGGTAAATTGGCAACTATGGAAAAGTCGGGGTTAATCAAGACATTTCAACTATGTACGTTGTCAACATATTTTCTTTTGCAATTTCTACACTTAAGATGATATTGTCTATGCCTGCCAGCATCAAGCATTTAAAGCAGTTCATCACAATATTTTGTGCGCAACTAAATCGCGCAGCAAGCGATAACCACAGTAAGCATATTTCACAATTTGCTGCCAAAAGTGCATAGTTCTCCGATATGGAGCGTCTGTGCACAAAAAATATATATTTACTAATATGGTCATGCAAATTTAAAGTTGTTAGAATGATTGTGTTGTATTGGAGGGGTAGTTGTGGGAAGTTTGTGTCCAAGAAATCATCTTGTATGAATCGAAAACATTTTGGACAGCTAAGTTTAACGATTTCATCGAGTAATGATTCAGCGACTCGGGTCACACAAGGTTTCAGAAAATCGTAATGTATCACCTTCATGCTCAAATGGTCCATACAAATTTGTGTCATGTATATCTCAAAAAGTATTTGACATAGAGTCATAAAACACCATATGATTGATATTCAGCATGTGGAGTTGTGCACTTGGGGTTTTGATTTTGGATTTCACATAATAAGAACAGAGTTATGGCCATTGACAGTCAAAAATGGACATAAAGAGCTTAAAAGTTTGTATTGCATGTATCTCAAAAAGGATATGACCTAGAGTCATGAAACCATACAGGAATATTATTCAACATGTGAAGTTGTGCACCAGGGGCTTTATTTGAGATTTCACTCAGTAAAACCAGATTTATGGCCCTTGACAGTAAAAAACATAGGTATGTTATTCAGCATGTGAAGTTGTGCACCTGGGACCAGGGTTGATATTATTTTTTTGGTTTAGTATTTTTTGTCCTAGTTCTAGCTTACCTTATCAAAAATTTGGTAAAATTCTATCCGCTAGATTTTTCCTATCTTTAGGAAATATACTTTCTTTTTTTTCAGTTCCAGATATTTTCGACATTTCTCAAGAGCTCTTTTTCTGTGTTGATATATCTATATGTTGATTTTTTATGCATAGTTATAGTGGTTTCATTAATTGTGAAGTAAAATCAATAACATCAGAATGAATTTTTAAGTAAATAGCTGTTTGCACTTGCTTTATCATGACATGTATGTATTGTTTCTACAGACAAAAATACCAGTTTTGGTGCTCCTAATAAACTTTGATTATTAAAAAAAAAACATGGGTACCTATTGTTTTTCTTGTCTATCTTAACTTGCGGTACATCAATCTATAAATATGCAAAATTATAGAAAAATCTGTCTGCTAGAAATATTTGTGAAAAAACATCTTTAAGGCATAGAAACAAAGTCGTCCTCCATCGTTATTTTGCACATCAAATGAGTCATTTTCTAACTTAAAACATTGCTCAATTATATCTTGCACAACAGGATAGTTGGTAACTTTTACTGAAACTCTTTTCAGTGTAAGATTGAAATATCTTTTATAAGTGAACAAAAAATGCAATATTTTCAGGAGTAACCACAAGTGAAAATGTAAAACATATTGTTTATGAATGAAAGATATTTTGATCTTACATGTAAAACAAAAACATTTTTTTATTTCATATTTTGTCTTAATTTACCCATTATATAGTTTCTTACCAGTGAAAAATATATTTAATATTTTTTTCACTGTGAAAATACCGGATATATTTCACTTGAATATTTCGATAATTCATTGAAAAACAGGTAATAAAGAGAAATCCTCATGGGATGTGAACATGATGATTTCATTCAAAGTTTACTTTCAAGTCATTTCTCTTGAAAGAAAGAAGCAATGCTTCTGCATGGCTTGGAAATATTTGGCATCGTTTTACGTCTCTTCGCACCCTTGGCAGATCCTGGGGTAACCGCAGCCCTGCTCCTGAAAGGTACAAAAAATGATCCGGTAACTTGTCTAGAACAAAAAAAAATTCTACCTGAGAATATGACACTGAAATATGCACAAACCCTGTTATGCTTGCAGTCCAGTCAGGTTGGATACAAGTGTACAAAATATCAATCTAGAGATCAAGAGTAAATTCCCGGTGTGCAGAAAATGTTTCCACTTATGACTTAAGAAAAACAATAATTATACATCTTTTGTTCACTACACCTGATTCATGTGAGGAAGTTGTTGGGTACTTGTGAAGCAAATGCAGCAGCCATATGAAATTCTTGAATCCTCTGAAGGTTAAGTTACTGCTATTTATAACTTATATACTGAGAATGTGGCATTATATGCAAGAAAATGAAATGTTTCATGTAAAAACTAAAACTATCACTGAAAGTGATGAATGTACCCCCCGCACACTCTGACACAGTACATTGCAATTTGACAAACACAAGAGTGCATCATTATGTGGACTATATGTATATATAGTATAGTAACAAGAAACGAAATCCCATTACTCTGCAGAATTTTTTTTCTGAAAGAACCTAACATGCACCATGCACAACTAGGGTTGGTACTGATCACTTGTGTGAAGTTTCATTAAACTGTGTGCAAGGGTCCTGGAGATTAGGCGCGCACAAGATTGTATATGCAGACTGTATGTATATTGATAACTAGAAATCTGTCCGTGGGACACAGATGCCCCCACTATATGACAAAGGACACAAATTTTTTCCTAGGTCAGGGGCCATAACTCCTACAATACTGAATGAATCCGGACGTGAAACCCCAGGTGCACAACCGCAAATGCTGACCTGCAACATTCCTTTAAACTTTGGTGACTCTAGGTCAAATACTTTTGGAGCTACGTGCGACACAACATTAAAATGACCAATTTTTAACTAAGTCAAGGGCCAAAACTCCTACAAGACTGAATGAATCCAGACGCGAAACCCCAGGTGCACAACTGCAAATGCTGACCAACATTCCTGTAAACCTTGGTGACTCTAGGTCAAATACTTTTGGAGCTACGCGCGACACAACATTAAAATGATCAATTTTTAACTAAGTCAGGGGCCATAACTCCTACACGACTGAGTGAATCTGGACGCGAAACCCAAGGTGCACAACTGCACATGCTGACCAAAATTCCTGTAAACTTTGATGACTCTAGGTCAAATACTTTTGGAGCTACGCGCGACACAACATTAAAATGACCAATTTTTAACTAAGTCAAGGGCCAAAACTCCTACAGGACTGAATGAATCCGGACGCGAAACCCCAGATGCACAACTGCACATGCTTACCAACATTCCTGTAAACTTTGGTGACTCTAGGTCAAATACTTTTGGAGCTACACGCGACACAACATTAAAATGACCAATTTTTACAAAGTCAGGGGCCATAACTCCTACAAGATTGAGTGAATCCGGACGCGAAACCCCAGGTGCACAACTGCACATGCTGACCAACATTCCTGTAAACTTTGATGACTCTAGGTCAAATACTTTTGGAGCTACGCGCGACACAACATTAAAATGACAAATTTTTTACTAAGTCAGGGGCCATAACTACTACATAACTGAATGAATCCAGATGCAATACCCCAGGTGCACAACTACACATGCTGACCAACATTCCTGTTAAGTTTTGTGACTCTAGGTCAAATACTTTTGGAGCTAGGCGCGACACAACATTAAAATGACCAATTTTTACAAAGTCAGGGGCCATAACTCCTACATGAATGAATGAATCCGGACGCAAAACCGTGCACAACTACACATACTGACCAACATTCCTGTCAAGTTTTGTGACTCTACGTCAAATACTTTTGGAGCTACGCGCGACACAACATTCTCGGAAGGACAGACAGACAAGGGCAAATCTATATGCCCCCCACCCAAAAGAGGGGGCATAAAAAACGAAGTCCCATAGCTGTGCAGATTTTTTTTCTGAAAGAACCCAACATGCACCATGCACAACTAGGGTGACTACTGATCACTTGTTTTAAGTTTCATCAAATTGTGTGCATGGGTTCAGGAGATTATGCGCGCACAAGATTGCATATGCAGACTCTATGAATATAGTACAGTAACAAAAAACAAAGTCCCCTAACCCTGCAAACTTTTTTTCTGGAAGAACCTAACATGCACCATTCACAACTACTATTGTTACTGATCACTTGTGTGAAGTTTCATTAAATTGTGACAAGGGGATGAGGAGTTGGTGTGCACAAGATTGTGTCTACAGACAGATGGACAGACTGAAACCTAGGGTGTCAACAAGCTTATTCTTTGATTTGACCTGGTGACCTAGTTTTTGACCTAATATGACCAAGGTAAAAATTCTTAAGATTTTTCATGCAGACAAACATTCTGACCAAATTTCATGCACATCAAATAAACAAGAGTGTTAACAAGCCTTTCCTTACTAGTTTTTGACCCCATATGACCCAGTTTCAAACCTTTTGGCCTAGGAATCATCAAGATAAACATTCTGACCAAGTTTCATGAAGAGTTAACTTTCCTTAGATATGATCTGATGACCTAGTTTCTGACCCTATATGACTCAGTTAAAAACTTGGCCTAGAAATCATCAAGATAAACATTCTGACCAACTTTCATGAAGATAGGGTCATAATGGAGCCTCTTAGGTTGTTAACAAGCTTTTCCTTTGATTTGACCAGATGACCTAGTCTTTGACCTGTCAGGATCCAGTTTCAATCCAGGCCTAGAGATCATCAAGATAATCATTCTGTGCAAGTTTGTCAAATCAAAGCATAAATGAAACCTCTATATGGCTGAAACGGCCAAAATAGAAAATTTTGCCCCTTTCAGGAGCAGTAACTCTAGAACCCATGATGGAATCTAGCCGGTTTTGGAAAGGAACACCTAGATCTTATTGTGACTAAAAGTTTTTGTAAGTGTGGTTTAAATCAAATATAAAATGTCACTTCTATCGTGTTCACATGGTAAACATTATGAAATTTTGACTCTTTTAGGCATCAATCAGGGGCTGTAACTCCAGAACCTAAGATTGGATCTGACAGATTCATCATGGAATCCAAGGTTTATTGTTGTTGAAGATATTTAACAAGTTTGTATCAAATCAAACCATAAATGAAGTATCTATATGGCTGCAAAAGCCAAAATAGCAATTTCTGGCCCTTTAAGGGGCCATAACTCTGGAACCCATGATGAGATTTGGCCAGTTTTTGAAAGGAACTGAGATATTATGCCAATACTAGTTGTGTGCAAGTTTGATTAAAGTCGATTGCAAAATATTGTCTCTATCGTGTTCACAAGCCAAAAATGGCAAATTTTGGCCCTTTAAGGGGCCATTACGCTAGAACCCATGAACCGATCTTGCCAGTTTTCAAAAGAAACCAAGATATTATGACAATACAAGTTGTGTGCAAGTTTAATTAAAGTTGATTGCAAAATGTGGTCTCTATTGTGTTCACAAGCCAAAAATGGCAAATTTTGGCCCTTTAAGGGGCCATAACTCTGGAATCCTGGATGGGATCTGGCCAGTTTTCAAAAGGATTCGAGATATTATGGTCATATAAGTTGTGTGCAAGTTTGATTAAAATCAAATACAAAATGTGGTCTCTATTGTGTTCACAATGAAATTGTGGATGATGGACGGACAACGGAAGAAGGGCGATCACAAAAGCTCACCCTGCCACTCTGTGACAGGTGAGCTAATAATACGTCCCTTCCGGTGTTGAAAATATGTATAAGTTGAGAGGAAAAAAACGCTGTTAAGTATATTTTATAGTGACCTTGACCTTGAGCCTGCATGGCTGACTCATGGGTTTTACAAACTATCTCAATAAGGTGAACACTTGATCAAAGTTTCAAGAAAATCTTTCAAGTTTGGCAGCAAAGGAGGGGACAGGAAACTGAAGGCTCAAACATTTTAGTCGTGACCTTAACTTTGAGCTGACAAGGGTGAATTTTGAGTTCTGTACATCGTCTTGATAAGGGGAATATTACAGCCAAGTCATATTGAAATCCTTCAAGTTTAGGAGATACAGAGAGGACACAAAATGGAAGGCTCAAACCTTTGACATTTGAGTTGTGAGCTTGACCTTGAGCCAACATGACTGACTCATGAGTTCTGCATATCGTCTTGATCAGGTGATCATTTGACCCGAATTTCATGAAAATCCTTGAAGGGGTTTCGGAGCTGCAGAGCGTACACAAAATGTTAGGCTCAAACATTCGACCCCGAGTTGTGACCTTCACCTTGACCTGATATGGCTGACTCAGGAGTTCTGCACATTGTCTTGACGAGGTAATCATTTGACCAAAGTGAAAATCCTTCAAGGGGTTTAGAAGATACAGAGCTGACACAAAATGGAAGGCTCAAACATTTGACCTTGAGCTGTGACTTTCACCTTGAGTCGACACGGCTGACTTGTGAGTTTTGCACATCGTTTTGATGAGGTGATCATTTGACTAAAGTTTCATGAAAATCCTTTAAGGGGTTTAGGAGATATAGAGCAGACACAAAATGGAATTGACCTTGAGCTGTAACCATGACCTTGAGCCGACATGGCTAACTCACGAGTTGTACACATCATCTTGATAAGGTGTAATTATTTGACCAAAGTTTCATGAAAATCCTTCAAGGGGTTTAAGTTATATGGAGCAGACACAACTGTTACAGATTGAAGGACAGAGGGAGACCATTCCTATAACCCCCTACCACTCCTGGAAGGGGATTAAAAACTAAAAATCACAAACTTTGCTATTATTATCATCCTTATAAGTTTTCAAAGATACTGCTTTTTCTTTTATTGGGATTTAGGTCATTTTGACACAATATAGGTCACATGATGACTTTTCCACCTCGGTAAAAGCACCAACTGTCTGTAAGCCAAACGAATAACTACCAGTCACATGAATTCTACACCCCAAGCAAAGACTGTAACCTCTCTGCCAATAAGGTCCCTCTAAGACTAGAAGATGCTTTTGTAGAAAAGCACATGTCTCCCTCCAAAGCATAGTTGTAGTAGACAAGAAATCAATAGGGTACAAGAGCAAAAATCAAAGAGACACTAATGGTTGGCTTAGTGACTGAAATGCAACAGGGATCATCTACTCAGCATGTCCAATCATCCCATGAAATTTCAATGATCTGAGCCAAGTGGTTCTCAAGTTTTTGATCGGAAATGGTTTTCCATGTTCTGGCCCCTGTGACCTTGACCTTTGGATTGACCCCAAAAACTGTGTTTGTCTACTCCATAAGCCTTAACACCCAATGAAGTTTCAACATTCTAGGTCAAATGGTTCTCCAGTTATTGATCGGAAATGAAGTGTAACAGACAGACAGGGCAAAAACAGAGAGAGACAAAATAAGGTCTTTACTAGACTTAGAAATTAAAATCCCAATGAGCACAGCCAGTTCCTTTTTATTCCATCTTCAAAAATTGAAATCAATGAATGAGGTCCTCATGAAAGAGGCCATTTTCCCCAAAACCATGAAACCTAATGCCTAAACTAGAAATACATTCTGCATGCCTGCGGGGAGAATGTCAAGCCCGCCAGCACCTTTGGCCTCTAAGTGTGACCAGGACCTTAGACCAAGGGCCTTGCTTCTTGCGCATGACACTCCGTCTCATAATGGTAAACATTCATGCCAAGTTACATCAAAATCCCATCATGCATGAAGAGGAAATGCTCCGTACAAACTTTAATTTGACCTTTGACCTCCAACTGTGACCTTGACCTTTGAGATAGGAAGATGGGATTTGCGCATGACACTCCTTCTCATTTAGGTAAACATTCATGCCAAATATAAACAATATTGGTCCATGCATGTCAAGTTATCGTCCTGACAAACTTCAATTTGACCTTTGGACCTCCAACTGAAACATTGCCCTACAGATATGAACATGGGGTTTACACATGACACTCTTTGTGGTAAACATTCATGCCAAATATAAACAAGATTGGTCCTTACATGTCAAAGTTATGGTCTGGACAAAATCAGATGGACAGAAAGACGCACACATACACCAGCCCGCCAAAAGTGACGACTATATCGAGCTCACTGCAAGTGGGCTCGACAAAAATTAAACCATTTCACAGAAATAGCCCAATATAAACAAAATTGTTACAAGACAAGACAGACACATAACTTGAAGCAATAATGTTTTAAACTTTTAGTTACCTTTTTAAGATTCCACTTTCTGTTTTCTTCTGTTCTTTAAGTATTTCTGATATAGCTCCTCTACTGAGACAAGAATCTACATGACTGTTAAACTCATTCAAGTCGGCTGACCTCTGCTCAACGTTACATATAGGACATACCAGTAATGACCCTTCCCTCCCTCCATCATCATCATCATCATCATCTTGATCACCTAAAACACAATATGGTATATAAAACAGGCCATTATTCCTGTGATGAAAGGTGTTGTCTTTTTCCAACTGATTACATCACATACAGTTTTAGGGCCTAGAGCATTCATCATCCTCTTATAGACATACCATCACCACAACTAAGGCATGCTTTATTTTTTGTAGCATGTAAAAGTAACTGGAAGATGCTTTTGTAGAAAAGCGCATGTCTCCCCCAGCACATAGTAATAGGTAAGAAGTCAATAGAGGACATAAGGGAAAGTCAAAGAGACACTGATGGTTGGCTGCATAGGGATCATCTACTCGGCATGTCCAATCATCCCACTAAGTTTCAACATTCTGGGCCTAGTGGTTCAAGTTATGGATCTGAAATGGTTTTCCATCTTCAGGCCTGTGACCTTTGATTGAGTGACCTCAAATTCAATTGGGGACATCTACTCTGCATGCTCAAGCATCTTATGAAGTTTCAGCGATTCTCAAGTTATTGATCAGAAAGCATTTTCAATGTTCAGGCAAGTGACCTTGATCTTTACAAAAGTTACCCCAAAAGTGATAAGGGTCACTCTGTAAGTCCTATCATCCTAAAAAGTTTCAACAGTCTGGGTCAAGTGGTTCTCAAGTTATTGATCAGATACGATTTTCAATGTTCAGGCCCCTGTGACCCTTACCTTTGATCAAGTGACCCACCAAACAATAGGGGCCATCTACTCAATAAGTCCTATCATATTATAAGTTTGACGGTTCTAGGTCAAATGCTTCTCAAGTTACTGATGGGTAATGGATTTCCATGTTCAGCCCCCTGTGACTTTGACCCTTAATAAAGTGACCCTAAAATCAATAGGGGTCAATTACTCAGCGTGTTTAATCATCCTATGAAGTTTCAACATTCTGGGTCAAGTGGTTCTACAGTTATTGATCAGAAGGGGTTATCCATGTTCAGGCCCCTGTGGCCTTGACCTTTAACAGAGTGACTTCAAAATCAATAGGGGTCATCTACTCTGCATGTCCAGTCATCCTATGAAGTTTCAACATTCTTGGTCAAGTGGTTCTTAAGTTATTGATCGGAAAACGTTTTCAGTGTTCGTGTCTCTCAGTCCTTGATCTCGACATTTGATAGAGTGACCCAAAAGCAATAGGGGTTGTCTGCTCCATAAGCCCTTCCACCCTATGAAGTTTGAAAGTTGTAGGTCAAATGGTTCTCCAGTTATTGTAAGGAAATTAAGTGTGACAGTCGGACGGATGGACGGACAGGGCAAAAAAGTATGTCTCCCCCAGTGTATACCATTAGCTCTGGCAACCATTTCGTACAGCGAAACGGAACGTGACAGAGACATGCACAACTAGGCTTGGTACTGATCACTCCCGTGAAGTTTCTTAGAAATCCAGCCAGCATTTTGACCTGTGAAAGCCGGACAAGATTTTTCTTTTTTCAGCTCTAGTGGCCATTTTGTGCAGCGAAACAGAACGTCTTAGCAATATGCACAACAAAACTCCTATGAGGTTTCGTCAAAGTCTGGCCAGCAGTTTGACCTGTGAAAGACGGACAAGATTTTTCTATTTTCAGCTACAGCAGCTATTTTGAGCAGCGAAGTGGAATGTGTCTATGATATGCACAACTAGGCTTGGTACTGATCTTGTTGAAATCCAACCAGCAGTTTGACCTGTGAAAGCTGGACAAGATTTTTCTATTTTTAGTTCTAGCAGCCAATTTTTGAGATGGGAACAGAACCTGTTGGCGATATGCAAAACTAGACTTGTTACTGATCACTCCTGTGACGTTTCATCAAAATCTAACCAGCAGTTTGACCTGTGAAAGCAGGAAAAGATTTTTCTAGTTTTAGCTCTAGCAGCCATTTTGTGCAGCGAAACAGAATGTGTTGGTGATATGCAAAACTAGGCTTGGTACTGATCACTTCTGTGACGTTTCCTAGAAATCTGGCCAGCAGTTTGACCTGCACGATTGTGAAAACCAAACAAGATTTTTCTATTTATAGCTCTGGTGACCATTTTGTGCAGTTGAGCAGAATGTGTTGGTGATATGCACAACTGGGTTTGTATTGATCTCTCCAGTGAAGTTTCGTCGAAATCCAGCCAACAGTTTCACCTGTAAAAACTGGACAAGATTTTTCTATTTTTAGTTCTAGCGGCCATTTTGTGCAGCAATGCATAACATGTCGCTGATAAGCACAACTAGGCTTGGTACTGATCACTCCTGTGAAGTTTCATTGAAATCTGAAATGAATTTATTTAAGTGTACAAGGATATGATCATAAATTATAGGCCAAGTTAAATTCTAATTATAAACCACTAATGTTCATCTTTTCTGCCTTAAATCTTTTTAGAACTTTGATTTCCCTTAGATAACTTTTAAAATGATGAATGAATTGAATTCACTTTTGGTACACAGGTATGTGATTATAAATAAAGGCTGAGTTTGATTTTGGTTACACTTCACCAATTTGTGGCAGAGTTATGCCCTGTGACTTTTAAAATCTGGCCAGCAGTTTGACCTGTAAACACTAGTCAATCTTAATGCGGATGGACAGATGGCTGAGACAAAAACAATATATCTCCCCCACCTATGGCCGAGACAAAAAAAAAATCTAAACTGTGAAAATTGTCTCCCTTCATGATGAGATATGATAATTGAAATATGTATGCATTTTGCAACAAACTAATCTCAGTGTTTGAAACAGACATGCATAAACAAAATTGAAGTTAGACATCTTATGACATTACAAAACACACACAACATAAAGTTCCATTTCATTTTATTATCTGCAGAATAATGTTATACAATTCTTACTAAGCAATATTGTTAGAATAAAGAAATATACTATAAAAACAAAGCACAAAAATAGTTTACATTAAGCTGCTTAGATACAAAGAATTTACATCTTCCTTTTCAGTTTCTATAAAATCACCAAAATATAATTAAAAGTGACCAAGCTAATTGTACAGGACATGTATATAAATATATTAACTTATTAATGAAAAGTCAGTTTCTCAAACAAGAGGGTCATGATGACCCTGGATCGCTCACCTGAGTTATATGAGTCACATGTTTCAAATGGCAAACTGATGCTAAAATACTAAGAAGGTAGGTCAGTAGGTCACATTCATGGTAACTGAAAGTCAGTTTTAAGATCGGTGTGCAAAATTGTACATGTCATTCAAATTTAAAGGCAGAATCTTGAAAACAAGGAAGTAGGTCAGTAGGTCAAGGTCACAGTCAAATGATCCCTAAATGCTTGTGGACATCAGGTAAACATAATGAAACAGTCTTGAAAATGTGATCTGATATTCTTTTCTATATAACTCCCAATTATAACAAGATACCCCCAGGGTGGGGCCTCTTTTCACCCCAGGGGCATAATTTGAACAAATTTGTTAGAGATCCACCCAGTAATGCTACATACCAAATATGAAAGGCCTTGAACTTTCAGACAAGAAGATCTTGATTTTTTTCCCCTATATAAGTCTATGCTAAACTTGGTATCCCCAGTGCAGGGCCTCTTCTCACCTTAGGGATATAATTTGAACACTTTTGGTACAGAAACGCTAGGAAAGGCAACATACTTAATATCAGAAGCCTAGGACTTGCAGTTTCAGGCAAAAAGATTTTTAAAGTTTTACTCCTATACAAGTCTATGTAACAGACCCCCTGGGCAGGGCCTCTTTTCAACCCAGGAATATAATTTGAACAATTCTGGTAGACGACCACAAGGCATGCTACATACAAATATCAAAGGCCTAGGTGTTGTGGTTTTAGACAAGAAGATTTTTTAAGTTTTTTAGTATGTAAAACTTGGGACCCCCCGGGGCGGGGCCCCCTGTTCGCCCAAAGGGCATAATTTGAACAATCTTGATAGAGCACCATAAGATGATGTCACATGCCAAATATCAATACTCTACGCCATGTGGTTTTGGACAAGAAGATTTTTAAAGTTTTTCCTGTCAGTTGCCATGGCAACCAGAGTTCTGCATGGAATTAAGTTCTTATAACAATTTTGAAAACCCAAGGATCATTCCTGTGAATATGGTGTAATTTGGCCCAGTGGTTTTCCAGAAGAAGATTGTTTTGAAAATGTTGACAGACGGACAACACATGACAGACATTGAGTGGTCAGAAAAGCTCATCATGAGCCTTTCGCTCAGGTGAGCTAAAATTATTTGTCATCTGAAGTGTTTGCACTCATGTGACACTATCTTTCAAAACATTGTTTCTGCCTGGTGATTTACTATAGTAGATAGAAGTCTACATATATGGAACTTGGCAGCATTGTTTCTTCCCCTTAGATTGAGGGATAATAGATAACAACGTAAAGCGTCTGTTGGTCGGTCCTCTTGTTCCATACACTGTCCAAGTAGATTTAGGGCTGTTTCCCTGTGACCAAGGTTTGGTTCCTGTTCAATGGTCATGATAAGGTTGGAAAGTGCTCTTTGCTTGTCATCTTGTCTCCCAAGATTGCTGTAGGTCTTGTATTGTAGAAAGTACAGGTAAGGGAGAGAATCCATCACTGCCCAGTCCATCCAGTAGTCACAAGTACCTCTGAAAGCAAGGTCCTCATCTGTAGATCTGAACAGTTCATACTGTAGTTCAGCTGGAATACAGTTAATTTCACATGACAGAAATCTGACACAGGATGCTGTAGCATATTTTAGAGCATTTTCATTGTGATTGTCAGATATTTCATTGAATCCTTCTCTACAAGCTAGAAGGCCAAAGTTGTAACACATGCAAATTGGCTCAACAATGTTTTGATCATAGCTTCCTTCAATATCTGTGAGTACAAGTTCTGTACTATTAATGTCCCCTATACAATAAAACATGGATGCTAGCTTCAGTTTACTAGATGAAACATCTGTGTTCAGACCCAGTGTGATCCAGGTAAGAGCTTCTACTGATATACTGCTGTACTGTTGAATGTTGAGGGAAGCCAGGACAGATCCCAGAGTTGTACAGAACCAGGGTGCAAGAAGGCCACAACCTGTTTTGTCCAATCCTTGACATTGATAAGAAAAAATGGCGAGTTTGAAAATATACTTCAGTAATGTTTGTATAGCTACTTCATAACTGCTGTTGCTAATACAACCTAGACAAGCATTTATGCTTTCATTAATACTACGAGCAGTTGTTTTTAATAAGTATCCTGAAACAAAGCATCTTTCATTGATTGAGAATAAATAATTCAACTTCAGCTGGAGCCTTGAACCAAGAGCATCACACTTAATTCCCAGTAATGCCGTTCCTTCACTGTTTATAATATACTGCAGTATTTCAAGAATGTGAGGTTTAGATTCTTGAGTAATATGTCCTGCCATCAAATTGTTCCCAGGTATGATGAAATGTGGACAGTTTTCATTCAAAACACTGTTGTATAGGCAAAATAAACAAAATAATAGACAAACAAGTAAGTTTTTTTCTCTCCAGAAATTAGAATTTGTACTTGCAATTAGTTTGAACAGAACTGTTTTACACATGAAACTTGTAATGGTATCTTCATAGGGAGGCTTAATGTAAGTTTTTAGTATCATCTTCATCAACACGTAGCACTGAATCTGTGTGATATTGAGATTTAACATTAAACACCTTTCTGCTAAAGATGTTGATATTCTCCATTCAAGCTCCTCATTTTCACTGCCCTTGCTTCCAACACAAACAACAAAACACCCAGTGTTGCTACAATATCTCTTCATATCATCTGAAGGCCAATGACCTGCACCTTGCTGGTTTAACCATGGTCTAGCTTGTAGAGGCCATGTTTTACAGGGGTAAGCAGGAACATAGTCTGTGTCAGGAACTCCAGGTACTCCACCTACTGTATATGCTGGACCATTGTTTACACCTGTGAAATGTGCTGTTGTTGCTGCAGCTGACATAAATGTATTACTTAGTAGTATTCTTCCAGTCCTGTCTCTGAAACAGTGTTCATGAAGTACATAATTGTATGGAAGAGGGACATCGTCTCTCAGATACTGTAGCAAACAGTAACCAGGTGATACAGTGTCATCCTGAATCATCAGTAGATTGTGTACACCAGGTTGCCAGTCACTCCAATCTTGTAGTATTATTAAGTCACTAGAAGAATAAAGAATGTCAGTGTCTGATTTAAGTCCCTGTGTAGTTGTTCCTTCTGACTGACTACCAAAATAGTACTCTGTAAGCTTCTTATCCTGTAGTTGTAGTGCACTGTTTTCCACAGATTCTGCCAGCAACACTGTTCGTCTTCTTCTCAACACAGTTCTCTCATCCACTCCTATCTCAGCAAGAACCTCGGACAGTCTCTCTGACACAGTACCTGTATAATCTGGTACTTGAAACATTCTGAAAATATGTTGTAGTAACCTATATACATGTAATTTTGTTAACTACATTATTTCCCTTTGAGACTACATGGTAATACTGATTCTTGTCTAGTTTATAGCAATTTTGCTTGATAATTTATACGATAGTTTCTACAATTCTTGATTTATTCAAATTGGCACCAAACATCAGTAGTTCAGCCCTCACACGAAAAAGTGCCATCTTATAAGGCATTTAGATATAGTGAAATATGACATATAGCTTGGGCTATAATAGTCTTAATCCGGAACCGGGTTTTCCCATATCAGTGTAGGTACAAACATCCCCAATTTGTTGTATAAACTATTAAAGTTTAACCCTTAATACATCAAATATTTCTTTTAATTGACAACCCAAACTTCTACTATTTACTAAAGACAGATATGTTAACGTCATTATGTATTGGATTTATAAAATAAGGTTGAATTAGTGTTCGTGTGCGAGTTTAGTATCTTGACATATTTCAACATGTTCAATGCTACATAGTGCAATCTATTTATAGAACTGTTTGTTTGTACCCACAGCACGTGCATGAATCTTGAAAATACCAGATGTAAACTGAGTTCCGGAGTAAATCTATTATTAATGCACTACCTTCATTTTGGTACAAAATTATCCATAATGTTATAAAATGTTCTGTAATGAAATTGTCAAACATGTCACATTTAAGCAAACTTAGAATTTTGTGAAGGTACATACCTTAGTTTTGGTTTGATGTCAGCAAATTATCACTAACTCTACTGGTGGAAATTCTTTGGGAATTTCTTTTACTTCCTCTTTCTGTTTTAACAGGAGGATAACTCTGATATATTTTAACAGTGTTTGGCAGTCAGTAGTTACTTACCTTTAAACTAGTGCAACTATCAGACTTTAGATAAACAATAAGTCAATGTAAATAAAGTAATGTTCAGAAGTTATTTTAAAATAAAAAAGTTCTTGTGATGCTTAGGGTTACACAGCTGTCAATTATTTCATACTGAACACAATTGTATAATGATATATGAAAGCAAGGGGAAAATGCTATGACATGATGATGGTCTTCTTGCTTTTAGTTTATTCTCAAGCAATTCATTTTACTTCACTTAATCAACATTCTCAGAGAGACCTTAACAAAATAATACAGAAGCCTGGAATGGCCACCATCAAATTCTTTTTTCTTTTCTTTTTCTTCTTATTTATAGTTTCAGGCCAAACTTGTTTAATGAGCGGGAATTACAAAAAAATCCTTAATAACATGTTTAAATACTAGCATAAGCTAATCTTTACCCAATGAAAAGTTATCAAAAAGATCAAAAATTAATGCATAATTTTTAGGAAAATGGCATCTAAAAATTACATTATAGCCTTGTCCTAAATAGTTGTGACATTGCTGTTTTTACGGCGATTAATTTGGTTTTGGGGTGTCCATTGAATTACAAGTTTTTTTTCTTTTATTTATATATAACAAGCCCGTTGAAACCTGTACAGTGATGTAATTTTCAAATATGTTCTCCGACTATTCACCAATGAAAAGCTTACTTTATGCAAAACTCATGCAAAAACCTTTCTACCAAATTACTGTTTTCAAGCGGAATGATTAAGCAGTGTGTAAAAACTGTAAAGATTTTTACGAAAAACTAAAATTACCGTACAAATTTATTTAACTGCAAAATGAGCGGAAAAATGAAACCGACTTCATTTTCCATCTATTGTCTTAAATTTTCCCCTAGCCCCATGTCTCCCCCAATGTATAGTTGTATGGGCAAGAAGTCAATAGGGGACAGGAGCAAAAGTCAAAGAGACACTGATGGTTGGCTGCAATATCTACTTGGCATGTCCAGTCATCGAACTAACTTTCAACATTTAGACCTAGTGGTTCTAAAGTTATAAATTAGAAATGGTTTTCCAAGTTCAAGCTCCCATGACCTTGACATTTGATGGAGTTACCAAAAATCCAGCAGGGGTCATCTACTCTGCATGTCCAACCATCCTATTAAATTTCAACATTCTGGGTCAAGTGGTTCTCAAGTCATTGATTGGAAAGAGTTTTCAATGTTTAGCCCCCTGTGACCTTGACCCTTGACTGATTGACCCCAAAAATTACAGGGGTCATCTACTCTATAAGTATTATCACCCTATGAAGTTTCAAGACTCTAGGTCAAATGATTCTCAAGTTACTGGCCGGAAATGGTTTTCCATGTTCAGGCCCCTGCGACCTTGAACTTTAACAGAGTGACCCCATATTCAATAGGGGTTATCTACTCTGCATGACCAATCATCCTATGAAGTTATTTTTTTACATACAATAAAATGTTTCTAATAATGATAGGAAGAATAAAACAAATATAGCCAATTCTTCTCGGATAAGGTTTCAAAATAACATAATAATTACATTCTGGGTAACAGTTTCAATACAACATTCTATCATATTCAGTGTTCATTCCAGAATATTTTATGTAGGGCCAAAGGGTCCCATGGAGGCAAAAACTTGGGGACATTTGAAAAAACAAGAGGGCCATGAAAGCCCTGTATCGCTCACCTGACCTATTGGCCTAAAGATCATCAAGATTAACATTCTGACCAAGTTTCATTAAGATATGGTGATGTGACCTCTGAAGTGTTAAATAGCTATTCCTTTGATCTGACCCTGTGACCTAGTTTTTGACCCCACATGACCAAGATTCGAACTTGACCTAAAGATCACCAAGATTAACATTCTGACTAAGTTTCATGAAGATACAGTCATAAAAGTGTTAACAAGCTTTTCCTTTGAAATGACCTAGTGATCTAATTTTTGACCCCATCTGACCCAGATTTGAACTTGACCTATAGATAATCAAGATTAACATTCTGTCCAAGTTTCATGATCATACAGTCAGAAATCTGGCCTCTACAGTGTTAACAAGCTTTTCCTTTGATTTGACCTGGTGACCTAGTTTTTTACCCCAGATGATCCAATATCATATTCGTCCAAGACATTTTTGGCGGTAACATTCTGACTGAGTTTTATTAAGATTGGGCCCAAATTGTGACCTCTAGAGTGCCTTTCGTTTCATTTGACCTGGTGACCTAGTTTTTGACCCCAGATGACCCAATATCAAACTCATCCAAGATTTTATTGAGGGTAACATTCTGACCAAGTTTCATTCAGATTGGGCTAAATATGTGACCTCTAGAGTGTTAACAAGTTTTTCCTTTGATTTGACCTGGTGACCTAGTTTTTGACCCCAGATGACCCAATATCAAACTCGTCCAAGATTTTATTAAGGGTAACATTCTGACCAAGTTTCATTAAGATTGGACCAAAACTGTGACCTCTAGAGTGTTAACAGTCAAATTATTGATGCCGACAGACACGGCGATCACAAAAGCTCACATTGAGCACTTTGTGCTCAGGTGAGCTAAAAACAGGAGCCACAAAAAAAAACTGATTTACTTAAAAGACTGTATTTTTACCACTTTTATTATGTGGAGGTCAACATATTACTTTCGCTGTTCTAAAAACATTATGGGGAACATTAGTCAGTTACTTCCCCTAATTATGTCCAAGAAGTATATTGGTCCTTCCTCTGTTTTATCGTTGACTTCTTTGTAATTTTCAGAAGCAATATCTATACTAAATTTCATTCGACTGGAAAATGATTAAGGACAGAATATCTTTTATAGGCTCTCTGATAAATTTAGGTTTGATTAATCATTTTATTCAGAAACTTACACATAAAAAGCATATTTATTTTGAGCAACCACAACATCTTGGACAAAAAGTTTTAAAGAACAAGGAGCTGCGTTCAATAAACGCTTGATGCCCCCGGTAGCATCCTTGACAATATAAAGCAACCTAAGTCCAAAACGAGGTCAAGGTCAAACTGAGGTCAGGTGATGTTTGAAAATCAGGAATGGTCAAAGGTTACATCTGTATCAGTATCAATTCATTCTTGTAAGCGGTACTGATGCTAGACAAAACGGTCCCATTTGGTTAACCAAGAGATGGCCAATATAAAGTAACCTAAGCCCAAACTGAGGTCAAGGTCAAGGTCAAACTGAGGTCAGGTGATGTTTGCAGATGAGGAATGGTCACAGGTTACATCTGTATTAGTATCAATTCATCCTTGTAAGCGGTATTGATGCTAGACGAAACGGTCCCATTTGGATAACCAAGAGATGGCCCATAAAAAAGCAACCCAAGTCCAAAATGAGGTCAAGGTCAAACTGAGGTCAGGTGATGGCTGAAGATGTGGAATGGTCACAGGTTACATCTGCATTAGTATCAATTCATTCTAGTAAGGGGTATTGACGCTAGACGAAACGGTTAATGGTTAACCTCGTACAGACGGACGAACAAACGAGCAGACAGGACAATCACTATATGCTTCCCGCATCAGTAGATGCCGGGGCATAAAAAGTCAGAGGAATCCAACTGAAAGGGACCAATGTTACATTTGGTTACCCTTGCGCTTTATCATACAACTTTTCAAGGGAAGTAACAAGCTAGTATTTTTTATCGTTACCAAAACTTTACCACTGAAAGTCCGACAGCCATTAACTACAGAATGAAGGTTTGTCACTTAATTCTGGCTTAGTGGTTACGCTATTGGGCAATTTAGCGGTCTAGGACATGTCGTCTTTCTATGGAAATTTGTTCTCCGTTGTCTGCTGTTTTTTGGACGTTTAGAGAAAAACGTAAAATAAGTTTTCTTTTTTCTCCAAATCGCGACAGTGTTTTTGTCCGCCATTGCATAGCAACATTGAAAGCTGTCGGCTGTGACTAAATACAGAGTTGGTGCACCTGCGATATATTACAGACTCCGGTATATACCGGATTAACTAAATTTGAGCGAAAATATCTTAAATGTATATATTTTGTAACCATGGTGATACTAACCCTAACCTTGAGTCAGTTTATTACGCATTTTATAAACTAAATGCGTGCAGACATGCAAAAAAATGAGTAAATTTGCCGTGTACTCTAATGGATAATAATTCTGTGCATGCGCAGAACGGCTCCACCAACTCTGCAATGAGAAACATTCAAAGCTGTCTGTCGTTAGATTAACATCAACCAATGAAATGGCGCGTTACGTCATCGGAACAGTCGTATTTTATTCACAACTTCTGGAAGTCGGTGCATAAGGCTACTCATAAACGGATTGAATATTCTGTTTTCCTGAGCTCCAGATAAGCCGCGTATTTGCATATTTACACAATTAAAATTGCAGAAAACCCAACTGAATTCATAAGGTACTGAAATGCAATTAAAATTCCTAATACCCAATTCATAAAAAATCGCCTGCGTATCGCATTTTCCTTATTACAAGAACGAGTACCAGACTTTAACGCTAGACAACTGACTGGTTATACATTACCGCAGAACAGGTTGCAATTTATCAGAAAAATCACAGGACCATTCAACTGACTGATCAGAGTTATTTGGACACTTTGTAAACAATTTTACGACGATAAAATGTGAAGAGGTTGCAGCAAAAAAAATTGTTGCAGCATTAACAAACAAAATAGTGGGATATTTTGCTGTTCAACAATGACAGTTATCTTTTGTGATGATGTAGTGTCACAGATACTGGACGACATCTAATGGGAGAATGCATGTTGCAGTGAACACATCCTTCAGTATTGTGGATGAACTGATCTGCGACTGCATTTAAAGTGAAAAAGAAAACAACAGTATGGAACAAAAGTATCTCAGAAAACATTAAATGATTAGGGAAAAAATATCTTTGGTACTATGAATTAAAATACACATGTTTACATTGATTAAAGGCATGTAAAATCAATTTAAAAAAGACAGTACTGTTTTAATTTATCACATTACATTACAATTTTAAATATATTTTTGTATTAAACACTGAAGGGTGCCATTTAAGTACTTTTATGTAGATAATCAATCCTGGTTAATGATATATACCATGTATATTGTAAGCAAAAGATACTCAATTATTTGTGTGAGACTGGTGAAATAACAAACTGGTTTAAGCAAATACTCAATTACTTCTGAAAAGGCTGGGTAATGACATTATTTTTTATCCAATTCAAATTCCCAATACCCAATTCAGATAAAAAGTGATGGGTAAATACCCAACTGCACCAAAAGCTTATCTGGAGCTCTAGTTTTCTGAAAATATGTGCGCTATAGGGCAAACATTTATGCGCCAAACAGTAAAATATGAGCCAATGGCCCCATGGCGTGGCCTAGATTGAACACTGATCACATTATAATTAAACTTTCAATATCACATTCTTCATAAAATTTCAATATAAAATTCTGGGTAAGGTTCCAATATATTAACATTGTGAATAAACTTCAATATAACACTGTGGAAAAGAATTTAATATAATTTATTCACGTTTTCAATGTGTTACTAACTTCCATTTAAAACAAGTGAATGAAGTATTGCCATGCAATACAAAGTCCCCTACTGGAAGGCACCTAATTTTCTCTACTGCAGTATAACATAATGAACTGATATCTGTCAATGATGTATAAACAATATTGTACTACATATACAATATGTTATAACAACACACTTGGATTAAAATGTGCATATATAAAAACCCACAGTTGTTTTCATATTGAATTTTTTTGGCTGATTATAAAAATGTTATCATGTAAGTTATTTATAGTAACAACAAAGGGAAATTAATCTTTAAAAAAAAAAAAAAAATAAAAAAAAAAAAATAAAAATAATATAAGTCCACAAGAAACTCTTTACCAGGTAGAGATAGGTCAAAATACACCTAAAAATTGGATGTAACATGCATGCTGTACCACAGAAAAGTGGTCTCGATTTTTCTCTACCGCCAGTAATAAAAAAGTTACAATAAAATCTATTTATAGTAACAACAAAGGGACGTAATTCTAAAAACAAGGGTGCCTCATGGTGGTGAACATTTGGTCCAAGTTACATCAATATCCCTCCATGCATGAAGAAGAAATGTTCCGTACAAAGTCATTCTTGAATTTGACCTTTGACCTCTAAATATGACCTTGACCTTAGACCTAGGGACCTGGTTCTTGCGCATGACATGTTGTCTCATCCAGGGGAATATTTGTGCCAACTGATATCTAAATCCTGCTTTGCATGCCAAAGTTATAGACCGGACAGGAAAAAAATCCTCTTGACCTTTGATCTCAAAGTGTGACCTTGACCTTTAAGCTAGGGTACTGGGTGTCGTCTCATCATGGGAAACATTTGTGCCCAGTAATATTAAAATCCCTTCATGGATGGCAGAGTTATGGACGGGACAGGAAAAAAACTCTGTTGACCTTTGACCCCCAACTGTGACCTTGACCTTTGAGCTAGGGGTCCGGGATTTGCGCATGACACGTCGTCTCATCATGGGGAACACTTGTGCTAAGTGATATTAAAATCCCTTAATGAATGTCAGAGTTATGGATCGGACACGAAACAGACCCTGTTCATGCTATGTTAACATTTGACTGCTAAGTGTGACCTTGACCTTTGAGCAAGGGGTCTGAAAGTTGTGCATGACACATCGTCTTATTATGAGGTACATTTGTGCCAAGTAATATTAAAATCCCTTCATAGATGGGAGAGTTATGGACCGGACAGGAAAAAAGCCTTGTTGACCTTTGACCTCCAATTGTGACCTTGACCTTTAAGCTAGGGGTCCAGGTTTTGCGCATGACACGTCGTCTCCTCATGGGGAACATTTGTGCCAAGTAATATTAAAATCTCTTCATGGATGGGAGAGTTATGGACCGGACAGGAAAAAAGCCCTGTTGACCTTTGACCTCCAATTGTGACCTTGACCTTTGAGGTAGGGGTCCGGGATTTGCGCATGACACATCACCTCATCATGGGGAACATTTGTGCCAAGTAATACTAAAATCCCTTCAAGGATGGGAGAGTTGTGGACCGGACAGGAAAAAAGCCCTGTTGACCTTTGACCTCCAATTGTGACCTTGACCTTTGAGCTAGGGGTCCGGGTTTTGCGCATGACACGTCGTCTCATCATGGGGAACATTTGTGCCAAGTAATATTAAAATCCCTTCATGGATGACAGAGTTATGGACCGGACACGAAATTGCAGACGGACGGAATGACGGAAAGACGGAATGACGGAAAGACGGAATGACGGAAAAGTGCATTCCTATAGTCCCCGAAACTGGTTTTCAACCAGTAGGGGACTAATAATCAAATAAATGAATTCATCAGCCTTCATACCAACAAAAATTCTAAACAACTGTTATTTTTTATCAATGAAGCTGCATCTATCAACAGGGAAGAAATTTTTGAGTTAAGAAGAACATCAACTATAGTTCACTTGTGAAACAGGGTTCAGGCATAACAACTATCTTACCTGTACTATTGTCCTCTTCATTCAACTCCTCAATATCATCTGATAAATCTGTGTATTTTTTCCTCATTATAAATTCTGATCCTTTCACTTTAACTGGTTTCTCCTGTGCTTGAGTACTACTGCACGGCAAATCTGGTTCTACCTCAACAGTTCTAAGATTGCTGTCTAAATTTCTGATCACTGTTTTGTTGTAATAACCATTGTCAATCTTGTCAATATAGTTACCAGAAGGTTCAGAAACATTCTTTATAATTACTTTTGGACTAATTGGGACAACTGAAAAAGATGTATTATATGTCACCTCTTGTTCATTCACATTATCAATTTCATTTAAATTCATTCCTTTTTTAGCTTTCTGTTCTGATATATCTAATGTAATTACTTTTGTTGCTCCAGTTTCAGTCGTAAATGTACTGCCTTGCTGATGACCTATTAAACTGTCGCTGTTTATTTCATTCCCGTCAGATTCACTGGCTATATAATCTGAACTTCCTTCTGTCCTCAATTCACTCCCATTAGAAATACCTTCATTATTTACTAGTGTTAATACACCATCAGGTTCTAATTCAGTTTCTGTATCAACACCCGCATTATTGTCATTAATACAATCTGTGCCATGATAATGTCTATTTGATTCTAAACCCATGATAGTACCTTTATCATAAACTTTACCATTAACCTTTGTTGCTAATTCTTTTGAATTTCTGTCATTACACAAACTATTTTCTAAACTTTCTCCACTTGTTCTATCAGTTACTGCATTTTCAGTATCTATACTACAACAAGTTCTTACAATGCCATTTTGATCTTTGTAAGTCAAACATGTATCAATTTTAGATTTCAGTTCTGTTTCTTGACTTCCTGTTTTACTTGATACTTTATTATCTTCTCTGGCAGTTTCAGCAGAATTGCAACATTTAACTTCTACATCTGCAGACTCTAAACCAACCCGTATAAAATTTCCTTTAGTTTCTCCAGTCACAGCTCCAAGAGAACCATTGGATGTGACACTGGTATCAAAAGGACCTCCCGTTTCAAGCCTTTTGCCTGCTGTAAGTTCAGACAAATTGCAAATGTCACTGTCCAATTCAGTTTGATTTTTAGCAACACTTAAATCATCTATGTCACAACCACTATGCTTATCATTTTCTCCACTCTCTAAGCAAGTATCAACATGTTCATTAAAGCTGTTCAAACTTTCACAAAGAATACTCAATGAACACACTGGACACACATAAGTCACTGTCAAATCTTGTGTTTTCCCACCTTTTCTTTTCCTTTTTACTTGTGACACTGGCGTTCTTATGAAACCACTTCTTGTTTTTCTTAAATTTGGTGAATATAACGATATTCCATTTTTCTGAGAATCACTGTTTTCAAGTATTACATTCTTTTCTTTTTCAGTCTTAGAACTACAAACAATTTTTCCAGCATTTAAGTTTTTATCACAGATAATTCTATCCTCACTTTCACATATTTTTATGTTTTTTTCCTGACCATTTACCACTTGAGCATCATCAATACCTTCCAATTTGTGTAAAGAATTTTCGTAAATTTCCCTTGATTTATCCACAGAATTTAATTCATCTACTCCTTCCACATCTGACTTCTCTTCAGTTAACATCTTTAGTGAACCTGGTTTACCTAAAACATTACTGGTGACTTCCAACATATCTTTATCACTGTTTAAATTCTCAACTGTCTTATTCATTTTATCATTAGTTATATCTAAAGTAGTCTCTGATACCTCAGTAAAACCTGTTTGCTGTAAATTGCCAGTAGTTTCATTTTGTGTATCACTGATATCAATGTCTTTTACTGTTATTATTTCATTGTCTGTTTCCAGTTTTGTGACAGGTAGTTTTGACAGACGTTTAAAGGCCCCAATAATTGTATTCTGTTTCTTTCCCTGGCACAGGCTCTCATGCAGTAAATTTGACATCCTTACACCTTGAAATAAACAGAAATATTATCAGAAAATTTGACAGCATCAAATCCTCTATCTCATAAATGACAGATCTACATATAAACTCTTGTGAACTATTAACTAATCAGCTCTTAACCTTTAGCCTGCTGGCGGCAAGTATTTTTGCCTTTGGGACCAGTGCAGACCAAATCACACTGTTCACTATTCAGTCAGTAAATTTTCATTCTGACCAATTTTCATTAAGATTGGACCAAAAAACTTGGCGTCATGCGTGTAAACAAGCTTATTCTTTGATTTGACCTGGTGACTGTTTTTGACCCTACATGACCCAGATAAAAATTCATCTGATATTTCATGCACACAAACATTCTGACCAAGTTTCATGCACATCAAACGAACAAAAGTGTTACCGTAATAGGCCGATTATAGGTCACACTCATGTATAGGACGCAGTGAAAAAATATCAGCAGAATTCTGGAAAAATGCTTATACCCACATCACTTATCCAAATTTATGTTTGTCCGAAATTTGCTATAGTTTCTATGAACTCACCGGTTTTTGCTATATCATTGTCGATGTTTTTGCATGTTGTGCAAGTATTTAAATTGAAAAGCATAAACTCTGTGTAAGTACTAAACTGCCGCATCCTCTGATCACTCCATAAATATTGACGCCAGTGAGAACGAAAGTACACCTTGGCACGTGGCGGTAAAATGAAGTAATTTTAAGACTGGTTTGCAAATTGTATTGAACATTTACGGATCAGCGACTATGATTATATTGGATCAGTCTAAAATCTTGCATGCACATGTTTACAATTGCCTCCGGGTATGGTTAAACAGTTTGCAGATTGTGACAGTAGGTGTATGATAAGTAATGCCTCGGGCGTGAATTTCTCGATGAACAAGAGGATTATAGCCAACTATCAAAATTATGTTTGAAGTCTAGATAATCGATTTCCGGGCTACCTGATATGGTCTTTTAATTATTTTATGGCAAAATGGGTGAAAACATGCCGGGAAAGTTTTACACAGCTCTTGTTAAAAACTTAATGATCAGTTACAGAAATGCATTGTAAAATATATTTTAATGAAAAACAGCATTTATTTATCTTAAGATTTTACGTGAGCTCTAAATTTTACATTTTATACAATTTAAGTAATCTAAGACGGCGGGTCCCGATACCAGCTATTAGCTATGCCCGAGTCATTGGTATTTACTCCCCTTAATTTCTCTTCAATATAAAGGTACACGGTGTAAACAAAGATAGATTTTCTTAATTTTTGAGTCGGGGGAAATGTTTGGTTATTTTCTATCCCCATATGTAGGACACATCGGTCCTTCGAGACCAGAATCTCGGTAAAAAATGTGCGTCTTATATTCGTAGGATGATGGTAACAAGCTTTTCCTTTGATATGATCGGGTGACCTAGTTTTGACCCCGTATGACCCAGTTTCGAACTTAGCCTGGGAATCATCAAGATAAACATTCTGACCAAGTTTCATGAAGATAGGGTGATAAATGTGGCCTCAAGAGTGTTAACAAGCTTTTCCTTTCATTTGACCTGATGACCGAGTTTTTGACCAGACATGACCCAGTTTAGATCCAGGCCTGCAAGTTTGTATCAAATCAAAGCATAAATGAAACCTCTATATGGCTGAAAGGGCCAAACTAGAAAATTTTGTCCCTTTCAGGGGCAGTAACTACAGAACCCATTATGGAATCAAGCTGGTTTTCGAAAGGAACTGTGATCTTAAATCTCAAACTAAATGACGGACCCGTCCATTTCAGAAATTTAGCAGAAAAAATCTGCCCTCGACATTAATGCTCCAGCTGCACCTGGAAAAGAACCAATAACCTTACGCTTTCATGTGTTATACTGCTGGCGCAAGAAATTTTTAAGGTGTCTACCTTTACCACCCATTAACAAGAGACCCTGATGCCACAAAAATAAAAACTGAACCTGTGTAAAACACAATGATCCTATAAAGTTTTACCACTGTAAGCCAATGCCCTCTGGTTGCTCTGCAGCATTAGCTTTCTGGCACCTTGACTTTTAACCTATTGACCCTGCAGTTGGCCACCCTGTTGATGACTGACAACTGCAACCCCAAGAATTGTATAGTTTTTAACTGAAAAACAAATGGTCTACCAACAGACTGACAGACCAGATATTTAGCCAATGTGTGCCACAGTACCGGTACATGCCTTTTCATTGAAGGAATGCGGGGTGGGGGAATAGAAACAGATTTTAAGTAACTGAATTGAAACCTGTCAAACAAATGTATAAAACTTTTTAAGCCCTTACCTTATTCAGCATAGACACACCTGTGCACTAAAGTTAACTTACCCATAAGTCTTAGCCTAACGGGTTGTGGAGCACAGTTCTGTATCTCTGTTTTCAACAATTCTCTAGCAGACTGTACTATGTCAGTGTAATCATTAGTGTAGTCTCGCACTGTATGTGCTCGTGTTCGTACTTCAAACTTTACAGTCTTTATCTTGATTGAAACTGTTTTACCCTGCAGAACAAAGAGATTAACATGCTCTAAATCTAGTTTCTTTCAAAAAGTTTGCACAGAAATGCTTCTTACTTATATCCAGTAGATGTTAGTTAGACCTGTCATTGTGCATACTTGCATGCCAATAAATGTAAGTCATTATATAAAAGCTGATAACACAACTTTGTCTTGCACTCTGATATTAATTTAAGATGATCTAAACATGAACTGAATCAAACTTGAGAGAGGAAATGCCGAAGATATGCACTGTGAATCGCGTCAAATATCTACTCAAAATGTTGCAAGTAAATTCATTTTGCATGGTTTACACTCTAATTTAGTACTCAATATTCAGAAAAAATTATTCTGTTCTTAAACCTGACATTTCTTTCACAGCTTTTATTTTATCAAAAACTCTAGGAAATGTACTGTTTTACCCAACTGATGGAGAATAAGTGGGTTACTTACTTTCACTTTACTCTTCTCTAAATCTTCATGTCAGAAACAAAAGCAGAACTTTATATTACACAAAAAGACATGATTCATTTTTGCTTTCTCAAACTTAAAGGGACTAACCCACACATCTTAGGTGAAAAATAATTTAAGAATACTCTGAAACTGACTAGGAGTACAAACTGATCAATGTAAGATTTTTGCAAGACATAATCTTATAAATAACCAAAAATATTGTGGAGAAGGTAGTAAACCATTGCTACCCTTTTGAAACAATGCAGAAACTTGACATTCTTCTTGCATTTTTACCAATATGTAACTTTTGTTTTCAACCACTTTATCATTTTTCAGTGTCATAATGTACATTCTATGGTAGAAATGATCATGATGAAAAGTTTCACCTAAACTGAGGGCAAGTAGCTATAAAACTGCACAAAAAGAGGAAAACGGTGATTCAGTCTAAGTTCCTTGGTGTTTGAGCACTCATCTAGTGAAAACAACTATAGTAGATTCTATGCAGTATGCAGCTAATTTAGATATGTAAACAGAGTTTTAGTTCTTGTGTTAATCTGATGGAAACCATATATTCATTCGGTATCAATCAGTGGGCCTTTAAAAACTAGCTGCATTTGTTGAACATGAAACAGTTTGTTCAAAACCTTGCCAAAGCCATTGTTTTCATGTCATTTTAATAAATCAGTCTCCAGGTTAAGCCATTGTCTTCATGGCATTTTGATAAATCAGTCACCCGGTTAGGCCATTGTTTTCATGGCATTTTCATAAATCAGTCATTGTTTTCATGGCATTTTGATTCATCAGTCACCAGGTTAGGGCATTGTTTCCATGGCATTTTGATACATTGATCACTTGGTTAGGACATTGTTTCCATGGCATTTTGATACATAAAATCAGTAACTAGGTTGGGACATTGTTTCTATGGCATTTTGATAAATCAGTAACTAGGTTGGGCCACTGTTTCCATGGCATTTTGATACATCAGTCACCTGATTACAACATTGTTTTCATGTCATTTAGAAAAAGGGTGCTGTCTTCAGTTAACCACCCTCTTTCTCTTGTTTCACATAGGAAGTTGAATGAATTTTACCACAGCACTATAATGCACGAAAGTTTAAATCCTACATGATATTTAACCAGTTGTGAAATCTAATTTCAGTAGCTTTCAATTAATGAAACTAAATCTCAACCAACAAACAACAATCACATATATCCCCCCCCCCACCCCCCCCCTCACACCCCACATAAAAAATGCTCAAACTTGTGTTCTTGCAAAACTGCCATACCGGTAATAGCCAACAATTTTTATGCACTGCTTTCTCCAACTACTGTTAAATAGTATGTTGTTATCAAGCTGTAAGGAATAATTAAACTGCCAAAGAACACTACCTTGAGCTGCTCAGACTTGAGATCCTCAGACAAGTTTTCACACAGTTCTTCACATTTTTGATACAAGTCAGCAGGCCTGCTTATCTCTGAAAATGTCCTGAAAATATAAAATTAAACCACACTGTTATTTTAATAACAAAATTAAGAAGATTACCAAAATTTAACTCTACACAAGTCACTGCAAATTTAATTTGACCTTCCAATTAACTCCACATAAAAATTTACTGACAGAAAATACACATTTGTACAAATTTGTAAAATTGATCCAGCAGTTTCTGATGAAAAGGATTTTTGTACTTTCTGGAGCTTCACTTTATGGGTAAATTTCAACTATGTTTTTACTTGTCAGAACTGAATTTTTGGTTGCCCAAATGTACCATGACGATATGATGAGATATTGCAATGCAGTATAGCACCAAAAACAGCAGTACATGATTCTTCCAAGTATTTCTTGGGATCTTTCATATATTTCACTTGCCTCACGGGCAAATAAGTATGATTATTTGCCTGCTCGCACTCAACTTTTACCTGCCCTGGCCATAGGGCAGTCCTAAGGTTGAGCCCTACTTTTGCTTATATATCATAGTGTGAAAAGTTATCACATCCTCTTTTTAGTTTCAACATCACTGTGACCTTGAACACTTGACATTCTTATCCTAAAACAAAAGGAGTCATTAACTGAACTGGAATTCTGTCCATTGGACACTGATGCCCCCATATACTGCACCATCCTCTGAATAGCAAAGTTTTTTGTACAGACAATCTTAACATGAAGGATGTTCGACTAAAGTTTTGAAGCAAGCGGTATTCAGATAAGGTTGTGCATCTGAAATGTTTGAATCAATTCCTTCAACAAGAGCTGTCACTAATGGTGACAAATGCCACCGCAGTGCCTTGACCTTTGACCTGGTGACCTTGACCTATGACCTGGTGACCCAAACTCAATAAGTACTATCAGCATGTGAAGTTTGAAGGTCCTGGGTGCAGTGGTTCGCGAGTAAAGTGCCTTCATGCAAAAAGCTAACGTTGTGACGAATGAATGAACGAACGAACTAACTAACGAACGGACGGACAGTTGAAAACTAATATGCCTCCCTTCAGGGGCATAAAAAGTGTATGAGGAGTTGAACACACCAAATTTCTTCACTATGGCCTATTTTGTGAAATTAAGAAAGGGCCATAATTTTAGAAATGAAGAGCCACAGGAAAAAGTACATTATTTATGGTCATCTGCACATCAAGCTCCTACATCTGTGAAACTTTCAAGCATATTCTTTCAATAGTGTTTAAGGAGTTGGACACACATAATTTTTCTCTATATTCTACAAAGCAAAACTATCTAAGGCATACATGCCAGAATTTTTCAGAACGTTTCCGGGATTCTGAGTTAAAATTTCCGGGATTTTTACCTTTTGTCCGGGACATACATCGTGACATTGGTATTCGTCTGTTTCATGCAAAAATATCGTAATATTACATGTAGTTTTACGAGATAAACATTGTTCACTCGCTTACAATGTTTTAATTTGCTGCAAATGTCGTTTAGCTTTCCAAGGGAGGTAAATACATGTACAGGTAATACACATCTATAGTTCGGCACGTGAATTTATTGCGTTCCCGAGGTGAACAGAATTAGGAGACTTACTATATACGAAGAATCAACCTGGTCATAGTGATTTAGATTCTAGCTAATTTGGTATCATTCTAAAGCTTAAACATTTATCTAATAATTAAACTGAATCCTTAAAGGAATAAAATATATCTTGTAAATAAAATCGCCAATATAAAATATTTGGAGTCGGGTCAATTTCCATGGGTCGGTTGGCAAAGGCATTCAATATTTTAATTTAGAGTATGTGCGACAATCGATCTTGATCTTAAATTATTACAACCTTTTAAAGTAATTATCGTTTAATTGACCGTTTTCAATAATCTCTTTCATAAAGGCTACATGTAGCTTTACCGCCAACGTGCTAAAAACAAAGATTTACGACTATTGTTCCTAATTTAAGTACCATAAAACATTTATTGATTGCATAATCCTGTCAGTTCTTAATCAGGGTCATCATAATAACTGACTGTAACTTAATCAGTGTCATCAAAAGATCGTCGCGTGATCAAAGCGGACTTAATCAACACATGTCCCGCTCGAGGGCATGAAACTGATTAGGAATAAACAATGTGACACCGGGGACTGTTTATTGTGTAAAATTCAACAACTTATAGACAAAAAAACAAGTTTTTTGGGGGATTATTTTTATTTCTTCCTGTATTTTTATTTTTCCAGGACATTTCAAGACTGTCCGGGACACCGGGACGAGTATGTAATTTCCAGGACAATCCCGGACAATCCGGGACATATCACATGTATGTCTAAGGGCCATAACTGCACTAAAAATAGTCACAGAAAAATTCATTGTTCATCTGTGAAAGTTTTTTAGCCGACTTTGCAGTTTAATTGATTGAAAATATTTTTCTTGCATCAAACGTGACCACCACTTATAGATAGATAAGATTTATTTCAAAATAAAATGTCCAGTTACATGGCAAGTATGACATCAATACATACAACAAACAATAAACAATGTATGAATTAATATAGCCATGTCAATCCACATTATATGTCAAGGATAACACAAAACAAGAGTGCCAGAATGTCACAATATACGCCCGTCACAGCAAATTTCTTCACACTAGCACCTATATTTGCAAATGGAATTTTAATTTTGTGGTAGTAATTATTGTAATTCTTTCGTTTTTCTAAATCCACATAAAAACTCCTTACCAGGTAGAGATACCTTAAAATACACCTAAAATTTGAAAGTAACATCTATGTTGTACCACAGAAAAGTGGTCTTGGCTTTTCCCTATAGTCAATTATAAAAAAGTTACAATATAAGTTATTTATAGTAACAACTAAGTGAAGTTAATCTTAAAAAAATCCCCCCCCAAAAATTGTAGGTCCACACAAAAATCCTTACCAGGTAGAGACAGGTCAAAATACACCTTAGAATTGGATGTAACATGCATGTTGTACTACAGAAAAGTGGTCTCGATTTTTCCCTACAGCTAGTAATGAAAAAGTTACAATACAAGCTATTTATAGTAAAAACAAAGGGAAGTAATTCTAAAGAAGGTACCTGCACATGACATTTCATCTCATTATGGTGTACAATTGTGCAAAGTTACATCAAAATCCCTCCATGCATGAAGAAGAAATGCTTCGGACAAAGTCATTCTTGTATCTGACCTTTGGCCTGTAAGTGTGACCTTGACCTTAGACCTAGGGACCTGGTTCTTGCGCGAGACACTCCATCTCGTGGTGGTGAACATCTGTGCAAAGTTATATCAAAATCCCTCTATGCATGAAGAAGAAATGCTCCGGACAATGTTTTCATTCTTGTATCCTTTGACCTCTAAGTGTGACCTTGACCTTAGACCTAGGGACATGGTTTTTGCGCATGACACTCTGTCTCATGATGGTGAAAAATTGAGCCAAGTTACATCAAAATCCCTCCATGCATGAAGAAGAAATGCTCCAGACAAAGTCATTCTTGAATTTGACCTTTGATCTCTAAGTGTGACCTTGACCTTAGACCTAGGGACCTGGATCTTCGCATGACACTCCGTCTCATGATGGTGAACAATTGTGCCAAGTTTCATCAAAATCCCTCCATGCATGAAGAAGATATGCTCCGGACAAAGTCATTCTTTAATTTGACCTTTGATCTCTAAGTGTGACCTTGACCTTAGACCTAGGGACCTGGATCTTCGCACGACACTCCGTCTCATGATGGTGAACAACTGTGCCAAGTTTCATCAAAATCCTTCCATGCATGAAGAAGATATGCTCCGGACAAAGTCTGTGGATGTCCGCCCAACGGCCCGCCAGGGGTGTTCCCATAATAAGTCCCGTTTTTCAAACAGGCATATAAAAAGAGTTTTAATAAACTCTTGTTTCCATTGTGGTCCTTGAGATGTAGTGTTGTATGACATACTAGGAAGAATCAATGAATGAGAATTGTTCTGAGTTGCCCTGAAAACATTAAAATGACTAGGCTATGACTAGACTATACTAAAAATGTTTAAAGCACATGTAAAAATCAAACACATTTAAATGACTAGACTATCTATCTGAACAAATTATAGCACATGTTGTAAAAGTTAAATAGAATTTAAAAAATGTGCCTTGACCCTGGATTTAAAAGAAGGGGTAGTTCTAGAATCCCTGCAGAGGCAAACTGTTCCACAAGGTGCACCCCACAAGGCAAAAGATTTTTTGCCAAAGCCTTTGACAATAGGAATAGCATATCTCTTGCTATCTGACACTATATCACATGGACTGTCAGAGTTGGAATCAACATTTACCCTGAACCTAGTAGAGTAATTATGTACAGCACTAACAGGGGTAAAATTATCACTCATATATGAGGGAGCAAGGTTTGAATTTCTTTTAATTTTTATTCAGCATTGACAATAATCTTCAAGAAAATGCAAGTTACAGACATTTAAAATTGGTCCTAATGTGTGCTGTAGCCATTAGAAATATGTCAATCTTATATGGAAATTAAGAATAAAGAACAGCTATTTAGTGTGTTGTAACCTTTAATGGCCAAAATATGGTGTTGCAATACCTACTATAATTTTCATAATTGACTGAAAAAATGTGCAACAAGCAATGTCATGTGACCGGAAGCATGTGACTTGTATTAACAATCTATTTAGACATTTTTCACATTCCATACAGACCGTGTTCTGACTACTTATTTATTTAGTTGAAGAACTCTGCTGCTAACAGATCAGGTAAATACCAAAAACATCTTTTTTTATCAAAACATTTCATTCACCTGTTGTTCAAAAACTATATATAGATCAAGTATAATTATATCAATCTAAATGTACATGAATGTTGCCTATACATTGTATATGATTACCTATATAGCAGTGGTGTAGTAAAATGCTGAAACACCATAATATTATACAATAACACAACACTTGGTGACTTACCAGTGGCATAGCTTAACTGAGTAAGACAAAGATATGCTGTTAAATTTGTAAACCATTTAGATTCAAGTTTTATGTGAATAATTGATTAAATCTTATTTGATATTTCATTTTCAACATAATTTTAGATATAAACAACCATATAAATATATTAGGGGAAAAAGGAAATCTATAACACTCTGTATCCCAGACACTTCCTTTGGGAAAATGGGGTTTAAACTTTAAGTAGATCTAACTTACATTTACTTTTGAAATATTTTACACTGTGGCATGTTAAGCATCAAAAGATAACCCAAATCAACATTAACTTTTCTATTTGTGTTGTAAATTCTATCTACATGTGTCAGGAAATGGATACACAAATCGGCAATAACCTCTCAAGTACCTGTAAACCTTGATCAGGGTATTACTGAACAAACAAATAAATCATTGAATAAATAAAGTCCACTTCAACTTTAAAGGTCACAAGGTGGTCAATCACATTTGAGCATCATTTCATGATAACTTTCAGTTTTCATATAATCTGTTAGAAATTTATTTAGTGTTTGAAATTATTTTTTGTCCAATGGCATTGCAGTACTTTTCAAATTTTCAGGAAATTTATTTTAGTAAATCAGCATTAACTTGCAATTGTTTATTAATCAAGTTAGTCTTGTACATAGAAGGGACAAGAGGTGTGTTATTGATTTTATTTGCTCTGACATCATCTAGAAACAAAAAATAATTTCAAACACTAAGTAGGTTAGTGTTTATTAATGTGCATTTACAAAACTTATCAGCCTCACAGTTGCGCCGCTCATAACTGATTAAACTTTGTAAATACACATTCATAAACACTAACCTATACTTAAGGAACAAAAAGACCCATTACATAATTTTATACCCCTTTTAGATATGTCTATTTTATCACTTTTTATGTAATTTTGTAATTACCTTCCTTTTAAGATAAAAATAATTAAAAAGTGGTCTATTTCCTTTGATTACAATATAATTTCTAGCTACACATTCGTATTTGACAAATATTGGAATATTTCAACAACTTGAAACAAAAGGCAAATTTTTAAACAGCATATACCTATAGAATCTATCTTTTTTTCAATCTATCTTGGTTGCACAATCGAGATAGACAAACAATTGCCAAATAAACTTGCATTTCTAATTAATTTTGGCAAAATATGTATTTATCAAAGCAAATCTTTGACAACATTAATACAGTAGTGGTTATATAAATATTATTCCTTTAGACAAAATACGTTCAATTTATATTTACGCTAAAATAATACTGTCTTGGTTAGACAATCGGGTTCAGAAAACAAATTTCAAAAATTTCACTGACATGTGTGTTAAGAACTCAATGAACATAAATGAGTGTAAATAATCAGTTGGTTAAGTTTTGAACAAAACCACTAGTTGACCAAAATCTGATTTATAGATATACCTCCTTTAAATATATACTAGACAACAAGAACCACTGCAATATAATAGTATAAATTATGTTTATATAAAATTAATAAAAAGTTTGCATATTGACAGTACTGTGCGTTAGTTTTAAAACATCAAATCATCAAAGTGAACAAGTTTTTGAAGTTTCAATCCATTCCCATTAGTGGGTACTGAGATACCAGCTTACGCATAAAAGCTTAATCAAAATTTCTAAGCAGGGGTGTGGAAATCCCAATATTTTTCACATGTCCACGGACAAATAAGAATTAAAAATCTACTTGTCCGCAGTTAAACCTTACTTGCCCAGATTTTCAACATTTAAGCATGTATGAAACTAATTCTTTGTTTCGGCAAAGTAGTATAAATACAATTTTTTATATAATATTTCTTATTTTTATAGCTCTTTGGTTTCAGACAATAATCCACAGGTAGTACCAAAAGCAAACATAATATAAAATATAATACTGTCACTGTTTCAAACAAGAGGGTCATGATGACCCTGGATCGCTCACCTGAGTAATATGAGCTACATGTTTAAAATGTCAAACTGATGATTTTTAGAAAAATTTTGATGGGGGGGGGGGGGGGGGTCATGATTTGAACAAAGTTTATAGAAGTCTACTAGGCAATGTTACATATCAAATATCTAAGATTTAGGCCTTCTGGTTTATTTTTAGCAAATTTATGCAGATTTCCCCTGGGGTCATAATTTGAACAAATTTTGTAGAGGTCCACTAGGCAATGCTACATGTCAAATATCTAAGCTCTAGGCCTTCTGGTTTATTTTTTTTTCATTTTTTGAAGATTTTCCTATAGAAATCTATGTAACATCAAGTGACCCCTGGGGTGGGGTCAATTTTGACCCCGGGGTCATGATTTGAACAACTTTAGTAGAGGTCCACTAGGCAATGCTACATGTCAAATATCTAAGGTCTAGGGCTTCTGGTTTTTGAGAATAAGATTTTTAAAGATATTCCTATGTAAAATCAAGTGACCCCTGGGGCAGGGTCAATTTTGACCCCGGGTTCATGATTTGAACAAACTTGGTAGAGGTCCACTAGGCAATGCTTCACACTAAATATCTAAGCTCTATGGCTTTGGTTTTTGAGAAGATTTTTGAAGTTTTTCGAGTTCTGCATGGAATTCAATTCTTTGAACAATTTTGAAAGGGGACCACCCAAGGTTCATTCCTGTGAAGTTTGGTGTAATTCTGCCCTGCGGTTTTCAAGAAGAAGATTTTTTTAGAAATTGTTGACAGACGACGCACTACGCATGATGGGCATCAAGCGGTCACAATAGCTCACCTGGTCACTTCGTGACAGGTGAGCTAAAAATATAAGCTTCCCACACTTGCTTCTGTTCGTCCGTAAGGCAGTCAAGCATTTAACAGAAATGCCTAGAAGATCGCCCATCATGCTATGCGAAGCCGTAGGATACATGAAACTTTCTGACTCGTACTGGCCAGCTATTTGTGCTTTGACTGTTGATTTTATTGGCAGAGGAAGTTGTAACGACGAATTTGTCCTAAAACTAACATAGTGTTTAACGTTTCCGGTTACTATTCGCCAAGTTACCATGTGCAAAATCACGCGAGACTGAGACAGTGAACCAATCAGAGCTCAGAAAAAGAGATGCTAAATTTAGACGCTAAATGCTAAAATCGAGAGGCCCTCGGTGGGTGAAACATTCGTTTCATATGTCAAATTCATTTATAAAGTCCATAAACTTGAAGCAGTGATCAGTGTTTCAAAATTATTCTTTTCTTTTCTCATTTCAAACCAGAAAATTTGTGCTTGTCCGCGGACAAACGGAATGCAAAAACACACTTGTCCGCTGTCAAAAAGTCCTGAGTCGGACATAGGAATTCCACACCACTGCTAAGTTGTAAAAGGGGCATAATTTTGTAAAAAAGCAAAATAGAGTTATAGAACCTGTGCAATGTAAGTCAGTTTTTCCCATTGTATATGTGTGTGAAGTTTAAATCCAGCCTTCATAAACAAGAGGGCCATGATGGCCATATACATCGCTCACCAGAGTTGATCTGGCCTACTGACCTAGTTTTTGACCCCGCATGACCAAGAGTTGAACACAAAGATCATCAAGATAATCATTCTGACTAAATTTCATAAAGATTTGGTTACAACTGTGGCCTCTAGAGTGTTCACAAACTTTTCTTTTGATTTGAATGGTGACGTAGTTTTTGACCCCATATGACCCAGATTGGAAGCTGACCTATAGATTATGAGACAAACATTCTGACTAATTCCCATGAGTTTCAAACTTAAATTGTGGTCTCTAGAGTGTTGAAAAGACTTTCCTTTGATCTGGCCTAGTGACCTAGTTTTTGATCCCACATGACCCAGATTCATACTTGACCTAGAAATGATGAAGACAAACACTCTGACCCAGTTTCATAAAGATTGAGTCACAAATGTGGCCTCTAAAGTGTTCACAAGCTTTTCCTTTGATTTGACCAGGTGACCTAGTTTTTGACCCCATATGACCCAGTTTCGAACTCGACCTAGAGATCATCAAGACAAACATTCTGGCCAAGTTTCATAAAGATTGGGTCAAAAATGTGGTCTCTAGTGTTCACAAGCTTTTCCATTGATCTGAACTACTGACCTAGTTTTTGACCCCACATGACCAAGTTTCAAATCTGACCTAGAGATCATCAAGACTAACATTCTGAACAAGTTTCATAAATATTGGGTCAAAAATGTGGTCTCTAGAGTGTTCACAAGCTTTTCCATTAATTTGAACTACTGACCTAGTTTTTGACCCCACATGACCCAGTTTCGAACTTGACCTAGAGATCATCAAGACAAACATTCTGACCAAGTTTCATAAAGATTGGGTCAAAAATGTGGTCTCTAGAGTGTTCACAAGCTTTTCCATTGATCTGACCTATTGACCTAGTTTCTGACCCCACATGACCCAGTTTCGAACTTGACTTAGAGATTAACAAGACTAACATTCTGACCAAGTTTCATAAATATTAGATCAATAATATGGTCTCTAGAGTGTCACAAGGCAAATGTTGACGGACGCCAGACGGCGCACATCCACGGATGCCAGACAATGACTGGTCACAATAGCTCACCTTAAGCACTTTGTGCTCTGGTGAGCTAAAAAATTAATCAAATTGGGATGCAGACGCATTGTTGAGTCCAATAGCTCTACCTATTCTTTGAATAGTTGAGCTTAAAATTTCTAAGTCAAAAAAGGGGCATAATTGTGCAAAGAAGAATTAAGAACCCTGTGCAATGCATATATCAGATCATCACACTGAAAAAGTGTGTGAAGTTTCAATCCATTACTATTAGTGGTATTTATTTCTTAAATATTAACCACATGGAGCTATCTTTTTTATTTGAAACTACCAACTACTACTTCACTTTCTTATTTTCCAGAATGTCGATGGGATCTGATGAGAAAATATCACTGAAACTAGTCGAGGTCTTGAAAGAGATTGGCTTAAGTGAACAGACAGTGCTGAAGATGAGAAATACTTACATTTTATCCGAGACCCTTGATAATATTCCTTCCAAAATACTCAACACTGGTGAAAAGACTTACATGTTTGGTAGCAACACAGAAGGAACAACCACATGTGGCTTAGAATCGGATGTAGACACGCTCCTTTGCATTAAATTTTACAATGTTATGCAGCACACAAGTGAATTCAAACTGAACATGCTTCAGAATTTGATGATGATAAATTCAGAAGCATCACCTGGGTACTGCTTTCTACAAATAGCTGGCTATGATGATTCCGTAATATTAAGTAATCCAATTAACACTTACAAAGACAAAGCTGGAAGAACACTACTTAAGAATACAATGAACAATTACGCTGCTGGGATGGTAGGGCTGAAAGGAATGGATGTTCATGGTCCCTCTTTAGCTAGTAATGCATATCTAGGATATAGGGCAGAAGACACAGTAACAGCATTTCCGTGCACCTCTTGGCCAAAGGTAGCCCAAAGCTGGTTGAGCGCTCCAAGTAAGGGACAATGGCCATCAGGGGAGTTGAAGAAAGTTTGTGCGAATAAAAAATGTTTTGTAGTTCCAGTCGCAAGCAGAGGTAGTAAATACCGCGATCTGGAATGGAGAATATCATTTTCTCTGGCAGAGCGTTATTTGATGTTCAGTTTGAACATAACACAGATAAGATGCTACGTCCTGATGAAAATGATTCTAAAATCATACCTTAACCTAGAAGGAGATTTCCTGTCCAGCTATATGTGTAAAACGGTCTTATTTCACTGTGTTGAAAATGAAGATCCAAATATCTGGCAGGAGCAGAATCAAATTAAGTGTTTAAATTACTGCTGTAAGAAGTTAAAAGAATTTGTAAGGGATAGAAACTGTCCTCATTTCATCTTGCGGGAAAACAATTTGATGTTGCATCGCTTTTCAACAAACGATGGCACTAAGATACTGTCAAAATTAGAAAATATTTTAAGCAATACATGTGAAATACTCCTCAGTATCAAGATTGATGACCTTGGCAACAGACTTAAGCAGAAATTAAACAAGGTTTATAGACCTATCAATGGACAATATCCTAGTGCAGCCATGGAAAGCGAATGCCGTCTTCTGATTGAAATTGCGTCAACAGTCAGTGATGCTCATAAAATGCTATTATCACATGCAACGCCAAACACCATGTTTAAAACTCTTTTTGCGCTACTAGGATATTGTAAACACAGCAATTGTTTTAAGAAGACAGCTGGATATTATCTTGCTAGTCTCTTCTGCACTTCAACTGCAATGACAATTGCATCGTCTCATATTTGCCTGGAAAAACAGGTTTCAAGGGAAGCACTATTCTGGATTAAAGCAGGACTGAACTCTGATGTAGCATCTAGCAGACTCAAACTTGCCTCTGCTTTGTACTCTTCTGGACATGCACAGGAAGTCAATAAAGTACTTGATGATACAGCAAACCTATATGCTAAAGGTTTCTTCAAGGTTCAACCCATGTGCAACTGTGACAGCTATCCGTATCTATGTAGATCCATCGAGTTTGATGTATGTGAAATACAGATACAAAACGTTATAGCATTTTGTGTGCGATTTTTGCCATATGAAATAAACTGTATTCCAAAAGAATTGCGCTATGAAATGTTCCGAACCACGAAAGGAGATCAGCCTTATAGAAGAGTTGATGGCTACTGGATGGACTGGGCTGCTGTAGATTCATATCCATTTCTGTACTTTCTATATTATAAGACATTTGGATGCCTCCAACTAAGGGAGTATCAATTACAGACTTTAAATTATCTTCATTTGCAAGCCACAGAAATGTACACACTTAACTTAGCACACAGGGAAACTGCCTTAAATCTAGTTGGTCAATTAATGGAACAGGAAAACAGAGTAACTACAGCTTTTCAATGTTATTTACAGTCACTCAAAATACGCGACAGAAACAATGCCGCCAAGTGGCATATATGTAGACTACTTGCGGAGCTGATAGCAGGCTACTGAAATTCTGCTATATACGAGAACAAAGGAAAATGGTAACAATATAAAATTCAACATACGTAAATGAAGAATGCCTTTCTTGAATAAAGAAAAAGCAATATCCAACTTGTGCATACAACAATTGCTAATTTATAACTTGTTCAAAGGAAGAATCAATCATGTCCAGCATGATAAGGGTTAAGGAGGACCTGAAAGTGTCCCTATGGGCATGACTTCAGATGATTAATTAAACCAATCAACCTTCTGAATCCAGCTACATGGCTTCCTCACATGACTGTTGATAGCTTGCAAGGCTTGTACCGAAAGTGACCATTTTTTTGGGCCATCCAAATAAACCATCTGACATTAATCATAGCTTTACGGCTGAGAAAAGTATTGGAATACCTAAAATGTTATTTGAACAGAACAATATGTAGAAAGTGGTTTAACTGAAACAATTCAATGCTAAAGGTCCAGAAAAATTTAATATCAAACTTAATACCTAGTATGTAAACTTCTGAATTTATGTACATTTGAAATACATTTTCTTGCAATTTTATTATTAGGTATGTGTGGTAGAAATGTTCACTTTATATTCCCATATAGATACATGCTTTTCTGTATTCATAAAATCTTTATTATTAGCACAGTATGTCAATATGAATTGTGTTTTCTCTATTCCGGAAATAAAACCTTTTCAAACAGTCCATGGAAAATATTTTTTCTTGGAAAAATAGAGAGACTTCGAAAAAGCATTCCCATTTGTCTGAATGCTCTTGCCAATGTAACAGTTAATTTGCCATTTTAAAGACATCTTACTGTATCTGTCCAATACAATATTATGGCGCCCGCCCGCTTAGCTCAGTAGGTAAGAGCGTTGGTCTACGGATCGCGGGGTCGCGTGTTCGATCCTCGGGCGGGGCGTATGTTCTCCGTGACTATTTGATAAACGACATTGTATCTGCAATCATTAGTCCTCCACCTCTGATAATTCAAGTGGGGAAGTTGGCAGTTACTTGTGGAGAACAGGTTTGTACTGGTACAGAATCCAGGAACACTGGTTAGGTTAACTGCCCGCCGTTACATGACTGAAATACTGTTGAAAAACGGCGTTAAACCCAACACAAACAAACAATATTATGGCCAATCAAAAATGGACTTGGTGGATTTTCAAAGTCAAGAAATTCCTCCTTTTGTAAAAACCATCTGTTGTACATTTTGTAAATTTTTGATACAATTATCACCCAATCACGCCGCAAAGCTGCAAAATATACAACTGAAGTTAGACTGAAGAGGTTCCATCACCATGATGAAGATATAGCCACATGTCCAAGCTAACTTAAATCATGAGCTTAGAATTTATTTGACCAATCAATTAAATTTTAATAGGATATAATAACAAAAATATTCAAATAGTACAGCTTTTGTAATCTCCCTTTTGTCCGCTTCTGCATCACAAAATTTTTGCATACGAGGTTTCTCTACTTGAGCAAAAGCTGTCTTTGGCATCATTAAATGACTTCCCAAGACAAGTTACATAACTCTAGCTTTTATTTTGTCAAAATTATACCCCTTAGACTTTCAGGGTAAAGTTTTGCATATAAGCAGGTTTCTTGTAAACTACTCTAGGCAAAATGCTTTCAAACTTGACCTAGATACAATCAAGACATACATTCCAAGTTTTATAAAGATTGGGTCAAAATTGTGGCCTCTAGAGTGTTAACAAGGCAAATGAATGAAAACTGAATCCTTTCACATATCAATTCTACTATAACAAGAGCTCACTGAATATGAAATGTCCCCCTCCCCTCCCCACCACATACCCCGATGCATTCAGTAATTGCACAAGGAACAGAAATTATTTGGTCACTGTACAAAAAAGATCTTCTGTTCTGGGTCAATGTGACTTTACCTTTGACCTACTGACCTCAAAATTAATAGGGTCATCTGCTGGTCATGATCAACCTCCCTATTAAGTTCAATGATCCTAGGCCCTAGCGTTCTTAAGTTATTGTCAGGAAATGGTTCAACTGTTCACTGTCAATGTGATCTTGCCTCAAAATCTATAGGAGTCAACTGCTGGTCATGACCAACTTCCCTATCAACTTTCATGATACTTGGCCTAAGAGTTCTTGAGTTATCATTCAAAATTGTTTAACTGTAACGGGTCACTGTGACCTTGACTTTTGACCTACTGACCTCAAAATCAACAGGTACCATTTGCTGATCATGATCAAACTCCCTATCAAGTTTCTTGATCCTAGGCCCCAAGCGTTCTCAAGTTATCATTGGAAAACTGTTTAACTGTTCTGGGTCACTGTGACCTTGACTTTTGACCTACTGATCTCAAAATCAATAGGGGTCATCTGTTGGTTATGACCAACCTCCCTATCAGCTTTCATGATCTTAAGGCCAAGCATTCTGAGTTATCATCCAGAAACTGTCTTTGTGACCTTGACCTTTGACCTCAAAATCAATAGAGGTCATCTGCTGGTCATGACCAACCTCTTCATTAACTTTCATGATTCTAGGCCCAAGCATTCTTGAGTTATCATCCGGAAACCATTCAACTGTTCCGGGTCACTGTGACCTTGACCTTTGACCTACTGATCTCAAAATCAATAGGGGTCATCTGCTGGTCATGAACAGCCTCCATATCAACTTTCATGATTCTAGGCCCAAGCGTTCTTGATTTATCATCCGGAAACAGATTGGTCTACATACAGACTGACCAACATCTGCACAATAATGTACCCCTTCCTTCTTCGAGGAGGGGTGGGGAGGGGGGATAAAAATAAGTTGCCTACCTTTCTGTACTCATGCTTTTCCTTTCACTGTCCCTAGAAAGACAAAAAGAAACACATATACAGCCTACATAAACTCTGCTGAGTAACTGAATTTTTAAAGTTCAAAAATTATTTTTGCTGAAAAGCTGCCCCAATACAATGTTATAAAATGATGGCACTATTGTCCTGGGTAGAGTTCAAGCTGGTTAAAACTTTCACTGACATTGACCTTTTACTTAGGCCTAAAAAAAATATATGTCTGTTTCCTGTAACCCGACCGACCGTAAGTTTTTACCGCCGACCGCAATTTTTTTATGGGCCGAAATTCGAGATTCTGATCATATCTTTATTGATTATAGGGATAATTTAGTTGTACCCGACCTCGTCACGCAGAGTAACGAACGTTCCTGGTTCTGTTGACATGAAACAACATGGCGAAAAGCCTGTTTGTCGTTGATGCATATCGAGTTCAAAAGTTCTGCCCCTTGTCAATCAAAATCTCGGTGAATTTCAATACTGTTCGCCGCCACAAGCGGAAGTATGGCAGTAGGCGGAGCGTCATATACTAATTAGCTACTGACAGATGTCAATCACGCCACGCGCCGACTGACATGTGGTCATCTCGCGGTTTGTATTTAGTACAATAATGTCCTTCATTATGAAAGGTGTTTATTGATCAATGTGTAAACGTTAATTGATAAACAATTCGTAGAAGAGCAGCCTATTATCATGTTTGTACCACTTGTTCAGGGGTCACGCTGCCGGCTGCACTTGAGCCATTTGCGACAAAAGATTAATTGTGGCCCGGAAAATCTCTTAACTGGCAAAAACGGCCCGAAGCTATGTCTGTCTAGCCTCAGATAAATCTTAACTTTCGTTTCGCAAGGTTTATCAAGTCTAGGCAACGTTGGGCAGAACCAGTGCTGTTTTGGTAGTTGGTAACCCTTACAATTTCGTTTCGGTAAGGATTTACACTATTGATTAATGTAGTTTAATTAATATACTTATTATTGAACAGTGGCGTGTGTCATAATATTAATGCATTCTTGGGCTACATGATTAATTTATTGCTATTAACAAAGTAAAGTATAGTTTGCTTCTCTTCTTGACTTTGATTCACCTAAACACAAGTAATTGATTATATTGTTAGATTGTGAAATTTGATCTCATTCATTGATATGTAAAACAAGAGGACCATGATGGTCCTGAATCACTCACCTCTTCCCACATGACCCAGTTTTAAGTATGACGTCGTTTTTTCTATTATTTGACATAGTGACCTAGTTTTTGAGCTCACGTGACCCAGTTTTGAACTTGCCCTAGATATTATCAAGATAAAAATTCTGACCAATTTTTATGAAGATCCATTGAAAAATATGGTCTCTAGAGAGGTCACAAGGTTTTTCTATTATCTGACCTATTGACCTAGTTTTCGAAGGTACGTGACCCTGTTTTGAACTTTACCTAGATATCATCAAGGTGAACATTCTCACTAATTTTCATGAAGATCTCATGAAAAATATGGCCTCTAGAGAGGTCACAAGGTTTTTCTATTTTTATACCTACTGGCCTAGTTTTTGACCGCACGTGACCCAGTTTCGAAATGGACCTAGATATCATCAAGGTGAACATTCAGATCAATTTTCATGAAGAACCATTGAAAAATATGGCCTCTAGAGAAGTCAAAAGATTTTAATAATTTTAGACCTACTGACCTAGTTTTTGACCGCAGTTGACCCAGTTTCAAACTTGACCTAGATATCATCAAGATGAACATTCAGACCAACTTTCATACAGATCCCATGAAAAGTATGGCCTCTAGAGAGGTCACAAGGTTTTTTTATTATTTGACCTACTGACCTAGTTTTTTAAGGCACGTGACCCAGTTTCAAATTTGACCTAGATATCATCAAGGTGAACATTCTGACCAATTTTTATGGAGATCCATTCACAAGTATGGCCTCTAGAGAGGTCACAAGGTTTTTCTATTTTTAGACCTACTGACCTAGTTTTTGACCGCACATGATCCTGTTTCGAACTTGACCTAGATATCATCAAGATGAACATTCAGACCAATTTTCATACAGATCCCATGAAAAATATGGCCTTTAGAGAGGTCACAAGGTTTTTCTATTATTTGACCTACTGACCTAGTTTTTGAAGGCACGTGACCCACTTTCGAATTTGACCTAGATATCATCAAGATGAACATTCAGACCAACTTTCATACAGATCCCATAAAGAATATGGCCTCTAGAGAGGTCACAAGGTTTTTCTATTATTTGACCTACTGACCTAGTTTTTGATGGCACGTGACCCACTTTCAAACTTGACCTAGATATCATCAAGGTGAACATTCTGACCAATTTTCATGAAGATCTCATGAAATATATGGCCTCTAGAGAGGTCACAAGGTTTTTCTATTTTTAGACCTACTGACCTAGTTTTTGACCGCACGTGACCCAGTTTCAAACTTGACCTAGATATCATCAAGATGAACATTCAGACCAACTTTCATACAGATCCCATGAAAAGTATGGCCTCTAGAGAGGTCACAAGGTTTTTTTATTATTTGACCTACTGACCTAGTTTTTTAAGGCACATGACCCAGTTTCAAATCTGACCTAGATATCATCAAGGTGAACATTCTGACCAATTTTTATGGAGATCCATTCACAAGTATGGCCTCTAGAGAGGTCACAAGGTTTTTCTATTTTTAGACCTACTGACCTAGTTTTTGACCGCACATGACCCTGTTTCGAACTTGACCTAGATATCATCAAGATGAACATTCAGACCAATTTTCATACAGATCCCATGAAAAATATGGCCTTTAGAGAGGTCACAAGGTTTTTCTATTATTTGACCTACTGACCTAGTTTTTGAAGGCACGTGACCCACTTTCGAACTTGACCTAGATATCATCAAGATGAACATTCAGACCAACTTTCATACAGATCCCATAAAGAATAGTGCCTCTAGAGAGGTCACAAGGTTTTTCTATTATTTGACCTACTGACCTAGTTTTTGATAGCACGTGACCCACTTTCAAACTTGACCTAGATATCATCAAGGTGAACATTCTGACCAATTTTCATGAAGATCTCATGAAATATATGGCCTCTAGAGAGGTCACAAGGTTTTTCTATTTTTAGACCTACTGACCTAGTTTTTGACCGCACGTGACCCAGTTTTGAACTTGACCTAGATATCATCAAGACAAACATTCAGACCAACTTTCATACAGATCCCATGAAAAATATGGCCTTAAGAGAGGTCACAAGGTTTTTCTATTATTTGACCTACTGACCTAGTTTTTGATGGCACATGACCCAGTTTCGAACTTGACCTAGATATCATCAAGGTGAACGTTCTGACCAATTTTCATGAAGATCTTGTGAAATATATGGCCTCTAGAGAGGTCACAAGGTTTTTCTATTTTTAGATCTACTGACCTAGTTTTTGAAGGCATGTGACCTTGTTTCAAACTTGACCTAGATATCATCAAGGTGAACTTTCTGACCAATTTATATGAAGATCTTGTGAAATATATGGCCTCTAGAGAGGTCACAAGGTTTTTCTATTTTTAGACCTACTGACCTAGTTTTTGATGGCACGTGACCCAGTTTCGAACTTGACCTAGATATCATCAAGATGAACATTCTGACCAACTTTCATAAAGATCCCATGAAAAATGTGACCTCTAGAGTGGTCACAAGCAAAAGTTTACGGACGGACGGACGCACGCACGCACTGACGGACGACGGACACCGCGCGATCACAAAAGCTCACCTTGTCACTTTGTGACAGGTGAGCTAAAAATGTCATTATACCATATATAAACACTTTGCTAAATTTATCAATGGAGGCAAAAATTAATAAATTAGTTAGTACTAATTTGGTAGCACGTTAAAAATTAAGAAGTGCAATTTGAACAATTTCAGCATGTTTTGAGTTTATTTTATTTCATATGTATATATATTGTTATACTCTCTCGTATACACGCATGCATGTACAGTTTATGTGACGATGAACGTCTATGTTCAAGTCAAGTTGTTAATAAAAATTCTGTTCTGTTCTGTTCTGCAAAACTATGAACTTTGCCTGTTACACAATGTTTACTGAACAAAAGGAATCAGTGTAGAAAAAAACTTGTATGAACAACATCTGTTATTGAAAGGCGGGAGCAAATTTTCAACAATTTTATTTGATTAGCAGGCCTCGACCTTAGCGGTGGACCGTTGGACCGACGCTACCAAAATATCGGCAGGTCCACTATCAAAAGTTGGGTAGACCGACGGTCAACCAATTTTCAGTCACGGTCTGCAAATAAAATAAAACCCTTAAAAGTGAAAAATAGTGGGGAGGGGGGGGGATCGTACCCATATCGGCGAATTCACAAAACGAAAGTTGATTTTGCCTTAGTACGGCATTCTACAGCTATAAGCATTGGCGAGTTAAAGTCAGGATAGCACGAATGGACTACTCCACCAATCGGGCGAGTGGTTTTTACATGGTAACTTTACCAAACTGAGTAATTACATCATGCAAAATTACCTGGATTGACTGGAATTTACCCGCGAATCGTAAAAATATCAAAACGTCATGCTGGTAATTTTCCATTCCACAAGCACGTGCGCCCTATCGTAATACTTAATTTACATCGCAGTTACTTTTGACACAAAAAACGCGCGTAGTGCATTCATTTTTTAATATAATCGCTTCAGATTTTCAACACCGCTTGAGAACTAATACAGTTTGAATTCTATAACAATTTTAATAAGATATCGACAGGAATGTAGGCAAAACTCTTTAAAAACGATCAAATTTTCATATAATGTTTTGTAAAATTTCAAACAGCGCGATCTTGATTATTTATTTCCTTTTTGAAGTAAATAAACGGTACATACTGGTAATAAAATTCAGACTTTTGACCAGAAAGTACAAAAAACACAATTAAAAAATCTTAAATAATGAAAAAGCGGCAGCAATTTAAATACATGGAGTAAAACGATTTTTTGGCAAACAGATTTCTGTTAGCACGGCAGAATAGGTTACGTGACCTCATGAACGTAAATAGAAATGTGGTTTTAAAATGAAGCAGTATGATGTCGTTGCGATTTTTAATAAGTTTTAAATGATTCTTCGTACATATATTAAATTTTTTTGACACAACACTTTGTTAGATATTCTTCTCAAACAATAATGTAAATTTCTTGAGGGCAAATAGGTCATCATCGTTCACGGTCTGACACATTTACATGTCAGTTTATTTTGGATATTGCACATTCGCTTTTAAAAAATTAAAGAAAAAACTTTTTTACTGATTTCTTCTCAACAATTAAAGGAATCGAGAAAGTACGATCAGACAGTGATGTGTCACATGGCGCGAAAACATGACGTAATGCAATGACAATCTCGGGGAAACTATACCGCTTTGATCTCCACTGCAGATGCCACAATAACCGACACACTTCTTTTAGCTCTTTGAGGGGGTGTTAATTGATGATGAAAACGAGGCCAATTACTTAGTTTATCCAAAGAAGCATAAAATACTTAATATTTTTATAGCTCTTTGGTTTATCATCAGAATGATTACTGATAATTGTTGATGTTTTTTTTTTCACTTTCAACACTGGTCGGGAGGATGATGATTGTGTCCATATTTTGGGACACTTTTCAAAATAATTATTTTTCGGGATAACAGATTGCTACAGTCTTCCATTTTTAATTATTTTAGAAATAAGTCCTGTTTCTTTGAGTCATATGAAGTTATGACATCTACAGCATCACAATTTATGAGATAGAATTGGAGGTCCACTAACGTCTGAGCAGGTCTACTAGATTTTAGCAGTTGGTGAACCTGCTGGCAACTGCTGAAAAAGTTAAGGTTGAGGCCTGATTAAGCAGTTAATCGGCGATAATAAGGTTACTAAACACTGAAATGTTCTGACACCTACTAAAAAAAAAAAAAGAAAAAAAAAAAAAAAAAACATTTCCTACCTACCGACCCCCATTTTTTTCAGCATGTTACAGGAAACAAACATATTTTTTTTTTAGGCCTTACTAAACCCAAAAGGTATAGTAGTCATCTACTGACCACAGGCAATCCTCCTAAAGTATGAAGTTGACCACTTTAGTCCCAAGACTTACCCAGCTTTTGAACAGAAACTGTTTTCAGTATAAAATCATTGTGGCATTGACCAACTGACCCCCAAACCATCAGAGATCATCTGACCACATGCATTCATCCTATGTTTGACAAATCTAGGCCAAAGGGTTCCCAAGTTATTGTGCTGAATGATTTTCATTCTGAAATCCCAGTATGACCTTAACATATAACGCTAGAAACTGTTTTCAGTACAAAGTCGGTTTGACCTTGACCTTCAACCAACTGACCCTAAAAATGTTAGGGCTCATATATTGGACACATGCAATCATCTTATGAAGTTTGATCACTGAAGACGAAAGAGTGCTCAAGTTACTAATCAGAAGGTGGTGTCTATCAACTGTTGGACAGACTAAGTTACGCAAGCAAAGCAATATAGCCTCAAGGAAAGCCGGGCATAAAAAAGTTTAATTCTGTAAGTAAGAGGACTGAATGAAAGAGAAACTTTTTCTATGAGAAAGAGATGACTGGTAACAGTTTAATTGAAGGCTTAACAAAATGACTACAGAAATACCCTACTGAGGAATTTTTTGCATGTTTTTAAGGTTGTGGTGCGAATCCAACTGAAAGTACATTTGTTCTTGCAAAATAAATCGATCACGATAACTTTAACTCAATATCACTTTTCAACATTGAATAATTATCGATCTCTACATGTTCCGCAAATCTGGCAGGGAAAGTTTCAACAACTTTCTACATCTACAGATAAACCTAAACTCAAATATTTGGTATATATAAGCCAAGATACCCAACCACAACCAAATAAAACATTGGAAAGAAGCCCTGTATACCTTTCTACAGTTGTTGAGCCAATCCCCAGACATATTCTCATGAAATAGTTGAAAGAAATCTGTGAGTAGAGATGGTATAACAGTCCCCGTTTCTCATATAGATCTGTACATGTGTACACTCCAACAGCATTCAACATAGCCTCACTCACTTTGCCAATACCACTGATCTGAAGGTATAATTATAACAAATCAATGAAATATTTTCACTGACTAAAAAATTACTTATGTTTCAACATTAGGATTATCGGATGAAATCACATGTAAACAAGAGCTTGTAGAACACAAAATGCCCTACCCACCTTGATGCATTCAGTAATTGCACAAGGAACAGAAATTATTTGGGCAATGTACACAAAAGTTGTACTATTCTTGGTCAATGTGACCTTGACCTTTGACCTACTGACCTCAAAATCAGTAGGGGTCATCTGCTGGTCATGATCAACCTCCCTATAAAGTTTCGTGATCTTAAGCCAAAGTGCTCTACAGTAATCGTCCTGAAACGGTTAACTGTTCTGGGTCACTTTGACATGGCCTTTGGCTTAATGACCTCAAAATCAATGGGGTCATCTGCTGGTCCTACTTATCAAATTTCGTGATCCTAGGCCCATGCATTCTCAATTTATCGTCCAGAAACGGTTTAACTGTTCCAAGTCACTTTCACCTTGACCTTTGACCTAGTGCCCACAAAATCAATAGGCGTCATCTGCTGGTCAAGTGTGTGTGTGTGTGTGTGTTCGGGTTTAACGTCTTTTTCAACAATTTTTCAGTCATAAATGACGGTGTCTACTTGTATCAGTGAGCACAATGCCCAACTTCATAGTGCTGCCTCACTGGAATATCACGCCGTAGACACGTGACGTTACCCCACCCAGTCACATTATACTGACACCCGGCTGACCAGTCCTAGCACTACCCTTTTAATGCTGAGCGCCGAGCGAGGAAGCTACTAGTACCATTTTTTACGTCTTTGGTATGACGCTGCCGGGGATAGAACCCACGACCTCCCGCACTCAAAGCGGTTGTCTCTGCTGGTCATGACCAACCTCCATATCACCTTTCATGATCCTAGACCAAAGAGTTCTTGAGTTACCTTTCGGAAACTGTTTAACTGTTCTGGGTCACTGTGACCTTTGATCTACTGACCTCAAAATTATTAGGGGTCATCTGCTGGTCATGACCAACCTCCATATCAACTTTCATGATCCTAGGCTCAAACGTTCTTGAGGTATCATCAGGAAACCGTTTAACTGTTCCAGGTCACTGTGACCTTTGACTGACTGACCTCAAAATCAATAGGGGTCATCTGCTAGTCATGACCATCCTCCATATCAACTTTCATGATCCTAGGCTCAAGCGTTCTTGAGTTATCTTCGAAGGGGGGCATGAAAAAGAAAACTTTTGTTTAAATATATAAATACCTGTTATTTATTTCCTGAAATAAAGGACTGGTTCAGAAAATGCTGATTTATGACTGTCTACACTAAAGCAATACTGATAAATTTAAGAAGAACCTTTCTATTAGTATTTTTGGTTTTGTTGGGTTCAATATCATACCGACACAATTATAAGTCATATGGCAACTTTCCAGCTTTGATGGTGGATGAGGACCCCAAGTGAGCTGAAACTGTTTTCAGTCTGAAGTTTCAGCTACTGCTCAAAAACAAAGGGGTCAACTACTGTCCATAGGCAATCATCCTACAAAGTTTGGCAGCAATTGACTGAATCATTCTCTAGTTATTGATCAGACACAATTTTCAGTCTGCACACAACTGTGACCTTATCCTTTAACATTCTGACCTCAGAATGAAAGGTGTCTTCTATCAAACATAAACAATAATCCTACAAGATCTGATCATGAGAGACATAAGGGTTGTTCAGTTGTAAATCCAAAACCAAACATTCTATCAATGGACCAACATAATAACAAGAGCAAAACAGTATCTATGCTTTTCCTTGTTGGGGACTTAATATGATAACTTTGTGTAGTATTTTTTATTTGGACATGAAATACATTGATTGCATTTACCCTGCTATATTTCTAAAATGGACTGATCCATCATTTAATTTGGGCAGTACCACTTATTATTCAAAGGTGTGTTCTCTGAAAATTTACTGACTGAATAGCAAACAGTGTAGGCCATGATCAAGACTGCATAGATGTGTCTGGAGCAAGTTGGCTGGTTATCAAACTTGGCCAAGATATTATGCCCACAAATGTTGTAAGCAAGTTTGGTGAAGATCGGATGAAAACTGTACGACTTAAAAGAGCAGACAAGGCTAAATTCGCAGATTTCAAGTAATTCAAGGACCATAATCCAAACTTCCCTGGGGCGATTTGGCTCGTTACTGAACTTGGCTGAGATATTATGCCTACAAACATTATCTGTAAGTTTGTGAAAGATCATATGAAAATTGTTTGACTTAGAGAGCAGACAAGGCTAAATTTGCAGTTTTTTCTAGTAATTCAAGGGCCATAATCCAAGAGTGCCTGATGGGATTTTGCTGGTTATCGAACCTGGCCAAGATATTATGCTCACAGACATTGTCACTAAGTTTGGGGAAGATTGGATGAAACCTATTTGACTTGGAGAGCGGACATACTTTTGGAGGCCGCCCGCCAGCCAGCCACGGGATTTCACATAATATGCCTCGCTCTTTCAGAGACGGGTGTATAATAAACAAGAGGGTCATGATGACCCTAGATCGCTCACCTGAGTAATATGAGCTACATGTTTCAAAGATCAAACTGATGATAAAAAATTAAGAAAGTCAGTAAGTCACATTCATGGTCAATGAAATTCAGTTTTACGATTGGTGTGCAAAACTGTGTATGTCATCAAAATTTCAAGGCTGTATCTTAAAAAACAAGAAAGTAGGTCAATAGGTCAAGGTCACAGTCAAGTGACATCATTTTACTTGCAGTCATCAGGTAATTATAATTAAACAGTCTTGGAAATAGGATCAAATGATTTTTTAAGCATTTTTCCTATATTACTCACATAGTAACTAAGTGACCCCAGGGCGGGGCCTGTTTTAACTCCAGGGGCATAATTTGAACAATTTTTGTAGAGGACTACTAGACAATGCATCATGCCAAATATCAAAAGCATAGGTCGTATGGTTTCAGACAAGAAGATTTTTAAAGTTTTTTCCTATATAAGTCTATATAAAACTTAGGACCCCCACGGCAGGGCCTCTTTTCACCCCAGGGGTACAATTTGAACAATTTTGGTTGAGGACCATAAGACAATGCTACAAACCAAATATCAAAGGTCTAAGTGTTGTGGTTTCAGACAAGAAGATTTTTAAACTTTTTTTCATATATAAGTCTATGTAAAACTTGGGACCCCCGGGGCGGGGCCATATTTGACCCTAGAGGGATAATTTGAATAATTTTGGTAGAGGACCACTAGATGATGCTACATACCAAATATCAAAGCCCTAGGCCATGCGGTTTTGTACAAGAAGATTTTCAAAGTTTTCCCTATATAAGTCTATATAAACCATGTGACCCCCGGGGCGGGGCCATATTTGACCCTAGGGGGATAATTTGAACAATTTTGGTAGCAGACAACTAGATGATGCTACACACCAGATATCAAAGCCCTAGACCCTGTGGTTTTGGACAAGGTTTTTAAAGTTTTTCGTTTCGGTTGCCATGGCAACCAGAGTTCTGCATGGAATTCAATTCTTTGAAAAATTGTGAAAGGGGGCCACCCAAGGATCATTCCTGTGAAGTTTGGTGTAATTCTGCCCAGCGGTTTTCAAGAAGAAGATTTTTTTAGAAAATGTTGACGGACACACGACGCACACTGCACGACGGACATTGAGCGGTCACAATAGCTCACCATGAGCCTTTGGCTCAGGTGAGCTAAAAAGGTTCTTAAAAGCTGCGTACCTTTCTGGTTGGTAGATCTTTTATAAAACACATCACATCTTCTCTGTTAGCCTGTATCTTAAATTGGCCATTTGGCTTGTTTTTATCTGAACACACTTTAGCTAACATCATGTTTGGTGCAATACCTGAAAGTTAAAACAAATATTTGAGTAATATTTTACCAATACACACATAACATTAGCACCATTTTTTATGAGAAACGAAATCCACCCATCCATGCTAGGATAGTACAGTCAATGCAAGGATGCTGAAAACAAAATTCAGTGAATTCCAAACATGTTATTTGTGGGAAGAAGCTATTTATAGGTAATAAAAATTTCACACAGCTCTACTGGCAATGAAGTTGAACCAACTGAACAAATCTAAGAGAGCTCTATGTAAGGATGCTAAAGTCCAATTTGGTGAACTTACATCCAAGTCTGTTCAAGTTTTTTTTTTCTACTATTAACTTTGATGACACAAGTATGCAGTAAATGACAGCTATTTGAATAAATCTAGAACAGCATCTGGTGAGCTAAAAAAGTACTGCATTTGTCCATTTCAGTCTGGTTTCAGCTCTGGTTCTGTATTTACAATGTTAACAGACTATAATGCTATGCAAGCTAGGATTTGGAAAAAAAAAATCTAGTTAATGAATAGCTCATATAGAACCTGAACTCAATGTGTTCACAAAAAAGTTTAAAATTCTTTACCCCCTGATGACGAATTTACCTGCACTAGCTGTGAGACTGGTCTTCTGCTCAATTCTTGTCCTCAACTCATTCACCGTATCTTCATCACTTAAGCCGAAGGTCACAAATTTAAAGGGAGGCAATACTTTCTTACATTTCAGGCACACAACACTCCTCCCTGCTTTTTCATTACTCTCTGTTCTACCTGAATTAGCATCATTTTCGGTCTCTTTCATAACTTGAAAATGGCTTGTTTTTGTGAAAAAGTCGTCCAAGCATAAATCATCCAACGGAATAGCCTGATTCACATAATTCCTTACTGTTTCATTCAAGTCACATTTACAATGGGCCCTGGAATCTGTATAACTGGAATCTCTACAAATGAAAGTTCTTTCTTCCACAGATATACCCTGTCTTTTTTCTAAATGCTCCGTCAGGTCCAAATATGCCTCATCTAAAGACATTGGACAGAAGTTTGGATCATACTCAGATATTATAGCTTTCACCTGTTTACTGACAGTGGTGTACTTCTCAAAGTTCAATGGGACAATAACAAGTTCAGGGCACAGTTTTCTAGCAATAAAACCTGGCATAGCTGCTCGTACACCAAACTTTCTCGCATGGTAATTTGATGTGGACTGAAATGAAAAATAATAATTTGAAATTAACAGTACAACAGGTAAGGTATTTATCATGCTTGGAAAACATTGTTATTTACTGTAATAAATTCTTTATGATTACCATCCTTCACCTCTCACCATGCTACGAAACATTCTACCCTTTTTACATCACATGTATAAAACATTTAAGCAGCCATTATGAGTTGGAGTGACATTTCGCATTACACTTTTGAATAATCATGTAATTAATAACGGCCCATTCTGGTATTAACTGAATATCTAACATGAACAAGAGGGTCATGATGACTCTGAATTCCTCACCTGAGTAATATTAGCCACATATTTAAAATGGCAAACTGATGCTAAAATATATTGGAATTTAGAAAGTAGACAGTAAGTCATATGAATGGTCACTGGACGTCAGTTTTATGATCGGTGTGAAAAACTGTGCATGTCATCCATTTCAAGGCTGTATCTTATAAAACAAGAAAGTAGGTCAGTAGGTCAAGGTCACAGTCAGATGACCCGTAATCACTCGGGGTCATCCGATAATTATAATTAAACCGTCTAGGAAATATGATCTGATAATTTCTGGAGTATTTATTCCTAATATAATTCAATATAACTAGAGCTGTCACAGGAATGATGAATACACCACCACAATATGGCCTTGTCACAGAACTAAGCCAATGTCAAAGCAGAACTTTCTTGACCTTTGACCTACAGACCTCAAAATCAATAGAGGTCATCTGCTGGTCATGATCAACCTCCCTATTAGGTTTCATGATCCTCGGCCCAAGCGTTCTAAAGTTATTGTCCGGAGAACTTATCTATTTTGATTGCTCTGCATGCAGTTTGTAGGTTTTTAACAATGATATTGAAAGTCCTGAATGCTAGGATAAAACAATAGGGTCATGATGACCCTGGATCACTCACCCGAGTAATATGAGCTACATGTTTCAAATGTCAAACTGATGATTTTTAGAAATTTTTTGGAAGATTTTCCGATGTAAAATCAAGTAACCCCTGGGGCGGGGCCAATTTTACCCCGGGGGTCATGATTTGAATAAAGTTTGTAGAAGTCTACTAGGCAATGTTACATATCAAATATCTAAGATCTAGGCCTTCTGGTTTATTTTTAGCCAATTTATGAAGATTTTCCTATGTAAAATCAAGTAACCCCTGGGGCTGGGTCAATTTGACCCTGGGGGTCAAGATTTGAATAAATTTTGTAGAGGTCCACTAGGCAATGCTACATGTCAAATATCTAAGCTCTAGGCCTTCTGGTTTATTTCTAGAAAATTTTGAAGATTTTTCTATGTACAATCAAGTAACCCCATGGGGCCGGTCAATTTGAACAAATTTTGTAGAAGTCTACTAGGCAATGCTACATGTTAAATATCTAAGATCTAGGCCTTCTTGTTTATTTTTAGAAATTTTTTGAAGATTTTCCTACGTAAAATCAAGTGACCCCTGAGGCGGGTCAATTTTGATCCCGGGGTCATGATTTGAACAAATTTTGTAGAGGTCCACTAGGCAATGCTACATGTTAAATAACTAAGCTCTAGGCCTTCTGGTTTATTTTAAGAAAATTTTTGAAGATTTTCCTCTGTAAAATCAAGTGACCCCTAGGGCGGGGTCAATTTTGATCCCGGGAGTCATGATTAGAACCAACTTTGTAGAGGTCCACTAGGCAATGCTACACGTCAAATATCTAAGCTCTAGGTCTTCTCGTTTTTGAGAAGAAGATTTTTTAAGATTTTCCTATGTAAAATCATATGACCCCTCGGACCCGGGGTCATGATTTGCACAAACATTGTAGAGGTCCACTAGGCAATGCTTCACACCAAATATCTAAGCTCTAGGGCTTCTGGTTTTTGAGAAGAAGATTTTTAAAGTTTTTCCTTTCGGTTGCCATGGCAACCAGAATTCTGCATGGAATTCAATTCTTTGAACAATTTTTGTAGAGCTTCACTCAAGGAACATTCCTGTGAAGTTTGGATGAAATTGGCCTAGCGGTTTATGAGGAGATGTTGTTTAAAGTAAAAGTTAAGGACGATGGACGACGGACTACGGACGCCGGATGGTGAGTGGTCACAATAGCTCACCCTGAGCCTTTGGCTCAGGTGAGCTAAAAAACCAAAACATCTTCTCTTTTTTTCTGCAACTGCTATAATTATAAACACAATGAATAGAAAGTTGTTTGTTAAATACAGTACGGTGGTTGTATTAAGTAAAGTATAACAACCCAAGATGCAATTATCAACTAGAAATGTGTCCATGGGACACAGATGCCCCCACTATATGACAAAGAACACAAATTTTTTCCTAGGTCAGGGGCCATAACTCCTACAATACTGAATGAATCCAGACGCGAAACCACAGGTGCACAACTGCACATGCTGACCAACATTCCTATAAACTTTGGTGACTCTAGGTCAAATAATTTTGGAGCTACGCTCGACACATAATTAAAATGACCAATTTTTAACTAAGTCAGGGGCCATAACTCCTACACGACTGAATGAATCCGGAAGCGAAACCCTAGGTGCACAACTGCACTTGCTGACAAACATTCTTGTAAACTTTGGTGACTCTAGGTCAAATACTTTTGGAGCTAGGCGCAACACAACACTAAAATGACCAATTTTTACAAAGTCAGGGCCCATAACTCATACATAACTGAATGAATCCGGACGCGAAACCCCAGGTGCACAACAACACATGCTGACCAACATTCCTGTAAAGTTTTGTGACTCTACGTCAAATACTTTTGGAGCTAGGCGCGACACAACATTTTCGGAAAGTGACGGATGGACAAGGGCAAATCTATATGCCCCACCCAGCAAAGTGGGGGCATAAAAATCTATTTGTAAAGTATAACCGCTATATAACAATACAATGTTTTTCACAGCTTTATTTTTCAAATTGTGCATAATTTCTACATTTATAGGATCGAAGCAAGTACTGATTAAGGGAGTATTTGGTAAATAACATTAACTCATTAAAATATATTATAATTGTGTTTCTGTTTTTATGCTCCATCTATCATACTGATTTTTTTTTCTCAATAAAATTGAGATTTTTATTTGTATTTGTAAGGGGAAGTATCAATGTAAGAATGAGGAAAGTTTGTAACTGAGTGGTGTCCCTTTGTGAAATGTGTACATGTATATAGATTTTGCGCTGTCAATGTTGACCACGGATATAGCGAATATTAAACCTACACGAATATCACCAGCTATACAGTACCTTTGGGATCACTACACCATACCCTAAAACTAGTGTGACAGTTAATCCCCCCAGTTGTTTCCTTCCCTGGGGGGAAAAGATTTTTGGTTGACCTTTTCCTTTTTGACAAAACCAACATTTTTCCCCCTGGAGAAATATCAGGCCAGTATGTGACCCTCAAACAGCTCAACATGTGACACTAAATACAGAAACAGTCATTCTTGCCTATCTGGTAGGGAAATACAAGTAAATCTGGGTAGAAGATCATCAATGCTATATATTCATATACTGATGTAATAATTTAGTGTTGTATCATAATGTCAATGTGTAAAAGCAATTTTTTATCTCGGTTATTTTTGAAAATGTTACCATTATAAAATAAATGGCAGGCAAGAAAAATGATCTGACATGTCAGCATGAGAAAGCATGTGTTTTCTTGGCCATTGGGACAGCCTGGATAAAATATCTTGCTAAAGTTCTGTTCTCCATTCCATCCTGTCCCTTGTGTTTGGGAAAAACCTTTCTTACACAGGCAGTCATAAAAGATCCTTACAATTTCTTTTCATGAGACAACATATTGTATAAAGTTTTGCCTGCTAAGCTCAGTAGGGACAGCGCACATCTATGGATCCCTGGGTCTTGAGTTCGATCCTCAGGTGAGGCGCATGTTCTCCGTGATGATTTCATAAAAGACATTGTGTCTGAAATCATTTATCCCCCACCTTTGATTCATGTGAGGAAGTTGGCTGTTACTTGCGGAGAAAAGGTTAGTACTGGTACAGAATCCAAGAACACTGGTTCGGTTAACTTCCCACCGTTACATAACTGAAATACTGTTGAAAACAAGAGCTGTCACAGGAGACAGCGTGCTCGACTATTTCGATGCTGGATTGTGAAACTGGGCACATCTGAGGAAACTGGAGCTGTCACTGGAGTGTTTAATGACACCAATGGTGGATGAAGATATTGCACAATAGCTTGAGTCTGTGTCAAAAATATTAAGTAATAAGAGAGGTAAAGATAATGTGTATCAAAACACCATGTAAGTGTAATTACTAAGCAAAAAGAGGGCATAATGCATATAATATTTGTGTAAGAGTTATGCACCTTATGTAAGGTAGAACAACTATTTTAAGTTTGAATCAAATCCATATAGTAATATGTCAAATATTTACTGAAAATGCACCAAAATAACCTGAAATTCTAAGTATAAAGGGGGGGGGGGGGGGGGTAATTCATGAAATGTTGTTGCCACAGTTATGACCCTTTTGCCATATGATGTGGGTGATGATGAGGAACAACTATTTTAAGTTTGAAGCAAATCCACCAAGTAATAACAGAGATAAAGTGAAAGTGCATTAACACTTTAACCTGAAACTTTAAGTACAAAAGGGGGGTAAATCATAAAATACAGGTATCACAGTTATGCCCTTGTGTCAAATGATGCAGGTAGTGATGATGAACAATTATTTTAAGTCTGAATCAAATCCCTTGTGAAATAACACAGATACAATGAAAATGCATCAAAAATAACATAAAATTCTAAGTAACAAGGGGGCATAATTCATGAAAAATTGGTGCCAGAGTTATGCACCTTGTGTCATATGATGTGGGTGATGATGTGGAACAACTATTTTAAGTTTGAATCAAATCCATTAAGTAATAACTGAGATAAAGTGAAAGTGCACCAAAACTTTAACCTGATATTCTAAGTAAAAAGGGGGGATAATTCATGAAATATTGGTGCCCGAGTTATGCACCTTGTGTCCTATGATGTAGGGGATGATGTGGAACAACTATTGTAAGTTTGAAGCAAATCCATCAAGTAATAAGAAAGATAATGAGGAAGTGCATCAAAACTTTAACCGAAGTGCGGACGCGGAAGGACGCCGACGACGGGTCAAGTAGGATAGCTCTCCATACTTCGTATAGTCGAGCTAAAAATGGTGTTAAACCCAAAACAAACAAACAAATGAAGTTTTGCACATAAGACTGTCTTCATATCACTCTGGAGGAAATTTTAAACTAAATTACATAGATCTTTGTATGTTACATGCACAACACATACCAGCATTGAGTTACCACCAACAGCCATTGGTTTATTTTTCAAACTTGGATCATCTTTCATCTCCACAGCAGCATAGAAAGCATCCATGTCAATGTGCACTATACAGCGACTCAAATCACGCTGCTGTTCAAAATCTTCTAACAATCTGTCAGCCTGAAAAATATAAACAGATTCTGCAACTCAAATCATGCTGCTGTTCAAAATCTTCTAACAATCTATCAGCCTGAAAAATATAAACAGATTCTGCAACTCAAATCATGCTGCTGTTCAAAATCTTCTAACAATCTGTAAGCCTGAAAAATATAAACAGATTCTGCAACTCAAATCATGCTGCTGTTCAAAATCTTCTAACAATCTATCAGCCTGAAAAATATAAACAGATTCTGCAACTCAAATCATGCTGCTGTTCAAAATCTTCTAACAATCTGTAAGCCTGAAAAATATAAACAGATTCTGCAACTCAAATCATGCTGCTGTTCAAAATCTTCTAACAATCTATCAGCCTGAAAAATATAAACAGATTCTGCAACTCAAATCATGCTGCTGTTCAAAATCTTCTAACAATCTGTCAGCCTGAAAAATATAAACAGATTCTGCAACTCAAATCATGCTGCTGTTCAAAATCTTCTAACAATCTATCAGCCTGAAAAATATAAACAGATTCTGCGACTCAGAATACACTGTTGTTCAAAATCTTCTAACAATTTATCAGCCTGAAAAATATAAACAGATTCTGCGACTCAAAATACGCTGTTGTTCAAAATCTTCTAACAATCTATCAGCCTGAAAAATATAAAACAGATTCTGCAACTCAAATCACGCTGCTATTCAAAATCTTCTAACAATCTGTAAGCCTGAAAAATATAAACAGATTCTGCAACTCAAATCACGCTGCTGTTCAAAATCTTCTAACAATCTGTAAGCCTGAAAAATATAAACAGATTCTGCAACTCAAATCACGCTGCTGTTCAAAATCTTCTAACAATCTGTAAGCCTGAAAAATATAAACAGATTCTGCAACTCAAATCACGCTGCTGTTCAAAATCTTCTAACAATCTGTAAGCCTGAAAAATATAAACAGATTCTGCAACTCAAATCACGCTGCTGTTCAAAATCTTCTAACAATCTGTAAGCCTGAAAAATATAAACAGATTCTGCAACTCAAATCACGCTGCTGTTCAAAATCTTCTAACAATCTGTAAGCCTGAAAAATATAAAACAGATTCTGCAACTCAAATCACGCTGCTGTTCAAAATCTTCTAACAATCTGTAAGCCTGAAAAATATAAACAGATTCTGCAACTCAAATCACGCTGCTGTTCAAAATCTTCTAACAATCTGTAAGCCTGAAAAATATAAACAGATTCTGCAACTCAAATCACGCTGCTGTTCAAAATCTTCTAACAATCTGTAAGCCTGAAAAAATAAAACAGATTCTGCAACTCAAATCACGCTGCTGTTCAAAATCTTCTAACAATCTATCAGCCTGAAAAATATAAACAGATTCTGCGACTCAAATCACGCTGCTGTTCAAAATCTTCTAACAATCTATCAGCCTGAAAAATATAAACAGATTGTACGACTCAAATCACGCTGCTGTTCAAAATCTTCTAACAATCTATCAGCCTGAAAAATATAAACAGATTCTGCGACTCAAATCACGCTGCTGTTCAAAATCTCCTAACAATCTGTCCGTCTAAAAGTATGAAAAGAAATGATTCAGTATAACTTTTATCAATAACATCTCCAAAGAACAAATGCTTCTGAACACAAAGGTCAACATTTTCTTTCCAATTAAATGTAAAATTATCACCACTTAACATTCAATAAAACAATTAAAGTCCCTCTAGAGAGGTTACAATTTAACCTTTACCCTGCTAAATTTCTAAAATGGACCGGTTCATCTTTCAGTTTGGACAGTACCATTAACTGTTAAAATGGGTGCATACCAAAAATAAACTGACTGGGATGGCGAACAGTGCAGGTCATGATCAGACTGCACGGATGTTTAGGCTGATCATGATCTACATTGGTCGCAAAGGCAGAATCAATCATGTCCAGCATGATAAGGGTTAAAAGCAATGCATTCTTTTTATTACAGATATGATTCATATCCATAACCTGAGAGGGCAATTATGCCATTAGATTTAGGATGCTCACTCGAGTTTCACAGGTGGCTTGATAAATTTTGGTAGCAAGAAAATATCTAAGAAATTACAGTTAAAACTCGGTATCTCCAATTCCAAGGGATCAACTTCGAGATATTAACCAAAATTTGACTTAAATATATTTTGTGATTGTGTTTTTGAGATTGGACTCGAGAATATCTTCGACACAGTCGGAATTTTGAGATATTAAAGCGAGTTGAAGATATCCAGTTTTAACAGTATTTTGAAACTGGGCCGGTGGTTTCTGACAAGATTTGCAAAGTTTTTACTTTTCAACATGCACAAACCACTATATACATACAGAAAAGGGTGATTATGACCTCAGGTTTTCATGTATTTAATAAACTGAAAGAATGTTATGCTAACGTAAGTGGTACAGAGTTACTGAACGAACATTCTAGGCAATTACGGTAAAATCGTTTAAATTCGTGGGCATGAAATTTCGTGGTTTTGGTCAAAACAGCAATTTCATGGGGATATGAATTCGTGGATTTCAACTTTTGAACATAAAATGAATAGGAATTTTACTTGTTTGTTGGGATTGAATTTTGTGGATTGACTCAACCACGAAATCAACGAAAATTAGTCCCCCAAGAATATTAATGATTTAACAGTATCCAAAAATTAACCATCACTTTAAGAGAAATGACATTTAAAGAGTGTTATAACTTGCATGTTAAGGGGTTATTTTCTTTGATGAATAAAATTAACATTAACAACCCTGAAGGAAATATTTCTGCGAAATTATTTCAGAAGTTGAACAAACAATTTAGGAGGAAATGTTCATCATCTTCAGTAATCACCTCACTCTTAAAAGAGTATAGTTGCGATTTTGTTTGAAAAATATTTCTATTTTCACTTCTGGTGGCCATGTTTGTGGACGATCCTCCAAGAAAACATTTCAGTGAAACAATGTCAAAAACAGAGCAGAAGTTGAAGATTTTTGTCAATGAATTGGGATGATCCTGACAATCTCCATATCTGGTCATCCAAGGGACATTTACATATAATTATTTCAAAGTCGGGATAATAATCTGTGAAGAAGACATTTTAACTTTTCCATACAGCCACATAAAGAAGCCCCGCCAACTGACAGCCAAACTTTTTTTTAAATCAATGCTTCTTGAAGGAATATGGTAGAGTCATCCAAGGGCCATTTCAGTCATATTATTTTGAAACCAGACGAATCTGTGGTAGAATGTCACCTAAGGAATGTTTGCATGAAATTATTTCAGAACTTCCAAAGAGGAAGTTTTCAAAGTTTTCCATACAGCCATATAGAGAAAACTGAGCCCTGTCCCCTGACAGCCATGCTTTTAAACTGATCAAGACAACATGAGAGATTTCTGTGAAAATATTTCAAAATTCTGCCAGTAGCTTCTGAAGGGAATATTGTTAAAAAACTTTTTTTACCTCAAAATCAATTTTCAACAAGTAAATTTATAACAATCATTTTGGTTTACACTTAAATTTATCCTGGCATCTCGTAAGAATTAAAATGCAACATAAGCCACTAATTTTTTTCACAAACAACCATTAATTATCTAAAACAAAACAATTTTACCTTCAAAATTATTCCTTCTTCTTAATTTTAATTTTACAAAAAAATAAAATAAATAATAATAATAGTAATACACACATGCATTGTCTTTAAAATTCATAATGCATTTTCAATAAAATTTAACATTTTCAATATTAAAACATTAATTGTCCAACCAAAAAGGTGAGAAAAACAGATACTCAACTACTTAATTACTTAAATGTCATCCATTAATTAATATTAACTTAACTGATAATTAGTAAAAGATCATCAAGAAGCTTTACTCTAGAAGATAATTACAATAATTAATGAGATACTGGAGTAGAACTTCTCAACAAGTAAAATGCAACTAAGTTTATAGTATAAAATTCTGTAAAATCCAATCTAAAATCAGATCACATCCACAAACATCTAACAGAAACTTGTTCAAGTAACACAAAGGTATTTCTCTCATGATTTTATAATAAATTAAATATTTTTGGAAAATATTCTAATATTTAAGAAGAAAACTATTTGCATTTATTTTTTCACACTTTCTTTTCAGTCATGACAGAAATGGAAAAAAATGTTTAGACTTTAACACACCAAAAATATGTATAATATTAACAAGATCAACACTAATAGTAATCTCAGCTTCTAATTTTCACAACTTTACCAATTATCTGGAAAATAAATGTGGACGGTTTCCGTCTAAAAGGAGCATCATGGCAAAGGAAACTCACAAAGGCAAACCTAAAACTTACTTCTACTGATGTTCATCATTCATCAGCACATGTGTGTGCAGGAAAAACAACAAATTTGGCAGCTATCAACAGACATGAAATATCTCAAGGAGCTTAACAGACACTCTTAACAAAGGTATGTCTTTTCAACCAAGAACAAACTTGTGTTGATGTTCATAATTCATCACCATAATATTGTCTGCTGGGAAATCTGAATCAACTTAACAAGACACCTAAATAATCTGAAGCAATTAAATATACACTGTGTTTTGAAAATAATATCAGCTAGGTGAAGCAACTGAACATGTATGTATTTATACCTAGAACTTACTAGTACTAACATATATTATTCAGTAGCACATGTCTATGCTGAATGGCATCCATCTGAAGCAATTAACTGACCTGAAAAATCTTAAACAACTTACCTGAAGTCTCATTATTACCTAGAACTTATTTGTGCTGAGGAGCATTAAACATTAGCACAATATCTGTGACATTGGCACTTATCTGAAAACAAGAGGACCATGATGGTCCTGAATCGCTCACCTGTCCCAACATGACCCAGTTTTGAACCGAGTATGACGTCGTTTTTTTTTCTATTATTTGACATAGTGACCTAGTTTTTGAGCTCATGTGACCCAGTTTTGAACCTGATCTAGATATCATCAAGATGAACATTCTGACCAACTTTCATACAGATCCCATGAAAATATGGCCTCTAGAGAGGTCACAAGGTTTTCTATTATTTGACCTACTGACCTAGTTTTTGACGGCACATGACCCAGTTTCGAAATTGACCTAGATATCATCAAGGTAAACATTCTGCCCAATTTTTCAGAAGATCTTGAAAAAAAAAATTGGGGACCTCTAGAGAGGTCAAAGGTTTTTCTTTTTTTTAGACCTACTGACCTATTTTTTAAAACAAAAGTTGACCCGGTTTCGAATTTGGGCCTAGAAAACCCTCAAGATGAACATTCAAAACCAAACCCTTTCCCTTACAGACCCCCCATGAAAAATAGGGCCCCCTTAGAGAGGTCAAACGTTTTTTTTTTATTTAACCTACTGCCCTGGGTTATTGACTGCACGTGCCCCCAGTTTCAAATTTTGCCCTAAAAAATTCTTTCAAGGTAAAACATTTGACCTTTTTTCCATAAGATCCATTCAAAAGTATGACCTCTAGAGAGGTAAAAGGGTTTTTTCCCTTTTTTTTAGACCTAATGACCTATTTTTTTGACCGCAGCTGCCCCAGTTTCAAACTTGACCTAGATTTTAAATCAAGATGAACATTCAGCCCAAACTTTCATACAATCCCATAAAAAAAATTAGGGGCCTCAAGAGAGGTAAAAAGGTTTTTTTCTATTTTTTTGCCCCTACTGCCTATTTTTTGGGAAACGTAAACCCAGTTCGAATTTGCCCTTTAGATATCATCAAGGTGAACTTCCCTGCCCAAATTTTCATGAAGATTTTTTTAAAAAAATAGGGCCTCTAGGGGGAGGTCAAAAGGTTTTTCTTTTTTTAGACCTAATGCCCAATTTTTTTGACCGCAGTGCCCAGTTTCAAAATTTGACCTGGGGATATCCCCGGATGAACTTTCAGCCCAACTTTCATACAGACCCCATAAAATTTTTGGGCCCTTAGAGAGGTCAAAAGGGTTTTTTCCTATTATTTGCCCCCTACTGACCTAGTTTTTGACGGCATGGACCCAGTTTCGAATTTGACCTAAAAATTACTAAAGGGAAAAACTTTCCCTGACCAATTTTCAAAAAGATCTTTTGAAAAAAAAGGCCCTCTAGAGAGGTCAAAAGGTTTTTCTATTTTTTTAACCTTTGACCTAGTTTTTGACCCCCCACGGCCCATTTTCGAATTTGGGCCCTAGATATAAACAAGATGAACATTTGACCAACATTCAAAAGACCCCATGAAAAATGTGCCCTCTAGAGAGGTCAAAAGGGAAAAATTTTACGCAGGGCCACGGGGACGGACAAAGGGACGGGGACGACGGACGGCGCGACCCAAAAAAGCTCACCCCCCTGCACTTTGGGGAATGTGAGTTTAAAAACATTAGAACATATCTGTGCGGGGAAATAAGCGGGGCATGAGGCAAATAAAACAAACTTTTTCTTAGTTGTATGTCTTATTTACCTAGATCTTACTTTTGCTGTTGTACATTATCTATTAGAAAATGTCTGTGCTGGGAAAAAAATTTCCCCTGTACCCAAGGGAACAAAATTTTTTAAAGAGGAATGTCTTTATTACCTAGATTTACTTGTGCTAAAGGGACTTTATTATTAGCACAGGGTTGTGCGGGGGAAAAAAGGGCTGCCTGTCCCAAATTTAAAAAACAAACTTTTTAAAAAGGGGTTTTGTTTTTAAATTTCCCTAATCTTATTTTGGGCTGTTGAAACCATTATCTTTTAAACATGTCTGTGCTGGGGAAAAAACTCCCCTTACCAACTGAAAAAACATTTCTTAATGTATGTCTTTTTTACCTAAAATCTTACTTGTGCTAAAGTACTTTATTATTAGCAAAAGTCTTTTGCTGGGGAAAAAACCCCTGCCCGTCCCAATTGAACAACATTTTTTAGATGTTGTTTTAAATACCTAGAACTTATTGTGTTTGAAGTACATTATCTATTACCCACTTGTCGTGCGGGGGAATAACTGCCTGTCCAATTGAACAAACTTTTCCCTTAGATTTTTTTCTTTTTTAACCCTAGAACTTACTTGTGCTGAAGTACTTTTATCTATTAGCCATGTTGTGCGGGGAATAAGCTGCCTGTCCCATTGAAAAAAACATTTCTTAGATGAAATGTCTTTTTTAAATAGAATTTAAATTTTGTGAAGTACATTACTATTAGCACATGCTGTGCGGGGAAAAAGGGTTCCCGTCCCAAAATTGAACAAAATTTCTTAGATGTATGTCTTTATTACCCTTTAAAAACTTATTGTGCTGATGTACATTTTCTTTTAAGAAAAATGTCTGTGCTGGGAATAAACGGCCTGTCCCAAAATGAAAAAAACTTTTTCACAAATTATGTCTTTTTTACCTAGAACCTTACTTGTATAAAGTACTTTTTATCTTTTTAGCAAAATGTCTGTGCTGGGGAATAAACCCCTGTACCAATGAAAAAAACTTTTCCCACAAATGTTTTCTTTATTACCTAGAATTTAAATTTTGTACTGAAGTAAATTATCTTTTTTCAAATGTCTGTGTGGGGAAAAACTGCTGCCCAAACTGAACAAACATTTCACAAATGAAATGTTTTTAATTCCTAGAACTTACTTGTGCTAAAATTTACATTACTATTAGAAAAGTCTGGCGGGGAAGAGCTGCCTGTCCAAAAGAACAAACTTTTTTTAGTTGTATGTTTTTATTACCTAAATTTAACTTGGCTAAAAGGTACTTTAAATCTATTAGCACATGTCTTTGCGGGGGAATAAGCTGCCGCCCAACTGAACAAAATTTTTAGATGTTTTCTTTATTCCCCTAGAACTTATTGTGCTGAATTTCATTATCTATTAGCACATTTTCTGCGCTGGGGAATAAACTGCCTGTCCCAAACTGAAAAAAACTTTTTAGTTTGTTTTTTTTTTTTTCCTAGATTTTAACTTGTGCTGAAGACTTTTTCTATTAGCACATGTCTGTGGGGGGAAATAAACTCCCTGTCCAATGAAAAAAATTTTTCTTAGATGTAGGGTCTTTATTACCTAAAACTTATTTTGGGGTGAAGTACATTATCATTAGCACATGCTGTGCTGGGAAAAAAAATCCCCTGTCCCAAACCCAAAAAAATTTTCCCACAAAGAATGTTTTTATTACCTAGAACTTATTTGAACTGAAGAAACATTATTTTTTAGCACATGCCCTGTCTGGGGAATAAAACTCCCTGTCCCAAACTGAAAAAAACCATTTCAAAAAATTGAATGTCTTTTTTTTACCAAAGAACTTATTGTGCTGAAGTACATTATCTATTAGCAAATGCCCTGTGCTGGGGAATAAAAAACCTGTCCCAAAATGAAAAAAAACCATTTCTTAGATGTATGCCCCTTTATTACCTAGAACTTATTTGTGCTGAAGTACATTATCTTTTGCACAGTCCGCTGGGAATAAACTGCCTTTTACCAACTGAACAAACATTTCTTAGATGTATGTCTTTATTTACCAAAAAATTTACTTTGTGAAGTAAAATTATCTATTAGCACATTCTGCGCGGGGGAATAAAATTGCCGCCCAATAAAACAAACATTTCTTAGATGAAATGTTTTATTACCTAATCTTACTTGTGCTGAAGTACATTATTATTAGCACTTGTCCTTTTGCGGGGGAAAAACGCCTGTACCAACTGAAAAAAACATTTCTTAGATTTTTTTTTAAGGTCTTTTTTACCTAATCTTTCTTGTGCTGAAGTACATTTTTCTATTAGCCATGTCTGTGCGGGGAAATAAGCTGCCTTCCCAACTTAAAAACTTTTCCCACAAATGTATGTCTTTATTCCCTTAGAATTACTTGTGCTGAAGAAAACATTTTTATCACACTTTGGTCGTGGGGGAAATAAGCTGCTGCCTTTACCAATAAAACAATTTTTCAAAAATGTATGTTTTTAAATTACTTAAAAACTTACTTGTGCTGATGTACTTTATCATTGCACATTCTGTGTGGCGAATAAGTGCCTGTCCCAAAGGGAACAAACATTTCACAAATGTATTTTTTTTATTATTTTAAAAACTTACTTGTGCTAAAGGGACATTATCTATTAGCACATGCCTGTGCTGGGGAATAAGCTGTTTGTACCAAACTGAACAAAAAATTTCTTAAATGTATGTCTTTATTCCCTTTAGAACTTTTTTTGCCATGTACTTTATCTTTTAAGAAATGTCTGTGTGGGAAATAAGCGGGCCTTTAAAAAATGAACAAACATTTCAAAAAATGTATGCCCTTTATTATTTTAAAACTTACTTGTCCCTGATGTACTTTAAATTATTAGCACATGTCTGTGCGGGGAAAATACTAGATGCCTGTACCAACTGAACAAACATTTTTAGATGTTTTCTTTTTTACCTAAAACAAAATTTTTTTTTGGGTGGGGTACATTATCTATTACACATGTCTCTGCTGGAAATAAGATGCTTTAAGGCAACTGAAAAAAAATTTCACAAATGTATGTCTTTATTAAAGGGAAAACTTTACTTGTGCTGAAGAAATTATCTATCGGGACATGTCTGTGCGGGGAAAAATAAGCTGCTGCCTTTCCCAAAAAGAAAAAACATTTCACAACTGTATGTCTTTATTACTTAGAACTTACTTGTGCTGATGTACATTATCTATTAGCACATGTCTGTGCTGGGGAATAAGCTGCCTGTACCAACTGAACAAACATTTCACAAATGTATGTCTTTATTACTTAGAACTTACTTGTGCTGATGTACATTATCTATTAGCACATTTCTGTGCGGGGGTTAATAATGCCTGTAAAAATTGAACAAACTTTTTTTAAAAATGTATGTCTTTTTTTTTACCTAGAATTTTTTTAATTGTGCTGATTTTCATTTTTTTCTATAGCACATGTCTGGCTGGGAAATAAGCGCCTTTCCCAAAATTTGAACAAACATTTCCCAAATGTTGTCTTTTTACTTAGAACTTATTGTGCTGATGTAAAATTTTCTTTTAAAGAGTCTGTGTTGGGGAAAAATGCCTGTCCCAAATGAAAAAACTTTTCACAAATGTATGTCTTTTTAACTTAAAACTTATTGTGCTGAAGTACATTATCAAATTAGCGCATGTCTTGGGGGAAATTTTTCCCCCTCCCTTTAAAAAAATTAAAACAAACATTTCACAAAGGTTTGCCTTTATTACCTAGAACTTACTTCTGCTGAAGTACGTTATCTATTAGCCATTTTCTGTGCGGGGAAAATTTAAGTTTCCTTTTTCCCAACTGAAAAAACCCTTTTTCCAAAGTTTTGTCTTTATTACTTAACTTACTTTTTTGGGGGAAGTACTTTATCTATTAGAACAGGGCTTTTGGGGAAAAAAGGGATGCATGGGGAAAAACAAAATAACATTTCACAAATGTATGTTTTATTACCTAAACTTATTTGTGCTAAGCGTTATCTATTAGCACATTTTCCTGTGCGGGGAAATAAGCTGCATGTACCAACTGAAAAAACATTTTTCTTAAATATTTTTAATAACCTAGAACTTACTTGTGCTGAGTACATTATCTATTAGATTGTCTGTGTGGGAAAAAAGGGATGCATGAGGAAAACTGAAAAAACATTTCACAAATGAAAGGTCTTTATTACCTAGAATTTACTTGTGCTAAAGGTAAAAAAAAAAAATTATTGGGCACATGTCTGTGCTGGGAAATAAGTTGCAAAAAGCAACGAAAAAAATTTCAAAAAATGTATGTCTTTATTCCTAAACTTATTTTGTGCTGAATTACTTTATCTATTAGCACAGGGCTCTGCTGGGAAAAAAAGGCTGCATGTCCCCAACTGAAAAAAACATTTCTTAATGAAATGTTTTTAATTCCCCTAGAAAATTATTGTGCTGAAGAAATTTAAACTTTTAGCACATTTTCTTTTGTGGGAAATAAGCTGCCGTACCAAATGAACAAACATTTCTTGGGTGTATGTTTTTTTATTACCTAAACTTACTTGGCTGAAGTACGTTATCTATTAGCACATGTCTGTGCTGGGAAATAAGCTGCCTGTACCAACTGAACAAACATTTCTTAGATGTATGTCTTTATTACCTTAGAACTTACTTGTGCAGAAGTACATTATCTATTAGCACATGTCCTTGCTCGGAAATAAGCTGCATGAGGCAACTGAAAAAACATTTCACAAATGTTTGTCTTTATTACATAGAACTTACTTGTGAAAATGTACATTATCTATTGGCACATGTCTGTGCTGGGGAAAAACCCACCTGTACCAATTTTGAACAACATTTTTTTAAAAATGTAGTCTTTTTTCCCTTGAACTCCGTTTTCTGATTTACTTATATATTAGCCATGTCTGTGCGGGGAAATAATTTGCCTGTCCCAATGAAAAAAATTTTCAAAAATTTTTATGTTTTTTAAAACCCTAGAACAAACCCTTTTTGCTGATGCTTTTTATCTATTAGCACATGTCATTTGCTGGGAAAAAAATGCTGAGGCGACTGAACAAACATTTCAAAAATTTATGTCTTTTTTTAAACCTAAAAACTTACTTGTCTTTGTTTTTTAAACAAATTGGAACTTTGTCGGGGGGGGAAAAAGCGGGCCGGTTTCCAACAACAAAATTTCTTAGTGAAATGTCTTTATTACCACTTGTGCTGAAGTACATTATTTTTAGCACATGTCTGTGGGGGAAATAAGTTTGCATGTACCAACTGAACAAAATTTCTTAAATGTAGGTTTTTTATTCCTAAAAATAATGTTTTTAAATTTTTTAAATTTAACTTGTGCTGATGAAACATTATAAAATTAAAGAAACTGTCTGGGGCGGGGGAAATAGGCCCCCGTACCAACTGAACACACTTTTTCACAAAATGTATTCTTCATTCCCAGAATTTACTTGTGCCAAGGTAATTTTTCTATTAGCACATGTCGTCCCTGGGAAATAAGCTGAATGTCCCAACTAAAAACAAAATTTCAAAAATGTTTTTCTTTTTTAAACCCTAGAACTTACTTGTACGAAGTAAAATTACTATTACACATGTCTGTGCGGGGAAAAATAAGCTGCCTGTCCCAAATGAACAAACTTTTCACAAATGTTTTCTTTAAAACCCTTAAACTTATTTGTGTGAAGTACTTTTATCAATCGCACATGTCTGGGGTTGGAAATAACTCCCTTTCCCAAAATTAACAAAACATTTAAAAAAGTAGGGTTTTAAATTTACAAGAACTTACTTGTGCTGAGTACTTTTATCTATAGCACATGTCTGGCGGGGGAATAAGCTGCCTGAAACCAAATGAACAAAAATTTCACAAATGTATGTCTTTATTCCCTTTAGAATTTAACTTGTGCTAAAGTCCTTTATTTTTAGCACATGCTGGCTGGAAATAAGTGCCTTTACCAAATGAACAAACTTTAAAAACAAATGCATGTCTTTATTATTTAAAAAAACTTACTTGTGCGATTTTACATTATCAAATAGCACATGTCTGTGCGGGGGAATAAGCGGCCTGTACCAACTGAAAAAAAACCTTTCCCAAAAAATGTATGTCTTTTTTACTTAAAAAATTACTTGTGCGATGTACATCATCTATTACCCTTCTGTGCGGGGGAATAAGCTGCCTGTACCAATGAAAAAACTTTTCTTGGGATGTATTTTTTTTAAATTAACCTAAAACTTACTTTTTGCGGAAGTAAAAATTTTTCTATTAGCACTTGTCTGGCTGGGGGAATAAGCTCCCTGTCCCAAAATTGAACAAACATTTCTTAGATGTATGTTTTTAAATTATTTAGATCTTACTTTTTGCTGTTTAATTATCTTTTAGCACATGCCCTGTGCTGGGGAAAAAAAGGGGGCCTGTACCAAGGAAAAAACCCTTTCTTAGATGTATGTCTTTTTTAACCAAAGATCTTACTTGTGCTGAATAAAATATTATTTAGCCATTTTCTGTGCTGGGGAAAAAGCTCCGGGTACCAATTAAAACAAACATTTCTTAGATGTAGGGTCTTTTTTCCCTAGAACTTCCCTTGTGTGAATTACATTATCTATTAGCCATGTTTTTGCGGGGAATAAGTCCGGTAAAATTTGAACAAAAAATTTCTTAAGGGTTGTTTTTTTTAACCTAGAATTTACTTGTGCGTTTGTCATTATCTTTTAGCACTGTCTGTGCTGGGGAATAACTCCCCGTCCCAACTGAAAAAAAAACATTTCTTAGATGAAAGTTTTTAAATTACCTAGAACTTATTTTGGTAAAGGGTAAAATTTCTATTAGCACATGTTTTGTGCTGGGGAATAAGGGGGCCTGCCCAAAATTAAAACAAAATTTTTTTAAAATGTATGTTTTTTTTTCCCTAATCTTACTTGTGCTGATTTCATTATCTTTTAAGCAAAAGTCTGTGCGGGGGGTTTAAACTGCCTGTACCAACTGAACAACATTTCTAGATTTATGTCTTTATTCCCTTTAATTTTAAATTGTGCTGAAGAACATTATCTTTTTACACATTTCGTGCGGGGGGAAAAGCTGCCTGTACCAATTGAAAAAAAATTTTTTAATGTATGCTTTTTACCTAAAAACTTATTGTGCTGAATTTCATTATTTTTTTTAAACCCCTGTCTGTGCGGGGAAATAGGCTCCCTTTAAACCAAAATTTAAAAAAACATTTTTTGTTTTTGTCTTTTTTTAAACCTAAACTTACTTGTGTTTAATACTTTAATCTTTTAGCAAATCCCTGTGCGGGAAATAAGCTCCCTGTCCCAAAACTGAAAAAAACATTTTTAGATGTATGTTTTTTATACCAAAAAATTACTTGTGCTGAGTACGTTATCTTTTTAACTTTGTCGGTGCTGGGAAAAAAATTCCCTTTGTCCCAATTTAAAAAAAACATTTCTTAGATGTATGTCTTTTTTTCCCAAAGAACTTACTTTTGCTGATGTACATTTTTTCAAATTAGAAAATTTCCTTGCCCGGAAAAAACCCCGCATGGGGCCCAAACTGAACAAACATTTTCACAAATGTTTGTCTTTTTTAACATAAAAAACTTACTTGTGAAATGTACATTACCCTTTTGGGCACATGTCTGTGCGGGGAAAAAAGCTGCCTGTCCCAAACTAAAACACACATTTCTTAAATGTATGTCATTTTTACCTAGAAACTCCCGGGTGATGTACAAAAATATATTAGACTTTGCTGTGCTGGGAAAAATAAGCTGCCTGCCCAAACTAAAACAAACTTTCAAAAAATTAAAGTTTTTTCAACCTAGAACTAACTTTGCTGATGCACATTTTTAAAATTGGGAAACATGCCCAGGGGCGGGGAAATAAGCTCTGGGGGCGACGAACAAACATTTCACAAATGTATTCTTTTTCCCTTAGAACTTACTTGTGTTAATGTACATTATCAAATTGGGAAAACATGTTGGGTGCGGGGAATAAGCTCCCGGGTTCCCAACGAAAAACTTTTTTTTATGTATTTCTTTATTACCTACTTTGCTGAAGAAATTATCATTAGCACATGTCGGGGCGGGGGAAATAAGCGAAATGTACCAACTGAAAAAACCCATTCGTAAATGAAATGTCTTTTTTCCCAGAATTAATGTCTTTTTTAAACATAGAATTTACTTGTGCTGTTTTGTACTTTATTTTTAAAGCACAGGGTTCTGTGCTGGGAAATAGGCTCCCCGTACCAACTGAACACACTTTTCACAAATGTATGTCTTCTTACCTAAAATTTTAAACTTTTCCCAAATGAAATTTAAATCTATTAGCACAGGGTCTGTGTGGGAAAAAAGCGAAATGTCCCAAAACTGAACAAACATTTAAACAAAGGGTTGGTCTTTATTCCCAAGAACTTACTTGTACTGAAGTACATTATCTATTAGCACTTTGTCTGGTTTGGGAAATAAGCTCCCTGTCCCAACTGAAAAAACTTTTCACAAATTTTTGTTTTTATAACCAAAAAAACTTATTGTTTTGAAGAAACTTTTATCTATAAAACCACATGTCTGTGCGGGGAAATAAGCTCCCTTTTTCCCCAAAAAACAAACATTTCAAAAATGTAGTCTTTATTATTAAAACTTATTGTCCCTTTTATGTAATTATTTTATTAGCACATGTCTGTGCGGGGGAAAAAGCTGCCTGTCCCAAAATTAAAAAAAACTTTCACAAATGTATGCTTTTTTACTTAGAACTTACTTGTCGATGTCTTTATCTATTACAACATGCCCTGTGGGGAAAATAAGTTTGCCCTTTTCCAACTAACAAACATTTCTTAAATATTTTTCCCTTTATTCCCTAGAACTTATTTTGTGCGATGTACTTTATTTTTAGCACATGTCTGTGCGGGGAAATAACTCCTTTCCCCCCAAATAACAAACATTTCACAAATGAAATGTTTTTATTACTTAGAACTTACTTTGTTGAGTACTTATCTAAAAGCACATGTCTGTGCGGGGGAAAAAGCTCCTTGTACCAACTAAACAAAAAATTTCACAAATGTATGTCTTTATTATTTAGAATTTATTGTGCGTTGACATCAAAAAATTACCCACATGTCTGGTGGGGAAAAAGCTGCCTGTCCCAAACAAAACCCAAACCATTTTTTTTAAAAATTTGTATTTTTTATTCCCTAGAACTTATTTTGCTGATGTACATTATCTTTTTAGACTTTTTGTGTGGGGAAAAAGCGCCTCCCAAATTTAAAACCAAACATTTTTTTAGTTGAAAGTTTTTAAATTACCTAAAACCCTTTCTTGTGCTGAAGTACAATCTATTAGAAACTTTTCCCTGGGCGGGGAAAATGGGGCTCCCTTTAAACCAAATTAAAAAACTTTTCTTAATGTTTGTTTTTAAATTACCTAGAACTTATTTTTGCTGAATTTACGTTATTTATTAGCACATGCCTGTGCGGGGAAATTTAAGCGCCTGTCCCAAACAAAAAAAACTTTCTTAGATGTATGTTTTTTCCCTTTAAAAATTTTACTTGGTGAAGTTTTTTATCTTTTTAGCACTTTCGTGCGGGGAAAAAACCCCTGTACCAACGGAACAAACATTTCTTAGATGTATGTTTTATTCCCTTAGAACTTACTTGTGCAGAAGAACATTATCTTTTTCCCAATGCCCCTTTCCGGAAATAAGCTGCTTTGGGGCAACTGAAAAACATTTCAAAAAATTTTTGTCTTTATTACATAGAATTTTCTTTTAAAAAATGTACATTTTTTAATTGGCACATGTCTTTTCGGGGAATAAGCTCCTTTTCCCAACTAAAACAAAAATTTTTTAAATTATGTTTTTTATTACCTAAAACTTATTGTGTAAATTTTACATTATCTATTACAAAAATGTCGTGCTGGGAAAAAAAGGCTTTGTCTTTCCCAAATTTAACAAAATTTCAAGGTGTATGTCTTTACAACCTAGAAACTTACTTGTGCTGAATTACATTATCTTTTAGCACATGTCGTGTGGGAAATAAGCTCTGCCTTTCCCCACATTTCACAATTGTATGTTTTATTCCCTAGAACTTATTTGTACTGAAGTACATTATCAAATTAGCACATGTTTTGGCGGGGGAAATAATTCCCGTCCCAAACTGAACAAACATTTCAAAAAATGTATTTTTAAAAACTTAAAAAACTTACTTTTTTGCTAAATTTCTTTAATCATCGCAGGGCGGGTGCGGGGAAATAACTGCCTTTCCCCAAATGAACAAACTTTCACAAATTTTTGTTTTTAAATTACTTGGGAATTTAATTTTCTGAGTACTTTATTATTAGCACTTTCCCTATTTGGAGAAAAACCCGCCTGTAAAAATGAAAAAAACTTTTCAAAAATTTGTATGTTTTTTAATTACTTAAAATTTACTTGTGCTGATGTAAAATTATCTATTAGCAAATGTCGTGGGGGGGAAAAAGCGCCTTTTCCAACGAAAAAACATTTCTTAAAGGGTATTTTTTTAAATTAAACCTAAAACTTACTTGTGCTGATGTACTTTAATCTATTAGCAAAAGTCGTTGGGAAAAAAGCTGCCTTTCCCAAATGAACAAAAAATTTACAAATGCATTTTTTTATTATTTTAGAACCTTCCCCCCCCCCCCCTTTGCTATTTTTCTTTATCTTTAGCACATGTCTGTGGGGGGAATAAGTTCCCTTTTCCCAAAACTGAAAAAAAACATTTCACAAATGAATTTCTTTAAAAATTAGAATTTAAATTTTGTGTGATGTAAATTTATCTTTTAGCCAGGCCCTTTGCGGGGGAATAAGCCCTGTACCCGGAAAAAAACATTTTTTAAAATTTTAAAATGCTTTAAAAACCCGGGAACTTCTTGTGCTAAATGAAAATTATTCTTAATTAGAACATTTTTCTGTGCGGGGGTTTAAGTCCCTTGAAAAAAAACGAACAAAAAATTTTTTAGATATATGCCCTTTATTCCCTAGAACTTACTTGGCTGAAGTAATTTCTTTAGCACATGTCTGTGCGGGGAAATAGGCTCCCTTTTAAAAAAATTTTTAAAAAAAACTTTTTTCCCCAAAATGTATGTCTTTATTCCCTTAAAATTTTTACTTGTCTGAAGTACGTTATCTATTAGCACATGTCTGTGCTGGGAAATAAGCTGCATGTACCAACTGAACAAACATTTCTTAGATGTATGTTTTTATTACCTAGAACTTTTTTAAAGCTGAAGAAACATTATTTTAATTAGCAAAATGTCTGTGCTGGGAAATAAGATGCGGGGGGCAACTGAAAAAACTTTAAAAAAAGTATGCCCTTTATTCCTAAACTTACTTTTTGCTAAAGTAAATTATCTTTTACCCGGGTCTGTGCGGGAAAAATAAGCTGCATGAGGAAACGGGAAAAAAACATTTCACAAATGTTTGTCTTAAAAAACCTAAACTTACTTGTGCTGAAGTACTTTATCTATTAGCACATGTCTGTGCTGGGAAATAAGCTGCCTGTACCAACTGAACAAACATTTCTTAGATGTATGTCTTTATTACCTAGAACTTACTTGTGCTGAAGTACATTATCTATTAGCACATGTCTGTGCTGGGGAATAAGCTGCCTGTACCAACTGAAAAAACATTTCTTAGATGTGTTTTTAAATTACCTTGGGAAACTTACTTGTGCAAAGTACATTATCATTAGCACATGCCTTGCCCCAAAATAAGCTGCATGAGGCAACGAAAAAACTTTTTCAAAAATTTTTTTCTTTTTACTTTAAATTTTATTTGTAAAATTGTACTTTATCTATTGGACATGTCTGTGCGGGGGGAATTTAAGCTGTTTTGTCCCAACTGAAAAACAATTTCTTAAATGTATGTCTTTATTCCTAAAACCCCGTGTGCTGATGTACATTAAATTTTGAAAAGTTGTGCTGGTAAATAAGTTTGCCTTTTCCCAAAAACTGAAAAAAACATTTCAGAAATGTATGTCTTTATTACCTAGAACTAATTTGTGCGGATGAAATTTATCTATTGCCCCTGTCTTTGCGGGGAAATAAGCTGCTTGAGGCAAATTTAACCCAAACATTTCCAAATGTATGTCTTTTTTAAACCTAGAACAAAACTTGGGGCAAATGCCCTTATCTTTTGGGAAAACATGCCCTGTGGGGGGAATAAGCCCCGGCCCAAACCCCCCCCCCCCATTTCTTAATGTATGTCTTTATTCCCTTTGAACTTACTTGTGCTAAAAGAAAAATTATCTAATACCCAAAGCCTTTTGCTGGGAAAAAAGCTGCATGTACCAAACTGAACAAACATTTTTTTAAATTGTATGTCAAAAAAATACCTAAAACTTATTTTCTTTTTTTAAAATAGAACTTATTGTGCCATGTACATTATTTTTAGCACATGTCTGTTGTGGGAAATGGGGCTCCCCCCCAACTGAACACCATTTCCAAATGATGTCTTCATTACCTAAAATTTTAAACTTGTGCCTTGTAATTATTTTTAGCACTTTCTGTGCGGGGGAAATAAGCGCATGTACCAACTGAAAAAAATTTTTCACAAATGAAAGTTTTTTAAATTCCCAAAGAATTTTACTTGTACTGAAGTACATTATCTTTTTGAAAATTCTTGTGCTGGGAAATAAGTTTGATGTAAAAACTGAAAAAAAATTTTCTTAGATTTTTTGTCTTTATTCCCTTTAAAACTTTTTTGTGCTGAATTTAACTTATTTTTTTTAGCAAAAGTCTGGCGGGAAATAAGATGCTTGGGGCCCAAACTAAATAAAAAATTTCACAAATGTATGTCTTTATTACCTAGAACTTATTTGGGCTGAAGTACGTTATCAAATTTAGCACATGCCCTTTGTGCGGGGGAAAAAAGGGCCCCTGAAACCTACTGAAAAAACATTTTTTTTGATGTTTGTCTTTATTACCTAGAATTTTCTTGTGGGAAGTACTTTAAATCTTTTAAAGAAACTTCGTGGGGGGAAAATTTAAATGAATGGGGGAAAAAGAATAAACATTTCAAAAAATGTATGTCTTTTACCAGAATTTTCTTGTGCTGAAGTACTTTTATTTTATTAGCACATGTCTGTGCTGGGAAATAAGTGCCTGTACCAACTGAACAAACATTTCAAAAATTGAAAGCCCTTTATTACCTAGAACTTACTTTGTTTGAATTTCAAAAACTTTTTAGCACATGTCTGTGGGGGAAAATAAGATGCATGAGGAAACCCGAAAAAAAATTTCAAAAATTGTAGCTTTATTACCTAGAACAAACTTGTGCTAAAGTAAGTTTCTTTTAAGAACATGTCTTTTGCGGGGAAAAAAGCTGCATGTACCAACTGAACAAAAAATTTCTTAGATTTTATGTCTTTATTCCCTAGAACTTACTTGTGCTGAAGTCTTTATTATTAGCACTTGCCTGTGCGGGGAAATGGCTCTCCGCACCAACTGAAAAAACATTTCAAAAATTGTTGCTTCTTTAAAAAAAAAATTTTTCTTTGCCAATGAAATTTAAATCTATTAGCACATTTTCTGTGTGGGAAAAAAAGCTCCTGTCCCAAACTGAAAAAAACATTTTTAGTTTGTATGTCTTTATTCCCTTTAGAACGTACTTTGCTGAAGTACATTATCTTTTTGGCATTTTCTGTACTGGGAAATAAGCGGCATGTCCCCAACGAACAAACATTTTTTAAAAATTTTTGTTTTTAAATCCCCTAGAACTTACTTTTGGGGAAGTACATTATCTATTAGCCCATTCTTTTGCGGGGAAATAAGCGGAGGTCCCAAAACTGAAAAAAATTTTTTCCTTTTTTTATTCTTTTTTAAATTGAAAAAATTGTGTAAATGAAATTTTTCCCTATTAGACATGTCTGTGCGGGAAAAAAGGGCACTCTTTTCCCAACTGAACAAACATTTCACAAATGTATTTTTTTTTATTACCTAGAATTTATTTTGGCCCAAATTTTAATTACTATTAGCACGTCTGTGTGGGAAATAAAGGCCCCATGTACCAATGAAAAACATTTCTTAGATGTATGTCTTTATTACCTAGAACTTACTTGTGCGGAAGAAACTTTATCTTTTTAGCACATGTCTGTGGGGGGAAAATAAGTTTAAAATGAGGAAACTGAAAAAACCCTTTTCCCAAAAAATGTATGCCCTTTTTCCCCTAAAACTTACTTGTGCGAAGTACGTTATCTATTAGCCATTCTGTGCGGGGAAAAAAAAATGCATGAGGCAACTGAAAACATTTCACAAATGTAGTCTTTATTACCAATCAATTTTTGTGCTGAAGTACGTTATTTTATTAGCACAGTTGTGCGGGAAAAAAACCCTGCATGTCCCCAAACCTGAACAAAAAAAATTTCTTAGATGTATGTCTTTTTTACCTGGGAATTTTTTTGTGCTGAAGTACTTTTATCTATTGACATGCTGTGCGGGGGAAATGGGCTCTCCGCACCAACTAAAAATACAAAATTTCACAAATGAAAGTATTCTTTACCTAAAATTTTACTTCTCCCAAAAGAATTATCTTTAGCACATGTTTTTGCGGGGAAAATTAAGTGCCTTTTACCAACTGAACAAACATTTCTTAGATGTATGTCTTTATTCCCTTTAAGAATTTAAATTGTGCTGAAGTAAATTATCTATTAGCTATGCCCCTGTACGGGGAAAATAAGGATTTCCCAAACTAAAACAAACATTTCTTAAATGTATGCCCTTTAAAACCTAAAACTTACTTATGCGAAGAAAAATTATCAAATTACAATGCCCTGTGCTGGGAAATAAGTTGCAGGTCCCAATAAACCCAAACTTTTCCCTTAATTTTTGGGTTTTTTTCTTACATAGAATTACTTGTGCTGATGTACTTTTATCAAATTACCACAGGTCTGTGCGGGGAAATGGGCTTTTTAAACCAACTGAACAAAATTTCACAAAGTTTTTTCTTTATTCCCTAGAATTTACTTGTCCCAATGTAATTATCTATTAGCACATGTCTGTGCGGGGGAAAATGAGCTCCCAATTTTCCCAAATAAAACAAATTTTTTCCAAAAATGAAATGTCTTTATTCCCCCTAGAACTTTTTTGTGCTAAAAAGAACATTACTATTAGCACATGTCTGTGCTTCGAAATAAGCTGAATTTACTAAATGAACAAACATTTCACAAATGTACATCATTATTACCTAAAACTTACTTGTGCTGAAGTAAAATTATCTATTAGCCATGTCTGGCTGGGAAATAAGCTGCTTTACCAACTGAAAAAAAACATTTCAAAAATTTTATTTCATTTTTAAACCTAAACTTACAGTACTGAAGTACTTTAATTATTAGCACAAGGGGGTGGGGGAAAATAAAAAAGATTAATATTTTCGATTAATCTAGTTTTTTTCTAGTTAAAATTTTCCCTTTCGGAAGGGTAGTTTCATATATACAAAGAAAAGATATAATTCCAAGCGACGCGAAAATCGTTTCCATGGATACACCGAGAAAATTTCAGGCCCCTAAAAAAGGGTTTATAAAAAGTCATTTGCCCGGGCCACTTTTTTCGGCCCCAACTGTTTTTTAAGGGGTCAAGAAAACATAAAAATAAGCGAGTTGGTAGAATGCCGGGTAGGGGGAAAGGGGGGAAAACAGTTTAAATTTGGGGACGCAGCCCTGGGATAAAGGCACAGGAGGGAACGGGGCCCGATACGCGCCCCGGGGATCATGGCCAAGGAGGGAAAAGGGCAGGGAAAAACAAGCCCAAGGGCCCTAAGAAAAGGGCCCCGGGGGGATACAAAAGACCCCAAAACCCCAAAGGGTAGGGGACCCGGTCGGAGAAAAGGGCTGAAACCCGGCCAAAGGATGACGGAAAAACCCCGGATTAGGTAATCTAATTGATTTTAAAAAAATTTTTGGGGGCCCTCAAAAAATATCGAAAAAAGGATAGTAAAAATTTGGAAACATTTTAATGCTGAGAACCCCAAACGGGCATGATAGCGCTAACTCGCCAGAAAACACTGCGACCGTCGGGTCCCGGGTCGAATTCGCCCGGGAAAGCTTTATCAGCAGTGACAACAGAAGCTTTAAAATTTGGCACGAAACTACATGAGGTCGGTTTTGGGAAACCTAACATCAAACTTGAAAATCTGTTGTTAAAAGGTTTTAAAAACTTAAACCCTTAGCTCAAGATGATTTGCTCTAACGTTCCCTCCACCTAAAAAAAAAAATTTTTGAAAAGGGCCAAATTTTGGGAAAAATTTTCTTTACCTTAAAGGGTGCGGTGGATCTTGCCAAAATTTTACTGCCGGTAGTATTTTTAAGGGTTTTAAAAAATTAAGGGGAAAAAAAACGTTAAAAAATCCCCAAACGAATGTAAGTTTGATTCGGTTTCGTAAAAACGCGGGACGATTTTTTTCATTATATACATGTCAATTTACTTAACAGCTAAACCAAAATAAAATCCACGAGCTTTTTTCAGTACCTTTTAAAATCCGTGAATTTTGGTCGCGCACGGTAAAAAAGTTTTGGAAAGTATGATCAAAAAATTTTCGCAGCCCCAATAAAATAGTCCCCGTGTCTTTGGGCTATAATCAACCATGATTTTTTGGATAAAAAGTTCCCACCCCGGAAAAAAATTTTAAAAACCCATTTTCAGGGTTGCACAAAAACCGGCAAATATTTTTTTTACCTTTCAAATAAAAGGAACATGAAAATGGAAAAATTTTGTAAGTTAAAGCAGGGTCTTTCCCACTGCGGTCGTTCTCATACAATTTTTGGACTGCAATATGGGGTTAAAAACCCCTCAAAACCGCGAAACAAACGTCACCAAACCAAAATTCCGGGGGCCCAAATGCAAAATTTTTTTAATTCCTTTCGGGGTTTTTGGGTAACTTGAACAAACTTGGTAGAGAACCACTAGATGATGCTACATTACAAATGCCAAAGCTCTAGGCTTTGTGGTTGGACAAGAAGATTTTCAAAGCTTTTCCCTATATAAGTCTATGTAAACCATGTGACCCCCCGGGGCGGGGCCATATTTGACCCAGTCCCTAGGGGGATAATTTGAAAATTCTTAGTAGAAGACCACTAGATGATGTCACATAACAAAATATCAAAGCCCTAGGCCCTGTGGTTTTGAACAAGAGGTTTTTCAAAGTTTTTCCCTATATAAGTCTATATAAACCTTGTGACCCACGGGGCGGGGCCATATTAGACCCCAGGGAAATAATTTGAATCATCTTGGTAGAGGACCACTAGATGATGCTTCATACCGAATATCAAAGCCCTAGGCTCTGTGGTTTTGGACAAGAAGATTTTCAAAGTTTTTCCCTATATATAAATCTATGTAAATTATAGAAATAAACAAAGGGCCATAACTCACTAAATAATTGTTAAACCAGTCTGATTTTCAGGGGGACAAAACTAGGGTACCAATACATCATTCTGACAAAGTTTGGTCAAAATCCCCCTGGTAGTTTCTGAGGAGATGCGATAACGAGAAATTGTTAACAGACGGAAGGACGGACGGAAGGAAAGGACGACGGACCATGGACGCAGAGTGATTTGAATAGCCCACCATCTGATGATGGTGGGCTTAAAACCTGTTTCACAAGTCATTATCTAGATCATGTGTATTAAATGGGTAATAGTTGGGCTCAATAGTTTTGAAAACAACTGCTCTAACCAGCTGTTGCACATGCCCCCTCCCCCACTCCCCCTAAAAATACTTAATAACTCATTCATTAATGTGATATAATAAAGAAATGAATCATTGGTCACTCTAAGGTTTTGCACAATAATAAGGGCAAATCTGTGAAACTTCTTCTTTCTTCAAATTTGAACTTTCCACAAGATCAAAATACCCAGGCAATTTCTACATAGCATCGTGTCACATGACAAAACAAAGTGTACAATATGACATACTGATTCAAATTTTATCAGAGTACTGTAGACAGCCATGTATGATGCACACTTGTGTATAATATGCATAGACAATAGAAGCCAAAAATCCTGGGGAAAAAAAAAAATTTTGGTCAATTTTGAGGTAGAAGTTTAGTTTACATTGACACCAGTAACATTTACATTGACACCAGTAACAATTTTTACCTCTGCAGTCGAGAGCAAAACAGGTCTCGTTGTACTATCAATTTTTGTTTTCTTTAATGTACAACCAATAAAATATTCTTATATTTGTCGTTTCTTTCTTTTTAATGAAAAGATTGAAAGCAATTGTTTTCTATATCTCGGATCAACAAATGGTTGCTGACATACCAGCTTACATTCAAAAGCTAAACCAGATCGCGACACCAACATCAACGGAAGGACAAACACAATAGCTCTAACTATTCTGCAAAAACCAAATCAACAATACAACTCGCATCAACCTCCTTACCTCTACAGTTCCTTGCCTCAACTGTTCTGCTGATATCTGATGTATTTTCTGTCTTTGTTCTTCAATCCTTCTCTTCATTTGTTCTTCTTTCTGTCTTTCATTCTCGTAAAACTTTGATCCTAAAAATATCATGTGATGGTTAGGAATATAACAATTTCAGTCAGTTCTTGGCTATTAAGTGATCATATTTTATTTTGTTAGGTTTAACGTCGCACCTACACAATTATAGGTCATAATATTAAGGCAACTTTCCAGCTTTTATAGTGGAGGAAGACCCCAGGTGCCCCTTCGTGCATTATTTCATCACGAGCAGGCACCTGGGTAGAACAACCGACCTTCCGTAAGCCAGCTGGATGGCTTCCTCGCATGAAGAATTCAACGCCCCGAGTGAGGCTCGAACCAACATTGGTGAGGGGCAAGTGATACCAAGTCAGCAACTTTAACCACTCGGCCACGGAGGCCCCTATGAAGTGATCAAAACGAAGAAAATGTACATTAGCAAATAGTTTAATACAGGTCTGTATTTTTATGTCAATCAATGTTCAGCTGTGATAACTGTAGAAAAAGACATCCCCACTGTAAAGGACCATCAAGTACATTTTGTAATTTGTAACTAGGAATGACCCATAAAACAGGTGCAATAACTCTCTTTACATATTTTCGCCTTTTTTTTTTAAAGGTCATATAAGACCCCAGGTGCCCCATCCGTGCATTTTTCATCACAAGCAGGCACCTGGGTAGAACCACCGACCTTCCGTAAGCCAGCTGGATGGCTTCCTCACATGAAGATTTCAATGCCCAAGTGAGGCTCGAACAAACATTGGTGAGGGGCAGGTGATTTGAAGTCAGCGACCTTAATCACTCTGCCACAGAGGCCCCTTATATTCTATCTATATGGATTATTATGTTATTGAGGCACAGAAAAGGCATATACATTGCCAGTGGTAATCACTGGTTTCCCACCTGAAACAAGGCAACACTGATGTTGAAGAAACAGATATTTCATTTCATCAACTTCTCTAAAACAAATTAATGGTACGAGAAGTTCTTATTTTATCCCAAGATTATTTTGTCAATCACTTAAGAATGACTGGGATACCCTCAATGAAATACCCTCAATGAAATAATTACCTTTTGAAGCTTCATGAATGATTTGATTGATCCTGTCTTTATCGAGACCTTCCATTCCAGCCTTGTTGTCGTTCAACAACATTCTCTTTACAACAGTACTCTCTCCTGTAATGAGATTGAATTTCCCAACATTCTTGTTAGAAATCAACATACGAAAGTATACACTGGTGCTTAAGTAAAATATAACAGATTTTACACAGGTACATGTGGGATTAAATTCTTTATTTCAATAAGCATCCGATGTATCAAAATTCAGAGCTTTGCAATTCTAACGCTATTTAGCTCCACATGTTTAAAATGTACATGTGCCTGTAAAACTTAAATTTAAGTATGTTTTTGAAACTTTAATGCACATACCAGATTTAGGTGGAGCAGTACTGGAGGTACTATCAGTAGCCTGTCCAGCATTCAAGACTTGAGTCTGCGCACAGATGTTCTGATGACCTAATGGTTGTGCAATATTCTTGTTCAAGTTGTTGCCGCTCGGATCAGCCCAGGCTGTGCTCGTCCAGTCTTCTTCATCTTCCCAATCTTCCATTTCACTCTCAGACAGGCTTACATCAGATGCCATTTGTAACTTCTGTAAAAAATATAGTTGGTATGTCAACTGTTAATTGGATACCATGTGGACATACGTCTACCCTTTATTAAAAACTATTACCAGTTAGAAATTAAAATTGGAAATTTCATTTAAAAATGGTCTGTCTGAGAAACAATATTGTGACAAAAGCAGCCCTCCACAATCAGTCTATTTGACAGGTGTCAATCACTGTGTAAAAGGCGCTAACTGCAACTCCACAATCTGACATGAAGGAATAATTGGCTTGTATTTCTCAAAATTTACAGTATTGCTTGCCCTTTTATGATTTAATGTCAAGTACATGTAGTTTAGATCTGGCTGTTGAAGTTAAATATTTTTTGGATGATCACATCCTTTTTTATATATAAAACCCTTTCACTAAATATTCTAGAAATATCTAAGAACAATCGATTTTTTTTTCATAAATATAATGAAAGAAATACAGTTTTAATCAAAAATTATTAACTATATTATTTAGAAAGTTTAGCTTCCAGTACCCCTACTCCTTTGCCAAACATCTTGAAGTACTTGAATTTGATACAACTAAAAGATAGTAATGTTAATTGCTTTTAATCTGGATGAAGAAAGTCATATGGTAGTTACCATTGACATCTTGAGTTATAATGAGGTCTGAATGTATACATACAGTTTCACCCTTCAATCAAGAAATAGATGCAGCACATTTTATTCTGTAAGCACATTTTATTCTTTTAACTGGGTAACCATTCAAAAGATTTAATGGTTAACTGAATATTAAAACAACTGAATAACTTTTTTTATTATTGACATCCCTAAATTAAGAGAATTTGAAACTTGCCTTGAACTACTACAGCCCTTCCTTCCCTTTGGGAGAAATGGGTCAATACTAGGGCTGTAGAGATATCCCCGTATACTGTAATACAGAAAACAAAAAATAGTGTACAGCTAGTCTCCTACTAGGTTGTTTTCCTTATTTTCCGCAGTTAATTTCTAAAATTATATTGTTTGATTTTTTTCTCCATTTATTCTGCATTCTGCATCTTAAGTGATTATGAATAGTGAAATATCAATGCATGCTCACATGTATTTTCATAAACAGAAATGGCCGATGACTACACGACAATCTACCTATGAAATGACAGAACGCAAGAAAGGACATTGATTACATGCAATAAATAACAACAACCGTTTATTCACAGGTTACATCTGCATTAGTATCAGTAGATGCGGGGGGCATAAAAAATCTAATAATTGGTTAAATATATTACCTCCCTTCTATACATATTAAAATGAACTAAAAGAGTTGTCTGCTATTTTTAACAAACAACAAATTTAACAGTTTGTCAATGGCATTATATCTAACTTTGTTTTTAATGCAAGAAATACAAACTGAAAAATAAAGATAACAAGAGCTGTCCGTAAGACAGCGTGCTCCACTATTCGGCGATTTGACAGTAAAATGAATATATGCCTCAATAAGAGACCTCTACTTTAAAAGGAAGATACACCAAGGGGCATAATTCTGTCAAGAACACAAACTAGAGTTATTGGGATTGTTACCACACATGCAGATGATGATGGTAAAAATATATTTTGAGTTTCAAGTCATAACCTTATATAGTATCAAAGTTATGTCCAGAAAACGAAGCTTGTCAAAAAATTTAAGTATGAAAGGGGCATAATTTGGTCAAAAATACAAATCAGAGTTATTGGGATTGTTACCACTCATGCAGATGATGATGATAAAGATACATTTCAAGTTTCAAGTCTTTATCTTATATTGTACTAAAGTAACATCAAGAAAGCGAAGACTGCCAAAATTTTTTAGTATGAAAGATGCATAATTTTGTCAAAAGTACAACTAGAGTTATGGGGATTGTAACACACATTATAAAGAAATATTTTTAATTTCAAGTCATTATCTTTTAAAGAACCAAAGATATGTCTATATTTAAAACAAAGCTTTCAAAAAAACTTAACATAAAAATAATTCCAAGTATAACAACTTTGTGACCTTGACCTTGGGTATAATAGGCCCAGCCCCTGCACTTACTTTGTTTGTGTGCTGGATAATGTTTATGTGAACTGACAGTAAGATATAAGCAACAGTAACAAAGATATGACAGAAAAACAAAGGTTGCCGAAAAACTTTAACCTTAAAAATAACCTAGTAAGTATAACACCTTGATGACCTTGACCTTGGGTATAATCGGCCCAGCCCCTGCACATACTTTGTTTGTATGCTGGGCAATGTTTATGTGAAGGTACAGTAAGATATAAGCAATACTAACAAAGATATTACTGAAAAACAAAGGTTGCCGAAAAACTTTAACCTTAAAAATAACCTAAGTATAACACCTTGGTGACCTTGACCTTTGGTATAATGGGCCCAGCCCCTGCACATACTTTGTATGTTGGACAGCAAGATATAAGCAATAGCAACAAAGATATGACACAAAAACAAAGGTTGCCGAAAAACTTTAACCTTAAAAACAAGAGCTGTCCATAAGACGGCGCGCTCCACTATTTGGCGATTTGACAGTAAAATTAATTTATGTCTCAATAAGAGACCTCTACTTTAAGAGGAAAAATCGAAGTTATGCCCAGAAAATGAAGTTTGTCAAATAAATTTAAGTATGAAAGGGGCATAATTTGGTCAAAAATACAAATCAGAGTTATGGGGATTGTTACCACACATGCAGATGATGATGATAAAGATACATTTTAAGTTTCAAGTCATTGTCTTATATTGTACTAAAGTTATATCCAGAAAGCAAAGATTGCCAAAAAACTTTTAAGTATGAAAGGGACAGCAACAGTCAAAAGTTATCTAGGCTAGATAATAGGTCTTTCGGGACAGCGTAATAACTTTTGACTGTCGCTGTCTCCGTCATGTTCAAACTTATTCTGCATATTTCTGTTAGGAAATCGCCAATGAAATCCATTGGGAACGTTTTCTGGTACATTGTATTAAGTATTTGTAATGATTACATCTCTGATAATAAATTTATGTTGACATTAAAGCATACACTTGCCTCGCTGACATTTTATGAATGTATATTTTGTGTTTTGTTTCTGCAATTTAGTGTCATCCGCAGTCTGCTGTTTATTGAAATCAGTGTCAGGGTAGATATCTCCTCCCACCTGTGACATCATATTTTCAAAGATTTAAGTCTCTGATTAAATTCGACCCATTTGAAGTTTCTACAGGAATACCAATGTTTAATTTATTAAAGCAAGTAAGTCTGACCAGTATACTTAATATGACTTTTTTGGATTTTTTAATGTCTCCGTTTTCCTAACAGTAAAATCCAGACACGGGTAAGGCTTAGACGGATGACAACTATAAAATAATCGTATACTGTATACCATAAGTATATAATTAGTAAAAAAATCATATAAAAATGTGATTGACCACCTTCAATTAGGAAAGTAATACAAGCTGGAACAACTGATTAGACCTTCCTGATACAAGTAACAACTTTTCTACTTTAAAATTACCAAAGAGAACTAAATAATATTTTCAGGAAATTTAGAACAATATATAAGACATCGTTTGATACAAAATGAACAAGGAAATATGTCTAAAAATAACAGATTTCATTACTAATCCGACGAAACCCCTGTTTTTCAAAGTCGCAATATAGCCAATAATTATATGTTCACGAAGTGTGACATGCGTATACATATGTAGGTGTTGCGGCACTAACATATAACGCTACAGTAAATATAGTAACTAACGCGAAAGTTAACGTTTTTTATTAGAAATATTCTTGCAAATTTAGAATGTATAATAAATTGAATTTCGGATTTTATTTATAATCGCTATCAGTAAGTTGATTTCTAACATCACTGACCATGTTTTAAAGCATATAAAGTGAAGTTTTGCATTTTTTGTTAAAAAGTTGAAAAAAATATTCTCCAAAGCTATAAAAACATTTAGGGTCAGGCCAAAAATTTAGGGTAGGTCGGGATACCGGAAACAAACAATTTTTTTTTTACGCCTAACGACCAACCGCGCTACGAGTGTCATGGCGGACATGTAAGTACGGCAAAGTAGCCAAAATGAAATATTACAGTGTTTACGCTTTATTAACGTGTTTTACTGTAATATAAGTTTAAACCATAAAATGATTCAGTTTTATTTTGTTTTACAATTTCTGCGTTCAAGTATATTGTTTGATCGTGTTTTTACCTAAATCTATATTCACCACAGAATAGGTCTTGTTTTGACTTAAAGAGAGCGATTCTGCTTTATCAAGAATATATCTCAAAATCAGTTCTGACATCAAATTATTTGGACTACTTAAGGCCTTGACAGCTATGCATACCCTCAGCCTATAATTTTACAAACTTAACCTTTAGCCTGCTGACGACAAGTGATTCTGCCTTTGCGACCAGTGCAGACCAAGATCAGCCTGCAAATCCGTGCAGTCTGATCATGGTCTGCACTGTTCGCCATTCAATCAATAACTTTTTGATAACCACCCCTTTTAATAGTTAATGGTACTGTCCAAATTGAAAGATGGACAAGTTCATTATAGAAATTTAGCAGAGTAAGTGTTAACTAAAAATTGTAAAGGTATAGATAACCAATAAATTAACCCTATACAGTAGTTGTGCCACATTAATTTTTTTAAATTATTATCAAATAACATCTACATCTACATCTACATCTTTCACCCAACCGTCGATTTCCGACTATCACTGGGCGGCGCTGTCAGAGAAACAGTTGTTAAAGAACTATCCGATATAAACTATCCGAATTATCGCATGTTCGAAAAACGTTAATATTGCAGTATCCATTGCACTTTATTTGGGAACTACACAAAAAAGAACGACGTTTAGATTCATTATGAGGTGTGTTATCATGACTTAAGGGTATGTAATATTGTATAACTCACCAGAAATTGTAAATAAAACGAAATTAAATGTGTACGTCCTTCCCTCTCTTTTTATAGGTGTATCGTGAAATATACCATTCTGTGCAAATTACTGTACAGTGGCGTACTACCCCAAAAAACAACAACAAAAACAAATACAACAAGAAACCAACAGAGAACAAACTACTAAAACAAACAACTAATCGTATACTGTATACCATAAGTATATAATTAGTAAAAAAATCATATAAAAATGTGATTGACCACCTTCAATTAGAAAAGTAATACAAGCTGGAACAACTGATTAGACCTTCCTGATACAAGTAACAACTTTTCTACTTTAAAATTACCAAAGAGAACTAAATAATATTTTTAGGAAATTTAGAACAATATATAAGACATCGTTTGATACAAAATGAACAAGGAAATATGTCTAAAAATAACAGATTTCATTACTAATCCGACGAAACCCCTGTTTTTCAAAGTCGCAATATAGCCAATAATTATATGTTCACGAAGTGTGACATGCGTATACATATATAGATGTTGCGGCACTAACATATAACGCTACAGTAAATATAGTAACTAACGCGAAAGTTAACGGTTTTTATTAGAAATATTCTTGCAAATTTAGAATGTATAATAAATTGAATTTCGGATTTTATTTATAATCGCTGTAATTATATTTTAATGTGAGTTTATATGCATGCTTCCAAAAACCGATAAATAACTGTTTAATTGCTCATGTAAGCATTGCTTTTGATTTTTTAGATGAGGCGCGGTGCACGTGAAACTTGTGCTGACTGATAAGTAATACATGTATTTTCTAAGATTAAAAATATAAACGGTTAAATTCGTGGACATTTGAAGCAATTATTAGGAAAGTTCATTGATATTATAAAATGACGAAAATGTCAATCCAGGAAAGAGCAAAAGTTCTAGTCTAATCGAAGATGGTGCGAATTACAATGTTGTAAGTGTTCATTTACTTATTTTTCGCCGGTAATGATTATTTCGTTTTTAATCGGATTTTTGTTTAAAATCTAAAATCTACCTTAGGCCGTTTTCAGAAATTTGTATAATTATTCTGTACTCTTTAAGGTTGCAAGAATGCTGAACGTGCATCGCACCTCAGTATTACGTATGCTGCGTAAATACAGAACGACAAGCTCTGTCCATGACCAGCCACGCCAACTCAGAGGACGTGTTACTACAAGAAACCAGGACAGAAACATTCTGAATATACAAATTCAAGACAGGCGACGTCGAGATACTGATACATCAAGAGTAACAGTTGGAACGCATGGTCGCCCTATCAGCGTTCAGACTGTGCGCAGAATGTTGAGGGAAAATGATGCGCGCTGCAGACGCCCATTTCATGCGATGTGATAATCGTGACTGATCAGCGCAAACGAACCGTCTACATTGGGCCCGTCGTCACTTACGGATGACCAGAGCGGACTGGGCGGGAGTATTTTATTTAATGACGAATCACGCTTTAAATAAGGACGTATGCTAGAATTTGGTGCGAAAATTTTCCCAATAACAGAATTTCTTCAAACTTTGGATATTGAAGGACAATCATCTAAGAAACAAAAAAATGCAATAACAATCATAGGTCACCGGTATCGAAAAAGAGTTATCTGCCCTTGAAAACAGCATTTCCCCCCGAAAATGACGTTTTCAAGGGCAGATAACTCTTTTTCGAATCCAGTGACCTATGATTTTTATTGCATTTTTTTGTTTCTTAGATGATTGTCCTTCAATATCCAAAGTTTAAAGAAATTCTGTTATTGGGAAAGTTTTCGCCCATCTCATATACAGGAAATTCTAGCGTACGCCTTTAACTTATAAAGATGGGGTACGAATTTATCGCCCGCTTAGCTCAGTAGGTAAGAGCGTTGGTCTACGGATCGCGGGGTCGTGAGTTCGATCCTCGGGCGGGGCGTATGTTCTCCGTGACTATTTGATAAACGACATTGTGTCTGAAATCATTAGTCCTCCACCTCTGATTCATGTGGGGAAGTTGACAGTTACTTGCGGAGGACAGGTTTGTACTGGTACAGAATCCAGGAACACTGGTTAGGTTAACTGCATGCCCGCCGTTACTTGACTGAAATACTGTTGAAAAACGGTGTTAACCCCCCCAAAAAAACGAATTTATCGAATGAGAAATGAACGATTCAGAAATATCTGACACCATTTGGCGGGGTTCCGTTATGATTTAGGAAAGGATATCAACGAACACAAAAACTGTTGCTGTCGGAATTCGCGGTAATTCAAATGTTGACAGGTACATAAATGAGATTTAACTTCCCATTTGTATTCCTAGGGACATTCGATATTGCAGGATGGGGCATATTGCGGCTGTTCTAGCTGCAAACAGGGTAAATGTTCTGCCAATGTCATCCCGCTCACTTGCCCTAAATCCATTGAGCATATCTGGGATGTAGTCGATGAGGCTGTCAGAAGATGAACTCCACAGAATTTGAGGCAATTGCAACAGTTTGTCTTAGAGGAGGGGAACCATGTTTTTGAGGTCATTTGTTTAAATTACGTCTTGTTCATGCGCAGCAGATGCAGGGCGGTCGTCCAAGCAAATGGCGACCATACCAAGTATTAAAGTTAAATTAATTCTGATAGTACGTGTTTGAAACGCTGGATATTTTTGAATATTCAATTATGCAAAGACGGGCTTTAAGCAAGTTTTAAAGTTGACAATTGTGCGTGCCTCTATATTGTAATCATTGGCTTTTGCAGAAAGTATCATAATCTCCATGGTGAAAATAGCAGGGATGTCTTTACTTTTACTAATTGTTCTAACAAAAAGAGGATCTAAATAATCATCTCTTTATATGCCAAACTATTATAAATATTTGTAAACATATCCAGAAGCATTATAGCCCATTTTATTATATATGTCTAGAAAGTGAGACATTATCTCTTTTTTAATCTGAAAGTTTTTTTTATAGCCCTGTAAATTTCATGAAGGGAATTACGATAGACGTAACAAGAAGGGGATTATGTAACCCGGTAAAATCCCATAGAGGATTATAATACCCACTACTGACTAGAAGAAACAAATCGCAGCTATACAGATCGAAGCCAGACAAATCGAAGTGCAAGAATTATGACCGGGGCTGCAAAAGTATGCAGTATCAATAACGAAATGGGAACCTTTATCTTCCAGGAGGAAACACAAGCTTATTATCTTTTACAAGATGAAAAATCTTCTTACTCCAAATTACTCCAAGTTATCTGTCAGACTTAATCCCGATGACCATATAAACTCGACATGAATTAAGGGACATAAATGCAACTTCATAGAGAATCACTCCTTCATTCCGACATCCGCGATTGGAACGCCCTTCCCGAGCATATCAAAAATATAAATAAATAAATCTACTCTAAATGAATTCAAGGTTAACTTAATATGAACTGTCATAGTGTACTCCCGCAATTTCTTATTGCAGGCAGACTAGGACTTATCCATCTTGGCCATCTTCGTCTAGAATGCAGCGCCTTGAAATATGATCTATTCACAAAATCAATTGTAAATAGCTCGCCTTGCGTATATGAAGAGATTGAAACAGAGAACCATTTTCTGCTAGCATGCCCTCTTTATAAGGCACGTAGACAAACCTTCTTTCAAAAGTTACCGTACCTCACAAACTGTATATTTATGAGGAAACATATAATGAAATTTTCGAAGTGAGAAGGATAAAAGAAAAGAAACGAAAGAACAAAGAAAAGAAAGGAAACGAAATTTGCTGCAATTAAAATCATCCTAAGGCCTCACGATGTGTCCTTGCTTCGATTATCTAAGACAACATCGAGAGGAACTTTACACATACTTTGAGAAACGAATTCTTAGAAACTTCGTTTTCGAACTGGAAGACTTATTTTCACATACTTTGTCTACTTTGCACATATTTAGTTCACTTGCATGTATGCATGCATGTAGGTGCGCATTGTATTCGAAATAAATACTGTTAAACTAATGCAGAAGTGTGAAGGGTATTTTGCTACACCCAATTTTTGTTTTCAGTCAAAGTGATTTTGATAAAGGGAATTTTGATTGTTTTCCACATAACTTTATTTTGTACATGAATATGAAATACTATACAGTCAAACCTGTGTTAAGAACCACCTCTGAACAGAGACCACCTGGCTCTAAAGACCACATGTTTTGTTTCCCATTTTAACATTTATAGTGTATTTTAACCTGTGAATAAAGACCACCTCCCAATGGTGGTCTTTATAGACAGGTTTGACTGTATTGTGCTTTAAATATTTTGAAAGTGTATATATGTCAAGTAAAGGCAATTTAGGGATTTGTGACCATTGTGATATTTGGAAATAAATGATACCATTTAACATACTTTAAATAGGAAAGTGATGTTTTTATGTAAATACTGTATGTATATCATATTATGATTTATTAATTTCGTTAAAAATCCTCCAGTTGTGAGACTCTAACTTAAGCCGAAAACCAGCAAACAGGAATACATCCACCAGGGTTGTAGGTCAGCGCGTGGATGAAATTTTGTTGGAAAGAACGCCTGGGGTCTTTTTCCACCATGCAAAGCAGAATTCGCCATATGAGCAATATTGCGTCAATGTGACGCTAAACATATAGAAAAAAAGAAAAAAAAAGAAGAAACATATAGGAAACTTTACAAGGAAGATCTGGGACCTGGTAAAAACAAACATCGTCTACCATGAATCTGCATGACGATGATCAAAGCATTTTCATAGAAATATTCCTTGAATGTATCTACTAAAATAATAACCAAAAAGAGGAAACCTTAAAAAAATCAGAAAAGACCCATTGTAGCTTTTATCAAGATTGCAATCCTTTTGCACATGTCGAACCAATCTGACTACTTTCATGTAGAAAACAGTGCTTTCTAAAAAAGAATACGCTGAAAAGAGAAAGAACCGCATTTGTATGTCCTCCTATTGAACATATACCATTTTAGTATGATATTGACATAACTGACCACTAAGCAACAGAAATCAAAAATGAAAATTGTCTTATAATTAAAAAACAAGGAAGATAGAGTTATAGACCTCGGTCCTTGTGTGATGCCATAGACAGTTTTTGAGTTATGCTCTGGACAAAAAGGATTATGGATTGATAGATAGATGATGGACGGAAGGATGGCGACCATTACCATATCCCCGTTACCTTTGGGGTGTGGATGAGGGAGATATATGAGCCGTGCCATGAGAAAACCAACATAGTGGCTTTGCGACCAGCATGGATCCAGACCAGCCTGCGCATCCGCGCAGTCTGGTCAGGATCCATGCTGTTCGCTAATGGTTTCTCTAATTGCAGTAGGCTTTAAAAGCGAACAGCATGGATCCTGACCAGACTGCGCGGATGCGCAGGCTGGTCTGGATCCATGCTGGTCGCAAAGCCACTATGTTGGTTTTCTCATGGCGCGGCTCATATTATCTTGAACCAAATAGAATAAACGCAAAATAATGTGAATTTATTGAACATCTTTATTACAGTTAACGTTTTATACAATATCTTTAATACGTCAACACTTTGAAACATCTTAAAAATATAACACATATATAATACTGGTATATTTGATACTCATAAATTAGATATTTACCCGAGGAAATCAAATTCTAACCATTTTCCAGTTTAATGCAAGCTGATAAAATAAGGAAAGAAATGTATGTAACTGACACGTTTGATGAAAAATATTGTCATATGAAATCAAAGAACCTATAATATATATTCTACCCAATAGGACTGGCAGATATACTTGAGGATTTTAAAGTGACAGAATGCAATAATGAAAATGAGGGTATTCTGCTGTTAAAATTACAATGTATACATGCTGATCTTTGTTTATTTCCGGTTGTATGTTATCTACCACCAAAATTTTCAACCAGACAGACAGATGTACAGAATTTTTACGATAATCTTTTAACATTGGTATATGAATATCATAAATATGGGACATTATGTTTTTGTGGCGACTTTAATAGTCGCATTGGCGATCTTTATGATTATATAGAAGGTGTTGATTCTATCATTGAGCGGGATGTTACTGGTTTTATCAGTAATGGATATGGATCTTTTCTTATTGACTTTTTAATAAATAGTAATGTTTGTGTACTGAATGGTAGGAACACTATGAAAAATGATTATACATGTGTTAGACCACAGGGTTGTTCTGTGGTAGATTTTTGCCTAGTTAGTCATGAAGATTTGAATTTATATCAAAATTTTGAGGTTAAACGTATGTCTGAACTGGTAAATTTGTTTAGTATTATGCCAATTGCAATGCCAGATCATTCCATTTTAGTATGGGATATTATGATATCATGTACTCTTACTAGAAACGATTGTGTAATTGATTATGAAAACTGTAACTCATCAACAATGTATGATACTCGAAATATGCCAGATACTTTTTTACAAGATACTAGTATTGTACAGGAATTACATAATACAGTTTTTAACTTAGGTCTAGTTTCCGAAATCAAACTGATATTGATGAGGCATATTCTGAACTTTGTAAGACCTTAAATAAAGAAATGTCATTAAAATTAAAGTGTAAGATGAAGAGTACGTCCAGTAATTCCAAGGCCCCAAAAAGAATAAAAAGACTGGAAAACCATGGTGAAATAATGACTTTTCAGTAAAATGGAATAAAGTTTGTGAATATGAAAACAAATATTTAAACAGTAAAGTTCCTTCTACCCGAAAAAAGTATTGAATCGATTTTCTGATGTGCCGTAAAGGGTTTAATAGATTAGTGCAAAAATCTAAACGACTGCATTAGTTTAATGTTCAACAGGACTTATTACAGAATGTAAATACTGATCCAAATAAGTTTTGGAAATCCTTTGGTAAAATTGGAGTAGGATATCAGGAAAAAACATTCTTTACCTATGGAAGTTATGTCTGAAAATGGTCACATTATTAAAGATAAAGCAGCTGTCTTAGATAAATGGAAATCCAGTTTTTCAGCTTTGTATAATGTACTTGATAGAGAAGATAATGCCATTGAGGAAATATATGCTGAAAGTGATGGTGCTTTAGAGATAGATGAAACTTTAAATAATAATATTAGTGTGCAGGAAGTCCGCAAAGCTATTTTTAAGGCAAAAAGTGGAAAATCTCTAGGCTTTGATGGTTTCCCATATGAGATATTTAAGAATGATACTTTTGTTTCATATTTACATGTTTTATTTAACGTATGTTTTAATTCTGGTAAAATATCATCAGACTGGGGTAAATGTATTGTAAACCCAACTCCCAAAAGTAGTACAAATGATATTAGAGATCCTATGTCATACAGAGGGATATCATTATCACCTACAGTGTATAAACTGTACAGTTCGGTTTTGAGCGATACATTGTCTCTATGGGCAGAATCAAATGAAAAATTAGTTGATGAACAAAATGGCTTCCGAAAGAAAAGGAGTACTGTAGATCATTTATCGTCTGTGACAAATTTAATTGAAACTAGAATCAAACATAAAATGTCCACATTCGCAGCATTCATCGATTTCAGAAAAGCATACGATTCTGTACACAGAGGTCGTCTCTGGCGGAAACTGGGCAGTACAGGTATACATGGTAAAATGCATGGTGCTATAAAGTCACTGTATGATTGTATATCTTCCTGTGTTAAAGTACAGACTGGTTTAAAGTTAAAACAGGTTTGAGACAAGGGTGATATTGTACTACTATCCGAGAATGAAAAAGATTTGCAGCTTATGTTAAATACACTGTATGAATGGACCAGTGAAAATTGTATTTATGTTAATCCAAACAAGAGTAATATAGTTCACTTCAGACCACGACATATACCATCTACCAAACATATATTTAAATGTGGTAACGATAGTCTTACAGTTGTAGATAAGTATGTGTATTTAGGCCTTACTTTGGATCAGTTTCTGGACTTAAATATTATTGCTAAATTTGTTGCACAATCTGCACTTGGTCTTTTGACTGCAAAGTTTAGAATTCTGGGTGGTATGCCTGTAGATTTGACTCGATGGTGTGGTCCGTCATTGGATATGGAGCAGCTGTTTGTGGAACCCAGTCATTTTCTTGCATTGATTCAGTACAAAATAGAGCAATATGTTTGTTTCTTGGTGTATCAAAATTTGCCCCATCAACGGCAGTTGCTGGCGATATGGGATGGCGACCCACACCAGTGAGACAACGAATTAATGTTTCAAACTACTGGCATAGAGTTTGTAATATGTCAACAACACGTATAAACCGTAGAATCTTTGATTATTGTTATAACCAAAATGGTAATAAATGCAAAAATTGGTGTTTTAGAATATGTCAAAAATTTAAACTTTACGTGTGAAGAGTTGTGTAATCGCCTTTTGAGTATGTCTAAGAAATCTGTTTTAGATAGAGTCATTGAGTCTTCCATGCAAGAATTTGTTAATGGGTGGAAAACCGACATAATTGCTCAACATGGCCCGAGCAAAAGAGGTAGAAATAAACTACGTACTTATAAATTGTTTAAATCAAAATATGAAACAGAACAATATTGTAAAGTTATTCTGTCTCGTCCACATAGAGCTGCTTTTGCAAATTAGGATAGGTGTTGCGCCAATACGTATTTAAACTAGAAGATATGAAAGACTAGATATCAATGAAAGGCTTTGCCCATTTTGTAAGGAAAATATTGAGGATGAAAAACATGTCATTATGGAATGTCAATTATATAGTGATTTTAGACAAGAATTGTTCAGAAAAGCCAGTTCTATAGAAGCAGAATTTAAGCATTACTCTGATAATGAATTTTTTTTTATTCATTTTTACAAATATAGCTCTTGTTCGTTTTATAGCCAAAACTTGCTTTCTTATTTTAAGGAGAAGAAATGAATTTGTATATAAATAAAGTAGTTATTAAATGTACTAACAATATTCATATTTTAGATAAAACATGTGTTTTAGGTTAATGCATAATGTCAGTGTTAATCACTCATATTCCATGCAAAGTAATTTCCATTTTGAGTAATAAGTGTTTCTTTTTGTTTACAATTTTTAGCAATGGTATTCACTATACCTTTTAGCTCGACTTGTCGAAGGAAAATGGAGCTATCACACTTGCCGCGGCGCTGTCATAACCGTCGAAGTTTTTCTTTCTATAAAGTCAGAAGTCTTTATTGCCTTCAAGGATTAAACTAAAACAGTTATCACTACCAAGATCTACACCAGGGGAAACAATTCCCATGGCTCTGGTTTCAGGTGTGACACAGTTATGCCCCTTTTAAGTTAGAATTTTCTTTAGTCAAAAGTTTTTTGGAAAATTTGAACATCTCTGTTATTATCAAAGCTTGTGATTTGAACCATAAAATAATTATTTACTATCAAGTTCTATGCCAGGAGAAATAATCTGCATAATTCTGGTTTCAATTTTGATAGGGTTATGCCCCTTTTTAACTTATAATTTTTTGGTTTAAGTTTCATAAATTTGTTAGACTCGCAACTTGAAATGGTCATCTGTTGTCAGTCTACACCAGGAGAAATGATCCCCATAGATCTGATCTTGGATTTTTACAGGGCTGTGCCCCTTTTATTAACTTAGAATGTTCTGGTTAAAGTTTAATAAAGTGTTTCTTTTGCGGGCAAAGCTCTAATTCACTGAGAAAGGTTGAGCGTGCTGTCTTACGAATAGTTCTTGTTAAAATATATTTTTAATAAAACATACATTTCAAAACAGATAGCTTTTTAATAGCTGTATCAATAACACTGACATTATGGTCTTATATGTACCAATGTAGATATTTAGGACAGTCTGTAAACAATTGTTCTATCTCCTTTTTTTATTATAAATAGTCTGTTTTAAACTTTTAAATGGCACTGTCTTAGTACTTATATGTCTAATTCCTAGATTTTAGATAGTAAATATAGAATTTTAATTAGTGGTAATACCAGTAAAAGTAACTATGAGTATGTTTTAAAATTATGTCTGGCTTTTTGTAGTAGAAATCAATTTTATCTCAGTCTCTTATAATTCATACATGAATGACATTGTACATTGTATTATTGTTTCTATGACCTATGTTGTATATTGATGTACTGTACAGTGAAGAGACTATAATAATAAATAAATAAATTGTACATACTGTAGTCTGATTCAAATTAAGTTTTAACCTGCTGGTGGCAAGTGAATATGCCTTTGCGACCAGTGCAGACCAAGATCAGCAGCATGCACAGTTCGCTATTTTCAGTGAACCCTCCTTCGAATATTAAATGGTATTGTTCAAACTGAATGATGGGACATTATAGAAATTTAACAAGGGAAAGGTTAACATTGCTATAATCAGTATCAAAAATTACTATATATGGTGAAATAATTTTGAACCGAGTCTCAAGATAAACAGTGTTCCTGTATAAATGCTGCACGCACTACAATTTACTGACAAATCTCAAATCCTTTTTGCATTTGAACCTATTTGGCTTACATCTGCCGCATTCTGAATGCTAAAAACTTGATACCTGAGTCTCTCAACTTTTTGTTCCAGCTTGGGTACACAAATGGTCGCTATTTTTAACAGCTCTAAACGGCATTCTTTAAACCAAAGTGCATATAAAACAGTATCTAGGAGAGCATTTAATCCTGCGAGTACTTCTAAAGTAAGTAATCTACTCTGTGCTGAATCTAAAGAAACTACTGCAATGATATATATAACCACGATTGCTATGTAATTGATGACATTTCCAAATATTGCTATTGTCGTTTTGTACATTCCTGTAAGGATTCTCATATTTCTAATTTTGGACTGTTTATACAATGTTTTGCTGATGATACAAAGGCACGTAAGTACGGTAACACCATTACCTACTAACGCTGATCCCACAAATGGCGGCGTCCTATCCTTAAAGCATCTATCAAATGCAGCAAATTCACTTTGTGTAGCTGTAAGATCACATTTCCAAATCAAGCCAACAAAACACCACAGGAAAATGATAAACAAAATCAAAACAGCGACGGATTTAACTTTCACTGAAGGCACATATCACAACGACCCTGTCTATAGCTAGCATTGCAATGATTGTGTAACTTGTCAGTCGAATTGCTATGCCTGTCACCTTTAGAATTACCAACGCATTATTTATAGAGCCGATGACTCTTCTACATAAAGTAATTATTGCAATACAGGCGTAGCAAAGAAGCAATGATATGGCAAGGAATCGAGCCATGTTAGGAACTGTTTTGGTTCTTCTCAACGCCAGAATGACCACTATGTCAAAAATGATGTATAAAGTAGAACAAATTACTATACATAATACCAATGAAAGAGAAGCTTTCTCGATTTCAGTGTAACTGGTCGTGTTGTTGCTGTAGGTAGAAACAGATTTGTTGCTCTCCATATTTCCAGGATTATTTTTTTTTGTACGATGTTTCAAATTATATTCTTATATGGCGATATAGAATAGAACAGTTTATATAAAATCTAACACTATAAAATGCGGGAATTTTAACACTTTCTACGTATTTATCTTTCCGGACTGTCTGTCTTCGCAAAATATTGATATGTTGATCAGAAGCATACGATCGAAAGTCAATGATCGATACTTCGTTTACAATCAGCCCAAAGTGACCATAATATCCTTTTGCAATGTATAGTTAAATTGTTACATTTGCAGCGGAATACCAGTCCTTGTCCAGTGTAGAGTAAGACCTGTAAAACAAAATAGATTCAGATCTGTAAAACAAAATTTAGCTTTCGTGAATTTGTTAACGACTATTAAAGGATTAAAACGTGAATTCTAAATAAATGACGTTTAATGATAGTACATATAAGTAGCACCTTTGCTTATCAAACATTTTATATACTAAGGGTAAAATAACATACACATACTAACGTTTAAAGTAAACAAATAATTAAGCACTTCCTTGCATCATGTAAATTTGAACTGAAATCACTATTACGAAATTAACAAAAACTATTAGAAACATTAAGATATATATACTTGTATGAACATTTGATTTCGTTGTTTTCCAGATATTCGATTGTTCAAGTAATATCTCGCTTTTGTCATTTAAACCTCTCTAAATTGTTCACTGATGCAAGTTGCTCTTCGTCATTCCCCAATAACTAAACTATGCTTTCCGTTCCTTTCTGGATTTATATGGTCAAAATCTAAAACACACGTAAATCCGTTTCTATCACATGATAATGCATATTTCAGTTATGAACTGGATTAACATAATGAAATATATTTTTAAATTTCTGTTTCATACTGTTATATGTGTAATAAAGTTATTCAAACTACAAGACACACATAACTCATAGTCGGTATTTATCTATTATTTCTGTACATTTTTTTTTGGCTGAAGTCTGACACGGCGTGTTAAAATGTATTAGTAATTAGTTTCTTTCGATATAATAATGACAAAACTATTTCATTCTGTGAAACTTTGATATGAACGAAAAGTCGTCTTGAAGACAACGTAAAAGGTACAGCCAGTTTCCAAGCATAAAACTACGTCACGGTATATTTCGGCCCATTTAGGTTACATACTACCAATTCAGTTCCTTCTTTATTTCAAATAAATAATGAAATATTGAAACCTCATTACTTCAGAGCATTTTAATGATATGAAAACCATATATGGTCCTTTAGTACAGCAGGGGAAACTTCTCGTTCGGGAAGTCAACCACTGGGTGTTTCCCTACTTCCTGAACGGGAAACTTGATACTAAATATAGCAATTTGCTTTCCGTTCGGGAAGTAAAATCTTCCTTTTTTGACTTGTTTTACTCAAAAGACCTGGTGCATAAGATTATACATGGTATCAATAAATAAAATATACCATTGTTAACTTGAGAAATATGTCTAAATTTCTACCGTTCAACTTTGTACGATGGTACGATGACGCAAACGCGATGGTGCGATGGCACGATGATGAAACAACGATGGTACGATGATGAAAACGTGATGGTACGATGATACGATGGTGAAAACGCGATGGTACGATGATGAAAACGCGATATTACATCGACATTTCACCATCGTACCATCGCATCATCGCGATTTCATCATCGTGCCATGGCGTTTTCACCATCGTACCATCGTTGTTTCATCATCGTGCCATCGCACCATCGCGTTTTCGTCATCTTACCATCGTACGTCGCGGTTCAGGATTCAATAAAAAGTCACGATTGTCCAAACGGAACACCGTAATTTTCTTAGTGTATTTCAAAGTTTTGAGTTTAATCAAATTCTACATTGTAGAAAAAAAAATCCGATTTTAACGTGCAGAACTACCTCACGGGGGAGGAAGTGTCACACGAAGGATGGAGTTCTTCTGATAACCTGTCATGTTTTCTTCTGATAACTGTTACGGAGTTCCTGGAAAACGTAACGGAGTTCGTCTGATTTCTGAATGACGTGCCAAATAATCGTAGAAATAAATGGTAATTATTTATCTTTAAATAGAGAGAATGGGGTGTAAAACTAAAGTTTGATGATCAAGGTTGCCTAATGTCTTGTGCTATGCCTCAGAAAAAACTGTTTAGTCTAATAATCAGCCCCACTACTTTGAAAAGAAGACATTTTGAGTAAAATATCGAAATCGTTTGCTCATTCATACATATTATTCTTCTTATTCACGTTCTTCATCCGCAGCACATGCAATAGAATAATTTTAGTGCAAAGTTGCAAACATATACCACTTTCTAACAATTTTATGCCCGATTTTTCAAATGTTACGGAATTCCGGTGATAACTCTGAAGATGTCACAGAGTTCTTATGATAACTTTTATTACTACCAGTGTGTTTCTTGAGCTATGTTAAGATACTTTTTAGCTAATTTTATTGTTTAAAAAGGGTGTTAACGATGTTCTAACGTAATATATTTATCCAAGGCACAGTATTGTGGTTATATAATGTACGGTATGAGTCTTTTGTAAAGTTTAAAACTATATGCAGTATAATGACATATATAGTAAAGTACGAATAGATAATAAATGCAGTAAATTGTATTTTTTCGTTCTATCAATGGATGTGCTAATGTTCGTGAACAACGATTTATTGGTTTCCGTTTTGATTGATCACTGAATTGAAATCAAATCCGTTATCTTTAATTTAGGGTACATCTAGTTGCTGCATTTGCAGAGGCTGTCTGTTTCTGAAGTGGTTGATCGGATTAATGATAAAAAATAATGCTATATAGTATGATTTACCATGATAGTTATAACTTTACCATCATAATTTTTTAAATCCTTTATAAAGTTGACACTGAAAAAGTACAGTCACAATGCGACACTACACAACACAGAGAGCGAGCTACCGCTTCATGTGTAATCAGTTGACATGAGTCATATGATGCTATAGCATATTTACCACAGATTTGAGGCAGATAACCGACATGTTCGTAATGTGACTGGCGTTAATACTGCAGTATTGTCATTACATCTTACAGAATGCATATAATTTTCGATGCGCTGAATACTGCGTACCAAATAGGGGGTTGTCATCCTCATACGTGCATATACTATTTGTCATATAGAATATCATAATAAGTGAATAATGTGAATTTTAAAGTGCTATCTAAATGCTATAAGATGAAATGAATGGCATTTTAGAGTTCAGCTGGAAATATTATAAAGTAAGAGGATTCTGCACTTTCTTACAATAGAATCCACAAAGTAATTTCCAAGCCAACTAATTAAGAAATAATAAATATGTCCCTATATTTTATCAGTTAATAAAATATGGGCAGGAGTTCGGATGCGTAATAATTAAATCACGAGTGCGTAGCACGAGTGATTTAATATTCGCATCCGAACGACTGCCCATATTTTATTAACTGATAAAATTATTGGAACATATTTATTATTTCGATTCTAACCACGCAAATTCTGCGCATTTTACAGCACTACATTTTAGCTCAATATGTCATTCGGCTGGCCATATGCTATTACAAAAACCTCCCACGAATGGAAAGCGTTGCATAAAACGGAATTTTCCGATATTCATTAAATTTTAATTAAAGTATTAAGTTATGAAAATGCTATTTTCAATAATATCTAAGGTCAGATATAGAAATCCGATGTAAATACAAACCTTATATATATGCAGTTTCTTAAAATAGTACACGTCACTACATGATGGCACTGAAACATACACGCCAGAACATTGCGGCATATAAACACGTAAACAGTCGAGTCTGGAAGATTGGAACATGAATCATAATTTTATTTTAGTAATGTCAAAGTAGAATCTAGTTGACATTCGTGGTGCTTACAGCGCAGAAATTGTAAACTACGTACACGACCAGATAGATGCACTGATGTTGAGGTTGAAACTTACCGGGCTGAAACATTTTCTTACGGTAAAAATATAAACAAATAAATTCATCAGTTAGAAATTGTTTGTTTCAGAAAATTTGATGTACATTTTATTACTTCTGCTTAGCACTGAAAAAGTCGAGTATTTAGTCGGCATATAACGGAAGCAGAATAGAATCTCACAGTCATGTTATAATCGTAGGGTGGAATGGAACAGCTATATTTTATCGTAGATTCATGTATAGGCGATTTCGCTATATTTTTATATAGCAACTGCTGCGGATCGTGTTAGAAATGAAAATAAGAGTATATTTCTGTAACTGTTTAACACTGTACATCATTTATGTGCAATTTGTATTTAAAAAATTAACCATAGTTAGCCAGATCATCATTATTAGCGTACACAGTCCCTTTAAAAGTAACATCTAGTCAGAATAACAAATATAACACTAAAAACTTATCATTGGAACTCAAAAACACACATACCGTACATTATATAACCACAATACTGTGCCTTGGATAAATATATTACGTTAGAACATCGTTAACAACCTTTTTAAATAATAAAATTAGCTAAAAAGTATCTTAACATAGCTCAAGAAACACCCTGGCAGTAATAAAAGTTATCATAAGAACTCTGCGACATCTTCAGAGTTATCACCGGAATTCCGTAACATTTGAAAAATCGGGCATAAAATTGTTAGAAAGTGGTATATGTTTGCAACTTTGCACTAAAATTATTCTATTGCATGTGCTGCGGATGAAGAACGTGAATAAGAAGAATAATATGTATGAATGAGCAAACGATTTCGATATTTTACTCAAAATGTCTTCTTTTCAAAGTAGTGGGGCTGATTATTAGACTAAACAGTTTTTTTCTGACGCATAGCACAAGACATCAGGCAACCTTGATCATCAAACTTTAGTTTTACACCCCATTCTCTCTATTTAAAGATAAATAATTACCATTTTTTCCTACGATTCCTTGGCACGTCATTCAGAAATCAGACGAACTCCGTAACAGTTATCAGAAGAAAACATGACAGGTTATCAGAAGAACTTCATCCTTCGTGTGACACTTCCTCCCCCGTGTACCTTAAACTACTGTTATAATGACCCTAATATACAACGTATTAGAAATGGTTAGTTCGTGTCTTACAAATTAGCAGTGACATATCCGTTTCCGTAATTGATTCGGACCTGAGAAACTTGAAAACTGTATGGATCCTCAGATATGATAGATAATACACAGATGTATTAAATACAAACGGTCCTAATGACTTTCAGTGTCAACAGGATTCAATAACATATCGGCTCATTACTGTTTCATATTACTATAGCTATATTACGATTTATTATAGTTTTCCTCAGTTAATTATCGAAATATCATCTGGTATTTTCACAGCGGAATCTATAAAATAAATTTTTCAGGGGTAAGAAACTATAATATGGTTAGAATTGGTCAAAACACGAAATAAAAAGAATATTTGTATGTTTTATATTTGTGATAGTGCGCGTTTGCGCCCGTTTCTGTTCTCAGTTTCTTATTCTAAACTTTTTTATGCAGCATTTAAACCTTGGATTAGCAGTAATTGTTTAGATTTTGGGATATATGTGATAACAATTAATTATGATTGTTGTTCACACAGAAATGTAGATATCTTTGCCGTGCTATGAGAAAACCAACATCCGCGCAGTCTGGTCAGGATCCATGCTGTTCGCTTTCAAAGCCTATAGCAATTAGGGAAACCGTTAGCGAACAGCATGGATCCTGACCAGACTGCGCGGATGCGCAGGCTGGTCTTGATCCATGCTGGTCGCAAAGCCACTATGTTGGTTTTCCCACGGCGCGGCTCATCTATACATTTTGTAAGTAGTTTATTAAAAGTCCCTTGTAATTCATTTATGAATGGCAATGTACTTTAGTTATATGTAAATTTTAAGTATAATTTAAATTCCATGTATATTGTACATTGATGGGTTTATTAAAACTAAAACATATGTAAGATCAGAATATCTTTCACTCATGAACACCCTATCTTACAGTTTCACTCAAAGCTATGCCACTCGTGAAAATATTGCATTTAGTGTTCACTCGCGAAACACATTGAAACAAACAAATATCCTCTATGTAATAGAAAGAGCATTGAAACTAAAGGGTAAACGATTTGTACGAGGGGGCGTAGCCCCCGAGTATAAATCGTTTACCCGTGAGTTTTAATGTTCTTTCTGTTTTGTATCATAGCCATCCATATATGGAAGTTTTAGGCGGTCCACATTGCCATATACAGTAGTTCAGTGAGTACTTAAAATCCTTGCTTTACAGATGTGTAAAGCCCAGGTAAAATAAACCAATGCTAGAGCAGAAAATCAATAAAATACACCTTGCTGTCTACTGTTCCAGACACTCTGGCATACTTTCCTATCTAACAGTGCGGTAACTAGCGTGCGGGTATTAAATATCTGCACACTTTTAGTTACCGCACCCTGTACTCAAGAGTATACGAATTATCTGCACCAAATTTGTTAAGAAAAAACACCGAGCTATGATACAAATATTAAGCTAAAGCAATAAAAATCATAAAGTACAACACAGAGTATATCTAACCCACACTGAAGTGTCGCTTACAGAATTTTACTTATTACATTATACCTGACCTGGCACAGCTATTTAAGCGATACATTTGTTACTTCAATTTACAATTATTCGACATAAATTGTATTTAAACTTAATTTTTAAACGGTACCAAATATATTAAAGGTACAAAAATACTTCCGAACTTAATACTGAACGAAGACCTTTAATACATTGTCTGCGATTAAAGAAGTGTGTATTAAAGAAAAAACACTGGTACAATAAATTATCAGATCTGACCATTGTCTATTAATATATTTGCTTAAAATATGACCAGCCTTTCAAAACAAAATTCCGGTTTGAACTTGTTATTATTATTTTTTTTTTGGTTGGATTTAACGTCGCACCGATATATGATAAGTCATATGGCGACTTTCCAGCTTTAATGGTGTAGGAAGGCCCCAGGTGCCCCTCCGTGCATTATTTCATCACGAACGAGCACCTGGATAGAACCACCGACCTTCCGTAAGCCAGCTGGATGGCCATGTTATTATTCCCAACGCGAGTGTTTCTAAGTTATATCGATAGAACAAAATACACATGTACATACTATAGTATATTTTTTCGATATTAAAAGGTCTAAACATTAAGCATAACTTTAAAATGAATAAAACTTAAAAGCAAAAATTATAAGATTATATAAAAACGTTTCAGAATTTTGATTTATTATAAGAACAATCCTACCTTCTCTCCTGGCTGTATGGAACAAAGTGAAATACAAAAACAAATATACTGCATTCCATGACGTCTCTGCGTATCTTTTATGAAATGACAATCAATTTCCGCCATGATTAGTCTTTGATAGAACATATTTTATATTTACCTGCTTGATGATACCTTTAATGGCCGTAACCAGACAACATATATTTTTATATGTAGATCAAGGCAAAATTAAATGGGAACCAAACCATTACAGAATGAAATAACAGAGAGCAATATCAAAGATTAAAAAAATGCCCATCTGCTCTAATGGTTATTCCCTGGCCTCTATAAGACACGAAAGAAGTTTAAGACCGGCCGTAAGGTCAAAATACATTGTTCTAGTTGTATCAAAGAATCTGACCGTGATCCGTGATGCCTGGCACAGCAGCTTCTCATGCACTGCTCCCAGACTCTGGAAAATTTTCTAAATCAAGATTAGAACCGGCATCCTCTCTTTTTCATCGTTTTACAAACTAATCTTTCAATGTTATTTATATGGTTTCCTGGGTGTAATTGTCACATGTGTTTCGGCTTGAATTTTTACTGTGAGACATTTTCGAATGTGTTGTTTTAGAAGGATTTCTTTGTTTTGGGATTAACGCCATTTTTCAACAGTATTTCAGTTATTTAACGTCGGGCTATTAACCTAACCTGTGTTCCTGGATTCTGTACCAGTACAAACATGTTCACTGCAAGTAATTGCTAGGTGGAGGATAAATGATTTCAGACAAGATGTGTTTTTACAAATCGTCATGGACAACATGCGCCTCACCCGGGGATCGAATGCACGATATAGTCGATATAGGTAATGTGTTTTTTAGGTTCATTACTTTGATATCAATTGTCATGTTTGTTTATTTCATTGCTTTGATGTCACTTGTGTTTTAGGGATTGCTATGTTTGTTTTATTTCATTACTTTGATATAACTTGTTCGTTAGGGATTTCCATGTTTGTTTATTTCATTGCTTTGTTTATTACATTGCTTTGTTCTTTAGGGATAGCTTTTTTCTATTTCATTGCTTTGATATCACTTAAGCTTTAAGGATTGCCGTGTTTGTTTATTTCATTGCTTTGATATAACTTGTTCTTCAGAGACTGCCAATGAACAAAAGTTTTAATTTTCATCACAAGCAGCAGTTACTCTCAAGTTTGCCACATCTAACTAAAAAACGACTGACAGGCAGCACAGTGTCCAGCTGCGTCTAAATTAATTATAAAGATCATGTTACCGATATAATCGTTAACCACTGATACAACTAATGGATCGATCTAAATAAATGTAAAAGGTCATTTTGTCTCTAAAGTGAAGAATGTTGTGATTGGCCACCCTAAAGTTCAAAATGCTAATGATATTCCTTCTTTAGAAAACTGAAACTTACATTCTTGCTAATCTGTGCATAAGACTTACGTTTTAACGAAAGTCGCATTGTGATATACCAGTAGTTAGTAGTTATCTTTACACTGAACATATTTTTCTGTTAGCAAAATGTAACCGTCAGGTAGCCGTATACAAAAACGACATAAAATATTGTGTTCTCAGAAAACATACTAGTTGTAAGACACATCGGTTAAGCAAAACGAACGGGCTCCCGCGTAACGTTACAGTTCCAGGTAACGTAACGTGCATGCTCCAGTTAAGAATGGAGGATCACAACTATAATGAACATGTGAGTATAATAAAACGATCATTTTACATGTTTTTAACATTTTAATTGAACTGGAGAATGCCTTTACGGAACGTGTAAGGTATTCCTGCATCATGTAGTGATCTTGATCATGAAATTAATTCGTTATTGTTCAAGTTTATTCAATATAATATCGAAAATTGAACCGAATTACGAGCGGCTTAATTTTTCACGTTTTAAACCGGATAACCATAATTTCAAAAATACAACCAAAAATACTCAAAGAATGCCGACATCTTCTTTGAATATTGTAAATGAAATAAATTTCTTCCATATGCAGTGAAGTATTAAAGTTTAGAAATACAACGAAACGCTCCAATTCAATTTTCTTCTTCTGTGCATTAGTTGCGTAATTATCATAGATATACTACGAAAACACGAAATATTGTCAAAATGAACATATTTATCCAGTCTAGAAGAAAAAATACTATTCAAAAACAAAATAGAAACGACACTAGTATATGTACCTTGTTTTGTATTCATTAACGTTAAGAGTTTCATTTTATTTGTTGCTAGATGTTCGTTTTTATAAACCAAAATTGTGCATGAATTTGCGCTCTGTAGCAACACTCATGTCAGTATATCGCATATTTAGCAACTCTTTGCATATACATTTAAGAAATAGGGCGGTGAATAACTTTATGTTGTTGCCTGAGAAGAAAAAGAGAAATGTCAACGTTTCTTAAACGGCCATTGTTTTCATGGTACCAGTCTTAATAGGGTGCCTCCCATATTGGTGTCACTGTAGTATATTTTACAATTTCATTTTTATAATTATCACAATACTTACTTATTAATACAGCCATTGTCTCATTATTTAAAACGATATTAATTATCTTTGACAAACTTATGATTATTATGGAAACAAATATATTTAAAACTTTTGTCGTGATGTCGGTGAAAAGAATGCCAAGAAAGGAAGTATTAAAGTTTAGAAATACAACGAAACGCTCCAATTCAATTTTCTTCTTCTGTGCATTAGTTGCGTAATTATCATAGATATACTACGAAAACACGAAATATTGTCAAAATGAACGTATTTATCCAGTCTAGAAGAAAAAATACTATTCAAAAACAAAATAGAAACGACACTAGTATATGTACCTTGTTTTGTATTCATTAACGTTAAGAGTTTCATTTTATTTGTTGCTAGATGTTCGTTTTTATAAACCAAAATTGTGCATGAATTTGCGCTCTGTAGCAACACTCATGTCAGTATATCGCATATTTAGCAACTCTTTGCATATACATTTAAGAAATAGGGCGGTGAATAACTTTATGTTGTTGCCTGAGAAGAAAAAGAGAAATGTCAACGTTTCTTAAACGGCCATTGTTTTCATGGTACCAGTCTTAATAGGGTGCCTCCCATATTGGTGTCACTGTAGTATATTTTACAATTTCATTTTTATAATTATCACAATACTTACTTATTAATACTGCCATTGTCTCATTATTTAAAACGGTATTAATTATCTTTGACAAACTTATGATTATTATGGAAACAAATATATTTAAAACTTTTGTCGTGATGTCGGTGAAAAGAATGCCAAGAAAAGACATATTAGGCGTAAAATAAATTATCTTATATTACGGCAATCGAGGCCGTAAAATCGAGCCGTACAAACGCCGCAACCCAAGACTATTTTACTGCGAAATCCACTGTTTGTTTTCTTCAAATTTCATTTTTTATAGGTTTGGATATTTTTGTGACAAAACTAAAGTAGAACTTGTATAATTCACTTTGTTGTTTGTCATTGATAAATCAAACTTACGTCATTTTAAACTTATTAATAGACACATTTCACTGGATTCTGTGATCTCAATTTGTTTTGAGCTGCGAGGTTCCAGGCCTTGCTTTCCAAGGTACTGGGCACAGTAAAAAGCGCTACGAGGTGTCCTTTATGGATTTACACACAAACAAAATAAAGATCCAGTTCACATAATATATCACTTTATTTTATTGCAAGATAATAAAAACATGCACATTACTCAGAATTAAAATACTTTGAGTATCTGTTAAAACATGAAAACATGTATGAACATCATAAATCCAATTTATATTGCTAACACATCTATCTTAAACTGCAGAAACTACTTTAGAATAGTAATTCAATTAAAATTAATACAGGCTAATACACTAATATAAATTTACGTGTGGAAAGAAAGTACAGTTGAATATCGTTACCTCGATAACGGTTAGCTCGATAATCTGGTTAGCACGATGTGTTTTAGTCGGTCCCGATTTTTCCCTATATATTTTAATGTAATTATTTATCATTACCTCGATCTGATTAGCTCGATATTTTGTTTAGCTCGATGAGATTTTTTCAGTCCCGTCAACTTACCTGTACTGTTTTCACACCTGGTTTCGTCGATATCACAGCTTGTCAAAAATATCCATGTTATTTGTAAGGTGTGAAAATCAACCTATTGTTGTTCGGCGATGTATTAATCATAATCAAGCTAGTTTGAGTGTTTGTTTTGTTTGTTATTTAATCTGTAATCCAATTTAAATGTCAGAAAGTTTGCATTTAATTCTATTAGTCTTATAAAACAGCGTGCAAGCGAGCAAGTTTTTTTCCAATATAACAACTAATTTGGATGAAATATTTTTTTGTTTGACGGAGTAAAAGTCTGCCATTTAGGATTGAGTAACAATATGCGTATTTAACTGGCAAATTTTTGTTAGTCAAAATGACTATTCAACTAGGAACATTACCGCTGCATTCAGACTTGTTTAGGGAAGGAATAAAAATGCTAATGTTTTCACGTATATTTTGAAAAATTAAAAAAAGTTGTATGTATGTACTATGTACATGTATTTACTATTTAATTAAGATGTTTTATTTGTCAATAAAAATAAAATCGTATTTACGTTTAATATTATTTCTTTCCCCTTTCAAACCCTCTGGAATACGCATTGGATATAATTACAATATAGACGTCCGACACAAGTACAAAGTAGTCCCAGACAGTCGATATCGTTACGTCGAACTTCGGATACGTCGATGCAATTTTTACAGTCCCTTGAATATCGAGGTAACGGTGTTCTACTGTATTTGATTATTTTCTTATATCATCATTAAATTGAACACGTTTCCCTGTGTTTTCAATAATCTGAATACGCTTTCTAAATATAAAATATTCCTTGACAAGCCGATAAGGTATTTAATTTTAAATCTTTAATAAAATGGCTTCTGGCGAGTTGTTTTGATATCAACATTTAACATCATTCTTTTCAAATTGACATGGGCTTTCGTTTTCGTTTTGGCTTCTTCAACCACTTGTTAACAGACTTACCTTTTGCGTTTACGCGCTATTTACTGGAAATAAATACTTTACGCGTCATTTGCATTCGTCAAAGAACTGAATATTTTTCACTAGACAGTAGAAAAGCAGCTTACATGTGAGGTGAACTGGAATATATCCTGGAGCATAGTTCATGGTATCAGCTTGAGAGCAAATAATTTCAAAGGTAAGTTAATGAATCCACTTGTAAGAACAATATTGTTGTTATACAAGTACATTAAGTATGATTTTATGTCGCTTAAATCAGAAAATCTATGGTTGTAAAAACAATATTGTTGTTATACAAGTACATTAAGTATGATTTTATGTCGCTTAAATCAGAAAATCTATGGTTGTAAGAAAAAAGTGTGGTATACCACACAATAAGTACTAGTTATTTGGTAACCTTTTTACTTGTAAGTGACTGAATAAATTTTCACACGGAACGTATACATCGAAATTGAATGAAACTAGAGCGTAGCAGAGGCCTTTTTTCATTCCGTAAAATCTACCGTCTTTTCCGTTATAACGTTGAAACATAAAATACCATTATTTTTTTAATACACTCACATATTCCTGGTGTATGCTCGTTAAATTACCTGGAGCTGTAACTTTAAACGAAGCCCGTCAATTTTGCCTAACCAGTGTGTTTGATCCCGTATGAGATACGAGCACATGAAATCATGGTTTTGTAAATTAAATAATTTAAATTTACTCAGTTTGCAAACACAAGTTCGTGATGTCAAAAATGTCCATGTTGTTCTAAACAAATCCATGTAATTTACAGATTTATTTAAGATTCTTACAGATTTATATAAAGGGACTGGAATTGCAATCGAAAATTCCTATTGATTTGAGAGTTCCCTATCAGACGATATTTACATTTTGCAATTCAAAAAGAAAAATATCTCCTTATGAAAGAATAGTTTATTTCTATACTTATTTGTTTATAGTAAACCTCAAATGTAAGGTGTAGTTAATAAGATATTTTCTGTTTTATGTATGTTATCCCTTATTCTATATAAGGTACTGGGAGTCTTTGACAAAGTAATTACATACCGTGGCAGTAGCTAGGCATATCCAACATCAAAAGATTCATTTAGTAACAAGCGTATGAACATAAAAGACAATGAAAACGAACTAATTCAGATAAAGAATCAATTCGCTTTATACGTGATCTATCAATTTTTAAGATAAAATAAAATACAATAAAATAACGGATTTCCACAGGTCAACACATCAGAAATGAAAATATAGCAGGTTCAGTCTGATCGAACCTGATCATGGGCGGTAGTTGATATACATGCTATCGTCGACGACATCTCGCTCCCGGTTGAGTAAAATTAATTAATTGTAAGTAGGTGCCTACTTTCGAAAAGAGAAACATGAAAATGCCAAAAATGCAATATTTGAAAAGATAAGATATATAAATATTCACCGAAGAAAACGGTCATATCATCCACACATGATCTTAAAAATAAAAGGATTCAAAGGCAATACTATCTCCATTAACACATAACATACATTTTATTGCCATTTATAATGTTTTCTATATTTTTTTCGGCTCACTTCGCTCGCCAACTTGCACGTACTTACAATATGCAAATAGTCTGCATGCTAAACCTTGCAACGACCAGCGATATTTAAACTGTGGTAGAAGTTTGAAAATTGAGTGCATACAATAATATAGTACATGTCTATGGCATGTCAAAATTATATATGTATGTTATTATTATTGTATGTTTGTTATTATTATTCAATGTCGTGTCATTCATATTCTAAAATTTGCTATTGTTATCGTATATGTCGTTATTCTTATGGTATGTTCGATATTTTTATGGTAAAAGTCATTATTGTTATTCTATGTTTCGTTATTGTTATCGTATCTTTGATATTATTATTCAATGTTGTGTCATTCCTATTCTAAATCTTACCATTGTTATTGTATATGTCGTTATTCTTATTGTATGTTCGATATTCTTATGGTAAAATTCATTATTGTTATTCTATATTTCGTTATTCTTATTGTATCTTTGATATTGTTATTCAATGTCGTGCCGTTCATATTCTAAGTCTTACCATTGTTATTCTATATGTCGTTATTCTTATTGTATGTTCGATATTCTTATTGTAAAAGACGTTATTGGTGTTGTATATTCATTTTTTTGTAAGCTTGATATTCTTATTGTATGTGCGATTTCCCGCGATATAAATAGCACAGCGACGCTATACAAATACAATTGCATAACATAGAATAAGAATGACACGTTTTGTAAATAGAATCGTCAGATATTGAACAACAATGATGACTTTTACCATTATATAAGAATATCGAAAACGACATATACAATAACAATGGTAAGACTTAGAATATGAATGACACGACATTGAATAACAATATAAAAATACAATAAGAATAACAAAATACAGAATAACAATAATGACTTTTAGAATATGAATGACAAGACATTGAATAACAATAACAAACATACAATAACTATAACATACATATATAATTTAGCAACGTTTGACATGCCATTTATGTCGATGATTCCAAAACATGCTCATGAAATTTAAAATATTGCAGTACCATCGTAATGACAGGCTCGGTTTGTTACAGAGTTATTATTGTTGGTAGTTTCCCCGAGCAGTTTGAATCAAGTAAAGAAATTCTGCCTAACAGATGCGAATTTGCATTTATTTAAAGCAGTGCAACCCGGTAATACCATACACTTTGCCAGTTTCATATAAACATGCATATATATAGTAGGAACTTAAACAATCTTGTCGGAACCTGCCGGCCCAAATTTATGTTTCTTGTCTTCACATGATTATACACTAAGATAAGTATTCCAAGAGCATATGGTTACTTTTAATAAAGTGTGTTCTTAAAAAGATGAACAGTTAAAACAGTTAAAATTACAATGTTATTATGAACACATTGCTTGTAACATTTATACTATTCAGGGTAAAGTGCCTAGAGGCCTTCTCCTTGTCTTCACCAACACCAAAGCATTAAAGATCATTTGTCACTTACGTACACAATGATTATCTCTTCACCAGTGGTCAGCTCGGAAGTCCACACAAGCCGTGAACTTGCTGAAAAGCCAGGAAGCATAAAACATGTATCCATCTATCTAAACGGTCCCCTGATGTTTCTCTACTACAGGTTTCCTGGAGTTTGTGCTCCCATTCATGAACATGTTCAACACTTTGATAAAAAATTAAAAGATAAAGGTTACATTTGTTAAAATGTTCAAATGTTTCTATCATATTTATTATATTCAAGAAGTGTAAGCTATAGATTTTGGAGCTCGACAAAGATGGGGAAAATCTGATTATAGTCCTTATGACTTCAAAAGATGTAGCTTACATTTTTAAAGGGAATAAAATCAATATGTGACCAATGCCCACAGCTAGGTGATACCCCGTTAAAATTACTTCATTTTATACAGTATCCTCTGCTTAAGGAAACATCTTGTCACAGAATTTTGACATATGTTTTCAAATTAATTAATTGCCCATATATTATCAAATACAGAGAGTTAAACTCATTAGCTTCAGTATAAAAAGGTAATAACATTTTAGAAACTCAGTTTTCAAATATCATATACAGTTCTCTTAAGGGAGAACGTTCTAAATATGCATAGGTTTAAATACTTTTGAAATACAATGAAAAAAGATTCAAACCTTAGTAGTTTTTTTTTTTGTGAATCAAATTTCATAAAGCCTTAAACGTCACCTTAAATCAGTCATTTAAAAAAAAAAAAAAAAAAAAAAAATAAAACAATCTATTTGTTTTAAGCTGGGCTATTTGAAAGAAATTGATATAATGACTATAAAATCGACACGATTGATCCATGAAAACATTGAAAAGATAATGTAAATCGTAAAATAAACTTATCACAGTTTTTGGAAAACGAACAGCATTTTTTACCGCCAGTTTACCTGTGCAGTACATGTTTAACCGTACTGTCCCATACAAATGAATACTTATACTCTGAAAAGTGGTCACCCTTTAGAAAGAAATGCCATTTGTAAAGAAATATCAATCACACAATTTTTAGAGTTAATGAAAACGATGTTGAACCTAGCGATGTGAGTGTTCAGCACTGGGACAATATTAAAAATGTATCAAAAGGGACATCTGTAGCAGTCCTTTGAAAACAGTGAGTTAACTTTGTAAAGGCGTTGCACTATCCGAAATTGTGGCTGCTTTATGCGGTACTTGTCCAAAATTCAAAGCATATTTCAGTTAATAGTCAATAATTTCTTAGAATGATTTACATGTTTTATATTCTGTTTAATTTTCATGCAAAAGAAATATTTATTATATGATTTGGCGAAGTTCGAAATACTTGAACCGAAATATGGAGCAAAATTGTAAGATGTTTCTCCCCAGCAGTACCTTTTGTTCACCTTACTTGATATGGAAAAACAATAAAAACCCAGACGTGTCAATCTTATCTTGTCGCACATTTTTCATTTTTCGTGCTCGTCTTTCTGCACTTTCAGTACTTTGATTAGTTATAACGACACCTGTGTGCTTTCAGTTAGAAACATTTGAAGAAATCTGAGAAAGATCAATCCAAAGTAAGTTGCTACAGACAAAGTTTGTTGAAGATTCGTTATGCAGCTCATATGTTTTCCGTGGTTTATAACACTGATGTCCCCTAGATATAATCAAACAGAACCGTTTTATCAAGTTTGAGAGAAGTTAATGCCAGAAGGATACGGACCAAATTTGATCGAGTCTGATCAGTAGATATTTAAATGAGAAGAGTTGACATGGCACAGCAACACTCGTCAATTCAAAACTAACACTCGTCACAAAAAGCTAAATGAATACAATTACATATATAGAATAAAATAGGCAGCAATTTTGTCTAACCTTAAGTGTGTGAAGTTTACATCCATTCTCACAAGTGGTTACTGAAGTACAAACTTAACCAAACTTGCTATGTTAAAATAGGTGTATAACTTTTGTGATAAAGCAAAAGGAATGGAACCTGTGCTTTGCATTTCTGATTATCACAATGAAGAATTGTGCGAAGTTTTAATTAGTTTCAGTTATTTTTTACTGAAATACTACCTTAAAGGCATAACCAGCTTTTAATAGTCGAGCTACAAACTGTAGAGGGACATCGAACCATTCATAAATACATATAGCTCACCCTGAACAAAAGGTTCGGGGTGAGAAAGGAATAAAATTTTTACGGAATATTCAGGGCCAAGTGTAGGAACATAGCACATAAAGAAGGGACAGAAAAACAGTTAACAAACTTCAAAAGAAAACAATGTGTTTGTAAAGCCATAAGGCGACCAAGTTGGTCTGTCTGAGGTAGCCAGGTTTGTAACTTTGTAAAGTATGCTGTGACCTTGTCCTAATAAAAGTTGTTGTGTGATATGAGAACATCCAAAGTATATCTAAGCATTATTAATTTGAAAGAAAATGACCTCAGACCTTTTTTTAAAACAAAAAACCAACAGATAACTGTTAGAACCATCAAAAGTGTCAAATGTTTTGCAGTTTTCCTACTTGTTTGCACTGGTTAAGAATGATATCAACTATGTACATTTTATTATGCATTTTCACATGTCCGCGAGTGACTTAACGTAACAAATATAAGGCAGATTTAATAACTTGCAGAGGTCTTTACGGATGTCTCGCTTAGAAAAATTACAAACACGTTCATTCATTCATTCATTCATTCAGTCAGTCAGTCAGTCAGTCAGTCTTATTTTCTTTTAACCACTCTTATTTTTACATACCTGTATGATTTCAGTATCAGACTATTTGTCATGTTCTATGAAAGTACTTCCTGAGTACAATTTAGATATGCGTGAATTGATATTTCTTATATGAATAATTGAACCAGTATTGATAAATATAGATTAAAATTTAAGGCAAGACCATTTAGGCATAAACTGCTCACATGAGAACCTTAGCATTTGACCTTGCTTCTGACAAAGTTTGGTGAACATCCATTAAACCGTTCACCAAAATTTATTTATAGGTTTGCCTACTTTTTGCTTTTACGGCCAAAAATGCAGAACCGTTTCAACCATTTAGTGACGATCTGTCAAGAGGTTCATGATAAGAAGTTGTTAAAGACTTTTCTAATTTAGCTCTGGCGGCTTCTAAAAGGGACCAAGCCATATTAACATCCAATAAGATAAAAATCAGTTCTATTACAGTCGAAAGTACATAAAAATTGTAACACAGTTCTACCTTTTTATTAACCTTTAGCCTGCTGGCGGCAAGTGATTTTGCCTTTGCGACAATCATCCTGCACATCGGTGCAGGCTGATCTTGGTCTACACTGTTCGCTGTTCAGTTAGTAAATTTTCAGTGAACACCCCTTCGAATAATAAATGGTATTATCAAAATTGAATGATGGACCAGTCCATTTTAGAAATTTAGGGTAAAGGTTAAACAACCCCTGGTATAAATCTCCAGTTAATCTTGATCACTCTGTCAACAATATAAATACGTAGGTATATGTATTTATTACATACCTATATAAATTCTGTAAATATCGGTTTGTATTTCACAAGTTAATATGAACAGGCAGAAAAAAATCCATATTGTACCTTTTGTATTGTTTGCTGCCGGACTACTTTCATTAACATGCATGACCTGACACAGTTCTATAAATAGCGCACATAAAAACTTCACTAAGTTCCATTTTAATATCGATAAATATTGAAGTTTTCGTTCAATAACAATACAACAAACAAAACGGTGGAGGTATATAATAAAAAGGTCATGATAACAGTAGCTAGTTCTGGGTTTTTGTATTCGGCTCCCGTGGATTTTGAAAGGTCGGATCACACTCAGCATTTGCGCGCCTCGTGAGATCCGATCTGGCAAAAATCCACACGAGTCGAATACAACATCCCAGATCGAGCTACTATTATAAAAACCATATTATATTAACGAGAAAATGACAGAAAAGTGTTTGCTACAACTTTACTTTGTCTCGTTTTTCTGTCAGCATAAGTAATTACTTTTAACTTTTTTGTGTTTTAAGTTGTTGTTTTTTACTTTTTGAAAGCCCTTCAAAGTTTGAAAAATGAAGAATATATCTAAAAAGCTACAGTGGTAAAAAATAGGCGGCATAAAATGTAAATGAATTTGAATCACTTTACTCATCAAATCTTTTAAATTTCATTTTGATCAAAAAGCCATCGTGAAGTCACCTTCAGGCTTACTAAATATTTTACAGAGATAAAAACTGCAATGTTTCTCTTTTATAAACTCTTTTTCCGATCTGTGATAAGAAAGATAAAGTTGATTTTAACGTAACCGTATGTTGACTGAATAAGAAAAAATGTTATAATTTCATTGCTGGCTCTAGGTATGTCTTTTCTCTATCGGTGCATACCACATTCTTGCATGATAACCTTAAGGTGAAAGACTCTATGATATGCAGTTCTTAAAGCACATTTGGACTTAACTGCTTTGATACGTGTTGCCTGGTTCTTCTTCGGGACTGTTATGGCGTTTATCTTGATATTGTGTCTTCTGTATGTTATAATAACTTTAAACAGACTTTTTGTTCGAGCTATCGTGCTGCCTTTAGATTATTTTGCATGTGTTAGGGATTCACCATTCGTCTATAACTTTCACCCAATAGAAATGTGACCTTCTGAGTTATATCTTTGTGATGTGCTCGTAACTGATTCTTGATGAGCTGAGCGGCATGTAGCCTCAGACCGATGCAACATACCTCGGACTGCAGGGTCATTTTCAAAACATATGTTATACGAATTCATGAGTAATTGTTACACGGACTTTTTTTAAAGAAGAATAGCTAATAATCTAAATACTATAATGCCATTTTGATACATTCTTTTATATTGGTCATAGTAGAAATATATGGCCTGTCTATTGGCATAGACTCTACTTGCATTATCTTATTGAACTTGACTGTAATAATTTCACTTTTAGGTACAGATTGATGTAAATGTTCACATTACTTCTTTTAAATCATAGTTAAGGAACTTTTAGGAAGAGAATAAAACGCAAGTATTTGAAAATGATTTTTGAGTTAAATCACAGCATATTTTGAAAAAGAAGAACAACATTTGTTTTAGAAGTTGATGCGAGACGGAAAAGGAACTGCGTGTGTGATACCTGTAGAAATGTGATGTTTTAACTAATAAAATAAGCTACAAAATCCATTTTTCAGTTTTCAGACTTGTAAAAAGCATATACAAAATGAGTCAATTGATGGCTTTTGTCATTTGAATTCTATAGCATGGTTACGTTACTTTGAACGCGTAGGACAAAGACTATGTATATTTTTTTAGGGTTTATGATACATCAGTTCGGATTAAAGCTTTTAGCATTTTTCTACGATACCAAATGTAATAGGAACATAATATTAGGAAATCTGCAAGAATTTAGTTATAAATTGTCATTTTAAAAAGCGAAATAAATGTGTTTTTTTTCAAACCCTATCAAGTATCTTGCATGAGAGTACTTATCTACAGTACTAGTGATAGTGTAAATTAGACAGATGCTTTTTATATTACAGGCGTATAAGCGGGACTATCTGATGTCCAGCTTGTAAGCAATTGCACGGATCTTGATACCACCGCCTGCATACTGTTCCATAAAGCAAAACCTAGCTTGTGCTCGGACCAAACCTACTCAGCTGACTCATGCAAGAGATTCTGTGGCAACTGTCGTAAATTTGTACGCGTTAATTGAGCTACATGTACAACTCTCTGACAATCTCTCTCAGTTCGGAAAAGGTATATCTTGAGATCATACGGATCTTGAAAAGTTACGCATGCGTAATTCGTACATGCACGGTCTTTTAAAGAAGATTCACATGCTACCTATATATAGTAAATATCACTTAATCAATTCGTTCAGGAAACTATCCAGTGGCTTGTGGGAGAGCGGTGGTTCTACACAGTTGCACCCCCCTCTTCCACCAGGTGCCTGAAATGATGCCCAGAGGACTTGGAGAGTGACGTTAAACTAAAAATTATCAAATAATTTCAGTGCTGGTATCAGTTTGCAATTCAGCATGACTATATTTTCTTTCTGTTTTTGTTGGGTAACATTACACCCCAAGCGAGGTTTCGAACTCACAGCGGTAAGGGCCTAGTGATTTGAAGTCAACTACAATAACCTCTCGGTCACGGAAACCCCCTCAGCATGCAAACAAGTACTCAATGACTTGCAGTTGTATAACTTTTGTGAAAAAAAATTTGAATGGTATAAAACAGAACTTAAATTAATATGAGATTTAATATATTCATGTTTCAGTATTGTTAACAAAATGAAACCCATTAGTTTTGAGACGTATGACTGTATAAATTGTAACAGATGTATGTACATTTCCTTTAAGCTCTACAATGTTATATGTGCCCTACACCTGTTCTGGATCCTAACGACTGTAATACGACAACATTTTGTGGCGCTGGAGGGGTCTGTATATCAATGTTTACAATTACAAAATATTATATAGAGGATTTTTGTTTGTTTCGGTGTAAGATTGACTATTTTACCGAGTGGACAGCTTATGCAATATTAAATTATGGTGTTCATGAGTGAAGTATATTTCTATCTTACATATAAAACATTCAAATTTTCTTTTTATTGTATGATTTTCAATGGTAAATTATACCTATTTTACCCGCACAACATTATGTGCATTGCGTCATGATATCTATGACGAAAAAATAGTCCAATATTCAATGACGTTTCCTGACCTGTTTTACGTTGGTGCGTGCATCTTTATGTTCGTGTAGGTATTTATATACATCTATATCTTTATTGATTTTTTTTCACTGATATATTCCAGTATTTCACTAAAAGCATATATGAAATTATGCTTTTAATTTCTGTTTAAAGGTATTACACTCCTTTTCCCCCTCGCTTTAGGCCCAATGGGTAAACCCTTTTTGTTTTCCACGTTACTGGTATAATAGCGGTCGGATCGGAGAGTTTTCAATATAATAGTAATATTTTCAAAAGTTTTATACATAGTAAATAGCACCCAATTTCAATGTATTATTTCAAATATTTTCATAGAATTTTTTAAAAGGATCTCAAACAGTAATATTGAGGAAAAAGACAGAAAACGGCTGGTAAAAGGAACTTAAAGGAAACATTTATTGAATAAAATATTACAGTGCAAGCATAATAAGTATGTATTAACTACTTTAAAGAAAAGTATTACAAAACGTCTGATGGCACCAGATGGACACCACGAGTACACCATGATGTGTGGAACTGCGGATGTAAGATTATCATTTTGTTTCTAGGGGTGGGTTTACCCACTAACAGAGTTAAAAGTGTACATCTGTAAATCATAGAACCGTTTTTATGTTCCTAAGCACACCAAACAATTGTTCCTGCGCTACAGAATATAGTTCAATTCTGGAACATCGGGGATGAATCTGTATACAAAGTAGTCCGGTCCATGGTTACATCACTGACAGCATTCCAACTGAACAGTTTTACATGAGTTCCTGGTTCATGTTAGCATTTGCTTTGCATTTACATTACATGTATTAGCAGACAGCTTATATTTGAAAATTCACAACTTCACAAATAGACAGGAAGTATAAATAGCACAGTTTATAAGTAGCTGACATGCTTAATGTTGATATTTCAGTTTTGTTTTTCATATTTTACATTTAATTTGTTTTTATGCTCCCCAAAGGGGAAGCATGTAGTCGCCGCTTCGTCCGTCCGTCCGTCCGTCCCGCAATACTTGTCCGGATCATTTCTCAGCAGCCATTGGTTTGGAATTTAAATTAGCGAACCTTCATTGGAAGCATCATTATCAAAAGATGATACGTTTCCTGTCTTCGTGTTCCAGTTAAATGATTTTTCATCGAGTTATTGCCCTTTGATTATTTAACATTATAACACTTTAGTACAATTCTTGTCAGGAGTATTTCTCAGTAACCACTAATTGGAATTTAGCCAAACTTCATAGGAAGCTTCACTATCAAGAAGAATGCGCATTTTATATTCGTATTCTGCTCGGATGATTTTCCACCGGGTTATTACTCTTTGAATATTCAATATTAGCACTCTATAGTTCCATTTCTTGTCCGGGTATTATCATCAACCACTGAAAGGTTTTCAACGAAATTTCACAGGAAGCTTCACTCCTAAGAGGAGATAAGCATATTATCTTCATGTTCCAGTCGGATGATTTTCATTGAGTAATTGCCGTTTGATTAGTCAACATTAGTAAACCATAGCGCCATCCTAGTCAGGAATATCTTTCACCAACCACTGGCTGGAATTCAGCGAACATTAATAGTATGCTTCATTCTCAAGAGGATGTGTGCACATTGTCTTAATGGTCCGGTGGAATTATTTTTCAATGAGATGTTGCCCTTTGATTATTTATTTATTTATTTATTTTGTTGGGTTTATTGTCGCACCGACACAATTTTAGGTCATATGGCGACTTTCCAGCTTTAATGGTGGAGGAAGACCCCAGGTGCCCCTCCGTGCATATTTCATCACGAGCAGGCACCTGGGTAGAACCACCGACCTTCCGTAAGCCAGCTGGATGGCTTCCTCACGTGAAGAATTCTACCTTTGATTATTTAACATTAATAAACTATGTATGCGCTCAGACAGTGAATTCCTTTTTTTGTTCTTTTAATATGCAATAATCATATTTCGGGAAGCATCCATCGGTTTTACAGATATTTCCTTGTTGTTGTTTTTTGTTACTAGGATAACATTTGTCCCCTGATATGTTGTACAAATCACATGGTATTTTTTAACAAATAACACGCAAATTTTGGTATTCGTTACTTCCGAGCATAAATGAGCCATTGTCATACAAAAGAAAAAATTCTACCAAAAGCTCGCCCCACCAGTTGTCTCATTGATTTGCTTTCTTAACGAAACTTAATCAAATTTTATCATTTGAATTAATATCATTACTCTAAGGATTCAGTTTTAAACTTAATATAACTAAGTACAGGTTTAATAATATCTTCTTAAAAGCCTTTATGTAATTTTAGTATAACTTTTATATCTCATGTAATTCGAGCTTTAATCACGACCGAATACCAAGTGTATATATTATATTAAAAACAGCAGTTCTTCCAGGGGTGCTGGGGTCCCCGCGGTCGAGTGTTTCATGTCGCTGATTAGGGGTGCTTGGGTCCCCGCTGTCGAGTGTTTCATGTCGCTGATTTAGCGGTGCTGGGGTCCCCGCGGTCGAGTGTTTCATGTCGCTGACTTCAGGGGTGATAGGGTCCCCGCGGTCGAGTGTTTCATGTCGCTGATTTAGGGGTGCATGGATCCCCGCGGTCGAGTGTTTCATGTCGCTGATTTAGGGGTGCTGGGATCCCCGCGGTCGAGTGTTTCATGTCGCTGACTTCATACCACTGACCCCTCAGCCATGGATTCGAAACCCCGCATGGGATATAAATTATTTCATGTTTGGTGGTCACTCAACTGGCTAACGTCATGTCGGTGATCGACTGGGCACGAAATAATACCCGAAAGGGTAGTTGGAGAATCCCCTCTCGATAAAAGAAAATTGCCATATGACCTAAAATTGTGTCGGTACGATCTTAAACCAAAGGAAACTAAGAATACCAAGTTGTAATGACTGAATTCAATTTCCAATATTCAGATTAAATATTGACATTACGCTATTTTTCTTTACTGTTGAAATCATTTTTAATTTCAAGCCTGTAACTACTTCTAAACTAAATAAGATTTTAACACGTTCTGTTGTATGACTATGATAGATTTTTCAAAGAACTTCACTAGGATTTCAAAGTAGTGTTATTAGCAAAAGAGCGATGGTTGATGAATCTGATAACAATTCGCATCAACGATATGGACGGGACATATTAATATCTTGTTGCGATACTGATTTTTGCAACATGCCGACGACGGCGACATCATATCTCCCAACTCCGCCCGGACCTAGCCTGCCGACGACGGCAACAACATATCTAATTCCACCCGGACCTCTTCCTCATGGTATGTACTTTAATAATACCAACCAACCTGTTTAGTAATCTAAGGAATTCGTCTTCCGTCCTCCCTGTGATTTTGTTGACAGTGTCCAATTTTATAAAGATAAGAACTTTTTTTTTATATTTAGAATGTTCTAAATTTAGAATTCAAGACCGGTACTAGCAACGTAACGTAAACGTCAGATCCAATTCATTTATTTATGATCATCTGATATTTTTGCCTTTGATGAAGTTATGTATCGCTGAGTTTTTAAGGTTGAAACAGCTATATAAGAATTATGTTCTCTAAAATTATATTCTAACTTACTAATATTTGGCATTGTTAAACCAGCTGCAGTGAATTTATATTTCAACGTAGTTAAGTAGTTTTTGATATTATGAGTATTGCTTTCTATATGTTCAATTTGGTTTGTTTTATATACAAAACGCTCTAAATAAGCTATGACTGAAATAAAATTTTCCAATATTTCACTTAGAAAACATGTGCTATTTTCGTAATAGGTTGTAACCGTGACACTGTGTTTGTTTTAGATGCCTCCGGCAGCGTTGGTTCCTCGAACTTTGGGCGTGCCCTTAACTTCGTGAAGGATATCGTACGCCAACTTGATATTGGACCAGCAAAGGCACAAGTCGCCATGACTTAATTCAACTCTCAAACAGATGTAAATTCAATTTTGTTTCAAATATTTTGTGTTTATATTTTCTTATACTTTTTTTATTGATATCGAACGCATGAGTATTCCGTTTCAGCATTTGATTTTGAGGAGCATTGTACATTTCAGATAAACTGGTATCTGAACAGGCATACGTCTAAACAGAATTTGTTGGCTGCATCGGGCAATGTCTCCCCTACCATTCGGGCAGTACACATACAGGTGATGCGCTGAAAACTATACGCAAACAAGTGCTCACTCAGGTATGGTGACCGGCAATTGGCTAAGAATGTTGTCATTGTTGTAACTGATGGCAAGTCAAACAATAGACTTGAAACAATCAAAGAGGCCCAGACACTACATTTGATCAGCGGTGACGTCATCAGTATTGGTGTTGGAGCAGGTACTTTAATACGTATCACTTTAATGAGAAACGAAAGCTTCAAATATCTGCTGAAAACAAGTGACATAACGATCTTACTTTCATAATCACAGCAAAAAGTGAACGTTTTTGTATCCTATATCAAATTCAACAATATAACTATCTTAATGAGTTCCAAATATATACCTATCTTCTGTCAAATCCAAAGACACTTTTATATCAAGTCAAATATATCTTATACCTAATCCAAAGACATACATAATGTGTTTTTCTGATGTCAGTAGCTTACATAAACATTTAAGTAACTTACATAAACATTTACAGTGCATCTATCTAGCATTAATGTCATAACCAATTTAGCCTACATTTTTCTTGTCAAAGCCCAAAATCCTGTGAAAAAAAACTATACAAAACGCCATAATTTATTCTTAAAAGACCACTATTAATACAACAATAAAAATCTGAGTCGTTTTCATTTGATTTTATTTTTCTGGCTGGAAATATTAAATTTGTTCGATATAATCGGCATTTTTAATGCCGATACCTTCGGAAGCTATTATTTACATGGTGTCTTGGTGACCGGATACAAGTTTACAATAATCTGGTGTTGATATTAGATTCGGATGGGAATATCCTATTCAAAGGTAACTGTTTTGTCCGTAATGGGATCTGCTGGTTGTTTTTCTTGCATATCGTTTGTATACAAATAATAGAATAAATAAAACAATAACGTAATAAAACATAGGGCAGGAAATTAACACAATGACGTTTCAGAGACGCCAAATAACAAAGTTCCGGTTATAGTATTAATTTGTAGCGTAACAGTATGTTTTGCTTCAGTAAAATAACACTTTTTAATCGAAAATGATAATACAAGGAGCAAAGAGCAACGTTAAATGTATTTGATTTTAACGAATATATCATCAATGCATTAATCGTTAGGCGTCATTAACAATACGAGTGTCATCTGGCATGGAGGTGTTAGAGGTGTAAGATGGGTTTTGCCGGCATGGTTAAAATCACCAGTCCGGTGTGCAAGAAAAATTCTATCAAAGAAATCATATCTAGGGCGAAGCAACGAGACTTATGCTGTTTTTTGAAGCAGCATGTATCTTGTAACTGGTCCGGAAAAAATCGTGCAATGATTTAACCTTGCCTACTGATATTTACCTCCATATTTGCTGATATGTTGATATTTATAACGTAAAAGGAAGATATGCAAAAATACTCACCCGAATTTGCTTCAACGGCAAAAGTTGTTTAAATCTTTCCTTTAAATGATGATATAACTTTAGAAGTTGTAAGTTTATGATTTCACTTACCCTTTGAACTTTTTAAACCACCACCCTTTTTTGCCATTGAAGTCAATAGTAAAAGGCTTATTTTGGGCAAAAAATATGGTCAGTTTCGTTGATATATTGCGCAAAATACGAAAACGGAAAAACAGGCGGTGTTTCAAAGAAAAATCATTGCTTGGCTCAACTGTATAAAAATATATTTTTTTTATGATTTCGCTTACCCTTTGTACCTTTTATACAATCATTATTACTTTTAAAATGAGGACTCGGGCCGGTTCGAAAATTTCCGGAGTTTCCCGAATGCGAAGGGAGCGCCTAAGAAGACACCGTGTTTACCTACAATATTAGACGTTTACAGAGACTTTGTGATCTTCAGATAAATGCCTATTACGTTTTAGACAATCATTATTTATCGGTTAGTTTAGCTCTTTTTTCTTTTCCTTTATGTTAAATACGTCTTATCATTACATATTTTGGCACTACAAATGCGTGGTGAAAGAAGGAATGAGGCTGATAAAGATGCTGACTGGGCGCAAAATAATCAAATAAAGCACTTGGAAAAAAGCACTTTTCAGTTACCTAAGACCAAAACCAAGGGGAGAATACTCTGCATCGTTCACCGCTTAGATTTCTCGACTGCGGAAGTATGTGGATGTTAAGGGAAAATACTTTAATGCACGAATTTACTACATAAATGTAGTCCGTTAGAAGTCATTCACAGCACGAAAGTCATCTTGCACTCCGACTCTCTCCAACACTGACATTTGCTGAAAGCAGTCAATTCAAGTTTTTCATGTTACTAAAACACTGTAAAAGCCTCACAACGTAAACGATCATTGTACTTGGTTCATTAGAATAGATTTGAGCTCATTATAGTGTGAGACTAAAAAAGGGTGAATTTTGATAACCGAACCAAATTGATAGAATACACACTTTAAGAGTATATGAGACAAAAGTAAAACAGAAATTCACACATGATATTTCAAACAGGTTCAAACTGAAAACTTCAAAGGTCTGAAAGACCTGAGAATCGGCTACTGACTGATGTAGTAGAAAGAATCACGTTTAGGTATACGGGGGCAATGATAGCTCAGAATGTTGGAAGTATATTAGGTTATTAAACTTTGCTCTGATATATTTAGACGAGTACTCTTCTGAAAAGTTATACTGGACAAGCCGTTATATATTTACAGTAATGTACTAAACAATGTTAAAATAACTTCAACTTTCATCTGTTCTTATTTTTCTTATCAAGTAGAAAGAACAAGCAAATTCAGTGAATTTATATCCCCTGCCAAATAAGTTGTTTTGTGATTGACGGGATAATTTTTTGAAAGATATTTCATTTCAAGATATACACAAGATATGTACTGTAGCGTAGCCGCTCCATAAGTCCTCTTGATAAAACTCAATACACTGTTTTTTGTTTCTATCTAGTTTATTTTCCGTCACCAATAGTATAACTTCTAACTGACAGAGCTAACAAAATTCCATCTAGCACAAGTAAGCCTTTAAGCATTTCATAACTCTCTGTCTCCGTCTTCGTTCCTTCTCAGGCTGTACACAGCGCAAGGCCTTAACCCTGGTCGGTTTCCGAGCCACCACATGGTTGCTGTGTGAGCGGGCGTCCCCTTTCAGCTTAGTCCAACAATACACATTTTGTCTCCATATTTATACAGATCGGTCAAATACATCATTTACATAAGCAAAATTAATGAATTCTGGTACAAACCGAAAGTAATAAACAATAAAAAAATATTTCTCGTAAAATATAGATAAATTGTCACTCAAGTTACACACAATGTCCATCATTTTACTGCAAAATAACACTTATATTACCTGACCAATAACTTTAGATGCATTTTATGTGCACTTCTTGAGAAAAACAACGTTTTTCTATAGTGACGCATTTACTAATTAACCTAGATCTTAACCTGTTTAGTCTCGCCTTTTTGGAAGAAAAGTGTTCCTTAACTTATAAAAAGATATATGGAGAGTGTGTTTTCTTTCAACAAAAAGAAATTATATAAATTTCTTTACATCTCCCATAGAAACAAAGATTTTAAGTTCATTTTAAATGAAGTTAAATTCTTAGCCAGTTTAATTGCTAAATAATGTTACCTAATGTGCTGTTCTTAGTCACATCCTTTAGTTAAAAGAAATATTTATTGACCTATGTAAATAGGAAGTGTTTTTATAAAAGAAACTGTACTCATTTCTTTACACCTCCCCTAAAACAAAGATTTTAAGTTAATTTTTCTATACTCGAAAATGAAAAATCTTAAAATCTTAACTGATAAAATCGCCAAATGATTTGAATTAATAAACAAAAAGGAAAAAAACAAATAAGTTACTCAAATTGGCAAGACAAGTGACGTTGATTGACACTTACGTTACCCATATATTTTAATTATTTGACCTAAAAGTGTCTTACCTGTCGTATTGTCATTATGCTTAAATTTGTTAACTCAACATAAATATAGCTTCAAAACCCTAAACGTTGATTAAATCACAATACTTATGCAACACTTGCGATACATAAACAACATGATCAACAATAGGTAAAACAAAAACAACTATTTCATAGTATCGGTTGTTCAACTGAACTGAAATTGTACATATAATAGTGTTATACATTGTCCTGAATTACTATGTAGGAACATAAACATGAAATGTACTGTCCTAATCACTTCTGTAAATTCTCTGCAAATTGTTGCTGTATCACACCTCCCTTTTTCCAAAGAATTTACGTTCAGTTTAGCCTACATCCTCCATGTGACTGTAATGACTGTGGCATTTACCTGTTAACCTCAGATAACTATTCGGGAAATTACACTACCTAAATATCAGATATTTCTACCGTTTACAATGAAAATAAAACAAATAATTCTTTAAATTTACAGTATGTCCGCTTGTTCATAATACTCCTAAACCTGTTATTTCTGTTAGTATAAAACATTGAATTTCTTTTTCCGTAACGTACCTATATTATTCAATGACTATCAGTAATGAATGTAAATATACTCCCCCTTCTTATAATTATTATCTTATTGTGCAGCACCTTAACATAACCTTACTTCAGTTTCATAAAGGAGGTATCAATGAGACGGAAGTCTGGCTGTCAGCAAAATTACCAGACTCCTTTCCCCATATTGAGGAATGGGTACGTATGGGCGTGTTTTACGTTCCCAACGACCAACGCTTTTAAGCGGCTTAACATTGCTCACTGAATTATCTTATCAAGCCTTATCGCTTTTCATGCGATTAACAGCATATTCCGTATGCTCCCGAGACGTTACGTACGTCAAAAATGGTAATTTCAACCATATGATCTGTAAAGCGTTCCCCTACGCTTGTACGTTATACCATTAACACATTATAAATGACTTCATTAAAACAACTATCAACATTTAGCCTTACTCTATGATCATGACATGTTTCCAAGAGTAGGCTGTTTCAAATAGTTAGCTTGCTGCACAATAACTTTGTATTTTATTACAATAAACATTTCTGTCTGTCTGCTGAATAATGTGCCACACTCACGGCCTTATATGACACATGACACATTAGTTAGAAAACGACTTTTATGTTATTTACTCCCCCTGCGAAAATGTACATCATTCATTCATATTTTTATTGATCAATATTGAATTTGCATACATGTCAAAACTGTTTTGTTAATTACCCCTACATAGTTGACGGATAACGTAATTGATATTATGATATCTATGCATTGACGCAAATATTCCATAAAAATGTTTATAATTTATTATTCCTCGCAAATCTTTCTCTTTTGGTATTAAATTTCTCGCCGAATACTTATTTATTTACACTGAATTTAAGTTACTTTAATACAATTACTTTGTTAAACTACCTTAATGACTTACAAAAAAAAAATATTTTTTTTATCAAAAAGTTTAAATATAAAACCTTAATATGCCAACACTATTTCTAAATTATCTCTCTTTGAGCTTGCAATTTCTAAATAAATCTAGCTGTTCCCGAATAGCCACATTGGTTTATCAGATAGTATTTAAACAGTCACTAACCCTTTTAGGTTTATACATTTTGTTGTTTCTCTGCCATTGATACATGTTTTCCGTTTGAAATTCGTCCAGAAAATAATTCGTTTTGATAACAGTTAAATAGCTTTTGGTTCTCGACGTTCCTTGTGCAGAATTTGTTCCATTTCTCATCTTTGAATACGTATTTATCCGTCTTTTGATCTCGATATTCTAGTTGTTTTACCATCCTAGCCAAATCTGTTTTTGTGTTATTTCTTTTCCAACATGTTGCCTGTGTTGCTTGAAAGATAAGCAAGAGCTGACGATGCATACCCCTTTTCCCAGTGATCGGAGTAGCCGTTTTGATGTCGTGAATTTGGTTGTGTGTCCAAACAATTTCCCAAGATATATTTAATCCATTGTAGTATCATATTATTTACTCGTAATCTAAATAATACTTGTAGTGTTTTAATTTTTGTTGTGTTTCCGCGACGATTTCCAAAAAATGTTTGGTCCATTTTACTGCTTTCGTATTGCTGGTGATCAAAGTAGCCTCTTGTAGTGTAGTACTTCTTGTTGTGTTTCCGCGACGATTTCCAAATATGTTTGGTCCATTTTACTGCTATCATATTGCTGGTGATCAAAGTAGCCTCTTTTAGTGTAGTACTTCTTGTTGTGTTTCCAAGACAATGTTTCCGTGTTTGTTCGATCCTTGGTCGTACGGCGCCAAATCAACAGTGTAGCGTAGCCGCTCCTTAAGTCCTCTGGATAAATAACTCAAGACACTGTTTTTGTATCTATTTATTTTCCGTAACCAGTAGTATAACTTCTAACTGACAGAGCTAACAAAATTCCATCTAGCACAAGTAAGCCTTTAAGCATTTCATAACTCTCTGTCTCCGTCTTCGTTCCTTCTCAGGCTGTACACAGCGCAAGGCCTTAACCCTGGCCGGTTTCCGTGCCACCACGTGGTTGCTGTGTGAGCGGGCGTCCCCTTTCAGCTTAGTCCAACAATACACATTTTGTCTCCATATTTATACAGATCGGTCAAATACATCATTTACATAAGCAAAATTAATGAATTCTGGTACAAACCGAAAGTAATAAACAATAAAAATATTTCTCGTAAAATATAGATAAATTGTCACTCAAGTTACACACAATGTCCATCATTTTACTGCAAAATAACACTTATATTACCTGACCAATAACTTTAGATGCATTTTATGTGCACTTCGTGAGAAAAACAACGTTTTTCTATAGTGACGCATTTACTAATTAACCTAGATCTTAACCTGTTTAGTCTCGCCTTTTTGGAAGAAAAGTGTTCCTTAACTTATAAAAAGATATAAGGAGAGTGTGTTTTCTTTCAACAAAAAGAAATTATATAAATTTCTTTACATCTCCCATAGAAACAAAGATTTTAAGTTCATTTTAAATGAAGTTAAATTCTTAGCCAGTTTAATTGCTAAATAATGTTACCTAATGTGCTGTTCTTAGTCACATCCTTTAGTTAAAAGAAATATTTATTGACCTATGTAAATAGGAAGTGTTTTTATAAAAGAAACTGTACTCATTTCTTTACAGTAAAAAGGTATCGTGCAATAGTTAGTTCTTATTTTTTACAAAATCTAGTGGAAAAACTCTGCTCTACAGATTGCCTCAGTTGACCAAACTGTAAATAGGTACCAGCAAATTGCTGGGGGTAAGGCATAATTGGTGTTTACTGTTCTTAAAATAGGGTCGCTAGCTTATGTTCAATGTTTCACAAACTAACGGTAAATAAAATTTACCTTTACCTTTATAGTGATCTATAATTTCATGAAGATTGATTACATTTTGTGGAAACTATGTATTTTAAAACAATTTAAGAGCAATAACTCCTCAGTTATTGAAAAAATTCTGAGTGTTGTTTCGTGTTTTAGTTGAATATGCTGATCATTCTAAAAGAACGTTTAAATTGAAAGTAATTTAATCTACGTAATTGTAGTTTTTTACTTTCTCTGACACTGTATATTGACTTATCCGAATATGTGCTATACGAAATACACTAAATTTCGGATATGATTTTTGCCCGATTTTCGCCAAGAGTAGTTGTATTTTTGCAAGCTTTGCAATTATTTTGATTGAAATAGCCAGCTTTCTGCATAGTGAAGTTAAAACAGACAATATTACATGTTCAACATGCTACTAGCATCCGTTTGTTGTTGTTATTGTTTTCAACTGAACAGATTCCCCCCCACCCCCTACGACCGATTTCGTTATAATAAATACCAATTAAATGGGCATACAATTAATGCATATATAATTAAACTTTTTTTAATTGATTTGAATTGATTGGAATTAAAAGTATACTTACTTTTGTGTTTGAAAATATGTAAAGATTACAGTAATAAATATAATAAATACCAATTAAATGGGCATACAATTAATGCGTACATAATTAAACTTTTTTTAATTGATTTGAATTGATTGGAATTTAAAGTATACTTACTTTTGTGTTTGAAAATATGTAAAGATTACAGTAATAAATGTTTATGCATGTTTACACTGACAGGAAAATTGCGTATTTGAAACTAAGGGAAGTAACTCAGACAATCAGAACCTGGTGTCTATACATAAAGATAGCCACTGAATCTGTACGTCAGCTACCGATTTTGGAAGCGTCACAGAATGATAACAGCTGTTTCCTATTGCATCGTTACATATGTATTTAGTAACGTTTTCAGTTAAAACCATCATTTGCATGCCGATATTGTAGAACTGACAAGTGCCCACAATAACGTCATAATATTGGGAAACACCATCACGTGATCAGGATTCATCCGCGGAAGGGTCTCGCGGAAGAAAATTGTTGGTTTTATTCACATATGGCACAAATATACTTCATAAATTCGACAAAACATACCGTTTTCTGGTCATATAATTTAATTTAATCAATGCGGTAAACACTTTGATGTTTGATTCCGATGGAACTACATCACTGCACTGTGTTTTTCGGTCCATTTAATTATGAGAATTTGTGCGATAGCAAGGAATCGTCAACGGTTTCAGCGTTAGCCGATTCAAAAACTGTAAAGTTATTTTTTAACATTAAATGTTTTCCATCTTCCATATTAGGTAGGAAAATCGAACCAAAATCTGTTTCCCCTTAATGAGAGCATTCTATTATCAAAGTGAGCATATTATTTGTTCAAAACTATATCTTCGCTTTAATAAATGTTACTACATTTTTTTCATACAGATGTATCGAAGATAATGAAATCAAGTCCACTTAGCTATAAAGTCATACTTTAAGGCTGAAATACTAGTTACAAGCAACACTCTTTAACAATTCAATTAGTAGGCTTATGCAGCTAGTCTATTTATCACATATTTTGCGAATGTGGGTGCGTACAGTAAGTAACGGCTTGTGAATAGCCAATAGTTCTTTTTTCTCGCCAGACAAAATCGATCGATTGCAGCTCAGGCAAGGTCACCTTGAATGCGATTTCAATGTAGTTTTATGTGTAGGCTGAACAAGCAATTAACATCCTGAAAAGATATCTAAAACATTCTTACACTTAGACCGGTATAAACGTACAAAAACGCATAAATACACCACTGTAAAATTTACGTTATGAGTTCAAGGTAGGCTAAAGAAGGACGTTTTGATTTTATTTTTAGAATTTATATGATAGAATTACATGTCATGCAACTAGAACAAGTTCTCTAATGTGGACCGTGCAAGAATTTACATGGTTGTAATCAATAATAATAAATAGAAACAATGTGTATATATCTTTTACAGGTTCGGAAATTCTTCTTGCCGGTTAATCCACTGTGCTTACGGAGAGTTCGCTAATATCGATCGATTAATTTAGCAATGCGGAAATAATCTTGCACCAGTTAGTTTCAAGAGACGGTGTTATTGTCACGTCTTAGAAATTCGTGTGGTATATTTCATCATGGTCAACAGGAACTGAACTATATAATAGATTTTTATTTACACTATCGATATTAACGTTTAAAGAAAAACACACAACGTTTGCGCCTATGTGAATAAACATCTTATTCTCTCGAGAAATATTTCGAAATTAACATGTGTGTTCAAAGAAAAGTGTTCGTCACACGGAAGGTTCCGCAACCCGGAATCGAACTTCTGGAAGGGGCTGGATGTAATGTGGAATTATGGGACAGCGATGAAGCGATTCCAAGGGAGGAGCTTATACGGGGGATATCCGGTGCTCACGCCCTGTTCTGCATGTTGACGGATACGATTGATGGCAAGGTGCTGGATGCTGCGGGTAGGTATCTGACTTAGTTTAATATGTTGTCGATCTGGCTATGCGGGCTGTTACCAGACCTTTTTATTAGCCCACCATCATCAGATGGTGGGCTATTCTAATCACTCTGCGTCCGTGGTCCGTCGTCCTTCCGTCCGTCCGTCCTTCCGTCCGTTAACAATTACTCGTTATCGCATCTCCTCAGAAACTGCCAGGGGGATTTTGACCAAACTTTGTCAGAATGATGTATTGGTACCCTAGTTGTGTCCCCCTGAAAATCAGACTGGTTCAACAATTTTTGAGTGAGTTATGGCCCTTTGTTTATTTTTATAATTTACATAGTTATATAGGGAAAAACTTTAAAAATCTTCTTGTTCAAAACAACAGGGCCTAGTGCTTTGATATTTGGTATGAAGCATCATCTAGTGGTCCTCTACCAAGAATGTTCAGATTATTTCCCTGGGGTCAAGTATGGCCCCGCCCCGGGGGTCACAAGGTTTACATAGACTTATGTAGGGAAAAACGTGGCTTGAAAATCTTCTTGTCCAAACCACAAAGCCTAGGGCTTTGATATTTGTAATGAAGCATCATCTAGTGATTCTCTACCAAGTTTATTCAAATTATCCCCCTAGGGTCAAATATGGCCCCGCCCCGGGGGTCACATTGTTTATATAGACTTATATAGGGGAAAAAAAAGAAAAACCTTTCGTCCAAAACCACAGGGCCTAGGGCTTTGATATTTTGTATGTGACATCATCTAGTGGTTCTCTACTAAGATTGTTGAAATTATTCACCTAGGGTCAAATATGGCCCCACTCTGGGGGTCACATGGTTCATATAGACTTATATAGGGAAAAGCTTTTAAAATCTTCTTGTCAATAACCTACAACATTCAAATTTGGACCACATGTATGGTTTTGAGTGGCAAGATGAACTTTGACATGAGCTGACCTTGATTTGACCTAGTGACCTACTTTCACATTTCTGTAGCTACAGCTTTCAAATCTGGACCACATGCATAGTTTTATGCACTGAAAAAAACTTTGACCTTGACATTGACCTAGAGACCTACTTTCACATTTCTCAAGCTACAGCCTTCAAATTTGGACCACTTGCATAGTTTTGTGTACCGAAATGAACTTTGACCTTAAGATTGACCTAGTGACCTACTTTCACATTTCTGTAGCTACAGGCTTCAAATTTAGACCACATACATAGGACTGTGTACCGAAACAAACTTTGACCTTGACATTGACCTAGTGACCTACTCTCAAAATTTTGAAGGTACAGGCTGCAAATTTGGACCACATGCATAGATTTGTGTTCTGAAGTAAAATTTGACCTTGATTTTGACCTAGTTACCTACTTTCACATTTCTCAAGCTAGAGCCTTCAAATTTGGACCACTTGCATAGTTTTGTGTACCGAAATAAACTTGATGCACAAGCATAGTTTTGTGTACAAAGAACCTTGTCCTTGAAATTGATCTAGTGACCTACTTTCACATTTCTCAAGCTACAGCTTTCGAATTTGGACCACATGCACAGTGTTGTGTACGGAAATGAAAATTTGACCTTGAGCTAGTCAATAAGTCTTGAAATTTGGAACACTCAAAAATGGCACATTGGTGGGTGCCAAGATCACTCTGTGATCTCTTGTTTAGTTAGTTTGATAAAAATGACAAGAAAATAATAAACAAACCTGTATATGATCTTTTTTATAAGTTCAGTTTTAATGACTTAATAACATATCTGCATATATCATGGCAGATGCTGGGTTTGTTAGGAACGTGTAATTAAGTTTGATACTATAGAAATGATTTCTTGAAGTTTCTAATGACGAGTCATGAGACACGTGGTTTTCAACTAGCAGGTAACTAAGTTAATAAACTCCTAGCGCCTCTGATCCCTAGTTGCCGATCGTCATATAGGTAGTTAAATCAAATACGAATAAAATCTATTTATAATGGGTGTATTTATCGGCATAATGATTTTTAATGCATTCATGAAGACAGAAAAAAATAGTTTTTATTTTTAGGTATTTACTTCAGATATTGAAAATCCTCATCAAATATATCCAATTTTACTTAGTTTATAAATAAGTTGTTTATATAGAGCTACATTCATAATTAAATGGCATGCAGTGTCACTTGAATATTAAAAAGACTTCCAGTCTTTAGTGGTAGTACACATTCATACTGTGTTTAGCTATACATGACTGTATTAATTGTGTACTATTTTAAACCTAATGTATATTACTGGTAATACACATAAACTTTGTTAATTTTGTGTTTACAAAAATTGTATATAGTAACTGTCGGTATCTTCAAATTAGAAAAGGAAAGTCTACGATAGATGCATTATTTGTGTTAATGACTATGGTGCAGAATTACATTAATAATAATAAACGTTTGTATTGTGTTTTTGTCGATTTTAAAAAGGCATTTGATTGTATTTATAGAAATGCACTGTGGCTAAAGTTATTTAAGTTTGGTATTAGAGGCAAATTATTACGTATTGTTAAAGATATGTACAACAAAGTTAAATCATGCGTAAAGCTATGTAATAGCTATTCTGATTTCTTTGAATATGCTGTTGGCCTACGTCAAGGGGAGGTAATTTCTCCTATCTTATTTTCTCTTTTCATAGATGATTTTGAGCTGTTCTTGCAACAAGACATTAATTGTGGTCTGACTATAAATGACATAGTACTTATACTTCTGTTATTTGCCGATGATATGGTAATTTTGGGGAAATCGCCTGCAGAAATTAATAAAAGCTTAACACTTTTAGAACAATATTGTAAAAAGTGGAGTTTAGATGTAAATATAGATAAAACCAAAGTTGTTGTTTTTAGAAAAAGAGGCGGTTTGAAGCAAAATGAACAATTTGTATATGATGGTAAATATCTTGAAGTTGTAAATGATTTTAATTACCTTGGAACTGTTTTTAATTATACTGGAAGTTTTACCTTAAATCAAGAACAACTTATTGGAAAGGCGACAAAAGCTCTCAATGTGTTATTAGTTAATTGCAATAGATATCAACTTAAGCCAAAAATCTTATGTCAACTTTTTGATTCATTTGTTGGATCAATATTAAGCTATGCTGCTGAAATATGGGGTAATAGTAAGTCAAAAGAAATAGAAAGAGTCCATCTCAAATTTTGCAAAAAAGATACTTAATGTTAAACAAAATACATGTAATACTGCTGTATACGGGGAACTTGCACGGTACCCTTTGTATATATTAAGATATGTAAAAATCGTTAAATACTGGTTTAAATTGTTAGCGACTGATAATGTTATTTTAAAAGAAGTTTATAACATTGCATTTGCTGATTGTAGTCTTGGAAAGAAAAATTGGCTGTCAAATATTAAAAGTTTACTTTGTAACTACGGTTTTAATTATGTGTGGGAATATCCCGAATCTGTAAACGATAAAGTTTTTGTACCTTTATTTAAGAAAAGAGTTATAGACTGTTTTATACAGAACTGGCATAATGATAAAGAGAACAGTGCTGTATTGAATTTATACAACCATGTAAAAGATTCATTTATATACGATAGTTACCTTGATATACTGCCAAGTAATCTAAGAATATATCTTACTAAAATTAGAGTATCATCTCATTCGCTACATGTTCAAACTGGCAGATATGGTGTAAATAGAACTGTTAGAGGTGAACGATACTGTACATACTGTAATCTCCATGACGTTGAGGACGAGTATCATTTTATTTTAATATGTCCATGTTACACTGATATAAGAAAAAAATATATAAAACGATGTTATTACATAAGACCCAGTATGTGTAAGTTTATTGAGATGTTAAAGACAGAAAATAGAAATATATTAATAAATCTATGTCTATATCTTAGAACTGCATTGTCACATAGATTATCTTTATCAACAATTATTACAGAATAATTCATCCTCTGTATCTGTTAAATGTGAACATCCTGTATAACTTCGATCATTGTGATTTTATTTATTCATGTTTTATTATGTTCAATGTATATTTGACGATGTACACATGTACAAGTCTGAATAAATTATCTGTTCTGTTCTGTTCTGTACGAAATTTGGGTCTAGTATACGTTTGAAATGTCGATAAATAGGAAATATTTAAATCCTGCGATAGTATGATTCATTTAGATGATTGAAAAGTGCTAATAAAAATACTAGCCTATTACTTTACGTTGAATCATGATTGTATTTGCAGTACAATTTCAAGTAAGAGTGACACCGCCTGTATGATTAAAATAATTAATAAGAAGAAGTATCGTGTGTCTATAGTTTTGTTAAATAAAAGAGGGCCATTGTTAACAACTCCATCGTTCAAATAGTTCAATACAATACATGTGCGATCATTCTAAATATCTGTTTTTGAGCATGCCCTTTTTGTTCTTTGTGATAATTTATGCTAATCGGCCATATGGTGTTCTTCCCTCCCCCATACCGAGTTGTCGTTAGTATTGGAGAACAACCATTTTCATTATTTGCCTGTATTTTAAACCTGTCAGAATAACGTACATGTTAATTAATGTATAATAGTACATGTTTTCATTTATTTTCAGGACCAAATTTACAAGTTGTAGCCACGATGTCTGTAGGATATGAACACATTGATCTAGAAGCATGTCGTGCACGAAATATTCGTGTTTGCAACACTCCTAACGTGTCCACAGACAGTGTGGCTGAGTTAACAGTGGCACTGCTGTTGCTCACTGCTCGGCGATTACTAGAAGGTAGGTGTCTGTGTTTCGTTTTCGTCGTAATGCAGTTTAACGACGCACAAAACATTTGTCGGATAATCCAGCTAATGTTCCTTTTTGTTTTTGTTTTTGCTTTTATTGTTGGGTTAAACTTCGCACTGATACAATTATAGGGCATATAGTGACTTTCCAGCTTTGATGGTGGAGGAAGACCCCAGCTGCCCCTCTGTGCATTATTTCATCAAGGGCAGGCACCTGGGTAGAACCACCGACCTTCCGTTAGTCAGCAGGATAGCTTCTTCACATGGAGAATTTAACGCCTAAAGGCTCGGACCCACATCGGTGAGGGGCAAGCGATTTGAAATCAGCGACCTTAACCACTCGGCCACGGAGGCCCCTGTAGTGTTCCTGGATTCATTATTAATACTAACTTGAATTCTGCAAGTAAAGGTAGGTAGGTCCCTAATGAACCCCTTTAACATAACAATTCTGAATCTTCTTTTTGTAATTATCCATAAGCATTGTGTCTTAAGTTTAAATTTGATGCTTTACGTTCGGTTTCTATGTTAGAAAGATAGTCTCTAAGAGAGAGAGAGAGAGAGAGAGAGAGAGAGAGAGAGAGAGAGAAGAGCTATGTTGGTAATAGGTACCACGTATCGTAAGTTTACGTAAGATAAGGGAGTTTGATTGGTCAGGTATTGTTTGAGTATGATAAGTTTCGCCCTAGGAGTTTAAAATTTAATTGATTACAATGCGAAGAATTATCATTTCTTGGCTTATATTTGAAAAATATCAAATAAAATTAATATAAAGCATTAATTAGCAAAATGCAGTTTAATGTAAATGTAAAATATTTTAATTTTCTGTTGTAAACTAAATTTTCCTTTCTTGTGTTTGGCAGGGGTTCAGGCTGTTAAAGATGGGCAATGGGGGAAATGGAAGCCTATGTGGTTGTGTGGTATGGAGCTTGCACAGAAAACAGTTGGAATACTAGGACTCGGACGCATAGGCTTTGGCGTTGCTAGGCGACTGAAGCCATTCGGAGTCAAAAAAATTGTGTACCACGATGTCTGCAGAGTCGGCTACGCAGACGATATCGGGGCTAGTTTCGTAGAATTTGATAAACTCTTGATTGAATCAGATGTTATTTGCATTTGTTGTAATCTTACACCACAGACAAAACAAAGATTCAATAAATCTGCTTTCAAAAAGATGAAAAGGCACGCCATATTGGTAAACAGCGGAAGAGGCGGAGTGATAAAACACGATGATCTGTTAGAAGCATTAACTTCCGGAGAAATTGCTGCGGCTGGACTGGACGTTACAGAACCAGAACCACTTCCGGCGGATCACCCGCTTGTACATCAACCGAATTGTATTGTTCTTCCGCACATGGGAAGTAACACTTGGGACTCTAGAAATAGTATGTCGGAAACAACCGCCAATAATATATTATCTGTATTTAATGACCAAACTGCCACTGGTTTGGTGCAGTAGAAATTGCTTTAGAATTGTTTTTACTTCCATGGTATTTTTGTAGTTAATATAAAAAAACATACTGTTGTTTCTAAAACTAATACGTTATTCATTTCCAGTAGTATTGTTTCTAATACTTATACTAGATTCGTCAATTTAAGAAAATGGACCCTAAATAAATTCCGCCAATTTCCGTGTGATTTCATAGTTTTGTCGGGCTGGACGTGGATTGACCTGAATTAGCCACATGACCTATGTTTACTCAAACGTCAGTTAATCATGTTGTCTATTTCAACTATCTAGTACTCTTGCCCCTAATTGATTCGTCCCAGGTTAAAAATTTAATAACGAAGGCTAATAAGGTCACCAGGGCATTCCCCCTCTTTCGTCCCCAACCCCTTCTATTGAAATATGACCTTAAAAATATTTATAGTCAAACTGTTTAATAAAAAATATACTTATTAAGTAGTAAACAATGTTCACTTGCTTACTGTTTTAGAAATACCGTGTCATGTGAAAATTTGTAATAGCCTAATTCATTTATATTTCTGTATAATGACATGTTTCATAATAAGTGAGTTAATAAGTTCTGTTCAACTTCTGTTCTGTTCGTAAAAAAATAACGAAAAATGCCGGAATCGCATTCGAATACGTAATTTGCCGATTGTTATTACAGGTCCACTATCCTAAGATGCGTCCACTCAAAGAAGTATAAAATACATTTTTTATAGCTCTTTGGTCCACTGGTATGTTATTCATAATTAAGAATTGCCAATTAATAAATAAATTCGTCGAAAACGATTGTTTTACACAAAATTATTATAATGCTGGTAAATTTGCCAGCTTTATAATTTTGTTATATTCAAACATCATGCTGATATAGGCCTAAAAGGTATACATGTTATATAGCATGTATATACTACGCTTTTCACTGGTAAGAGTTGCAGTCGCAATCAAGATAACGTGATCTAAAAATAGTTTACCTGTAACGCCCAAGTACAATAGCTTTACATGTCTGTGTAAAATCTGTTTTACAGGTTAGAAACACGTAATGATAAAACCCACTGTCGCTCAAAACATAAATATCACTGCATCTTGACCGTGGGAAAATGGAGTAATACGAAACTTGCATGGGGGCGACAGGTCCGATTGAGTAAAGAAATATAAACACATTAAACTTGCGTTGTATGTTATAATGCTTTAAATAATACTTTACTTAAATGTATAAGATATATTTAAAGTTAGAAGATACATATAAAATTTCTTGATCACTATAAAAAGAACTGCCCAATTTCAAAATTTGTAACAGCCCTTTTTACCCATTGGAATCGTCCATATACAAAATAAAGCGTCGGCGAAAGGGGTTGTATTTCTTTGTGCTTATTACAAAAATCGTAATTAATGGAGAATAAGACATCATTTTCAAAGAAATATTTGTTTTCATGTACATGTTCAGAATATTACCGTTGTTCATCATCGTTGAATTTATGGGAAGTTGTTCTTTTCAATTAAAAATAAATGCTTTACACCCCCTCAAAATCTTGTATTTACCCAATTTTCCCACGGCCTTGTCGGGGAGCTGACAATCAAATTTAATAACATTACAGCATATAAGCATTCCTGTTAATAGATCTATGCTGACTAGTCTGGACTACATAATAATCTACTCGACCTTTTGACGGCCCCGGAAAAAAAACTTCTCAAAACATATAATTCCTTTCGTTTGAGCAGACGAATTACAAAGAAATTATTTTCCCTTAAAGCGATTAAAGTCTCCGCTAGGGGTCGCTATATATGTTGCGCACGATGTTATAAAAAACTGATTGTTAGTTAATTCAGCTTTGGGTGTCTGACATTACCCTACACGAGAAAAAATTTAATATTTTTTTTTCTTTTTTTTTTTTTAAACATTTAGCAGGTGGAAACAAAATTGGCGAAATAAATAAAATATGTTCATGGTTGTTGATTTAGAATATAGTTTTCAGTCATTAAATCATTATGTTTTGCATTTAAGTTTGATTGTATATCTACAAGTATGTAATGAAGTCGTTCCTTATCAAAGATATTTTATTGGTGTTGGAACATTTCGATTAAAGATATACCGAAACAAACTTTAATTGAATTACATGTTAATTATTTTGTACAAATATGTGTGTTTTCATAGTGATTGTTAAATTTAAGCAATTGAAGTTCATAGTTTGTTATTATGTATTGTGTGTGTGCTTGTCAGTGATGCGACCCAAGTGCTTACTGCAATTTACATATGGAAATATGAATTTCTGAAATGAATATTTTGTTCGTTATTCTTTGTTTGGTCTCTAAGGAGACGTGTAAAAGGTTCAAGGGAAATCGTTTTTCCCGTACATTCGAGGGTTTTCAAACTTAGAGGTTCCGTCTAGCCGTCTATGATGAACACCTACCTTTGTACAGCTAGGGCAGACCCATTTAACATACTGTGACATTTTTATGATGGCTTCACTCTTACGTAAAAGGTGAAAATATCAGTACATGTATTTCAAAGATTTGTGGGCTACTGTGTGTATTTGATTCCTTCATTCCCGATTACACGTGTAGCGGTTCTCGTATCGGGTGACCTCGGTAGCTCAATTGGTAGAGCGTTGGCACGGTAAGCCGAAGGTCCGAGGTTCGAATCCTGGTCGAGGCTGCACATTTTTCCTGAGACTGTTACATTTGGGGGATCGTCCGGGATGCTCACCCTTGGAGCCCATGGTGGGCGAAGCAGTTTGGCTGGGTGTGCATCTGAATTCGGTTAACAGTCTGCGGCAGACATTGGCCAGGAGTGCCAATGTCTCGCAATAAGAGGGATTGTGTGTAGCGGTTCTCGTATCGGGTGGCCTCTGTAGCTCAATTGGTAGAGCGTTGGCACGGTAAGCCAAAGGTCTGAGGTTCGAGTCCCGGTCGAGGCTGCACATTCTTCCTGAGACTGTTACACACGATAGGCGTGGTGAAGTGTCAAAATGTCATTCTATCTATTTATGGATCAGAGTTTTGACTGCAGTGGAAACTTCCAAACTCGAACCAATTTTGCAAAGCGTAGTAATACCCACACCAAACTTTCATCCATATGTTCCAGAGACTATATATATTTTACGTCTATGATAGACCATATGAAATTTCATTAAATTGCATTCTTTGATGAAAAAGTATTCTGTATACAAAAATGAAAGTAAAGTACATTGTACACAAATCACAAGGAAGATAATTTTTAAATTAATTCAAGTTGTGGTTATGATGCTTGTGCTATTTACTTCCTCCTTGTAATTTATTGTTGCATGTTAAGTTATTGTTGCATGAAGTGATACTAAATTATCTTCAACGAAGTCATCGTTATTGTCTCAATGATCTAAATATGTCTAAACGGCCATGATTGTCCTATATCGCTCATCTCAATGACATTGCTGTTAATGACAAGTAGAAATTCAAGGTGAGAGACTCATCTTAAGTACGTCACATTCAAACATCGAGATATCAATTCACGAACCAAAGGTATAGCGTACATGTGATGTAATATAAGATTGAGAGCCCGTTAATCTACCTGGCAATTATTGCTTACTAAATAATTAATAATCTGACCTAACCAAACGTCTACACATATCACATTCTTATCTGGGAACATCCTAGCGTTGACTGCTAGCAAAACTTCCGTGTCCAGAATTCGTGTCAAAAATCGCTAGTTTCACCGTACTTACGGTTAGAAATGTCCGTTGGCACTGTGTTTAGTGTACCGCTGTTCACCCGTTCAATGTCACATTTCAAAAAGCTTAGTGTCGTTGGAAAATACATGTACCAAGCTAAAATAGGATACTTCTCATTTGTATTTCTACCAGTTGCAAGGCCCAGGATATCCACGTGTTGGAAAACACGAATGAAATGTAACCGAAGAATATTGACAACTACCTGTTGTGAGGCATAATAGCTAAATTGGAATGTAAGTACATTTTGTGTCTTTGGGACTGGTAAGAAATGAATGTGATCGAGTGTAAACATGGTAAAATATGTCACTTCCTCATTAATCAAGAGCACATATCTCTGACCAACTAATCACTCTGTAAGAGATCTTATTGATATACACATTTTCTTAGTTAATATGATTAAAACCAATGAAAACGTTATTGTCACGGCCTGCTTCCAGCCGGTAGAGCTATATTTGCCCATAACACCCTCATTGGTGGATATGGCCTCAGCCTTATAACGTGTCAACAAATTAATAGTTGATAGTGTGGACATGGGTCCTTTTGGACTGACGGGACACTACAAACTGTAAAACAATATCCAAGATATGATATATGATTTATTTACTTCAAAAGTAATAGAGGTAAACAACGTAGCGGTCACTACAATATAGCGAAGGCGAATGCATTCATCATAAACGCTACGGGTCACAGGTTAGTATGATATTAGTGTACTATAACGGGACATATAGATTATATTCCATACAGGTACGAAAGGAGTATTGGAGGGTCGTGGTTTCTGGGGCGGACTGTTTGATTATTTCCCTTGGATCATTTATGTATTTATATAAAACGGGTAGTAATGGAATTAAAAACAACATGTCTGATTAATTTGTTATGTTTTATCGTATACTTTATTGTAAAATCGCAAGTTAATATACAAATAAGTGTAAGATAATTTGCCCCGCGACATTATGATGCCTTCTGTTGATTGATTTGTGAAAAAAGCGCCGGTGTAAACAACGGCAATTTTTTTTATAAATCAACGGCACGTTACTACATACATACTGGTTTTAATATAACATTAATCAAACTTGACCGATATCTTACAGCCATTTACAATCTATTTCAATGACGGGGTTGCTGGAGAAATGAAGATTCTTGATTGTATACATGGTTAATTGCAGTTTTAGCCCTTGCCTGATGGACCGATCTGGTCCATGACCCCTGCTCAAACTTGGCCTCCAGAGAAATAATCGTCATGGACATTGTGTAAAAGACTGATCTGAAAAAACTCACGATAATTAATAAAATTTGAAGAAAAAAATATGGTTCTTGCACTCTTTATTTTCCCTGTTTCTAGAAGAAATTGCCTTAAACTGAAACGTGTAATACATGAAGTACAAAAGGGGCAGATTATTTTATAATTATTGAAGACCGTTTACAGGTAATATGGTTTGCTCTACCTCTCATATATATTTATATCATCAAGTTTTAAACTACCTCTATTATAATGTCACATCTTCTTCCTTCGCATCAATTTTACAAGGACAATAACTCGGCGGCACTTCATCTTTTCCTCGTTCATGAAGGTTGAACTTTTTTTATTCAGAGACATAAGTAGTATTTGACATGAATTAAACAATGCAACCTACTTCCAAACAATGCGTTTCTCCATATATTACTGTTTTAACTAAACTGGTAATTTTGCATTGAACGTCGAGCATACGTTAGCCAAAGCTTGTAAATGTTTCCAATGAGATGATTAATGATGATGATGATAATGATAATGATGATAGTGATGGTGGTGGTGATAATAATAATAATAATAATAATAATAATAATAACAACAACAACAACAACAACAACAACTTCGTTTTCCAGTAAAAGAGCTGGGATCCTCTGGTTGTGTGGGATGTTCAAAATGCATTTACCGCCGTGAAAAAATGTGAAAAATTTTATATAACTATCCACAATAGGCTTAAGAAAGGTAGCAATAATATAATCTTAAATATATTTTTGTTGTATTCCAAAAAATCAAAAAAATCATACGTTAAGACTCAAAGCGTTCTCGCATATCAGATATTTACGATAGTTTGTCACGGGTACCATGTTGAAGATCTGATTACTGAGAATGACTAAATGTAGACAAGGCGGAAATTAAAATATTGTTTGTTTCTGCTTCCGTTTCCTACCCATAAGAAATTGCCCCTACCATAAAAAATCATATTGCAAATTAAAAATATTTTTAAGACGTCAGAAATGTTACATTAAACAAAAAATATGATTACAGAGGTGTTTATGACTGAAAGTTTTACCGACATGCGCCCTTTAAACGTAGAGTTTTCTCGTAGAATGTGTCGTGTTCTCATGTTTTCGCCGTACCAACACAAAATACGACATGAAAAGGTGTTTGTCTAGTTGTCGTAATTTCGCCAGTCAATCAGCCATCAAACATTTTACTACATGCTAGAGGGAGAAAACTTCAATCTTTATTTAAAAATTTGTTACTGGATTTATCCCGCCTGAGAATCTTTCATTACAGTTCATCAATCATTATGCATTTGTTTTTTTTATATAATTATATGTATTTATCGAGAAAAAAATTCTTTGAGAAAAATATTTCTTATGATTTTATATTGAGTCTTGAAAAAATACCCATTGGGAGTTTATGTGCAAACATTAAACACAATGTTTGGCCTTTGCTTTTTCGACTGTCTGTGTCTGTGTCAGTGTCTTGTGCCGTAGGGTGTCGTTGCTACATCACTTGAACACACTGGGTCTAGTGGTCTGACACTACTGTATAATATATTGCACTATTTCCTTATGAGTAAAGATATTGCGACATGTGGACGTACCAATTTACTTCATTACTATAGGCACAGCGAGGAACTAAGAATCTCTAATTCCGGGTAAATCATTTGAATACATTACTAGTAGTACTTCTTCATATGTTTTATTTGCCAACTCATCAGTCCATATCATGTTTTATCCTACCTTCATGCAGAATAAAGGCAAAAATCATGGGTTGTGTAAAATTTGCTTTATCAGGTCAGTGACTAAATAAAGCATTTCGGACTTCTTTTTCCTTATTTTTTTTTTGCTTCAAAACGACGCCATCTTGTTTTTTTTGAGAAAAATACATATTTATGCAATTATTTAAAAAAACGCGCTTTTATAAGGTACATGAGACCATGTCACTAATGTATTGCGTATAAATACCGTATTTGCAATTACCACAAAAAGTTTTTATAAGGAAACGCTTGGAGAAACGGAAAGGAGGCAGTACAAAGCTTCTAGGACTGTAATCGCCTACTGGACTTTCAAAACTTCTTACAAATGTCTGTAACCACAAATCTGAAATAAAGATATTGCATTATTAACATGACTGTATGTCTATCATTAGAAACCATCTGCAATACAAGTCTATTATCTAGATTTCCTGAATTTTGTGCTCTCCCGGCCGTGGAATCTGATGATGAAAGAAGCTAAATTTGCCAATTTTAAAATCAATGCAGAAAATTCCCTGCAGATGATAGCACCAACTGCTACACTGTTTCATACTCCGGTAACACTGTCAAATCTGAAAATAAGTTCAAATATATGTGCCATTCTTACCGTTTTTTCACAATTCCACTTTTCCTGACGCCCTTGCTAAATGACAACTCCACTTTAAGCTAGCTCAACGAAGGCATGCATTCGCATCTGCAAGTTACTACGTCATAATTTCAAGATCTAGCCTACTCAGCTAATATGCAATTCATTCTGATAATTGCCTCTAATTTGTAAATTTGACCCTGGCCAATTCGACACTTAGATGAAAACTGTTTACTGCCTACAAAATGACCCCTCTATAGCGTTTATTCAAGTTATTCAAGGATTTTAGCTTTTAGCTTTCTGCACTTTAATCAAGGAATATTGCATATGGAATGGGGTTATATTGAAAAGAAATCATCAAAGAAACGGTTGTCAAACGTCTGCTTAGTGAAAATGGGTATCCGACTTGCAACTGAACTTCGGAAAAAATTCACTTGGCAGCAAATTTAACTAATTCAGTCATGTTGAGCAGAAGAGAGAAGTCGGATACAAAACTCAAGGTTAGCCTTTGTTTTTCAGCTTTTATTTCATAATACTTGAGATTTTATTTACTTGAATACTGAGTGATTACTGAGTGTACATTCTTGAATACTGAGTGTACAGAATACTGAAGGTACATTCAATAAGGTAGTTCCTGTTATTTTTCTCCAGCTGTCGAAACTTTTATACCTATTCAAAAAATGACACAGAATTATTTACTTAACGTTTTGCTTTGCTGGGGACACAGGTATTGGCGAGTATTTACTCCCGTGACTTATTCTTACACTATTTGACGATATAGAGCCTGATCCAGGGCAATTATTTCAATCCAAATTTATGCATATGATTCATGTATTATCAACAAAATTGAAAAAACGTCAGGCTAGAAAATATATATTAATGTTGAGAAACAAAGTTAATGATTTGAAGAGCTGAAGAGCACATTTTTTTAATCTAACGTACGCAAACCACTGGCAGTATTTGAACTAACGAAAGAAAAGATTTAAAGCCATTACCAGACCTTTAACCCTTATCCTACTAAATTTCTACAGTGAACATGTCTATCTTTCAATTTTGACAGTAGCACTAGCTGTTAAAAGGGATGCTTACCAAAAAGACACTGACTGAATGGCGAACAGTGTAGATCATGATCAGACTGCACGGATGTGCAGGCTGATCATGATCTACACTGGTCGCAAAGGAAGAATCAGTCATGTCTAGCCTGATAGGTGTTAACCATGGACATATAAAAAACTCTGAAATCATTAGTCCTCCACCTCTGATTCATGTGAAGAAGTTGACAGTTACTTGCGGAGAACGAACAGGTTTGTACTGGTACAGAATCTAGGAACTCTGGTTAGGTTAACTGCCCGCCGTTACATGACTGAAATACTGTAGAAAAACGGCGTTAAACCAAAAAAAAAAAAAAAAACATAAAAAACTTCCGTTCATACATGCTGAACAACGTAAAAACACATTTTTACGGGATCACTAGTGCATTGAAATTGCATTTTACTATTTTCAGTTTTGAATTGGTATGAAGTTGATACATTCTTAAGGGTTTATCGAACGGTTGATGCAAAACATATCCTAAACGTGATACTAATTGATTGGCTCTACTAGCGAGTAAGATATGGAACAAAAAATGGCAAAGATGTTCCCCTTTGTGAAGAAAGCACCAAATTTTGCATGAAATTACTTTAAGGTATCCCAAATTCTGCAAGAGGAGGAGACACGCTATATCTGCCCTGGAACCTCCTTTAAAATCAGTTTAAAAAAGGGAGGTAAAAATGTCTTGAAGATAATAATGTTTCCTTTAAATTGAAATTTATCTCTATAGTAACGTTTCATATGATTTAAACATGGATAACATATCACTAGCATAGACAAACAACCATTTGATATTGACAAATATACAACGTTTACTCCAAAATACTCTTATTTCTCAAGATACATACTAAAAGGGAGGTAATCGGATTTTACTGTATGTTTAATTTCAAAACTTCTTGTGAAAAGATGTTTCTTATGAAGAAAGCATGAAAGTTTGTATTTAACTATTATAAAGTATACTGGATCGGAAATGGACTACATATACGATTTGTTGGCTTGAATAGTCCAAACCATGAGTCCCCAAAAGGGAACTACCTTTTATTTATTTCAATTAAATATATCTAGAACAATTTCAAAAACCAATTATAATCATTGACACAAAATTTATTAAATTACATTTTATATACATTCAATATACATGACTCAGGAAAAATAATATGAGGTCCTTAAAGGGGAAATTGATAAAAATCACATTTTAAGGCCAAATTTATTTATTTCAATCGTTAAAACTTAACATAAGTAAAAGAACCGAATTCATTGATCTTATGTATAAAATATCAAAAAGTAAAAAATATTCACATGTTTACCTATATATCTGTATTTATTAGGGCAGTAGATTTATATAAAAGAGAGAGACCCTTCAATGGATCATTGTTTTGTATAACATTTACATAACAGTATAATATGACATAATTATGTTTTCAAATCAAATGACTCATCCAAAGACCCATAAAATTAGAGAATCTGATATTTACACACATTTAGTATATATCAATAGATATCTAAGAATTGTAATAGGTTTCCCAAATACTTTTCTAATACATTTGTTTGACAAATTTATATTTCTTATACATGAATGTGTTATTGCACTGGCATTTAATTGGTTCTGGTCACAATAGCATTTTATATCAAACTGACTTTTTTTAATGAGCTACCAAACATACCTAGGCCAATTTTAGAGAACAAATCCTTACTTCATTTTAAAGAGTTATGATAAAACTGACATAAAATGAAGAGAAAAGTAGGTTTGCTTACTGTAAAATCACATCAAAATCACACTGCTGTGACTGGAAGTACTACGCATACTAAAATTGAGTTTCAATTCACAAAATGCAACCCCCTCTCTCAATTTTTCTATCAAAATGTCAAAAATACACCCAAAATGAAATTTAAACAGAAATCAGCTTTAATTTAGACCTCTCTGGCCATGCCAAGTGAAGAATTAATGTTCAAATACCTGGCAGCCATTACGTGTAATGGAAGTCAAGTGTCATTACTGGTGAATCCAGATTCAAGCAATGCAAGGGTCACATTTAAGGTTTACAGACACTAAATAGAAAAGTGGCGCGGAAAAATTATGGTAGTCGCAAAATATGGCGCATTCAAAGAGTCCTTCTTTGCTCTGTAGAGCTTTTTTCCTTCTTTTTTACATGTTTTGCTGAAATCACATAACATGTCTACCCTTGACATATAGGATGCATCTTCGCAATAGTATGATAGCATGGCAGATTTATTATACAGATGTAGGTCATACAATTTGGGGTATTATTTTTAGTTGATTTTGGTTTGTTTGACTGAAGTACATGACCCCCAATTTTCTTTTGATGTTTTTTCAGGACTAACATTTTTCGTTAAGAAAATGTAAAAATTGCAAGCTACAGACATTTAAAACGGGCCCTGCTCTGTGCTGTAGCCATTTGAAATGTGTCAATTTTATCAAGAATAAAGACGTCCAGCTAATATGTAGTATGTTCATACCTTAATGTTTCTCCACAAACGTGGCTTCATATTTAAATATTAGAAATGTGAACATCAGATAGTTTAGATGTTTACGTGCTGTCTATTTCCTTTAGAAACTAGAATTTTATCTACCACCGTTACTGACTTACAGCTTGATTCCTTTGTTTATAGCATACCCATGTATCGTTCCAAAAGTTTGAAGTCACAACATGTGGTACACTAACTGGTATGCGACATGGTACACATTTGATTGCCGCAGATACATAAAACCAAAACCACAAATGGGGTAATGTTACGAGCAACCAACACTGATACACACTGTTATTTTCTATAGTTAAACAGTTTGCTAGTTGTTAGCTGTAGCTTCAATTGGCCGTTCCAAACACTTCTGGAACATGCTGACTAATTCCGTAGTAAGCCGTTTTTGGCATAAAAACAAGGACAAAAATCCAACAGGAAAAGACACATCAAAGAACGTAGACTTAAAACTAACATTCTTAATAATGCATTATCTGGTTGTGATACTGTCTCAATTCTTTGCAAGTCATAGGATATCTTTACTTGTGGTTATGCCGTGTTAAAAGATTCAAGAAGCGCACATGACAACTGGAAGGATAGACGCTGCATAATTAGCTGTTACAAGTTGGAGGAAACTCATCAATGTAACTACAAGAAAACATACAAAGGCATATATAAATGTATCAAGCCAGTCCTGTCTACTTAGATATTTTGAAGACATGTGTGCTAGAGAGTAAAATACTGGCAAATCTATTACAGTTTTAGGTTAATATTGAAAAGGGTTGTTATGCCTAAAATTAAATGTTGTTTGTTTACGGTAACCTGATCGTAACCTTTCTTTCAACTTTTGTAAGTTCACGAAAGAATGCTTGGGACATTACCCTAAACAAGCAATTATTCTAGGACTTATAATTGCGTTACTGAGAGGTATTCGTAACACTGTATTGGATAAAGAGCACATATCAGCTATGATTACATTAGGACGGCCTGTAATAGTCATTTTACCCGTGCTGAATGAGCTCCATCGGCTTTACCGAGATGCAGAGTATATTCAACACTGACCCAAAGCTACAATGTTCTGAGTGATCATTTCTTTATCTAATACAGCTTAATATGCAAGATAACTGTAGCTCAGTATATTTAAGGAGACATTGTTTATAAACTTATCGATTAATCTTTACCTTAAAAAATTTACAACTAACTCTATTTGGTATGACTTTCTTTATTTCTGTATCATGTCTTCATCTTAAACCTTTTTTTTATATGTAACTATTTGCGTTCTTGGGGTGTCTGCAGTAAATCACTGAACTATAGAAATGTTTATAGTTATAAGCTCTATGGAGGCGTTCAGTGAGAGAGACCATCTAGTGGTAAAGGTGTTGTCAGATCAATAGGAAGGTCGTTGGTTCAAACCGTACAAAGGTTAATCTATCATACAAATTACCAGTGCTATTTTCAAGTAAGCGGATTTAGACTGTTTCTAAAACTTGAAATCTTTATCTAATTCAAATAAATTAGTATCACTGAATATAGTATAAATTAGCAATAATATATACAACAATACATTTAGTTCACATTCCATTTTCTTTTGTTGTAAAGAAAGCATTAGGATGATCGTATGCTGTAGCTTGACGTCATTAATTGTCTTAAAACATTTAAATTATGTTTTGTATAATATGTTTTACATGAATTTGAATTAGATATTAGATTACAAGAAAACACAAAATAACCCCTTCTTTAGCTGCGCTTTTGAATGCTTAATAATAATATGCATAGGGAAATCGAACTACCAGTACCCCATGCAAGTATAAGTACTGTAAAATCGATTATATGAATTGCAGTATGTACGTATATGTGAACTTGTTTTATAAATCTTTAATGAACCTCAAAATGTAAAGAATATTAAAATAACCTAAATAAGTAACTATTTTTGATATGATTAAATACTAAAATTAGTTTTGTTCACCTGAGTAATAATAATATTCACACTTAAAAATAAAGGCATCCTGTAAATATTTTTTTAAACAATTTCCCCCTTTTAGGGCCTCATCTATGTCATTTGTCAGTGTCCTATATACTAAATGTGTATAAAATGTAACTAAATAAATATTATGTCAATAATAGTTACTTATTTAGGTTATAAATTAACCTTTTGGACATTGCTTTCAAAAATATATGATTAAAATAAATAAAATATAGGTCCCTTTTTGTGGCCTCATTTTAAGCGAATTGAGGTCTGCGAACTGCGTGTCTCCTCCTTTTTTTGGATTCAGCATACTTCAAAATAGTTACATACAAAGTTTGGTGCTTTCTTCACAAAAGGAAACATCTTTTTCCTATAACCTACTCACTATACATAAAACATTGATCACAAGATTGTAAAATCGATCTCCATGACCGAGCAGTTAAGCTCGTATGTTTAAATGTCTTGTACATTGTAAAAAACAGGAGTCTTGAAATAATAGTAGCTTGCTGTATTCGGATCGAGTGGAATTTTGCCAGGTCGGATCTCACGAGACAAGCCGAAGACAAAATCCCAGATAAAACTACTGTTGTAACTGTTGTAATGACCCTTTTATTATAAATACCTACGGATTTAATTTTGTAAGTTGCTTTGTTTTAAATCAAAATTCCAATGTTTTTCGGTGTTATGGTTAGTAAATGAAAGTAGTCCGGTAATATACGATACAAAAGGTACAATACGGATTTGTTTTCTGCCTGTTCCTATTAACTTGTGAAATACAAGCCGTATTTTTGACAGAATTTATATCGTTATATAACAAATTTCAATCTCACACGCGGTAAACAACCAAGTCATGGCAAATGTTGTTTTGTTTCTCTTGCACTTATGTTTAGTTCAAAAACGCGCAGTACGATTTACACATGCGTCACATGATAAATGTCACACTAACTGGTTTGAATATTGTTCATAGTTCTTGCAGTATGCGCAAAATTTAGTCCAAGGTATATACTAAGGATAATTTTCAGTCTTTCGTATTCGTTTGATTATACATGTATTTTTGATGCTGACTGAAACTAAAATAAGTATTTGGTCATCGATAAAATCAGTCCAGTGACCTTTGTCAAGATTTTTTTTCTCTCCATAAATACAGTCTGACGCCAATGCTATTTTCTAATTTATTCTGTCTTTTCCATATTCGTAGTTTAATCATGTAGATCAGTAATTATTTAGTAAGTCGGCGAGTTGTGCGAAACTTTGACTTAACTTTAACTCAACATTTGTAATCGTTCTTTTCAGCTTTATAACTTTATACTATTTCACAATTATCTTATAATTGAAATTGTGGTATTAGTGATATAACAAAACTTTTACTGTTTATTAACAGGGAATTACAGATTGTAAACGTGAAAATACGCATTATCAAATGCGACGACTTGTGTTCACTTTACATCGCTTCAATGGAAGTTTTAGGGACAAGTGTAATACTGGTATTAACCTAGGTAAGACAGATTTTCTACGTCCGAATTTACTGATACTTATTTATTGACAATTAAGTTGTTTTTTTCATTGTTATACTTTGTAGTGTATTTCTTCATGTAAAAGAGATCGTTTCTGTATTCACTTACAGACAATGCAATTTCGACGAATGTAATATTTTCAGCATTTAGTCATATAATTTACCTATGCTCACCTAATAGTTTTCTTCTTCTATCAAGATAATTTTCTGTTTTCATTTAGCGTGTCATATATTTATCACTGCTCACCTACAAAGTAATTCATTAACTGGGTATATTACCTTTTCTGTATTCATTTACTATAAAAGGGGTATTATACTCTTTCGGCGCTCATTTACTTGATAGCGTTGATTTACTAGGCAATATCAAGCTTCTTTTGTCATTTATAGCGTTTTGTTGCATTGTTCATTTTAGAAAGTTATGTTAAACAATTGTCATGTGTAAGTAAATACATTAAGTGAACAGCCTGTTTGAGTTTAAATCTAAGTGCATGTCTAGCTACTTTTCGTGCCCTCGGTTCTCTAGTGGGAGGTGCGCCTCCATGCGCGAATGATTGAAGTCTGGCTTCTTCAGGAAGGTCGATGTGTCAACGTGAGGCTAAATCAAACAAACATAAGCCAAATGTGCATTTGTTTAATTACCTTGTGATTTTTAAGAAAACTGCAAATAAATGTTCTAATGAACAATTCTAGAAAAAGTCCAATATTTTGTTTATATTTAGCAAAATTAAAATAATAATAATAATAATAATTAAAAAAAAAAAAAAAAAAAAAGACTTAATTAACGAAATAAATCTGGACCGTGTTCTATTAGCAAGCTTTTGCGAATTATTGAATTTAATATTTCCCCCTAATATCATCTGTAAATAATACTGAGTGATTTTGTTTGGTTATACATTGGGCAAACATGACTGGGTTATAGTTAAACAATTATAATCATTGCAACTTGTTTATTTTTCAATGAAACAAATAAATTGATTTTGCTTGTTAAAAACCGTGGTGTTTATATATTAAGGTAGTTATATATACACATACATATAGTCACATATTTTTACATTATACATGGATATTACTTAGTTTACAATGGATTTATGCTAGACGTTTTTAATAATTGATGTATTGCAGCAATGAGGAATCGGTTCCGCTTCAGTATGTATGTTCATTAAATACTCTTATGAAAATAACCATTATCTGAGCCGTGCCATGGGAAAACCAACATCGTGGCTTTGCGACCAGCATGGATCCAGACCAACCTGCGCATCCGCGCAGTCTGGTCAGGATCCATGCTGTTCGCTAACAGTTTCTCCAATTCCAATAGGCTTTAAAAGCGAACAGCATGGAGCCTGACCAGACTGCGCGGATGCGTCGGCTGGTCTGGATCCATGCTGGTCGCAAAGCCACTATGTTGATTTTCTCATGGCGCGGCTCAAAATTTATTAGAATTTATTTTCAAAAAGTTACGGATATTATGATAGGATACCGGTGCTCGTATAATATGTTCCATATACATAAAGTACGCCCGCACTTTTTTATCGTTTGGTATAAAGTTTACCTTATTTGCTAAAGAGCTGCAACACTTCAGTGCCTATACGAGGCTATTATCTACATGACAATTTAACAAAAGATAGTTTACTTTCATCCTCTTGTTTTGAGGTAAAAATGACAACGAAAACAAATTAGAAAACATAGTTCATGCCCTTTCGAAAAAGAGCATTTAATGTTCTGGTGTTTGAAATCTTTTTCTAGTTAAAATATTCCAAATCTTCACATCAGTATTGTTGCAAATGATACCCTACCTGTTTTAAATAAAACACAATCTATGTGTACTTTTGTGACTTTTTAAACATGGGGCCTGGAAGTACATCGAATAAAATTATGTCTTTGCGTGATTTGGAATTGATGAAATTTTGATATGCCATTAACAACATGTTGATCGAATTGTGTGCCTAATACCAAAATACATTTTTAGTAATTTTTGAGATATCTGCTATAATACTGTGACTGTGGCTGTTCTGTTCAGCATACTTAAAATTCTTTAAAAAGCAAGCAAGTACACCCAATGTCAACATAAAAAATAAAAGCGGGACACAGAAAAGTGAATTTTAAAAGCAGTAACAGCTCATCTGAGCTAATTCTGTAGCTTGGGGGAGCTGTTACACTTTTTTGAGTATTCTATTATAGTTATAATAGTTAGCTGACCACAATATACCGCTTCTACTTCACACCTTCCGGATCCTTTTGGTTGGGTTTGGAGCCGAACAATCCAGTTTATATGGCGACTTCTCCTGCTTTGATGGTGGAGGAAGACCCTAGGTACTCCTCAGATCATTATTGCATTATGGGCGGACACCTTGGTAGAACCATTGACTTTCTGTAAGCTGGCTGGATGGTTTACTTACATGGAGAATTCTCTACCTCTAACGAGGTTTCCGACCCATATCGTTAAGGGGCAAGTTATTCGAAGTCAGCGACCTCAGCCACTCGGCCTCGGAGACCCCTGCTCGATTTGAAGCTGATGTAGTAAATTTACGAAGAGTACAGTCATTCCTTGAAAGAGAGGGTAATATTAAGTGGTATAAAGATTAAAGTGACAACAGAACTGGTAAACACTATCCATGTTATAAACAATGTAAGGATTACACATACATACTTTTTCCCCTGAAATTTACCTCTACTGCAATCATGACTTACAGAGGGGTATGCGAGAAGTACATTAATAAATACGTTATGTAAATCTGACATACTAGTAGTCTAAAGAATGTTAATTGTTATTTTTCAGTTACACTTGCGCCAGACTTAATGGAGGTCTATATTGTCTTTCAACTGCAGGTTCTATAGTGACTCAAAAGACTTTTACACAGCTTGATGTAAATGATTTACAAGATTAAAAATGAACACATCCGGCACAACGCCTTTCGAAAACTAAACAATGGACAACGCAACATTTGGAGAAAATCCCTCTTCATCAATAGCTAATAGAACTACACTGTCTACTACTACATCGACAAATTCTCCACCAATAATTGCAGAGGAGGATGCGCATGCACACAAACCATTAACCATTGATGACATTCTCGGAGTGTACTGGGAATACAACACGGCGCATAACCTTGGTCTCTACGGATACCCAGTAATACTAATTCTAGGAACGATTGGTAATATTGTAACACTTTTAGTAATGTTAAGGAAGAAGATGCGACGACGAACAACTTGCTTTTATATGTCAATGGTTGCTGTCTTTGATACACTGGTGTTATATTTTGCTTGCCTTAGACAGTGGCTGGCATTGCTTCAGGGGACAGATGCACTAACGTTGAGTAGTGCCGCGTGCAAAATTTTTAATTTCTTCTCTTACGCATTTTTCGATGTATCAGTCTGGCTCTTAGTATTAATGACTGTTGAAAGGTTCCTGGTGGTTCAGTTTCCATTACAATCGTTAAAAATATCATCAATCGCACGTGCTAGAATAGCTGTTTTAGTACTAATCATCATTATGGTATTGGTGAACGCACATTTTTTCTGGACTGTTTATCTTGACGAAAGACAACGTTGCAATTATTTGGAAGACTTTGAACATTTCCATGACAACATTTGGCCGTGGATAGACGCTACAGTCTACTCATTTCTACCTTTTTTGTTGTTGCTGATATTCAACGTCCTTATCATCATTATCCATCGGAGATCCATAAATTTGCGAAGGACGACACTACAGATTGGCAAGCCGAGAACCAGAAGGTCAAATCAAGGGACACAACTTCGACTTACTGCTATGCTTTTAATAGTGACCTTCACCTTTCTATTTCTCTCCGCACCAAACGTTATACTTATTTGTATCAGGAATAAATATTTTGACTTTTCACTTCAAGTTGACGACTTTCGAGACATTGCAGTATTTAGACTTGTGTCTACAGTTACAATGTTTTGTTTATACGTTAACCATGCAGTAAACTTTTTGCTTTATTGTATCAGTGGACAGATGTTTAGGAGAGAGCTATGGAAATTGTTAACATGTAAATACGATGTTGCACGTGCAGGATCATCCATACTCTCGGATGTTACAATTCGAACGATGAGACTCAGTGAGTCTTCAGTACCTGGCAGTCCTGGTCTAGTCAGAAGAGAAACAGAAAATCATTTTTGAAAGAAATCTACGAAAGTCTAAGGCATCGCCTGTAACTGAAAGTACATGTAATGAAGAGGGGATTAGTCTCCGAACACGTATAACCTAAGCAAAGTAAGGTATATAAAAACAGATGCACTGTCGGGTTTCGGTAGACTATGAAATATATTAAGCTAAATTAAGTTATATACTAAAATGTTGGCGAGAATCTTTACTAGTGGGATCCTTGTCATCGCCAACCAGGAAGAAAATACATCAAATCAAGATGTTGGCAATATGGTCGTCGAAAACATGTTGTTACTTAAATATTTATCAAACGTGTAGATATTGTGTTTTGTTTGAATGGCACAATCAAAATGGTGTGGGTGGTATAAGCATATCACATTATACTTAAAATACATACATACTATTCTGTTAAAAAGTTAGATATTTCATCATTCGAACCTAGAAACGTGTTAGTCCCTATACTTTTAGTGACGTAAAATCACAATATACATTATGGAATTTTCCTTCCGAAGCGTTCACCGCATTTACAAAGTAAAGTAATAGCAGTTTAGACTTGATAAGTGTGTTTGTAAGAGGTGATCTTCTTCTTCTTCTCGTTCGCGACTACACTGTCAGACCAGCAGCCTCGATGAAACTTGTGGTTTGCCGCAATCCTCAATGCCTCCATACAGTTTCTGCTGGATTGGGATATCTATCGACCAAGTAGCAGCTCGCTCCTGGTCATGTCTTTTACATCTCTGAAGTATATGCTCCGCAGTCAGATCTTCTTCACTATATGGACAAGTTGGCGATAGTCTTGTGGTGAAGAAGATCAGACTGCGGAGCATATACTTCAGAGATGTAAAAGACATGACCAGGAGCGAGCTGCGACTTGGCCGATAGATACCCCAATCCACCAGAAACTGTATGGAGGCATTGAGGATTTGCAGCAAACCACAAGTTTCATCGAGGCTGCTGGTCATGTGAAACATCCAAATTATGAATGCTCTTTAGCACAGTTTTAAGCGGAACTGAGTTATACAAAAATAAGCATCATCATGTTTTTCAAACATTGTTTTAAAGCTAATGTTGTATAGATGAAAGCCTGTAATTTGATTTTAACATACTATGCTATATTGTAATAACACTGGTATCACGTTTATGATAATAACATCAACCACAACTGTTTGTACAATTGTAATTGGTGTTATCATAAATCGCTATTAATATTAATTAATTAATAAATTTATTTTATACGGACCGAGTGGTTAAGGTCAATGGCTTCGAATCACTTGTCCTCGCCGATGTGCGTTCGAAGCTAGCTTTGGGGTAGTTCTTCATGCGAGGAAGCCATTCAGCTGGTCGATGGCTCTACCTAAGTACTCGCCTTGTCTCGTTCTTTTTTGGCTACTTTTATATCGTTTTCTTTAAAATGTTATGATACAGTTACTCAATTAACTATATCTTTAGTGCTGATATGGCTATTACACCTCTTTTTTAACGCTATAGAGTATTCCAGTACCTGCTGGTTTCAAACATTGTGTGGACCTTTATTAAAACTGTTAAAAAAACTAGGATCAATGTAGGTTGGATATTATATATTCTAGGACTTTGTTTCAGGTATTCGTTCTACATAAATATAATATTTTGTAAATTTCATTTAATAAAGTTTGTTACAGATGAAACAGTTTATGTATTTCAATATATAGTAGATATATTAAATTCTTTAAAAGGACCGTTTTCAGAAATTCACATCAGGAAGGCAAAATGTCTTTGTTAACTATTCATTTTCATCTGATACCTGTTTGCCTCATTCTTATCTTTTGAATAAAGAGATCAACCCGAATGGGTACCATGTCAAACACCGCTAACTATTAAACATATTTTAATCAACTGTGTGGACTTTGCTACACAACGCAGTACTTATTATGACGAAGATCTTTGAAATAGTTATTTGAAAACTTTTTAGTCGGAAATATTTTATCGTTCTTAAAGCAGATAGGAATTTATCAAAAAATCTAACATTTCATGTTTTTATTTAGTAATACATCTTTTGCAATATCATTATGTTTGCAGCTGATATTTTAACACACACGTATATACATTTTTACATAACTGATTTTAGATATGCTTTACATTTTCACATGGATGATTTTACATATGCTTTACATTATGCAGTGTGCTTTACATTTTTACATGGATGTTTTTAGGTATGTTTTACATTTTTACATAAATGTTTATGCTTTACAGTTGGCGTTTGCAATGACCATTTTGTGTCGATTCGCCGTAAAACTCAACTCACTCGCTCACTCATCTGATACCTTGAATGTGTTTTGTATAAAAACAGCAACTTTTTATGCAGAATAAATAGCAACTTTTTATTCAGAATAATTGAAAAGAGCGTGAACTGATTTTTTTTTAATATGCATTCATATTCAAAGAAATACTACCATTGAAATGTTCAAGTTTATATAAAAACGTATTTGTTCCGCATGTTTATTATGTATGCAGAGGTTTATTGTAACCAAAAAGTAACAAAATTAACATTTCAACTCCGATCATGGTTCCCGGAATATGAATCAGCAAATGATACACACCCGTCAGGCAAATTGTAGTCCTATGGAATTTTGCCTACATATAAATATTATAAAGAAAAATTGTTTTTAATAGCTTATGTGTCACTAAGGGAACATTTCTTTTAGGCAAACGGTATGAAAGTCATCTTGAATTTCATATTTCAGCAAGTATACCGTTATACATGTATATTCAATCTAGCCTTCAAATAAATACAACTATATTTCTCAAATGGTTAAAAGCTTGTATTCATTATGTTCTTAAGTTTAGCATTTTTCTTTTATACATGAAAAAAATGTTAGTACTTTCAAAAGAAAACTTAGGCAGAAAATTTTCTTGTTGTAAACATCAGTTTTTAAAAGATAAATTGCGGTCCTTCTTTAAATTAGAATTAGTTCGGGGGATTACATTCACATCTCTTGTTTCGATGTCAAATACTTTTACCGCTGAACCATTGCATCCTCTCTCATGTTTAGTTTCTTTGCATATAACTTTATTTACCTACCGGTTCCTTTGTTTGAAAGAGGTCTTTATTAATCACCAGACCTGTCCTACTTCAACTTTCTGCAGCAGAATAGAAACATGAGAATTTCGTGCATATCATTAAAATGCAAGATCTAATATGCGCGCGCGAGTGACTAGGTAATATAAATGCCGTCGTTTATATCACAAAAGACCGTTTCGATGAGTTTTACCAAAAATTGTAAAGTGGCATTATGCGCATCTTACAGCACGTAGTGTGTTTTTGGTGAATGTTTTATAAAAGCAAGTTTTCGGTTGCTGTGCATTTAAATGTGTTAAATTAACAATAATGCCGCATAAGTATTTGAAACTGATGCTTTAGAAATGAAGAAATCGGACTTATAAAAAAATAGTTCATTTCTTCAGTCTTGTACGCAATGATCTCCCTTACCTATAAGTAGAGATTTCTGAGGTTGAAGGGAAGCAACTCCTGTAAGCAGTTTGACTTTTCTTAAAAAGACTGCCCCAGTCAAAATAAGAAAAGTCATATTTAAAAAGTTATTATTTCGTAATGGTAACAGGAAGAGTTTGGTATACTGGGTTAAAAACTATAATTTCCTCGACCCTTTTTACACACGTATCTATTTGTGCTGTATTTTTACTTGTAAAATGCGTATAATTCCACTTTAAAAAATTGTTTCAAATCGACTTCACGGTGAAAGTTTAACATTTGATGTTCGACAGGTCAATGGGTTATCTGAATGTTGTTTCAGCTCCAGTCACTTTCATTCAATATGATCTATCAATTAAATATTGTATCAATATGAAATGTAATAAAACATTAAATTGTTCCATCAGTTTAGCGCGAACACAGGTGCTGGTCGCCTATATATGTATATAAGATATATGGTCCCAAACGGAAAAAAACATCATGCTGAACAAACAAGAACACTGCTGCAAGAAACGACCAGATCACGGGGTTCTCTTTGTTGTCGCCACTTGAAAGCATCAGTCCAAGCGTTAACGCTGAATTTCTCGCCTATCTCCGTCCTAACGCAAGTGGAAAGGTAACGCAAAATGAACGAAGAACGAAAAAGAGTCTGGAAGTTTGTCAAGGATGGTCTTTATGTGTATATAAGGGAATATATAGGCACTGGTAAATCATTTACATTGACAGAAACAGTTTCCTGGGCGACGAGGTCCGGCAGGCAATCAGCGTTAACGTGCATGCTGTCTATATCCACAGGTAATATACTGTTAGTGACTCGTGTCAGTATGAGGTAACTTGAAAACATTGACAGATTAAGTAGGTACCAAAAGATCATCTGAGCTAATGCAACCTGTTATTATCTCCGACTTTGTAATATAACCATTAAGAATATTTTAGATATCTTTAAACTATGGCGATATATATATATATTAATTTGTTGGATTTAACGTCGCACCGACACATGATAGGTCATATGGCGACGTTCCAGCTTTAATGGTGGAGGAAGACCCCAGGTGCCCCTCCGTGCATTATTTCATCATGAGCGGGCACCTGGGTAGAACCACCGACCTTCCGTAAGCCAGCTGGATGGCTTCCTCACATGAAGAATTCAACGCCTCAAGTGAGGCTCGAACCCACATCGATGAGGGGCAAGTGATTTGAAGTTAGTGACCTTAACCACTCGGCCACGGAGGCCCCTATGGTGATATATAAAAATCAAATCAAAACTGATTTACTGTCGGAGAGATTTCAACAAATCAACATAAGCTATGTCTAGTTTTCTACCGACAAGTAATAAATATAAAATAAATAACGTAAAAATAATAAATAATGCTCAATATTTCACATATAAACATATTCGCAGACATTTACAACACATAGACTGCTTAATGAAACTCACAGGTGATCTTTGAATTCGAAACAATTGACCAGGGCGAGGAGCGGCACTTAAACACTTTGATCGATCAGAAGACCCTTTCCATCCAGCTGGCTTACGGGAAGTCGGTGGTTCTACCCAGGTGCCCGCTCGTGATGAAATAATGCACGGAGAGGCACCTGGGGTCTTCCTCCACCATCAAAGATGGAAAGTCGCCATATGACCTAAAATGTGTGGGTGCGACGTTAAATCCAACCAAAAAAAAAGAAGACCCTTTGGTTAAAAAAAATGCAAAGTGTTGCACATTTCAGAAGCTCTTCACAATAAAATGTACTGGAATTATTTGCACTTCAAATTTTCTATTATTTGCTTGGTTTCGTTCTATTGATGTCTTTTGACATGCTATTCCAGTGAGGCAGCATTATAAAGTTTGGAATTGTGTAAACTGCTACAAATAGACATAGTTGTAAATGCAATTGAACAAGAGCTCGTCGAACACGAAATGCCCCCCTTGATGCATTCAGTAATTGCACAAGGAACAGAAATTATATGCTCACTGTAAACAAAAATTCTACAATTCTGGTTTAATCTGACCTTGACCTTTAACCTATTAACCTAACAAGAGATTACAGATTGATCTTGGCGCCATCCACTGAGCCATTTTTGAATGTTCCAGATTTCAAAACTAGCTCAAGGTCAAAATCAAGGTCAAATTTCATTTAGGTACAAAACAATGTGTATGTGGTCCAAATTTGAAAGCGGTGGCTTGAGAAATGTGAAAGCAGGTCACTAGATCAATTTCAAGGTAAAGTTCATTTCGGTAGACAGAACTATTCATGTGCTTCAAATTTGGGGGCTGTAGCTTGAGAAATGTGAAAGTAGGTAATAGATAAAAATCAATGTAAAATTTCAATTCAGAACACAAAAATATGCATGCAGTCCAAATTTGAAGCCTGTACCTTCAAAAATGTGAAAATAGGTCACTAGGTCAATCTCAACATCAAAGTTCATTTCGGTACACAAAACTATGCATGTGTTCAAATTTGAAGGCTGTAGCTTGAGAAATGTAAAAATAGGTCACTAGGTCAAAATCAAGGTCAAATTTTATTTCGGAACACAAAACTATGCAAGTGGTCCAAATTTGAAGCCTGTACCTTCAGAAATGTGAAAGTAGGTCACTAGGTCAATCTCAAGATCAAAGTTCATTTCAGTACACAAAACTATGCTTGTGGTTCAAATTTGAAGGCTGTAGCTTGAGAAATGTGAAAGTAGGTCACTAGGTCAAATTTTATTTTGGTACTATGCATGTGGTCCGAATTTGAAGCCTGTACCTTCAAAAATGTGACAGTAGGTCACTAGGTCAATAACAAGGTCAAAGTTTTTTTCAGTACACAAACCTATACATGTGGTCCAAATTTGAAGGCTGTAGGTACAGAAATGTGAAAGTAGGTCACTAGGTCAAGATCAAGGTCAACTCATGTCAAGGTACATCTTGCCACTCAAAACTATACATGTGGTCCAAATTTGAATGATGTAAGTTATGGACATGAAGATTCTAAGTTTTTCCCTATATAAGTCTATATGAACCATTTGACCTCTGAGGCAGGGCCATATTTGACCCCAGAGGGATAACTTGAACAAACTTGGCAGAGAACCACTGAATTATGCTACATTACAAAATACCAAAGCCACAGACTTTGTGGTTTGGACAAGAAGATTTTCAAAGTTTTTCCCTATATAAGTATATGTAAACCATGTGACCCCCAGGGCGGAGCCATATTTGACCCTAAGGGAATAATTTGAATAATCTTAGTAGAAGACCACTAGATGATGTCATATACAAAATATCGAAGCCCTAGGCCCTGTGGTTTTGGACAAGAGGTTTTTCGAAGTTTTTTCCTATACAAGTCTATATAAACCATGTTATGGTTTTGGACAAGATCAGAAACCATTTAACTGTTCCTAGCCAATGTGACCTTGACCTCTGACCTAATGACCTCAAAATCAATAGGGGTCATCTGCTGGTCATGGCCAACCTAACTATCAATTTTCTTGACACTAGGCCCAAGCGTTCTTGAGTTATTGCCTGGAAACCATTTTACTGTTCCTGGTCACTGTGACCTTGCCCTTTGACGTACTGACCTCAAAATCAATAGGGATCACCAGCTGGTCATGACCAACCTCTCTATCAACTTTCGTGACCCTAGGCCTAAGCGTTCTTGAGTTATCATCTGGAAACCGTTTTACTGTTCAGGGTCACTGTGACCTTGACCTTTAACATACTGATTTCAAAATCAATAGGGGTCATCCGCTGGTCATTACCAACTTCCCTATCAACTTTCATGATCCTAGGCCCAAGTGTTCTTGAGTTATCATTCGGAAACCGTTTTACTATTCAGGGTCACTGTGACCTTGACCTTTGACATACAGACCTCAAAATCAATAGGGGTCATCTGCTGGTGATGACCAACCTCCCTACCAACTTTCATGGCCCTAGGCCTAAGCGTTCTTGAGATATCATCCGGAAACCGTTTTACTGTTCAGGGTTACTGTGACCTTGACCTTTAACAAACTGACCTCAAAATCAATAGGGTTCATCCGCTGGTCATTACCAACCTCCCTATCAACTTTCATGATCCTAGGCCCAAGTGTTCTTGAGTTATCATCTGGAAACCGTTTTACTATTCAGGGTCACTGTGACCTTGACCTTTGATATACAGACCTCAAAATCAATAGGGGTCATCTGCTGGTGATGACCAACCTCCCTATCAACTTTCATGGCCCTAGGCCTAAGCGTTCTTGAGATATCATGCGGAAACCGTTTTACTGTTCAGGGTCACTGTGACCTTGACCTTTAACAAACTGACCTCAAAATCAATAGGGTTCATCCGCTGGTCATTACCAACCTTCCTATCAACTTTCATGATCCTAGGTCCAAGTGTTCTTGAGTTATCATATGGAAACCGTTTTACTATTCAGGGTCACTGTGACCTTGACCTTTGACATACAGACCTCAAAATCAATAGGGGTCATCTGCTGGTGATGACCAATCTCCCTATCAACTTTCATGATCCTAGGCCCAAGCGTTCTTGAGTTATCATCCGGAAACTGATAGGTCTACATTCCGACCGACCGACATCCGCAAATCTTTTCAAAGGGGGGCATAAAAATAGTTGAAACAAGAAATATCTTTAAAAATGATAGTCGGCGAATTGTAATAAGGAAAGAACTTTATGAATTTTTCATCTAACATTCATCTTTCATCTAACATTTTTCAAATTGCAAAACTAAACCCCGCACTTTAACAATTTAAATGGTTCTCTTTTAATTTTTTCGCAAAGGTTTCTTAGGGTTGCAATTTTGTTTCGTTTATCCTTAGATGAATAATTACAACAGTAGTTTGATGAAGGTTGATGAAGCGGTTCATTAGAAGAGGTCATTAAACGTGTTTATATTTTTAGCTAAATTGGTCCCTATCCCCATTTGTAACATAAGGCATATCTACTTTTAGCTATAGTGGTCCCTAATAGGGCCCAAGTTTCTATATAAATAAATTTGGAAGAGGACCTTATAATGATGCTCCAGACCAAATATGACAAAGATCCACCAAGCTGTTCATGAGACGCTGTATAAAGGCATTTCTAGTTTTAGCTCTAGCAGCCCCTAAAAGGGGTCAAATGTCCCAGCTGAAAAAAGTTGGCTGCGGGCCTAATAAAGATGCTACAAATCAAGTTCGATTAGAATACATGAGAAAAATAAATTAAAGGAATTTTGTTTTATTTATTATTTTTATTTATTTCTAAAATAAACCAACTGATCCTGCTTTAACAAATAGCATATTCGCTATTCATGAATCTTTGGACAATGACGTCACACCTGTAAAAAAGTGAAGGTCAAGCAAAACATACAATTGTAATTATTTCAATATTTCTGTTTCATAAGCAAAGTTTGACCGTAGTCATATCACATAGATAAACTGTATGCAGCGTAACTACATTTCAGTGTAATGAAATTCAGTCATTATAGAGCATATATATAATAAAACAGATTTCAACTGAGTTCAATATTTATACCATACTTAAGAAAAATATTCATGTATAATAAATCAGTTAAATAATATATAACAAATATATCAAAGCAAACAAGTACTCATTTTAATATGCAATCTGAATAAGTCACAAAAGCAAGAAACATTTTCATATACAGACGACAATTGTAACAAGGAAAATCTTTTAAAGTGCACTTCTCTACATAAAAGACTCTTATCACACCCTTATTCATGTGATACGCAGACCGTATTCAGTTCTTTCTTTAATTTGATATATGTTGGTATTTAAACAGGTTTTTATCATATTTATTAAACTTACTTATCATTTTGAGATATATCAATATTCTTGCTAAATATAGCAAGTTAGCTTTAAAACTGTAAACAGCGTCGTTTAGGATAAACGCTTTGTCTACATTTCACTCAGCGTAGCACATTCAACAGAGTAAAAGAAATTGACACTCTCGTCCAATCAGGCAGAGTGTTGCATAAATCTTCCACTTTGATAAATTATCTATAATGCGTTATCAAGTAGTTTGATTCGCAAACTGAAGTCACGTGGCATAGGTAACGAAAACGAATTTAGACGGCGTCGCCGAAAAAAGACATTTAACTCACACACACACACACACACACACACACACACACACACATTTATAGATATGTGGGTTACTTCACTTTCACATTATCATGAAATTTCTGTATATTGATTTCATAGTTGCATCTATTTCAAAAAGGTTTGAGTCATGTCTTATTAAGAGCAGGACTTTAATCTGCCGCGTTACATTCATAGACATTTTATGGGTTGAATGTCCATTGATCTGATTTCTTTTATCTGATTTGCGCCTGACTGTTTTTCGGCGACGCCGTCAAAATTCGTTTTCGTTACCTATGTCACGTGACTTCAGTTGGCAAATCAAACTACTTGATAACGCATTATAGATAATTTATCAAAATGGAAGATTTATGCAACACTCTGCCTGATTGGACGAGAGTGTCAATTTCTTTCACTCTGTTGACTGTGCTACGCTGAGTGAAATGTAGACAAAGCGTTTATCCTAAACGACGCTGTTCACAGTTTTAAAGCTAACTTTGGCTCAGTATATTTAGCAAGAATATTGATATATCTCAAAATGATAAGTAAGTTTAATAAATATGATAAAAAAACCTGTTCAAATACCAACATATATCAAATTAAAGAAAGAGCTGAATACGGTCTGCGTATCACATGAATAAGGGTGTATTAAGAGTCTTTTATATAGAGAAGTGATTTTTAAAAGATTTTCCTTGTTACAATTGTCGTCTGTATATGAAAAGGTTTCTTGCTTTTGTGACTTATTCAGACTGCATATTAAAATGAGTACTTGTTTGCTTTGATATATTTGTTATAAATTATTTAACTGATTTATTATATATGAATATTTTTCTTTAGTATGGTATGCAAATATTGAACTCAGTAGAAGTCTGTTTTATTATATATATGCTATATAACGACTGAATCTCATTACACTGAAATGAAGGTACGCTGCACGACCTTCACTTTTTTATAGGTGTGGCGTCATTGTCCAAAGATTCATGAATAGCGAATATGCTATTTGTTAAAGCGGGATCAGTTGGCCTACTTTAGAAATAAATAAAAATAATAAATAAAAAAATCCTTTAATTGATTTTTTCTCATGTATTCTAATCAAACTTGATTTGTAGCATCTTTATTAGGCCCGCAGTCAACTTTGTTCAGCTGGGACATTTAACCCCTTTTAGGGGCTGCTAGAGGTAAAACTAGAATTGCCTTTATACAGCGTTTCATGAACAGCTTGGTGGATCTTTGTCATACTTGGTCTGGAGCATCATTATAAGGTCCTCTTCCAAATTTATTTATATGGGAACTTGGGCCCTATTAGGGACCACTATAGCTAAAAGTAGATATGCCTTTCTTCGCACTAACCACTAAAATGTAATGGATTTTTATCAAACTCGATGTGTAACAATATCGTAAGGTCTCCTGCTATTTTGTTACAAATGGGGATAGGGACCAATTTAGCTAAAATATAAACACGTTTAATGACCTCTTCTCATGAACCGCTTCATGAATCTTCATCAAACTACTGCTGTAATTATTCGCCTAAGGATAAACGAAACAAAATTGCAACCCTACGAAACCTTTGCGAAAAATTAAAAGATAATCATTTAAATTGTTAAAGTGCGGTGTTTAGTTTTGCAATTTGAAAAATGTTAGATGAAAGATGAATGTTAGATGAAAAATTCATAAACTTCTTTCCTTATTACAATTCGCCGACCATCATTTTTAAAGATATTTCTTGTTTAAGAAGGCAATGTTTTCAGTCATTCTAGATACAGCTTTTTCATTACTTTTTAGGAAATAGCCGACTGATCTATGTGGTTTACGAACTTCGTAAGATCTTGGGTAATGGTAATTTTCCAAATGTATTTGGTAAAATTATAAAACGTTTTATTAAAAGAGGTTACGATCCAACTGTTTTGAGACATACCGCATGTTTAGTGTTCAACCCGTTTACAGTTGGACACTACGCTTCCCTCTTTGATTGCGTCTGACGAAAGAGGGGGAGGACTCTATGAGAAGCAGTTTTTAAATCCTACCAGGACCGAACTGTTTTGATATTTGTCTTCTGGCCTGTTTCGTCGGGCCCTTAAGGGTGTTTCTCTTGTTGCTCTGTCTTCTGAAAAGACATTGAGTACATAAGTTTTTGGGTCTTAAGGTTTGCTTTTTATATATTTATACATGAGCATTTTTGTGTTTTACATGCCATGCCTTTTTGTTTCCATTACGTGTGTAAGAGATTCACCTGGAGGGGATTACTTTTATTTACACTGTCCCGTGTCTTTGGAACATGGTGGGGGGTAAGAGTGAGGTTTGGTGCGCACCATAAACCGGTTTAAGCTCCCCAGTGGTGTTTTTGCCACTGACCGTTCCAAGGCGGTGCCCCACTGTGTTCCATTGTTTGTTTGCTTTGTCCTTATGTGTTGGCTTTGTGTGTGTATGTTTGTGAGCGCGCGCGCGCGCGTGTGTGGTGCACGCGTCTGCGTGTTCCATTGTTTGTTCGTTTTGTCCTTGTGTGTTGGCTTTGTGTGTGTGTGTGTGTGTGTGTGGTGCACGCGTCTGCGTGCTGGGGGTTTCGTTTTGAGGAGGCTGCGTTTTTGGTGCGTGGCATTCCCTGTTTGATATTTGTCTTTGTTTTTTTTCATTTATATTTCGTCTGAACTGCAGGGTTCTAGGATTAGTGTTTAAACCATTAACTTTGCCTCGATGTAGGCAAACGTTATTTTCAATGGCGTCATAGTTGATCATTGCAGGCACATCTGAGGTACCAGGATGACTTTCAATGATGAAACTGCCCAATTCAATAAATCCTATGATAGATTATTGCGCATCTTCGTGACATTGTGACAACATAAGGAATTTTTGAGAGTCTGTTTGAGAAGAACAGTTTAGAAACCACTGTTGCATAGCATTTAATTTAGTAATGCGCAGATCATTGATCTCATTAATGGTTCTTTTGTCTCAGAATATGTCAATTTTGATAGTATTGTGGATAGTAGATGTATTCTGGAATAAATAAATAAATATATTGCCCCATCCAATAATGTTCCCTTTGCTCCAAGATGTTGCTGGTAGGACTCCATAAGATCTAACATTATCATAATTGAGTACTTCCTCTGCAATTTTTTTCCCTCATTTTTTTTCTGAATTGGAAACATATGTTCATTAGTTAGACCTTTAGGGATTTGAATAGGATTTGTTCTGTCTGTAAACATCAGTTCACATCCTTCATGTGATTTCGTGTACAGAAGGTAACTAAAGTAATCTAGTACATTTTCGTGTGTGTCACTCTTTAACATTTCTAATGAAATTTCTTTAACGTTTCTAATCTTTTTAAATTATCGGAAGGGTCCATCATAAAAATCAATTCCTTTATTGGATCACATTGCATAGGGGCTTTCATCCTACTTTTTATGTTGTCATTTGAATATTGTAGGGACGTGAATGGTCTGTTGCCGACTGCGTCATTCATACATATGTATTTACAATTGAATCTTTGCAGAGACAGTTATTTTACCGAATCCCAAACATGTATATAAATTTCACATGCATCCACTTGATTTGAGATAAAGTAAGCCAACGGAAATCTAAAACAAGATATGCCTTGAATCAGAAATTGCAGTACGTGTCCCTAACGTCTTTGATTTTTCCCCTTCACGTAGTTCAAACAGATTTTCGCTTTCTCGCCACCATGTCGCCAAATACCACCATTTCAATAGATTTACCACTTTCTAGTATTTCTAAAAACCAAAGACAAATATCAAACAGGGAATGCCACGAAACCTACAGCACGCAGACGCGCACACAACAAACACACACAAACATACACATACACGCGCGCACACACAAAAAAACAAAGACAAATATCAAACAGGGAATGCCACGTACCAAAACGCACAGTACGCAGACGCGCACACCACAAACACACATACACATACACGCGCTCACACACAAAAAGCCAACACATTAGGACAAAACGAACAAACAAAGGAACACAGTGGGGCACCGCCTTGGAACGGTCAGTGGCAAAAACACCACTGGGGAGCTTAAACCGGTTTATGGTGCGCACCCAACCTCACTCTTACCCTTACCATGTTCCAAAGACACGGGACAGTGTAGATAAAAGTAATCCCCTCTAGGTGAATCTCTAACACACGTAATGTCTTGATGGATTTGCATTTTATCCAGGAGAATTCCCCTATTCTTCCACTTTCTGGAATGTTCATTCTACTAGCTTCTTGGTCCATTCAACGAAATATGTCAGTTGTAAGTTCTGGTGTGTGTTTTATACTGGTTTTATACAACAAAATCATTTAAGGTGATGGAAACAGCAGAAGTCCAGACTCGTATTTGCATGTAGCTCAATGGACTTCTTGTGTACTAGTTGAGGCATTAATACATAATTTGTCTGTCTCATGTTTTGTTTTGCATTTTCAGTGTTACTGTTTTGAGTTTGGACATTATTAATGTCAGCATAGCATCTCTGGCTGATAGCATAAGCTCCTTTACTTTCTCAAATACACTTTTTTCAGGTGTTGTGTTAACATAAAAAACAAAGACAAATACCAAACAGGGAATGCCACGTACCAAAAACGCAGCCTCCCCAAAACGAAACCCACAGCACGCAAACGTGCACACCACAAACATACACACACAAAGCCAACACAAGAGGACAAAACGAACAAACAAAGAAACACAGTGGGGCACCGCCTTGGAACGGTCAGTGGCAAAAACACCACTGGGAAGCTTAAACCGGTTTATGGTGCGCACCCAACCTCACTCTTACCCCCACCATGTTCCAAAGACATGGGACAGTGTAAATAAAAGTAATCCCCTCCAGGTGAATCTCTAACACACGTAATGGAAACAAAAATGCATGTCATGTAAAACACAGAAATGCTCTTGTATAAATATATAAAACGCAAACCTTTAGAACCAAAAACGTATGTACTCAATGCCTTTTCAGAAGACAGAGCAACAAGAGAAACATCCTTAAGGGTCCGACGAAACAGGCAAGAAGACAGATATCAAAACAGTTCAGTCCTGGTAGGATTTAAAAACTGCTCATCATAGAGTCCTCTCACTCTTCCGTCAGACACAATTAAAGAGGGAAGCGTAGTGTCCAACTGTAAACACTAAACATGTTGTACGTCTCAAAAAAGTTGGGTCGTAACCTCTTTTAATAAAACGTTTTATAATTTTACCAATTGAAATACATTTGGAAAATTACCATGACCCAAGATCTTACGAAGTTTGTAAACCACATCCCCGTAAAAAACGGGTTTAGAAATACCTTCTCGCAGAAGTGTCTTTAAATTACTATTGAATTTTAAAACTAAATCAGAATTACGATAGTAAAATTTATCAAAATAAACCACTTTTTGTCTAATGAAAACGGTGGAAACTCCACAGGTTGCTTAACACGACAAAACAACAACAACAACAAAAAGCAAATATTTGTTGCAGGCTCAGTTTGATTGAGCCTGTTCATAGACGGTAGTGGAAACTCATGCAGTCGTCCACTCCCTCTAGCCCTGGGTTGAGAAGAACTCAACATTTGCACATGCTACAAGTAGAAAAACAAATTAGAGACATCCACAGATGTATTCATACGGCGGTGCACATGGGAAAAAAAACAAAGACAAATATCAAACAGGGAATGCCACGTACCCAAAACGCAGCCTCCCCAAAACGAAACCCACAGCACGCAGACGGCACACAACATACACACAGACGCACACTCAAAAAACAAAGCCAACACACGAGGACAAAACGAACAAACAAAGGAACACAGTGGGGCACCGCCTTGGGACGATCAGTGGCAAAACACCACTGGGGAGCTGAAATCGGTTTATGGTGCGCACCCAACCTCACTCTTACCCCCATCATGTTCCAAAGACACGGGACAGTGTAAATAAAATTACTCTCCAGGTGAATCTCTAACACACGTAATGGAAACAAAAAGGCATGACATGTAAATGATACACTAGCGTGTAATTCCATGAAAAGCGGCGTATGATTTCCAATTAAAATAATGGGTTTGCCCTAATCGAGAAAACAATGGGCAAAAAGTGCAATGTTGCTGCTTCATAATTTGTAAGACACAGTCTGTTTGCAGCATTTTGATCGCAAAATTTATTTCTTCACTAATTTGTCTTGATGGTTCCAGTACTGTAATTTCCTTTAATTCTATCCTTTTATTCTCTAGGTAAGAACCTTCACACATTTAAATTGTCTTAACTGCTTCAAACATTTTGAACTCCCACTTTACTACAATCAAAGTGTGGCGAAGATGTTTTTAATAGGTACCTCTAATAAACACAGAGAAATTGTTGTTTTCAAAAAGAACACTTTTAGATATTTTACTGTTGTTGAATGACATGTCAGTTTCATATGACACCTCAACAACAGTACATTCTTTACATTAAATCCTGTTGGTAAGGATGGCACAACAGTTGCTGCATGAAATTCACTGCCTACTGGCATTGGAGTCTTTTTTTTTCGGGTAAGTGGGTAGTAGGCCTGTTTCTTTCCAGCAAACACTTTTTCTTGTTGTTCAGACTGTGAAAACTCTGTAAAATTGACCCAAGTTGGTCACCTCTCTGTAAAATTGACCTAAGTTGGTCACCTGTCAGACGATAACCCCATCTTGTGAATCCGGGAGGATTTCCATTTTGTATGTGTCTAATTTGTTTTGTACACATAAGCTGACATCACCATCAGCAGACAGATGTTGAATACGCCTGTAGAATAAAAAAAGATGGTCATTTTAACTGTCTAAACTAGATGACAGTGTACCGATATAGGGCTATGTCACTATGCACATATATGACACTGTACAGATATAGGACTATGACATTATCCCAGGGATTATGACACAGTACAAATATGGGATAATGTTGAAGTTACGGCAAAACGCATCTGACAAGTTATGAAGAAGCCAACATTAATTTACCTGACCTAATATTAATGAATTAAAGAAAGATTTTTTTTTATTTGGTATTTTATTGCGCATGAAACAATGAATATGTTATGTAAGCAAATGTATTTAAGAAAACATATCTACCCAAACTTATGTTCAATCTATAAGAAAAGAAATTGCAGCTTTTTACAAGCATACACATTAACGTTCTTTTTTTAGTTTAGCATTTTTATGCTTTCAGATGTAACAGACATGTGGTTGAGGGAAACTTTATGGTATAATAGTGTCAGTTCAGCCATTAGACCCTGATATTGATTTTGATGATGATACCAATGAACTGTTAGCAGGTCTTGACATTGGAAGTTTAATTTCTGAATCACAAAATACTGTACAACGACTAAATTTGTCTCCTCTTCCAAAAGATATCAAAATAGAGAAAAAACTGAATTCATTTAAGTTTGAAGAACCCTGAAGAGAAATTCAGACTGTTTACAATCATTTCATTTAGTATTTATGCTCTGTTTACACTTAGCCACTTTTTCCTACTTGCCCCTCATCGATGTGGGTTCGGGCCTCACTCGGGGCTTTGAATTCTTCATGTGAGGAAGCTATCCAGCTGACTTACGGAAGGTCGGTGGTTCTACCCAGGTGCCCGTTCGTGAAGAAATAATGCACGGAAGGTCATTTGGGGTCTTCCTCCACCATCAAAGCTGGAAAGTCGCCAAATGATCTATAACTGTATCGGTGCGACGTTAAATATAATCTGGAAAGTAGGGACCCAACAAAATAAATAAATAAACGATTTAAAAAAAGCGCGGAGCCCCACGATTTATTTAATACATTTTTATTACTACGCTTTCCTACGCTTTCTTACTCTCTCAGTACGTTTTGTTATTACCTGTAGCGTTTTGTTACGAAACTAACACGATCTGGTCAAGATCTGTTACGATTACCACGATATGCTATCACATTTTGTCACGTTCTATTTGGATCCCTCACGTTATAAAGTTCTAATAAGATCTCATACGATTTATAGCCATGATTTTATCAAAATTGTCACGTTTTGAGCACAACTTGAGTTATAAATAGGATGCATAGGCCATCCTCTCACTTTCTGCAGAGAGGAACGAGCTATCCATCCTAGAGAGGAAGATGCTGAATTGGCAATTTTCATGTATGTCTGTATAGTTACTCATCTGGAGCAGCAACAAGGGATGGAACAGGACAGATTAGAAGGGATAGGAAGGAGACGAAAAAATAGAAGGCCTAGGACCTGCAGGGTGAGACTATGATTAAGTGTAAACCGAAGGCACCAATTGGGACAATACTCTCAACTTCTCAACAGAGAACTCAGGCGTGAAGATGTTGGTTCCAACGTCAACTTCGAAAGGCTGCCACCAGCTCTGTTAGAACTTAAAGAGTGGTGTTTCCAAGTTCACCAAGATCTTCTACGATGGAGCATCAAGTTCTGATGCGCTATGTTAAGCTGTACTACGCTCTACTACAATTTCCACGTTCTACCACGCTCTCTCAAGATTTAACAATAAATCGGAATAATCGTGGAAAACATTTTGACTGTCAAATTATCACGATTCCACGAAGATCCCTGAAGATCACCACGATTCGATACCACGACCCACCACGCTTCTCTCAAATCGTGGACATCGTGGCTAAGTGTAAACGCAGCATTACTTGATAATAATTTTGTGCAATATTTCATATTTTACAAATGTTCAAAGAAACTGTGCAAAACAGTAAAACACAAAAAGCACAGACTGCCTTTTTCAAAGCCTTTCAGTCATATGTAACGTCTCTTTAGTAATGAATTTAATGCCAGAGTATGTTCATGTAATTTAGGGTATAATATAATGTAAAAGAAATAATAAATAAAGCAGCTGAAAACGTACACGATTCCTCTAAAACTTGTTCAAAAAGACAGTTTGACAGTGCCATGACCTATACTGCTAAAATAAAAGTACAATATATTGGAGGATACATAGTGGCTATACTTGGATATCAAACAAATTCGAAAGTACGAAAAAAAAAAAACGCATTCAAAACAGAAGTATCTAAAATTGAACAGTACGAGTTGGTAAAAACAACCTTGCAATTTTTACATTCATTGATGTGTTCTGAGACTTCTACCTCTAAATATCCCGAGAGTTTAAAGGAAACAACAGGAAAACAAATATAACTGACAATGCTTACAAGTTATCTGAAAGTCTAATCAGTAATATCTTATCTGATCTGACAGTAGAAAATCTCAACAAGTTTGGTGCAAATCTTATTACAGATTCTGTACAAATGATTTCTTAAGGTTGCTTCTAAAGCTTCAGTTAAAGAAGAGGTTTCCTTTGACAGCCCGAATGTTGAAGACAATATTGAATCTAAAGTCAGTTCTTGTTTACATGAAATTACTTATAAAGCTGATGTAATAAACGAACTTTTTGGTAGTGTTCTGTCAATGGTCAGTTCAGTTTTGTTTAAACAGCTTCTAAGGACGTAATAAACGCTTTTGAAATTTACAAAATAAAAATGGAGCGGCGCAGACAGGTTCATATTTCAACTTCACGAATTAAAAAACGGAAAACAAAACAGCATCTAATTTACAGGACCCAGTTCCATCAACATCGGGAAGTAGGGACCATGTTCCAACATCATCAGCAATCCAGGACCCAGTTCCATCAATATCAGGAAGTAGTGACCACGTTTCAACATCATCAGCAATCCAGGACCCAGTTCCATCAATATCAGGAAGTAGAGACCATGTGCAAACATCATCAGCAATCCAGGACCCAGTTCCATCAATATCAGGAAGTAGAGACCATGTTCAAACATCATCAGCAATCCAGGACCCAGTTCCATCAATATCAGGAAGTAGTGACCATGTTCAAACATCATCAGCAATCCAGGACCCAGTTCCATCAATATCAGGAAGTAGTGACCACGTTCCAATATCATCAGCAATCCAGGGCCCAGTTCCATCAACATCGGGAAGAAGAGACCATGTTTCAACATCATCAGCACTCAAGGGCCCAGTTCCATCAACATCAGGAAGAAGAGACCATGTTTCAACATCATCAGCAATCCAGGACCCAGTTCCATCAATATCAGGAAGTAGAGACCACGTTTCAACATCATCAGCAATCCAGGACCCAGTTCCATCAATATCAGGAAGAAGAGACGATGTTCTAACATCATCAGCAATCCAGGGCCCAGTTCCATCAATATCAGGAAGTAGAGACCATGTTCCAACATCATCAGCAATCCAGGACCCAGTTCCATCAACATCAGGAAGTAGAGACCATGTTTCAACATCATCAGCACTCAAGGGCCCAGCTACATCAATATCAGAAAGTAGGGTCCATGTTCAAACATCATCAGCAATCAGGGGCCCAGTTTCATCAACATCGGAAATTAAGGACCATGTTCAAACATCATCAGCAATCCAGGACCCAGTTCCATCAACATCGGGAAGTATAGACCATATTCCAACATCATCAGCAATTCAGGACCCAGTTCCATCAATATCAGGAAGTAGTGACCACGTTTCAACATCATCAGCAATCCAGGACCGAGTTAAATCAACATAAGGATTTAGGGACCATGTTCCGACATCATCAACAATCCAGGACCAAGTTCCATCAATATCAGGAAGTAGAGACCATGTTCCGACATCATCAGCAATCCAGGGCCCAGTTCCATCAATATCAGGAAGTAGAGACGATGTTCCGACATCATCAGCAATCCAGGACCAGTTCCATCAATATCAGGAAGTAGAGACCATGTTCCAACATCATCAGCAATCCAGGGCCAGTTCCATCAATATCAGGAAGTAGAGACCATGTTCCAACATCATCAGCAATCCAGGGCCCAGTTCCATCAATATCAGGAAGTAGAGACCATGTTCCGACATCATCAGCAATCCAGGGCCCAGTTCCATCAATATCAGGAAGTAGAGACGATGTTCCGACATCATCAGCAATCCAGGACCCAGTTCCATCAATATCAGGAAGTAGAGACCATGTTCCAACATCATCAGCAATCCAGGACCCAGTTCCATCAACATCAGGAAGTAGAGACGATGTTCCAACATCATCAGCAATCCAGGACCCAGTTCCATCAACATCAGGAAGTAGAGACGATGTTCCAACATCATCAGCAATCCAGGACCCAGTTCCATCAACATCAGGAAGTAGAGACGATGTTCCAACATCATCAGCAATCCAGGACCCAGTTCCATCAATATCAGGAAGTAGAGACCATGTTCCAACATCATCAGCAATCCAGGGCCCAGTTCCATCAATATCAGGAAGTAGAGACCATGTTCCAACATCATCAGCAATCCAGGGCCCAGTTCCATCAATATCAGGAAGTAGAGACCATGTTCCAACATCATCAGCAATCCAGGGCCCAGTTCCATCAATATCAGGAAGTAGAGACCATGTTCCAACATCATCAGCAATCCAGGACCCAGTTCCATCAATATCAGGAAGTAGTGACCATGTTCCAACATCATCAGCAATCCAGGACCCAGTTCCATCAACATCAGGAAGTAGAGACCATGTTCCAACATCATCAGCAATCCAGGACCCAGTTCCATCAATATCAGGAAGTAGTGACCATGTTCAAACATCATCAGCAATCCAGGACCCAGTTCCATCAACAGCAATTGTTATCAATACGGCTGAACAGTCCGACCATACTTTGTCAGATAAAACAGCATCTTCTGAAGAAGATGAAACATTTTGTCAAAAGGGCAACAAGTTGTATGTTGATGGGGCAGACTGGATTTGTTATGATAGTTGTAATAAAAGTTTTTGATAGAAAATGTGCAGACTTATCAAATGCTTTAAAATGGAAGAAGTTCTCCAAATTAAGCGTGTCGGGTATTATTGCACTGCTAGTGATTTAAAAGTAACGAGAGAGAAAAAAAAAAGAAGCAAAGAAAAAAATATTGCAAACGATTTTAATTGGAAACAATCTGTGGGTTTTCCGTAAGTCTTACCATAATGGGATATTTAATACTAAATATATATGTAGTGACTTGCTTCCCATTGGGAAGAATCACAGTTTTTACTTGTTTATTTCGAAAGGCTTGATGCATTATAATATGCATGGGATCATTAAATTGAATACACCAAACTGATTAAATATTTATTAAACTTTTGAAATTTTGTAGCAGTTAGAAAATATACATTGTGCATCTTTATAAATTATAATACGAGAACAATTTCCAGTCTTAATTTTAGGTTTATATATCAGTTTTAAGATTGCAAAGTTAAGTTTCCAAAATTCTGTAAACTTCGAAATCTAGAAATTCTAAACGTGAATAAAAATATTAAAACATTAAAAAGAATTTTGAACAGTAGAAATTCAGAATATATCTTTGGAAGACGATGGTTTATTCTATTTTATGATACTATCATTATCATGATTATTAATATGACAGTCTTTATCTTTGGTAGACAATGGTGTTTTCTGTTTTATGATACCATGTTTATTAATATGCACTTAGCGTTCTGAAAGAAACATAGATAAATGGTAATTCTGCTTCAAAAGTAGACAACAAATTTCTATGTCTAGAATCATAGTTTCCTGTTCGGGAAGTCGGGAAAAATGCAGAGACCGTTCCCCCTACTTAAATAATGATGGAACTTAGTCTCTACTTCCAGATAATATTGGAAAATGTCTATTTAACAAGAGGGCCATGATGACCCTGAATCGCTCACCTGAGTAATATGAGCCACATGTTTCAAATGGCAAACTGATGCTAACATATTAATAAAGTAGGTCAGTATGTCACATTCGTGGAAACTGAAAGTCAGTGTTAAGATCGGCGTGCAAAACTGTACACATCATCCAAATTTCAAGGCTGTATCTAAAAACAACAAAGTAGGTCAGTAGGTCAAGGTCACAGTCAAGTGATCCTTAATTGCTTGGGCCATCAGGTAATTATAATTAAAGTGTCTAGAAAATATGATCTAATAAGTATTTTTCCTAGTATATAACTCAAAATTGTAACAAGTGACCCGCAGGGCGGGGCCTCTTTTCACGCCAGGGGCATAATTTGAACAAACTTGTTAGAAATTCACCAGGCAATGCTACATACCAAATATCAAAGCCCTAAGCATTGAACTTTCAGACAACATGATCTTTAATTTGTTATTCCTATATAAGCCTAAGTTAAATTTGGTACCCTCAGGACAGGGCCTCTTTTCACCCAAGGGACATAATTTGACGATTTTTGGTAGAAACACTAGGAAAGGCAACATACCAAATATCAAAAGCCTAGGCCTTGCAGTTTCAGGCAAGAAGATTTTTAAAGTGTTTTTCCTATGAAAGTCTATGTATAATTTGAGACTCCCATGGGCAGGGTCTCTTTTCACCCAAAGGGCATAATTTGAACAATTTTGGTAGAGGACCACAAGGCAATGCTACATACAAAATACCAAAGTCCTAGATCATGTGGTTTTAGACAAGAGTTTTAAAGTGTTTTCCTTTATAAGTCTATGTAAAACTTATGACCCCCGGGACGGGCCTCTTTTTCACCCCAGGGGCAAAATTTGAACAATCTTGATAGAGGACCATAAGATGATGTCACATGCCAAATATCAAGGCTCTAAGCCTTGCGGTTTTGGACAAAAAGATTTTTAAAGTCTTTCCTTTCGGTTGCCATGGCAACCAGGTTCTGCATGGAATTTAATTCTTTGAATAATTTTGAAAGGGGACCACCAAAGGATCATTCCTGTGAAGTTTGGTGTAATTCTGCCCAGTGGTTTTGAAAACGAATTTTTTTTTAGAAAATGTTGACGAACGCACGACACACAACGCACGACGGACATTGAGCGGTCACAAAAGCTCACAATGAGCCTTTGGCTCAGGTGAGCTAAAGCCAAAACTGAGACCTTTGTTCTGACAGTGTTGTTTTTAAGAAATAAATGCTTTATTTTTAAACATTATGTAAGAAATATTCTAGCACAGCCCAACAGATTATTTCTGAAATAGTGTGTTAAGGTAGTTCTGCACGTTTGATAAACCGGAAGTGAAGGCGTAACGTCATTTATCCGGAAAACGTAGAATAAATCCTGGATTCGGCGTACGGAAATGAAAATCAGTGAATGAATTAAAAGCAACCTGTGAATAAATTTATTAAATTGTAACAGTCTCTATCTTTCTAAAGTTAAAATATGATATTAAAACATCTGACACGTTAAATAATTCAAAATAATGTCTCAAAATTAGCGTGAAATGTGCAGTTTACTTTAATCATGACCAAATATCTCAGAAATAAGTACACGGACCTATACATTTTATTTCACTATATTATAAGCTATATGTTTATTTACGACTGTGAGATGTTTCATTAAAACCTACATTGTGGAAAATTTTCTATTCGCGAAAATGTTATGAAAGTTGCTATTTTCCCATAGACTCCCATTATGAAAGATTGCGTGAGGTCCAAATTTTTCAAATCAGTCTAGCAAAAAATCAAGCACACGACCCTATCCTTTTTATTTGCTTAATTTTATAGGTATATTCTGAAGGTTTCAAAAATCAGAGTTTAATCAAATTCTATATTGTAGAAAAAATTCGATCCAAACGTGCAGAACTACCTAAATGCAAGACATGGGTCCGGTGGTTTTCAAATAAGTCTTTCTTTTCTCTCAACTTACTTTAATTCAGTTCAGCATTAAAATATTTTTGGGTAAATTATACCCAAATCAATATAGTCAATATATGTGTGAACATTCAACTTAGTGGCTCATATCGTTTTTAAGTTATATCTGATTATATAGCTACATTTGTCACGTGTGCACACCAAACAGTTTGTCATTTTGCACGAAAGCTTGTTTTCAGATGAACTTTATTTTTTGAATTGTTTTTGATGTAAGTTAAAATCTTTAGGTTTTAGGTTTAATACTTTTTTTCACAAATTACATTTTACTCCTGATATTTCATTTCAAGAAAATTGCAAATTTTGATTTTGAAGATTTGTAACAGTTGATACTTTTTGTGGCAAAATGTGGTATGTGCATGGCTTTGTTTGAAGTCTAAAAGTTTGAATCCAGGTCAGATTAGATTCCGTAGCGAATGAAACAGGAAGGTCATTTTTTTCTACAAAAAACGCATAAAACTGCGTTAACGAAGACATTGGATAAATAACCGATTACGGAAAACCAGCGTATAAAGTCGCTGAAGAATTCGGAGTCGGTGCATAAATTAACTTTATTCCTGGTGAAACAAAAATATGGCGGTATTTAACAGGAAACGACGAACTAAACACAGATTAAAAGATGCAGTCAATAATCGAATAAATGTCAATGAACAATTAGTACACAAAATATAAATATCATAAACCTCAGTGTGTAAATAGTTCTAATGGAACATTTATATTTTACTGCTCCCCTTGATTTTCTTGCCAGATCATGAGCTTAAATTTGTTTTATCAACACCATACGAATGATGCAAATTATTTGAAATGTATATTTTATCAATATGCAATTAAAGAAATGGTATTTAATCATTTTCCACTCCTACCTTTAAAGAGGCCAATATATAAGTATCCGATATTCATGTACTTTACTTGGAAAAATATATGAAACCAGCGTCATCCTGTTAAGTGAGACGTTTTAAGAGATTCCCTGTCATATGTGACCTTTTTCGCTGCTTCCCAAAGCTGGTCTCTTAAAACAGTCTCGACTGTACTTGTAAATTAATAGATACCGCCGATGGAGATGTTGACTTTCGATTTCAGTGACTCACTCGACCGCCATAATTCGGATGCGTCCGTAACGAGTCGAAAACTACGCTAAAGGAAGTGGCTAATCCTACGGTCCCGTATGAATAGTGAAAAAGCCCGCAGGCAGTTATTTGTACGGCAGTTTTGTATCACACTGTACTGAAGTCATTCAACTGATATATTTTAAATCGATTTCTTGACTTCTTTCAGTCGTATATAACAGGAAGTGATTTCGAATATAGAAAAAGACTAATTTTATGTCTATGTGCAATATTGTTGTCATCGTATGTTATATATAAAATAAATCAATGATTGTGTGAATAATGAAAATGTCATTTAAAGAAGTTCACGTCATGATTTGAATATTTCCTTCATATATCGATTTATAAGACTGGAAAAAATATGGACAATATTCAGAGAGGGTCTGTCTGTCTTTCTATATTTGTATCTTTTATGTGTTATCTTACTTCAAGCGGGAGAGCCGTATTCGCAATTCACATATCATTGCAGTATATCGGTATCTGAATTATGGAGTTCAATCCGGAGAAGTGTGAGGTATTGAGGATTATTCGAAAGAAAAAACCTATCATCTACAATTTTACACTCCATAATATAGCACTAAAAACAACAGACGCTGCTAAATACCTGGGCGTCACACTAAATTAAGATCTCAGTTGGTCAAAACATTGATCATATTGATAACATCACATCAAAAGCAAATAATTCACTTCGGTTCATTCATAGAAGGCAACAGGAAAGTAAAGAAAAACAGCTTACAGCATCTATTGCAAAACCAGCAATTACAGGCATTCACTTGCATTGCTTCCAACTGATGGAGCATGTTTTAATATCACATATTATGGACCATTTAGATTATATGGCTCTTTTTATTGAACAACATTTACATCAGGTTTGGGAATGCAGTTTTTAGACAAGTAGTTGGTATTCCTATGGGAACAAATTGTGCACCCCTTGTCGCAGATTTGTTTTTATATTGTTATGAAAGAGACTTTATGTTGAGCCTTTCTCCAGATACGCAGGCAGATTTTATAACTGCATTTAATAACACATCACGCTATCTGGATGATATTCTTAATATGGATAATCCTTTTTTTGGTCAATTGGTTGGAACTATTTATCCTAAGGAGCTTCAGTTAATTAAAACTAACAATTCGGATACTGATGCTTCATTTTTAGATTTACATCTCTCTATTTATGACAATATTATACATACCAAAATTTATGACAAGAGGGATGATTTTAATTTTAGTATTGTAAATTTTCCCCATTTGGATGGGGATGTACATCAGGCTACATCTTATGGGGTATATATTTCTCAGTTAATTCGGTTTGCCAGAGCGTGTAGTCATGTCAAGCATTTCAATGAACGTAATCAATATATTACAAGTAAACTTCTTCAGCAAGGCTACCGTTATTTCAAATAGCGTAAATATTTTGCTAAATTTTACTATCGTAATATTGATTTAGTTTTAAAATTCAATAGTAATTTAAAGCCACTTCTGCGAGAAGGTATTTCTAAACCCGTTTTTATGGGGATGTGGTTTACAAACTTCGTAAGATCTTGGGTCATGGTAATTTTCCAAATGTATTCGGTAAAATTATACAAGAGGGCCATGCTGGCCCTATATCGCTCACCTGATATCATTGCACTTGAGGACAAGAAGGTCCTCAGAAAAAATATCTAAGTCCACAGGACAGTAACAACAAAGGGAAGAAATTTAACCAAAAAGAAAAAAATTCTTACAAGGTACAGATATGTCAAAATACACGTAAAAATTGGAGGTACCATCCATGTTGTACCACAGAAAAGTGGTCCCGGTTTTTCCGTACGGCCAATAATAAAAAAGGTAAAAAATATAAGCTATTTATAGTAACGTAAAAGGAAAGTAATTACCAAAAAAAATTATTGTAAGTGAACAAAAGAAGGATCTGCCAAATAAATCTGTTGACATAAATGAAATTTCAGATCAGTTTCTTCATTAGTTACGGAGATATACCCATTTTAATTTAAAATAAAGGGAGGTAATCTGACATAAAATCAGTCCATAGTTATCTACCCTGATTGGCTCAGTCCAACTAATGACAATAATGAAATTTCAAATAAGTCCTATAAGGACTTACTGATATAAATCCATTTTGATTACAATCAGGGGAGGTAATCAGATATAAAATAACTCTGAACCTACGCTTGGATCTGATTTGTCATGGAATCCAAAAATTATTGTTAAAGTTATTTTGGAAGTTTGTATCAAATAAAACCATAAATGAAGTCTCTATATGGCTGCAAAAGCCAAAATAGCCAATTTTGGACCTTTAAGGGGCCATAACTCTGGAACCCATGAAGAAATCTGGCCAGTTCAAGAAAGGAACCAAGATCCTGTTGTGATACAAGTTGTGTGCAAGTTTTGTTAAAATCGAATCATAAATGAAGCTGCTATTGTGCAGACAAGGTCAAAATAGCTAATTTTGGCCCTTTCAGGGGCCATAACTCTGGAACCCATTATTGGATCTGGCCGGTTCAACTAAGGAATCAAGATCTTATGGTGACACAAGTTTTGTGCAAGTTTGATTAAATTCAAATCATAAATGAAGCTGCTATTGTGCAGACAAGGTCAAAATAGCTAATTCTGGCCCTTTCAGGGGCCATAACTCTGGAACCCGTACTGGAATCTGGCCAGTTCAAGAAAGGAACTAAGATCTTATGGTCATACTAGTTGTGTGCAAGTTTGGAAAAAATAAATCAAGTCATAAATAAAACTGCTATTGTGCAGACAAGGTCAAAATAGCTCATTTTGGCTCTTCGGGGGCCATAACTCTGGAACCCATAATGGGATCAGGCCAGTTCAAGAAAGGAACCAAGATCTTATGGTGATACAAGTTATGTGCAAGTTGGTTAAATTCAAATCATAAATGAAGCTGCTATCGTGCAGACAAGAAATTGTTGATGCACAAAAATAGCAAATTCTGGCCCTTTAAGTGGCAATAACTCTAGAACCAACGATGGGATGTGGCCAGTTTTCGAAAGGAATTGAGAAATCATGCCAATACAAGTTTTGTACAAGTTTGATTAAAATTGCTTGCAAAATGTGGTATCTATCTTGTTCACAAGAAATTGTGGACGGACGGACGACGGACGAAAGGCGATCACAAAAGCTCACCCTGTTACTACGTGACAGGTGAGCTAAAAACGTTTTATTAAAAGAGGTTACGACCCAACTGTTTTGAGACATACCGCATGTTTAGTGTTCAACCCGTTTACAGTTGGACACTACGCTTCCCTCTTTGATTGTGTCTGACGGAAGAGGGGGAGGACTCTATGATAAGCAGTTTTTAAATACTACCAGGAAAGAACTGTTTTGATATCTGTCTTCTGGCCTGTTTCGTCGGGCCCTTAAGGGTATTTCTCTTGTTGCTCTGTCTTCTGAAAAGGCATCGAGTACATACGTTTTTGGTTCTAAAGGTTTGCTTTTTATATATTTATACACGAGCATTTCTGTGTTTTACATGCCTTGCCTTTTTGTTTCCATTACGTGTTAGAGATTCACCTGGAGGGGATTACTTTTATTTACACTGTCCCGTATCTTTGGAACATGGTGGGGGGTAAGAGTGAGGTTGGGTGTGCACAATAAACCGGTTTAAGCTCCCCAGTGGTGTTTTTGCCACTGACCGTTCCAAGGCGGTGCCCCACTGTGTTCCTTTGTTTGTTCGTTTTGTCCTAATGTGTTGGCTTTGAGTGTGTGCGTGTGTATGTGTTTGTGGTGTGCGCGTCTGCGTGCTGTAGGTTTCGTTTTGGGGAGGCTGCGTTTTTGGTACGTGGCATTCCCTGTTTGATATTTGTCTTTGTTTTTTTTTTCCGTTCAAAGCGCAGTTTTGAATCTCAGATAATTGCATTTAGTCAAGAATTGTTTGATAACTTTGTAGCTGGTAAATAGATAGACCTAATGTAGATAGACCTAATAGTAATGGATTTTAACAAAGCGTTTGACAAAGTTGATCACGATATTTTGGTCTACAAGCTATTTTAATAAGGTATAGACAGGAAAACATACATAATTATATGGATTAAAACGAATACATACGGCCACCGATCAGATATACTACCTGTGGTGTAGGGGATATCCCAAGGATCTGTCCTTAGGCCTTGCTTTTTCCTAACGTATCAAAGACCTGCCAGACTCACTTAAAAGCATTGTGCTCACTGCTACAAGTAGACACCGTCGTTTATATGACTGAAAATTTGTTGAAAAAGACGTTAAACCCGAACACACACACACACACACTTAAAAGCAGCGTAAGACTCTTTGCTGATGATACAGTGGAGTCCGTGGAGTTTAACTGGGGACCATACGCCGGTTTTCGCGGAATTACACACTAGTGTAGCATTGAAGGTTCCATGTGCACCGCCGTATGAACACATCTGCGGATGTCTCAAAATTGTTTGTTTTACTTAAGCATGTGTAAATGTTGGGTTCTGCTGAACCCGCGGCTAGAGGGCGTGGACAGTAGCATGCATTTCCACTACCGTACATGAACAGACTCATTCAAACCGAGCCTGCAACATTTTTGTTGTTGTTGTGTCGAGCGGCCTGTGGAGTTTCCACTTCTTCTACAGTTGAATATCGTTACCTCGATATCGGTTAGCTCGAAACTCCGGTTAGCACGATGTGTTTGAGTCGGTCCCGATTTTTCCCTATTTATCTTAATGTAGTTATTTATCATTACCTCGATATGATTAGCTCGATATTTTGTTTAGCTCGATGAGATTTTTCAGTTCCGTCAACTTACCTGTACTGTTTTAACACCTGGTTTCGTCGATATCACAGCTTGTCAAAAAATATCCATGTTATTTGTAAGGTGTGAAAATCAACCTATTGTTGTCCGGCGATGTATTGATCATATTCAAGTTAGTTTGTGTCTTTGTTTTGTTTGTTGTTTAATCTTTAATCCAATTTAAATGTCAGGAAGTTTGCATTTAATTCCCAATAATTAGTGTTATAAAACACCGTGCAAGCATGAAAGCTGCTTTCAAATATAACAACTAATTTGGATGAAATATTTTCTGTTTGACGAAGTAAAAATCGGCCAGTTAGGATTGAGTAACAATACGCGTATTTGTCGTGTTGGTCGACCTGTGAAGTTTCCACTTTTCTCTATTTTAACTGGCAAATTTTCGTTATTGAAACACAGTGAAAATGACTACTCAGCAAGGAACGTTACCGTTGCATTCAGACTTGTTTAGGGAAGGAATAAAAATGCTAATGCTAATTCAGATATTTTATTTGTAAATTTAAATTAAAATCGTATTTACGTTTTATATTATTTCTACCCCCTTTCAAACCCTCAGAAAAAAAAAGCATTGGATATAATGACAATTTAGACGTCCAACACAAGTACAAAGAAGTCCCAGATTGTCGATATTGTTACGTCGAACTTCGGATACGTCGATGCAATTTTTACAGTCCCTTGAATATCGAGGTAACGGTATTCGACTGTATTTTATTATCACAGCAGCGTTGTTTGTGCCATGTGGCGGCCGTAAGTCTCCCCGTACATTCAATTAGGGCTGTTATATTTCGATCTTCTCTGATCGTTCGGCACGACTTTTATGTTGAGTTATTGGTACTGTTTAGTTTTTCCAGCATGAAAATTTCGGCCTTGGTGGTTCCAACACAGACACTTGAGGGTCAGAACCTGTTTGGTTGAAACTTCCTACACGCCTTCATGGTTATTAGGCAATGTACAAAGCCAAGTTCCATAACTCTGACATGAATGTTAACAAAATTATTCCCCTTTTGAAATTAGAAATTGTAACGTTAAGTTTTTGTGTCTCTACATGGAATGTTATTCAGTTATGTCCCTTTATGGCCGTTACTGCTTGGTTAGAACTTGTGGTCCAGCTTTATATAACGCATACATTTTTAAAATTAAAGTGTATATAGCAATCCACGTAGACACATCAGTTTTGATAAACAGAAAACCTGCTTTGTGACATAGGTGAAACAATGCAAATCTACTGTACTTGTTTCCCCTGGAAGGCATGTCTGAATACTTTATATTTTGGCCAAATAGTTGCCACATTTAAATGCTGTATAAATTTATGCTGTATAAATTTGTAAATGGGAGTCCAAAACGATTGCATTTACACCTAGAACAATATTGGTTTACATGCACATTTGGTCAGTTCTTTACAGCTATTTGCAACTGGTGGATAGTTGTCCAGTACATCTGCCAAGAGTCACCTTGTTTCTCCCATCCTCATTCAGCAGGATTTTCGACTTCCATTTGGCAAACAAATCCAACCAGCTTGGTATGCAGCAAACTTTGTGTATTTGGCAAGAGTTGCTTGTGTCGGGTCAAGAGCATCATATGACGTCTGTTTTCGGGCGTACATGTCCTGTCTGACGCCTTGAATATCTGCTATAGAATTTGACCTGTCTTACATAAAGCTTTTCACGAACCCCCTTGTCCTCATTAAAAAGGGGTATTTTTAATGCACAAGAAACTGCACTGGCCAATATACACCTTAGTTCTTAAAGACATCTGTCACTTCCGAACAAACATTCCAAGTTTGTCACAGTATTTTTATCTTTTCCCCGGAAACCTGACACTACATCAAAACCTGTAAACGCATGAAAAAAAGCAATACCTTTTGCCTTCTCATGGCCAACTGATTGAATGACATCATGCATGGGAATCCAATTCAAATTTGTTCCCTGTCTGAAGGCTACCCACAGTTGTTTAAGGCCAAGACTTTCAGCTTAGAAAATGCATGAATAGCTATGAATAGCGGTGGCAACTAAATCTGTGTCTGTAGCTTTACTGGCAAGCTGTTTATGAACCTCCACAACAGCATGCATGCATAAACACCCGTATATCGAGTTCCTCATGACTGCATGGCGTCAGACCTTCAAGACTGATTTTCCTGATTACATACAGTCTTTTCCTCTTTGGTCAAAATTACAGTTATTTGCACTGGCACCAGACCAGAAAGAAAATGCCTCTGTACATGTTATACTAAACCCCTAGGTATTCTATAAGAACCATGGTCGTGAACGGGAAAATATACTAACCCATTTCAGTTGCGCATTTTATAACTAAAACACGCAGTTCGGTAAATGTGTACTATGGATATTAAACACGCGATAATTTATTGTCCACTGTGTACCGGTCACATTTCTTCAATACTTCTTGTTTTAGAAAAACAACGCGTAGTTTACAGTTTTTCAACGTTACACAAAAAACTTGCTTGAACTTCCCTGGTGAAGTTCCGGTCTAGATTACAAAACCATTCTGATTGCCTGATGTGAAAATGTATGTCAATCGTCATTTTACTACACGTGTATGCTAAAATGTGTATATGCAGGATAAATGTTCAAAATGAATTAAATAAACAGAACAGATGTTTACCAATGTATGATTTCAAATTCAAAATCACATACAAGATGAATTTCATTCATCATTTTGAGTTTTATAGTATAACTGTGAATATTTTGCATTCTGTTTTTGTTTGTTTACATTTCGCCTAACATGTGCACACTGCTGTGACCTCTAGACCGGATGTTCAAGCAAGTTTTTTCTGTAACGTTGACGAAAGCATAAAATATGTGGAGCATCTCTGCAATATGGAATATTGAGACAATGTGACTGGTGCACGATGGAAGATAAATTATCGCTTGTTAAATATACTAGGTACGCATTCACCGATCTGCGCGTTTTAAGTGAGCAATATACTATTGAAATGGGACAGTGTATTTTCCCGTTCATGACCATGGTTCTTATAGAATACCTAGGGGTAGGATATAAAATGTACAGAGGCATTTTCTTTCTGGTCTGGTGCCAGTGGTTATTTGTGAGTGCATTTCAACATGTCTGTCGGCCGAAAAATAAAAAAGATCAGTCTTGTTATCATTATCCCCCAAGAAACTGCACCAATTGGGTGGGATTTTCCCGTTGCTAGTAACCCTCCGTCTAGCGCCTTGACCTCATTTCGTTTTGGTTGTCATCGCCTTTCATGTATTTTCTGAGCTGGAAGGGCTTGGCCTTGAACAGCTGTAGGTAGCCTTCAAACAGGGAACAAATTTGAATTGGATTCCCATGCATGATGTCATTCAATCAATCGGCCATGTCAATCAGTAGTCAGGTTTCCGGGAAAAGGGTTAAAAGGCTGTTCGAAGAACTTGTAATATTTGCCGGGAATTGACAGATGTCTTTGAGAACCTAGGAGTATATCGGACAGTGATGACTAATGAGGACAATATGGGTCTTGAAAAGTTTATCATCTTTATTGTGACAGACTGGCCAAGTTTGCAAAAAACAGAGGTCATTCCCCAAACTCAAGCAGCCTTTGCCGACCACTCAAAGCGTGCTGCATACCAAGCTGGTTGCATATGGGACAGACAGTGTTTTGCCAAATGGAAGTCGAGAATCCTGCTGAATGGAGATGGAAGAAACATGGTGACCTTTGGCAGATACACTGGACAACAATCCAACAGTTGCAAATAGCTGTAAAGAACTGACCAAATTTGCATGTAAAACAGAATGTTGTGGTAGTTGTAAATCCAATGGATTTGGACTCTAGTGTACAGATCTATAAAGCTACGAATGTTACAACTATTTGGCCAAAATATAAAGTCTTGAGACATGCCTTCCAGAGGAATCAAGTACGGTAGATCTGCATTGTTTCACCTATGACACAAAGCAGATCTTCTGTTTATCAAAATTGATGTGTCTATGTGGATTGCTACATACACTTAAATTTTAAAAATGTCTGCCTTATATAAAGTTGGACAGCATGTTCCAATCAAGCAGTGACGACCATAAAGGGACATAATTAAAATATATTCCATGTATAGACACAAAAACTTATCGTTACAATTTACAATTTTAAAAGGGGTAATTTGGTTAAAATTCATGTCAGAACATGAAACCTTGCTTTGTACATTGCCTAATGACCATGAAGGCATGTGTGAAGCTTCAACCCGATTAAAATAGTAGTCTCTGAGAAGAAAAAATAATACGAAGTCTTAACGTTGAAAATTCTAAGTTTAAAAGGGGGGTAATTTTGTTAAAATGTATGTCAGAGTTATGAAACTTGTCTTGGTACATGTGTAAAGTTCAATCCAATAAACAGAGTAGTTTCTGAGAGAAAAACTTGACATACAACCTTAAAGTTGACGTCACCACCGCCGTCATCATTGCCGTCACCGTCGGAAAAGCTACGCCTCAGTCCGCCATCAGTTTTAAAAGTCGCAGTCGAGACAAAACTGTCCTTCAACACTCTGAATATGCTATTTGTCTATAACATTAAAATTGATTTAACTAGGAACGTCAGTGTTAATGGCAAATTAGTGCTTTCACATGAAACGGCCACCATCTTGAAACAAGACGCCATACTGGACTTTGAAACCAGTCTCTTGTGTATCAAACATAGATTTTGCACACGCAAAGCATCTTAAGAGATATTTTTTCTCAAAATTGACAAAAATAAACTCTGTATAGGTCTGTTCAAGTCAAAAATCAACTTCCTGTGGCGGCCATCTTGAAAATTTTGAATTTTCAAAGGGCTAACGGGCTTTTTTAAAAAAGTAGGCTCAGACGAGTACACATGCCAAATTTCACGCTTGCATCACCAAATGCAGTATTGTTTCAGTTATCTGCCAAGCTATAAGAGGATAGTGCTAGGACTGGTCAGCCCGGTGTCAGTATGTGACTGGGTGGGGTATCACGTCACGTATCTACGGCGTGATATTTCAGTGAGACAGCACTATAAAGTTGGGCATTGTGTGCTCACTGCTACAAGTAGACACCGTCGTTTATATGACTGAAAAATTGTTGAAAAGACGTTAAACCCGAACACACGCACACGCACTAGAGGCTACATTTGTGGTCCTATCTTTATGAAACTTGGTCAGAATGTTAGTCTTGATGATCTCTAGGTCAAGTTTGAAACTGGGTCATGTGGGTCAGTAGGCCAGATCAAATGAAAAGCTTGTGAACACTCTTGAGGCCACGTTTTTGACCCAATCTTTATGAAACTTGATTAGAGTGTTTGTCTTGATGATCTTTAGGTCAGATTTGAAACTGGGTCATGTTGGGTCAAAAACTAGGTCGGTAGGCCCGATCAAAGGAAAAGCTTGTGAACATTATAGAGGGCACATTTGTGACCCAATCTTTATGAAACTTGTTCAGACTGTTAGTCTTGATGATATCTAGGTCTTGTTTGAAACTGGGGCATGTTGGGTCAAAAACTTGGTCAGTAGGCAAGATTAAAGGAAAAGTTTGGGAACACTCCAGAGGCCACATTTGTGACCCAATCTTTATGAAACTTGGTCAGAATTTTAGTCTTGATGATATCTATATCTGTTTGAAACTGGGGCGTGTTTGGTCAAAAACTAGGTCAGTAGGCCAGATCAAAGGAAAAAAACTTATGAACACTCCAGAGGCAACATGTTTGACCCAATTTTTATGAAACTTGGTCAGAATGTTTGTCTTGATGATCTCAAGGTCAAGTTTGAAACTGGTGCATGTTGGGTCAAGAACTAGTTCAGTAGGCCAGATCAAATAAAAGCTTGTGAACACTCCAGAGGCCACATTTGTGACCCAATGTTTTGGATACTTGGTCGAAATGCTTGTCTTGATGACCTCAAGGTCAAGTTCGAAATTGGCTTATGTGGGGTCAAAAACTAGGTCAGGCCAGATCAAAGGAAAAGCTTTTGAACACTCTGAAGGTCATATTTGTGACTCAATCTTTATGAAACTTGGTCAGATTGTTTGTCTGCATGATCTCTAGGTCAAGTTCGAAACTTGGTCATGTTGGGTCAAACACTAGGTCAGATCAAAGGAAAATCCTGTCAACACCCTTAGAGACCACATTTCAAGTTTAAAAATCATTAGAATTAGTCAGAATGTTTTTCTTGATTATGAATAGGTCAAGTTTGAATCTAGGTCAAGTGGGGTCAAAAACTAGGCCACCCAGTCAAATCAAAGGAAAATCTTGTGAACAGTCTAGAAGCCACAGTTGTGACTCATTCTTTATGGAACTTGGTCAGAATGGTAGTCTTGATGATCTTTAGGCCATGTTTGAATCTGGATCATGTTGGTCAAAAACTAGGTCAGTAGGCCAGATCAAAGGAAAAGCTTGTGAACACTCTGGAGGCCACAATTTTGACTCTATCTTTATGGAATTTTGTGAGAATGTTTGTCTTGATGATTTCTAGGTCAGATTTGAATCTGGGTCATTGGGGTACTAAAACTAGGTCAGTAGCCAGATAAAAAGAAAACATTGTGAACACTTTAAATGCCACAGTTATGACCTAATATTTATGAAACTTGATCAGAATGTTTGTCTTGATGATTTCTAGGTCAATACGAAACTGAGTCATGTTGGGTCAAAAACTAGGTCAATAGGCCAGATCAAAGGAAAAGCTTGTGAACACTCTAAAGGCAACAGTTGTGACTCAATAAATATATATATATTTTTTTTATACCAGATTTATATAGCGCCCTTTTCATGATTAATTTCACGTTCAAAGGCGCTTTACATAGTTCAAATGCAGCCACACAGGGCGCATAATTCATCCTCTACTGGTACAGACACAGAGCGGTCTGACCAGAGGGACAGAGTGAGACAAAGCCCCCACGACGGAGAGATCAGAAATCAGATACAGGCTTGTCCGGCTAACTTAGCCTAGCTCGTTTCGAATAGACAGCCTGGTTCTTTAACGTGCCCAGTGTATAGCACTGATGGGTTCCTGACCAGTACACCTCTAGCTGGGTGGGAAACACTGAAAAGCGTTTCTGAAAATTCCCGAGTAGCTGTCGGGGATCGAACCCCGACCTCAGGATTGGAAGGCCAGTGTGCAAACCACTGAGCTATCCGTCCACTTGGTCAGAATGTTTGTCTTGATTATCATTAGGCTGAATTCAAAACTGGGTCATTTGGGGTCAAAATCTAGGTCAGTAGGCCAGATAAACTCTGGTGAGCAATATAGGGCCATCATGGCCCTCTTTTTCCTAGAACCATTAGACTCTGAAACAACCTACCACATTACGTAAAATCCTGTGCCACTCTTAACGCGTTCAGGAGTGGCCTAGATTACTGATGTTCTAACCTCAAATAAATGTTTTTATCATCTTTTAACCTTTAACTTAATACAGTATTACTGATTTTAATATTGCATATTAATTTATGTTTACAAAAGCGGCTTAAACATCAAAGTGTCGACCAGACAGTTGCCTCTCAGTGATAGTTGTTGTCTGTCGAAAATAATTATTTTGCTTTTCTCTGCCATTTCTGCCAAAAAATACATTTATGTTATAAAATTACGCCTGTTGTTCAATAAACGTAAAAGCAGTTTACCAGAAAATGCGATACGGATTTGCTAGACATGTTGTTGGATTAAGCGTGGCTAATGGTACGGGCCCCTTACGGACAATCAATTTATCTACATCTGCATAATTATTTGTAAATTTCTACAATTTTCCACCGTCTTTACATAAAGTCCTATCACGACCAATTAGCCATGATTGTTGTTTTCAAAGTATTTAGATTTTCGTCACGTGACACTGTCTTCGTTGATTTACGGAAATTGACGAAGCCTGGCGGAATAATTATATCTGTTAGGGATCCGCGGGTCGTTAAATTTTTTATGATTTTATATCTATTCGTATCTCAACAATATTAGGCCATTCAAGTCAGACTAACGGGTGAATGTGTACATACTACTCTTTTCTACAAAGTTATTTGCTTTCTTTTTACGGTGTTTTGAACAGGATTATAACTAATGTTTTTCTAAGACAATCAACCATTCAGCTTTGAAGACAAAATTTAGCTTTTTTGTTCAGTGCATAGACTTTATCAGAAGCATAATATATATTGCTATATACTTAACAATGCCCCATGTGAACCTTTCCTGTAGTATTTCCAAATTGTATGGCTTTTATTATTCCATTGTATCATTCATGAGATTTTTTTAACAATGCAATGTAACCTGTGTGTTTACAATGTGTTAAAAATGTCTTAATTTGAATTGAATGTCATTGAATTCCTTATAATGACATTCTTGGCAGGACCTCGCATTTCATTCAACCTGTTTAATAAATTCAATATGAAAAGACACTCTTTTAACATTTGCTAATTATTTTTTTCCACAGCTTCTCTAATCAAAGCACTGACAGCACTGATGTGGGCAGCTGTTGACAGCTTCTGGTAATGGGCATGAACAGTTAGCTTAAGTTTGGTGATTCTAGTTAAACTACTTTTGATTAATAAGCATTTTCAACCTTTTTCGCCAAATAAAGGGGTAAAATTCTGCTTTTACTCTGTCAATGGGAATAAAATGATATATTAGCAAAGCACCTGTGCTTATAGAACATTTTGTGAGGTTTGGTTAATCTTACTCAAAATCCTTTTTGAATTATAAGCATGTTTCAACAAATCAAAGGGAAAACACTGCTTTTACTGGACAAAGGGGAATAACAGTAAATGTAAGCAAACGTTATGGACTAATTGATAATTATGTGATGTTTGGACAAGCTAGTTTTAACAAGAGCTTGTAGAACACTTGCATGAAGTAACAGAGAAGAAACAGAACTTATTTGGTCACCGACCACTTGACATTTAACATATTGACCTTAAATTAATAATTTTGTTTCATTTTCCAGTCTTAAATGACCTCAGTATCAAATGTGATCTTAAACCAAAGCATAATCTAGTTTTCTGGCAAAAAACGTTCTATTGTCAATGTGATCTTGACCTTTGACCTACTGAATTCAAAATCAGTAGGGGTCATCAACTGGTCACGACAAATCTCCCGATCTCATGATCCTAGGCCTAAGCGTTCTCCAGTTATCATCCGGAAACCGATTGGTCTACAGACTGACCAACATCCATCAATAACATTTACAATATACCCCTCCTTGAAGGAGAGCAATTAATTTTCAAATTCGGAGATCCCATGTCTCCCCCAATGCATAATCGTAATAGGCAAGAAATAAAGAGAGGATAGGAGCGAAAGACAAAGAGACACTAATGGTTGGCTGCAATAGAGATCATCTACTTGGCATGTCCAATCACCCTATGAAGTTTTAAAAGTCTGCGTCAGGTGGTTCTAGAGTAAATCGTTTTCAGTGTTCAGGCCCCTGTGACATTGATTTGAGATCGAGTGAGCCCAAAATTTACAGGGGTCATCTACCCTGCATGTCCAATCATCCTATGAAGTTTCAACATTACGGGTCAAGTGATTCTCAAGTTATTGATCCAGAAAGTGTTTTTTTTCCATCTTCAGGCCTCTGGGACATTTCCCTTCAGGCAAGTGACCCCAGAAACATTAAGGGTCATCTACTCTGTAATTAATATCATCGTGATTGAAGGTTCTGGGTCAAATAATTCTAAAGTAACTGGTTGGAAACTGTTTTCAAAGTTCTGGTTCCTGTGACCTAAACTTTTGATTAAGTGATTCAAAATCAATAGGGATCATCTACTCTTCATGTCCAATCATCCTATAAGTTTAAACTTTCTGGGTCAAGTGGTTCTCAAGTTATTGATCAGAAACCGGGTTCCATGTTCAGGCCCCTCTGACCTTGACAGGTGGTTTTTTAATTTTATTTTACAAATGAGATCTTATCTAAACTAAAAGCAACCATAAAAGAATATTTACAATGAAATTAAATGTTTCAATCATTTTTAAAACAACCAAAACAAATACTACTCTCTCCAATATCAGCACACATCATGATCTTCAGGTTGCATTTAGTCAGTTTTCAGCTGTGGACCGCCTCGGTAGACGGACGTAAAAAATGGCACTAGTAGCTTCCTCGCTTAGCGTTCAGCATTAAGAGGATAGTGCTAGGACTGGTCAGCCTGGTGTCAGTATAACGTGACTTGGTGGGGTATCATGACACGTGTCTACGGCGTGATATTCCAGTGAGGCAGCACTATAAAGTTGGGCATTGTGCTCCCTACAAGCAGACACCGTCGTTTATATGACTGAAGAATTGTTGAAAAAGACGTTAATCCCGAACACACACTCTAGATTAATGTTAAATGCCTCATAATCATGACAACATGTATGTTTTAGTGTTGTTATATTTTCTGGTCCTTTAGGATCGTGGAGTCCATTGAACATATGTGTAACAGAGTTCAACTTAAGCCGGTGCTAGGGGCTTAAGAGGTGTTGCACATTTCATTACCTCTCATGAACAGTTTGTTTGTTTGTTTTGGGTTAAACGCCGTTTTTCAACAGTATTTTAGTCATGTAACAGCGGGCAGTTAACCTAACCAGTGTTCCTGGATTCTGTACCAATACAAACCTGTTCTCTGCAAGTAACTTCCAACTTCCCCACATGAATTAGAGGTGGAGGACTAATGATTTCAGACACAATATCGTTTATCAAATAGTCCGAGGATCGAACTAACGACCCCGCGATCCGTAGACCAACGCTCTAACTACTGAGGTAAGCGGGCGGGCTCTCTCATGAACAGACTCAATCAAACCGAGTCTGCTATTAGTCTTCTTGGTTGCATTCTATGCTTCCAAAGGATCTTTTCACGAACTGTATTGTTAAAAATGCAAATATTGAAAATTGAAATTTTTCAAACTTAGTTTGAATTGTCTCAAATGATTTCATTGCAGTCTTCCGAATCCCACTGTTGTATAATTATCCGAGAAGAAATCGTACGCCAGTACGTGAATATTTGGGGACCAAAAATATCGCGAATCTACCGGCGATTTAAAGGCGAACTTGTTAAAAATAAAGTTTCTTTCGAATTAATTATACCCTTTAATGATATGTCAATCACCAGCTAGAATGTAACTGATTAAAATCGAAGTGCATATGTTCGCATTTTCGGGAAACAGATACGAATTTTTCGCCCCCTCCGTTACGGTTGCAATTATTTTCCTAAGCCGTGCAAATAAAAGTATTTACGTTAGTATTATGAAAGGATTGTATCTTTTTTTCTATGAAAAATAAATAAGTTAACACCTCTTCTGTTGATTTCATGCAATATTTCTTTCCATAAACCCATTTCTATGCTACAAACTTCGACGGATACACTGGTGCAATTTTATCATTCAGTATCGTATCGAAATAGAACGCACGCCGTGACCACTGGCGCCAGATCAGAAAGAAATGCCCCTGTACATGTTATACCCTACCCCCTAGGTATTCTATAAGAACCATGGTCGTGAACGGGAAAATATACTAACCCATTTCAATCGCGTATTTCATATCTAAAACACGCAGTTCAGTAAATGTGTACTATTGATATTAAACAAGTGGTAATTTATCTTCCGTTGTGTACCGGTCACATTTCTTCAATAGTTCTTATCTTAGAAAAACAACGTGTAGTTTACAGTTTTTTCACAGGTACACAAAAAACTTGCTTGAACTTCCCTGGTGAAGTTCCGTTCTAGATTATAGACACACTCTGATTGGCTGATATGAAAATGTATGTCAGTCGTCATTTTACTACACGTGTACGCTAAAATGTTTATCTGCAGCATAAATGTGCAAAATGAATTAAATAAACAGAATAAATGTATAACTATGTATGATTTCAAATTCAAAACCATATACAAGATGAATTTCATTCATCATTTCGAGTCTTATCGTAAAACTGTGAATATATTGCATTCTGTTTTTGTTTGTTTACATTTCGCTTAACATGTGCACACAGTCGTGACCTCTAGACCGGATGTTCATTAGGGAAGTTCACGCAAGTTTTTTCTGTAACGTTGACATAAGCATAAAATATACGGAGCATCTCTGCAATATGGAATATTGAGACAAGGTGACTGGTGCACGATTGAAGATAAATTATCGCTTGTTTAATATCAGTAGTACACATTTACTGACCTGTGTGTTTTAGGTATGAAATACGCGATTGAAATGGGTTAGTATATTTTCCCGTTCATGACCATGGTTCTTATAGAATACCTAGGGGTAGGGTGTAACACGTACGGAGGCATTTTCTTTCTGATCTGGTGCCAGTGGCCGTGACAGGTGTTTTCTGATCATGTCATGTGACCAAAATAAGCTCTTTGGTGTTGTTATAATTATACCTTCTCTTGAGAAGGAATATCTTAATTCAATAAGTCACACTTGACTGAGCTACTGATGTCGAAAGCTGTTGTAATTACAAGCTGGCCAATTAAACTATTCTTTCTCAATTGAGGCGACTCCGTGGATTACACAATACTAAACCCGAGGATGATTAATTGATTCTTTTATTTCCTCCTGACCATAACATATGTACATTCACCAGATAGACATATATCAGCAAATTTAAATGTAAACAACCAAATATTATCGTTACCTTCAAATGCATGGTTAATATGTGAAAACAAACCCCATTGTGACCCTCTAATTATGTGCAATGAATACACATCGAATCATAATAGATTGACCAGGTCAATGTCTTATTGCCGTATTTACTCTACTGAAAGAGGTAACATATTTAATTTGTTGTTGGATTTTTTAACAATTTATGTTAAATAACTAGCGTAAATACTTACCTGATATTTTTTGGCAGTATAAAACAGACATTGCAACCAACATTTTACAAGATGGTCATTTTATATTTATATAGATGTGCCCTAGAAGGAACTTTTGGTATCTTTTAACTTGTAATAATATTTCGATTAACTTTTCTTGCAGGAACTGAGTTTTAAATTAAAATGTTTACAAAAGACGCCACTTGGTTTTAATACCGAGTATAGGTCTACGCGGACGGTACTATTTTTGTAGGCTATTTATATGTTGTTTTGGTCACGTGATGAAGAATTGCCTTGGTCATGTGATCAAAGCAAGCATGCTCAGTTTCATACGCTTTGTTTTTGTTATGAAATATAGATTACGACAAATATGTACTTAAGCAATGCATTATTTAAAGTTGAATCTCAGAAGCTTTCTGAAAGTAAAACAGACTTGAATTACGTAAAATGTATGTATGACATGGAACTACTTATTTTTCGGTTTCGGATAAGCGTATCGTCTAAAAATTTGTGGTATGTTAAATCTGTGGCCCACAAAAATTGGTAAGCTGGAACCATTGTGGTGCATGACTTAAAGGGAGTTAAATCTGCTAGCCTTATGCTAGGTTTTACTGTGGTACATCATGTCAAGTGTATGCATATTAAAAGTCATACATAGATATATATATATAAATAGTTTAAGTTTTAATACTTAGCCAGCTTGTAAAAGAAAATCATTTCTTAAATAAGTAAACATTTAAAGTTTTAATGCATGAAACAGTTGCACATCAATAATTACCTTACAGACAGTAACACACAGAGCAGCAGCTGGCTTTGTTGACTATATGATATAGAATTATATAAACTTTAATCAGCTAGTAATCATAGCGGGTTAAAACCGGTCTCTCTTTAAGTTTACACTAGGATCTCTTGTACATACGTATTGATTTTAAACTGATCTGTATTGTACATACAGATACGCTTTATTATCACAACATAACCATAATCATAAAAATGATTACAGTAAAATGTCATTCATTTCCTTAATAAACCTGATACGAAGTAAAATAGAAATAGAGTCATTTCGGGTCATCTCGGACACTTAAGGTATCGCGTGTTGAATGGATGATCATATAATGAGATGGTACCGTACTTTCGATATTTAGCATCTCCGAATTTTGTTCTCCGGTTCTAGGTATTACACGATTGTAAAATCATATTGAAAGCCGGGAACCAAATGCAGATAATATGAATGTATCGGCGGGTCATCTCGGAATGTTCGGGTTATCTCGAACGTACCATCGGGTCAACTCGGATTGTTGTAAATATCAAAATAAAAATCCCATTATTAGCTATTTAAAAAGATAAATGGTAAGTACTTTATTTAAAACAAGTTCAGGCGATACGAAATGCTAGTTAAATATTTAATAATCTTTAAGGGACATGGGGTCTAGCGGTCCGGTAATAGATATATATGTATTACTAAGTATTGTATTATACAGGTAATTTCTTTAAAAGTTATGATAATTCTTCCTAAAGCAGTCGTAATTAGGATTTTTGTAAATATTTTATTTATAATTAGTACTCACTCGGCTTCGGGTTGGACCTATTTATATATTTACGAATACTTCTGAAAGCATTAGATCTATTTTTAATTCATCAGTCACGACAAAAAGAAATTGATGAAAGCTTCCGATTTTGGCGTACAAATTGTTATCTATTATTTATTGAATTTGCAGTCGTATAATTTCTTGTGATTAAAGAATTATAAATACTTCAGTTTCCGTACACTTACAATGTATTTATAACGGCGAGAAAAATACGAGAGCAAACTTTTGAAATCACATTCCGATTTAAGAAATAAGATATAGTCTCCTCTTTGAAAATATCGTTCTTAATATTCATTTTTATCACCGGACATCTACACTGAAGGTCTAGAGGTCCGGTAACCGGACCCCTAAGCCACTACCATATTTTATGCATTTAGAGAGATAAATTTGTGAAAAAATATCCCTGCGTCTTTTGAGCTTACCTTTGCCGTTGCTATGTACTCAGTAGTTTAAATTCAGAAATTTTTTATTAATGTTTTACAAATAAACATTCAAAATCAAATGACTGGTAACAGTAATACAAATGAATCTAACTTTAATACAATTCATTTTATGGCCTATTGCAACCATGCATGTGAGTACAAATCAAACACTTAAACAGTTCTATTTTCTGCACCTAAGGAGAACATTTGCAAACAAAATCTGGCTCTCTACACTTAACAAAATTCACATTCGTACTGCAGTGCCTCTATTTCATCTTCGGTCATTGCACACAAATCAATCGTTTTCACGCAACGACGGTGGAACATTCTGGGACATTTGTTGCATGCTATCCAGAAAATGCTATCATCATAGACCTCCTCACAGACGTAGCACTTCCGGGTTACGTCAACGTCAATGTCGATATCAGACCCGTCGCTAAGTTTTGGCATGTCAACATCGCTGTCAGATGATGACTCGCTTTCTCTGTTCTTTCTCTTCAAATACTGCTTTTCTACCTGTTTTTGAAGCTTTTTCTGAATATTTAATCGCCTCTGTTCTTTACGAGCTTTGTTTTTTGCCTCTTTTTGTTCCAGTTTCTGCTTACGCTCCTCATCCTTCTGTTGCTTCCTTAGTTCTCGTTGACGTTTTTGTTCTTGTTTGTCTGCTTCTTCTTGTTCTTTTCTCTTTCGTTTTTCTTCTAATATTTCTCGGAATTTTTCCCCAGTTACTGCCTTAGGTAAGTTTTCTTTTTTCATTGGTCGTTTTTCGGACGGCTTTGCGACGGGAATTTTCAAAACTAACTCAACTGCCGTCGATACTTGAGGCGTTCGGTCATTAGAGAGATCCTGAACAGTGGCAGCGGCAGGCTGCAATGGTGCGTGCTGTGGTACGTCAGTGGAAGTAGTTGCTGTAACTGTGAGTTCCTTGTCTGTATTAATTTCTTGTTGAACATTTACGGTGTTACTAGCGTTCTCCTGAGCTGCTGGTAAAACCTGCGATTCATCGGCTGCTCCGGAAGCACTGACCGTTTGAGTGCTATGTGGGCGGAAAATGTTACTCGGATCCATTTTGCACGTACTCAGCACCTTTGTTGCATTAAACGGAAACAGTCCAGAGTCCCTAAACCCATGAACAGCAACACTGACTGTGGTTGCCTTTTCCCATGCCGTCTTAAATATGCTGGCAAACGTCTTTTTGGTGACGTGTTCGCCGATGTTCTGAAATTGATAATCGCGGACAGCCTGCTTCCAAGAATCTTTTAGTACGCTGAATAAACGAAGGTCGCAGGGCTGCATGAGATACGATGCATGCTCTAGGAGACGGTAGAGCTCTATTCCACCCTGTCTACAGATGTCACTAACTCATTGACACGTGGGTCGAGTGGCCGTCAACGAAGAGAACAACTGGTTTACGTACACCCCGTTCATTAATAGATGGAATAAAGACATCAGTAAGCCATGTAGCAAAGAGGTCCGCGTCCATCCACCCGTTGTCTGTTCGGCCCATGACTGCCTCCGGAAACCCCTCCAAAGGATTGTAAGCAAATCGTTGGCCAGGATAGACAATAAGTGGCTTCAAGAAATGTCCAGTTGCACTCATGCACGCCAACACAGTGATCTGCGTTTTATCAGATGATGTAAAATGATAAACAGTGGAGGAACCTTTACGTGCAATAACTTTGCCTTACTTCGGACACAATGAAAATCCTGATTCGTCTGCATTATATAGACGGCTAGGGTCTTGAAGAATGGTAGGATCTTTGATTTCATTGCGGACGTAATGTTCGAACTCCTCAAACCATCTTTGAACTTTAGCCTGTGTAATAGTTGCTCGCTCTTTCCCTAGGTCCTGTGGTAGCCGTTCTGTCATTTCGGGATGCCGCTTCACAAAACCGTACCACCAGTCCTTCCCAGGCCTGTTGTCCTTGGATGGATTTGGTCTCTTGTCAGCATCAATGATACGCTTGACAGTATCAAGAACTTCTTGCTTGGTTCTGCCATAGCCAATACGGGCCATATGTAGAACCCAGTCAACTAACCTCTGCTCTTCAGCTGTAGTCAGAATGGTCTTGGATGGACGTGACATAGACGTCTTGCCATGGACTTTGTCATGTAGCGTGGACGTCGGAATACCATAGTGCTTAGATGCGGCTCTCAATGACATTGACTTTGACTGTACGGCATCCACAGCATGATGTAGAATCAAAATGTCGTATTTTTTCTGATTTCTCTTCGCGCCTATTTGTTTACTCATGCTGAAAAATAAAATATTAAGTCAAATTAGTTTGCTATTTGCTAACGATCATAAAGAACAGAATTGTATTTTCGAAAATATACATTTCGTGCCGAAAATAACGCGGTTACCACAGTGCCAGCAAAACACATGCTATATTTAGTGTCAGAAATATTTTAACAGACAAAATGATTATTTAGGCTATTAATAGAAGAGAATCTAGCGTTCGAGATTACCCGAAACATGAGAAATCTATCGGGAGAACTCGGACATACCCAAAATATGGCCGCAAAGGATGACCGCCAAAACAAAGAATCTAATAGTGTTTACATGTAATAAACGTGTCATGAATGCAAGAAATACAAAAATCTCATTCATTATCAGTGGCGTAGCTTCTATAAGGCACTGCAGGCCCGGGCCTGCAGATTACCCGAGAAAATGAAAAAAATAAAAATGCCAAATATGCAATAAAAATCGAAGGGTAAGGGGGGTTAGGGTGTAGGGAGCTAATGATCATATGAAAACCAATATCGAACATGTAATTAGAGCCTGATTATTCTATTTCCATGATTAAAACTAATAAGACAGATGCCAGTAGTTTAATTATTTTCTCGTTCGTATACCACCGCCTCGCAAAATATCGCCCCGCAACTTTGTTAATGTCGGCAAATAGACATTGCTCTGATTAGCTAGCGACTTGTAGTTTACATTTTATTATAAGCGCTTTTGTTACCCTGCGCTAAGTTTTTTTGGCACCAAATTTGAAAATGGCGTCATCGGGTCCGCTTTATCCTGACCCAGGAGATAAGAAAGATATTTCTCTTTGGAATGATTCCGAGAAAATACAACTCATAAAAACTGAATGGACGGGTTCAGAAGAATTCCAATTCCCGTCAAGGTAAGCTATTTATTATCTACTTTAGATATCCTTATTGTAGAGCGCGCAAATCCAATTTGCGTCGATATTATATACTGTATACCGGAATGTTGAAAATAGAATATATTGCTTATTAATAGGATGTGTTCTCATACATTATGTACATATGAAGTTACGCATGATTAATAATATTATATATAACATAATATTGCGTGAAGTGAACATGCCTCTGTGGCTGTGAGGTTAGCGCGCTTGACTTGTAAACCAAGCGGTGCAGGTTCGAATCCAGGAAGCAGAATTTTCTTTTTTTTTTTAATTAACCGCTTGAATAGACATTTAAGTGGACGTTATGTTAAAATTATCAGAAGGTTTTTATCGTTCTTTCAGACTTATTAGTGGAAAACAAAGAAGATTTAATGCTAGATGGCTCCGTCAATATCCATGGCTCAAGTATTCTGTGTCTTTGGATGCCGTTTTATGTGCACCTTGTCTGCTATTTGACAACAGCAAGTCAAGGTATTTTTCTTCACTACCTTTCAATGACTGGAAGAACTTGTCCACAGCCATAAGCCGCCATGAAACTGACGAATCCCACAAGGATAGTATGGTGAAGTCAGAAAATTTTGTTGATATCTCCACAGGGAAGCAGGAGTCCGTAGTTAGCAAACTTTCATCTTCTATCAAGAAAACTGTTGAGAATAACAGGTATATTCTGCGCCGTATCATAGAAGTTCTTTTGTTACTTGGAAAACAAAATATAGCAATTAGAGGGCATACTGAAGAGAACAGTAATTTCATGGTTATCTTGAATAGTTTTGCACAGACAGACCCAGCCCTTGCTTACCACTTAGAATTTGCAAATAAAAATGAAAAATACACGTCTCCTGACATACAGAACGAACTCTTAGGTTTATGTGCTGATCAGGTAATTAAAAGAATTATAACCAGGTGCAGGAGTTCTAATTATTTTGCTATAATGGCGGATGAAGCAACTGATTGTTCTACTAAAGAACAACTTTCAGTGTGCATACGTTTTATTGCTCGGAATGAGGGAAAGCACGAGCTGCATGAAGAATTCATAGGTTTTGTTACGTGTCCTTCTATAAAGGGGACTGCCTTGGCACAGGCAATATTACAACATGTACAGGATTGTGGACTGGACATTTTAAAGCTAAGAGGCCAATGCTACGATGGCGCTGGGAATATGGCCGGGAAATATAATGGTGTTCAAGCTTTAATTAGAGAGCGTGTACCACTTGCAAGCTATGTGCACTGTAAATCGCACTGTCTTAACTTAGCGTTGGTCCACACATCGAAACTTCAGTGCGTCAGGACAATGATGAAGACAGTTCAAGATATTACCTTTGCATTTTCTTACTCGGGCAAACGGTTAGAAGCATTTGCAAATGAATTAGCGGAGGACGCCGTCACACGTGAGAAGTTGGAAGGTCGCCAAAAGCTTAGGACGCTCTGTGAAACAAGATGGACGAGCCGGACAGACGCACTGATGACGTTTAGGAAGTCCTTCCCAGTTGTAGTACATGCTTTGGAAACGCTCGAGGCAGACAATGACGAAAAGGCAGGAGAGCACGTTAGAGCCATACTGAGGTTCGAATTCATCATCACGCTTGTGACTTGCGAACATATACTGAGTTCTCTTGTTGGCTTGACAGCTATACTTCAGCAGGTAATTGTTTATTATTATATTACTAGTGTAATGGGGCCACTGCTGTCATCACCACATCACATATAGTACCGGTAATTGTTGTTGTTGTTTTTTTGTCAAGGAAACGGTGTTGGTATTGACTTGATAAGCTTTAATCTTACCTTACAATTGAATCAGTTTGCATATAAAGTAAATTTTAAAGTAATTTGCTGTTAACTGCAATTATACCATGTACCGCTTTAGATAAACAATTGTGCAGTTATATACCATGTACCGCTTTAGATAAATAATTGTTACAATCAAAAATATAATAACATAGGCTTAGCATTATTCGATGAACTTCCGTGAACTGAACAGACTCTACCAAAATGTTAGATATTCAATGTATATTTCTCTCTGCTTGTTAATCAATCAATTAGTTATAGTCTGCAAGCAAATATAGTATCTGTGTTATGTCAAGGTGGACATGGATTTGGTGGAAGCTGTTCGGGAAGCTAATGTGGTAGTTAGTTTACTACGTGCAGAACGAGAAGACGAGGCTGTGTTTGACGAAGTATTTCAGAAAGCTGTGGATATTGCATCAGAGTTTCAGGTAGTGTATCTTGCTTCTTGTTACGCTGTTCTTAACATTTATTGGTCATGCCGTTTTCTAATATTGAAGTAAGAGCTAACATGAGCCGATGGTATGATCAGTTCTCCATTCTAAATTAATTTATCCAATCTAAACTGTTGGCGTGCCCATCATACTTCAGAAAGTAATGAACAAACAGAGGTAGAGGGAGAAAGTCTAAAGAAATTATTTTATAACTACCACATAGTTATAAGTGATTGTGACCCTGAACTGAAAAGTCCACGTCATTGCCGACTACACTAACCGGACATCTACATGTTCATGTAAGCCTTGAATAGAAAGTCATATTGTACACTACATAATGCTCACATTATAATTTGATCGTAATATGTTGTTTCGCATTTTTATTAAAGTTTATTCTTTGACAGGATAAAATTGGAAAGTACTGTTTACCAATACTTTTTATTCAGATTGGCGCCTGTGTTCCCCGTCAGAATATGAACCAACGTAACAGGGCCAATTACCAGATAGCGGATCCAAAGGCCTACTGGCGGGTAGCCCTTTATTACGTATTTCTGGACCATTTGATTCAAGAGATTACAGATCGGGTAATGAGCAACCAAGACCGTTTCTGTGCCCAACTTCTGATTCCATCAAGGTTGGATGAGTTAAATGATGATCACGTTAATGCAATTTACGCTACGTTTGCGCAGGATATTGCCTCAACAAGAGAATCATTCGGTGGGGAGATTCAACGCTGGAGAGTCAGATGGGGTCAAGCCAATCTACTCAGACCAAGCACACTACTTTCAACATTAGATGTCACTTCTAAGGCGGCTTACCCTGGAATATACCTTGTTTTATCAGTACTGGCTACAATGCCTGCTACATCTGCTTCATGTGAACGTTCTTTTAGTTCAATGCGTAGAATCAAGTCGTACCTAAGAAGTACCATGACAGGAGACCGCCTGTCAAACTTAGGAATTCTTCACATTCACAGGGAAATAGAAATTGATATTGATGAAATAATCAACAGTTTTGCGTCCGTGAAATGTAGAAACTTAGATTTTGTCTAAGATTACCTTACGCAAAGGACATATTGTGACAGGTACCGTACATACTTTGAAGTGCGTATACAGGTTATATTCCAGTTGAATAATTATTGGAATTCATCTGTTTAATAGTAATAAATTCCAACATTTAATCGGTAAATAACATTCAGCAAAAAATAAACGGAATTTATTTGTTTTGATGAATATGGAATATCACATCGGGAACTGATACAATTTTAACATTTTACCCGCGCTACGTGCTCGTTTATTAAAAATATTTAATTGCATCACCTCTCGATGAGATATATTCCATATCCACTCTAAATAAATATCGTCAACAAATTACATTTTAAGAATAATCCTAACTATGATGAACGCGTAGCATCAGTTCATTGCAGCATCATACAGAACGTCAGTTACAATTACTTTTACACTGTCACCACAAAGCATTTTCATCAAAATTTTGATTTTTGTTTGTGTTTTTGTTTTTTATACTGTTGATGCACTAATAAAAGTGAATTTTTGAAACTTTGATGATAAAAATAAATCTTTTTTTCCCACAAAATCACATGATATTTCTATCGTCACGTGATAATTTAACATGTGATTTTAAATCCAATCAAATCGCTGTGAGGAGTTTACGTCCCATCGTTTGTTAGTAATTTACCACATGCGCTGCCCTAATACTTTATCGCAGAATAGTATATATGTGGTTGCCTTAAGTATTTATATATATATGTGACGGGTCGTGTTAGAATATTAATGAAATGTTTAAAACTGGTACTATGTGATGCAATTAACGATGAAAAAGGCGTCAGTCAGGTCATTTAATGGATTAAAGATAAATTTTTAGACCGTAGGTGTCACATTTTAACGGTAAATGACCTCTTTGAAAATAAAAGTAATGTTGGGTAAGTAATACTTAGTTCTGTTGACTTAGTCACAAACTGAATTTTGATCGTTTCTTGTGTTTTTATTGACCTGAACTCCTCCGCTTAGTATTGGTCTTAATCGGCCAGAATGTCTCAGAATGCACCACAGACACTCTAATTTTTCAAAATTTTCTGGGGGAGGGCCAGACCCCGCGTCCAAACTCGCACCTTCGGCGCTCGATCTATCGGGCCTGCAACTTAAAAATAGCAAGCTACGCCCCTGATTATATATTTAACTCCAAGCAACGGTATAGTTACGTAAATGCTACTTACATGGTATGCAGGAAGATTTTTCTCCAGAAGCGGAAGCGTTTATGTATGGTAAGTTTGTTTTGTAATTTTTCAAACATGGCGGTTGCTCACGTCATATATTACGTCACCAAAATGTCATTTTATGTGGAGAACAAATCTAAATAACACGTGTTCGAGATTACCCGACGTCTGACATGACCCGAAATGACTCTACTTGTTTATTAATTATTAAATAATGATATTGATTTTCTTCTTTACTTTCAGTACTGAGTTATAATAAGTCGCCATATGACCTAAAATGTGTCGGTGCGACGTTAAACCAAACAAAAAAACAAAAACAAAAAAAGACAAAAAAAAAAAAAAGAAAATGCTTTCTGTTGGTTACAGCAATGTATTTTATGTTTTCCAACGATAGTTAAATATTGGACTATACGAGTAAATTGATTGTGTATATCAATCATCTTCCTCATGCAGTCCAGTATCAAATAAGCTGTCCAGTATTCAAAAGATATTGACCTCCACGTGGAAAGCACAAAACAGTCTAATGATTACGATACTGCGATAAGATAGGAGTGATGTCATGACAATGGCGTAGTTACAGTCTTGCATACAAAAACAATTACAAGCGAATTAAAATCGAATGAAAAAATATGATTAATTTTTTTTTTGCACACCGCACTGGCGTTATCGGTGATTTTACCAATGCCAGTGTAACATTAAATTCTGACCCCGTTGAAAATAGACCTCATGGGTCCATTTTCAACGTTAAGAATTGACACCGTCAACATTTCAACATTAAATTTTGATAAAAAGGTCCTTCTACAACGTTAAGAATTGACCCCGCCAATTTTTCAACATTAAATTTTGATCAAAATGTCCTTTTTCAACGTTAAAACCTGACCCCGCCAACATTTCGACATAAAATTTTGATCAGTGGGATCAATTTTCAACGGGGTCAATATTTAATGATACACCTATCTGCCCCCCCCCCCCCCCCACCCCAGTCCATTCTGCAAAAAAAAAAAAATTCATCTTTTTTTTATGAAATTTGTATTTTCTATTCATTACTGAATTAGCCTCCGTGGCAGAGTGGTTAAGGTCGCTGACTTCAAATCACATCGATGTGGGTTCGAATCTCACTCGGGGCGTTGAATTCTTCATGTGAGGAAGCCATCCAGCTGGCTTACGGAAGGTCGGTGGTTCTACCCAGGTGCCCGCTTGTGATGAAATAATGCACGAAGGGGCACCTGGGGTCTTCCTCCACCATTGAAGCTGGAAAGTCGCCATATGACCTATCATGTGTCGGTGCAACGTTAAATCCAACAAAAATGACTTTGGTAAAACTTATCGGAACGGTCTTTTGTGTTTTTTTACTGAGTATATTCTTTTAGTACAAGAACGAATCTTTAAGATAATTTGTCCGAAGTGTATCCACCATTTGTGCAAGGAATAAATAATAAGGTTAGCTCAGGGTCACCATTTTCGACCCAGCAAAAGAACACAAATATTGACCCTTTGCAGGCAATTATGCAAAAATTAGAGCATACTTGGACAGCTTGGTAAAACTCAATTAATAGTGAGTGATCTAACGGTACGAATCGATCAAATAATGTGAAATCTAGCGTATTATTTGTGATCAGTACGGAACACTTTCACAATGCACTGACAGTAATAAAAAGAGTGTACAGACAGTAGAAAAAGAGGTGAAATAGTTACAGTCTGAGAACTCGGGGCTGAAATCAGCGAGTGAATCCATGGCCGAGTGAATTATTGGCCTCAAATGTAGGTCGACGAGGGACAATCTTTTATTTTTCGGCATCCCAGAGGGACCTCTGGCGGGGTACACGATTACATATAGAACTAACTCGGAAGAAACATGCATGTCAGCATCTGACAGAGGCAATGCTCCAGACACTCCTTAGACCCCACTAGTGCCAACTAAAAGATACCCCAACAGTTGCGGAAAGTACTGATATAATTATTGCGACGGATGCCTGTGTTGCGAAATTAAACAAGTGTTAAATATAAAAAATCCCAGAAACTTCACTAAATATTGGCAGAGCACATAGAGTAGGTGCACAAAACTCAAATAAAATCCGCCCTAACGTTGTTAAATTTAATAAAGAATCAAAATTGGCCGTGAAAAAAAAACGCATTAAAGAGCATCAATTTATATCCTACACCGTACAATGTGAGTGAACAGTTTCCTCCCGAAATTCAGCAACGCAGAAGTGAATTGATTCCCAAGATGTTGGAAGAGCGTAAAGCAGAAAAGAAGGCTAGTAGTCGGGGACAAACTCTTCATTAATAATGTATTGTATTGTAAAAACCTGACACCACAAGAACCGATACCAGTTATGAATGTTTTATCCTGGAACATCGAAGGACTATCCACCACGATGGAGACATTTTCACGGGTATGAAACGTTGCCTGCGGCACAAAATGTGCCGCACTGAAATGAAGGCATCGCGCTTCCGACGGCGCAGGCATTGCGCAGGATGTTTACAAAAATAAGGAGCACGGTGTGTAAAATTGAATGTTTTTGGTTATTGTCTTTTTACAGTAAAAACTTTTTAGAAATCGGGGGAATGCAGCGGGATGTAGCTGTATCTTGCCGACAAATCAATGCCCAGTTTGTGAAGAAATATGTAATATTGTTATTTTCCGCGTGTTTTTCATCGGATACTGTAACGTGAAAATTACAAAAGCAGTGAATATTCCGAGTCATTTCACCTCCTACTGAATTAGAAATGACGTGTTTCTGTAGTATATTATATAAAGACATGATATCTGATCGATCCAGAAAAAATACATGTCAAGGAAAAGGCATATCCCCTCGTTCTGCCTACTTTTCAGTCCGGTGCCGCAGACATCTCGATGGTGCCGCAGGCATCGTGGGGGGCGCAGTCATCTTGAAAACTATTGTCGTCAGTAGTACGTGTAATTTCGACCCTCTAACATTTATTAAAGTACAAAAAAATGATCATCAACAATGTTTTTCCTCCAGTTATTATGTAAGACAAATCTTCTCAATCCGAAATTTGTAATATTAATAGCTATTTTAAGAAGTTTGCAATATTTTTTACCCGCTGCGTGCGTGCGTTAGTGTGTGTGAGTGGCTGAGTGAGTGAATAATGAATTTGTGCGTGATTGTATGGATGGATGAATGAGCAAGTTAGTAGACTTGTATTTATAGAAATGCCTCTTATGACTTTGATTCCTGTATTTACATTTATGTAGGTAAAAGTAAAATATTCAAACTTAACACAACATCTACACTTTTATTGAACATTTAAGTGTTAACACGTTTCCGACGGCCATATTGGCGACCATCTTGATTTTGATGTATTTTCCTCCTAGTTGGCCGATGAAAAAATATTCACAGGTAAAGATTCTCGCCCCATATTTTAGTATATAACTAAAGTTAGCTCGTGCTTTTCATAGTCTACCGAAACCGGACTGTGCATGTGTTTTTGTATACCTTACTTTGCTTATGTACTACGTATTCGGTGATCAATCCCCTTTTCATTAGATGTACTTTCTTTTAGAGATGATGCCTTAGACTTACGTAGATTTCTTTCAAAAATAATTTTCTGTTTCTCTTCTGGCTAGACCAGGACTTCCAGGTACTGAAGGCTCACTGAGTCTGGTCGTTCGCATTGTGAAATCCGAGAGTACGGATGATCCTGCACGTGCAAGAACACATTTACATGTTAAGATTTTCCATAGCTCACTCCTAAACATCTGTCCACCGATACAATAAAGCAGACAGTTTACAGCATGGCTAACGTATAAACAAAACATTGTAACTGTAGACAAAAGTTGATATATTGCAGTGTCTCGTAAGTCGACAACTTCAAAATATTGTTTGATACCAATCAAAATAACGGATGGTGTAGAGAGAAATAGAAAGGTGAAGGTCACCATCAAAAGCGTAGCAGTAAGTTGAAGTTGCCTCCCTTGATTTGAGCTTCTGGTTCTCGGCTTGCCAATCTGTAGTTTCGCCCTTCGCTTTATGGATCTCCGATGGATAATTATGATAAGCACGTTGAATATCAGCAACAACAAGAAAGGCAAAAATAAGTAGACAGTAATATCTATCCATGGCCAAATATTTTTATGGAAGTGTTCAAAGACTTCCAAATAAGTGCAAAGCTTTATTTCATTAAGATAAAGGGTCCAGAAAAAATGTGAGTTTACCACTATCGTAACTACGATAAGTGCTAGAACAGTTATTCTAGCACGTGCGATTGATGTTATTTTGAACGCTTGTAAAGGAAACAGAACCACCAGGAACCTTTCAACAGTCGTTATTACCAAGAGCCAGACTGATGTATGAAAAAATGTGTAAGAGAAGAAAAAACTAATTTTGCACGCGGCACTACTTCTTAACCAAATGACATCTTGCCCTTGAATATATTCCAGCCACTGCAACAGGCAAGAAAAATTTAACACAAGTGTATCAAAAATGGCCACCATTGACATATAAAAGCAAGTTGTTCGTCGTCGCATATTTTCTCTAAGCATGACTACAAGTGATAAAATATTACCAATCGTTCCTAGAATTATTAATACTGGGAACCCATAGAGACCAAGATTGTACGCCGTGTTGTATTCCCAGTATACACTGAGAATGTCATCAATTGGTGGCGAAATGTCCGATGTAGTAGTAGTAGTCGACAGTGTAGTTCTATTAGCTATTGACGAAGAGAGATTATTTCTAAATGTTACGTTTTCCGTTGTAAAATTTTCAAAAAGCGTTGTGCCGGATGTATTCATTTTGAATGTTGTAAATCGTTCACATCGGGCTTTATCAAATTCTTTTATATCACTAAAAAATCAGTCTGTCAAGTGTATCAGTCTGAAAATAGAAAAAAAATCTTTCAATATGTTAAATTTACATTACATGTATTTCTTAAGGTCCGTTTCAAAATTTAACCCCATTGTAATTTGCCTATTATTTTCTCGCATACCTCTCTATGACTCACAGATTTCAGAAAAATATATATATGTGTTTAATCATTACGTTGTTTATACCGTCAACAACGTTTTACCAGTTCTGTTTTCAGTTATCCTTATACCGCATAATATTAACCTTTCCTTCGAAGACTGACTTTGCTCTTCTAAATTTACTATACTAGCATCAAATCGCGCTTACATATGGCAGTGGTTTAGGTCACTGGCTTCGAATAACTTGCACCTCAACGATGTGGGCTCGAAACGTCGCTAGGGGTAGAAAATTATCCATGTGCCAGCTCACGGAAGTTCCGCCCATTATTAGAAGCACAAGGGGTCTTCTTCCTCGTAGTAGGTGTGACGTAGAAGTGTTAACTCGTAGTCAACTAGTTATAAAACATCATTCCAATACTTTCCAGTGTTAGAAAATGCTGTCAAAGGCAGATAAATATAGACTTTTTGAGCTTTAAGGTTGAGGAGTATATCACCAAAACACAGATTTTTTTTTATAAACGAACAACGTCGTTACCAATATTTTACCTTACCATTACATGTTCTGCCGTACTGTCCCGTACTTAAAATATTCTGAAAAAGTTGTTCCCCCATTGAAAATGAATGCAATTTGTAGAGAAATAAAAATAAACAATTGCTGAAAACTGTGTTCCACCTTGTTATGTGAAATTTCAACACTCGCACGCTATTGCAAATGCATCAAAACAAACATGTGTAACAGTTCTTTGAAAATGGTGAGTTTTTAAAGGCGTTTGACTGTCCGAAAGTGGGGCCCCTTTAGGCAGTCCTTTTTCCGGAATTCAATGTTTATATCAGTATACTATGGAAGCCCTGGAGGGACAATTGATTTCCGTACTTCCCACTTCTGACTTCTAACTTATGCACTTCTCACTTCCAACTTCTTGACTTCCTACTTCTAACTTCCGCACTTCTAACTTCCACACTTCTGACTTCCAACTTCCTGACTTTCGACTTCTGATTTCCAACTTCCACACTTCTTACTTCCGACTTCTTGACTTCTTACTTCCTCACTTCTGACTTCCGCACTTCTAACTTCCTGACTTTCGACTTATGATTTCCAACTTTCACACTTCTTACTTCCGACTTTTTGACTTCTTACTTCCCTCTTTTAACTTCCGACTTCTAACTTCCGCACTTCTGACTTCTAACTTCCTGACTTTCGACTTCTGATTTCCAACTTCCACATTCTTACTTCTGACTTCTTACTTCCCTCTTCTAACTTCCGCACATCTGACTTCTAACCTCCACACTTCTGACTTCCTGACTTCCAACTTCCGCACTTCTGTCTTACAACTTTCCCTTTTTGGAAGTCGGAAGTAAGAAGTGTGGAAGTAAGAAGTCAGGAAGTTAGAAGTCAGAAGTGCGGAAGTTGGAAGTCAAAAGTTAGAAGAAGGAAGTAAGAAGTCAAGAAGTCGGAAATTAGAAGGGTGGAAGTTGGAAATCAGAAGTCGGAAGTCGGAAGTCAGAAGTGCGGAAGTTAGAAGTCGGAAGTGTGTAAGTTAGAAGCAGGAAGTAGGATGTCAAGAAGTTGGAAGTCAGAAGTGCAAAAGTTAGAAGTCAGAAGTGGGAGGTACGGAAATTAATTGTCCCTCCAGGGCTTTCATAGTATACTGACACTTGTTTTGTAGTTTTTGTAATGATAGCGTGTATATTACTCTACAAAACAAGTGTCAGTATTCTGATATAAACATTGAATTCCGGAAAAGGACTGCCTTAAGGGGCCCCACTTCCGGACAATACGGCAGAACATGTAATGGTCAGGTAAAATATTGTTAACGATATTGTTCGTTTATAAAATATTTCTGTGTTTTGGTGATATACTCCTAAACCTTAAGTTAATATAGAATGTAATACAATCTCTTTGATAACAATACAGAATTTTAAATACTGTTGAAAAGGAAGTTTAATTACTTTTTTACATACGGTTTTTACCTCAGTTATTGCATGCGGACTTACAGCGTTTTCATGATCTACATAAAACTGAGCCGTGCCATGTGAAAACAGACATAGTGGCTTTGCGACCAGCATTGATCCAGACCAGCCTTCGCTTCCGCGCAGTCTGGTCAGGATCCATGCTGTTCGCTAACGGTTTCTTTAATTGCAATAGGTTTTGAAAGCGAACATCATGGATTCTGCATCCGCGCAGTCTGGTCTGAATCCATGCTGGTCGTAAAGCCACTATGTTGATTTTTCTCATGGCGCGGCTCATATTATATTACACGAAACATTTCTTTGAGAAACAGCACTTCTTTCCAAATCAATAGGCATCAGCTATGAATGTTCTTCTTCAAATGTTTAATGCACTCTGTTAAAATACTAGTCAACTGATTTTGATACATTTAAGTTTTTGCTTGTTTTTCGCCACAAAAATCTAAAGTATACACAGAAACTAAGCTTAGCTAAAACGTTTAGTTAATAAAGGACCTTTAAGTACACTTAAAAACAGCTGACTCGCCAAGTTGCAGTTTGGTCGATATCTCAAAATTACTTAATGTTATGGAAGCCCTAGAGGGCCATTTAAAATTGATACTTGAAATTCAAAACTTAAAAGTTAGTTTTAATATAAATTGATTAAAACTTAATATCCAAATATTGCATATTAAGTAGACAGAGAGAACACGGCACATGTATTCGGCGACGGCTTTCAAAAGGCAGTTGCATGAATTGGCGTTTTAGAGGCACCTGTAAGGGATATCTACGAACTAAATTATTTAGAAATTGACTACCATTGACTCGGACCATCCAGAGGAGTTAGTATTTGAATTCTACACATAAAGGCCTTAGTGGTGTAATTTGTATAATGCAAGTTTCGTTCAAGTATTTTTACTTGCTGAATTTAACAATTCCATATAGCGATAAGATATGGAACAAAAAATAGCAAATATATTCCCGTTAGCGAAAAAAAACCCCACCAAATCTTGCATGAAAATACTACAGGAGGAGGAGACACGCTCTGTGTGTCCAGTAACCGCCTTTTAAATCAGTTTAAAAAGGGAGATAAAATATCCTGAATATTTTTTTCCCCTCTAACTTGACATTTATCTATATAGTAATATTTCATATTATCTAAACATGGATAACATATTACTGATATGGACCGATAACCACATTTGGTATTGACAATTCTAGCATAAAACTGCTGTTATTGTCACTTTTTCGGGGTGTTGTAATAGGAGAGAAAACGTGTTAACAGAGAGATTCTCGCGCTCACGTGCTGTTATAACACCTTTTTATATATACGCGTTCCATGGCAAAGCGTAAACGTATTTCAGCCCCCGAACGGGTAATTCAAAAGGAAATGACATCAACGTGAAAAAAAAACAACGTAGACTTTACCGCGCATTTCATGGACATTTAATGACGTTGAGGGACTAGACCGTGAGGTGACAACTGACCCTGCTCCCCACCTAGGGGGAATTTTCAACACTATGATTTTCTTAAACCTTAAAGTAGTTGGCATTCACAGACAAAAGTTTGCAAGTTTTCCTGAGAGCTTTAACGAGTTACGGAGTTTTAAAATACGTTACCATGCAAATTTTCATTTAATTCTAATGTAATATATAAACATGCCAGTTGTTCAATTAATCATAACAAACAATATATTTTCATATGTTTATGTATTAAGATTGAAATTATCATATATTCATATCATTTCAGGTGAACAAATGCTATGTATTATCCGTAACTTACGTTACTCTGTTTGAAATTACTAAAACATTAAAAAATATCAACGTATATGATATTTTTTTTTAGTTATAAAATAATGATAATGGCCATAACACAGTTCAATAATTAATATATTTAAAATACAACTACCCTCAGAGATAACTGATTCAATATGTCGCATATAATACGTTACCTTTTCGAAATATGACTACATTTGTTTTAGAAAAAAAATATTCAAAATTTTTGTATTACACATATGGTTAAGATTTTTATATATTGAACATTAACTTAACATCAACAGACATGAAAAACATTATCAAATAATGTATATAGATTTTATAATTCGTTAGGCAATATTATCTTTGCATGTACCTGTATGACTGCATATCATAATTATCATAAGTACAAATAAATAACGTGAATACCGCCATGCGGAGCAATACAATCCCTAAGGTATGACCTCTGACCACTAAGTGTGACCTTGACCTTGAAGTGAAAATGATATTTACTATACCAAGGTCGACATTCCTATTAGGGGTGGAAGAGGTTTCTAACGCTTATAGGCGGATGACCTTAGATTTCGGTTGTTGATGATAAATACAACTGCATTCAATAGCGTCTGGTCGAGAAAAAATACTATTCGTCAACGACTGGTCCTCCTAGCCATGTGATGTTGATTCGCCTCGCTGATTTGCTGTTCCTCCTGTGACCTCCGACAGTGACCTTGGTAACCTTTAACTGCATTCCCACCCGGGAAGTGGGTCACAAGGGCGACAAGTGTGTGTGAAGGATGCCTGGGGGCCAAAAATGGATTCCTTGCAGAATCAGACATAACAGGGATACCCTCCTGGATAATTAACATGGAGGTTCCACCAATAATGATTATACATCTAATGCGAAGCAGACCACCAGGACTTGCTTCTTAAAACAGACGAGATTCCCCAATGGACTCTTAATTAATATATAGAAGCTGTTATTCCGCACATATCTTTTAATAACACGAATTAAGGTCAGGGGATACCCTGACCTAAGTTCATAAACTTCTTGGATGCCTAGAGAAACGTACCAAATTATTAAGGCCCTGGGATACCCAGAGCAATGACCATGGTACTGACACAAATGCATGCCAGGGGATACACATACTGCATTAGTTCATACACTCCAGGGTTGCCCATGCTGGGATATCCTGGATTGGCACTATCATACCCGTACTAAAGTATACCATGGGATACCTATTATGACCTAAATTTCTAAAACATAGTCAAGATACCTAGCAAAACATACATTCCGAGAAACCTTGATTTTCTGGAAAGTTTGGCGGACAGATGGACGTAGTTTCTGAATCTTTCACCAAGGATAAAGCTGGGAAGACTCCAAAACAGATGGACGTAGTTTCTGCCTCTTTTGCCGGCCAGGGCTTTGCCTCTGCTGACCCGCATCTGAAAGAGGATCCATAGTAAGTGATCCATGACCCTGAGTCCCTTTCCACAGGATCTCTATTGCTTCGACCAGACTGGTCCCGCGACAGGTCCCTAAATACCAATTCCCATCTGGAAGGGACTCATGCTTCAACCCCAGTACAAAGGATGTTGTGGTTAAATAAAGGCTGCACAGCCATATTTTCCGTCACTTTTAGAAACTGCAGTCTAACACTAGAGATAAATCTTGTCACCACTTAACCAAATCCACATATGCACTTCCTGAGTAAGCGTTAGCAAGCCTCTACCAGACCCTTAAGTGAGACTCTGGTAGAATGTGCCCCTTCTTGTCTATCCATCAGAACAGGAGACCTGAACACATCCCATAGACCCTGCAAAGAAACCCTCCAAGTCGATGTTCAATAACTGTGTAAAGCCATAGTGTCGAAGCAAGGCCCATACTGTGATTGTTGTCATAATCGCTCAACGTATATTTGTTCCATAATTGCTGCCATGGAGAAGGACTTTACGTATAGTAAATGCACTTAGGAAAGCGGGAAGATGGAACCCTGGTAGAGAAATTGGTACCAAAAACAATGACACGGTTCTAGTAGTGGCAACCACCAGGCCTGTATGATCTCATAACCTAGACAAAACAATGATAAATTAACTGTTGGTTCCCAACATGACTAAAAGGCAACTCCCCAGTGTGCTTGAAGGGCAAAACTCTAGCGAGCTCTTGATGTTAAATGGAGTTGCTAGCATGAGGTCCACAAACCTTTTGAAGGAAGTGGCCTCCGAACTTCACACAAGTGGCTTGACTTTTAGTAACAATATTCCCCAATACTGTTAATTTGTCTCCGACCTTGGGTTCCCTAGAAACCAGGTTAGGTTCAAATGACTGGCTATCATATTGGGCCTCAGTCTGGCATAATTTTGTCATGGAGTTACTGCCTTCACCCATATATTTTAAAGTCCGATATTTGCCAAAAGATTTATTTTTGTAAGAACTTGCCTTCAGACTGTGCAAATCTAGTGTTACAGTAACATTTTGCACTTTACTTTTACATACTAAAGTTGCATCAATTTCACTTACATGATATCTTATTTTGAGACAGTTCCTGTAATTGTCTTCTTGAACTACCATCAGTTAACTCCATAGAAGCTATATGAAAATGGTGTATCTACTTAAGAATACAGTCGAGATTGACAGTATGTTGGATGAAGTCTGTGTTGATGAATGAATCTACTGCACATTCAAAATAATCACAGTTACAACATACAGCAGTTAACACAATGTACAGTTTGTGTGCATTAACATGAACGAGATTTCTAAATAATGTGATATATTTGTTTCAAATTTAGCATCATTATAGTGCACTGTTTCGGGCAATGTCTGTATATATTGTAAGTATGTCACTATAATGTGCTTAGATAGCTGGCATATGTAATATTAAGTGTTTAAAAAATGTTTGTGTGCGTAGTGTTCTCATGAAGGTGTAATCATGGGTCATGTAGATTAAGTTCTAGTTTCATATTTTGATAGTAAAATGTATGTGTTTAAAATTGATTGCAAAATATTTAAGCAAAAAAAAAATAGTTGTAAGTTTGCTATTTTTCAAAGATAAAGTATGTGTTCACATTACAGAATACATGCAAATGTATAGTTTATATGTTAGGTAACGCAAATTGTAACGTATATTGTGTTTTTTTTTTAAATACATGGGATTAAAGTTAAAATGCAAAGCTTTGTTAAAACATATTTTGATTGAATTGTAAATATGTTATTTCTAGTTTTTGTGTTCAGTAATGTAAATTGTAACTGACTTTGATCTATTTATACATGTGTTTTACGTTTAACCTACAGTTTAAAATGCAAAACTATACTGTTAAGAACAGAATTGTATTGTAATTTTGTTCTTTTTCAAATGAAAAAGTATGTTTAAAAAAAACTGAAGACATAAACTATAATTTGTATGTTTGGTAACGTAAAATGTAATGTAAAATTCAATGTAACATACCTTAAAAGTTAGAGGCTTGTTGATAAATGAAAAACTAGTTATATTATATGTAACTAAAGAATGTTAATATAAAATAGATATGAAAATTTTTAAGAAAAACATGTTTGCATTATGCATGTTTTTGAAAAATGGCACATTTTGGAAGAATGACGTTACATGTTAAGAATCGATAAAAGTCAGCTTTCTCTTAACTTATACTGATAATCTATATATCATTGTTTTTGTTGAACTTTGAACTTTTAAACGGTAACTTCATTTTTTGATTACCTGGTCATCTAAATTTGCAGTAAAAACTTTATGCCAAAAAGATAAGTTTTTTTTAGGGTAACGTATCTTTTTTTCGATATTTTTCTTCTTTAACATAACATTTTAGACATTAAAATTTAATCAAATTGCAGCATCTAGTATACACCTTGAAAAAACATATGCAAACTTGAAACGATTTACTAACATGATGGCACCATTTGTCTTTAAAATTTGATAAAAAAATTATAGGTTTTGAGGGTAACGTATTTTAAAGCGTGGTTACGGAGAAAAGCCCCGCTCGCCAATTGCAAACTTTATGCCAAAATGTTAAGGATACATTTGGGTTTCAAAAAAATATAGTCCACAAAAGTCCCCCTGAGAGGGAGCAAAACCCCCTCTGGCTCATGGTCTAGACAGTATATTCATTTATTTGTTTTTACGCGTTTTATGCTAGAATAGCGTTAGCGCTGGTACCTTTTTTGTCATAACATCTTCAGAATCCCTCGGCAATCGGTGGTACCCTCGCCCTACCGGACTCGGGTACCAACCAATCTCTCGCGATTCTGCAGATGTTATATCACAAAAAACATGCTTTATCCCTACAATAAACAACGTTTACCCTGAAATACTCATATCTCTGAAGATACATACTAAAAAAGGACGTAATTATAAATGTACTGTATGTTGAATTTTAAAACTGAGTGTGAAAAGAGGTTTCGTATGAAGAAAGCATGAAAGCTTGTATTTAGCTATTATAATGTATACTGAATCCGGAAAGGATTACATTTATGGTTGGTTGGCTTAGTCAACCAAAAAAAGAGGCACCGAAGGGGAACTACGTTTTATTTATTTCAATCAAATATGCCAAAGGTTTATTCATGACCTTGATCAAACATAATCCTTGACACAAAATTTATTCAATTACATTTCATAGACATTCAAAATACATGGTTCAGAATAAATGCGGCCGAAAACATGCTAAAAATAGGATAGGTAGGTCGATATTTTTTATTATTATTTATTGAAGTGGTACATTTCGAAAAAAAATTTTGTGTCAAAGGGGGTTATGCCTTTAGAGAATCAGTAATTTGATTTCTAACGTCTCTGGCCGCGTTTAAAGCATAAAGTGCAATTGTGCAACCTTTTGCTAAAATGTCTAAAATAAAAGAAAAACATCCTCTAAGGCCATAAAAACATTTAGGGTGGGGCCAAAAATTTAGGGTAGGTCGGGATATCGGAAACAAACAGTTTTAGGCCTAAAGGGGAAATTGTTAAAAAATTTCTTTCAAAAGGCACATTTACTTATTTAAATCATTAAAATATCATATAACTGAGCTAAACAAAAATGAAGTGTACACCATAGTAAAACTCAAATGGTATTACTGGTCCAGCCAGAGTCAACAGAATTAAGCAATGCAAGGGTCACAATTAAGGTATACAGACACTAAATAGGAAACTGGCGTGAATCTGGTGTCGATTATGTATTAATTATTTCAAATATCGTATATCTTTAATTGAACTTTTAAAGGATTTTTACAACCATGTCATATGATCTTGATTACACATGTGTATATTGGGCATCCCTTGGTTAACGTTTTCTGTAGAAGAAATTTCGCATAGATACGTCATGCCCAAGTGACAAGCTTAAGTAGAAAAATTCGAACAAAGAAAGTAAAGCAAATGTACTAATGTCATGGAGAATATGCAGGTAAACCATGAAACGTTTAGAAAGCTTATTGTGAGATGATCAATTAAAGTAAACTTGCAATATTTGTCTTAAAAGAACAAGTGTTAAATGTTGGGAGGAAGACCCCGGGTGCTTCTTTCGGACATACCTCTAGCCATGAACTGGTATCTAGATAAAACCATGAATTGTTCACAAAGCCAGCTTGATGGCTTACTCTTACTAAAAAATAAACACCTCATGCGGGGTTTCGAACATACAAAGACACGAGCGGATACAAGCTTCAGACCATATCTCCAAGGTATACTAGATCCGAATTTTACATTTGAAATTATGAAATATTACCCAACAAATCTTTTGTGCATGCAAGTTTCTACGGCAACGACCGAGCGTTCATTTTTTACAAACATACCAACATAACGTATGCCCATTGAAACTCGATGTACGTAATTTGGGCATGTCGGAAAATTAGTTTGCACAAAACAGGACATCCGTCTCACTCTGCTGTTCAAGTTTCAAATGACATGTGTTTTATTGGTAAATCAAAAGAGCAGCAGGAGAACAAAAATTATCAGCAGATATCCCGAGTAAGGAAAAAGTAACTTTTGGCGTGATATTGAAGAGTTTTTTTATAGCCTAAGGCGTAATTCAGGTAAATCTATCAATCTATATCGAAATCTGGATAACGAAATACCATTTAGCAATTTACGCAGTTCTCATTGCGTTTATAAATATTAGATGTTTTTTTTTACATTAGACTGTTCCCGTGAGAAAATCTGAAATAATTGCAATGTGTGGGTAGGTGCATTTATCAAAATGTCATGCACCAATAAATTTAACAGTGAACTCTGATTTTTCAACATTGTAAGTCTGGCATAATTCGTTTTGTTATTTATCGTTGTTTCGAAGTTATTAAATGAAAATTCTGAAATATAGATATTAAACATTTTAAAATCTTATATAAAATTATTAATGAATAGTAGTACGGGCCAAGTATCGTGCAAGAGCAATCTAGCTATTCAAGTACACACTTTTCAAGGTAAAGTTACATATGACTCTATGCGAAAAATGGTTATATTCCTCAAAATATACGGGGCTGCTCAAGTTGCAATTTTAGACACTGTCACTATCCCCACCAGTAAGCATGAGCGTTGTGACAAATTATGAATTCAAATGACTATCTTAGTAATATGTAGTGCAAATGTAACAAAGTATATTAAGGTGGAATTTAGCAAGAGAATCAGCATTTTCAAAAGGAAGCCCCTGTCTGACATATAATGTAAAAATCTTTTTTTTTTCTGATGCTTTATAAAATTGTAGAAAGCTTACCTATCTTTCAAGTAATTATTTGGGCGTTACACGGACCAACCAATATTCTAGGCCTTAAATTTGCGCTAAAATCGTATTTACAAATGTTGGATACTATCCGTAATCAAGGTTTTCGTATTGCTCTTGGCGCATTTAGAACATCGCCTGTTGAAAGTTTGTATGTTGAAGCAAATGAACCCTCCCTTTACACGAGACGTGAAAAACTGTCATTGCAATATGCTCTGAGGGTAGCTGCCAACAAATCCAATCCTGCTCATAAAATCATATTTAAACCCAAGTACCACGATTCGTATGACAGAAAACCAAAACATATTAAACCTTTTGGATTTCGCATCAACAATTCTATGAAGGAAACTGATTTTGAATTTGATGATATAAAAGAAAACTTAGTTCTGAATACACCACCATGGACTCTTAATTCTCCAACAGTTCTTTTTGATATGAAAACCGCCTTGAAAAAGTCTGAAACAAACCCTGAAATATTCAAGTCCAAATACAACGTAATCAAGTCGACTTACAAAGATCATTTTCCAATTTATACAAATGGTTCAAAAGATGATTCAAAGGTTGGATGTGCCGCCGTTAGCCATCTGCATCAATCAAAATTACGTTTGCCAAATAACGCTACAATTTTTTCAGCCGAGGCAAAAGCTATTGATTTGGCCCCTAATTTTATTTCAGAATATAGTGAAGAAAAGTTTACCATCTTTTTCGACTCACTTTCTGTATTACAATCAATACACAACCGTAATACAGAAAATCCTCTCATTCAAAATATTCTTCTCAGGGTTCATGAACTATCTTTTGAAAAGTCCATCATATTCTGTTGGATTCCTAGTCAATAAACTTCGTGAAATTAAACCTACTTTAGGCGAATGGCACCAAGGAAATAGATCTGTTCGCAGGGAGGAAGTTGTTCTTTCTCGTTGTCGAATAGGTCATACTGGGTTGACTCATTCGTATCTTCTGAACAATGAAGATCAACCTGAATGTGTACCATGTCAAATACCGCCTACTATTAAACATATTTTAATCAACTGTGTTGACTTCGATCCACAGCGCAATTCATACTATAATGTTGAATCGTTAAAAGAGTTGTTTGAACAAATTCCTGCCGACAAAATTTTGCAATTTTTGGAACAAATAGGCATATATCATAAAATCTGAACCTTATTTGATTTTTATTCACTTTTTTTTTTTACATATTTTATGTTTGCAACTGTTGTATTACACTATATATGTATATACCGTTTTACTTTAATAGTTTTATATATGCTTTACAATTACCGTAATTCATTTAGCTTTTTCTCGGCGATATATGACCTTTTTGTGTCGATTCGCCGTAAAACCCAACTCATTCATTCATTTATTCATTCATTCTGTATTGTCGTCATGGGATTCAGCTAATTCAAATATTTATCCTATAATTTTATAATAATGGTGATATCCTCCATACTGTATGTGTATATTTTAGCTAACAACTAACGCTGTAAGACTGAGTAGAATTATAAAAATAAAAACAAAAACAAAAAGCTGTAAAAAACACAGACTTTTCAGATTTGGAAATGCTCAAAAAGGTTCTTATTATTCTTGTAATAAATTGCTTTGATACATTATCAGAAAATACATAAAATGTAGGTGAGGAATAAAAACGCAGAAGTAATTAGTTTGATGTTCGACGTTCGTCTTTCGATATTTTTTTTTTGTAACTAAAATGGAATTCAGCCGAAATATACATAGAATATAAGTCAATTTTCATTCTTAAACTTATATTCTCTAGTTGTTTTGGCATATGCTTGTGTGTATTTATGTTGTGTTTAGTTCAGTAATTGTTGTGCGCATGTCTTACGGAATACGCCAAAACGAAAACACGAAAACTCGACAAATAAGATATTGTAACCCCTAGGTATTGTCAGTATATTCTAGTCTAACTGTTATCAAATGTAATGATATTGTAATATATTTAATCCTATATGTATTAATCTGTATAAGTGTTTGCAAGTTGAAATTCCCATTTTGTTATGAAAATGGATGGGGAATGTACATGTGTACATAGCATGTTTTAGGAGTTTAAATCATTACTGTTAAATAGTCATGCGCGATAGTCTGTATCCTTGTAAAGCTGAATGATAAATCTCAATGTTTACCTACCTAATATCCTATAAATCCATTTATTTAAGCTGTAAACTTTTATTTCACATGTTAAATGTTTAAGACGATGTGGCTAATGTAGGTGGCGGTTTGTAAATTACGTCACTAAGTAGGTCGTCCCAAGTTAACATTGGGATGTTTTGTTTAAATTTACCACTGATCAAAAAACATGTGAAGATTTATTAACTTACAAGATCCTGATCTTTATGATAATTAAGGTACTGATTAATAATGTATTTGTGCATTGATTTGGGGTACAATCTTATAATGTTTCTTTCAAGATTTCTTTAAAATTGTGATTTATTAACCGGCAGAATTCAACCGGAGATTCTGCAGTCCTGCGGGATTCTGAGCTTTTCTGCGATTATACGCCGCTCGCTGGATACTGCCAGGGAGGGGGCGAAGGGTATATAAGCTCAGATTTCAGCAGAAGCTGGCAGAACAGTCAGGAAAACTGAAACTTATATTTAGTTTACTTGATTTAACTAATAAATATTTTGGCTTATATTTTGGCTATTTTTAGAACTGAAAAGACTAGATCAATCAATATTAAAGGAGATTTTACTTCAATAACACTTACGGTAATCAACTGATATCTATTATAGTATTATATACAGTTGTAGACTGTTGAAATTTGGATTTGAATTATCCAGTTGATATATTTGAGGAGAATTAAATCTTTAACATGATTTATACATGATTAAATCATTTACAAGAGTAAAATGTGATTGAAAGAAGTCAGTTTTATAAGAATTTCAAATAATGAAAACCTCCATATTACACTACCGAAACCAACAAATTTTATAATACTCCCAAGGTCGCCACAATATTTGTCGTTTTTCGTGGGGGTGGGCGGGGCGAAAACACAACAGCATGACAAATAAAGGGCGCCAACACGATAAATTCATACCCGCCAACACGAAAACTCGACAAATAATTATGTCTTGTCGGCGCCCTCTAAACGTCGTGTTTTCGTGTAAATTGTGTCGTGTTTTCGTGTTTTCATGTTGTCGTGTTGTCGGTTGTCGTGTTTTCGCCCATCCACCATTCTAAACATACATGCATTGAAACTAAACTATCTGGGTAATCCCCATATTTTTCAATTATGTTTATACCGCGTCATCAAAGTTTACAATTCAATCAGAAGCTCTCTTAATTTCAAGAAAAAGTAAGAGATTCGTTTAGCAGCCCTGAGTTCCCATTTCTTCCTCTCTTCTTTTCTATCATTAATTTGTTCTATCTTTCAAAAATTCGTCTTCTACATTTATGTATATACTTTTCTTCTATATTGTCCCCTTTCCATTTTTCGGCGAACGCCGTCTAACATAGAATTCGAACGAAATATGAAACCTTTGTGAAAAATTAAAAGAGAAACATTTAGATTGTTAAAGTGTGGTGTGTACAGTGTTTAGTTTTGCTATTTGAAAAATGTTAGATAGACGATAGAAAAACACAAATGATATGAAAAACTCACAAACCTCTTGTCTTTTTACAATTCGCCGACCATCTTTTTAAAAAGATATTTCTTTTTTACATTGATAACGATCTTAAGAATATATTCCTAGACCCCTTACAGATTTAAACTCGATATGCTCATTCAGTTATATTTTGTCCGCAAAGGAGAAGAATTCTATAAGACTTATCTTCCATTCTTACCTTTTCCTGTTTTCCTTTCACCACAGTATGACATATGTACAAATATATGTACTCTATTTTGGGAATAATAATATGTTTAAACTAAAGTTTACAAACCTTTTGTCAGTAAAGTTAAAGCAGATCATTTCAGCTGTAACTTGGTATGTACGCAATACTTCAGTACTACATTTATCGCAAATTGTTATATTTGTTTGATTTTACAGAGTTTTAGTATTACGATTATTTGACTTTATCATCGGGAAAGGGGGTTGCTTTAAAACAAGGGCAGGTATCTTGGGAGACCTGCGATAAGAACCCAGAACGATTAGCAGGAATGATTCAAAATAAAGGACATAAAGTTTATACCGTTTCAAAGATATTCTCTTAAACATGCACTTGAGCATGTAAATGTATTTATGTATTATGTATAAAGTAATTCATTTTAGATCTGCATTGTATAATTAATTTGCCGTATAATTTGTTTAGATAATTGTAAAGAAATTTGTTTTGAAGATATTAAAATTTTGTTTGTTACAGTGCTTTGTGTAGGACACGTAAATGATTTTTATTACAATAGGTTTATCATAATAGTAGCTCGATCTGGGGAGATGTATTCTGCTCGAGTGGATTTTTGCCAGATGATCCGACCTTGCAAAATTCACGAGAGCCGAATACTAAATCCCAGATCTAGATACTGTTATAATGACTTTTAATATATACCTCAATCTTTTTGTTTGTTGTTTTATTATTGAACGAAATCCTTAATGTTTATCGATGTTAAATGGAACTTAGTGAAGTTTTATATGCGCTATTTATTAAACTGTGTCAGATTATGCATATTCATGGATGTAGTCCGGCAACATACAAAAGGTACAATACGGACGTTTTTTTCTGCTTGTTCATATTTACTTTTACTTTTTACAGAATTTATATTGGTGTATAATAAGTGAGTGAGTGAGTTGGGTTTTACGGCGAATCGACACAAAATGGTCATAATAAAGTATTATATTTAGCGATTCAGATCTTATCTCGTGCGCATGACACGATATCTCGAGAGCACGACATCTTAATAACTGCGCTCGAAATCAGACATCTTATTTCGTGCACTCGACATTTCATCTTGTACGCACGACATCTTATCTCCAGGGCTTGACATCTTCTCCAGAGCGCACGGTGTATATACTCAGTAGTATAAAAATGAAAAGATCACTGATTGAACACAAGTTTCTGTTCTTGTTTGATTTGGTTTTTCAGATGAACTGAAATATACTTTGACCTTTAATAACGATTATTAACAGGAATAGTCATTTAACACTTTTATTAGAAGTATTACAAACAAATACTGAAAAAGTATTATAGGCATTTAAGATTTATGAGAACATTTAAAAAATTTGAAATGTCTATCAACGGCTTTTGTTAAATTACTTTTTAAACGAAGCAATAATGTTGCGTTATTTTCGCGTGTAAAGTAAATGCTCCTATGTTAGTAACACTGAGTAGAGTAGCAAAAGAAGTTATATATTTTGCAGTATTCATACAAAAATCACTTTTAAAACTTCTCAATACCATACAAACAGCAGTCCATAGCATCAATATAATCAGAACATTTTACTGTAAATCTGGTATTATAATAAGAATGTTTCTCATTGCAGAGTTGGTGCAGCGGTTCGGCGCATGCGCGGAATTATTATCAAATGGAACGCACGGCAAAAATACTCATTTTTTTGCATGTCCGCATGCATTTAGTGTATAATGTGCATAATATATTGACTAAAGTTTAGGGTTAGAATCACCATGGTTACAAAATATATACATTTAAGGTATTTTTGTTCAAATTTAGTTAATCCGGTATATACCGGAGTCTGTAATATATCACGGGCGCACCAACTCTGTATTTAGTCACAGCCTTATAATAATCTCGAGAAAAGCATTCTAAGCTTTAACACACTTCCTCTTGCACATTAAGGTTTAGGAGTATATCACCAAAACACAGAAATTTTTGATAAACGAACAACATCATTACCAGTATTTTACCTGACCATTACATGTTCTGCCGTACTGTACCGACTTTCCCGTACTTAAGATATTCTGAAAAAAAATTGTCCAGTTGTCCCCCTTTGAGAATGAATGCCATTTGTAAAGAAATAAAAATAAACAATTGCTGAAAACTGTATTCCGCCTGGTTATGTGAAATTTCAACACTCGCACGCTGTTGCAAATGCATCAAAACAAATATGTGTAACAGTTCTTTGAAAATGGTGAGCTTTTAAAGGCGTTTGACTGTCAGGAAGTGGGGCCCCTTTAGGCAGTCCTTTTCCGGAATTCAATGTTTATATCAGTATACTGACACTTGTTTTGTAGTTTTTATAATGATAGCGTGTATATTACAAGTGTCAGTATACTGATATATATTGACATATATATTTACTTTCTGTAATCTTCTTTCTTCAATCATACACTAGAGAAATAAGCACTGGTATCCGATGATAAGCAATAAAAAAAAAGAAGAAGATTTTTATTGTAACGATGATATTGTAAAGACTCCATAATGACATTACATTTCATGTTTAAAGCTAACTTGCTATATTGCAGTCCTTCCAGACAATATTTGATCTAGTATATTAAGATAATACGTCATTTTATTTTATGCTTATTGGTGAAATACTGGAAAATAGCAGTGAGATATAAATCGATATCACTCACTGTGCCGAACTTCTTTTTTTTTCCAGATAAATTATCTCCCTTGAAATATATTCTTTAATTACCTCCCTTTGCTGCCTTTAAAATTACTGGATTATGATACTTATAATACTCAAGCCATACACATGTCATGAACTGCTAGACAATCCTATTTAGAACAGGCTAGCTATATAATTAAATTTGCAAAAGAAATAATGTTACCCTTGACAGCTTGGTTGCTAGGCCTTGCCATTCATGTAGCTACAGATATATATGTGTGTTTCCTCTACTTTTTTTCCATTGGTTCACTATCGTGTGGTAGATTTTACTGGCGACAGCACATTCAGTTGGTTGTTGTCTTAGTTAATTATCACAAGACATCAACTCAACCTTACGTAATATGACAGCATTTTCGTAGAAGACGAAGTACTTTCCCACTCCAACTCCAAGCCCAGCCAGTTGTGTTCCAACTTCCATTCATTTTGTTATGCTATACAGCTCCTAGATCAATATTTCCTAGCTATTTCTATTGAATCCATTATGATATTTAATTCTGCAGCTTGACTTTCCAAGGACTTACGCATATTCCTCAGTTCTTTAGATTGTTCGTGTTGTTTTTTAATCTGACCTTCTGCGTGTGTTTTGGTAAACAAAGCAAGCTTCCGGTTATTCAACGAACTGACGGATTGACCCGAAAAGTTTTAAATATGCTTCTACTTAACTACCGGCATTTGTCAATGTCTCTGTTAGCCGCGGACTGTGTATTTTTACACAAAATATTTAAATGCAGCTTTTGTTTTTAAAAACAAAATGGCGTCGTGTTGATTTAATGAACCTAATCACCAATATTCGATATTAATGTGCCTAAGTGTCCATGGTAATTTAGCGGATGTATCATTTGTAACACGGTAGCTTAAATAAATCCGAATTTCGTCATGAAATATTGGATTTATATGAACATTTTATGCACATAATAAAAAGAAAATTCGTTGATCTTAACAAACTAGCATAAAATAAAAAGAAAATTTGTTTGTTTGCAGTGAAAATATTCAATTGTCTCCCTTATCGGTGATGATATATTTCGATATCTCACTGCAAACAAACAAATATCCTCTATATTTCGTGTTTCTTTAAGATTAAAATTGTTTCATCGTCTCTATATTTAACCTGAATAATATCAGTTCATTCAGAAATACTATCCAGTAGACCAGAACGCACAACTCCTTCTAGAACAGTTTCTTAAGTCATAAATCACACACAGTTTACATTAGGTAAATAAAACTTTGGTCAGTGTATGTTTCATTGGTTTGTTCCTATCGTTTTTAGATCTTTCATATTATAATTATTCTGCTTTCATAACCCGTAATATATATAATTTATGTATTTGTATTGTAACAGTTTAGGATTATGTATTGTAAAGAAACGGATATAATTTTGTTAAGAAACATATGAGCCGCGCCATGAGAAAACCAACATAGTGCGTTTGCGACCAGCACGGATCCAGACCAGCTTGCGCAGTCTGGTCAGGATCCATGCTGTACGCTTTCAAAGCCAATTGATATTAGATAAACCGTTAGTGTACAGCATGGATCCTGACCAGACTGCGCGGATGTCCAGGCTGGTCTGGATACATGCTGGTCGCAAAGCCACTATGTTGATTTTCTCATGGCGCAGCTCATATCATAAATTATATGGATATTCTCGTCTGCCGAGATTTGAGGAGAAATTAACAGAATGTTACCAGTAATGTCATTTGACCAGCTCATTTGTTTTAGAAATCAATCAGTTAAATTCCGATGCAATTATTTATTGTGCATGTAACGCATTTTGACAAATCCTTCTAAATAAACTTTCAATGGGACAAGTCGAGAGATGGATGCAGGCTCGGCTGAAGAAATGTTGCAGAATGCCGTTTTGTTAACTGTATTTGCTGGAAATTTTAGTTTTGGTTAGAGAACAATAAACTAGATGAAAGTTATACTTATCTAGCTTGAAACTTATCTAATAGGGTTATTTAAAACATACCCTCGCAATAAAACACTTTCTGAATTGAAAATTATCAAAAACTTGTTGAATTGTAAAGAAAGTTACCTAAGCTATGGTTGTCTATTCCCGTTGATTGAGAATTCGTCGTGTTGTTTTATAAATATCTTCAGGTTTAACGTACTTTCAACACTTACAAATCTTGTGTTAACGCACTGAAAATATCTAATTTGAACACCAGTGTTTAAACCATTGAAGGTTTCGTGTTTTTACAAAAAATGTGCAAAACATTTCTCAACTTCATAAGTACTCCCAGGTTTAAAATCTTAGATTGTAACCGTGAAACATACTTTAAAGACGTATCCGGGAGTAACCATTTTTGTGCATTCACTCGCTTTTAAATTGTTTTAAAATGAGGCGAAGTGAATTGATCACCTTATCTAATAAATATTTATAGATATAATAATCAACATAACTATAATGGGCCTGATTTGAAATGGTGAAACAACATGTCCGCAATATTTTAAATAATTCATTAATGGTAATGGATTTTATGGTTAAAATCAATTGTTCATGTCAGAAGGACTGAACATGTTTTAAAGGGGAAAAAGCATTTACAGAATGTTTACTGAATTAAATTACAACACTGTGGGCTGATAATACTTTATTGCTAACTAATGCAAATAAAGTATTACAAAACATAGTAAGCATAAATGCAATATTACGTGACAAAGCATGATAAGCATAACAATATGTCATAACGTGTAAAACAAACAAACATTTTAAAATTATTAAATAATGTGAAAGCAATAAAAACCATTTAATAGTTCTATCATAATTATGTTCCTAACCTGAGATATCGTTTCTATGGAAGGGTGGGTAGGGGAACGGAAAAGCAAGCTTTCACTGCTGCAACATATTCTAGCAAACTGACCGAGATATAAAATCGCGCTCGCTGCCCAGGCTGTGAGCCCCACCCCGACTCCCACCAGGCTGCCATTTAAATGAGTTTTACAAAGTAAAACTACACTTCACTTAAATAAAAACACTGTTGGCTGATAATACTTTATTACTAACTAATGAAAATAAAGTATTACAAAACATGGTAAGCGTGAATGCAATATTACGTGACAAAGCATGGTAAGCATAACAATATGTCACAAGTAAAATGTTAATGCAGAGCATAAAGTCGCCGGAGAGCTGTCGGCTAATATTTTGAAGATTAGATTGAAAAAAAAAAGCTAATAAAGCTATAACTGCTATTTCAGTGTATTACATGCCGTTGAAAGGCTAAAAAACGTCGCATCCTTGATGAAAGTTTCCCACAAACCTCTTACCATCTTAATCTTTTTTCTTTGTTTACAAAACACACCCTAAGCCTCGTTCTAAAACCCATGCGCCAGCATTCTCGCGAATAAGAACTGAAATCTATGACGGCAAATATTTTTCACATTTTCAAACAATGAATGCAAAAGATTTCTTATAATCCAAACATTTCGACAAAGTATATCATATATCTTCTAATGAAAGGCCCATAGTTTGACAATAAAGTAAAAAAAAAATCACGAAATTTATAGACTGTTTTTACAGACATGAGACAGTCATAAAATATGCCCTTAGACTGTGTTACTTCCCTTGTCTTACATGCGCTCATGTAGATATATATTTTTTCTGCGGTAGTATATTCTAAATATACGCAGCGTGACGTAGACACAAGTAAAGACTCAGCCAATCAGTGCTAGAAGTGGTTAATTAGGCTGGCGATGTTCACCAGACTATTATAACCATATATCGAGTTTCCACAAAGTTCAACAGGTGCTGAGACTGACAACACAAAATATAATTTCATGCGCAATTCAAATAGTCCGCCACGTTTATCAGTTTTGCCATAGAGCTGTAAAAAAATTGTTAAACTTACCTGTTTCAATAGATCTATTTGCTCAAACATGTTATAATAATGTTTTATTTTTCTAACGGTAAAAACTTGAAAGATAACATCAGAAAATGTTACATAATGACGGTAAATTAATTCGCCTCTATGAATGAAATGTCCGTATGAATGGAACTTTTTCGTAACTCAACACTGTTGACCGCTTCGTTATAGATTATGACCCGGGTCTATAAGTAGCTAATTAAACAAACGCTGGTTCCGAGAAACAATCGTCGATATGAGTTAAACTGCACATTATTCGACGACCTGACATAACATGGAAAATAAGAAAAATATGAAATATCAATTAAAATGAACTTAAAGAGATATGAGTTATGTCAGGTCTTATATTTAGGGCTTAATTAAGTTTTCAGAATCTATTCTTTTAGATCATTTGCTATAGGTACTACTGGACGTAATCGCTGCGTGGAATTGCCACAGTAACGGTAAGAAGAAACAAATGACCACATTATACCTATTTTTAGGCTATTTTTATACTAAATTCGTTTTAAATATTCTGACGAATACTGAAAGATATAATGTACAAAGCGCTTTGTCACCAATTGCTTAAAGGGTGGGGGCGTAGATGTAAGCGAGTTTTGTTTCAACTGTTTTCAGGTTATATTAAGATCGTGGACCCGTATTGGTAATGTTTAACAATTGCATTAACTTGATACAGTCCTGAAGTTAACAAATTTTCGCACTGTGATTCATCTTTAAACGACTTTTACCGTAACGTTGTTATTTGTTTTTTTTTTATTATTGTTTTTTTTTTTTTATAAATTATGTCTTTTGTTTCCTCCAGCTGAAACAGAGACAAATTTCAAAGTGATAGCCATTGCGCAAAACGATCGCAGAAAATTCATTTTACCAAATATTTTCTAAATGAAACCTCAGAGTATTGCGTAACAATTATAAAACACAAAATAAAAACATTGTCGATAACAATTTTTCGGGGAGCCTCGAGTAAAAGGATTTAAACGGACAGAAATTAAGCTCCAACTCTTAAAAATTATGGCCTTGCTCTCTGCATTCATAAAGAACCATAGGGCAGAAGTAAAACCTACCTACCTACATTTCTTCCAAACTTTGTAAACTAAAGAATAAATGCAAAATCAAGAAAATTTACAAATGTAACTAAGTATTTTCAAAGATGTCTAAACATTCATCCTTCAGGTTAAATTCATTTTAAACAGCAAGAAATGGCTAAGCAAATAAAACATTTCCGCTTTTGTACGACAGATCAATGATAATAAGTCTTGGGTGTGGGGGGGGGGGGGGGGGGGGGAGGTGAAGGTTTATAAAGTTTATCTTACTTGAAAAAATAAATATAATGAACAAAGTTTGATCCTAGTGGGGCTTGAACCTACGCCCTCCTGAAAAATTAGTTTAAGTTATCTCATGGTAGGAATTGAATACTCTTCAAAAAAAGGAGTACATTATTACGGATACGTCAATTTTCCTAACCATCGTATTAGGGAAGGAACATGACTAGACAATAATCATTAACAGTCCGGTTTATAGCAGGGTTCGAGCCCAAAATTTCCCTCATACCGACAAGAAAACCGCCCCATCTGATCTGTGTTCATACATTCATACATGATGTGTATGTGTGTGGTTGGGATTGCATATCGAAATATAGATGTTTTGTTTGTTACCTGTATATTTAATCTGATATTATGTCCCTCAATGTTTATTATTGCTTCTTTACAAACATCTATAAACGGTTATGGCACGTCACTTGTCCAATAATAACGTGAACCCAGGTTCACGGTCGAAAAACTAGGATTAACAATAGATAAACTAGGGTTTTCGAATACAAAACCAGGTTTTTCTAATACTTACCCGTATTTTCTAGCGAAAACACGCGTGTGAACCCAGGTTTCAACTAGGTTTTTTAATTGAACTTTGAATATCGGCCGTTATTCTAAGTTCACGAGCGTGAACCTATGTTTACGGGAGTAAACCAGGGTTCACGAGTGTAAACCATAGTTTACGAACGTGAACATATGTTAACGATCGAGAACTTACGTTTACGACCATGAACATGGCTTTACGACCGTAATCATAGGTTCACGCTCGTGAACATAGGATAATGACCAAAAATCATAGTTTTGTTCGAGAAACCAAATTTTCCGAACGTAAACCTAGGTTCACTTTCGTAAACTATGGTTCACGATCGTAAACTCAAGTTCATGGTCGTAAACATAGGTTCACGTCCGTAAACAATGGTTCTCGGCAACCAAATTATCAAATAATTACATTCTTGGTCGGAAAACTAGGATTATCGAATACTAACATAAATTTTCGAGCGAACACACTGGATAACGGGCGTAAACTATAGTTTACTCTCTTGAACCCATGCTTACGTCCGATAATCTAGGTTTCTCGATTGAACTTTAACTTGGTTGCACAAGTTAATCAAGATGGTTCATCACAATAATACCCTATGCTCGCCTTAGTTTGATATGGAAAACCCATAATATCAGTCTAAGATTTTGCAAACATCTTTCACGCACAGTTTTCATTCAGTGTTATGTGGTAGCCAGCGTTTATGTACTTTCAGTATTTTGATTATTTACCATTACGGCAGATTAGGATAGGGATAAGTTCTTTATACATTTTTCCTATTTTCCTAAAAATGCTGTCTTTTGAAAAAAATAAAAATCTTATTCGGTTTTCAGTTCTTAATTCCTTTATGTAAGCATTTCATTAACTGCCTTATATTTCTTTTATTTGCATTATCATTTTTTTCATTGTCACATTTTTAGTAACTTCTCTATACCAGTGGCAGAATCAAACGTGTAAACCAAGCAACATTAATAATTAATTAATGTGAAAGCAATAAAAAGCATTTAATAGTTCTATCAAAATTATGTTCCAATCCACAGTAGGGGTAGAAAACAGAGTCAACTAGAGGTATGGCGGCGATAAGAGAAATCAATTAATATTGCTACAAGACTGCAAGGCTACAGCCGATGTTTTAAATTTTAAAGCGAGGTCAGCGTGCAGATAATCAAACACGGCAAAACTCTTCCAGTCCCCATAGCCTTTATGACCTCTAGAGGCACCCACAGGAAAGTAAATAACTACAACTACCTCTTCGTAACGAATGTGAATTATATGAATAAACATCCGCGTCTGGCGGTAAACATTGCTTTAACCTCAATTGCCCTAATTTTGTTCTGAGTCAGACTGGTTAACATGCCATTATGAACATATGAGAACAGATCTTGATTTGTACCGGATGTTCCTGCGAATAAATTCCACTGGTTCCCTTTCATGAAAGGAAGAGCGACTTGGAAAATTTTATATCCATATTGTAACGTTTTTGAAGACACAATGTTCAAAATGCAGCCACTCTTTGTAAATACAATGTTCGCACGCTTTATACTATGTTAATTGCCCAGTACATACATTGCTTATCCTAAGTAGGCCAAAGAAACAGGCCAAAAACAAATATCAAACAGGTTGGAAAAATTAAGACGAGACCAGATGAAAAGAAGTTGTGAGGACGTAATAGGTTTTTTTTCTGCATTTTAAAAGTACACAATTTACGTTTTCAAAACAGGCGAAAGTTGGAAGTTATCACCCAAAGGATTTGAGAACCCCAGCTCCAAATGCAAAAAAACGTATGATATTGAGATATTGCGTAACAGTGCTATATTTCCTAGTCCTTCCTAGGAAAGCAATGTATCGACATAAATTCACATTTGACTAAGGTACCGGTTCACAACGGCATGTTCTAATCTCTGGCCTGGCCTGGACCGGCCTGGCCTGGTCCGATGAGCCCAATGTTTGACTGGGCCGGGTCAGGCCAGTTCAGGCCAGGCCATAGATTTCAATTTCGTAAAAGGTGAAAGTGATTTCTATAGCATCTTTAAAATCTGACTTCTGGAACTTATTGAGGAATAAGTTTGGATATTTCAGACATTATATAAATACATTTTGAATTCCCACTCTGTAAATTATACACCTGGGAATAAGCCTATAGCTAACACAACTATTAAGTCTAATTTAAAGATAATGCCTGATTAATTGTTATGACTATTATCAGGGGATCTCCACCTCAATTGACTGGTGGTTTGGTTTTCCCCCAATTAAATAACCTAACTAATTATTATTATTTTGTCAATTGAGGATTATTTAGTATTGTCCGAAATTATTGAACTAGCACTCAAAAATATTCCGTATGCTTCCGTAAAAAAACTTCTGTGCCCAAACATAAATAAAAATATATACAAACCCAATGTTAATAAGATCTGTAGCCAAAACCTGTTGCAATATTTTAGACCGACGCAAGTTGTTTTTGTGTAAATAATCTTACATTTAGACTTTTTTACAACATTTGATTAGTTTTAATCACTTTCTGAAATGCTATGATGGTAAAAAATTGGGGAAGCTGGTAATAACCAGGTTGCTCTAGATCTGATCTGAAGTATTATCCATTTTAAACGGCATGTTCTAATCTCTGGCCTGGCCTGGCCTGGCCCGGCCTGGCCTGGCCCGATGAGCCCAATTTCCGACGGAGCCGGGCCAGGCCAGGCCAGGCCAGGCCAGGCCAGGCCATAGATTTCAATTTCGTGAAAGTGATTTCTTTAAAATCTGACTTTTGGAATAAGTTTGGATATTTCAGACATTATATAAATACATTTTGAATTCCCACTCTGTAAAATTATACACCTTGGAATAAGCCTGTAGCTAACATAACTATTATGTCTAATTTAAAGGTGATGCCTGATTAATTGTTATGACTATTATCAGGGGATCTCCACCTCAATTGACCCTTGACTGGCGGTTTGGTTTTCCCCAAATTGAATAACCTAACTAATTTTATTATTTTGTCTATTGAGGATTATTTAGTATTGTCCGAAATTATTGAACTAGCACTCAAGAATATATTTTGTATGCTTCCGTAAAAAAAAAATTGTGCCCAAACATAAATAAAGATATAAATATTGAAAACCAAATAAAATATAAACATTTCTTTACTGCCAGGTCGTACATGCAGATAAAGTTGTGCTGACAAAACGTTCAGCTACCAATCTCGGGACTGTAAGTTCGAAACACCTGTTTGACCATTTTCATTATCATTTTTTTGAAATTTCCTCTGTAAACTTAGAATGCAGGAAAATTATCACTTATCGTGATTTATTGTTCATTTATTGAAAGAAATACGCAAGTATTTGACTATCTTCTACATACAAGTTATTACCATGTTGTAAGAATAAAACCAGTATCAATAAAATGACATAATATTGATTTAATGAAAACAATCTGAATTGAAATCGAACCCACGGTAACATGTGTGAAAGTCGGAGAACTTATCACTACGCCACTGTGCCATTGGTAAACTTTGCATGTTATTTTGGTCAATTTAGATATTTTCAGGTTACAAATATGATGTAAAATAAAGAGTGACACCTGTCAATACTAACGGACAACAACTTTCAATTTCTAAAATAATGCTACCTCCGTTCTAGAACCTGGGATAGTATGGTGCGGGGAAGCGACATATAAATTTTGTAGTTTAGGTTATACACATACTGAATATTTTTGTAAGATTGTTTTTATATTGATCTAAGTATGTGGAAAAAAATCATACAAAGTCTTGTGAAGCAGGCTCAAGAGCATCTTTTAGCATGAAATATATCACTTAGAAATAACATAAACACAATGCACCATTATTTTTTTGTGCAAGAAAAATATCAATAATCTAAAATGCCAACACCCTGACAATGAGTTAGAGGTCCCACAATTAATGAATATTATTTTCATTACTCTTCCATAAATTGAACATCAGCTTAACTAAACCAAACACATTAAAAGTTCAACTGAACAGTTAAAAGGTCAGCTAAGGGTAGTAGGGACACAACCTGTAATTACAATTCCCAAAGAGATGTGTTCTCAGTGCATGTAAATATTCAGTTATATTGCAGCAGGTAAACTTATCAATGAAATTAGCCATTAGTTTTAAAACCAAGTGTTAAAGTTGACTTTAAATAATCATATTACAGAAAAAATGGGCAGTTATCATTTAGTTACACCATTTTCTTCAGTGCAAATCTGTATTTCAAATAAGATGAACGACGGCTAATATATGATTCTCCAGAGGACTGGTTGACATACAGCAAGTAAACAATGCAGGTTAATACTGCCTGCTATTGTAATTGTATATTTAGATTTTATGCCATTCATTTCTCTATGTATAATAAAATCTGGCCTGGCCTGGCCTGGCCCGGCCCAGTCGAAAATAGAGCTCATCGGGCCAGGCCAGGCCAGGCCAGGCCAGGCCAGGCCAGAGATTAGAACATGCCATTTTAAATATGTTTTTAATGCACTTGTGTGCCATTCTTTTATTTCTAGTTTCCATAGTCTGTGTTAACTTTCTTAGTACATCTGTTTTAAACATGAACCAGTCAGGATTAATGCCAGCTTCACAAATTCATCTTATGTCTATAAGTATGGTTCTTAGTACTAACTGTGATAATAAATACGTATCACTGGCAGAGTACGGTTTATATAAATGTTGTTTTTTTAAATGTAATAGATAATTTTAATACTTATCTATGATAGTCATTTATAAGTCTGAAAAGACTGGCTGGCTGTGTACAATAGTTTTAGTTGTCTTTGAATATGTTTGTATGCAGATTTGACTATAATAAACAAACAAATAATTGAAAAATATCAATTCCTAAATAACAGTTATTTGACCTTCGAGACCAAAATGGTGTGAGGAACCAATACATCTTGTCCACCAAATTTAATTATCTGATAGTTCACATCAAGTTACCCATTTCGTTCATTAACTAATGGCCAAACAACAGTTATTTCAAGTAGCCTTTATCGTCAGAATCGAACATTAATCTGATCATTGGGAGATGTCAAATGTGCTAGTTGTGGCAGTTCAGTTTTGCATGGATATTAGCAGAACAGAACAGAAAAGAACGAAGAATTTATTTAGATTTAAAATTTATCATCTATACAAATCAGCAGATAGATACAATGCAAGTAAATGACAGAATGAGTATTATCAAAATCATGAGACTCTGAGGGTAAAAATTGTTTAACTTTAAACAGTCGTCGCTTATAAGATTTGCTGTCTTATTAGAGATATAAACAGTTCTATATTAGCTTGAATATACTTGGACCCGCGTATAATATGACGGAATATACTGCACTTCTGTCTCGAGAGTATATGTCACAAACCAGTAAAAATATATTCCCGTTAAATAGTTATTTTTTTTTTATATTGCGGACTGTTTTATTTAAACTCATTAAGTATTTTCATAATTCATTGTTAAAATTTAACTCGAAACTGACTTTTTTAAACTTTGACTCGAAACTTTTTAGAATTTGAGTCGAAACTCACCTTTTCAAAAATTAACTCGAAACACACTTTTTAAAAGTAAACTCGAAACTCCCTTTTTAAATTACCTCGAAACTCACTTTCTAACCCGAAACTCACTATTCCAACTCGAAACTCACTATTTTTTACTCGAAACTCACTTTTCTAACTCGAAACTCACTTTTTATTAACTCGAAACTCACTTTTTAACATTTAACTCGAAACTCACTTTTCCAACTCGAAACTCACTTTCTTAACTCGAAACTCACTTTTAAAAATTTAACTCGAAACTCACTTTTTTGAAATTTGACTCAAAACTCACTTTTTTAAAATTTAACTCGAAACTCACTTTTTTAACTCGAAACTAACTTTTTAAAATTTAACTCGAATCTCACTTTTCCAACTCGAAACTCACTTTCTTAACTCGAAACTCACTTTTAAAAATTTAACTCGAAACTCACTTTTTTGAAATTTGACTCAAAACTCACTTTTTTAAAATTTAACTCGAATCTCACTTTTTTAAAATTTGACTCGAAACATACTTTTTAAAATTTAACTCGAAACTCACTTTTTTAACTCGAAACTCCCTTTTTAAAATTTAACTCGAAACTCACTTTTCCAAATCGAAACTCACTTTTCCAAATCGAAACTCACTTTTTAACTCGAAACTCACTTTTCCAACTCGAAACTCACTTTTTTTTACTCGAAACTCACTTTTCTAACTCGAAACTCACTTTTTAAAATTTAACTCGAAAATCTTTTTTCCAACTCGAAACTCACTTTCTTAACTCGAAACTCACTTTTCTAACTCGAAACTCACTTTTTAAACTCGAAACTCACTACTCAAAAAAAAGAAATCCTCAAATTAAACATACAAGTATTAGTCAAATTACAAGAGTTAGCACGGCAACCAATAGTAATGAAGTTTGTTTTTATTTTATTATATCAAGCAAAATTCAAGACAATTCTCTACGCGACAATTTATTCCAGGATACGTATTTAAAGCGTATCGGTTTTACGTAAAAATACACAGGGGGCTTGAGTAAAATAGATAGATAGGTAGGTAGGTAGGTAGATAGACAGATAGATTATGGTAAAAGCGTACATAAAACAAAGCATTATCAATTAGATGTTTATGCTAAAACAAATAAAAAACACACACACACAATGACATACAAATAAAGCCAAGTAACTCTCCTCTTATTTCCATAGTGGTCCCTGATACTGGAGGCCTGACACAGAAAGTCATGTATAGTGAGAGATCAAAATTATTTATAAATTAATTAAATAGCAAATTTATCAATTAGTCACTTGATTAGGCATAAAATGCATCACAGATTAATTTTATACACATAAAATTGCACAATTTCAATTAAGAATGACAGACTAGTTACCCTAGAGATTCATCACAGGTCTTGAGTGGTAAAAACTAAGTAATTAAGATACATTGGTACTACTTCAAGTCTAAAATTTATGACTTATTCTAAAAGATGAAAAAAGACAAAAGGAAAGAAAAAAAAAAACAAAATAAAAACAAAAAGGATCAAGCCTTGTCATAAGATGGAGTTTTATGGCACTTCTTTCAATATTTCTAAGACTTTGAGGAAGAGCATTCCATAGAAGCCTTTCTCAATTAAATGCAGTATTACTTTGAAAAGTATAGAAAATGACAGACTTACATTCAATATGCTTTACGCAAGTACCAAACGTTTTTATCTAGTACATGTATATGACTCCAATAGATAATACATATACGTGTCAACATTGAGTTTTAGTTCAATAAGTAGAATGTTATTTTTAAAATTTAGTTGTCGCTTTTTAAATGACGCCGTTGTTGTGAATAGCATTCAAAAACGTTTGAGACATTTTTAATTACTGCACAAATCATGTTTAATCATTTCCATGTATTTATAGTTCAACGAGCGAGAAAATACAAAAAACAAAACCCTACTTTTTCAGAATGCATTTTTCACGATATATAAACAAAAATTTAAAATTTACATATGTTTAAAGTATTGCAATCGGTGAAAAAGTTACATGTACACATCAAATAATTGCAAGTTTTGCAAACAGTATGTCGTAAAACGTTGACTCGTCAAGACTACAAAATGCTTAAAAAGATACCTATATATTTTATTCTGTTTATAAAACTATATTCAGGAGAGAATGACTGGATAAGTTTGCAGGTGAAGTTGTGAAAACACATTAATTTAAAGAGGACCTATATTAACCACCTGTCATCTTGTAGAACAGCTGTATTACACCAGTATTATTCGACGCGTCGAGTATATGGGATACACTTTTATTTTGGACCATGTAAAGATGTTAATGAATAGTTTCAAAACGATAAACAGAACACAGTGAATAGTGTGTTAAAGGACCCACCATATTGCACAATAGATTTTAGTGAATAAACAAAAAATGGCAAAAAGAAAACATCAAAAATGTATGTAATGCAAATTATTATGTGGTATAAAACAATGTTATTTGTCATTTCTCTCCTTATTTGAAGAGTAGAAAATGTATCTTTTTACTTAAACATTCGTCAAAATGTTGATCCGATTTATTGAAAAGGGAGGTTACTCTAAAAGAGGAATATTTTGAAATTGTTGGAAATGACCTTTAATACCAGATCACGTTAAACTTTATCAGTGAATAGAAAACACTTATTACATTACGATAATAAAATAATGGTTTCTGTGAACCACGACTCTGAAATGATTAAATTTCAGCATTTCCTCATTTCTAAACAAACTGCATTTATGTGAAACTCATACACATGCACCTGCATATAAGAACTTTCCACAGGTGCTTTCAGCATTTTCTCATTTCCAAACAAACTGCATTTATGTGAAACTTCATACACATGCACCTGCATATAAGAACTTTCCACAGGTGCTGACCTTAGTTGGTGAAATAATTAATTTAATTTTGTATGTAAAGGGATAATTTATTCGCAATGTCAAGGTCATTGCAGGTAGAGGATTTGTATTGCATGGTAATATTAGTTACACTGCTTGTTGGTGGCAGGATACGGGATATACGCTGTCGAGGAAATCCATATCAGGCGGGGGCGTGCGAAGCTCTCGCCTGATATGAATTTTCGAGACAGCCTATATCCCGTATCCTGTCACCAACAAGCAGTGTAACGGATTTATCTTGCCGACTACCTTCTACATCCTCGCTGTAACTGACATAACTTTTATATTAATAAGCTACTTACAGTTACAGTGCAGACTGGAATCCTTCAATCTTCTCTTCTCATCATGCTTTGATTATAGTTGATTAACACCAGCCATAAAATGCAAAATGAACTGTATTTCGACTGAATCACAATACACAGAAGCTCATTGATACAGGTTATGGACAAGTTTTGAAAAACTTCTATGTTCCATCCTTTCATATATCATCAGATAACACGTTGTCAGAAAGGTCTTCAGACGTCGGCTTTCGTCCCGTTTCCTGTTAATTTCTTTATCTTGAAGGTAGTTAAATGATCCTAGTACAACACACTGCTGTCTTACAAATGTGTTAATTTCTTTGCTTAAGGATGATTTAACTTAAACATTTCAACCTGACGATCGCGGCCGTCCGATACAGAGTTACTGTTCTTCTATTTCCACTAACTTCACGAACCTAATTTAGATAGGAAAAAATAGAACAGCAAGAAAACACTATTTTATTTTATCACGAAAACATTATCTATAGCTACAGCTTATAATCTGACTTGATTCAATTACGCTAGAGATGCGGCAGCCATTTTGTTTTTAAACAAAATTCATATCTGAAATATACTTGCAGGATATGGAAAATATATCAATAATACCCGTGCGAAAAGCTGTCCAATCATTCATCTCTTTGATTATTGGACAGAGCAGACAATACTATACAATAAAGTTTTAATCAAAGTCGGTTCATATATAAACAGAGAAAAGATGGTGAAGCGCGACAGTACGATGGCAAAGCACGACAGTGCGATAGTGACACTACGATGGTGAAGCGCGACAGTAAGATGGACTGTCACAATCATACTGTCGCACTTCACCATCGCACTGTTTTGTTGACTTCATCGAACTGCCGCGCTTCGCCATCGTTCTGCCGTGCTTTGCCATCGTACCGTCGTACCTTCGCGCTTCGCGTTCATAGGGAGCAGGCGCTGGCTCTAACGGAACACCGTACTACGAGCGAGCAAACATTTGTTTTCTTAAATAGAAATGTTCACCCAAAGTGGAACCGAACCATCCTTGTTATGCAAAATTTCATATAATTTCAGCTCACCTGAGCTATAGTGACCGGTCATTTTGTGGCGTCCGGCGTCGTGCGGTGTGCATCATCCGTAAACATTTGTCTTGCTAACATTCTAGAAGCTACGGTTGTGTCCCAATCCTTATGAAACTTGGTCTGAATGTTTGTCTTGATACTCTGTAGGTTAAATCTGAAACTCGGTCACGTTGGGTTAAAATCTAGGTAAGTAGACTTGATCATTCTAATGTCCATAGTTAAAGTTTAAAACTCATGACAAGTAGCCAGAATGTTTGTCTTGATGACCTTTAGGTCAAGTTTGGATCTATGTCATGTGGGATCAAAAACTAGGTCACATGGTCAAATCAATAAAAAAACTTGTTAGCACTGTAGAGGCCACATTAATGACTCTGTCTTCATAAAACTTTGTCAGAATATGAAATTTGAAACTAGGTTATGTGGGGTGAAAAACTAGGTCACTACTCCAGATTAAAGGAAAATCTTGCTTACCCTACAGGGTCTACAGTTTAAGTTTAAAACTCATGAGGATTTGTCAGAATGTTTGTCTTGATGAGCTCTAGGTCAAGTTTAAAACTATGCTATCTAGGGTCAAAACCTAGATCACTCATTCATATCAAAGAAACACTTGTTAACATTCTAGAGGCTACATGTATGACCCTATCTTCATGAAAATTGATCGGAATGTTTACCTTGATGATCCCTAAGTCAAGTTCGAATCTAGGTTATGTGACGTCAGAGCCTAGGTCACGTGCTCAAATCATACTGAAACTGCAAATCAATATATCTGACTCTATTTACTTATATTAATGTTTATAATGTGTCTGTCTAACTATTTTCAGAGATACCTAATTAAATGTGATTGTTCGCACACTTGTGCACTTTTTTCACGAATATTGTAGGGATATATTGGTATACTCTTAACCTACCCTTACCTCAATAAGAATTTATCTTCAAGCTACCAAGAAGGTATAATAGTGAAACATATTCAGCTGAAAGTATTATGAATATTAAAGAAAATTGCCAAAAAAAAAAAAAAAAAAAAAATGAGGATTTACACGAGAAAAAACTGTTTCTTTCTTTTCTAACCAATATCGATTATGAATGCCAGGTCTTCAATAATTGCCGCTCTGATTTAAAGTATCTCGTATAATGCTACGCCCATCTGAAACATTTGCTTTACTAACATACGGGTACTTGCACTTAAAGTATATTCATTTTTTTCTCATTATATTTCTATCGCGTCATCAAAGCTTGCACTTAAAGTAATATTCATTTTTTTCTCATTTTATTTCTATCGCGTCATCAAAGCTTACAAAAGCTGAAACTTGATATGCACGCAAAATGTATGAACAAATATCTGCTTTAAAGATTTCAGTACTACATTTAGCATGCAATACTCTTTTTGTTTCATTTAACAGAGTTTAGGTCATACGTTAATTTGACTTCATCCGCTGTATCAATGGAGCGACTGGAACACACAACAGTTAGCAACAATAGTACGAAATTAAGAACATAAAGTTTATACACATGCGCAAGCTAGCTTGAAAAACGTTCTTTTTACACAAGAACATTAACATGGTAATATATTCATGTTATGTATATAAAGGGATTCATGATAGTGCTGCATTATATATTCATTTTTATCGTGGACATTAGATTGCTGTAAGGAAAACGTTTTTTGAAGATACCGAATTTTTTTTTTGATACGTTGCTTTGTGTAGGACACGCAAATGTGTTTTGAATATGATAAGATGATTAAGTCGATTAACTTTTAGGTAATATTTTGACACTTTAGAAAACTTAGAAAAACAAATGTATGACTTAAGGTTTATAAACACTAAAATGTCTTTCCAGTAAAATTAAAACATCATACTAGTGTTTCCCACCAAGACTAGTATTTTGAATCAAAATATAACAGGCGATTAGTTTAACAGTCTGTTAAAGTTTCGAACAACTGGGCCCTGATCTTATCTCGTGCGTTTCACATTATAACTTCTGCGTTTGACATGTTATCTTGAGAGCACAACATCTTAATTTGTGCGCTCGGCATCTTATGTCATGCACGATAATAATATTTCGTAATAGTTCGTGCGCTTGTCATTTTATTTCGTGCACAAGACCTCTTATCTCTGAGGCTTGACATCTTTTCTTAAGCCCACGAGATATATAACATAGAAAATAAAACAAAACAAAACAAAACAACAAAACGATCACTGATTGAACACACCCCTGTTTTTTGTTTTGTTTTTACTTTTTTTAGATTAAATGTTAAATAAACTTTAGACTTTAAAAATGTTGATTACTTGGGTTATATGTTCTTGCATTTTTGTAATTATAAATAATTAAGAAAAAATATTGAAACAATATTTTAGGTATTTAAAATTAGTGAGCACATTTACATGTATATTGACCAAACGACATAATTTACCTATAACTGAGCTTGAATATCAGTAACGTTTATCAAAACTGAATATATATCATCCTTTGATTGCTCTTCATGAGATGTACATACACTTAAGATGAACCTCAAACTAATCAGCCAAGTACCCGATATTAAAATGATTTTACTTGTTGTCAAAAGCTTGTCGACTTCCGGGAGCTTTATCCGATTGGCCCGAAAAAAGGAAAAAGTCTGACGCGGACAGTTACATTTTCTGCGCACGATATGTTTAAAATACAGTTTCAAGAGACTAAAAACGGTACATATGTACTGATGACAGTTAAAATCATACATGTACTTGTAACGGTTTAGTACAATCAAAACAGTTTCTGTCAGAATTCTTTATGAGGTGGAAATTATCTTGAAATGCAGTTACATTAAAATCATAATAGAATGTAACAAATTGCCAAAGTAAAGATGCGAAAACATAGCAAGTCGAATCTAAACAGGTGTTATAGAGTTGTGTTGTGTTTCACATTTCAGAATCTTTTTATGGTAAATTCAACTTTGTTAAACTAAGGCAATGTTTTGTATTCCGTCTAATTTATTGTTTTGACCGCCACAATCTCAGTTTCGTTTATCTCTGGTCTTTCAAGTTCAATTTTGTTCAGGTTTGAAGAACATGACCCTTCAAGGGTATTATATATAGAAAGAAGAAGGAAAATACGTATATTTAACAATTTTCAGTGAATTTTGGGTTTATTTGTTATCCCTAGAAGTCTGCATAATAAATAATTTTACTAGTATGCGCGTTTGTTTTCTAATATAAGCTTAAAATGTATATGTCGCGGGGCTCGTGTTTCTATGTAACGCATTTTCTCTCATTTTTTAAACAACTATGTATGAAAACGGGGTTTTCGACGGCTTCAGTGCCATTCTGTTAATGACCAACATTTAATATTTGGGTAATATTATTAGCAAAATACCAAACACTTCACTTTAAAGTAACCAGGGCAATAGAGATGTTTAAAATAGCTGATATATTGCTTTTTGTCGTAATTTATTATAAAAAATATTAAATAAGATAATCTTTCTAGTTAATATAGCTCTAAAATATTTTGTTTCTAACGTAAGTAATATTTTTATGTTATTTTCATTTATTTAAACAAATTTTACAGCTCAAAATACTACAGCAGTACCCCTCGTCTGACATTTTTTATGGAAAAATCGTTCTGCACTGCTATTATTATTATGGATATTGTTGAAATGCAAATAAAATGTCGAAGCTGTATTCCTTTAATGGATTAGTGTCAACGCTCTTGAATTTTACATTTAGATATATAGGTCACGGGCTTCGTTTCAATGGTAACATCAATTTAATTTAAGAAACTACAAATTTCTACTGAAATTTGAACAATTTTAGAGCTTAGTTTGTTTTAATAAATAAGTAACAAATTATCAACGGAAATTGAAAAAGAGGTATTACAAATCTAACTGCCCAATTTTAGTTGAAAATGGCCGTATTAAGTAACTTTTCACCCAGCTATTCACAATAACATTGGTTACCATCATCCATTTTCTTACATTCCGCATGACATTTCAATAGAACTACATAAAACAAGCAAAATATTGATTATCATTCAGAGCGAAAGACGCATAAAAATATTTCAGCAAATAGTGGCTGTTTAAACATGATTCAAAGAAGGAAATTTTAAAATGCTCAGAATTACGTACTTTCAATGCAGATACAAAAAGAAAATCATCAAATCATTTTGTAACAGTTCGAATCCTCACTGCAACATTTTTTCATATTTTTTGTTTATTTGTCCCAAGCCCGCCAGAAAAAGGAGGAGGGTTGTTCATAGGGCTAGCAATCCAATCACGTAAAAAGACCTATGAAGCGGAAACACCCGCTGATGGAACTTTTTTCTCTTAAGACCGTCTCAAGGATTGGGAGTTGGAATGTGCGTACATTATACGAAACAGAAAAAGCAGCACAGGCAACCAGGAAAATGGACAAATATAATGTAATATGTCTGGGCTCAGTGAGGTCAGATGGACATCATCGAGGTCAGTTACTGTATCTTCAGGACACACCCTGTTGTACTCTGGACCACCAAATGAGGATGACAACCATCGGAATGGTGTAGTGATCTTACTTAACAGGAAGGCGAAAGCATCACTCATGGAATGGGATCCTGCGAGTGAAAGAATCATTGTAACAAGATTTATGTCCAAGGTATAAAAAGTCACAATGCTCCAGTGCTATGTGCAAACCAACATGGCAGACGAAGACAATAAAGAGGAGTTTTATAACCAGCTCCAATCTGTTATTGACAGAACAACCGCCTGGGACATTCTAATCCTTATGGGTGCCAAAGTCGGAAAAGATAATAGCGGGAGAAAGCTCATCATGGGAAAAGAAGGAATCGGTGATATAAATGAAAATGGTGAACAATTTGCAGACTTTTGCTCCCAAAATGACCCAGTCATTGGAGGCACGACATTCCTTCACAAAGACATCCACAAAACAGCATGGTTTTCCCCAGATTTAAGAACGAATATCCAGATCGATCACGTAACAATAGCCAGGAGATGGAGAAAAAGCAGCATACAGAGGTGCTGATAAAGCATCCGAACACAAACTATAGTGGCCAAACTCAAGTTCAAGATAGCCAAGGCAACTAAGCAAAAAAACAAAGAAAAATATCAAACAGGGAGTGCCACGCACCAAAAGCGCAGCCTCCTCAAAACGAACCCCCAGCACGCAGACGATGTAAATAACAGGAGATACAACATTGGAAAACTCAAACAACCAAATGCAAACAGAGAGTTGAGCAATAAGTTGCAAGCTCTAGCAGAGCTTGACGACAGCTTACTGGAACAAAAGTGGTAGAGAGTAAAAACTACATTTACCACCACAAACAAAGAAGTGCTGGGTTTTTCTAGGAAAGAGCATAAAATCTGGTTATCAGAGGTAACATTCGAGTCAAAAACACAGAACTGCCAACATACAGCTAGAACAGGCAAAAACAAGATGACAAAAAATAGATTGACAAAAGATTATGGCGACTTACAGAGAGAAGTTAAGAATAAAGCAAGATAAATAAGAGAAACTACATCAATCAGATAACTTCACAAGTGGAGCAATACATGGTCCAAAATGACACCAAGACAGTATATAACATGACACGACAACAGGTTCTGGCAGGCAGAAAAACAAACACATCAAAACCAATAAGAAACAAAGATGGCAATGAATAACAAGTCTGGAACAACAACTGGAAAGGTGGAAATTTGAAGAACTTTTTTCCGGCCTCTTAAATGAATTTCAAATACGAAATACTCCTGACATACCACCAGGTGACGACCTGGATGTTTAAACTGGCTTTTCAGAAAAAAGATCATAAAAGCTTTGCATAAAATCAGAAATAGAAAGCTCCAGGACCAGACCACATTCCTCCAAAGGTCTTGAAGACTAACCCGCAACTCACAGCTGATATCTTACAAGATCTTGGAGTCAGAGGAGGACATTAGGACACATTGTTAAACTTTCAAATAATAGTCCAGTAAAAATATGAAATTTAGGGAAAAAAATTTGCACAGGAATGATTTTTGGCATGTATGATCTTTAACATATCAGGAATGACATATCAAAAATCTACCAAAATCCAATGATGAAAACATTCTATTTTGGGGGTAAAATGTTGAAAAAAATGAATCGAAATTGCGAACTTTTGGAATTCCATCATAACTTCATATATACGTATCTAAATATGTCAAAGGTTTAAAGGACTTAAGCAGAGTCTATTACCAGTCACCGAAAATTATATTTGAAACAATATATATGCAATATGGCTGCCAAATCCAATATGGCCACCATAACTTAAGGAAATTTCTCGAATTGATTCATAGTATGTTTTATACTGCATCTGAGTGTGTCAAACATCCATATGATAACAGAAAAGTAAAACAACGTTCATTAGACATAATACATACTCCCTTAAGCATTTTAATCCAATATTACATCATATATCCGATATGACTGCCTTATTTCCAATATGGCCGCCTAAAACAACATGATAACAAAGAATTTTTGCATTATCTTTATGAAATGGTAAACAAGTACCCTTAAAGAAACAGAAAGGTAGCCGCTAGGAGGCAAAGCTGCTACCGAGTCACTTCTATTTTTGATAGCAAGAACTAGTATCTGCTATGTACCTGCTACCTACTCACTACTAGTAGAGACCTCCCACTTTCAGTATCAGGAACCTACTAGCAAAGGCAGAAGGTAGCGACAAAGCGATTTTGGTGGCACATTAAGTCTAATATGACAGCAGCTATCTCAGCTAACACAGCAATAAAGTAGCACTTAATATGATGCCATTGTGTAGGCCCCCTAACGTTTATCATGATATCACAATGTCTGTAGGTGGAAATGAAATTTTCAGTGCTTGGGACATGTGATGTAGCTGCCCGATTCAAATTTATAAAATGTGGAAATAGAGTATATTCTGATTTACTCATGAGGGAGATTTTTTTTATTTTTACGCAGGTAAGAGTCTCTCTTATTGTTAGTTTCTATAAGAATGTCAGAAAGTAAAAAAAAAAAAACATTGTCCAAATTGAATTCAAGATGGTGCTGCCATTTAGTTTTATTCAGACATTCCAGGAGCTGATGAATTTTCAAATCCGTAAAATATAAATTTATTTGTTAATTGCTTCAGAAGTCAATTTTACAAAACGAGGGATGAGGGCATATGTTGTTCTAGGTAGGTTGAATGATTTACATGTTAAATAGAAAAACATACAATTGTCTTTTGATACCAATGTTATCAGGTCTCAGCAGCGCATACCTCGACCTGATAACACTGATATCAAACGACAGTTGCTTGTTATTTGTTAAATATCAATATAGTATCGGTACTTGCCTTTTGATATACCAATACAAACTTTTCTATCAGTGACGGCCCTATGAAATAAAATCTTGACACATAAAAAAACTGAAAATAAGTTGACATAGTTTTAATAAAAACGTGTACTAATAAAATAGTGGAAAGTTCCTCCCTTTCTTGTAAATTCATGCTTACGTGACTAATTTAGAGGGAGGAATATTCCTCCCTTTCAACAAAACAATTTTTCTTACAATGTATACCAATTAAAAGGATGGAACGTTCCTCCATTCTGCAAAATTAAGGAATCTTGTAATTTCTGCTAACAAAATAAACACTCAAAGGGAGGAATATTCCTCCTTACACGTTTTGTAACAAATAAAGTCTAAAGTTAACTAATGGAAAGGGTGGAACGTTCCTCCCTTTCTTGTCTATGTTAGGGCATTTAAACAACACGTTTCATTTACAATTAACTGTTAAAAGTCTTTGAAAAGATTGGTTTTTATAGATATTGTGTATAATCTATTAAATTGAATGCAAAGGGTGGAACGTGTCTCTCTTCTTAGAAGTTTGAGACTATTTCTCCCTTTCCACAACGAATACATGTTTTGAAACAAATAAATTTATAGTCTACTAATAAAAAGGGTGGAACGGTCCAACCTTTCGCGAAATCGAAAATTCTTGCCTACGTTATTTTCATTCCACAACTATATCACGCGTTGTCTTTACAATATAAGGTTTATAGTCTTTTAATGAAAAGTGTTATAGTTTATACAAAATTGAAATAAATGCGAACGTTATTTATTTCACATTTGTTTTGGACGGTAGGAATATTCCTCCCTTTCAGCGATACACATTTAAAAGAAGAGAAAGTATTCACCAATGTATAGGGTTGAACTTTCCTCCCTTCTACAAGACTCAAGACTCCATGTTAATTATGTAAACTATACAGAAAAATAGCTGAAAAGGGTGGGACCTTCTCTTCTTCCTTTCTCGATATTTAAAATTGATGCAAACGTTATTTTTATTTCACAACTTTCTTGAGGGGAGGAATATTCCTCCCTTTGAACAATACATGTTTATTAATGTATACTACAGTCAACCCTGTGTTTAAGACCACCTCTGAACGGAGACCACTTGGCTCTAAAGACCACATGTTTAGTTCCCCATGGTAAAATTTACTGTGTATTTTAACCTGTGAATAAAGACCACCTCCCAATAAAGACCAAATTTTGGCTCTTCCAAGGACGGTCTTTATAGACAGGTTTGACTGTATATACAAATGTAAAGGGTGGAACTATTTTCCCTTTCCCGAAAATTCAAGCCTAAGTTATTTCCATTCCACAATTATTTTGGAATAGTCCCCCTTTCAACAACTGGTTTTCTTTACAAATAAAAGTTTATTGTTTTGAAAAGGGTGGAACGTTCCTCCTGCTAATTCATGTCATTTTTAAATGCAAAAAAATAACCAACAAAAGCAAAAAAAAAAAAAAAACATAACAAAAAAAAAAACAACATGCTAAAGAGACTAATTTAGAGGGAGGAATATTCCTCCCTTTCAACAAAACAATTTTTCTTACAATGTATACCAATTAAAAGGGTGGAACGTTCCTCCATTCTGCAAAATTAAGGAATCTTGTAATTTCTGCTAACAAAATAAACACTCAAAGGGAGGAATATTCCTCCTTACACGTTTTGTAACAAATAAAGTCTAAAGTTAACTAATGGAAAGGGTGGAACGTTCCTCCCTTTCTTGTCTATGTTAGGGCCTTTAAACAACACGTTTCCTTTACAATTAACTGTTAAAAGTCTTTGAAAAGATTGGTTTTATAGATATTGTGTATAATCTATTAAATTGAATGCAAAGGGTGGAACGTGTCTCTCTTCTTAGAAGTTTGAGAATATTTCTCCCTTTCCACAACGAATACATGTTTTGAAACAAATAAATTTATAGTCTACTAATAAAAAGGGTGGAACGGTCCAACCTTTCGCGAAATCGAAAATTCTTGCCTACGTTATTTTCATTCCACAACTATATCACGCGTTGTCTTTACAATATAAGGTTTATAGTCTTTTAATGAAAAGTGTTATAGTTTATACAAAATTGAAATAAATGCGAACGTTATTTATTTCACATTTGTTTTGGACGGTAGGAATATTCCTCCCTTTCAGCGATACACATTTAAAAGAAGAGAAAATATTCACCAATGTATAGGGTTGAACTTTCCTCCCTTCTACAAGACTCAAGACTCCATGTTAATTATGTAAACTATACAGAAAAATAGCTGAAAAGGGTGGGACCTTCCTCTTCTTCCTTTCTCGATATTTTAAAATTGATGCAAACGTTATTTTTATTTCACAACTTTTCTTGAGGGGAGGAATATTCCTCCCTTTGAACAATACATGTTTATTAATGTATACTACAGTCAACCCTGTGTTTAAGACCACCTCTGAACAGAGACCACTTGGCTCTAAAGACCACATGTTTAGTTCCCCATGGTAAAATTTACTGTGTATTTTAACCTGTGAATAAAGACCACCTCCCAATAAAGACCAAATTTTGGCTCTTCCAAGGACGGTCTTTATAGACAGGTTTGACTGTATATACAAACGTAAAGGGTGGAACTATTTTCCCTTTCCCGAAAATTCATGCCTAAGTTATTTCCATTCCACAATTATTTTGGAATAGCCCCCCTTTCAACAACTGGTTTTCTTTACAAATAAAAGTTTATTGTTTTGAAAAGGGTGGAACGTTCCTCCTGCTAATTCATGTCATTTTTAAATGCAAAAAAAAACCAACAAAAGCAAACAAAAAAAAACATAACAAAAAAAAAAAAAAAAAACAACAAAAAAAAAAAAAAAAAACTAAAAAAAAACAAAAAAAAAAACCACACACACACACACAATAAAAACAACAAACACGTAAGTTTTTTTTGACAAATACAGTGTACTAATGAAAAGGGTGGAACGTTCCTCCTTTTGTGGAAATTGTTTCTCACTTTCAATAATACATATTATCAATACAATAGTATATACAAATGGAAAGGGAGGAACGTTCCCTCCTTCTGCAAAAACTCGAGTTCTGTTTACATAAAAACCGCTGATGGTGGAACGTTCCTCCCTTTGTCGAAAAATCATGAATACGTAATATTTATTTCACAACTTTTTTGAAAGAGAGGATTATTTCTCCCTTTCAACAATACTAGTTTATTAAAATGTAGTGTATATGAATGATAAGGGTGTTACGTTCCTCCCTTTTTCGAAATTGTTTCTCCCTTTCAACAATACATGTTTATCAATATTATAGTATATACAAATGGAAAGCTCCCTTCTGCAAAAATTCGAAAATCCGTGTAAGTTCTGTTTACACAAAAACCACTGAAAATGGTAGAACGTTCCTCCTTTTGTCGAAAATTCATGAATACGTAATTTTTATTTCACAGCTTTTTTGAAAGAGATGATTATTTCTTCCTTTCAACAATACGAGTTTATTAAAATGCAGGGTACATGTATATGAATGAAAAGGACGCAACGTTCCTCCCTTTGTCGAAAATGTTTCTCCCTTTCAACAATACATGTTTACCGATATTGAAGTATATACAAATGGAAAGGGAGGAACGTTCCTCCAGAAGGCCTTCTGCAAAACTCGAAAATCTGTGTAAGTTCTGTTTACATAGTGTTAACATTAAAATATCTGGGATATAATTTGTGCATTCTCTAAACAGTGGTGAAAAATGAAAATTACAGGCAGGCGTTTTCTCCTTGGATATTGGCTAGCCTTACTAACATAAAAGAATGTGAGGATATAAATCTAAGATGTTATGAACTGGACTTGTAGACTACAAGAGATATTTATATTGTGGAAGCATTGATTTGACAATGTTTACAGATCAAAGGCATGTCACCTACAATATATACTGTTAAGTGAGTAGATGTGTTAGAATACATGTATTGTCATTTTTGTAATCTTCCAATTTGAAATACATTTCATTTAGTTTCATGACACTTTACTGATGCAATAATTATTGAAACTGCATGTGTAACATATTTTTTTTCACAAAATAACACAATTTTATGTGAATCAAGTACCTACAAATACACACAAAAATAAATATGTACATGCTACAGTATAGTACAAGTACAGAAATGAAAACTCAATTTTGTAATACTTTTGTATAGAGAAAATCATTATATATGTCTACAAATTTTAAAATTGTATGATATTGATGTCATTGGAATGGTATGATGTTGTTAGCTCTAAAATAATTTATGCACGGAATGATATTCACCACAGGTGAAAATTTAGTATATATGAATTTCATATTGTCAAAACGTAACTAAAAGTACAATTATGCAAAAGCAACAACATAAACTTATTTTTACAGATGATAAACTCAAAGATGACAATAAATTATGTTCAATATAATTATTCAAATACAAGTACAGGCTGACATAGATATTTTACAATGTATTCACAGATGATATGCAACATAGAGAAGCTTATCTCATGTAAGTTTCATATTGTCATAATTAAATAACAAAAAAAAATTGCAGTGAAAATGCATAACACTTGAAGTGAATTTAATTATCATTTTGCTTTTCTCATCATTTATGTTTATAAAGTTCAAAATTCTTTTTTGTTTTTAAATGTTTCAATATATTGTTAAATTATTCATAGATAAAATTTAAGTAATTGTAATTTTCATGTTTTCATAATGTAACATGAAGAAAATTGCAACAACGACAACTAAAACATCTTTCATACGAGTGATATACCAACAGATGACATTGTTTTTTGATTTAAAGTAATAACTATAGATATATTACACAAATACAAATGCAGATGCACCTGGTTACTCCTAAAATATCTACAGAAGGTAAGCAATCAATAAAGTGAGTCTAATTCATATAATATATAAAAATTTTATATTGTTTAAACAAAGTAACTATAGGTGCAGTAAAAATGTGTAATAGTGAGTTTCTTCTCCAATGAAAATAAATTTAAGTTAATATATTGTAATTAAAAATATTTCCAAAAAAGTGTACTTCTTAGCCTTGTGATCTGATCTTAGACATCATTATCATAATGTCATCATGATTATCTTCATCATCATATCAGTGATACTTTCAGTTATATCTACCACCAGCAAATTAATCAGCATAATCAGTAAAAGTATTTATAATTATAAAGCAAAGCAAAGTAGAGTACATTGTTTGTTTATTAAAGTGTCACCCCTACTGAAAGGGCCAGTCAAGTTGGCTTATGAGGCACCTACATACATTGAACATAATTACTTCCCAATTCCCATATTTTATTGCCAAGCACCAGGCAGGTAGGCAATCGGCAACCATTATTTAACTAGCTGGCGGCTTACCAGCCGGTCTTTCTTCAGTAACAAGTCCCGCCTCTGACAGGGCTCGGACCTACGACCCCCGGTTGAAGAGCAGGTGCCTTATCCATTAGGCCACCGCAGCTCGGTATATATGAATGTTTGTGCCTCATGTGTATTTAATATCTTAATTAAATATGTTATTTTCATCATCTTAATCATCATCTTCATCACCATCTAGCAACAAATAGTATTATTATGAACAAAACTCTTGAATACAACTGCATACAAAATCAATTATAAAATTGACGATTTAAAAATCGAATAGAATATACAAATATCACAGAAAAAGAAAATGAATAATTTTACAGTATGAACAAAACTTTAGTAGACAACTGTATCCAAAAAAAAAAAAAAAACAATTTTAGAAATCGAATAGAATATACCAATTTTAAGAAAAAGATTAATAACTGTTCAATGTGAGCACTAACGTACACAATGTCAGATTTTACGAAAAAATATCGAATATTCTCTCCTTGAAGTATCGATTGTATTAAAAAAATTCCCACTGATTGGTTGTCTCCCTTACATTAGCTCAATAAATTTTGCATTGATCTTGATATTAGGAATACATTGAAATAAAGCTCACATATTATTCCTTAGGAAGTATCATAACCTTTTGCATTTTAATTCAGTTTGTTCTGGCTATTTCGCTAAAAATCCAGTTACTTAATAGATTCGTTTAGAAATATTATTTCTGTATAAACACTTCTGTAAACAACGTGAATAAAAACTTTATATTACTTCTGATTTTTCGGAATTCGTGTTTCATGTAACAGAAAATGAAAACTTTTTGATATTTTTTCCCGGCTAAACTTTGTGAAATATTGATTATTTTATATACGAAATCTTTAAGGAAAACAACAAAAACAAAACCAACAAAAAACAACAACAACAACAACAAAAACAAAATTTTTTTTAAAAGACCTCGAAAAAAACAACGAGACTTATATGAATATACCTGTTTTGTATGGTGGCATATTTTTGCAACATATAAGCTTTTCGCGTAAAAAAGCTTTTCACGAAAAGAACTGCAATACTAAGTTGAAAAAATTGTGTTAGTGCCCACTGGCACCAGACCAGAAAGAAAATGCCTCTGTACATTTTATACCCTACCCCTAGGTATCATATAAGAACCATGGTCGTGAACGGGAAAATATACTAACCCATTTCAATCGCGTATTTCATACCTAAAAGACGCAGTTCAGTAAATGTGTGCTATTGATATTAAACAAGCGATAATTTATCTTCATTCGTGCACCTGTCACATTCTCTCAATATTCCATATTGCAGAGATGCTCCATATATTTTATGCTTTAGTCAACGTTACAGAAAAAACTTGCGTGAACTCCCCTAATGAACATCCGGTCTAGAGGTCACGGCAGTGTGCACATGTTAAGCGAAATGTAAACAAACAAAAACAGAATGCAATATATTCACAGTTTTACGATAAGACTCGAAATGATGAATGAAATTCATCTTGTATATGATTTTGAATTTGAAATCATACATTGGTATACATCTATTCTGTTTATTTAATTCATTTTGCACATTTATGCTGCATATAAATATTTAAGCCTACACGTGTAGTAAAATGACGACGGACATACGTTTTCACATCAACCAATCAGAGTGTGTCTGTAATCTAGACCGGAACTTCACCAGGGAAGTTCAAGCAAGTTTTTTGTGTACCGTTGAAAAAACTATAAACTACACGTTGTTTTTCTAAGATAAGAAGTATTGAAGAAATGTGACAGGTATACAACGGAAGATAAATTACCACTTATTTAATATCAATAGTTCACATTTACTGAACTGCGCGTTTTAGGTATGAAATACGCGATTGAAATGGGTTAGTATATTTTCCCGTTCACGATCATGCATGGTTCTTATATGATACCTAGGGGTAGGGTATAACATGTACAGAGGCATTTTCTTTCTGGTCTGGTGCCAGTGTAAGTGCCCACTTCTGCATAAGAAAACCTATGATATCATAAAACTGCCACCACTTAGTTATCAGGTTTCATGAAAACTTTCACGAAAATAATTTAGGTTTTCACGAAAAGTAAAAAAAAAAAAAACAACAACAACACGAAAACAGATAAACATTTCATGAATGCAAGATAAATATCTTAACATGAAAATTTGCTCGTTACTACTTCAAACTGCCACAGCATAACAGTTAAAGTTTTCATGATACCAATTAGCTTTTCATGAAAGTAGTTAACTAAGAATAGAAACGGAACATATTTGGAACGATTCGTCTGTCTTGGGGTAACGTGGTTCCGGAACACTGAACAAGGTAAAAAGTAATGCTCGCCTATGCTCGCCGAATGAGAGATTGACTAGTTTTAGATATCTGGTTTCATGAAAATTATCTGGTTTCGTGAAAAATTATCTGGTTTCGCGAAACTTTTCATGAAAACTTTTCTTGAAATGTTTTGTGGTTTCGAGAAAAAGTATCTGGTTTCATGAAAATTTACTTGCTTTCGTGAAAAATTATCTGTTTTCGCGGAACTTTTCATGAAATTTTTTTTTAAGTGGTATCAGTTCAAAGCACTAACTAGCCGATAATTTCGTGTTAAGATATTTAAGTGGTCTTTGTGATAATTTACTGTTTTCATGAAATCCTCCATTATTAACGTGAAAACCTAAATTATTTTCGTGAAAGTTTCATGAAACCTTATAATTAAGTGGTGGCAGTTTTATGCCACCATAAAGACCAGATCAGTTTCGCGAAAATTGACCAAATTTCATGAAAAATGTCATTTTCGCGAAAACATTTTATTTGCGCGAAAACTTTACCATTTTACATGAAAGTTTGGTCCATTTTCACGAAACTTATCTGGTTTTCTTATGCAGAAGTGGGCACTAACACAAATTTTTCAACTTAATATTTGCAGTTCTTTTCTTGAAAAGTTTCTATATTTACGCGAAATTTTTTCTGTTTTTCGTGAAAACTCGACACATTTTTCGCAAAACTTATCTGGTTATCGTATGCAGAGATATGCCACCATAATTTTGCTATTTTGTTTGAATGCTTTTTCTTATAACAGTAGTTTTGTGAAACTTTATATGCCTAGACACATGATAAAAAGTAATAAACTAAACAGTATGGTTTCTGACATAGATGTTTGCAATTAAACTTTATAAAACACGAGTAGTTAACCAAAATTAATTTAACACGTATTTTAGTAAAAAACACACTGACTGATTAGCAATTTTAACTGGACTTTAATCCTTTCTATTGCCTGATAACTGTAAATTGCAAGGTTGTTTTCTATAAAAATCAATGTTTCTTCATAGAGTAAAGAAGAAAAATTCTAATAAATGAATGTCATAAACCTTTAGAAAATATCATTGACTAATAAAAATAGTTCTGAGTCATTCTGTCTACTTGTTTAAATAATGTGAAAGTTTGACAAAAAAGCAGAAATTGTATGAACGAACAAAACCTTGAAAGAATGTAAGTTGTACTAAGGTCTAGACAATCACGGAAAGCATGCAGCTAAAATATAAATTCTATTGCTTGTCCGTTATTTTTCACAGCTTTGTACAGCTGTGGAGTTTATGTCATATCATGTATCTAAATAAATGTCACATTCCCCTCCCCAACTCAACGATCTTCACTGTTCGCCGAAATTTCAAATAAGGCACATGCACCTTTTTCCAAGTTACTCAACTGTATTTATTATCTTAATCAAACATTTCCAGTTTCAAAGAATTCTATAAGCTGATGACTAAGCTTGCAAACATATCTCGAACATTCTTACTGAAAACAATTTACTTTTACCTATTTCCTAGAGGATAACAACATAAATCTATATGATATGTTCTGGTATTGAGAAATCAATGCATTTTTATTAAAAGGATATTTTGACATTTTTGAACATGTCAATCGTAGTTAATGAAATAATTAGCAAATACTCGAAAAACTGTATTTGGCTATGCATTGCTCAATTTAAGATATGAAAACAATGACTGATATAGAATACTACACACACACGCACGCGCATGCACACGCGCACGCGCACGCATACAGAGAAGAGAATCTACTGTTCAACATTGGTTTTAACGGCTATGATAGAAAAGCTCTTTTCTGTTCTTTGATCTTCTGTTGACACTCAAGACATACTTTGCGTTCCTGTGCACAGACCCCGCAGCAAACTAGGTGTCTGCATGGTAGAAATACTATCTGTACCTCTCTTTCAAAGCATATTTTGCATATGATCTTCTGTGCATTTTCCCTACCGTTTCTAGACTCTTGGATTGAAAGCGAGCCTGTTGGAGCAGATATCTTTGGCCTTGCGCCTGTATTGTAAGGATTGTTGGTATACAACACTGAAAGAAGAAAATGAAAAAGTTCCGCCTGTTTTGTAAAGTATTAGTAATACTATCTCAGGTGCGTGTCAGTACTTTTGTACACGTAATACTGTAAATATGTGCAGTAAAGACCCGTTAGCTGATATGAGGAGTGTTACGGATTTCGTTACATAAAATGAACATACTCATTGAAATCGAGCCCGATTTGTCTTGCTTTTTCGCGTTTTTTTATGCTATCAAATGATCTTTTGACACCCTTCTGGCGAAATTACAGCTAACATTTAAAGTAAGGAATAAAATTCCAAAGTTTCTTCTGTTTTGATGACGTTTAAAACATTAAATGTAAAGTATATTATCCCGAGTATTGTCTATTGGAATCTCTAGAAGCACAAATATTTTTTTCTTCCACTGAAGAACATAGTTTTGCATTGAAAATGTGCATTTGAAGCAATCATCCTACCATCTTTTATCATACTGATATGAGCTTTATATATATTTAAGTCAAATCAGCATTGTATTCTTTCTTATTTTACTAATACGCTAGATTTGGTAAATGTATGGAACAGAGATATCTACCATATTATGCACGCTTACCACAATATTCGGGTATGGAAGTACCAAACCTACTACTCAAGTATCGAAATAACTCAGTAAAGGCAGATAATCCAAACCAGTTGTTCGGGCCTTTCTATCTATCACATGTTTATTTGTTTACTTCGGTGATGAACTTTATTCTGATGGCATTTAAAATATTCCGCTTGTAATTTTCATAATTCGTTTAACATTACACAAACCTAAACGATAACGTTTTAAAACTACTATACATAAGATGAAGGTGATGCAATAACATTGTAGTTCGCTCTATGGACTGTATCTGTATCTGTATCGGATCCATTGTAAACACAAAAACTACAAAAAAAAAATATAACTCAATGATTTCTATTGTTTTTGCTTACTGGTTACATACAAGTTTACGTATGTGAATTCTGAATAATCAATTAAATGTTTGAGCTCACCTGATGATTGTTGATTTGTTTCAGATTTATCATTTGTATTATCTATCATAGGCGTTTGTTCCTCGTCGTCCTGGCAGAAACAGGGCATCTGAAGGGAATTGTAAATTTGCATTTATAGGTACATTTGTTACTAATAACACACCAAGAAGCAATGTGTGAAATGACAATACACACATTAATTCTGTTAAAAAGGGGATGGCTCTAACCATATAGAACTAATTTGATAATTTTTAAACATAATTTGAAATGAACTTTGTAAGAAAGAATCCTAACGATCTTTCGACTTCCTCCTTTCTTTGTAAGCTTCGAAATTATGAATAAGGTAACTTAGCTAACGAGCACTTCGTGAAAATATCAAGTGACCTTCAAAATACTAAATGAGCAAAGATATATGTTTAGCTGTAACAAAATAGTATTCTATGCATTATGATAACATCGCATATTCACTTTTTATTGCATTGTAATAAAAAACATATGACATAATTACAACGAAATGTTTAAACTACTTGTTCAGAATAATTACCCCTGTGTTATCATGATATCTTTCCGATCGATTTATCATTTGACCCTTTGAATGCCTTTCCTGGTTCTCTTTTATAAAAGCAAGGCCTCTCTGTTCTTCCAGATATCGGCAGTTACCATATAAAGCAGCATGTTGCTCGAAAGGGTCCAGCTCAGGACGGTATCTCAAGTCAAATCCACAATAATGACACCTTGCAGAATGTTTAAAACCTATTCGATACAGATGATGCAAAAGATATTACTATATATTGTTGTCTTAAGGCCAGTAAATCCCCGGGCGGGACCTATGTTCACCATGACGATTTGATAAAAAACATAATGTTTGAAATCATTCGTTCTTCACCGCTAATTCATGTGGTGAAGTTGGTTGTTACTTGCAGAGAGCAGGTTTGTACTGGTACAGATTCTATCCCCTAGTTACGATAACTGTCAACTTTTACATAACTGAATCAACTGCTGAAAAACGGTGCTAAACCAAAATCAAACAAACGAACAAATAAATAAGCCTGTAAAGAAACGAAATTTTAGGTAGTCAGTGAATCTTTAAACAAAAACGAAGCCATCAATAATAATTCAGATTCAATACCTGCTTATGATTCTATCTCGAAAAGTGAAGTTGTTTAGGTGCATTCGAAGGAGAAATTATGTTAGGAAATTAGAGCAATACATATAACTGCATAATTCAAACTGGTAATATACTAGTCTTTTGAGGCGAGTCCAATTTCTGTTTAGACCGGGTTCCTCGATGTAGTTTTAGGATGAGTATTTGTATGAAAAACAAAACTGTGACTAAATTTAAGGATTAAAATATGTATTAACTGATGAAAAAATGATGTCGCTGGATTATCAATAAACCCCCCCCAATAAACAGGACTTCACATGTAGACAAGTACGTGAATATTGAATTGCCTATAAAAGAGTGATTAAAAAAAGCTTTATCTTGTATTTTGCTTCTGACTTCTGACATATTATATGGTTATTTGATATAATTTATCACATTGTGTCTGTAATTTAGCTGTTCTTTACATTTTGATATAAAACCTGTTCAGTAGGCCAAAGGTCAAGCTCACATTGACCCAGAACAGTAGACCTTTTTTGTTGCCAAATAACAACAGAATGCTTTGGTCTAAGATCACATTTGATACATAGTTTACTTATGACTGGTAAATGACTCATACTTACTGATTTTAGGGCGGAATGTAAAAACATACAGTGCACAGTGACCACATAATTTCTTTTCCTTCGATAATTTAGGAATATTTTTTCAGCATTTGACTTTGCTCACCTGCATTTTGTTTTGCATTTCACTCTGCAGGACCAGAGTTATGACCCTTGACTTAGTAAAAAGTATACATTGCATTGTATAAAAGTTTGTGTCACATGTATCTAAAAAGTATTTGACCTAGACTCATAAAACGTTAGAAGAATGTTGTACATTTGGTGTTCTGTTTTGGATTTCACTCAGCCAGACCAGAGTCATGTTACTTGACTTAGTAAAAAATACACATGAAGTGCTTGAAAGTTTATATTTTAGTTATCTGAGAATATTTCACCTACAGTCATGAAACCATTTACAGTGACAGGAAAGAGGAATGAGAGAGCACCTCAATAGGGACAACGCAGGTCTACGAAACGCGGGGGTCATGAGTTCGATCCCTGTGCTGGCTGTATGTTCTCCGTGACGATTTGATAAAAGACATTGTGTCAAAAATCATTCGTCCTCCACATTCGATTCATGCGGGGAAGTTTTGACAGTTACTTGCGGAGAACAGGTTTGTACTGGTACAGAAATCAGGAACACAGGTAAGGTTAACTGTGCGCCATTACATAATTGAAACACTGATGCAAAACGCCGATACACCGCCCCCCCCCCCCCCCGTCACACACACATCCTAAAACAACAACAATAAAATATTTAAGCGGTGGTCGAATAAACTTGTTGATATCCTGACAGTAGAGGTTTATTCAGTCTCTGTTGATGTATTTCTACAGGACTTAGTGCCGAAGTTAGTGTGTGTGTGTGTGGTGGGGGGGGGGGGGGGGGGGGGGGGGGGTGTAGAAAAAGGATGAAGCGAATACATGCTTCCTGTCGAGATTGATAAACTTTATCCGGTTTGGCAAGCTTCATTGGATAAGCCATCCGTCTCGGCAGGAACCACATATTCTCAATAGAAAATAGTTTCTTCTGGAATACAATAGATCTGTTGTAAATAATATAATTGATATAAATAAATGAATAAATAAATATAACACCATTAATAATAATAATAATACCACAATTAAAAAATCCGGCTGCTGCAAGTAGTTTGTTGTAACTTCCATCTCCTCCTGTGAACATTTCAAAAGAAGTTACTCGCGACTCATAATTTGCAAAGGCTGGATGTTTTGGACCATCCAGTAAGGAGGCGGCACGGTTGGCGCCCTCATCTCTTTCCATGGCACTGATTATTTCTGGTGGGCCGTTCTGCATTTCTGTTGACTCCTGTGTCGAGTTAATCTCTCGAGCTATTGGTATATTGTTACAACTGGCACCTGTTAAAAGCGGACAGGGCATATTTTCATGTAATGAAGCTGCATTATTGCCATTTTCCCAAGAGCTGTATTTGAAGTTACAAAAGAAGCAGCTCACTTCGTTAGAACGGCCTTTGCAATATATTCCATTCTTTGCTAGTGGTATAGTCCATATAGGAATCTCTTCTGGAAAGTCTTTAAATGTTGATAAACGTTTCCATTCATATTTTAAACACTCAAATTCACAGTTTGTATCATGCAGATACCTTTTAAGAGAAGAAATTTCCGTTACATCACTCATTGTAATGTGAAATTTTCAAATAAAAAGTTTGAAATGTTTCACTCTTTAATTTCAACTGAGTAGTGGGAACCCAGTTAATTGAGAGGTTTCCCAAACCACTAAACATATGTAAAATTGTTTCCGTTATACTAGTCTCCCTTAGATTAGCATATTTTTCAAGTCACCAAAGCCTTCGAGTGGTTTTCTGTCCGATTAATCACCGTTGATATTTGATGATAATTGAAATATTTAATAAAAAAATATAGGACATCATTTTTACAGGTAGTAGTGATTCGGACGACAATTTGACTTCATTATTGACGTCATAATGATCTCTTTCAGGTCTGCGAGTCAAACGTTATTTATCGCATACATATACATATAAATATATATAATATACATAGCTAGACGTTTTTCTTTGTTTAGGGGATCGTTCATTTGCACTTCTGAGGTAATTGGAATTAATCTATAATTTTTGTGCTTCGTATGAAAACCAGAATTTGAAGGCAAGATTGTTTTTTCACAGTATGGTCAGTCGGCCTATATCAAAAAAATTAAAAGAAATTAGGCACAGGTTGATCTTCAACCCGATGGTTTACTTTTTTCAGGAAACTCTCAGTCTGGGCAACATGTTAGTAATTTAAAGATATTAGTATCGAATGAACTCCATTTAGCCTTATATTGGCACACTGTTTAGTAAGATGGTTAAAATGAAAGTTATGTCACATTTCTTATTACAAATCTTTTATAGAATGAAATAAATAATACTTTTTGCTTCGGTTTTGTAAAGTGCTACTTTGTTTATTTCATATCGAATAAAATGTAAAACGGCGTGGTTGATGTACCTCACCGACCACATTAGTACATATATATTTTCGGAAAATTTTGAAATATTATAATCATTTATTATTATTATTATCATTAATATTATTCATATAGCGCCCTTTTCATGATAAACACGTTCAAAGGCGCTTTACATATAGCAAACGTAGCCTTCCAAGGGGCGAAATTCATCCTCTACTTTTACTGACACAGAGCGATCTGACCAGAGGGACAGAGAGAGATAAAGGCCCCAGAACAGACAGAGAGAACAGAGATAGATAAGGCCTGTCCGGCTAACTTAGCCTAGCTCTTTGCGAATAGACAGTCTGGTTCTTTAACGTGCCCGTTGTATAAAACCGATACACGCTAAGCCGTTTTTTACCTGGGAAGAACCAGTACAGGCATCTTAGTCAGGTGGGAGACACTCAAGAGCATCTCGGAAATTTCCAGTTCCTGGACACGGATTCGAACCCCGGACCACTGGATTGGCAGTCAAGCGTGTTTTTACCACTAGACCACTGGCTCCCCCGGTAAAGAATAAAGAAACATTATCCTAGTGTTAGCAATAAAGAAAACAAGATTTTTTTTTTGATTTTTTTTGATTCTCTTCATGTACATCATACAGACAATAATAATAACGTTTACATAATACATATACAATATTACTCACAATGTTTATATATCAAGTATGTGTCTATTGCTATTATTTCACTTTTATAATTTGATGTTCATATACTATCATTTGTTTAATGTACATCAAGAAAACCTCTTTTGAAATTTCGTATCAATCTCACACCAACCTCTCAAATCTACATACGCATACACAATCATACACACACTCACATATATCCGTGTATACCTATGTGATATAAGCAGATATAGTGTTTTATATTTACTATTTGTATCCATCTGCCATAGTCTAATCTACAAGTTTTTAGGAGGAGTTTTATATTATGTAGTTGTATTATTTGTAGAGGGAATCCATTCCATTTGTTGTAATATTCATTTAATTTGTCATGTTGTAACGCTATTAACTTTTCCGTTTCCAATCTTACCTTTAAGTAAAAACAAGATTAATTTATTATTGACTTCTTGGATTACTTCAATTACTGGGTTTTGAGATATTGTAAATACTGACGGTGAGTTTTTTGAGCGAAGCTAGTAGAATTTATATTGAAAATAATATGAGTTTGTAGCGTGAGCGCTGTATAAATTCCAGTCAACACCATGTCCCTTTTATCTTTATTTCTCAATTTTTTCTTTATAGCTCTTCAATTTTCTATAAGATACATTTTCATCTTGTTTTCATTATACATAGTTCGACTTACGGCTTCTGTAACCGGCGTAACGTTCGATCGGAAACCCCTTTGAATTTGTAAAGCTAAGTAACTGGTAGTATTAAAATCTAATTAACATAAGATTGGTTAGAGTAATAATTCTGTCAAATAGATACTATTACATGTACTAGATATTATTTTATATTACTACATTTTGTGATCATAAAAGACACCTGCACTTTCATAAATTATTAGTGAACCAGTATTTCAATCATCCTTCTGAAGATTTTGATTAGTTTCTTTATTACTTTCCTTCATTTTGCGTCTTTTATGGTCTTTTAATAAGTAAACATACAGTTGACAAACTTTTGTCCTAATGAACTTATAAAATTCAGTTTGATTTTGCGTTTTCCATATTATAACTCTCTCTCTCTCTCTCTCTCTCTCTCTCTCTCTCTCTCTCTCTCTATATATATATATATATATATATCGCTTCTCTGGTCCCAATCAGTTAAAAGGACTTAATGTCACAGCTGATTTGTAAGACATGAAAACAGAGATTTGAGTACATAAAAATCTGCCCACAGAATATCATTTGGCGGTTCCTCAATTACAATAAAATAGAGCCATGTTGGAATGAAAAGTAAAAAGGGCCATTAGATTCATTAATTATGTAAGTGGGGATGCTATATACCAAACGTTCATCGCAGCGACATACTAGGGGCGTTCAATAAATAATGTTACTCCGTGTGTACTTCCGTAACCGGTGGTTATTTTTGAATTCGGTTTTGCAGCCCATTATAGAGCAATTTATGGGGAACAAAACGCCATAGGAATGACAAAAATCGGTAGATTGAAAGTAAAAATATAATCATTTGAGTGAGATGTACTCAGGTATACTGGACTATAGCAAACTTAATTATAACTGTGGTTTGTCCTGGGCATCCAGGGTCTCGGAATAATAGAATAACTTGTAAATTCACAAAATTCTATCACTTTTCAACGAGGTGCATTAATTTGTGATGAGTCTGAGTTTGTTTTTGACTACTAATTGTGTTTTTCATTTTACAATACAACTAAAACATTTACACTCGAGGTTGATTCCATCTGGAATGAATCTCGAGAGCGTGTAATCTTAGTTGTAAGAACCTGTATCGCAATCGAGAATTAAGTATTAGCTTAAAATACAAGAATTGTTTTGACGATGAACATCACACCTGACAAATTTGCAGAGGCTTATTGTACTCAACTTATCATTATTTGATTAAAATGTACACACTCAATTTAATACTGTTATCATTTTTCTATTTTAGTTTTCAAATGTTTATGTAAAGATGATGATTTGTTTTAACTGTTTAAACAGAAAATTGAACTACAGTTCTAGCAGTGGAATAGTAGAATCAAGGAATTGCATATTACAATCTCAATATTTTGGACATAAAATGGCACAGTATTCCCGAATACCGGTTATGGAGCTACACACGGAGAAACATTATTTATTGAACGCCCTCGTATTGATAAATTGGAAATAAATACAAATATAATCATACTAAGAACGCATAGAGACTGTGGTTTCTTAAAGATAAAGATTTCACGTCATAGCCACTATCCGACAGGTGTAATTTACCATTGAGTATACACCCTTTGATACAATATTTTAATTATCTGATTTTTTCATAGAGAAATAGTCAAGACATCTGAAGCATTTAAACAACTTGAAAGGTACATTTCTTTGTATAGGTGTATGGAAATTCTAAATGTCCACACAGAACAACCACAACGCATCCATCCAAGGACAAAAAGTGTTTTCTTAACACAAAACGTTTTCTTAATTACAACAAAGTTGAGTTCTTTCACACACAAAAAGGAACTAAAAAGTTGTCTAAGTTGGTTGATCAGATTTTTATAAACTAATGGATTTGTTCGAAAGTGAAACAAATGATCATTTACACTGAGTGCATAATGCATGTCACATTTCGATTTTCGCCAGAAGTATTCTTAAGATTTGATTTTCCTATCCAGTTTGCCAACCGAGATTTCAGTTTAAAATAATTTAAATGTAAATGTGAAAAATAAACTTTGTCCTAGGAATGATATGAACATAAGAACTATTGTATTACATTTGTCAAAGGTTTACAACAAAACATATTTATTTAGCCGAAATAATTAAAACTGCAAGTTTGTAAACTTCTATTACCCACTTTACCTATTTTGGATGTATAATCAGGAGCGATTAAAAATCAATGAAACTGGAAGTTACATACTATTTTATAAATTTTTCTTTTTGTTCAGCTTGTTGCAATGTCTAAGTATCTATCAGAAGCAGAATTTATATGGAAATCAAATAAGATATAATCTATATTGTCTACAGCGGTCGACTGAAGGACTGAATGAAAGTGACCACTATAGACAGGTGAACACTATATCCAGGTTTTCATTTCAGACATTATATATAAGCTAATCGAAAATCAGAACAGAACTGACTTTTATTTTTCTTGTTTGTATCAGGTACACTTTAAAAGTTTCAAAACATTCATAAGTATATTTATACAATTCTAAAAACATTAAATAAACATTTATTAAAAGACAAAAACATAATAAAAGTTTATGTATTATTCACACACATAATTAATATATTTACATAATTCACAAGGCGTGGTATTTGCTGTCCGGCAGTGACCGCTGTATCGCAATTATGGGCCATCTCTGCCTGCGGTTAACACCTTTGGACACGGTCACGCTATACAATAGGGTTATTATCACAGTAGCTTGATCTGGTATGCAGTATTCGGCTCGAGTGGATTTTGCCAGATCGGATCTCACGAGGCGCGCAAGCGCCGAGTGTGATCCGACCTTGCAAACTCCACGAGAGCCGAATACAAAGTCCCAGAACTAGCTACTGTTATAATGACCCTTTTATTATATACCTTTGCCATTTTGATTCTTGTTGTGTTCTTGAACGGAATCTTCAATGTTTATCGATATTCAATGGAACTTAGTGAAGTTTTTATGTCCGCAATTTATAGAAATGTGCCGGGTCATGCATATTAATGGAAATAGTCCGGCAGCATACTATACGGAAGGTACAATACGGAATTAAAAAAGGTACAATACTGATTTTTTGTCTGTCTGTTCATATTTAATTGTGAAATAAAAGCCGATTTTTTACAGAATTTATATAGGTATATAATAAAAAGGTTTATTATACATGGATAATCATCCGTCGGATTTTAGACAGGCAATTACAGACAGGGTCACGCTATATAAAGGTGTCAACTTATACAGGTTAGACTGTAGTCCACTTTAAATTTCTAAATAATTCCGTATAAAAGAAGAGCGGTGGTCTAATGGTCAAGGTGTCGGCCGCTTAGCCCAACTAGGGTCAAGACCACCCATTCTCATTATGACATCCGTATTGGGTTTTCCAGAAAGCGGGCTAGAGAGTGGTTTATATAAGCTTGAAACCTTTATCACAATCGAGCTTAAATGAATTAGACGTACAAACTAAAGGGTGGCAATTACAAAATGTCATATCTTAAATAAGGATCTAGCTCCATATAATAAGTCTTTTTGTTAATTAAATAGATATCAACAAAATGCCGACTAAGTAAATTATCTGAATGTTACAACATTGTAACGTTGAATGTCCAATAGAGCATAGTTATATCATCGTGACGTTGAATGATCCCTCTATCGATGACCGACACACAACACAACAGTGTAACCTGTCTGCACAACTTTCACATGTGGCCAAATGACAGCACGGTAGAAACATAACACACATTTCTTCATCCAAGCAAACTTTGCACAGTGTACGCTTGGCATCCGCCGCTGAAAGCGTTAAAGACAATAACAATAAATATTACATGTATCATAGCTGTTCCAGAAACTTGTGTTATGGCAGTGTCACACAGAGCAAGGCTAATTTAATGAAAGATATCAATCTTGTATGCTTTAATGACCTTTAAACAACAACAGTAACAACAACAACAACACCAGCAGCAGCAGTAACAACAACAACAGCAGCAAACCCCCAGGAAAAATAGACGTCATGTATTTCCTAAGATATATAGGCTACTACCGAACCTCTTCCAAACTGACAGCTAATCATGTGTAATTAGTTTTTATTTACATAAGAAGAAATGCAAAAGACCAAAATGTCAAGTATAGATCAAAAATGAAATGGCTTACATAAATATATGCATGACATTTTAACTGGGAAAAAATGAAAATGTTTTTTTTGCCATCAGACAAGCCCGACCGTTCTGTTTATTTACTACAATATTTTGTTATCTGAGCCTACTACCTATTTTATATCTGGAATGTCTACCAGGAATATATCTTATCAAACTCAGTGTGATGTGCTCATGATTTCAGTTTAACCGAATGTTCAAAGTGATATTTTATTTTGTGCCTTTAGCCTTAGCTTCCAAAGGTTCTGGAGTCTCTCATTTCAATGTTAGAAGATCTCCAGCAAGGTTGCACAAAGTGTATTTCAACTCATTTATAAAGAGTTCGAAGAAGAAATAAGCATACTTACTTGGGGCAACATCTGTAGCGGCAGTCGAGTGTTTTTCTGTACTGCCGTGCTGATTTCGTTTTGCATTGATTCGTGTATCTTTGTGCAACATCAACAATAAAGACTTAAAACGTCGTCTTCCGTTATCTGCGAAATAAAAATATCCGTTTGAAAAGGTCAATTATTACAAAAGCAATGAAAGCATTTACCTGTGAATGACAATATGAGTTAATGTTTTCGACTATATCTTAACAAAAAACTCAAATAGCATGCTTTGACAGAAGTCCATAAATCATGTATGATTTATTCTACAAAATGATTCAGTACACAATGTTTTCTCGTCTATATGCTTCACAAACAAAACAGTCTCCTTTTGGTCAGGAAGCATAGAAAGTCATTCAATCAATAAAATTTACAAAAGTGCTTACTGTTTAGAATTCTCAGCAATCCTTTTGTCACCACACGACACGCCGATATAAATCTCATTATTCGACCTTTTTCACTGCGGCATATCATTGCGATAAACATTGTGAAATCAATGCACACAATACACAACAACATAACAGTTAAACCTGAAATATATTGAAAATTAAAATTATGCTTAGAAAGTCAACATCATCATGTTGATTGTTTGTGCTTTGAAAATGATAACATTTAAATACACAGTACAGCTCATAATTTCTTTCATAAGCTTTGAGAAACATTTGCTATACAAATCTAGAATCAAAAGTTGCAAATGTTCCAATATTTACTAACTCGCAGAGCATGAGAATTTTCTAATTTCTCTGAACGAAATAAAATGACATCAAGGCCACGGAAATAAAATTGATGCATTTAAATACATATAAAATAATATCATGTTCTGATTAAGAAGGCTATTGCAGAATGTAACCCTGGAAGTATGGTTTTGATGTCAAAAAAACGTTATCGTGTGAGTGGATTAAACATGGAAAAAGAATATCCGTATTAACTTTTTTCAAACATTGAGTAAACATTTCTAAACCAATTTTGCCTTTAAAATATAATAGGGTAATTATAACAGTAGTTTCAGCTGTATTCGGCTCAAGTGGATTTTTACCAGATCGGATATCACGATGCGTGCAAGGGCCGAGTGTGATCCGACCTTGCAAAATCCACGAGAGCCGAATACAAAATTCCAGATTAAGGTACTGCTATAATGACACATTTATTACATATTCCTACGTTTTTTATCTGTTGTTTTGTTATTGAACGAAGTATTGAATCTTTATCGATATTAAAATGGAACTAAGTGAAGTTTTTATGTGCACGATTTATAGACCTGTGTCAGATCATGCATTTTAAAAAATGGAGTCCGGCAGCATACAATACGGAATTTAAAAGATACAATACGTTTTTTGTTACCTGTTAATATTTAATCATTAGATAAAAGTTGATTACTTTTACAGAAATTATATAGGCATATAATAAATATAGCAGATAGACAGGTAGTTAAATTTGATTGCCAACTATTCTAACAGTCTGAGAAACTCTTTGAGGAGCAGCAAATATTTTATACAAGTGGCCTCTTTAATTCCAAGAGGAAAATAAGCATATTAAGCCCTAGAGATACTGGTACATGTATGAACAAGATAATGTACTAGTTATTCAATGATAAAGGTCGCTGTCTTCTTCACTTGCCCTTCATCGCTGTGCGTTCGAAACCTCACAAGGGATGTAGAATTCCTTCATTTGAGGAGACCGTCCAGCTGGCCTACATACTGCCTGGATGGAAACTTAGGAGTCGCCATGTGACCGAAACTATATCCGTGTCACGGTACGGACTTGGTCACGTTAGGGAGGAAGATGTATCAGGCAGCTGGTTAGCTCAGTCGGTAGAGCACACGCCCTGTAAGTGAGGGGTCCCGGGTTCGAGCTCCAGCTGACATTTGGTGGTGCCAACATGGAACCGTGGCATGCTTGCTTGGTCAGTAGTACGACGCTTGCAATATATATACCTCCGAAATTCAAGAAGAATTTCCAATTTGTTGGGTTGTATGTCCACGATAGGGGGAAGATGTGCCAGGCAGCCGGTTAGCTCAGTCGGTAGAGCACTCACCCTGTAAGCGAGGCGTCCCGGGTTCGAGCCCCGAACTGACTGCACATTTCTCACCCTGTGACATCCGTAAAAAGTCACAATGGAAGTAGGTCATTGAATGGATACTGTAAGTTTGTGCATATATGACTTTGTCAAGAACAATTACTCTGAAGAAAGATATTAATAGTTTTCAAACTTTTCCCGGATGCTATTGTGAAATATCGTTTAACTTAAAAAAATAATGGTAAAGTAATAATTGTATTGGTATAGCCAACTTGTTCAATTCGATTCATTCAAGAGTCATAACGCAGGAGATACTTTTGCCGACCTGGCTTGTATTTAGAATTAACCAGGGTTTTATAGAGTTGGTTTAGTTCTGAAAAAAATATGATATAGTTGTTCAGCGAACGCAAAAACCTTCGCCTACCAAATTGCCCACACGTTTTGGATAAAAAAATAATACGCATTGACCTCCTTTTTATAAAACAAGCGTATTATAAGTGGCTAAAGAAAATATTAATCTAATAAAATTCAGTAATCATCATATACCGATATCATTTCATTTCGGTACATTATTGTTATTTTTGAAGTATTTATATTGGAACTTACCTGCATCTGCCATACCATATCCAAAGACGTTTTCATGTAGTAATTCCAGTGGCAACAAATTTGTGATATTTTTCCTGGTCAAACTTATCTCAGAATCTAAAAACAAATGATATCTACATGAAATAATAATTTATAATCTATAATTATACTCGATGATGTTTATTAGACTGAACTGTGTTTGGTTTTCGAGTATTAAAATATCTAAAGAAATATTATGTTTCTGTACAGATTCAAAGAACATGGAGTTAAAGAGCATAAAGATTTTATAACTTCAGCCGGCAATTAACGTTGCATTCTGTATTCGAATTTGGTAATGATCGAAGCTTATATAAGGAAGTTAAATACAAGTATGTACTCAAACAGCAAAATCAGTGTAAGGCATTTGAATGGCATCCTAAAACAACAATGCAATTAGATATATTAACATGTAGTTATATATATTCAGGATATTGTATATTTTAATCAGTGCATTTATAGTAATTAAGATCAATGATAGGCAAACCTGATCATATTAGAATCTACTCATGTTTTAAAATACACCTTATCATTTCTATAAAAAATATATTATACGTTTGCCTATGTTAAATTTAAAAATAATACTGATGATAATATACCCACCATATGTTTTTATACGATTCGTTATAATTTAAACATAAAATGTATCTGATATTTTCACTTAAGACAGCCCGAAGTGTGTTAACTTAAGTAGAAATTTGTGTTTGTTTTATCTTAAATATCTTTCACCCTTAAACATTATTTATATACTAAAAATTTTAAACTAGTTTAAAAAGTTATTTCAAATCAAAGATGAATATATTAACAATTTTGTTCGGTATGTTACATATTCACTCGTGACTACGCTTCTGGTGTTCTTTCGTTGAAAGCTATTTAATCTTAAATTAAAACAAAAACATATACTCATTTATTAGTCTATATCGTACGGAGTGGTTATTTATTATGCTCCCTGTCAAAGAAGGAGGGTTGTTTTGCAGATGTCTGTCCGTCGGTCAGCTGGTATGTAGACCAATTGTTTTCTGAATGATAACTCAAGAAGGCTTAAGCCTAGGATCATGAAAGTTAAAAGGGAGGTTAGTCATAACCAGCAGATAACCTATCATTGATTTTGGGATCAGTAGGTCAAAGATCAAAATCACACTGACCCAGAACAGTTAAACGGTTTCCGGATAATAACTAAAGAACGCTTGGGCCTATGATCACAAAATTTGATATGGATATTGAATATGACCAGAATATGATTCCGATCGATTTTGAGGTTAGTAGGTCAAAGAATGAGGTCACATTGGCCCAAAACACGGTTGCCAGATGATAACTCAAGAACGCTTTGGCCTAGGATCATGAACTATAATAGGTAGGCCAAAGGTCAAGGTAAAAGTGAACCGAAACATTTCAACAATTACCGGAAAATAACTTGAGAACGCCCGGCCCTAGGATTACGAAATCTAATAGGGAGGTTTATGATGACCAGTAGATGAACTCTATTGATTTTTATGTCAGTAGTTCTAAGGTCAAGGTCACATTGTTAAATCATTTCCGGACGATAACTTGAGTGCTCTTTTGCTTAGGATCACGATTTTTATAAGTTGATCATGGCCATCAGATGACCCCTATTGATTTTGAGATCAGTAGGACAAAGTTCAGGGTCAAATTGACCAAGAACAGTAGAAAGTTTTTGCCAAATAACTAGAAAATGCTTTGGTCTAAGATCGCATTTTAAACGGAGGTCACTTATGACTGGTAAATGACCCATAGTTATTGATTTGAAGTCAGTACATCAAAATTTAGTGCACATGACAAAATAATTTCTGTCCTTTGCGCAGTTACTAAAGGCAAGGAGGTGGGAAGGGGATGGGCGGGGGCTGGGGGGCGGCATTTCGTGTTTTACGAGCACTTGTTCACATCTAAGGATAACAAAAACTGTAAAATAATGATCATCGAGACCTTAACGAACTGACATATTTCATCTATGAAAAAGAGGATATCAATCGTAAAATAATCTTCTCATTATTATTGATAAACGAACAACATCTTTATAAACAATCTACTTGTGTAATATGATGTAAATGGTTTAATGTATTGCCCCGTACTGTTGCAAAGGTCTTGATATTAAAACTAACTATTTGTAAAGAAACAAAATTAGTGGTTTAGAAATATTGGTTCTTAATTTGACAAAACTGTATCCATAAAAAATCAACAAAATATACTGTAAAAACACTTATTTTTGCTGGGTTTAGATTTGCGAATTTAAAATATTTATTATGCTTGCGAGGTCTTATATTTGCGAAATTGTAAACAAATTCATCTGCTTGTTTCGGCTCTGTTATAAGTCGGGTGTCCATAAAAGTGACATATCGTACAGCGTAACATTTAGGTTGACTACCGTAAAGATCAATAGCTATTTATTGTATGGGCGTTTTAACGTGTCTTTTTACCTATAAATCCTCATGACGTAGCCGTTCCTGTACGAAACAGAACTTTACATCTAATCTGAATCCTGGGGCAGGGATATCAATGTTTGTTTAATTAAACACACTGCAGACGCTCGAAAGACAACGCACGACACACAACGGACATCAAGCGATACGAAAAGCATTGCTCTATTTCATGAGATGACAATTTGAAATAAATTCGTAAAAGATTATACCGTAAGAGGAACGTCCTAATACGTCAAAGATAGGTGGTTTGAAGTCAAGCGAGACCAAGCCTACTGAACTCACATTCCCTGAAATCAACAAAATATACCGTTAAAACATACGTTCGCTGAGTGAAAATTGCGCGAATTTGAAATATTTAGTATGCTTGCGAGGTCTTATATTTGCGAAAATGTAAACAAGATTATCTGCTTGTTTCGGCTCTGTTATAAGTCGGGTGTCCATAAAAGTGACATATTGTAGAGCGTAATATTTAGACTGACTACCGTAAAGATCAATAGCTATTTATTGTGTGGGCGTTTTAACATGTCTTTTTACCTATAAATCTTCATGACTTACATTTTCTTCTAACAAACAAAGCTTACATCTTATCTAAATCCAGAGACTGGGATATCAAAATAAAATACGTAAAAATAAAATAATGAGGGTAGATTTGGTAAGGATAGCCTTTATTCATAAGTCTTCTGTTTTTATAATAAGTAAATAAGAACTGTGAAAGGAGACAGTACTAGGCTATATCAGAGCTCTATAGTAAATTAGTGAACATTTCAGGAAATAAGCTACTACAGGAGTAATCAATACACTAAATTAAGATGATGATTTTGAACAACAGTTTGAATCTATCAATTCAAAATAACATAATGGAAGTGTATCAATTAAATTTCTGCTAAATAGATATGCTTTGTGTCCTATGATGTCATATAATTTGTATGGGATATGGGATATGGCTGGTTCAAGACAGGAAACAAGATCTTATGGTAATACAAGTTGTGTGCATTTTTTTGGTTAAAATCAAATCATAAATGAAACGACAATTGTGCAGATAAGAAATTTTTCACAAACGAACAAAAGACCACGCACATCAGACCACGGACATCAAGCTGTAAGAAAAGCTCAAATTGAGCTTTAAGCGCAGCTAAGCTATAAATTGAAGCATTGTCCTATTTCATGAGATGACAATTTGAAGTAAATTCAATGATTCTAAGAGTGAAAAAGTAGACCGTCAGAGAAACTATCTAAATTAGAAACGGATTTGGCTCTGAAGAATCGATCCACATGCTCTGAAATCAACAAAATATAACGTTAAAACACATACTGTTGCTGGTTTAAAATTTCGCGAATTTGAAATATTCAGTATGCTTGCTGGGTATTATATTTGCGAAATTGTAAACAAGTTTATCTGATTCCTTCGGCTCTGTTATAAGTTCGGTGTCCATAAAAGTTACATATCGTAGAGCTTAACATTTAGACTGACTACCGTAAAGATCAATAGCTATTTATTGTATGGGCGTTTTAACGTGTCTTTTCACCTATAAATCCTCATGACTTAGCCGTTCCTGTACGAAACAGAACTTTACATCTAATCTAAATCCTGGGGCCAGGATATCAATGTTTGTTTAATTAAACACACTGCAGACGCTCGAAAGACAACGCACGACAGAAAACGGACATCAAGCGGTAAGAAAATCTCAAATCGAGATTTTCGCTCAGATTAGCTAATAAAAATAAGCATCGCCCTATTTCATAAGATGACATTTTGAAATAAATTCATGAAAGATTATACGTAAGAGGAACATCCTATTACATCAAATAATCCATGGACATCAAGCGGTTAGAACAGCTCAAATCGAGCTTTTCGCTCAGAAGTGCTTATAAAAATAACCATTGCCTTATTTCATGAAATGACAATTTGAAATAAATTAAATAAATGTAAGAGTGAAGATTATACCGTAAGGTGAACGTCCGTATACATCAATGTCAGGTGGTTCTAATGCAGACGGGTGCCAGATTACTGAAGTCACATTCACTATATAAATCAACAAAATATACCGTTTAAAACATTTATTTGCTGAGTGAAAATTTCGCAAATCTGAAATATTTAGTATGCTTGCGAGGTCTTATATTTGCGAAAATGTAAAAAAATGTAAAAAAGTTTATCTGCTTGTTTCCGCTCTGTTATAAGTCGGGTGTACATAAAAGTTACATATCGTAGAGCGTAACCTTTAGACTGTCTACCGTAAAGATCAATAGCTATTTATTGTATGGATGTTAATCTCTTCTTATCTGTAAACTTTATTGAATGACATATTCCTGTAAAAACACAGCTTTACATGTAATCTAAATCCAGGGGCAGAGATGTCAATGTTTTTTTTCTAAATTAAAATTCCGTAGGCAAGAACACACGCTGACTTTAATAAATGCGTTTCACATATTTACAAAACTAATATGCCTCCCTTCGGGGGCATAAAAAGAGGCGATTTCAGATTTGTAATTACACATTTTCCTTAACTAATAATAGTACATTTTTATGTAATAACTTCATTTATATAAAAATAGAATACGACTCGTTCAAGAAAGGAACCGAGATCGAATGATAATACAATTTTTGTGCGAGCTTTGTTAAAATCCAATCATAAATCAAATTGCTATTAAGCATACAAGTCCAAAGTAGCCATTTGGTGACCTTTACTTTAGACATCATGGTGGAATATGAATGGGATGGAAGAATGGAATCGAGATCCTAAGGTGATTCAAGTTGTGTGTACGTTTGGCTAAAATCAAATCACAAGTGAAGCCATTATCGGGCAGACTATACCAAAATAGCCAGGTAAGGAACCTAGATCTTGTGGTAAATCAAGATTCTTTGAAGTTTGGTTAAAATCAAATCACAAACTGTTATCGAACAGACAAGACCAAAATATTTAATGTCTTGTCCTTTAATGGGCCCTTACTCTAGAAGCCATGGTGGAATATGTTTAGTTAAATTAAGCGGTCATGTGGTTTCTTCGTCTTAAAATTATACTATCCTAAAAACTAAACATGACCAGTATTTGTATATATAGCTATTTTTCATTTGAAATGTTGGAGTAGGTTTGTGCAATGACTAGATTTCCTTGATTGGCATTGTACTTACGGTTAATATTTACCTGAGAATTAATTTTCGCGAGTTGAGGGACCTTGTGAATATAGCAGAAATTGTATCCTCACGAAAATTTCTTTTACAGTAGACATAAGCAGTCAAACATCTGATCTGACAGTCAAAACAAAGTAAAATAATAATAATAAAAGAAATAAGTGTAGATAAGGTAAGGATAGCCTTATTTTATAAATCTGCAGCTTTTATAGTCAATAATTAGACTCCATGCAGAAAGGGTAATACACTATTTTAATGACTGATAGTAAATAACGAAACATTTCAAAAAGGAGCTACCAGAGGATTTATCAATACCATCAATTAAAATGATGATTTTGGACACCAGTTTGAGTCAAATACATTTTATGATAACAAAGTGGAAGTACATCCATTGAATAGTATAAAAGGGACTCTATTTAAATAACTCAGACTGAGCATTGATAATTTACAAGTATGGACATGCATTTTGTGTGTTGCTTAGAAATTTTCATTCTATAGAAAGCTATGTTGTCTTTGAATATGGAGATCACCAAAATATTTTTGATCCTTTCAGGGACAATTAACTCTTGAACATATGGTGAAATATTGCTTGTTCAGGAATTCAGGAAAGGAATCGAGATCTTATGTTGATACAGGTTTAGTGAAAGTTTGGTTAAAATCAAGAAATAAGTGCAAGTTTGATTAAAATCAAATTACAAATGAAACTTATAGCATAGGTTTAGATAAATTTAAATCATAAATAAAACCACTCTTCTGCGGACAGGATATTGTCGACAGACGCACGATAAACGACGCATGACTGACATCAAGTACTCAAAATGCTCACTTTGATGTTTTGGCTCAGGTGAGCTTATAGTAAATTCAAGCATTGTCCAATCTCATGAGATGACAATTTGCAGTAGATAATATTGTGATAATTGTCATCAGTAGCAAGGAATTAGATCATATGGCAAAAACGAGCAAAATTTTTGAAATCTTTGAACATGATTAAAATGACGCATTTGGACAATTGGTTTAACTTTTTATTGTATTTTCTTCAATTCTTAAAATTACTGCCTGTTACAGTCGCATGGTCTGTATTTCATAGTGGTTTCTTATTTTCTCTTTAAATACTTCAGACTGAGTTCTGCTAATTGACAAGTATGGACAAGCATTTTGTGTGATGCTTTAAAAATTTCGATTCTATAGAAAACTATGTTGTCTTTTACTACAGAGATCACAAAAATGCCAGTTTTTAACCCTTTCAAGGGCCAATGCTTTTTGGATACCATGATAGGATATGGATTGTTTAAGCAAGGAACCGAGATCTTATGGTGATACAAGTTGAGGGTAAGAAAGTTTGGTTATAATTCAATCATAAATAAATCTGCCATTGTGCAGACAAGACTTTCTGGCCTTTCCAGGGGCTCTAATTCTGAAACCCATCGTAGAATATGGCTGGTTAAAGAAAGGAATCGCGATCATATGTTGATGGAAATTATTTGTAAGAATTAAATCAAAAATAAAACTGCTATTGTGCAGACAAGGCCAGAATAGCTTCTTTCTCGTCACATGGTGAAATATGGCAGATTCAAGAAAGAAACCGTGATATTATTGAAATACAAGATGTGTGGAAGTTTGTTTTATATCAAATTAAAAACGAAACTACTATCGTGCAGGCAAGACCGAAATAGGCAATTTTCTACTTCAGGGGCTGTAACTCTGGAACCCATGGTAGGATATGGCAGGTTCAAGAAAAGAACCAATATCTTATGGTGAAACAAGTTTTATGCAAGTTGTGTTAAAATCAATTCATAAATGAAACCACTGTTTTGCGGATAAGAAATTGCTGACAGACTCGCGACTGACGACAGACGACAGACAATACATGGCTGACATCAAATGGTAAGAAAAGTTCACATTGAGCTTTCGGCTCAGGTGAGCTAATGAAATCAAGAATTGCCCTATTTCATGACATGAACATTTGAAGTAAATTCAATAAATCTAAGTCTTAAAGATTATACCGTAAGATGAAATAATTAAGGCATAATCACCATGAATAATAAACGAAAAATCTGTATCCATCACCTCTAAGACATAATCATGTTCATCATTCTCTGAAATCAACAAAATATACTGCTAAAGCATATATTTTCGCTGGTTTACAAATTAAGATTTTGAAATATTAGATATGCTTGCGATGTCTTATATTTGCAAAATAGTAAAAAAATGTTTTTGTGCTTGTTGCGGCTCTGTAATAAGTCGGTTGTACATAACAGTTACATATCGTAGATCGTAACCTATAGACCGTCTATCCTAAAGATTACCAGCTATTTTTGTATGGATGTTAACAATTTCTTATTACTTGTAAACCTTCATGAGTTTCTTATTCCTTTAACAAACATAGCTTAACATGTAATCAAAATCCAGGGGTGGAGATGCCAATGTTTGTTTAATTAAACACACTGCACACACAAAACGAATTAAGCGGTCATGTGATTTCTTCTGTTTGTTTTTTTAATTATTTTTTTAAATGTACTATCCTAAACACTAAACATAGCCAATATTTGTAAATTTAGTCATTTTCAATTTAATCTGTTGGACCTTTGTGTAATGACGTGACTTTCTAAATTGGTATTATAGGTATGGTTAATATTAATGTGAGGAGTATCTTCATTTAAGTATTTAGTTTTATCTTGTCATGTTTCATGTAGAAACTATGTAGAACATCACTAACAGGGACCACAATGGAAATAAGGGTTTTCTTCTTTTTTGTGTAATCCCTGATATTGATTTACTGAGATGGTTCATTACATAATTTATTATGTATATTTCATGAAATTTATTATTTTTACCTTGCTGATAGATTTAAATATCATATCATTAATGTTGTTACAATGCTGTCAATATCGAAATAAACAATCAAATGATTAATGTTCGCGAGGTAAGGGACCTCGCGAATATAGCAAAAATGAAACTCTCGCAAAAATGTCTGCTCTTTCAGTAAATATAAGCAGTCAAATATCTGATATAACAGTGAAAATAACAACTTTAGGAAAAATAAAAACTAGATTTAGTAAGGACAGCCTTTTTTTGATAAATCTTCTGTTTTTATAATAAGTAAATAAAAACAGTCAAAGGAGACATTAGCCTTTTAAGAACTTGATAGTAAAGAAGGGAACATTTCAGAATAAGAGCTACCGAAGAGGTTATTAATATCCTCAATTAAAATGATGGTTTTGGACAACAGTTTGAGTCAAATCCATATTATGATAACAGAGTGGAAGTACATTCATTGAAAAGTATGTTTAATGGGTCGATTCCAGAAATCCACAGTTTCATTAATATTTTTAAGATTTACCCCCTAAAATAGACATTTTGTATCCTGATACTTTCCTATAATTTTATATGTTATTACTTTATACATAATTTATTTTAGGTCGATTGCGAAGGAAGTTCTATAACTAATTTTATAAATAATCGCTCTCACACGAGGTTGTTACATACATCTTGTATAATACTTACAGAAAAGGTCAATTATTTGCGATCTGTTTGACTTTATTTGGTATTTTGGCCATAAATGGCCTTTACTGTGCGCAGACAATATAAATCTGAAAAGTAGATCCCTCAGAAGCACCGAGAACAAGGCAAACAGTGAAAATTGCAGACTCGGTTTTATTGAGTCTTTCTGTTCATGAGTAGGAAAATGCAACACTAGCTGTTTCAGGGGCCTTAACTCTAGCACCTATGATAGAATATTGCTGTTTTAATAAAGGATCCGGGAATTTATGGTGATACAAATAGTGTGCAAGTTTAGTTAAAATCAAATCATAAATGAAACCACTATTGTGCAGACTAGAAATGTTGACAGAGGCACGACAGACGTCAGACGACAAAAAAACGGACATCAAGTGGTAAGAAAAGGCTCACCTAGACCTTTTGGCTCAGGTGAGCTAATAAAATTTAGCATTATCTTATTTCATGAGAAGACAATTTGAAGTTTATTCACTTATCCTAAGATTGAAAGATTATACCATAAGATGAACTACCTGATACACGTAATGCTTCACTTTCAGGTCATAACCAGTTTCATCATATTTGAAATAAACAAGCAACTGTTAAAGCGCATATTTTCGCTGTGTTAAAATTTCGCGAATTTGAAATATCTAGTACGCTTGCGAGGTCTTATATTTGCAAAATTGTAAACTAATTCAACTGCTAGTTTCGACTCTGTAATAAGGGGGATGTACATTAAAGCTACATATCGTTACGTAGTTTTAGACTGTCTACCGTAAAGATCAATAGCTATTTATTGTATGGCGTTTCAACATGTCATTTTACCTATAAATCTCCATGACTTACCTGTTCCTGTCGAATGATGGTACAACGTTTGTGCAAGTTTGGTTAAAATCCAATCATAAATCAAATTGCTGTTAAGCAAACAAGTCCAAAGTAGCCATTTGGTGGCCTTTACTTTAGACATCATGGTGGAATATGTCAGATTCAAGAAGTAATCAATACACTCAATTAAAATGATGATTTTGGACAACAGTTTGAGTCAGATCCACATTATGATAACAGAGTGGAAGTACATTCATTGAAAAGTATACAAGGGACATAATTATATCATATTTCTGCTAAATTGATGCACCTTGTGTCATATGATGTCATGAAGTTTATATACTCAAGCTAACTAGTAAATATATTTTTTAGCTAATTATTATGAAACCAGGATCTTTTATGAATAAAAATTAAAAATATATGCACCTACGAAAGTCTTTCAAAGGTAAGTGTATGTGTAATTTTTAGTCTCAATCATGCCTTGCCCTAAAAATTTTCGACTAATGCTGTCAACACTGTACAACACACAACTCTGGAAAATGCTGACAGAACAAAATGTAAAGTAAAAAATGGATGTTTGGTGCACTACAATGCTAAACAACTGTTTTTATTCCTATGATTTTTTTCCGAGTCTGAAATTTCAAATATTATCCTAAACGATATGTCATTTAGAAAAATGTGTTATTGGCTGAAGTAGAAACGGGTGTAATAGTATCAACATATCTTTAAAAAATAAACAAGTTATGTTTTGAAAATAGTGTCGTGAAGTGGAGCTATTTATCACGATGATCAAATGTTATTTAAATTCCATGCTTCTTTAGCAACCACATTTTGAAATCGTTAGTAACAGCAGTCTCAGTAGCAGCAGTGACAGTAGTATCAGTAGCAGTAGCAACAGTAAAGTAGAAGCAGTAGTAGTTGTAGCAGTTGCAGTAGCAGCAGTATCAGCAGTATCAGCAAAAGAAGCAGCAGCAGCGGTAGCAGTATTGGTAATAGCAGTAGTAGCAGAAGCAATAGCATACATTTTATTACTACTGCTGCTTTTGCTACTGCCGATTTCACATATTTGATACTGCTGCTACTTCTACTGCAACTGCTGTTTCTGATACTGCTGGTACTAATACAGCTACACTGCTGCATCTGATACTGCCGGTACTGCTACTGTTACACTGCTACTACGGCTACTGCTGCTGCTACTTCTACTATTGCTGCTACTGCTACTGCTGCTATTGCTACCCTGCTACTGCTTTGCTTCTATTGCTACTGCTGCTACTGATAATACAGATACTTCTGCTACTGCATTACATTTTACTACTACTGCTGTTACTGTTACTGTTGTTACTGCTACTGCTGCTACTACTACTGCTAATCCTACTTTTGCTTCTGCTAATACTGTTAATTTTACTGCTGCTTCTGCTACTATTACTACTGCTGCTACTGGTACTACTGCTACCGCTGCTACTGCTGCTGCTGCTGCTGTTATTTCTGCTACTACTGCTACCGCTACGGCTGCTACTACTGCATCTACTTCTGTTGCTACTGCTTCTGCTGCTGCTACTACTACTACTGCTACTGCTGCTAGAGCTTCTACAGCTACAACTAGCTTCACATCAATTTTAATGTAAAAAGGGCAGGTGTATTCAAATCACTCCGTCTGCATAAAATGTAGCGGTAATAAAATTCGCTATTATTCGCCGCGACATTTTATGAGACCGTTGTTGAGGAACAAAAAGTCTTGGATTAATTTTTTACCCTCGACTTTTTGTAGAATTTCTACCAGAATTGCAAAACTGTCGCGGATATTTTTCTGTTCCTCGACTTTTTATAGATTAACGAGTGATAAAATCTAGAGTCTAACCATGGACGCTACCGGCCACCGGAGTCAAGATGACTTCCTTGCTGTTTCCAACAACTATTATAAAATATCGCAGTTTATATGTTCCTCGCGACATTTTGTACGATCTCGACAGAAAATCTCGCGGATTTGTAAGTTGCCCGCGACATTTAATGCACAAACAATAAAATTTCTCGCGGGTTTAAAATGGCCGCAACCGGCCACCACAGATAGTAGTTTATAACATGTAGTTTATAGCATGTATTTCGTTATCCTCAAAAGGTATGAATGCACACTGGAACGGTGGTAAAACGGACTCTCTTGTTATTTGCTCAAGGTAAAATGTCAGTACAATACCATTTTTATCTATTCACACGAATCTACACCGTCGTTCCAGATATAACTATGATGCATTTTGGCTACGAAACAATATTAGCGTTCTTAGAACACGGTTCAATGTTAGGAATTATCAAATAAAGGAAATAGCTGTTATGCATCAAATAAAGAATGCCTTAAATGTATAGTTTAAGACCGCTGTTAAGTAATACTATGATAAATGTCCAATTACTCAATTTATGGAACGGATACTTGACAATATCGCAATTTCTGTACTAACTTAAGGACTATAATTGCACGGCTACTAAGCCCTAGCGCCACCGCCAAAAAGTGGGGATAAGGAAAAGAGCTGTCGACTTTTCCGTGGTAGAGCTGCCATCAGTTTTAAAATGTAAATGTTTAGATTTTGCCCTTCATTTCAATTTATCTTAAAAAATTGGAGATTATAGTTCCTTCCGTGTTAGAACACTTTTTCTACAGGATGACTGTAATTTTATCTAATTATTATAAAAAACTGAGGTGACAAGAGCTCTACTCTACTTTTTACTTCTGTTTGTATCCGAGCTGTAATTTGATGCAAAAACACACTTTAAGAACATTATCGCGCATGCAAGTTGTCTAAATATATACGATACTTACACAGAAAAATATTAGCAGTTATGAACTCTCTCTAAAAATTGTGGTGGCGCTATCGCATCAATGATGGCGCTATACAGTTGTAGTGGCGCTGTGACTATAATATGCGTTTTCAGTACAATAAAGGCTTCCAACTATTTTTTTCAGATCTGAACAAACTGATAAGTTTTATTTCTCATATAACCAGAACATTTCTAATCATTAAAATAATACGCATACAGAGAAGACAATAGTTCAAAGCTAAGCATTTTTGAAATTAAAGTAGCCAGCACATAATATTTCCTATGGCCATTATGCCTCTAGAAATGTAACATTATTTATATGTAATCAGCTGGAATCCATCTGCAGTAAATCATTTTATTACATTAGAAACGACATACTTTAACATCAGCATTTGGAATTTTCCTGGCCGCGACACTAAAATGACAGAAACACAATTTTTTATAATTTCTTTTTCAAACGTTTCCAGAACATCTATGTATACTTCTGAAATGGTTCTCTTTTTCTCAAAAAAGAAAGGAATCAATCGACTTATTTGCCTAATTTATGACAGAGTTTTTTCGCTTGAGACTTCCCATCTGCAACGGACAAACATTGTCTGCATGATACTTGAATATATAAAAGCATTATAACGTGATTAAAAATGAGTCGTTCAAATGTTCACACACATACTTTAAATTCTTTTACTTCGAAAATAACTTAAGACATTAAATTCAAAAAGGTAAATTACAGTCACTGAAACCATACTTTATTTCTCATGAATAAAACTATTTATTTTTAGTCAGATGTTCTAACGCTAACCGTCAGCCTCAGCGCCACCACTAATGTATAGTTCCACCAATAGTGCGAAAGCTCCGCCACTTTTAAAAATTCCGGTGTATTTCTTTTATGGGAGATTTTTATATAATGTATATCTGTGTGAGTATTATACACATTTAGATCATTTGCATGCGCGATAATGTTTATATAGTGAATATATGTATCGAAATTTAGTTGGAATGCATACAAATGTCAAAATTTACAAACGTCGGAATCAGGAGAAAAGCTCTTAACACTACGATTTACATAATATCTTAACGAAATTACTGTTAGTACAATTTTTTTTTCACGCGACATTACATTCTCCGTTATATTGAAATATATCTACACCTCCTTGTGGTGGGACTAGGGCTAAGTAGCCGCGATGTACGCCGTACTAGTTCAAACTGACTGGTTATGAAATGTGACCTGGATGTTTTAGTAATACAACTTCTGCTTAACTTTGGGTTAGTTCCAAGACTAGTCTGATCTGGTTTGTTATGAGACCTGAGGCAGACTTTAAGTTTGTAGTTTAATCTTTTTGTATAAGTTTTGTTCTGTGAGAAAAACACATTACTGAGCGGACACTGTAAATTGTCACAATTTTTACGAACTCATGGTATCTCTAGCTATACAGTGAAAATAAACGGACTGGTTAAAAAAAACCTTGGCCTCGATTTGAATGTAATAGTTTGATTTCTGGGAAAATACTCTAGTTATTCAGCGGACACTGGTTTTATACATTCAACCACCTGCAAATCATCCCATCCGTACAATGTGAAACAAAATATGTCCCCTTTACAAAACCAGCATGTAAAAACATAAAGCTGTTGACTATTTATTGCGGTCACTTCAGACAATCCTGAAGAGACCACAATAAACAGGTTGCATTATTTATAGTTATGCAAGACATTTGTTCCTTGTGAAATTTTATTAACTGCATTATTTTCTCTTCAAGAAAGAAATCTGTCTGGAGCAGTTAAAATTTACCGTTAGGTAAGGAAATGACACACGGAAAGGGTGCATTTGCTTCTGAGTTATCATGAACGGTAGTCTCTACTTAATAAGATATATATATCATTTAGTGATTTGTCGCCGAATAAATTATTGTTTATATTTCAGATGCGAAGGATTGAAATCACGAGGGAACACCCCAAGAAATGTAATACTACGCATCTGAACGACAATGATTTTATTCAAAAGCAGATCACTAAATAAGGTATATTACTTCGTTTCTAACACGTTACAAAAGATTTTAAAGTTCATCCTTGACGGCATTCATTAAATATTTACCCTTCTTTAATCGGTTTCTTTCCAGCGTGCCGCTAGACCAATTGACGCTATGACGTAATAATTGTGACGTCAGGAAGTGAATTGTTGTATAATAATTCACTGTTTTCAGCCTTCTTTGTAACAGTTGATCTTACAGAAAAATGATTCGGATCGTGTTAGAATTCTGTATAATAGTCATCATAATAGGTTGCGTCTGTCAGTACTTCTATAATGAGACCATAATAATATATTGCCTCTTCTTCGGTATTGAACTTAGAGGCCAAAAAGAAAATCGTTTTTTTTTTTCAAATATTTATTTTGTTCAATGCAAAGCGAGCTGAAGACACCTTGGAAAATATGACCTGTACGAGAAAGTTAGTGTTAGAAAGATATTCTGACCGCTATTGACATTGATCATGTAGTTGCAAACTTAAGGTATTGTCAAGAAGAAAACAAGTAAAAAACTATTTTTAAACAGGTCTGAGTTAGATCTATTTTGTCTGTGCACTGCACTTCCTATATTTTAATATCTTTATTTCAAATTTTATTGAAATGTCCTCAGAACATATGGAGTTTAGTTACGAGAGTGAAAGACAAAGTTAAAAGGGAGTTAATTTGAAAAATTGTCAAAGCTGAGTAAAGTGTTTTGTGCACTGAACTCCCTCTCACTAATGTCCGTTTATATTTCAAATTTAAAAGAAATGTCTTTAAATCTTTCTGAGTTATTCACACGAAAAAGAAGCATCTACCGCAAAAATGAGGAAAATATGTCTATTTTTCAATACATACATTGTAGTTATGATTCTTTAGAATTGCATTCCCTGTCACTTGTATCCGTATGTAATTCAAGTTTATTTAAATACTTACTACTTTTGAAGTCATGCTCCAGACAAGGAACTATCAATATAATATTTAACATAATTTGAAATCGATCAAAACTGAGACATGTTTCGTGTGCACTTTAATGTCTGTTTATAGTATATATATCGTTTTCAGAAGTTTTTAACTTATAATCTGAATAAAAATCAAAAGTCCAAGCTAGGGTCCCGCCGTGTACAGCATGATACGCCCAAAGCACGGTACCGTCCGGCACCATCCCGTTATATGTACATTTGCTCATTTTCTGATGTCTTAAAATGAAGAAGTGTCCATTGTGAATTTTTTAACTAACGGGCTCTGTTAATGTATCTCTACACACATTAACTTTAAATAACTAGGAGGCTTTCAATGCACATGAACAATGTACCTGCCAAGTTTGAGAGTCGTAGGGAAGACAATATTTGAAATTATTGAATGGAAAATAAAGCTGTTCTTACAGCTGCAGTAACCTTGACGATTGACCTTAAAACCGTTACCACCCGGATTCAGTGTTTTTGCAAAGTTAAAGGGTCGGAGGTCAAAATATTTTCAAACTATTTAAAAGCGGCTTTTATTCTAACAGTTCGTAACTTGAGCTCGAGTCACTTATTAAAAATCAATAGGGGTAATCCAATACCACATTGGCAATGTTCCTGACAATCAATAGGATTCTATGTCAAACTATTCTCAATATATCTAGAGTCACTTTGCTCTTGTCGTTCATTCTTCTTACCTCAATTCAATAATATACATGCACTGTCTTGCGAAACATCGGCCAAGTAGAGATTCTTACGACGCTGAGCAGATTTGTATTTGTGCTAATACTTACTTTGATATCTTACTTCAAACGCATCAATCACATCACCTTCACGCCACGAGGGTACGTCCCAGGATACACAGGAATTGCTATCATTATTGCGGTCCGCACAATATACCGCAGCACGCCCTACAAAATATTAAAATAATAAACTGATTTAAAAGAGATTTATTACTATCTACGAAAGGTAGAAAAAGGATTTCTAGAAGTCAACTCATAGAACTTACTGTTACCTTTTTAGGATCACACAAAGTGTTAGGAATACACGTAAGATATGTATATGTTATACCATAAATAAAACACATACATTTTTCTGCAAAATCAAAATGTTTATTCGCTTGAACAGAAAATTCAATTTTTTATTTCAACTGTTTAAATAATCTTATAATTCTTAAGAGGTATACAGAAAATGGAATGTAAGAACATAGATACTTATTATCCTACCCTCATACATGATATAGCATAAAATCGGCTTGCCTAATAAACTTTGCTTTATCTAGTCAGTGTCAAGATATCACTTTTGCGGGAATTTTTGAAATCACATATTTTATCAAAATTGAAACCGTCACCATTGTATTGGAAATGCTTGAACTTAGAAAATGAGTGGTCAAATTATAGGTTTTTATCCAGAAACAAAAATGTTATTGCTATTTTTCACTTTTACAGCGCTTCAGCCGGAAATTTTGAAAACACCTTTTTTCCGAATTTTTCATAGAAACCGTTATCATTGTATTGGTAATGTTCTAACTAAGAAATAAGTGGTATATCAAGGTTTTTATCCAGAAACAAAAAGTTATTGCAATTTTTCAATTTATCACAATAGATTGCACTTGCTACGTCGTATATGACGTCAAGTTGCACGTGTTGCTCTTCAACGACTTCCCTATTTGAACAGTGGATAATAGAATATTAGATTCTGTTGAAATTTAATTTATTAGGCTCGTCTACGAAAATATAAGGCTCGGCACAGCCGCCTAATATATTTTCTCACTCGCTATAAATTTAATTTATCAGACAGTAACCTAATATTCTCTATATAGCTAGAAACGGTAAATAAACAATGCATTCTATATTCCCTTATACAGATATCAGCACCCGCTTAGCTAAGTAGGTAGAGCGTTGGTCTACGGATCGAGGGGTCGTGGGTTCGATCCTCAGGCGGGGCGTATGTTCTTCGTAACTAACTGATAAACGACATTGTGTCTGAAATCATTAGTCCTCCACCTCTGATTCATGTTGGGAAGTTGGCAGTTACTTGCGGAGAACAGGTTTGTACTGGTACAGAATCCAGGAACACTGGTTAGGTTAACTGCCCACCGCTACATGACTGAAATACTGTTGAAAAACGGTGTTAAACCCCAAAACAAACAAACAAACAGATATCAGCAAACTGAATATGTAGTCAGATAGCAATATCAGTGTAAGGCGTTTGAAAGGCGTCCCAAAACAACAATACATTGAGAATCATAAACAGTTAGTTATACATGCTTTAGCATATCATACATTCTGAACAGCGCATTTATCAGTTAATTAAGATCACATTATAAGGCATATTTGAAAGCATACGTGTCATAGGATAATACGGATTTCAGTGCTACGTATTTCAATTATGTTTTTCAGCGAATCGTTATAGATAACTTCACTGTGATTTACATGTATAAAACTCTGCATCGTTTTAATTTTAGTAGAAATAAGTTTATTTTTGAAATTGCAAAGTAACTGATTAACGATATAAAATCTGTAAAGGAATATAATGCAACCAAACAAAATAATAGCAGACGTATTTTATTGAGTCTGGTCACGAGACGTTAAAGAAAGTGCAACACCTTCGGCTTTAGTCGAATTTTAGGACAAAGAATGGACTCTATGATACGAGGGACAAGAATATATAACAAAGCGGAATCCAAAACTATGTATGTAAAACTTCAGCATTTGGGCATTATTGCAAATGCATTTAAACTACGACAGGTCTTTGAAAATGGTCGGTTTTATAGACGATGAACTGCGTGGACTTTAGGCCTCTTCATGTAGTTCCTTTTCTTGATTCCAAGGGATCTGTCCGTTTTGTATAATAATTTACATGTTTAATAGCCAGTTCAACTGTTATGTAAAACATGAGTTCTTTCAACAATTTGTTCTAATTTTAAAATTCCTCAAATTCCTTTAAACATTACCTCGTTTAAACAACTGTGTTATTGTCTGAAGTAGGGACGGGAACAACAATATTCACACATCTTTCTAAAATATGTATCAGTTATGTTTGAAATTATTTGGAATTTTGGAACAGACACACATAATCGCAAAGTTTGGACCTTTCCTGCAATGGTTATTTACCTGTTAGTAAAAAGCGTCTATTATTAAAGCTGAGGGGTGCGGAATATTTCTTGATATGTATCAATATTATCGCTAATCCAGTTATCATAGGCGGTATTGTTCAGTTTAACTATGACAAATAAAAATGTGTACAACCGAAAAAAGAAACCCTTACTGCACAAAATAGAGAAAATGTGTCAATCCTGCAACATATAGTTAGTGTTTAAATCTTTAAATATTTAACATGTTTGGAGTCATACTATAAAGTACTTTACTTAAAATAATTTGAAATCTAACCAGACACAGTTATGGTTCTTGGGCACTATTATCAATAGTACCTTTTATATATAACGTTTCATTGTAATATCTTCAGTAATTCTGGAATTATAATTTGGATAAAATCTTAATAAAGATCTGAGTTCAAGCACGAGCATAGCCGTGCAGAGCATAATACGCCTAAACATTTCGCCTAGCCATCACAGTCGTATTAAATAACTATTATATCTTATGCTAGTAACTCTGAACTTTAACTAATATAACTCAAATTCAAGAGGGCTCATGATGAAAGTAAACTTTTATCTTACGACCTCTATGTTTGTAACACTAAACTAATCGACTTCAAAATAAATAAGAGTTCATCAGTGCATATGAGCAATGTACCTGCAAAATTTGAGGTTCAAAGGCAAGACATTTTTAAGTTATTAAGCGGAAAACATCTCTGATCTGACAGTCAAAACAAAGTAAAATGATAATAATAAAAAAAAATAAGTGTAGATAAGGTAAGGATAGCCTTGTTTAATAAATCTACAGCTTTTATAGTCAGTAATTAGACTCCAAGCAGAAAGGGTAATACACTATTTTAATGACTGATAGTAAATAACGAAACATTTCAAAAGAGAGCTACCACAGGATTTATCAATACCATCAATTAAAAGGATGATTTTGGACACCAGTTTGAGTCAAATCCATTTTATGATAACAAAGTGGAAATACATCCATTGAATAGTATAAAAGGGACTCTATTTAAATAACTCAGACTGAGCATTGATAATTTACAAGTATGGACATGCATTTTGTGTGATGCTTAGAAATTTTCATTCTATGGAAAGCTATGTTGTCTTTGAATATGGAGATCACCAAAATATTTTTGATCCTTTCAGGGGCAATTAACTCTTGAACATATGGTGAAATATTGCTTGTTCAGGAATTCAGGAAAGGAATCGAGATCTTATGTTGATACAAGTTGAGTGAAAGTTTGGTTAAAATCAAATTACAAATGAAACTTATAGCATACGTTTAGATAAATTTAAATCATGATTCATAAATAAAACCATTCTTCTGCGGACAGGATATTGTCGACAGACGCACGATAAACGACGCATGACTGACATCAAGTACTCAAAATGCTCACTTTGATGTTTTGGCTCAGGTGAGCTAATTGTAAATTCAAGCATTGTCCAATATCATGAGATGACAATTTGAAGTAGATTATACTTCGATAATTGTCATCAGTAGCAAGGAATTAGATCATATGGCAAAAACGAGCAAAATGTTTGAAATCCTTAAACATGATTCACATGACGCATTGGACAGGTGGTTTAATTTTTACTGTATTTTCTTCATTTATAAAAAGTACTGCCTGTTACAGTCGCATGGTCTGTATTTCATAGTGGTTTCTTATTTTCTCTTGAAATACTTCAGACTGATCTCTGCTAATTGACAAGTATGAACAAGCATTTTGTATGATGTTCAAAAATTTCCATTCCATAGAAAACTATGCTGACTTTGACTACAGAGATCATAATTGGTTATAATTCAATCATAAATAAATCTGCCATTGTGCAGACAAGACCAAAAAAGCCAATTTCTGGCCTTTCCAGGGGCTCTAATTCAGAAACCCATCGTAGAATATGGCTGGTTAAGGAAAGGAATTGCGATCATATGTTGATGCAAATTATATGCAAGATTTGTAAGAATTAAATCAAAAATGAAACTGCTATTGTGCAGACAAGGCCAAAATAGCTTATTTCTCGTCACATGGTGAAATATGGCAGATTCAAGAAAGAAACCGTGATATTATTGAAAAACAAGATATGTGGAAGTTTGTTTCATATCAAATTAAAAACGAAACCACTATCGTGCAGGCAAGACCGAAAAAGGCATTTTTCTACTTAAGGGGCTGTAACTCTGGAACCCATGGTAGGATATGGCACGTTCAAGAAAAGAACCAAGATCTTATGGTGAAACAAGTTTTATGCAAGTTGTGTTAAAATCAATTCATAAATGAAACCACTATTTTGCGGATAAGAAATTGCTGACAGACTCACGGCAGACGACAGACAATACATGGCGGACATCAAATGGTAAGAAAAGTTCACATTGAGCTTTCGGCTCAGGTGAGCTAATGAAATTAAGAATTGCCCTATTTCATGACATGAACATTTGAAGTAAATTCAATAATTCTAAGACTTAAAGATTATACCGTTAGATGAACTACCTGAGATATAATCGGGATAAACACCAGGAATAGAAAACGAAGAATATGGATCCATCACCTCTAAGTCGTCATAATCATCTTCATCATTCTCTGAAATCAACAAAATATACTGCTAAAGCATATATTTTCGCTGGTTTACAAATTAAGATTTTGAAATATTAGATATGCTTGCGATGCGTTATATTTGCAAAATAGTAAAAAAAAATGTTTTTGTGCTTGTTGCGGCTCTGTAATAAGTCGGGTGTACATAACAATTACATATCGTAGATCGTAACCTATAGACTGTCTATCCTAAAGATTAACAGCTATTTTTGTATGGATGTTGAAACATCTCTTACTTGTAAACCTTCATGAATTTCCTATTCCTTTAACAAACATAGCTTAACATGTAATCAAAATCCAGCTATAGAGATGCCAATGTTTAATTAAACACACTGCACACACAAATCTAATTAAGCGGTCATGTGATTTCTTCTGTTTGTCTATTTTATTATTTTTAAATGTACTATCCTAAACACTAAACATAGCCAATATTTGTACATTTAGTCATTTTAATTTAATATGTTGGACCTTTGTGTAACGACGTGACTTGCTAACTGGCATTATAGGTATGGTTAGTATCTATGTGAGGAGTATCTTCGTTTAAGTATTTAGTTTTATCATATCATGTTACATACCTCTCTATGTGGAACATCACTAAAAGGGACCAGAATGGAAATAAGGGATTTCTTCTTTTTTGTGTTATCCCTGATACTGATTTACTGAGATGGTTCATTACATAACTTATTATGTATATTTCATGAAATTTATTATTTTTTTCCTTGCTGATAGATTTAAATATATCATGAATGTTGTTACAATGCTGCCAATATCGAAATAAACAATCAAAGGATTAATGTTTGCGAGGTTAGGGACCTTGCGAATAAAGCGAAAATGAAATCCTCGCAAAAATGTCTGCTCTTTCAGTAAATTTAAGCAGTGAGATATCTGATATAACAGTGAAAATAACAACTTTAGGAAAAATAAAAAAAATAGATTTAGTAAGGACAGCCTTTTTTGATAAATCTTCTGTTTTTATAATAAGTAAATAAAAACAGTCAAAGGAGACATTGGCCTTTTAAGAACTTGATAGTAAATAAGGGAACATTTCAGAATACGAGCAACCGAAGAGGTAATCAATACTCTCAATTAAGATAATGATTTTGGACAAGAGTTTGAGTCGCGGAATACGCCTGTCGCGAAATACGCTAAAACTTAATAGCTTAAGCACAAAACAAACGGTCGAAGGTAAAATTACAGGAAAGGCTGCACATAAATTGGGCAAATACTAGTAATTGGTCACTTATCCCTAACAAATTTGAAATCTACCATACTTTGAGATCGTGAGTGAAATCCACGTTACACAATATACCGTTTGTAATCACAAATCACTGTATAGTAGTACAAGAAGCAATATGTCTATACGGATGTTTTTTAATTAATTTTGATCAAACAAACATAAGCATTATTCCCTGTGATAACTAAAATCTAGTATAATAATAATAATAATAATAACTGGACAATGGCTGAGCAGATGACAGTGTTTTAACAATAAAAATATTGTTTGATACGGAAACTTAGCCAAGGGATTAAAATTACAGGCTCAACTTTACTATTGTCAGTGTTTCACATAATTACTTATTTCCACTCAAATAAAATGTTTGCATATTGTCCCATATACGATGTATTTGTTTATAACACATTTTTGCCCGTGATATAAGTATTAAAGTATATAATATAGATATACTATAATAAAAGATTTCTACATCATAAAAACATCCCAATTAATAAAACTATCATGTCAAACTTTTCAGGTTTCTATTATCGGCTTAGAATTATTATAAACGGCTAATCATAGCATTGTTGTCATGTATAATGAAAACTACAAACTTTCGCGTTTTCATAGTAGCTGGCTGGTTTGCGGCTACAAAACTTCACGGATACACATCAACCGCGAAAGTCGCTAACTTAAATTTCTAGGTTTACAGTAGTTCTTTTCCATAATTTTACATGTAGTTTTTTTGTATTGGTGTAAAATGGAACGCCTTAAGTGGGCGCTTAAAAATAAAGGTAAAGTTTCTTGTTTAACGTGGGTAGTCGACGAAATTTCACACCTATTATGGATGGAACAATTTGTTTTCAGCGGAGCCCACGGCAGACGTCATATTTACCTAATCAGCATCCAGTGTAGACCGATACTGCTGGAAACAGTTCCAGTTAAAGCAAATCACCCAGCACTGAACACTACCCGGGATATTAGCCGCGACCGGGAATCGACGCTGATCGCTGGCATTGTAGTCCAACTTGATAACCACTGCGCAACTAGTTCCCTGATTAAACGGGGGATAGGAATGTCAATAAGTGGTCTTGTCTTTGTGTATAATCCTGGAGTTCCACACACTGATTACCAATATTTAAAATAGACATTGCAACCAAAATTGTACAAGATTTATGTAGATGTGCCCTAGAAGGAAGTTTTGCTATGCTTAAACCTGTCATACTTGTTATATTTACTTGGCCTAATATAAATGAGCTCTACCAAAACTGGTGCCAGGTAGCCGGAGGAATGTTGCACATTATATTGCCTCGCATGCTACTCTTGTGCTTGGCGGTCTATGGTTCAAATTGCCTTTTCGAATAATGTATTGATACGTTGTTTTTACATTTTGAAGATAGATTTTCCAGGACATGGTACGTCAGTGCTATGGACCATTTCTATAGGTTACAAAAGTTGTGCGCATTGTTAGTCATCATAATATAGATTGCTTTGAATGATCACGATGCACCTATTCTGTGTAAATTATCATAACATACATACCTTACCCTTATTTGCAACAACATCATTTAGCGTCAGTGTTCTCTCATTTCACAGACCTGTGACGTAATCATTCCAGTAGTCAACTGTTTAAGTTGACAATACTTGATAGTCATCATTTCCCCTTCATCAATTGATTTTGCATGGTTACATGTTTCTCTCGTAATTTCCTTTGACCTTTGGAGCTATTTTAATATGTAAAATATAAAGTCAATGTAAAAAGGCTATTCCCCCAAGATCTCTGGTTCATCATTCAGTAAGGTCTAGGTCTGGTAGCGCAAATCAATCAAAAAGTGTTTTTAGAACAATGCTAAGAATCTCTTTCTTCATACAAATACATGCATTCATGGTATTGGGAGATTCGTTTCTAATATTCAAGTTACCATTTTACAAATTTGAAGTTATCTAAAAGGTTACATTATGAAATCAATGAATGCTTTATATTAGTTCAGTTGGCTATTGACAATGTAATGTTACTCTAATACCGGTATATGTATCTTAATTATTTGTCTTTCTTTTAATTTCTATGTTGACATTGAGAAATATTCTCTCTCTAAGGAATAAATACCGACCATGGAAGTGTTTACTTAATAATAAACACATAATCCGCGAATTACGTTTAATAGAAATATATATGACTTCCTTCCTGTACTTTGAATCAGTGTTGTTATATTTTCTGGTCCTTTGGGTTAATGGAGTCTATTCAACATATGTGTTCTATGAGTTTCGCTTAAGCTGTTGCCGGGGGGGGGGGGGGGGGGGGGGGGTCTGAGAGGTGTTGCACATTTCATTACCTCTCATGAACAGACTCAAAAAACCGAGTCTGCTATTATTCTTCTTGGTTGCATTCTTTGCTTCCAAGGCATCTTTTACATATTTTTTTTTTCTAATTAATAGGGGATCTCCATTACTTTGGGGTTTAAAGTTACCGACTTCGAATCACTTGCCCCTATTTTATGTGAGTAAGAGTCATGTGACGAAACCAAATCTGCTGAAATATCCACTGGAAGTAGAAAACAGAATCAAGCAAATAAAAGTGATTTGGTTGGATTTAGTCTTTAGATGAGACGTAATAATACATCCATCTGTCAACACGCTCATTAAACAAAACTCCTTTAATATACACAATTACTGAATTGACTACATGACTCTGGTCTGCGGAAGATCGATGGTTCTGCCCGGGTACAATTGCGTGCCTGAAATAATGTATAAAGAGGAACCTATGGCATTCTCCTTCAACAATGTATTGGCAGTCGCAAGACGACCTGCAATGTAACAATATGTAGCATAAGGCTAACGCAAAAAGATTCTGTGACATTACCAAAAATGTATTTGCTAACCTTTGATAACATTTATAGTACGTGTGCATGTATTACAGAATTGCGGTTTACCATAAGTGCGTGATGCTTGCAACGTACATAACACATTATCATGCCTATCCCGAATGTCCAGTAACTATGAAATATATGTCGATTTCTGATTGACTGTTGGGGGAATATATAACTTCGTTTTTTTTTTCAAATCTTTAAACATGTTTACATATCTTGCGGTATGAAATATCGATCCGTTACCAGATGAATATTAATCAAATGCTGTCAGAGTAATACATAACATTGTATATGATCTGGCCCGTGGTAACTGTTTCAGCTTCTGTTGATTCTGCTTTCTAACCGAAAACTATATACGTACAGATCATTTACTGCTTCAGCTAAATTATAAATGGAGTGTTTTCTGGTATATTAAATATTTTGGAAGTATTCAAATAATAGTACAGCTTGAAACTGAACTGCAAAGAACAAAATTACTGTATTTTTTGTTGACTGTCTTTTCAATTTCCAGTTTGATGTTAATTTACAGGAGATAAAGAATCTGTATGCATATTTTACAGCTCCTTAAAAGAAATGAAAAGCTTGTAATACTCATACAAATCTGCTGTTGTATGTAACCCCGCCGTACTGGTGACTGCGTTATTTCAACATTTCTTATATATCTACGAATATGTTCGCAACACCGGTTGGGAAAAATAAATCGTCCCATAAAATGTCTAGGCCATTAACATATCAGTCTGTGATCAGAATGGAAAAATATCATGTTTTGTACATAGTTACAAGCATATGTTTAGACACTTTATAGAGAGACAAATCACATCCAATGTTTCTTCTGTCTAGACCGAATGACCAGTTAAACACAATACCAGTCTTTATCTTCGTCTTGAGACGTTTTAATATTGGAGGTAGGTTCCCGAATTTCGCATGCATTCAGAGGTCTGACACGTAAATCGTATCTGTGATCAATATGATTTGAATATCTTTGCAGTAATACGTAACACGTAATCAAATAAGACCTTTCTTCTGGATGTCTGTTGTCTGGAGCTATTGACCTACTAATCGAAATAACAGTACACACATTTACAGATCCATTCCTTAATGACACACTGCTCCACCAAACGAAATGTCTTCAGATATATTAATTACTTTGATGCCTCAGAATTGTAGTAAACCCTTTCATTGAATTGAAAACAACACGATTACATTGTCACTTGGTTTTGACTTTCATTGTGAGTACACATTTCAAGTTTTTCATTTATAAGAGATCACGAATTTATCAAAGTATAGATAACTCTCTTTGAAAACACTTTAACGCTGTTGATACAAAACTGTATAATAATATACTAGTATTATGCTGTTGTATTGTTCGTTGTTATATTTCATCATTTCTAATATATCTACTGATGTGTTTGCAACAAAGGACGGAGTAAACAAATCGTCAAATAAGAATTCTAGGTAATCAGTAAAATAGAATGTTATGAATTTTTTTAAATATCAAGTTCCTCACCTTGTTACAAACATTGGTACATTATCTACAGCCAGAGGAAGACAATTTGCCATTCGCTTTTAGCAGAAATACATCAGTAATTATAACAAGAACGATGAAAAAACAGGAATTCCTCACAAAGATTAAACTCTACCATACATCAGATTTTGTATTTGATTATTATTTATATAATAATGATGTTTAAATACATTTTGATTCCGATGCATTAACCGTTATTAGTTACTCTGATTACTGAAACGGACCAATAAAATGAAATCTTGAAAGATGATTATATTTTCTCTACTTTTCCTGAATGTTCGTTTTGACGAGTTTAGAGTTACACCGACAAAGACCCAAGGTGCCCTTTTGGATATTTTTGTAATCACCGACAGGCACCTGGGAAGAACCATCGACATTCCGTAGGCTGGATGGCTTACTCACTTGAAGAATTCTATTCGCTGAGTTAGATTTCAAACCCACATCAGTAAAGGACAAGGCATTCAAAGTTAGCGACCTTAACCACTCAGCCATGGTGACCACTGTAAGTTGTAGTCACATAGAGGCTTGACTTACGTAAAGATTTCTACCTTAATCTTATATGTTGAGAAAACTACAAAATACCACCATTGTGATAACTGCGTTTATTATTAATGTCGACTGACATCTCCAGTTTACTGCCGGACATGAAACATGCATAATTCTTAATGATCTCAATTAACCATTTAAAACAGTATTTGTATTTTGTTGCTTGTTCTGCTGCGAGTTTCAGGATGGTTGATATTTTTGTACAAGTTCGTTCACAGAATCAAATATACCCGTAAGTGTTTACTTCCCGCTTTTTTAAAAAATGTTAGCATAAACGCTGTCTATTTTACGAAAGATGTACAGATTTGAAATGGTGTCATTTTCCTTTGCTCAATTTTGTGACATATTAGATTCCTAACAGCTTTGCAAACTTTACCATTTAAATGTTCCTGAGACAGTTTATTGCTTCGCACATCTGTTGTTTGAGTCGCACCCAGGCGTTCTGATTAGAACTTCTTTTATGTCAGGAAACTATGAAGGTCTGAAGTTTCGCCCATCAGCATACTTCTTCAAACAAATAAATTTCAACCCGTTAAATGAGTTTGATTTGCTTGAAGAATTTGATTTTGACATGACATAAGACACTTACTGTTTTTTTTTTGTTTATGAAATTTCAGATAAATAGTGTTGTTTGATATGCGTCTTTGTGTGAACAACAAGCATGATCACTATCCAGTTAGCAATGCCACGTTCTAAGAGCTTCCAAATTCGCGAACACGTAGCTTATGTATTTGACTACAAGCATGATTTACATTACTATTAAATACATAAAAAACAAACAAACAAAAAATAAGAGAACAAAAATCAAGACAAAAAAAAATCAACATAAAAAAACAAAAAACAACAACAACAACAAAACAACAACAAAAAATAAATAAAAGCATAAAAAAGAACATTATTTCATTACAAATTTGCTCTTTGTGTACCATTTTTTTATAGTGTTTAGAACGTATCCGTAAATTGTACATTATTACTTAACTATTATACGCGATACTGTTCGACTTTATATTAAATACAAAAGCCTTTTTTTGCATACGTATTTATTGTATGAGAAATCTAAAATAAATAAGTAATATTTAGTTCCCTGTTACTATTAATATTATTTTCTGTCAACACAATTTAATGTTTAGGATATTTGATTATTTGTCTTAAACTGAGAGATAAATTAGTTTTCAAATTTTCCATCACAGCAGAGCCATATGTTTAATAGGCAAACTTGAAAAGTTAACACAATTTGTTAAGATATCTATGCATGTTTGACCCCAAAGAAAGCGCGAGAAAACGAAATAGCCCAATATAAATGGTTTGGACACTAATAAGTAAATCTGTGTGTTTGGAATCAGAATGGAAGATGTACGTAGTTGCAAACAGTTTAAGATTACTGCTAGAAATTCTACAGAGAAAAGTCCATACTCGTACTTAGTATATTTATATTGTCTGGTCCTTAGGTATCATGGAATCCTTTAAAGTTTCCGCCTAAATCGGTACTATGTAGCCCGAGGAGTTGTGTACATTGTACTTGCTCTCATACTACTGTTTTGCTTGACGGGAATGGTCTTGACAAAGATTGCATAGGACGGTTGCTTTTAACATCAGAAACATATTTTCCAGAAACTTATTTGTCAGTTTTTTGGGCTATTTCCACATATTACAATAACAAAACAATCGGGAAGTCATAATATTCACAAACATATTTAAAATATTAAAATACTTAAATTAAAAGATGAAAGAAAAAATACTATCTTGCCGTTAGTTTCTCCTGTATTCATTCAGTAAATTGGCAATACGTTATTTTTTATTTACGAATTTAACATTGTATTTCACATATTTATTTGTAATGGAATCTGTAAGATGCTATTCCTTTTTTGTAGTTTCAAATGTGTGTAATTACATGATACTATGATATCAAGGTAAAATATTGAAGACAACAAGGAAACAATTTAAGGTGGTTTGTATTAAACATATTAAATAACTATTATATAGACTGCTTTGAATGATCACAATAAAACATAATGACGGCATTACTTCTTGGTAGATAATCATCAAAGATATATATTGACCCGTTTTTGCTATTAACTAATTTAGCCGGAGTGTTCCCCCGATCTGTTTGATCAGTATGACTCTTCCAATTAATTTCTTAATTAAAAATGTCTGTATTATTAAATCAATTGCCTTTTCCCTAATAGCATGCATCTCAGTCTTTTGTAAACAACGTTTATTTACAGATATTTTCAGATAAGATCGTAGCTTTGTTTCTTTCGTTTCACAGACCTGTGGCAAAATCCATCCAGTAGTAGGTTGCATATTTCTACAAGTCTTGATAATCAGCGTTTCTCCCGTCATGAATTTATTCTGCATGGTTATATTATTCTATTGTAATTTTCTTTGACGGGCTGCCGGATTGGAGATATTTTAATATGTCAAATATAAATTCGTTGTAAAAGGACCATTTCCCTAAGATTTCTGGTTAATTATTCGGTATGGTCTAGGTTTGGTAGGGCTTATCAATCAAAGCATGGATTTATGTTATTCACAGATTCATTCAAACCATTAAAGTTACCATTTTACATGTTTTGACGTTATAACATGAATACTGAATGAAACCCACTTATACTTTTAACTGGCATAGCAATAACTCATTTCCTCCTTTAAATAAACTTTAGACAGCAGTGATTTCATTTTCCTGCAATGTAATTTCACTTAAACAGCAGTTCCATTTGCATGTATATGTAATAAAACACGACTTTGGAAAATGTTTCATTACATTACTATGTTTCAAGTACATAAATATATTTCAAAGTACACTAATATGTTAAACATTGATACCAGAATTTTGTCGTCATAATCTGAACATGCACAATAATTACAATGTGCAGAAATATTTACACGTGTGCTGTTAATTTGTGGAAATACATTACATTCTATATTTAAATAATCATGCATGAATCCAAGTCCATCTTCAAGTATTGGTGGCTGGAACAACATACTACCTGACAGGCTGTTATTGAGGGTATAAAGATATTATATGTTTTACACTAATAAATTTTTATGCATTTAGTACACATATTGTTCACGTTTAAAAGTGTAGATTATATTCTGAATATAAACATATTTTCTCTCAAGATTTGTTATGAGCAGCTGGAAGTAAGATAACTAATTTTATCAAATATAGGTACATCAATTCAATAGAATAAACATAGAGAAATTAACCAAATAATGTGTAAATCAATTTTGCACAATTGCTATGCACAATCAGTTATTTCGTCAGAAAAATGTGAAATCGCTTTTGAAACATTTGTCCAAGAATGTGCATTAATTTCGTTTTGTTAGCTATTATCAAGTATCGGTATGGTGGCCTCTGATCAGATGTAAGCGGATAGAAGATTAGAAATGTGTTTGTTTTCTGCAGAGGATGACGCTTTAACAGAATAGTATTGTGATTTAGCTCGCTGTTAATATTTCTGCAGGAACACCTGTCATGTGTTTTCAGATTTGACAGGGTACTTGGGGGTACGAATCCGTGTAGCAGTTAGACCTATCATTTGTAGGAAATTTTTTGAGCGATTTGAAAATTGGCAAATTTAGCTGTCTCAGAGTTTGCGACCCGAACGGAAGAGCACATAGTTCCAGGATTGTAAACTGAAAACAAGATGTTAGACATGTATGAGACACATACAGTCCAGTACAAAATTTTCATTACAGACGTTAGTGTAAGGTTCTGGACGGGAAGCTCTGAAACTGTTCATTGCCTCCTACCGTTTACTTTTAACACACACACACACACACACACACACACACACACACACACAGATGCTTAATTGAGCCGGCTTTTGACGATGAAATAAATACCTCCGTGGCCGAGTAGTTAAGGTCGTTGACTTCAAACTACTTGCCTCTCACCGACGTGGGTTCGATCCTCACTCGGAGCATTGAAATCTTCATGTGAGGAAGCCATCCAGCTGGTTACGGAAGGTCGATGGTTCTACCCAGGCGCCCGCTTGTGATGAAATAATGCACTGAGAGGCACCTTGGGTCTTCCTCCACCATCAAAGCTAGAAAGTCGCCATACGACCTATAATTGTGTCGCTGCGACGTTAAACCGAACAAAAACAAAAACATAATTATCGTTCGTTTATCTCTGACTTATGCAAATAATGGTAATCTAAAAAAATAACAAGCAAAATAGGTAGAGCAATATAATTGTTTAATTCCGTAACCAACGACTAAGATTCAATGCAACATTGGTTACAGTGTACGGTAGATGGCCACTGAATTAGAATTCAGGTTGACGAATAGACTACATATCCTGCACAATAATACAGTGGACCGTCGCGGAACCCCGCCCCGCCAGGTCGAAAAACGCAAAATAACACTATAATCCGCCAGAGAATTGCGTTTAAAAGAAATATACTGTGAAATCATTAATATTCTTGGGGGCCAATTTTCGTGGATTTCGTGGTTAAGTCAACCCACGAAATTTAATCCCAACGAACAAGTAAAATTCCCATTCAGTTTATGTTCAAAAGTTGAAATCCACGAATTCATATCCCCACGAACTTGCCGTGTTGACCAAAATCACGAAATTTCGTGCCTATAAAATTAAATGATTTTACAGTATATGACTTTCTAATTATTAGGGGATATATTTGGCTATTGGGTTTAAAATTACTGACTACGAATCATTTCCCCTTTATTCTGTGAGTTTTGTGAGTCCTGAGAGGAAAACAAAATCTACTAGAAAATCCACTGGACGTAGAAAACACATTAAAGCAAATAATAGAAAATCAACTTGATTTAGTCTTTAATGAGAGGTTATAATATAGCCTTCTATTAGAGATTTTCAGCTTACTTCGACGCTTACTGCGGACCCCGGACTGCGAACTTACTGTAGGGGTTTTCTCAAACTGAATGTAAGTTGTTTTTTTTTTGCAAAACTGAACAGTGGCATATTTAGCATCCGGTTCTAATGCCGTAATACTGTTTCTATTTAAAATATCCAAGAAAAGACAGTTATAAGATTTAATATCCGTTGTATTGCATATATGAATTACCGATATACATGTATTTTGACTTACAAGCATTCATAACAGCGTGGGCGCATTTTTTTTTTTAATATCCTTTTACCTTTTATACCTTTTTTATTAACGTATCTATTATACTCAAATCTTTCGACTACCGTATTTATAAACAAGACATCGCAAACTAATTCTTTTTTATCTGAAATGTAGCAACTTATTTAAATGCTTCTTGTCAATTTCGTGAGGTTCTAGCCAGTTTTTGCTAGCAGCGAAAAGCGGCTGTTAATTCAACGATCAACATGTTGTGCGGTATACAAAATGCCAGCATGTCCGTGTCAGTAATCAGGGCGTGTCCGTGTCCGTGTTTATACTAGCATCAGTTTGTCCGTTTAAGTGTAAGCTTGTCCGTGTAAGTAATAATGTATACAAATGTCAGTTGGTATGTGTAACTTGTGCGGTATACATAGCTAGTATGTCCGTGTCAGAAATCAGGGCGTGTCCGTGCCTGTGTATATACTAGCATCAGTTTGTCCATTTAAATGCAAACTTGTCCGTGTAAGTAATAATGTATTCAAGAAAGTTACTGTTCTGGGCGTGTCCATGTATATATCCTCGGCGTGTCAGGGCATATGTCAGTTGTGTATGAAGTTTTGTATACCCGTGTGTTGGTTTACGCGGTAAGGTTTTTGTAAACGCGTGTGTAGGAAAACTAGGTTTACGGTGTAATGTTATGTTAACCCGTGTGTTGGTTTTCGGTGTAAAGTTGTGTAAAGTTATGTAAACCCGTGTTGTGGTATATGATGTGAAGTTGTGCTAAGTTGTGTAAACTCGTGTGTTGGTTTACTTGTGTTTCTACCGGTCAGTTTAAGTACGTGAACAAGGTTTTGCCTATGGAAGTGTTCCTAATTCCTAGTTTGACGGTTATGCTGGGCAATGTTATTACTCTAAACATTCAATTCGAAACCGTCAGGTTACACATGCTCCTACAGCAAGCCTCCTTGGTACCACAATGGTCCTCTCCTTGTGTACCGTTTCACGTGTCCATTAATGAACTTCGCCTTATAAATAGAACAGGGCATAAAGAAATAGTTCAGAACAGTCGTAACAGGATTCTCAAAATTGACATTTCTTGTAAAGCGATAGAATTATTTCGCGCAGATGAATCCATTCGTCTAACTCCGGCCTTGATTTTTTCACTTGATAAACTTTGCGTCGCACTTCGAGAGAACTTAGGCTAGAGAACTTAGGCTAGAATTTGGCGGAAATTTTCTCGAGAAAATTTTGTGGCGGAAATTCTAGCTTTAGAGTTGCATGTATTTTCCAGCTATTCGAAATTTATTAAAACTGATAATCTTAGTAAATCTTTTACCATTAAACGTGTTAAAGTGAACGTATTTTAAGCCTCCCCTGTTACTGCGTGCATATTTTGGTGTCTCTCGAGTATTCCTTGTTGTTTGGCTAATGTTTTGGGGGGCCCTGCAGCCGGTTGGTGCATACTAGTGTAGCACGTTGTGCACGTGTAGCACGTTAGTGCGTGGTGTAGCACGTTAGTGCGTGGTGTAGCACGTAAGTGCATGGTGTAGCACGTCAGTGCATGTGTAGCACGTTAGTGAATGGTGTAGCATGTCAGTGCATATGTAGGACGTTAGTGCATGGTGTAGCACTTTAGCGCATGGTGTAGTGCGTCCGTACATGGTGTAACTCGTCCGCACATGGTGTAGCACGGTAGTGCATGCTGTAACAAATCTTGCGTGTTGTGTCACACTTTAATAACTTGCCATATTAGTCCACTGGGTCAAGCAAATCAGGGGATGGCTTAAAATAGTCTTTATTCTTCGTTTGTCACATAACACCTTAAGCTTGAGTTTCCAATACGAGCCAGTCGGTTGTGCTTTGTTGTGTTACTATCGCGATTTCAGAATTACTTAGCAGCCACATATCTCTACAACGACAGCAGGACAAATTATAGGAAGCTTTACGCAATACAGGGACAGACGTTTAATGTGAAAAAAGTGTTCTAAGGCCTTGATCTATCTGTCGCCAATATGGTACCGCGGAGGACCTGATCTATCTGTCGCCTATATGGTACCGCGGAGGATCTGATCTATCTGTCACCTATTTGGTACCGCAGCAGATCTATCTATTGAAATAAGCATATTGACACTGACTGTTTAAATAAGTGACAATTCATAGTGCTAGTTGTAATAAATTTATCACTATGTGGGCATTTGTCCGATATGAATAATAATAATAATAATAATAATAATAATAATAACATGATGTCTTTAATTGAAGTAAAGTTGTTGTGTTTTTAATTATTGTTGGGAGACCTAGTCTTCCGTTTGAGTATGAGATTCCCCCAAATGTACATGAATGGCCACCATAATCACCTATTACGCAAAGCAGACCAAGCTGTTCGGGAATCGAACAAGGTGTGTTGGATTATGGGAACCGGAGTCTTAAAATAATTGAAGAACATGCTTAACGCAAGTAAAATTTGACAGAGTATTTATATGACATCAGAATATTGCGATTACGTGTTTTAGATGTAGCCTGTTCACTATCTATATATTTTCAAACGTATGTATTGTATAACAACAGATAATCTCACAATACACTAATTTGTACAATGAAGGCAAAAGTTAAAACACATATAGGTAAAAGAAACATATATACCCTAAGTATGTTTTTCCATACCTCATGTTTTTATTTCGATGTAAATGAGATGTGAAACCAAAATTTGTAGTCCTGTTTGGCGCCATATAACCTATACTGTGTTGGTGCGCCGTAAAACCCAAATAAATAAAACTAAGTATGTTTTCTGTTTTGCGAACCTTTAAATATTTTGAGAAAACCCCTGCTGTAAGTACGCAGTCCGGTGTCCGCAGTCCGTGTCGAAGTAAATTGAAAATCTCTATTACGACGATCTGTAAGCGGAACGTTTTTAATATACATAAACCCTGAATTGACTACATTGCCTCTAGAAATAATTACAAAGCTTAGTTCAAGTACAGAGCAACTAAACAGCAATCTGGTTTGCGGACGAACTGTGTGGTTCTGCCCAGGTAAAATCCTATGCCTGAAATAATGTATAAAGTTAAAGGTTAAAAGGTAAAGTTAAATTTTATTTACCATCGCTATGTATAACACACAATAAAAGCTTTGTAGAGCCTTTGATCGACCCTATTTTAAGAACAGTTAAAACCAATTAAACCTTACTCCCAGCAAAATGCTGGTATCCATTTACAGCTGATGCAATGGAGATAAAGTGGCGTGCTCAAGGACACATCGCAATGGGCGTAGACAGGAATCAAACCAGGAAATCATCTGAGCCCTCTCGGCCAATGCGTCCACTGCAAAGGACAACTGAGTGTGTCATTTCTCTTCCATCAACAGATTGACAGTCTCAAGACGGGCCCGTATTGTAACACCATTTAGCATTAAGGCTAACTAAAAATTATACTTTGACAAGACCAAAAACGTCATTGCTAATCTTTGATATACATTACTAGCGTGCATGTATTACAGAATTGCATTCACCAATAATGTGAGATGATGCATCCAACGTACATTGGGCCCGTATTAATTGTTTCTGCTCTTGTTGATTCTGCTTTCTAACCGAAATCTATACATGTACAGATCATTCCTTGCTTTCACTCAATAGAGTGTCTTCTGGTACATTTAATATGTTGGGTGCCTTTAAATCATGGGCAAATATGAAACTGAACTAAAACAGCAAAATAACTGTGTTACTTTTGTAGACTGACTGCCTTTATAGTTTCAAGTTATTTATGGATAGGAGATAAAGAATGTATGTATGTATATTTTAAAGCTCCTTGAGAGAACTTTAAAGCTTGCGAGCAATACTCGTACAAAAGCAACTGCTGTGGTATGTAGCCTGTCGTATTGTTGACTGCTTTTTTCAACATTTGTTATATAACTTTGAATGTGTTTGCAACAACGGTCAAAGACATTGAATAGTCCCATAAAAAGTCTAGGACACTACACCATCAGTATATGATCACAATGGAAAAATATTATCGTGTTTTGTACATAGTTATAAGCATAGTTACATTATTTGAAGACTATTTATACAGAGAAAAATCACCTCCATCGTTCTGCTGTCTACGCAATACCAATCTAAATGAATCGCGATGATATATAAATATATTCCAAACAGTTTTATATTAATAATTTGGAGGTAGTCTCTTGAAGTTTGCGTTTATTCACAATTCATCAATCATTTCTGTGATCAATGTTATGTCGATGTTTTCGCAGTAATACATAACACATTATCAAATTAGACCCATGGTAATTGTTTCTGCTTTTCTTAAGCCTGCTGTCTGTTGTCTGGATTGACTGACCTACTAACCGAAATATATATACGTGTGCAGATTCTTCATGATACTGCTCCAACAAATGATTTTTCCTGGTTTATTATTTTTGATGCCTCCAAGTAATAGTCAACCCTGTCACTGAATTAAAAAAACAACACAATTACTCGTACATTGTTCCATATTGTTTACATTCATTGTAAAGATACATTTCATGTTATTCAATTATAAGAGATCACGAATTTATTAAGGTATGTATAGTTCTCTTTGAAAACACTTTAAGCGTTTGATACAAAACTGCTTCCAGATACGTAGCGCTGTCGGATTGTTGGTTGTGTTTTTCATCAGTTTGATATCCCTACTAATGTGTTTGCAACAACAGACGGATAAAATAAATCGTTCAATAAAAAGTCTAGGTAACCAATCTATCAGTCTGTGATCAAATGAGTTTTTACATAGTACATTAACTACAGAGAATACCAATTTGTCATTCACTTATTATATAAATTACGAAAAAGTAATGAACTCCGCTTATGACTAAAACTCAACCATGCATCAGGTTTTGTTTTTTTTATTATTATTTTGTATATAATTTATTTTTTAAGTTGATTTTTGATTCCGATGCATTAAACTTTTACATTTCTTCAGATTATAGAAATGGAATTACAAGATGAAAAGCAAGAAAACGAATTAATGTTTGTACTTTCTGACTTTACTTTCCCTGACTGATTTTTGACAGGTTTTTGATTTTTTTTTTAAATTTGTTATTTCAGTGTTATAACTAATATGTAAATGTTGAAAGAAAGACTGTAAAAGACACTCTGCCAAATGAAATTATACTTTATATGGTAGACTGCAAAAACACCATTTAAACCACACATTTACAGTCATCTCTTCACTTTAAACGACCTAGATTCTAGTTTATTGATGAACACCGCTCATGGCATTTTCAAATGACCAAGATTCGGGTAAATTGATTTCAGTCAATCACGTCATTTTCAAATGAATAACCTAGATTTTGGTTATTTGGTTTGCGTTACTCAAGTCATTTTCGAATGACCTAGATTCCAATAAATTGATTCTAGCTACTTACATCACTATCAAATGATCTAGGGATTTGCTAATTGATCCTTGAAATAGATGAGGCAGGAAAAGCAACGCCAAGAATATATTTTTATCTTAAACTGGAAATCTTAAGGAAAAATGTTTACGCAAAAGAAAAGTTCACATACAACCCGCATAATCAAACGCACGCCATACTGACTATATCGTTATAAACTATAAAATATATGCATAGCAATAAGTCAAGTGCCATGCATAGTAAATACTCCATCCCTGATTAAAGCAGAATTCAGGACCGTTTTGTATTTATGTTGACATACCGTATAGTTGTCGTCGTTGTTGTAGAGTCACACCGACAAATGCCCGAGGTGCAGCTTAGAACATTATGTAATAACGGACAGGCACCTGGGTAGAACCACCGGCCTTCCGAAAGCTGGATGGCTGCCTCGCATGAAGAAAATCTATTTTGTAGGTTTCAAACGCACATCAATGGGGGCAAGTTCTTCGGTGTAGCCATCTCAACGACTCTGCCAGTGTGGCCATTATAAATGAGTCTTATAGAGGGTTATATCTCTCATGGCGTTATTTATGTTGGATACCATTGTGCTTACTGTGCCTTTATTGTTAATATCGACTGGCATTTCTAGGTTTCTCTCGGATTTGAAACATGCATAATTCTTAATGCTTTATTGTTTATTATCTTTAAACTATCTTTAACCTACACATACCAATATTTCTATTTGCATACTTCAGTACACACTCAAATCAAATATCAATATTAGAAAAAATACAATGAGAACCATGAACCAATACTCTGACTCAATATACCTTATCAAAGTAAGATTTTTTGTGTGGCTTTTTATGCCTTCAGTTGGAGGGTGGACAATGCTGATGTAAAAGTTCTTTCGCAGTCCATTTTTACAAAATGGAAAATTGTTATTGCTTTGTAAATAAGTAAGACATGTACACTGCGTATTTCTGCGAATCATGTTCTTTTAACGTTTTAGAGACAGTGTATTGACTCACACATTTGCTGTTTGGGTTTGAATTATTTTTATTTCAATGAACTGTGAAGGTCATGAGGTTTCGCCGAGCAGCATTATTCTTTAAACAAACAAATTCGAACGGATTTTAAAGATTGCCAATGGTTGTTCAACACATAACCGGTTAAATGTATGATTTGCAGGCAAAAATGTACAATTTGTATTTGATATTGCAAATGCATAATTAGTTGTTTTTTTTTTCTTAAATTATGGAATTTCATTTGAAAATAGTGTGATTTGATACGCGATTTGTATATAAACATACATAAACATGATACATATACTCATGAAATATATAAACATGTTGAAACATACAGTGAACAATGATGACGAAAACAAAAAATAATTGAAATTAGAGTAATGACCCGAGCCATGAGAAAACCAACATAATGGCTTTGCGACCAGCATAGATCCAGACCAGCCTGTACATCCGCGCAGTCTGGTCAGGATCCATGCTGTTCGCTAACAGTTTCTCTAATTTCAGTAGACTTTGAAAGCGAACAACACGGATTCTGACCAGACTGCGCGGATGCGCAGGCTGGTCTGGATCCATGCTGGTCGCAAAGCCACTATGTTGGTTTTCTCATGGCGCGGCTCATATTTATTTTTTAAATTTATTCTTAACAGACCATTTTCTCCAATCAGATGTATAAAACGTACCCGTAATTTATTTACTATTACTTAACTCTTATAGTCGATTATTTTCGACTTTTATTTCAATACTAAATCCCCAATTTAAGCATGCGTGCATCTGAGATATATTACTTGTATTTCGTTCCATGTCACTATTACTATTATTCTCTTTCAATATGATTTAATGCTCAGGATCTCTGAATATTTCCTGAACTGAGATCAATCAATGTTTAAATTCCCCGGTACAGCAGAGCGTGTCGTTTAAAATGAGTAAACTTGGAAAATGAACTGAGTGTGTTTAGATATCTATGCATGTATGTCTCCAACAAAACCCCGAGAAAACTAAATTACCCCATATTAATGTCTTTGACACTAATCAGCGAATCTAACTTTTTGGGAGCTGAATGGAAAAAAGTATTTTCGAGACTTGTAAACAGTATTATACAGAGAAAGGCCCATTCTCATACTTGTTATATTTATTATTACCTGGTTGTTTTTGATCATGGAATATTTTCAATATACGGTAGGTCGGTGGTTCTACCCGCCCGTAATGAAATAATGCACAGAGGGACACCTGGGGTCTTCCTTCACCCTTAAAGCTGGAGAGTCGCCATATGACCTATTATTGTGTCGCTGCGACGTTAACCCCAACAAAACAAAACAAAACAAACAAACAAAAAGACATTTAGCCCGAGTCTCTTCCGCAATCATTTTTTCAGAATTGTTTCTTTTCATGTCTAAATTAATAAAGAAATGTCTGTATTACTTAATCAACAGTCTTTTCTCTACTCAAATACAAGAGTCTTCCTTCTGAAATATTTGTCTACACAACGTTTTTGTTGCTACAGAATTCTCCCGTTTCACAGACCTGTGGCATAATCAGATAAGTAGTCAACTGTATATATGGACAAGGCTTGATAATCGTCATTGTCATTTTCATTACTTTTTTCTGCATGGTGGAGATTTTTCTCCTGTTACTTCCAGATTGGAGTTATTTTAATATGTCAAATATAAGGTACAGAAAGGTCATTCCCCTGAGATATCTGGTTAATTACATGTACTCAGTGAGGTCTGCGTCTGCACCAAGAAGTGTTTTCGAGCAATGCTGACAGCGTCTTTTTTCATAAAGTTGCATGTGCATGCATTTAAGATATTCTGAGAATCATTTTAACGATTCTAGTTACCATTTGACTCATTTGACATTATAACACCAACATAAAATTAAACCCAATAGTACTTTTAACTGGCCTAGGTATAAGTTATATCCTGATTTCATTTGCTGCAACGTATTTTTCCACTTAAATATTTTGCGGTTACATTAATTGAAACACGACCAGCACGGTAATAGATACAACGATTTGCAGAAAATTTAAACAAGTATACAGCTCTTTTGCAGTATATTCCATAGTAAATTAATCATACACGCATCGAGGGTACATGTGTCTCACACTTTTAAAATTTAAAACATTTGATAAACATATTCTAAACGTTTTCCTGTCTTGTAAAGTATACTTTTCATTCGGAATAGTTATATATATTTTTCAAGCAAACAGGCAGGTTTGTGTGAGTCGTGCTCAGTCGTTGAAGGTTGAATTACTTTACGTAGGGGAATTATGAAGGTGTGAGGTTTTGACCTGCAATGCCATCATTCAAGAAAATAAATGTCAACGGATTTAAATGATTTTCAACACTTGTTTAACACATGACCTGTAAAATGATTTTGACTTTCTTGGGAAAACAAACAATTTGTATTTGATATTGCGGAAAGCATGAACTTAGGAAATGTAAGTTAAAGTAGTGTAGCACCTTTCCGCGACCGTGTGTATTTGTGGCAGGTCTATTTTGCGATGTTTGGTCTTGTTGTGTTTGTTGTGCTCTGTGGTTTCGGGAAATGTACACTTACCTTTAATCTTTTTTAAATATGCGTCTTTGATCAGTATCCAATTAACAATGCATTGTTCCTAACACACATCTTTCCCAATCTGCAACGGCGTGGCACATGTATAGGATATAAACATGATTAACATATCCATAAGATACTTAAACCATGTCCACGGTCACATTCTTGACCTAGTAATCACCGAAGTTGCCAATGGCATTGACATACTTTCATGTGAACCGGGTCCTTTCTTGTCCGACCATTGTGCTGTCAAAATCGTAACTAAGGTGAGAAAGGAAAATATTGTCAGCAAATCTGTTGTTTTTCGGAACTTTAAAGACATGGATGAATCTGAGTTTGCTAAGGATCTCGCAGATATGTCCATTTGTAGCGAATCCGTCGATCAGTACGTAGAGCAATTTGAAGATGAAATTAATATACTTCTTGATAAACATGCTCCGAAAAAAGAAAAAATGCAAATTTATAGAGCTCCAAAACCCTGGTTCACTGAGGATATTCATTCCATGAAACGACTGGTCCGTAGATCTGAGAAATTGTGGAGAAAATACCGCCAACCCAAAGACTATGAAACTTTCAAAGCAGACCTAAATAACTATCACTATGCTCTAAAACGAGAAAAGGAGTTAACTATAAGCCAGAAAGTACTCGAGTCCAAGGGAGACTCAAAGAAACTCTACCGCTTTGTAAAAGACTTAACTGGAAGCAAGTCTGAGAACCCCATGCCAACTGTGGAGGACGGTAGTAACTTAGCTGATAAGTTTGCTGATTATTTTATGGATAAAATAGAGAAAATACGAGAGTCTTTGAAAGATTTTGAAAACTTGAAGAACTCACAAATGAGGAAGTTAGAAAACTTATCAATCAATTACAAACAAAATCATCAGAACTTGACATTCTCCCTACGAATGTTTTTAAGTCATTCCATAATGAGCTGTTGCCTTCAATCACTAGGCTTGTGAATCTTTCCTTGACACAAGGAGTGTTTCCGATAAAATGGAAACAGGCGACTGTCAGACCACTTTTGAAAAAGTCTGGCCTTGAACTGAAATTTGCCAAATATCGCCCTGTCAGCAACTTGTCATTCTTATCAAAATTAATTGAAAAAGCAGCACTTTATAGACTAAATCATCATGTCAATAAGCATAACCTCCTCCCAAAGAACTAGTCTGCTTATAGACAGTTTCACTCGTGTGAGTCTGCTTTGCTCCGACTTGTGAACGATTTGCTCGATGGGATGGAACATCAGGAGGTAACAGCTTTAATAGCTATAGACCTTAGTGCGGCATTTGATACCGTTGATCATGACATCCTAGTCGACGTACTGAAAAATCAATATGGTGTTTGTGGTTCAGCACTGGAATGGGTGGATTCGTACCTACGACCTCGTAGCTGTAGTGTGAGGGTTGATAAAACATCATCATCTCAGCGTGATCTAACATGTAGTGTTCCGCAAGGAAGTTGTTTGGGCCCCTGGCTCTATTTGACCTATGCCGGGACGCTCTTTGACATTGTACCCCCATCTATTTCCGTGTTTGGATTTGCAGATGACCATACTGCGAACGTTCGTTTTCAGCCAACAATCATCGCAGAAAAGACTGCAATTCAAGACCTTCAAAATTGTGCTTCTGTTATTAATGATTGGATTAACAGTAACAAACTAAAAATGAACACATCTAAAACAGAATTTATAATGTTTGGTAGTCGCCAACAGTTGAATAAGTGTTCCACCACAGACATTGAAATATGCAGTGATAAAATCAAAGTGCAGAGTTGTATTAGATACTTAGGCGCTTTTCTAGATGACACACTTAATTTCAAGGAGCATATAAAAAGGAAATGTAAAACTGCAATGTTGAATTATTTCAAGATCAAAAGTATCCGTAAATACCTAACCAAAGAAGCCACTGAAATATTGGTTTTGTCATTAGTAATTTCTCACTTGGATTACTGTAATGTTATTCTTTATGGTGTTGCTAATTGTGAAGTAGGTAAATTACAACGTATTCAGAATATGTGCGCCAAACTTGTTCTCAACCGTAAGATGCGTGATAGTTCAAAACAGGCATTATATGACTTGCACTGGCTACCTGTGAAGGCAAGAATCAATTTTAAGATCCTTACTTATATGTACAACTGCTTTGTTGGTAATGCTCCTCAATATCTAATAGAACTTTTGTCTAGTAAAATTTCAAAACGTACACTACGTTCGACAGAATCATCAGTAGGATGCTACGTTGTCCCTTATAACAAGAAAAAAACATTCAGTGACAGAAGCTTCAGTACGGTTGGACCAAAACTTTGGAACGAACTGCCATTAAATCTCAGACAAAGTGAATCAGTTAAAATCTTCAAAAAGCAGTTGAAAAGTCACTTCTTCAAAGACTACTATTCATTGTTCTAAAATTCATACTACAGCAATTACACTGAAGCAAATCAAGACTTTGTGTTAATACTGATGAATTGTTTTTACTGCTTTTAATGCATGAGTGTACAACGCCATTGAAGATGCTTTGTGTGTTGAAATAGGCGTTTAAGAAAATTCTCAAGTTTCAAGTTTCAAGTTTAAACAAGGTAAAACAGATAGAGAACGAGGCCGAAAAGAACAAATTAGAATTAAAATTAGTATTATATTGTATTTAAAATTTATTTACCAAAGACCATTCACTTTTATAAAATGTTACATCTTATACGTACAGTATATCATTCATTATTTCTTTAGTATTACACGCGTTTTTCGGATTCCATATTAAATACTAAATCCATACCTATTTTGCATACGTTTTAAATGTATGAGACATGGAAGATGTATAAGCAATAGTTTGTTCCCTGTCACAATTTACACATCTGATTTTACTGCCTATTCATGGGCTATGATTTAGAGACCGTACCATAGCTCTTTGCATACTTTGATTTTTCAAACTAAAGTGATTTTTACAAGTGCACCGGTTACGATAAAAAATGTAAACAACGGACTCTGTCTATGAAACTTTGAAATGAATGAATGACAGTCGATCTTAGTCATAATACTGATTGACAGTGAATGCTAATGACTCCATGTGTTGCAGAAAGGTATTTAGTTTGTAACTGTAATTTCCAATCAATTGAAATCCTCTCAAAACTGGTAAAATAATTACTTATATTTGGCCAAAACTCACCGTCTTTGCCGTTCGACAGCTGCAAAAAGGGCAAATATAAAAGATTCAGTGTAAGTAATATTTCACTGGTACTACCAGTTAGTAAGTTCATACTCTGAACAACACGTCAGAGAAATTTGGGCAGATTTGACCGATTATGACGTTGGCAGCATTAGATTATATTTTTTCTTTACACAAAAATTGCCGTTAGGTAACAAAGCGAATACGCCGATAATCCGGAGTTCACCGATTATTGTTCCAGTTCACGCAATGTAAACCAGCAATTAAACTGCATAGCTATTAGCTACTGCTGTTATAGGGAAGTGGTAGAGTGTCTGCCTTAGGTGTGAGAGGTCCTGGGTTCGAGTCCCAGTTAGAGCTTAACTATTTAGATTCTGCTAAAGCATTGTTTTGCTGTTAATAGACTGTTCCAGATGTTCTAAATTTTTAGCACACAGTATCATGGATCATTATTTAGCAATCCAGATCAAAGTTGAATGTTAAATCAAATGCACCCAATTAGAAAATATTGACTATATTATGTCCCTTTGATGTTTATGCTCTCCATGTTCAAGAAGAGTTACATTTCCTTGATCACAAAATTTTCGTTAACATGAAAATATTAAATGCTCATAACTCCACACTTCTGGTTAAAATATTGTCTATATTTCTGTTTTTGAGAAATATATGGACCTTTGTCCTCCTTTCAAAGCTTTTTAACTTCAAACCTGTGATTTGAAAAACTTAGGTACTATCTCTATATGATTGTTTCTTGAATTGACATCAATCAGTGTTTAAATTCTCCGTTACAGAAGAGCGCGTTTGACATTCTAACGAAAAGCGTAATATATACCTTGTACATAAGTACAAACAGTGTAAGATTGCTTTTAGACAGTTTCATGATTGTACTTGTTATTATTATATTGTATGGTCCTTTGGGATCATGGAATCCTTTTAATATTTGTGTAATAGAGCACCAAGATAGCCCTGGGAGTGTTGCACATTATGGTATCTCTCATGCTACCGTGGTCTATGTTTTAATGGTATTTTCGAAGATGATATTAATATTTAAAGAGATGTTTTCAAGAAACTCATACTTCAGTGATATGGACCATTTCCACAGATTACAAATTATAATACCACCGAGAAGACATCATATTCACAGAAAATATTTCAAAACATTAATACTTTAAAAGGTGTAAGAAAAAACAATAGTATCTTGCCATTGGTTCCCGTAAATTGGCAATGCGTTACCTTGCAAATTGTTTGTTTGTTAGTTTGGGTTTAACGCCGTTTTTCAACAGTATTTCAGTCATGTAACGGGCAGTTAACCTAACCAGTATTCCTGGATTCTGTACCAGTACAAACCAGTTCTTCGCAAATAACTGCCAACTTCCCCACATGAATCAGAGGTGGAGGACGAATGATTTCAGACACAATGTCTTTTATCAAATTGTCACGGAGAACATACGTCCCGCCCGAGGATCGAACTCACGACCCTGCGATCCGTAGACCGACGCTCTCCCTATTGGGCTAAGCGGGCGGATTAGCTACAAATTGAACATTGTATTTGGCATATCTTGTAACTGAATCTGTAAAATGCAATTCCTTTTTGTGCTCCTTATATGCGTAATCATATGATAATTATAATGATATCAATGTAAGATACTGACGACAGAAGGAAGCAATTCGTATAGATCGTTTTTATTGATCCAAATTAAAAGTGTGAGTATATGTGTATTAAACATTGATACAGATTGCTTTGAATGACCAAGATTAAACATATTGACGGCATTAATTCTGTGTAGATAATCATCCCTTTATTTGTTACCAATTCATTTTGCTTAAGCGTTATCCGATTGCTTCTATAATTAAGTTAAAAGACATATATTTATTACTTAATTGATTGTCTTTTTTCTACTCCCATGCAAACTTAGTCTGCTATAAAAATGTTTACACAACGTTTTCCTACAGAATTAGATAGTAGGCTTTGCTTCCCATCTTTCACAGACCTGTGACTTAATCAGTCCAGCATCGATTGTATGTTTCGACAAGACATAATAGTCATCATTTCCCCCTCCATGAATTTATTCTGCATGATTATATTTTTCTCTTCTAACACTCTTTGACGGGCTGCCAGATTGGAGGTATTTTAATATGTCAAATATAAATTCGGTGTAAAAAGGCCATTCCCTTAAGATCTCTGGTTAATAAGTAAAATCTAGATCTGGCAGGGCAAATCAATCAAACTCTGTTTTCTGAACAATGCCGAAAATGTCTTTCATCATACAAATATAAACATTCATGATAATAGAAGATTCATTTACACGATTTAAGTTATCGTTTTAATAATAATAGTAATAAAACACGATCTTGGGAAAATGTCTCATTACATAAGTGTGTCTCAAGTACAACACTATGTTTCAAAGTATACTAGTATGTTAAATATTGATACCAGAAGTTTTTTGCCTGCACAATATTTACGATTTGCAAAAACATAAAAACATGTGTAAAGCAGTATGTTCTGTATTTAATTAATCATACATGAATCAAATGTCATCTTATTTGTGGCTAGACTAACAGGCTATCTGACTGACTATCTTTCAAATTGAAGGTACATTTTTTTACAAAGTTTAATGCATTCAGTATACATATTGTGCAATATTCATCTATCTTGTATAGTGTACGTTTTTTTATTCTGAACATATTTTCCTCTAGAGTTGTTACGGGCAGCTGGAATTAAGATATCTAATTTTGTCAAATGTTATTGTTTAGAGATCTCAAGTCACTAACATAACCCTAGAGAAATTAATCAAAGAATGTGTAAATCAAATTTGTACAAATTACAATGCACAATCAGTATTTCATTAGCAAAATTTGAAAATATGAAATTTGTTAATTGCAGGCAGAACGAGTCAAAACCGCCTGCTTTTTGAACATTTGACTAAAAATGTGCATATATTTTGATATTTATGACGTTATTCTTTTTACAGGGCGTAATGATTCAGCGATTTCTATAATGCATGGCTGTTTAATAACTAAAATGCATAAAAACTAACTTATCAGTATCTAGCAATACTAGGTACATGTAAGTAGGAGAGTTTTAGAAAAGTTAAGGAAGTAAAAAGTTTTCAGCTGTTAGTATCAAATTTACAAAAATTAACGAGAAGTAGTTTACAGATTAAAGCGCATATTTGTACACTTTTGTACTTTTAAATGATAATATATGCTAGAATTCAAGTTTTAGAGTGGCAAGCATTGAGGTTTAGATTCTGAGGAAAAAGATTTAAATAGCCTTGACCTTGCACCTATGACGTTTCGATTTGCAGATGGAACACATGCCTTTGGAGTGGAGCTGTCATTTTGGCAAGGACCTGAGGAAAAGTAAAAAAGTGAAAGAATTGTCTTGGTGGCATATTTTCCAATTTTACAGTATTATATGTAGCTGTTGGTAGTATAACTTGTAGGGACTTTTCTGCGCAGTCTGAAAATTGGCAAATTCAGCTTTCTCCAGCCTCGGGTTTCGCGACCTAAAGAGTACAAAATTCAGGGTGGCTTATTAAGTGAAAACAAGATATTAGACATGTATGAGACACATACAGTCATGTTAATATAGAAATATTTTAATTTTAGGCGGGTGGTTACACACATTAGTATGAGACTCTGAAAGCAAAAGAACCGTCTGTCGTCCGAGACGCTTTCAAAACTGTTTTGCCTCCTTTTGTTTGCTTCTTACACTCACATACTTAGTTTAGCCGGCTATTGATGATGCACCCCTCATACATGTATCATTACTATTTGTGTATATTAGAATTACTTTGTTGAGATCGAGAAATAATATTCTTTAGGGAATAAATACTATAGAAAGTATACACATAATTCTGTGAATCACGTTTTATAGAAATGTATATGACTTTCTAATCATTAGGGGATCTCCATTGCTTTGGGGTTTTAAGTGAATGACTTCGAATCACCTGCCTGTTAATGTTTTGAGTAAGAGTCCTGTGAGGAAAACCAGATCTTCAGTAGCTAGAAAATCTACTGGAAGTAGAAAACACAAGCAACAACTTACAGAGACTCGGTTTGATTTAGTCTTTTTATGAGAGGTAATTTTATATCAAATTATCAGCACGCCCTTCTAGCGATATCAAACTATCAGCACGCCTTTTTAGCGAAACTCTTGTTAGTATACATAAACACTAAATTAACTACATGAACTTTAGAAATTATAACAAAGTTGAGTTTAAGTAAGGAAAGATTGGACATGACCCTGGTTTGCGGAAGATCGGTGGTTCTGCTAAGGTACAATCAATTGCCAGAAATGATGTATAAAGGGACACCTTTGGCATATCTCTTCCATCAATAAATGACGGCCTAAATATTTTAAAGCCCTTTGAAAGAACTTTCAAGTACAAAACTGCTACGGTATCTAACCCTGTCGCATTGGGGACTGCATTGTTTCAACATCTCTTATATAAATGTATGTACTAGTATGTAAGTTGTCCCTTAAAATATCTAGGACACTAACCTATCAGTCTGTGATCAAAATGGAAAACATTATCGAGTTTTGTACAATGTTACAAGCATAGCTACATTATTTGTAGACATTTTAAAGAGAGAAAATCACCTCCCTTGTTTCTTCAGTCTAGACCGAATGACCAGTTAAACACGATACTAGTCTGAATTTTTAGCGATGAATACATAACTTCGTCTTTCAAACATTTTAATATTGGGATGTAAATCTGCACGTACGCTCCTGAAGTTTGCGTATATGCACAGGTCTGTTATGTCAGTCGTATCTGTGATCAATGTGATTTAAATGCTTTCGCAGTAATACATAATACATTATCAAATTAGACCCATGGTAATTGTTTCTGCTTTTCTTAAAGGTCCATTACTAAGGGAAAGTGAGTTGGCAATTTTTTTCATAGCCAGTGCATAGACTTTTGCAAGACACTAAATAATGAAGATTGGCAGGTCAAAATTTACAGAAGGTCTTTGGAACTCAAAGAAATGTATGTGTATTATGTTGAAATTTCAATGAATCGACAGAATGACCCCCAGGTCTTTTTAACTTTCTTCATACTTCATAGAAAAATAATTGTACATAAACTGCGATTTATTTCGAATTTCTACATACCAACTTTCATTTTCCAATAAAATGAAATAGTTTCTGTGCTTTAAAAAGAAATTAAAATGTTCACTTTCCTTAGTATTGGACCTTTAAGCCTGCTGTCTGTTAGCTAGATTTACTGACCTACTAACCGAAATAAATACATGTACATATCCTTCATGACACTGGTCCGCAAAATGAAATGTCTTCCGGTATATTAATTGTTTTTGATGCCTACAAATAATAGTTTTCCTTTTCACTAAATTGAAAACAACACGATTATATTGTTACATATCTTTTGACATTCATTGTAAATACACATTTCATGTTATACATTTATTGGAGATCATGAATATATTACAGTAAGGATATATCTATTTGAAAACATTTTACAGCTTTTGATACTGTATGTAGTAGAAGTGCTGTCGTAGATACTGTATGTAGTAGAAGTGCTGCTACTAATGTGTTTGCAATAAGGGACGGAGAAAATAAGTCATTCAATAAAAAGTCAAGGTAACCAATATATCAGTCTGTGGTTTAAATGTAAAAAAGATACTGTGTTTGTTTTACTTAGTAACAAACATTGGTATTCTGATTACAGAGAAAACCAATTATGTCACTCGCTTTTAGTAGAAAGACACCTGTAAAAATTATGAAAAAAAAATAACGAAGTCCTCTTAATAATCAAACTCAACCATGTATCAAGTTTTGTCCCTTTGCTAATTATTCTATAAATAAATATGATTTTCAAAGATATTTTGATTATTATTATTTAAACGTTAATATTTCCTCAGATTATGGATTTTGAATGTGGCAGTCCCAGTTTGATATTTATTCTTGTTTTTTTTTCTTCTCTTAACTTTACCTGACTGTTCCTTTTGACAGGTTGGTCATCGTTTATAACTTTGTTATTTCACTGTAAAAAACTAATATGTGAATGTGGAACGTCTGTAAAACAATTCCTGTCAAATGACATTATAATTTGAATGATAGTCTGCAAAAAGAAATAATTAGAAGACGCATTTTAAGACATCTCATCAATTTCAAACAGCCTAGATTCTGGCTAATTGATTTACATAACCATGCCATTTGAAAATGACACAGATTCTGATAAAGTAATTAGTTTACACAACTCATTTCACGTACAAATAATAAAGAGCTTTGCTAATTGATTATTGTAGAACTGGATAGAACAGAGAAAAGCAAATCCCGGAATATATATTTTACCATAAGCATGCACATCTCATGACAAAAGGTTTACGCATAATAGAAAGGATCCAATTTGATCCGAATGGTCTAACATACGTATTTTTTTTCCGACTGACTTTATCATTTAATCTGATATATGTAAGCAATAAATTAAGTGCCTTGGATAGTCAATATTCCAGACGAAACAACAAGAACAACAAAAACCCAATAACATTTACAACGAAACAACAACAAAACAACAATAACAAAAAAAAAAACCAAGTAATTTCCTTTATTATTAAAGCTGATTTTTGGACAGTTTGTTGACATACGTTGAAGGCGTTGGTGGGTTTAGAGTCACACCAACATATCCAACGGGTGCCACTGCGGGCATTATTTCATCACGGGCAGAAACCATGATAGAACCTCTGACCTTCCGTAAGCTAGATGGATTCACCACTCGAAGAATTCTATACATCAAGGCAGGGGCAAGTAATTCGACGTCAGTGACCTTAAAGCTCGGCCATGGATGTCACTATACATTGTAGCGACATGGAGGTTTGACGTTCATGAAAGCGCCTTCTTAGCCACAAGTGGTCAAGGTCGCTGACTTTTAATCACTTGCTCCTCACCGATTTGGATTAGAGCCTCACTCGGGGCATTGAATTCTTCATGTGGAGAAGTCATCCAGCTGACCTACGAGATCGTTGGTTCTTCCCTGAGGCTCGCCCGTGATGAAATAATGCATGGTTGGGCACCTGGGTTATTCCTCCACCTTCAAAGCTGCAAAGTCGCCATATGACCTATAAATGTGTCAGTGCCACGTCAAATCCAACCAGAAAGTTGACGTACAAAAGAGATATCTCATATTGTCGTGTGTGTGTAGAGAAAACTGTAAAATACTACCATTATAACAACTTTGCCTGTATAGTTATATCGTTAATGTCGGCAGTTTGTCAATGTCATTTACTTGTTTATTTCCCGGATTTAAACCGTACACAATTCACTGACTTTAAACGGCAACATTTTTCATTGCTCAGTTTTGTTACGGGCTGCCAGCTTAACAATATGTTCATTTGTCAATTATGAAATTGTGTAAAAATCTATACTTATAAGATATTTAATCAATAACATAACAATTGAAGTCTTTATAATAATAGACAAAGTATTAAGAATATATTAGGTTCCTAAGGGCTACGCAATCTTAATCGTTTAAATGTTTCAAGGACAGTTGTTTATTGCTGTGCACATTAGCTAATTGAGTCGCACGAGGGCGTTCGCGTTTGAATTACTTTCATGTCAGGGAAGTATGTAGGTCTGATGTTTCGCGCAGCAGCATAATTCTTCAGACAAATTTCAACAGGTTTAAAGATTGGTTTGCGAAAAATTAAGGAATTAATATTTGATATTGCAACTTGTAAAAGACATTAACGCTTTTGTTTTCTTCAGTTTATGAAATATCAATATATTATGGTTTGATATCCGTCTTTTAATAAAAACAATTATCAGTATCCAATTAGCAATGCCACGCTGTTAGCACGCATCCTTTCCAATCCTCAAACCAGTGGCATATGGCTATAAACTTAATAAACATACAAATAAAATACATAAACATAATAAAACATATAGAGAACGAGTACGAAAACAACAAATTGAAATAAGAATATTTTATTTCAAATTTATACATAAAGACCATTTAATGTACCCGTAAATTATTCATTATAAATAAAATTACTTATCTATATTTCGTTCCCTTTCCATCGTTCTCTTTCAGTATAATTTAATGTTCAGGATCTCTGATGTTTTCTTGAACAGAGACCAATCAGTATTCAACTTCCCCGTTACAGTAGAGCGTGTCTGATATAGTGTTTTAAATGGGCATACCGGAAAAATGAACTAAGTTTGTTTATATATCTATGCATGTGTGTCTCCAACAAAACCGCGATGAAACTAATGTAAATGTCTTCGACACTAATCAGCAAATCTGTCTGTTTGGAATCTGAATGGATATACATATTATCGAGATTTGTAAACAGTATAAGATTACTTCTAGACAATTATACAGAGAAAGGTCCATTCCCGTACATATTATATTTATATCGTCTGATCCTTTAGCTTCATGAAATCCTTTAAAAATGTTTATACAATAGAGCTCTGCGTAAATCGGTGCTAGATAGCCTGAGGAGTGTTGCACATTATTTTTAGATTATCTCTCATACTACTGTTTTGCTTCACGGCGGTCTTTGTTTCATGTGGTCTTTATGAAGATTGTATTAATACGTTGCTTTGAAACTTTAAAGATATATATTACAGAAACTCATACGTGGGTTATATGGACCATTTCCACAGATTACAATTTATAATACCATTGAGAAGACATAATATTCACAAAATCATAATATTCACACAAATATTTAATTTATTTATTTATTTTGTTGGGTTTAACGTCGCACCGACACAATTTAGGTCATATGGCGACTTTCCAGCTTTAATGGTGGAGGAAGACCCCAGGTGCCCCTCCGTGCACAATTTCATCACGAGCGGGCACCTGGGTAGAACCACCGACCTTCCGCACAAATATTTAAACAAATATTAAAATGTTTAAAAGATGAAACAAAAGAACAACACTATGTTGCCACTAGAGCCTCCTGTATTCGTCACGTAAACTGACAATGCATTACTTTACAGTTACAAATTAAACACCGTATTTCACATGTCTTCTGATAAAATCTGTAACAGGCAATAGCATTTTTTTAAATTTTAAAATGTGTGTAATAGCATGGTATCATGAGATATACGTAAAGTATTGACACAAGAAAACAAGACAAAACAAAACAACAATAAAAACAAACAAATAGGAAACAATGTTAGTATGTGTCGTGTTGAGCGATCTGTGGAGTTTCCACTTCTTCTATTCTACTATCACAGCAGCGTTGTTTGTGCCATGTGGCGGCCGTAAAACGTCTCCCTGTACATTCAATCGAGCTGATATATTTTGATCTTTTCAGATCGTTCGGCACGACTTTTATGTTGTGTTATTAGTAATGTTTGGTTTTTCAGCTTGAACATTTCGGCTTGGGCGATTCCAATACTCCGCTTTCATAGCTTTGGGCATTGTATAATCACCCCTTGGATATGGTGCCTCCTTTTTCTTTTTTTCTTTTGGCAGTTTCTTTGATATGTAAGCTCCATCATCTCAGATCCCCTTTCTAAATTCCAGTTTGTTTAGTTCTGCCTATTGTTTTCTCGTTCAGAGCAAGCCCACTATAATTTTAACTGGGGACCATACGCTGATTTTAATGGAATTACACACTTGTGTATCATTGAAGGTTCTATGTGTACTTGTATCATGTGTTAATGCTGAGTTCTGCTCAGCTCGGGGCTAGAGGGCGAGGACGTTAGCATGCATTTCCACTACCGTTCATGAACAAGCTCACTTAAACAGAACCTGCAACATTTTCATTTTTGTTGTGTTGAGCGACCTGTGGAGTTTGCAATTTTCAATTTTAAACGTCGATGATAATTATAATACAGACTGCTTTGAATGACCACGATGAAACATATTGACGGCGTTATTTCTGGGTAGATAATCATATATGTTATTTACCTAAACAAACGTTAAAACCGACCTGTGTTGATTGTTTTTTCCACTTTTCCCACTTTTATAGTATGTTATTTACTTTTTTAACCCGAGTGTTCTTCGATCCTTTTTTTCACAATAATTTCTATTCATGTCTGAATTAATAAAGATTTGTCTTTATTAATAAAATTAATTGTATTGTCTCTACATGCAAGCGTCAGCCTTCTTAAAAAATGTTCACACAGCGTTTTTTACAGAATTAGATCGTACCTTTTGCTTCTCTCGTTTTACAGACCTATGACGTCATTGGTTCAATAGTAAATTACGTATTTCGACAAAACATTCTATTCATCATTTCCTCCTTGATGATTTTTTCTTGCATGGTTACACTTTCCTCTTGTTACTTTCGTTGACGGCCTGTCAGATTGGAACTATTTCAATATGTCAAATATAAGTTTAGTACGTCTGCATCAAGAAAAATGGTGACAATGCCTTTTTTTCATAAAAGTGTATATCTATGCATTTAAGATATACTGAGATTCATTATGATTCAAGTAACCAGTTCACACAGTTGCCGTTATAGTACCAACATTAATTGAAACCCATTTATACTTTGGACTGGCGTAGAAATAAGTTATCGCCTCATTTTCAGACAAAAAGTGATTTGATTTCCTGCAATTCTTTTTCATTTTAATATTTTGCGTTTACATTTGCGTATTACCGAATTAAAACACCACTCTAGGACCGTTATGATAATAGGTACTGATACCAAAATTTTGTTGGTTTGATATTAACATGCGCAATACCTACGCTTTGCAAAAATATTAAGAAGTATGCACCTGATTTACAGTATGTTCGGTAATAAATTAATCATACATGTATCAGCCAAGCTACCTGACAGGCTGTCATTGAGGATATCTGTGTTTTACACTTACAAAGTCTCATCCATTTGATACACATATTGATAATGTTAATCTGTCTTGTAGCGTATACTTTTCATTCTGAATCATATAGATTTTTCTCAAGCAAACGGGCAGCTGTATACGAGATGTGTCATTTTGTCAAATGTTATTGTTCAGGGACCAGAAGTCAATAACATAACCCGTAGAGAAATTAATCAAAGAATGTGTTAATCAAATGTGCACAGTTACTATGCAAGATGAGTACTTTCATCAAACATTGCCAGCAAAAGAATTCAAAACTGCTTTTTTTATGATTCATTTTATCTTTTCACCTATTAGAAGTATCGATATGACGACCTTTGATCAGATCTGCAGATATCAGATCAGAAGAGTGTTTGTGTTCTGTAAGGAAAAACACAATTGTGATTTAGTGTGGTGACAATGTTAGATTTTCTAATACCGTGTGATTAAGTAACATGCAGAACTGCATTTGATATTGCCGTTTATTTTCAATTTGTTTCAGCTCCTAAATTTACACACGCGGTATTTCTCCTCTGTGACCAAGTAAAAGGCTAATTCAAAAGGATACTTTCACATGACCAAAAATGGCATTGCCAGCCTTTGACCACATTATTTTTTATAGTTCCCGTGCATGTATTTTAGAATTGCATTGACCACATTTATTACGCATGCATGTATAACAGAATTGTGCTCACTATTACTGCGAGAAGGTGCTTTCCGCGTACATCATTCTAAATAGTTTCTGAGTATTCTGAATCATTCCTTCCGCCGCTGTTGTTTCTTTTGCCGAGTCTCATGTCCAGTTAATATAAAAATTGCGCTGTTTGTATGTGATCATTCTCGGGGGATATTTAAACTTCGATTTGGTATATTCTGCACATGTGTATATTGTGAAGGAAATCTGGAAGGATGTAATACATATGCACCAGTCCGCTTCATGACTCATTCGATTGGAATACTTTCAGAGTAATACGTAACACATTACAAATTAGACCGATAGTAATTGTATCTGTTTTTTTATCCTGCTTTTTGCTATCTTGATCTATTGACAAACTTACCTGAACGAATAATTTCATATGCGACTGCTTCACCTTATGAAAACGTATTCTAGTATATAAAATATTTTCGATGTCTTCAAATAAAAATCAGTCCTGACATTGAACTTAGGGCCGGTGGTCTAGTGGTAACAGGTTTGTCAATTCAGAGGTCCAGGGTTCGAATCCCGGTCCAGGCTCTAGGAATTTTTGAGATGCTCTTGAATGTCTCCCGCCTAACCAATCTGTTCTATCTAGGGGTGTAACGATACATCGAACTATCGATGCATTGCGATACTAAGTGTCCCGATAGCATGCATCGATAGAAAAGTCACGATCCAATAACAATCGCCGATAGTTCCTTCAACAATCGATAGGTTCGATAGTTTTGAAATTTTAGTAAATACAGAAATAATTTATAATTTATAAACCAAGAAACAGAGCCAGCTTTCATTTGCGCCTCGGAAAATGTTTACGTCTCCATTACAATAATTACCCTCACGGAATTAAACTACCATAAAGGACTGAGAAGTCTGGGAGATAATTAATAAATTTAGTTTCTTAGAAACTTTGATTAAATATATTTAAATAACCTGTTAATTTTAGATGAGAAAATATACTATGGACATGGAGAAAGAAGGCTACTTGTATTATACAGCAAACTGTTCGGTAGGGCCCTTCATTTAGTGCTGGTACACCTTAACCCGATCCGTTAATTTTCGTCTTTTTCGATGCTTTGGGTTATTAAACATGTTGACATTCGCAACAAAATGGCCGATTCGTTTGAGTATACCTTGCATAGGTTTATTGTTTTACTTATTGTTCCAAAGCCAAGGAAGGCAAGAAATATTTAATGTTAGAATTATTTCTGTCCGTTTCAGTTATACAAACATCTCAATGTGTGTTAACAGCAATTATAAACAGTGTCGTCTCTTACACTGTGTAACAATGCCAGTTGTTAGCTTTACTGTATAAAATATGATGGCCGATAACTATTGCAATAGTATTGCAATAGTAACCTGCAATAGAATAGTTTTTAAGCAATATCAATAGTATTGCAATAGTCAAAATTGGCCTCAATAGTCACCCCTAGTTCTATCTATCTGTTCTGGGGGCTTTATCTCACTCTGTCCCTCTGGTCAAGTCGCTCTGAGTCTGTACAAGTAGAGGATGAATTTTGCGCTCTGTGTGGCTGCGTTTGCTGTATGTAAAGTGCCTTTGAATGTGTTGATCATGAAAAGGGCGCTATATAATATAATATAATATAATATAATATAATATAATATAATATAATATATGCTATATAATATAATATAATATATGATATGATATGATATGATATGATATAACTTAAAACGACAAAATTACTTTGTTGCTTTTGTAGGCTGTCATCTTAAATACAAATTTATTTTTAATTATGTATTAGAGCTAACAAATTTATCTAAAAATGTATAACACTCTTTGAAAACATAATTACGCTTTGGGAACAAAGCTGTTGTTTTATGTAGTACCATCTACGTTATTTCGTCATTTCGGATATATCTATGAAAGTGCTTGCAATAATGAATAGTCCCTTAAAAGGTCCGGAACACTAATCTATCAGTCTGTGTTCAGAATGGAAAAATAATATCGAGTGTTGTACATAGTGACAAATATTGTTAGATTATTTGTAGACACTTGATACAGAGAAACAGATAAAACATCGCTCTTGTTTAGTCTGTCTAGACCGAATGAATAACTAAACGCAATACGATTCTAAAAGATTCACATTGAATACATGTACATAACTTCATCTTGCAAACATTTTGGTATTAGGATGCAAATCTGGTGGTAGGTTCTATACACCAGACCGATACATCAGTCGTTTCGGAAATCAGTGTAATTTGACTGCTTCGCAGTTATACACTATACGTTAAAAATTAGTTTAGCTGTCTTTTTATCCTGCTGTCTGTTGTCTAGATCTACTGACCAACTGACCTAAATACATACATGTACAGATCATTCACATGACGGCTTCACTTAAGGAATTGATTGGTTTTCTTAGTGACCATCCATGGAAATAGTATAATAAATAGGGGCGGGTTGGGAGTGCGAGGCGTTAGTCGAGTTCCTATATTGATCTTACTGACCCAAAATATTTCGGTGAAGAGAAACTAACAATTGTTTTATCGACCACTTATTTTTAGAACAACCCGTCATGAAATTCAATCTACTTACTCTCGGATATTCGGCAGAACCTCATTACCGCAAAACAGTTATCGTCAAACCGGATATTCCAGTCTGCATTTCAAACCAATGACAGGTTATTATAATCTACGCATGTGTCTGTAATAATACTTGGAGAAAATAAGTTAAACAATGAGAAATGTCTACGATTCTAATCTGATTATATATCTGTCTGGGATCAAAATTAACAAAATGTTATCGAGATTTGTACACAGTCATATACATTGATAGATTATTTCCACACAGTTTATACAAGGAAACCCCTGTGGTTCTCGTTCACTTTAAATTGTAGGACATCAGCAAACATTTAGATTACAATTGCTGTTTTATCACAAGTAATAATACAAAATTGAAACTAGAAGAAACGGTCTGCATACTGAGGGTTTCAAATTTTTTTTATCTGTTAATACAGTCGTCATTCTTTAATAATAGTACTTACTTCGTCAGTGGTATGTGGGGTCTTCCTCCACCATCAAAGCTGGAAAGTCGCCATTAGACCTATAATTGTGTCGGTGCGACGTTAACTCAACAAAAAAAAAAAAACAACAACAACAACAACAAAAAACAAACAAATAAAAAATCATCAGTGATCGAGAATTCAAAATTTCTACAGAATAAATGAAAAAGTCTTTGTTCGGTCTTGCAGCAATTATCATTGAAAATTTACAATATCTTAAGCAGTGAATAAAATATCTTGGAAATGATTATAAAATATTTGTATAGATTTAATTCTTTTGCTAAGGCTTTGCTAAATTTTGACAGCGGAAACATATTTGCCATAATATAGACATAGTACCAGAGGACAATCAATGACACAAATAAGAATCCTACCTTGCATTTATCTGTACACCTGCTGTATGACAAAATTTAATAAGAGCAATAAAGCAACTGTATAGTTAACAAGAGTGCCAGACTGTCACAAAATACGCCCGTCGGAAGAAACATTTCCGACTTTGAGAGCGGATTGGGCTAAATTCGCAGTTTTTCGAGTAATTCATGAGCCATAATCCAAGAATGCCTGGGGCGATTAGGGTAAATATCGAACTTGGCCGAGATATTATGCCCACAACATTATCAGCAAGTTCGGTTAAGATCAAATGAAAACTGTTCGACTTAGAGAGCGGACATTCTTAGGACGCCGCCCGCCGCGCCACGCGTGTTCACTTTCAGAGACGGGCATATAAACACTTAGAAGATAGTCTTTTCATTTTAATGTAAATTTTTATGGTAAATACTGGTGTTTTTTTCTTGTTTTTATATATGGTGTGTGGTATGGTACAAATAATGTTATATCTAAATTTCAACTTAAATAGTGAATCCTTATTTATTTTATTACACTCAAAACAAGAAAAAGAATCAATGATTTGATATTGTTATGAACTTGTATATTCTGAAACAAAAGAATAGATAAGCTTTCTTAGTAATGAATGTTTTTATACAATATCGTGCACAACATTAATAGATCATTTACATTTTAAACCATAAATGCTATGTTGAAGATCGTTGTAGTAATAGCCGCCGGTTTCTTTTTACCACGCCGGTATTTGGCAAATTCAGCCTATATTTATACGCGCTTTACAAAAATGAAAACTGTTTTAAATTGTTGTATTTACTAACCTGGTTCAAAGTTAGTATGAATTTATATCATATCAGTACTAGTTTTTTTTTTTTTAAATCTGTATGGAAAGATTGCCATGGCAAGAAACTTCATCATTTTGCCATAGCAAATATGTTTCTAATTTTCTGAAAAACATGGTTTCTCTATTTCTGGACATGTGTACAGTTAGAATTATATATTTTTTAAAATTTTATCTCATCGCAAGTTTGCCATGACAAAAACCTGTCATGGCAAGATACTGCTATGGCAAGAACTTGTATATTCTGAAACAAAAGAATAGATAAGCTTTCTTTAAATTGTTGTATTTACTAACGTGGTTCAAAGTTAGTATGAATTTATATCATATCAGTACTAGTTTTTTGTAAATCTGTATGGAAAGATTGCCATTGCAAGAAACTTCATCATTTTGCCATAGCAAATATGTTTCTAATTTTCTGAAAAACATGGTTTCTCTATTTCTGGACATGTGTACAGTTAGAATTACTTATATTTTTAAAATTTTATCTCATCGCAAGTTTGCCATGACAAAAACCTGTCATGGCAAGATACTGCCATGGCAAGTACATGGCAAAATTTGCCATGACAATCAATGGCAAAAATCTGCCATGGCAAGGTAAATACAAAAACAGTCGTTCTGTTGCTTTAGCATTGGACTTGTGTGGGAACGTTAAATGATACAACTTCGCTAATTGATACAATTGACGTTAAATGATATAAAAATGACCCTAAATGATACAACCAACGCTAAATGATACAAAATCGAGACTATCTAAAAGTTAGAAAACTAACGGTAAATGATATAATATTGAGTTGCAAAACTTGACGCTAAAAGATACAAATTTTCTATAGGGATATATGTATAGAGAATTTCTACATTTGTAAACTACTTATTTCGCGATATTATTCTCTCATTTAATGCAAAACTTGTCACACGAAAATTTAAATATTGTTTTACATGCAACAAATGTATGATCACAAATGTATTTTCCTGGAGTGCTTGCCAGTAACAACTGTACACTCACAGTATTCATAAAACGAGTGAAAATCGAAAGAAAGTTGGTGACACAGGCATATAAGCTGGTATTACAGATCATATATATCACGTTTTGTCTTTTATATCTAAGTAGTTTGTCTTTGGTTGTTGTTGTTGTAACTAGTCCACTCAGCCAAACGTTTTCTTAAAATTTTGCATGACAAAGACGAGATATAAGTCGTTTCCGTTTATTGATAAGCTTACCTTCTTCTGCCGGTACCCTGAATTCTTCCAACGTGTACGTACCGAGGTGCTGGGGAACCATATTGTTGTTTGGATTATATAATACATAAACTCTTCTTTTTGTGTTTCATTCGCTTTCATTTGCATTTTGCGGGATTTAGTATGTGTATAAATATGTTCGCTATTTATGTTCTGTGATAATTGCCTTTGTGCCAAGAACATTGGTTTATTATTTCCGATGAAGGACTGTTTTACCATATGAAAGAGAAGGATTTATTTCAATAAGATTTTATCAGACTGTAATGATCGCTTTCATGGCATTCTTACCAAGAGCTTATTCAATTAAGAGATCCTACATTGTTCTAAAATAAGAAGGATGATAGGATAATTCAATCACAGTTCCAGATAGATAAAAGTAATCGACTGTGCAAGTTTACACTATATCCGACACAAAATGTCAAAACTTTGAAGGCGGGAAATATGTCTGTCCGCTAAGCGCGTGATTCTAAAATTTTGACCAACTTCATAACATAGTTTCAAATTTTCTTTCACTTTTTTATCTGTTCTTATATCTGTGTAAATATATTTGTTCATAACTTATTCAAAGCCGAATGAAAACTGGCCAAAGATTTCATATAAGTAGCACTTGGTGCACTTGACATAAGAAGAAGATAATGCACATTACGAATGCATGTGTACTTCAAATTATCAACACCATGCTGTATCTGGTGAAAATGGAGATGAACGATTTATGTTAAATGATATTAGGCACAAAAGTTATTTTTTTTTCAAGTCTTCTTTTCTTATAAAATAATATGAAAATTTAAGTACGTGACAAGATGCTATTAATATGCAGGAGCCAGAAAACAATTGTTCATCTAGAAATTTATGCCATGTAATGGCAATTGCTCTTTTCTTCTTTAATTAAAGTGTACTATATTGTATTTTCGCTAAAATTGATTTTATAATGTTACCCTCGGCGGATTTGTACAAGATACGCCAAAAGTCTTTAGATCTATTAATGTATTATTCCAAAAAAGATTTCTAATTTCCAGAAATTTCTTTTGTGGAGCATCACAGTTCTATATGATTGAACATATTCTTAAAGGAATTTACTCCATCGATGAATAAGTAGTTTTAAAGCCTATGAGAATGAGAATGAACTATTGATAAAATCTTTTCAGATTTGGATTTTTGTTTGAAAGTAATGTTTTTAGATATTCATAATAAATTTTAACAAATTACATTGTTTATATTGTAACAGGTTTGTTATCAAGTGTACTCTTCTGTCTCCTTACGGAAACATATTCCCATGGTATATATATAAAACGAATAAATTGACAGTACGGTGTTTGTTTTGAATGCCAGGACACTAATTTTTTTAACTTTTGGTATGAATGTCAAACTGCCACCTAAACAGGCAGTCGCTCATACGTGTTCTTTTGAAACGATTCGGATCACAGCATCAAACAAAAGGACAGAAGTCTAACAGGAAAAGCCACATTGAAAAACACACAAGCATTCACCAATATATACATGTATAAACCATTTTCCACATGCGATTACTCGCATGATAAAACAAAAACAACAAAAAACAACATAACATTATCTCATAGTGATTTTATAAAAATATACTGGTACAGTTTTACATGTAAATTCATGTGTCCGGTATACAGGAGTGGTTAATGTTGCTACATCTGGAAATACAGATAATTGCTTTGACAGTAATATTGCTAACACGCGACCGTTTAAAACACCACTATTACGACGGTCGTAAAATAAGTTATTTAATTCTCTATTACGAGAGCATCTTGCTTTTAATTTCTTAACAATATTTTTAAAAGAATAACAATTAATTGTCATCCGACTGTACAGGTTTCATGGGCACGTCTTACGTCTACTCAACTTTTTCTGTTGAAATAGTGCTTTAAATCCTCTCTGACTATATGAAATTTAAATATTTGAGCCGAAACCAACCATTTTCACACAAATATGAGGCCATCGTGTTTGTACACGAGTTCCTTTATACTGGCATCCTATAAACCTACACGGGCGAGCCAAAAAACGGTATTTAGAATTCAGTCGTAGCTATTATCACCGTGGTTAGAGATCAACGGTGTTACTTCGACATAGTTCTAGATTCTTATTAGTAGTGGTATCGACTCGTTTATTGGTCCAAAGTTTGGTCGCTGGATCTGCATATTGCTGTGTTCTCCTCGTCCGGTTCAATTTAGCATGCCTTCTGTTTGTTGGCACAATATGGCCTAGCTCAAATAAGGTATGTTATCACCTATTATTCAGCTGCGGAGTAAACATAAAATATTTTATCATATTTGATTGTTTTTATCGTAGAGCTTTTTCTTTGTAAGATTCCCTTGAAAGTTTGCTTTTACACAGGAAAGTCTCTAAAACAACTGTCACCTAATAACGGAAGAATTTTAAAGAAATTAAACTTATTCTTTTTTTAAGTAAGAAAGGAAACAGGAAAAGGCATACAAGTTATGAAAGTAAAAAGTCCAGATCCTTTAAACTCACACACTGTTATCAGACGAAGACGGAAATCAACATGCCACAGTGCAATTTTTTTACTTTTTTTGTTTCCAACGAACATGCAATCTTTATATAAAACTGATGTATGCCCAATCTAATCTAGAATGAGTAAAAACTGCTGCAAAAAAAAAAAAAAAAATGAATGGGAGATGAAGCGGAAATACATTTATATGCAAACGCTCTCCCTTTTGCAGAGTATATTTTATTTTTTAAACGGCAGCTTTCGGAATCGATAACTGTTTCTAAAAATGGGATTGATCCTGTATTTGATTTTTTTTCTACGAAGCAAAACGATGGAAGAATACATCTGTCAATGTGTAGTGTCATTTCACGTTGACTTAGTGAAGTGTAATTTACAAATGTCACTTGGCATACCATCTCTAACACATAAAAAATGTAGTCAGTACATTCTATACCATACAACATATAAAATATGATTTTTTTCCACTGTGTTCGCACCAAACCATTACATAATTCTCAATTACGATATAAATCAAATGTGCGAACTTGGTAAAAGTAGGAAATTCACAAAACTTTATTAACCGTGTTACGCTCACTAACGAAATAAGATATGTATGCTATCTATGTGTGCGTTACTCCTGTCGAATAGTGTTTTGTTCTGAAATTAATTGCAGCCTTTATATGTCGCCTGGTATTATGAATATATTGAAATCACTGCTCTAACCTAAAACATGGCTTTTAAGTATGACCTCAAAGATACCCCAGCTTGTCCAAATCGGCACAAACAAGTAATGAATACTCTAATTTATAGAAATATCTGCCTAATTTGTCTCCTGTCATTTTCCCAAGTAGCGCTGTCTGGTATAACACTGACATACATCTCTGAGGAAATACTTGTTAATCATCTGCAGGAGGCTTTCACTCAAACACTTATAAATATTCATAACTAATTACAATCTCCTTCTTTATGGCTTTGAAGTTGTCCGCAGTTGTATGCCTAGACTAGCTCCTAGACTATGATATATCTTTTTACATTTTTATGATTGAATGTAATGAACTGAGCCAGTCTATATCCTATGTCCAATATCATATCAGTCCTATGTGAAAATCTCTAAAATAGACTGGCTTTTGTCTCTATGAAATAGAATTTGTCAAAAAAGGGAAAATATATAAATATAGTTATTATCAGTCTAGTGGCTAGTCTATTGGATGCCCAAAACAAGTATGTGCTTTTTCTGAAACCGTTTGAAAGATAGATTTAAGTCAATGTTTTCTATGTGTGTCATTCTCCATTTAAGCAAATAGACACAAACAAATATAAAAGTACACACCAGAATTGTCTTTATCGGTCAGGAAGAATTTCCCGACACTGCGCGATCTTCAACGGTAAGACAAATACCTGTAGAATTAACTGTAACCATGTAGAGATTTGACTTTGTTCAAAAATGCTGTCAGAGAAAATAGAAATCTAGCGACTTTGCTTTTAAATTAGTTGATATGTAATATAACCAAGTTACTTTCGGTTGCATCTGGCCACCTTAAGTGAATCAGTAACAAGTATCATATATGAAATATCTCAATATTATTATTGTTTATAAAATAGATGGACAGTTTCTGAGGATTGCAAGCATTACTCTTTAAAAAGAATCAACAGAAACGTCAAACATAATCGCTTTGATTAATATAAGTGCACTCCGCTTGTTTTTGTAGTAATGCAGTCAGTTAAATATCCGACTTAAGTCGCGGTTAACGTAATTTAGTATCTTAAGACTTAAGTATAGTTATCATTTTTCAAATAAGTATATCCTGAAAACTAAAACATATTTCCCCTAAAACTATATTAAGTAGCTCCAGCACAATTCTGTTATAAAACAAAAAAAGCTGAATTTTGTTTCATTATGCTGAACACTTATGCTAGGTGTGGTCGAATGGTAAAGGCTGGCTTCGAATCACTTGATCTTCATCGCTATGAGTTCTAAAAGCTCGCTTAGGATATAGAATACATGTATATTCATGTGCAGAATACCACATGACCATGACCTTCAGTTGACATGGCTTCATAGTGTGAGGTACATTTACTCCAGTTTGCAAAGGTATCAGTTTCCTACTATCAAATGATGGTGAACATATGCAAATTGTTGTTTGTCTGATATTATATAAATATCATATGGCAGCGTGTGTGACATTGATATTGTCAACCCGAGGGCAGAATGTCACCCGAGGTGATAGCCGAGTGGTGACATTCTGTTTCGAGGATTGACAATATCAATGTCACACATGCTGCCATATGATATTTATTTTATTATACCGAACAAAATTTAGTACATAAAAATGTTTAAAAATGTTTTTAATTCATTTAATTTAACAGTTTAATCTTTAGCGCGGTAATCGCCTGTGTACACATTAAATTGTGACGTCACTACTATATGTGTACAAGGGAGGCAATCATATGGCTAAACAATTGAAGGAGTTAATTGCCCTTATATGACATTCAAAATATCAGCGCGGTCACATGACCTGACAGTCAATTTCGCTTGGTCACGTGTCAAAAAGGTTGAAAATGTTTCTGATAGTCAAAATATCTCTTTCTCGGGTAATGGGATTTTATCATTGTTGGCAAAAGAGAGGTATAATAATTAACCTTACCGCACAGCATTGACATTTATTCGATGCTAAATGCTGTGTTTGACATGAAGTCTCAGTACGGGAACCATTGGAGCCATGTCGATCAAATTCCTTAAGTGGTTAAAAGGATATGAAGCTACAAGAAAGTTTGCATTTCGACCTTGTTCTCACCTACATTTCATTGGTTGAGATCTAGGGGGAGTGAATAGTGTTGCAATTTTCCATAACCCCTCATAAATATACTCAGTCAAACCTAGTTTGCTATTATTTTGATTGGTTGCATTCTATGCTTCTGAAGGATCTTCTTACAGATTTTATTAAATATTACAAAGGAATCTTTGATTTCCATGTGGCGGCCGAAAAATGCCTCCCAGTTCTTGTATTCAGTTTTGTTAAATTTTCTGGTCCTTAGGGATCATGGAGTCCATTCTTTTTAATAGAGTTCACCTTAAGACGGTGCTGGAGGGAGTCGGAGTTGTTGCAATTTCTATTACCTTTCATGAACAGTTCATTCAAACTAAATCTGCTATTATTTTGCTTGGTTGCATACTATGATTCCTAAGGATCTCTTCTTGTAGATTTTATTACTCAGTGCACTAACCTTCATTATAACTTACCGAATAAAATTAACACTTAATTAGCAGCCTTTATTTTAGTTCTTTTGAAAGCAAAATTACAACAAAAGCATGCCCAATTTTTAAAACAAAATTATCCGGGAAAATGTCAATAAAATGTTCAAAGTGTAGAACCAAAAGTCCTATAATTTGAATTTTATATATTAAGGTTTAGGGTAAACTGTTAAATAAACAATGTTCTACAATATTGCGTCCATTTCGTCTACATTTAGTATCATTTTCATTCTTATTTTGAAAATTAACAAGCAAATGCAGTAAACAATTCGCATCAGAAGAAAACTTCTTGTATAATTATCATCATCAACTAAACACGCCATGCTCTTGACGGCGGGCATGTAGTAAACTACTGTGTAGTTTGTATTAATTCAATTATTTTTATATGATTACATTTAAGTGCTGCAAATAGGTCTGGCAGATAATTAATTTTCGGGGAACAAATTTCAGAAATTACCTTTTCTCTCGCAATATGTAGTAAAGTAATGATTTAAGTTATTATTCGGCAACCAATATTCATCATATTCTAAAACATGTTTAGTGTTTGCGTCGGTTTTAGAAGGAGGGTCCTCGTGATATAAAGGATTTGGATGGCTGCTATAGAGTTAATTAACCGAAGAAAACACATTGATATTGTAAAGTCAAGATTTGCAAATGAAACGAGTGACATGGTTTAATCGTTTTAAGAATGAATCATACTTTGATCATTATGTCATTACACTGATTTTACCAGACTCGTACTACGCCTTGAACCGCTTGCTCAGCAAATATTCATGTGGAAGGGGATGCTTTTCTACTCTCTTTAAATGTCGCACAGTATGGTCATTAATCACAAGCAAGCAAAAACTGCATATGTCCAATTAATAACTGATACAAATATCGTAGCATGCCATATATGGATATCACCAATCATTACGTTTTTGTTTAAAATGCAGTAATAAATGAAAAACAGTTAACGGTAATAACACGCAACTTTAGTACGTTCGTTTTCACAAAAGATTTTTACGATCTTTTATTTGAAAAAAAACGAAATTTAATTTTTAAAACATCTCGAGCAAACTACCAATACGTTCTAACGCTACCGTTTGATGCCGTGCAAAACATTCAATACTATTTCATTGTTAAACGTCTGAAGCATTCGTCTGACATGCAATATTTCGTTATATATCCGTCTCCTGTCCTCCTTGGCTACGAAAATGTCCAACAGTGTCGTTTGTCAGAAGAGTACACAACAGCAATGGATTAAGAATCTCTAAATCTAGACAATTTATAAAAATCAGCAAACCAGGTTAATAGTTATAACTCATATGACGTCAGGCTCATACGTTCTTGAAACGTAGCTGTTAATCCTTGCCCTCGGACTTATGCAGTTTTAAAGAATGACTACTAAATCATTATTATTCTCATCTGATATTTCATCTTGTGTATATAATTCCTTGTTCATTTTTAAAAGGAGTTAAAGACCTGTATTGTAACTAGAAAGTACATTCTGTAAATCAATAGAATACAATTAAATGAAACGCAATTTTGTTTGGAATATGTACCAAAAGTCAATAACAGGTTGACGTGCAAAAGTTGCTAAATCATTTCGTAATTACATCATGTTCGAAATCAAAAGAAAATATTCTTTGTAATACACATTACATATACAAAATAACTCATTTACCGACATATTACTCATGCATCATTTATGACGCAGACGGCAATTGTCATTATCGTATTATATAATACATTATGTCATACAATTTCTTTTATAGACACGTTAATGGAGAAGGTAGATAATGTTGAAATATATTTTATTAATGACAACATACACCTATCAATAATTCAACATTTTGGAAGACGAGGCAGACTTCTAATGGATATATATTACAGTTTGCTTAATTATGAGTTATTTCCATCCAGCTTAAATGAAACTAGGTATTTGAGACTGGCATGTGCAAATTTCAGTATTCAGTATATTCAAATGTCCGATTGTTAGTTTTGGAGTTTTGGCCGTCTTTGGACTTTGAAATATTACAACTACATCACATAATAGTGTATTTAACTCCTTTTATGATTTCCATACAATTCAAGTGAAACAAGAAGAGGACAAGCATCATATTGTCCGGAGTTATGTGTTATATTTTCTGGAGTTTCGAACTTTGTTGTGAACTTTACTTATTATTCTATCAAGCATTTTCAATTGTGTTATAAATTTAGTTTTTCAAGTTATTTTTACACTAGTACTATGCCTTAATCATTGCGAAACTTGGGTGATACAGATATGTGCTGACGAATGGACGGGAAATATTGCCTTATAGTGACAGATGTTCGTCTTTAAGTGTAGACTTGATTTTTTTCTCAATTTAATTGATGCTCCGCTGATAGATTATACACAGTCCGTTTCAATAATGTCTAACAAGTGCATGTACACCGAACCTGTGAAACTGTTGTCTGAAACATTCGGGTGGCTTTACCGCATTAATTTATGTTGAAACCTTTGCCGATGTTTAAATGAAATAAAAAAATATCTCAAAAAGTTAAAAATAAATCCTGGTATATAATAATAATTATGTTTACTGAACTTTTGAAATTGATTTAACTATAATTAATTTCGTAAGCTCAGTTGGTAGAGAGCAGGATTTCCATTCGGGAGGATCAGAGTTCAAAATCGGACGAAGAAAGTTTTTTTTACATCTTTATTGTTTCCTACATATTTTGCAACGTTGTTTGTCATTCTTTGAATTTGTTTAGATGTGTTTTTTTTCGTGTACGTTTTATTTACAATCATTTGAGAATATACGAACGGTTTCATTTTTGTTTAACTTGAAATATGTTGCCTATTTTCTTGAATCAAACAAATCTAAATATTATTTACTTTGTTACGCTTATACCTTAAAGGATATTCTTATAGATAAGATTAAAAAGTGATTTTTTTTGTAAAATTAAAAAAATAAGCTTTTTTTGAGTGGATCAACCGGTATGGCTTATGCTGATAAGTGCAAGAACATGCCTGGTATAGGAATCAAAACAGCAGGAATTTTTCCATGGTATACTCGTAGATTGACATTTCCTTTGCTCTACCGAAAGCACTAAGGACACATTAGTAAAACAGCTTATGGTCCACATAACATAACTCTATATATAAGATATATTGTGTCTTGGGGAATGTCAGGTAAATGTTCTTGTAAACAACTCATAAATGAGGCAGTATTCAGAAAGATATGCATGACTTTGTATTGTTATTACTTTGTGTTTAAATGTGTCTGTCAAGATAGATGTTGTAAAACCCAGATTGAGGCTATTCAAATTTTATATAATTATGTCCCTTTTCTTCTCAAAACATTAGCTGATACGAGCCAAGAAATATGTAAAATTAAGATTAAAAATAAGATTAAAAGAAATTTAAAAAAAGATTATCTACACGGTAGCCAGACTAGGGAAACAACTTGTAGAAACCTTCTGACTGGAAAAATATCTTCCACAGTTGTTGTTACATTGTTACGGTCTGTTTACTCACAGATGCTGTTGGTTGTTTTCAGAAAGAAACTAGCGTTAACAATTATGAATGAGTAAATAAGACAAGTAAATGACGATTTGGATACTATAAAAACTGAAATCAAATGAAAACTCATAATCAGGAGAATTAATACCTCTGTCTATGAATTACTATCAGAATGGTACACAACTAATGGTAGTGTTGGTATTTTGATATTCCGTCAACGTATAGAACGAATATTCGGTCATCAACAAAACAACAAAAACCGTTTGTGTTATTATCATACCCTAATTTTACTTATTCTCTAATATCTCTATTAACTACCTTCTAGCAACTGCGGAAGCCATTTTCACGCGTATTAGTAATAAAAGCGGGTTCGGCAAAATAGATGAACAAACATTTTGGTATATATTTATTTACTTTTTATTCATTTGTTTATTTTATTTGTTATAGTTTCGAATATTCGAGTAGTGAAACAGTATTCGAATATTCAGGTAATGAACGAACATTCAATATTGGTAGCCATCCCCAGTTAGATCATTTAGTCCCGCAATGTTTTGTAAAATAATATATTGTTAAAACATGCTATCAGACACTTACATAACATATAGTGTCAATATTTCACTGTTGGAAGATAAGTGGCTAGACATTTAATTAATCGTATCTTTTTCATTTCAATTTTCTGTCAAAACAATATTAAATAACATTGCTGACGACGATTACTGTCAGTGTTGTCTAGGTATCTTAATTAAGCCACACTCTATTTCTCTTGTCTGCGGGTCTTGAATATTTCATTAATTGCTTCTTTTACCTCAACATAGAGGTCAAATTTGTTGAAGCGATAGCTCACCAAGAAAAGTGTTTCCATGGCCTAGTGGTTAAGGTCACTGCCATCAAATCACATATACAGTGAAACACCACTCGCTCGAGCATCGATGACTCGAGCACCCGGGTTCGCTCGAGCAATTCATGTGGTCCCGGCCGATTTCCTTCTATTTTCTATGTGAAATTACCATGGCTGGGTCGAGCATCGATAACTCGATCGCTCGAGTATGACACCTGGTCCCTGTGTATTAACTTACTCTTTGTTGCTTATGGCGAACTCGAGCAGAGGTGTCAAAATTTTTCACACGATCAGCGGTCAGAATGTATTGGTTAATTAAAAATTTTCTCACATCGTGAAAATTGCATAGTCTATTCCCCGACTATCTTAAATGTTTGTTTGTCGGTATATTTGATCTGATAACGAGATTAATTATTGATGAAAGATGGAAGAAAAATTTTATTGATCAAAATTGTTATTAATTATTACTTTTTTTTCTGCGGGATCGAGGAGATAATTATGAGATCTTAATATTTTAATCAGCAGTTGTTTGCATGCAAATAAAGGAAATAAGATAGCATTTTCATAAAATTGAGACGATAATTATGAGATCTTAATTTGGAGAAGAAAATTGCGAATTCGATTACAGTATTTCAAATAAAAAAATGTCTTAGCTGTTTCTTCACAAGTGCCATTTACGATCTCTCATAAATAACGTTTGTAATACGTTTTTTTGAAAATGTCACGAGTGTGTTATTATAACGCATCACCGTTTCCTCTGCAAATGGTCTCGATGACAGTTGCTAAAACAAACTTCAATTTTCTTCGTATGTTGGTCAATGTTTGGGTCGCTCGAAACCATGGATAACTCGAGCATTTTGCTCATCCCCTTGCGACCTCGAGCGAGCGGTGTTTCACTGTACCTAACCTCCGTGGCTTCGAAACCTCGCTTTATATGGAGAATTCTCTCATGTTAGGAAAGGCATCCATTTGGCTTACGGAAGGTCGATGATTCTACCCAGGTGCCCTGTCGTGCCTGAAATAATACCAGAAGGGGCAAAATAGGAGAATTCCGCTAGTGGCATGAGAGTATTTTGTGTTAACTTTCTTTAATCTCTCATGAATATACTCAGTCAAACTGAGCCTGCATGATTTTGCTTGGTTGCTGTCTATGCGGGTTTCTTATCCATTTGGTTACTTCGTTTTTAGTAATTTTTCTACAGAAATTGTAAATGTATGGTTATATTTGCATAATATGCATATTCATAAAACCTCAGACATGCATTTTTTCTGTTACAAATTAAAATGCCGTCTGATGTAGTATGTATTAAAGACATGTCATTGTATGGGACTTTATATCTAAACATATCCAGGTCAAGTAGAGCGAAAAAGGTCACACATTTTACATTACAATATATTAATTAATTTATATTTACCAGTGTCTACAGTAGACCTTATGTTGAAATTAAATCACACGACTTCATTTAAAGCTGTGCAGGACAAAGTTTTTAAATATATGTGTGCCAGGTAGACATGTAAAGATCATTCTTCTTTCCTATCATTGTAAAAATTTTATAAATTAGTAATTGTAAATTATAAAGCTTGTTTTAAATTAGCACATGCATAGGTATTTTCGCCATTTTGTGTTAAAAAGCTTATAAAATCAGACATTCATCAAAATTCGTTTAAAATGGGCCCTCCGATACAAGATATTTTACAGTCAATCGTTTGTTGCAAACACACAAGAAACAATACAAGAAAATAGTATAAAGAAGGAAACCTTTTGAACGAGATTCAGTTGGAAGATGAAAGCCCATTTCTGGCTGTTTCTGTACGTTTAGATTGCGAAAATGTCAATATTTGCGGTAATTTAGGTGTATGTTACTGTGATTGTAATGCTTTTGAAGCATTTTATTAGATTTAGATTAGACATTAATAAAAGCTATATATCTTATACAAATACAAATACATGGCATTTATATAGCGCAAAAATTATAAAATATTCTATTGCGCTTTACAATTACATAACACACATTTAACATATATACATACAAAATATGAACAGGATTCTAGAACTTAGATTTAAAGATTTGGACATGTATAAATACTATTTTACACCACTTCTGATATTTTGTATTTTAACAAGACTACACTCATTGTTCATGAAACTGCCTAAATAAATGTGTTTTCAGTTTTGATCTAAAGCTGGCTTCAGACTGAATGTTTTTCAGATAGCTAGGCAGATCGTTCCACCATTTGGGACCAACGACCGCCATAGATCTGTCTGCTAATTTTGTTCGCCGTCTAGGGATGTTAAAGTTAGTGTCACTTTGTGAGCGAAGTCTGTACCGTTGTCGAGTAGGTACAAACATTTCCCTCAGATATACTGGAGCTGTACCATTGATGACACGGAAGACTATTACTAAAACTTTGAACATGACTCTAGCCTTAACTGGAAGCCAGTGTAATTCTTTCAGAAGTTCGGTACTTGGTTTTTCATAGGAAGCATTCTTGACTACTCTAGCGGCATGATTTTGGACTCGCTGTAGTTTATTGATTTGGTAGGCTGGAATTTCTGTAAATAAACTGTTGCAGAAGTCAATGTGAGAATGAACCAATCCATGCACTAATGATTCAGTTGACTTTTGTGTGAGATGTTTCCGTATTGCCCTAAGGTTTCGTAACTGCACATGAGCTATCTGACATTTTTTCTGAATGTGATGGTCAAAGTTGAGTGTATTGGTCATAGTTACACCTAGGTCTCTGACATGATCGACGCATTTTACGTCACACCCACCAACGTTTACGCTTGTGATGTTCAATTTCGCTAACTGTTGTCTTGTTCCATACATAATAATTTCAGTTTTAGATTGATTCATTTTCAGTTTGAAGGTTGTCATCCATTTTATGATTTCATTGAGACAACTGTCGAGTTATTGAAGAACAGTTGTCTCATTTTGAGAATTTCCCGCTTGAATTTTTAACGCAATCTTGTGGTCGTCCGCGTATCCATAGAGATCAGCTGGATATTTCTGCACCACTCGGTTGAGAGCCGATATATACAGGGTAAAGATCACTGGTCCGGCACAAGAACCCTGCGGGACACCAAACCTCAGTGGCTCCGTGTCAGATGCTGACTGTTCAACTAAAACTTTCATTGTTGTGTTCGTGAGATAAGATTCTATCCATTTCAAGGGAGTGCTATGTATACCAAAGTCATCTTGAAGGATTTGAATCAGTATCGGGATATCGATGGTATCGAACGCTGCACTCAAGTCGATCATGACCACGATTGTTATTTGATTTTCATCTATGGTTTCCAAAAGATCATTATACATTTTGACCATTGCTGTTTCAACCCCATGATATTTTCTATAGGCACTTTGGTAAGCTGGGAGGAGATTGTTAGCTTAAACGTAGTCATAAAATTTTAAAATTTCCGAGATTTTGGGGCTTTCTTACGGGATGTCGTAAAGTTTACTGGTTTGTATCCAGCTGCGAAAAACTATAACAAAATTATATTGCAGTAATCTTTGTAACATTTTTGCAAAATACCATGAATGCGATTTCGGTGCAATTTTATCTTTCACAACGAAACGTCTTAAGGCCCGAACTATTGTTTTATCTATTTATTATAATTTGAATGCTACATTTAAATTTGAAATGATTATGCAATCAGTTTTCTTTAAGAGATATGAAACAAGTTTACCATATAAAAGACCGACTATTATTGATTTTGAACAAAATGGTGGTGCACATTTAATCTTTTCTTTACAGATACATTAGAAATGTTTAATCAATATCTTTATAAAAGAATTAGCGTTTTCATGTCATTGATATGCAACTGGATTTTTTTGTCTGGAACAAAAAGTGCATTATTACTATTATGACAATGAAACAACCACTTTGTTTTTTTGGGTCGGCTAATGGTAGCGATATCAATTTATATATGTAAGTATATACAATCTATGATAAGATCCCGCGTAAGCAAATAAAAACTAGCTTGATAAAAAAGTAAGTAAAAGGAGGTAAAAGTCCTTTAACATTTGTTTATTAGTGTATTTTGAGTAAATAAAGACGGATTATTCATGAATGCGTTAAGTTTCCAATTTTCTTTCATTTAATTAGGTACTCGTTTTAACTGTTTTAGTAATTTTCAAAAGAAACTAGATTATCTACATTATTTGATTAATTTATAACACATTCAAAAACTATTTTATACTTTCTAAACAGATATAAGAATCTTTTCCGTCCGATGGCTTCTTCGATCATTCTTTTAAAAATAAACAAGACATTTGCAATCTGTAATTACGTATGGTTGTATTTTCTTTAAAATATGTAGACATCACTTGATGCAATAACATCTGATCTGTTATGCTTATGTATTTACCATGTAAATACAATAAAGAATAACAAGTCTTATAATGTGCATAGAGAATTTGGAGGTCTCTGACTGTTTGAATTCTTTTGATGACAAATAGCGACAAAATACTATATATTGCATTATACTAAGAGTGCCGAAGAAGTTTATTATGCCCAACACGTTCCAAGCAAATAAACATATAAATGTGTGACATTTAAAGGTATCCTCTATACATGAAGATCATTGTTTGTATGCACATCTTTGAAGATACGTTTAGAAAAACATGAACTGAAAAACATCGGTCACGAAATGACACAAAATTTGTTAGAATATAGACATTTGTCTGAAACGCTGACCATTTATTAGTAAAATTAAATGTTCTTATATTCCAATATCTGCGTTGTATTTAGAAAAAAAGTATATGGCATAAAGCTTAAATATTGTTTGTTTAACTTGATATTCCTGGTTAACATTTCAATAAACTATCATCTTGGTAACCCTTTTCGGATATGGTTAAGAAATCACTCATTCTCTGAATTTCCCACTTATATTAGACATGTTAAAAATCTAACAAATAAAACATTTTTTTCTGTCGAGGAAAAAGCATGAATTTAGTTTGTAATCAGCTAAAATCTTAAGTAAGATATTTATGTATACTATCAAATTTTAACGTTAGTGGTCATTTATGTACGTACGGTGCAACGTTAAAAAAAGTGTGTACAACTAACGAAATTTCATTTATATCGTGAATATTACATACACGTTATTTTAGTCAGCCGGAATAAAAGATTCAAACACTATAAAGATAATGTATGATAACGTTTTCAGTCGTAGATCCTTGGTTGCCAACCTGAAAAGGCTATTATTCTTTTTTTTTTTTAAATAAATGTAATTCAAAACTAGAAAGACATAAAATATATTGTGACTTTATCTAGAACAAATGTGCTCTTAATTAACATAGATATAGTAATTGGTAGATCTATTAAGAAATTTTGATAACATGGAAAAAGAGCTCTTTACCCATATCGGTCCAAGGTGATTGGTTATTTCTTGTAATGTGTTCATTACAATGCGATTCTAGAAGATACATTAGATATACTTCTACATAATGATAAGTGATAAGTGTAGGTCTATCTGAACTTTTATTTGGAGGAGCTAGCATTGAAAGATAGATGGATCAATAGCTTCCTGATGATTGCGTAAATGCATTATATTTTCGGCTAGTTCCATTCTATTGCACTTCATCATCTGTCTTGAAACACCAACTTGTTTGGGATATTTTCTTGGAATTATTCATAAGTGAGATTGACAGACTGTGAATACAAATATAGATAAGAACATCAAGCCTAAATCCTGGGCTTAAGATAAGCTTAATTACATATATTTGTAAGCAGTCGTTATCTGATTAAAGTTGTTGTTGAGGGAGATACAGTACTAGAGATCAATCAATGACACAAAAAATAATCCTACCAGATATTTATACAAAGCCATGCACCAGTATGGTATCACTTAAAATAAACAATGAAATAAATGTATGTAAAAATAACTTAGTGATGTCATCTCATTTAAATATCAATTTTCAGAAGAATTAATCAGGAATTTAGTACTATATTTGGCATAAAATATAATCTATATACGCCAATCGCGTTTTTAAAAATTGTTTTTCATAATTTGATATTTTAGGTAAAAACTCTATCTAAGGCCTCGATAAAAAGAATCGAAGTAGATATGAATATAAGCATCTCCATTCATACTGCAAACTCTATATGAACATGATCGGTGGAAACAAGACTGCTATAAGTTAGTTTGGCTGCATTCTATACATCTAACGGATATTATTTTTATGTCTTTGCTTAACTTTCAAAGAAGCTGTCTTTTATTAGTGGTTCTATGTAGTAGCCATAAACAATCGCCAATTACTTTAAATCAGTGTTATTTCGTGTTGTATTTGAATTATGGATAGATACCATTCATCTTTATTTTATAGCAGGATCACACTTAACTTGGTGTTAGGAAGAAATGCGTTTCAAATTACCTAAACGTATCAATACTAGACAAAAACACTGCAAAAAAGACACACATGCCTATGAAGGATAACTCGCAAGGACAGCCATATACCCGTTATTTATTAAGTGGTTTTGTACCACTTTAGCATAAGTATCTGTTGAATCTAACAACAATTGTATTAATGGGAAGTCCTTTCATTGGAGCACATTATAATACCAGCTTGACGGCTATGGAGTCATCTGTAGTCACTCAAACCTGTACCAGAGCGTTTGAGGGATGTTGAATATTTCATTCCTCTCATGAATAGACAAAAACACCGATTTTATAATTCTATTTCGTTGCATTCTTCAATATGTGTATCTACAAAATGCAACTATACTAATTGTAATATTGTAAAATGTAAAATTTGATTTGTCATTCCTTTTAAATTTGTATAATATTTTTCTGTCAGATGCTTAAAACATCATAAATAATATGAATTAACAAATATAAAAGACTTTTTCCAGTCAGTGATTAGTGACCCTCAGCCTAGAAAGATAAAAGGTAAGGGTAGAATTCCCGGAAGCACAGAGCACCCCAAACACAGTCATAAAGTCTAGTTTCTCGAAAACGGACACATAATTTTGTTTAACAGCTATGGTAACTTAGCTAAGCTTTATAGAGTGACTGTGTTAAAGCTATATATGTATACTGCTCATGATGAAAACTAAATTATTAATACATGATGTATAATCATTGTCAGTATAATTAGGAATGTGAAGACGTCAACTCATTAGCTTTCAATTTCCCTTTTCCCTAGTATTTAGGGTGATAACTGGTAAAATATGCAAATGGTGGCTCTCGTACAACAATATCCCGCCATATGACAAATGATGTCTTCCCTACAACTATAAAGAGAAAAAATGTTATTGTTTCTCAAAGCACATAAATAATATTTCTCAATTCCACTGACAGTTAGCGAAAACGTTCAGAGAAGCACTATATTTGCAGTGGCATGTTATTGTCTGTCATAAAAGACCTAGCCTAGCGCGCCCTTCAACGGAAATTGTACAGACATTCAATTAATTTTGGTCATTACTTCTTTCAAATTTCTAGCAGCAAACTAATGAATCAAGAAGAATATATAAAAAATACAAACCAGACAGACATCGAAGAAAACCACATTGTCTAAAGAATACCTTATATAAATACAACATTTTGCGTAATGTCTTATTTACTCTAATAAAATGCCTTATAAATATGACGCATAGTTGAAACAATACACATTGAAAGAAATGTAAAAGAAATGCAAACATTCTATATAACAAGAAGAAAATTCGTCAAACAAATATGTAGAACTAGCCATGTTCCAAGAATGCTGCACCCTTTAAACGAAACCCGACATTTGTGTATACACAGATGAATATACTTAGATATACATCTCCAAAGAAAAGCAAACAGTAATAGCAAAGCATATACATACTTTAGAGAAAACACGAAACATGAAGTGCTCAGGGTGGGCTATTTTAATGGCTCGCCGTCCGTAGTCCGTCCTTCCAGCCGTCCACATTTTTATTTAGAAGACATCTCCTCTGAAACAGATGGTCAGAATTTGCCAGAATTTGTAATCCTCTATCAAGATTGTTCATATGTTTCAGCTTTGCCTTTTTGCAACCAGAGCTAGAAAAGCTATAAAAACCTACTTCTCATAAACCTGTTCATAGATCTTCATGGAACTTTAATATTTCGAGCGACATCATACGGTGTCTATATTTCATAACTTTTTCGTTTTGCAAGAACTTGCTCAAAGTTAGAAATCTTTATATTACCAAAATATTATTACAACAGGGTTACCGATATCATAAAGTATGGAAGGCTTTCATTCAATTTTACTACAGGCCCTCCGAAATTTTAAAGAAATATAACACAAACCTTAAGACACTTCTAAAACTTGATCTTCGATACCCCGCATACTGTGGGATGTAGTTTTAAACTTTGGAAAATTAAACATAATGCTAATTTTCGTCCATTAATTATAAAATGTGTAAAAAGGTTTATCAAAAGAGGAAACAATGCGAAAATAGTTAAGCACAGTGCATGTTTGATGAATGACCACTCTACAGTTAGTCGTTACGCTTTCCAATTTGATAATGAGACGACTAATAAAGTGTAAGACTCCGTGATGCTTTTCTCCTAAATACTACAAAAAATGGACCGAGGGCGTGGAATTTTGTCTTGTAGCTTGCTTAGTCGTGCTCTTAAAAGTTAGGCTCTTGTTGCTCTGACTTCAAACAAGTTGTTGTGTATATTGGTGTAATTATACCTTAGATTGACCCTATTTATATGTTTTACATTATATCATCTAATATTATAATGTATTGTATCACTAATGTTTCACTTTTGTCACTATTTTGTCACTTATATTAGAGCCTTTCTCAGCGGGGAGTTATTTTATTTACACTGTCTTGTCTTACATGATGAATATAAGATAAGTGCAAGGTTGGCATGCCCTAAACACGTTTAAGCCCCCAGCTTCCGTTATATAGGTTACTGACCGTTTCAAGGCGGGACCCCTATTTTCAAGTTGTTGTTTTTTTGTCTGTTTTGTATTTTGTGTTGCGTATGTGGTCTTGTTTGTTGTTGGTGTTCTCTCCGCTTCCCCCCGCGATCGCATTTAAGCACCCTCTCCTTTTACAATGAGTGAGTTTACGTTCCCACCATATTTTGACCGTCGTTGCATTTTTTCCACTTTCCCCAAAGTCCCCCATCCTTTTATTTACACCCTTACCTGTTTTTTTTTTGTATTTTGCATAATTATAATAAAAATATACTTCTTACATTTTTAAGCAACCCGTCTGCTATATTTTCCTACTTTGCGACGCATGGCTCTACGGCTGTGTTTGGGGTCCTCTGTGATTCTGGAAAATCTGTAATTTTGTGTGTATTAGATCTTTTTCAATGGTTGCGCAAGTACGGGCGCTATGCCTTTTAAAGGCGTCGCTAGAGCTAAAAATGGAAAAAACTATTACATACCTCTTCTCGTGATCCACTCGTTGGATCTTCACCAAACTCGGTCTTTAGTATCATTAGAAGGTCCTGTCCAATTTTATCTCATTTAAAGGGCTGCTAGAGCTAGAAATAGAAATTCATTTAAACAACTTCTTTTCATGAACTGCTTGATGGATCTTTATCAAACTTGATCTGTAGCCTCATTATAATGTCATCTACCAAACTTGAAGAACTTAGGAAACCTCTAACAAAATCTACATTTAACAGGTATCTTTAGGGTGTTGCGTAATTAGTTTCTATATGAATGAACTTAGATGCACTGCTTTCACGTGAAACGTTTAATATTTTACCGCTTAGTAAATATAATTTTATATTCAAAAAGGAAAACGTTTGAGAATAATAATTTGAAATATATAACACTACTGTATTAATACAACTATAGATATCAGCAAGACTATCCATTTTTGCATGGCATTTTTGTATCCTGTACAACTTAACAAATACCCCTACTATCAACAGTTATTTGAACTCTGGTCCAGCCAAACAATATGGATTTTCCACAAATGAATGTTTTCTTAGGGAACAATCAGTCAAAAATTATTGTCCACTTAACAGAAGGAGACATTCATCAGAGTTGTAAAGATGTCGTGTTTTATTTACTAGTCGATACTCCTTCCCTAAAAACAAACGATAATTGATTGGACTTTATTAATGAGTTTTGGGACATTTTATTGGCCTGGGTGAAGGGCTAAATAGTTTTTTGACCAAATTCACAAAGCATGTGTCACGGTATAGAACTTTAACATTAAAACTTGGAGAAAGTGTGTAGGCGGCCGGGTAGCTCAGTTGGTAGAGCATCGGACCGATATTCTGAGGCCCCGGGATCTAGTCCTGGACTGGCTGCACATTTTCCTCTCCTTGTGTCATTTGGTGCCCAACGTGGGGCAGTGACGGCATTACTCTGGTTAGTCTACGACGCCTGTAATTGCTTATATATAAAGTACCCGCTGAAATTCGAGGACGAATTTCAAAATGGTGGGGAAATATGTCACGGTATAGAACTGTAATATTAAAACTGGGAGAAAGTGTGTAGGCGGCAGGGTAGCTCAGTCGGTAGAGCATCTGAACTGTATTCACAGGCTGCGGGTTCTAGTCCCGGTCTGGATGCACATTATTTTTCACCTGCATTCAAAATGTTTTAAGACAAAAGTTAAACCAAAAATTTACCTAACAATTCATTATTTAAAAATCATTACTTAAAAGTGTGTGTTATTGCAAAGAGTATTTGCGGCCAGAAAATATGGCTCTTATAACTGCTTGAAATTGAAAATGAAAAACTTAACTAGACATAATGCCTCCATTGATGAATATTAAAACAATATAGTATTAATTTTCTGTCAAAGACATCAACTTTAATTTCCTAGTTACTTAACTTCATAACCAAGTATCATATTGAAGTAATATAATAAAACAATATTAGAAAAATATAAATTAATTTGATAAAAAAAAATCTATGTGCAATAGGAGAAGTAAACTGAGTATGATCTTATTTTTTGCCAGACAGAGAGATAAATCTTCTTTATACACCACAATCTTTTTGTTTTATTGCCTGATACTGTAATATTTCTCTTCATTTGTTACATAGAAAGGCAATGATTGTCATGGTAAAGCAAAAACAGCACAGAAATTAGTCGTCACTATTTAGTTAAGATAATCAATATTTTTTCTCCTTATTACAACAGAAAACTGTTAAGGAAATAAAAATAAACTACGGTCTTTAAATTATCAGAAATATAAGATGTTGCAAGAATATAGCAACGATTTACAATATTAAAGACATCCATACAAGTGTGTGAAATTGATATAAAGTGTACTAAACCGGTATAAAGTGAATAAAACCGGTATAAAGTGAATGACACCGGTAAAATGTGTATACAATCGATATAAAGTGAATGAAACCGGTACCATAATATTATCTCTTATTACATACTTAGATGTAAACTCCAATAAATTACAATGGAACCTGAAACGTCAATATTTTTACATACTGACTTTCAATTTTCAAATCGGATGCGTGATGTCATTTTTGTCAGTCTCATATGCAAGTCGTCACGTTTAAAAGTTCTTTAATAACGATAGTTTCAATTTTACTCTGGCTAGAAAACAAATCATCAATTTTATAATAACTGTTAGTGTAGTAAGTGTATATAATAAAAGGATTATTAGATTTTCATCGAGAAATATGCACTCGTTCTTCCGGAAATAATTTTGCGCTCCTGAAGTCGCGCAATATTTCCGCTGCAGTACTCGTGCATATTTCTCGATACAAATCAAATATCCTATAAAAACTGCGTATTACTACGACTGTTTTCAATTCGGCTGTCGCTCTACTAAAAAAGTAGCGAAATTATAACCATCTGAAATGTTAACAAATCTACAGTATTTAGTTGTTATTATCATGTTAATGTACATTAGAACATTGGACACAATGGTCAAAATGTGCAAACAAAACAGTAAGTAAGTTCTATCAATTATATACAACATTTTAGTAAAACGAATAACTTTTGCTCTTAATTTTAAATGCATCTATGCATATTTTTGTCAAAGTTAGGTACATTGACCGCCTTCCGATTGATTAGAATTTTCTGCAACTGTTGAGGTGAGTTTTATCTAGCTGGGTTCAATAATGTCGAACACTTATTACCTACTCAACTACAGGACAGACATTCATAGTTATAAAAGATTGACCTTATTCCGCGATCGATACAGTCTATCTAGATGAAGAGGAGAAATCGGTGAAACAAGTGTAATGTATTAAAAGATTTGTCTAGACAGTTTCTTAGAGTAAACGTAAATTACGTCAAACGTCGTGACATGTGCAACATATCAGTTTTATTTCATTATTCAATGATGTTATTGACTGGTTTATGATCAATAAAATTCCTTTTGTGATAAAGATTGAAAAATTGCAGTGGATAAACAAATACTTATTGTAATAGCTGTATTGAAATGCATACTCGTGGATTTTTTACGAATTAAAACGCATTTTACAAGTTTCTTGTAGATTTATTCAGTTAAATTTAATATCAGAAAACGTTTATGTTTAAGTAATTTTAAGCAAGGCGCAGTTTATGTTGTACATGTCCTTCTCTGCAAAGTATAGGGCATCTCCTTATTGAACGATGTTGAGCAAAATAATTTCCTTGGTAGAACTTTATATGTACCCGTCCGCCTACACGTTACGCAATAGGGAGATCGCAGATCTACAGATCGCGGTGTCGTGAATTCGATCCTCGAGCGGGGTGTATGTTCTCCATGGCGATTTGATAAAAGATATTGTGTCTGACGAATTCCTTCATCTCCAATTCATGTGGGGACGTTTTCAGTTACTTGTGGAGAACAGGTTTGTACTGGTACAGAATCTAGGAACACTTGTTAGGTTAACTGCCCGCAATACTATTGAAAAACAGCGGCAAACCCAAAACAAACAAAGAACGTTATAATTATGTAATAACTCAAGATGGTAAATGGCTTGCAAGCTGGGTTTCTTTTTAAATCACTGTCAGAAGTCTTGGGAGATTTCTACCAAAAATATTGTCATATTTCTGATATAAAGATTTGTTTGGAAGATGACAGAATTTTAAAGACTCGAATTTTATAACAGTTTTGATAAGGACCATGAGCATGGAACTATATCATGGCAAAGTAGTACGTAAGGTAAATACTGTAAAATGCACAGTCTGTCCTACGCCTGTCTAACTATATTTTTTCCTTTCAAAACAACTGCGATGACAAGAACTCGTCTTCATATTGTATTGCATGAATGCAATTAATGTCTTAAATGTGTCAAGTTACGAGCTGAGGTTCTTCGTGGTTTAAGTATAATGATTACCATAACAACACTCTATATTATAGTAATCTCAATACAGCAGACCAGTCAATGATAAGAAACATAAAACGAACAGAAATGACTTCCTCTCCTCCATTTATGATTAATCATTTCTTTTATGTAACGTTACAGTTAATTGATATGTTTAATTCATTTACATGATCATTGTATAAAATGGCCGCCAATTTTAATTTGCCACGCCAATATGTGGCAAAAACAGCAAGTACTTCTGTACATGCTATCCTAAAAATTCTTTCGCAAAAGTAAAGTACTTCAAATTCTCATGCACGCCATACTTTTCAATTTGATTTTATACCACCAACAAAGCAGCAGTCAACATTAAAAACTAAACTTTCCCATGGGAAATGCTATTTTCCCATAGGAATGCGGTCTTTTCCCATGGGAAATACATTTTCCCATGGTAAGAACATATGATAAATTTCCCATGGGAAAGTGGATTTCCCATGGGAAATATATTCGTTTCTTAAAATGAAAAATCGTTATCTTTTAAACTTATTCTACCCTAGACACATCATAACATGACTTTGGAAAAAGTTATTTGTCATTTTATCATTTTACAGATTTTCCCATGGGAAACCGTTCCCATATTTTGGCCATGGGAGGACATTCTTATGGGAATCATTTCCAATGGGAAATATTTCCGATGGGAAGACTTTTAAAATATTCCCATGGGAAATATTTCCTACAGGATATATTTCCCATGGGAAATATTTCCTACGGGAATGAATTCCGGTGGGAATATTTGATATAAAATGAGTCATGTGTATAATTTTCCAAAATATTTGATAAGAAACTGAAAATTCTAAACTGAAGTATACCTTATAGATATGGAAGTCGTCGATATTATCGTTTAAATTGGCATCATATTGGAATTCTAACACGATCCGATTTATTTTCCTATTAAACAAAGAATGCAGAAAACAGTAAATTATTATACAACTGTTCTGACGTCACAGTTATTACGTCATGGCGTCAAACGGCTAAGCGGCGCGCTGGAAAAGAAACCTATTGACGTGCAAATATTTAATGAATGTCAAGGATGTACTCAAAAATCCTTATTAACGTATTAGAATCGAAATAATATATCTCATTCAGTGATTTGCTCTTGAATAAATCATTGTTTGTCGTTCAGATGCGTATAATCAATCGGGCTGCGCCCTCATGTTATCATTCCTTCGCATCTGAATTCCAAACAATGCTTTATTCAGCGACAAATCGCTGAATGAGATATATTATTTCTTAAATAGTGTATGTCAAATGGGAAATAGAGAATGGTCATGAGTCTTCTACAGGCGATATTTCTTTTCACGGGGCTTCAAATCATTTCCCCTCTCATCGATGTGGGTTCGAGCCTCACTCGGGGCGTTGAATTCTTCATGTGAGGAAGCCATCCAGCTGGCTTACGGAAGGTCGGTGGTTCTACCCAGGTGCCCGCTCGTGATGAAATAATGCACGGAGGGGCACCTGGGGTCTTACTCCACCATTAAAGCTGGAAAGTTGCCATATGACCTATCATGTGTCGGTGCGACGTTAAATGCAACCAAAAAAAATTCTTTTCACATTTAATTTAAATACTGCAAAATTACATCTAAACCACACTGCTGTGATCTGACTACTCATACTAACCCTATTATTGCTGGATACGATTGAGTCTATCTTTGCGGCCAGTGTAAATCATGGTCAACTTGCACATCCGTGCAGTCTGATCATGATCTGCACTGTTCGCCATTCAGTCGGTATCCTTTTGTAAGCACCCCGTTTAACAGTTCATTGTACTGTCCAAACTGAAAGATGGACAACATGGGAAACAGAATATTATAATAGCAATATTTATTAAAATAATAAGATTAGAATGATGAAAGTTGTTGGCTGCTATATGGTAGATATGGGCTATCCTTCAGTACGATTTTTAAGTTCAAAGCCTTTGTAGAAGTACTTGACGTTTTTGCCAATTATTGTCCGTGGCAAATTAAAATTGGCGGCTATTATAAACAAAAAGCTATAGTATCCTAAACTGACTGTACAAAGTCTCTGCGTACTTGGACGCGGTTTTGTTATATTTTCTAGCTTTTTGGGATTATGGGGTACATTCAATTTTACTTTAATTGAATTCCGCTTAAGCCGCTACTATGGGACATGAGGGGAGTTGCACATTTCATTATCTCTCATGACACATTGAATCCGATTCTGCTGTTATCATGGTAGGTTGCGTTTTGTGCTTCCAATGGGTCATTTTAAAATGCTTTTATTTACGGCAACTGCTAAAGTAAGCGGAAACATGCCGTCTGTGGTTGCAATGAGATGCTCGTACAGCAATCAAGTACAACACACATTTTTCAAGGAAATAGTTTATTTTCCTTGTGGACTAAATAGGTAGTCTTTGTTGGCATGTTTATTACGACTGTTTTAGTTGGAATACTTCCTTATCGAGAAATGTAAGGCATTCCGTAGAGAATCAATATCGGTTTCAGTATCATAAGGAGAACGTTTCCTTCAAACTGACAATAAGGAGCTGTTTAGCCATCGGTACATACAATTATTATAAATAAAATACAACGTAAGGATGTAACTGCGTATATGTTCTGTTATTTACGCAATGATATATTGACATTTTCTGCAGGCACGTTAAATACTCCAATAAATTATTATAAACATTAATATTCATTTAAAAATTGCAAATGAGTTGGACATAACGCATAATTTCAAATAAGAGAAAATATCTTTTGAACAGATGCGAAGGGATATCTACCCTGACACGTTATTCAATACACAGGGGATCACTGATGACGACAGAAACAAAACATAAAATATAATATATTACAAAATGTTAGCGGGAAATATTCATGCTTTAATGTTAACATAAATATAATCATAAGAGATACATTGTGAATATACCATAGACATCTGTAAAAAGATCCTTTGTAAGCAAAGAATGTAACCAAGAAGAATAAAATCAGACTGAGTCGGTTTGATTGAGTCTGTTCATGAGATGTAATGAAAGGTGCAACACCTCTCACGCCCCCTAGCACCGGCTTAGGCGGATCTCTATTACACATATGTTGAATAAACTCAAAGGACCAGAAGATATAACAACACTGAACCTTACATAATTATCAATTTACATGTGCCCTTAACTCACGTGTAATTTTATTTCACTTGATCCAGTTAAAGCAGAGTGTTCCTCTTGGAATTTGACACTTTCTAAGTAACGTATTGATTGATCTTCGTGAACTTAATACAAAATTAGATCAGATATTTAATTGTTTAAAATCCTTAAATTTCGTCATAAATCCAGTAACTAATTAAAATAATTTTTTTAACTTAAAGTATTCAAGGACAAACCCTTTACCACGTTCGGGGAGGGAGACTTACTTAACCTGGTGGAATGGCCAGTGATCTGAAACCGTATTTAGACTGTTTTTCTAATAAAGCAATATGCAAATTAAAACTAGTTATCAGATTTTATTAATTCAATTAAAAATCCAGGAGCCAGGAATAAAAGGTTTGTCTGAAAATAGTTTCAGTAAGTATTAAAAATGGTATTTGGTAAAATTTCATATTTCATTTACAGATTGCTTATTGCTGCGCTGATTGTCGTATAGGACAATGATTTGCACTAAACTTGGTGACTTAGTGAAATTGCCAGTGATCTGAAACCGTATCACTGTATAGATGTACATCTCCACGACACGGTGGGGTGGAGTATAACATGTTCTATTCCTTTCATTGTTATGAAAACAAATAATCATTACATATACACTATCGCCATATTTATAAACGGTATGACTACATGCAACAATATTGAATGTAGTGAAAACTCAGTGATCAAAAACCATTAATATGCTGAAGAAATATTGGAAATTATCCTTTTAAATAACAGAAATAAAATAAAAAATGAAGTCTTTACAACAACATTCTTCTAAAAGAACTACACAGAATTAAGACTGTTTTTCTAATGAAGCAACATGCAAATTCAAACAAGTAATCAGATCCTTTCAAAATGCAGGAGCCAGAAAATAAAAGTTTGTCTGAAAATTTGTATTCAGTTTTGATTTTACCATAGAAAATGCGCTTTTTCTGGCACTGTTAAGAAATTGCATTTACTATTTTGCTCTCTGTGGATTTCTACATGTGTTTTTAAATCAATACCATTGAGATTAGGTATATGCATGAATAAATCTAAAAAGAGAACATTTCCCATTTAAAGAAGTGTTTTTTCTACAACATCACGTCTCTGGAACTGATACAATCTGACTAAAGTACTTGATCTTCTAAACGAAGATCTGAGAACGACCCATTCACATTCGTCTTCTGTATATTTTGGATTTCCAATATTGCTATTTTTATTTTCGCAAATCTATTTTTATTTGAACCAATCAGACAACTTGTTCGAATGTCAAAGAGTAAGAAAAATTTGCAGTCAATCCAGGGCTCGAACCCGGGACCTTTCGCTTACAGAGCAAGTGCACTACCGACTGAGCTAACCGGCTATCTGATATCTGTCGACATAAAAATTGTAAATATCAAAAACCAAGGCTTTTTAAAGCTTGCAAAAATGTCGTAAGTTAGCTTTTGATTGGCTAGCGGAAGGGTAGTCAGAACGAGGCTATCAATAGCTCGTTGTCAGATCCTATGCGTAGCGTAATAGGAGATGCACTTTAGTCAGATTGGAACTGATATAGTCTAAAGCGACTTCTTTGACACCTGTAAGATGCAACGAGGTTACCATTTATGCTTATCTGATTATACTAACTTCAAAGAGTTTTTATGAGCTTAAGCCATATATAATAGACTAAATCAAGATTGTGTTATAGAGCAAAATCAGTAGTACATATACGTAACCTACAATTAATCCTT